>NC_048595.1:142532568-143782214 GCF_003668045.3 Cricetulus griseus | reverse complement strand
CCTAAACTTAGGCTTGTTCTACTAGGTGTTTTCACTTAATTATCCTGTTTCTATTCGTCTACGTTTTGCCTCAGGGCTTTTTAACCTTCTTTCATTCTGTGTGTCCTACTTTCCTGCATCCTCTAGGTCATCATGTTGTGGTGACTCTCAACCATAAAATTATTTTCATTACTACTTCACAAATGTAATTTTGCTACTGTTATGAATCATAGCGTAATTATGTGTGTTTTCCAATGGTCTCAGGCAATATAAGTGAAAGGGTTGATTGACCCCCAAAAGGATTTCAACCTGCAGGTTGAAAAATACTGGTCTAGCACATGATAAACAACATGTGAAGGTTATGAACCTTTAAAACATTTACTACTGAGTTCAAGAAAATCTGCTTTATTGGGAGAGACCTTGTCATTCTCTTCAACTAAGTTGGAAACATTCTGGCTTTTCCTTCACAACAATAGCTATTCCATAATCAATTTTGGTGATGCAGCTAAATTCTAAATCAGTGTAATAAGGACAAAACCATACAGAAATACTGCCAGCAACATTTTGACTACAAAGACAGTCATTTGTGATCATATATAACATTTGAGGCTATGCTGAACCACTGAGAAGATTTGGGGGTGTATGTTATGTGTGAGTTTGTTTTCCAGCATTGTTCTATGAACATAATACATTAGGTCATGGTGAACCGAGGAGATCACATTCATTCATTCAGAAAAGAGGGAGAATCTCCCAGCAGCAATACTTTCAACACAGAATCTATGGCCAAGTGATATGTACAAGGAACATCATAAGACTGAGCAGGATATATTTACATATATAGGAATATGTGTGTGTATACACATACAGATACATATATATATACATATATATATATGTATATGTATATATATCAAAAATTAAAGAAAAAGAGGTCATGAACTTGAGAGAGAGAGAGAGAGAGAGAGAGAATACAAAGGAATGGAAAGTATGTGGGAGAGGTTGGAGGGAGGAAAGGGAAGGGGGAATTACATTATAATTTTAAATAATTAAAAATATAAAATTAAACATTTACTATAATAACTTATTTGTAACAATGAGACATAGCCCAGGATAGTCTTTCCTTTCTGACACTGAATGACACTGAAACACACTGGTGATCTTTTACATGTTTGCTGTCACTTGAAAGCCTGGTAGGTGGGGCACCCGCATGCCCTCTGCATCCTAAGAGTGTCAGCTTGGAGTTTAGGCTGATGAGAGACGAATCAATTGTTTTCCAGCTGAAGATGAAATGCTGGCAAAAACAAGCAAGCAGCAAGAATAAATCTAGCTCACTGGGGCCATTCTTCAAAGCTTACCAAAGAGGCAAGATTACAGGATCCTCTCATCCCCTAGGCCTCAGCCAGCAGCTGACACCAACACCTTTGGCAGTGGGAAGTACGGCTTTAACTTATAAGTGTGGGCCAAGAGCGAGGGTCAGGAAGGCTTGATGTGGTTATCTCATAAGGGAAACTTCGGAGTTAATGACCTCATCCTTAGCTTGGAGGCTTTTCAGCGCGTTGGCAGTTAGACATTGGCTTTGAGGTTTAACTTGCAGAAAGCTCATATCAACAGAGAGAAACACTGTGGCCACCTGTGTACTTTGGCTCTGAAAGTGTGCGTGCAACAAGTGCATTAGGGAGGTGTGGGAAAAGCTCGGAGAACCAGAGTTTGGGGTAGTGAGGCAGATTAGGGAAGATTATCTCATGGGAACCATGATCATTATTTGTAATAGACCCTGCATGGCTTGTCCTGCAGGCTCAGAGTCCTTTTGCAATCTGTCACGTGCCTGGAAGTTAACAGTCAAAGCGCACACACTATGTAAGGGCTCTGAGTCCAGGCTTAGAGTTGGATGGGTAGTCTACAGTTAACAAAATGGGGAGAGAACCCTAAATACAATAACATATGGGTTCCTGGGAATGTTGAATGCTGGGTGGGAGGCAAAACTGTGAATGGAAAGTGAACAGTGAACTGGGCATCGGCATAGTCCTGGGGCAGGATGTGTGTGGCTTCAGTCTGAGGCTTCTGATTACTGTCTCCTGACACTGGGGATGACTGCGTGAGAAATGGACGTCAGGACAGGGCTAGAGGCTTGAAGGAAGTCTTTAGACAGCATCAGTTGAGACACAAAAACACTTTACTTAGCAGAGTGTCATCATAGCTGATTGCAGTTAGCAATGATTCAAAACACACACAGACTAGAAATGTGAAACTTCACTGCCATTCAACTTGGTCATCCTTTGGAGAAGTGCAAAGGACACCTTCTCTGTTAATGTAAGAAAGCAAATGTCCACAGCATGAGCTGCCTGTGTCTTGGTTTTGTAGCTCTTAGTGCGTGCCAGCTATGCAGATTAAATCATCAGCAGGGAGACCAATAGCACAATAAACAATGCCTCTCATTCGTTAGTGTTTTGTAGACAATAAAGTGTTTTCCCTTCCATGACCTCAACTTTTCCTTTAACGTTGTACGCTGTTGTTATCGTTACCCCTTTCACTTAATTGACTGGGCTTGTTTTATGGATGGGATCATAGGGAAGCCAGTAAGAGACCTAGAACTGAGGTCTGTTACTTCCTTTCTATTGCAAGCAGATGATGCACAGCTTCTAGATCTTTAAGTTAAAACAATTGCCATCATTGCATTTTAGCTTGCGTTCTATGTTTGTTTTACTGTGGTCTTTGCTCCCCATTTAAAAATTATATTTGAAAGCATATTTATGTGAGTTCATGGTAAATGTATTCAAATGTTATAATATTATACTGGAACCATATTATCAATCTCTCTTCCCTGCCTGCAGAGTTTCAGGGCCCATTCTCGATTGAATTAGAGGCTTCTTAGACTCTGGTGGCTGTTTGGATTTTATATTAGTGACTTCCCTTATCACAGTGAGAGAACAGCATGTCCACTAAATCATATAATGAAGGAGAAATTTGTTTTGTCTCATATATGGGAGATAATGGTCATGATGAGAAGGTATGGTGACCAGAGTGGACGAGTTGGTGTCAGAGAGAGCTTGCTGTGGGCTTGTTCACACCTCCATTCACGCTGTTGTGGGACATATTCACAGCTACCATTTTTAAAACCTTGCACTCAGCATCCAACTTCTTCTGGCTAGGAATCATGTCCAGAAGGTTCTACAACTTCTCAGAACACTGCCATCAGCTGGGGACAAACACATAAGCCTCTGTGGCTAGTTCAGATTTACACCATTGCAGTCTATCACTTTCAAAGGCATGAGCAATGTGCTCCATTGACCTGACAGTGTATGGAAACACACTGAGCACGCATCAGAGGCTTTGCAAGAGTGCTGATTTCACTTAACTGTTATGGTTTTCTGGATCCCAGCACCTTTGGATCTCGGTGCCTTTGACATAATTTTTCACTGGTAGTGGTTCCTCTGGCTTGTTTCTTGAATACACCATTCACTTCAGGTGTGTAACCAGATTGAGGGTCTGAGCCATCCATTACTGGTACCCCATGTGTTGGTAAGCAGATGTGATCACTGGGGGAAGACCAAGAAAGGAGACCTTGCTTCTATTCACTTATTGCAGCATCTAATAACCTGACTAGAGAACTTGAAACTATGTATCAAGTGATGTGGTTTTTGTTTTAAAAATTAGATGTATGCTTGTAGACTTCATACCAGAGAGATGGAGGAGAGATGTTTCCTGGAACTTCAAACTACAAGTGAAGTCTTTTAAATTCATTTCTGGTGGTCATAGAGATGGGCATTGTATTTAACTGCTGATCAAGTTATGTGATTACCATTTCTGCTCCCTGATTTCTCATCCCATAGTGTGCTGAGCCCCTGAGAGCCTCTTTGTTAGGCATTTATATAATGAACAGCAGCTTATTTTGAACTATAATTACTCCCACATTGTGCCGCACAAGCACTAGAACTTACTACTTACATGTGATTGTGTTTTGGGTACAGGCTAGCTGATTCACTGTATTTCCCAGTCCTCCTTCCTTGTGAGACCTAGTTTTCAAGGAGAGAATGATGCTAATGGTCCTCTCATTTCTGTACCCAGCATCACCATTAAAAAGAAGCTCAAGGAAAACATCTCTCATATGGCAGTTCCACACACTGGCTTTAGGAAGCTAAAACTAGGTTGGAGTACTTTTCATGCCTTGGATATTGTGCTTTTAACTAAAAATAGTCAGTATGTCTGAGGAATGTATTTCAGAGTGTTTCAAATTCTTCCAAAGCTGAGGCATGTTTTGTTTGATGGGGAAATGATGCCACCTTTGTCAGTACAGCAGAATGACCTTCCTTTATGGAGACACTGCTTTTTAGGAGTGTCACTTAGAGCAAGTTCTTTGGTCACAAGGAGTTATGATTCTGGAGAGTGAATTCCATTGTTTGTGCTGTGTCAGTAGAGAAGGCCTTCCTGTATTGATCTGGCCTGATATGTGGAATTCTGCATAGGGTGGAAACAAGGAAGCATTAAATACTCATTCATTCACCCTATACATAAAATATGTGCTATGTTGAGACTAATATGTTGAGACTTGGTTTATGCAAGTCTTCCTTTAAATGTGGAAATATATTTCTTGACCCAAATATGTATAGCAGATAATAAATCACTACTTATGCCAAAATCATTTATATATTAAAACAGTATAATTTCTAAAACATTTTCAGCTGTCCAGTGGGAGGTGGTTTAGAACAAAAGGAAACTTTTAAAGTGTTCTTGGGTTATCTCTGGTGTCTTTAACATGAGACATGTTGAACCTTTATTTCCTCAGGTGCCAGCAACTGTGTCTTCCATAGGGATCTGTAATGTAGAAAGGCCAAATGTGACTATGTGTTTGATGAATTTTGACATTTCATGTACTTATTCACCCTTTAACATTTACTGAACACTTCTTTTCTTCTTCTTTTTTTTTTACTGAACACTTCTTAAGCATTATGCTACCATTAACAGGCTTATTATAAAAGAAGATAAATAATATTGCCTGTCCTTAAAGATCTATGGTCTTAAATGGTCAATGTATTTGGAGAGATATATGTAAGTGAACAGTTACTGCAGGGGTATATAAAATGACATAATGAAAGTTTTCCTTTCTAATTTAAAAAAAATGTGTGCTCCTATGTATGTATGCATGTTAGACCTAAAAGTCAACCTTCCTCAGGAGCCATCATCATCATTATTTTATTTATTTATTTATTTATTTATTTATTTATTTATTTATTTATTTTTGCTTATGTGGATGCATGCATACTGTACCGTGTGTGTGGAGGTCAGAGGACAACTCAGTTATCTTCTTCACTGTGTGGGTCCAGGGGATTGAACTCAGGTTTGCAAACTTGGCAATAAGTGCTCTTACCTGCTGAGCCATCTTGTCAGCTCCTATATTATTGAGACAGTGTCTCAATGGCACTGGGGATTGTTAGTTCAGCTAAGCTTGCTAGGGAGGCATTGGCCAGTGTCTGCCTTGCCAGTGTCATGATTATAAGCAAAACCTCACCACACCTAGATATTTGTTCTTAAACATGGCCTCTGGGAGTTGAACTTATGTGTTTACACTTGAGCAGCAAACACTTATCTGACCCTGCTATGTGCTATGTTTGTATTGTCATAGAACAGGTTTCTAGTTTGTCAATGTGGTTGAAAGAGTCAGGACAGGATTTCGAGAGTCAGCAATCAGAGTAGTTGTTTCTAGACAGTGTCAGAGACCAGTAATGACCCAGGTGAATATGCATGAAACAGCATGGCTCATTGCTTGAGTTGCAAAGGTGCATGTAGGCTTTCTCTTCTTGAATAATTCATGTGAGATGCACTGATAGTTGTGAGACTATAAACCCTCTACCAATGAAACCAAAGGGTGTTGGCTTCTTTGTATGAACACAGAAAATGGATTTCTTTTTATAGGTTACTCTAAATATATTTGAAATGACAACTAGCAATGTAAAGAATGAGATTTTATAAAAGATTTTACAATGTGGTAAAAGTTATTGGGTATGTGTGTCTTTCTGTCTGTTAAGAACAGCATGGTGAATAAAAATCACTTATTATGTTTGTGTGGGAAGGACCTGTATTTATAGAGCTTAGCTGGATCATTTGCCAGAATAAATTTAAGAAATCAAGAATGTCAGATTAAGAAAAAAATACTCCAATACTCAAGTTACCCAACTAAAGTTTACAATATACCACGAAGAAGATTTTTCTCCTTTTCACCATGAGGAGATACATCATGGTGTATCTCCTCATGGTGACATCCAGTAAATAGTCCAGATAAATTAGATTTATTTTGGTCTCTGAAGAAATAGCTTAAGGAGTTTTGTTTAGTTGTGTATCTCAGCTACAGATGGCAGACATTTTTACTTAAAACCCTTTCCTGTGCTGCCCATGACATTTTCCACTGTAACAACTTCTCATATCACAGGGCATTCTATCTGTTAAGCCAGAGTCTCATTCTCAAAAATGTAAGCCCATCTTGTTTACTATCTGTGTGCACCAGTTCCTTTTTGGAAACAATATTCATTTTAATTTGTCTCTTGAGTTTCAAACCATTCTCCTTATGATTGTATTTCAACTTATTCCTCTTTTTATTTGATGTCTGTTGAGTCCTCTGTTCTCACCATCTCTGTTTTATTCCCATGGCTTTGTACTTGTTAGGGTCACTTTGCCCTACACCTGCTTTCCAATAACCTGGAAGTTGGTCACTTGAGGCTGAGGTTGTTTCCTCTTTGTACATATCACATTGAAAAGAACTCTCAAAAAAAATGTTGGTAGGAGGAAGTGTGCTCTTTTCTAGTCTGACAAGGTCAAGTTCTCTCTTAGGATTTGAGGTTCTTCAAATTCTATTTTCTTATTTTGTTAATCTTTCCAGGATAAAGACAGGAAGAGATTAAACTCAAAAGTGAAAAATGTGAAGTTGGGCATGAGGACAAACACCTTAAATCCCAACACCTGGAAGATGGAGAAAACTGATGCAAGTTTGAGGTCAGCTTGGACTACATAGCCAGTTGTAGGCCAGCCAGGGCTACATAGACCTTGTTTCAAAGTCAAGCCAGACCATACCAGACCAGACCAAAGTCAACCAAACCAAACCAAATGAGTGTTTTGTAAAGTCACAATTGCTGTTCCCAAATTATTTTTATTATTCTCCATTTCTGTTTTCTTTTATTTCAATATTGACTTAGTAATATTTGAAGTATTTTGCCCTATACAAAATTGTAGCTTTATAGAATTTCTACATTGACATGTTTGTTTGCAAGTCACATAAATATAGTATAATTTAGCTAGCATTTTTTTGAAGCAAGATTGATTTAAGGAATAGATGTAAGTAACAGAATATTATCAAATCAAGAAAGATTAGCCAAATCTCACTAGTGATGGTATTCAAAAACTGGAGTGTGCTGAAAATTAAAGTTGTTTTCTTGTGGTTCCTCACCATTAGACCTTTCTCCCCACTTCCTGTCAGTTTTCTGTACTTCTGTAATTGTCTGTGTATAAATATGAAATTGTCTGCTCCATGCCATCCTGTTTTCCCACTCTAGAAGAACATTAGAGGCTAACTATATTACTTGTGAACCAATTCCAGTAATGAAATCTGGAACTATTTTAGAATTAAGGTATGGAGGAAAACCTTAAACAGGGGCAATATGGAAAACTGTCTGAGAAATTGAAACTTGTACACCCCCCAAAAGTACACAGTCCCCAGATATTATGAGCTAATGGAAACCCCAGCCAGTTTAGGTTAACAAGACTGGGGTTCATATAAATGATTGGTATTTCTCTTAGTTCCCCACTGCCCCACCCAATGATGTTTCACTCATAAGTTCTTAGTGATAATTTGTTTATTATCTATCTCTCTTTTAAATTATTTTTTTATACTGTATATGAAAACACTCCCAGATCCTTACAACTACCCTACCCACTTAGTTTCATATTCTTTCCCCTCTACAAAAATAAAACAACAAAAACCCATACAATCAATACAAACAAAAGACCAATAAGCCAAAAGTGTCTCTTCACAGCAATAGAAACTCTAACTAAGACAACAATTGAGTGTACTTTGGTATTTGTCATTAGTGATGGTGCTGAGAGTGGTTTCACCATGGAAACTGGTAGATCCTTCTCTTCTTGGTCCTCTTCCCCATCTTCCTCCTCCCCTTCTCCTTTTTCACCTTTGCTTCCTTTCTTTCCCCCTTTACTTTTCTTTATTTTTTAATACAGGCTGTCTAAAAAGCTGCCTGTTAAATATTTATCACTAAACTATTATATTCATGTAAGAGAGAGTTTTGCGTATGAGATTCCAATTTGAATAAAAATTTACAATCCTAATATTGTATTTTGATAGATGATGCACTATTTTAAAGGAATCACTTGTAGCAGAGAATAATTAATAAATCAAAAGCAAGAGTTGAATATAACAAAGTTGCCTGAAAACTGAATAGTTTTATTGGGTGCAATGAAAGCCACCAAAGTATCTCTTCTTAATTTGAGCACCTTCAGGGTGTAAAGGAGGTTGGATCAAGCTGAAGTAACAAAAGACTGGTTTGCAACATATATGCATATAGCAAACTTTAGCTGTGAGCAATAATTCCTACAGTGAATAAATAGCTGGGTATAAAAGCCAACACATGATGTTGAGAAACAGAATGAGCTACTGTTTGCTGTAATGATGGGAATAATTGTTTGTATGGTGTTCTTACTTCCTTCCCATTGGAGAAGAGGTAAAGTACAAACTTTTGTAAAGCAAATGGCTCTCTAGTCACTGGTCAGTGCTCTGAGTGTAGCAGAGTTCAAAACATACAGCACAGAAACTCAAAAGAATCTCTGGAGGAAAAGCTCTGAGTTCTGTAGATTATTTGCTATTTCTTTTATCGGGAAGGAAGGAAGACAACGGTAACAAATCTCATCAGGAATGAACTTGTTTACCAGGAAAAGAGGCATTCCAAGAATAGCTGTTTGAGTAAAATTCTAATAACCATAAAATAAGCATGAAAAAATACCCTTAAGCTTTAGCAAGTTTTACTTTGGTCATCCAAGCTATCTCCTTTTGGCATCTAAGGCAGAAATGCTTGATTTGAATTAAAGTCGGAATTCAAGGTATGAGTTGGCACTCCTCCCTTAAAAGAAAAGTCCAAGGGGTTCATATATGTTGTGTGTACTTTGTTGGTTGTTCTTGGCCCAGAGATCATATCAGATTCTTAAAACAGTCTCTCACCAGCATGATGTCCACACTCTCCGCCATGCTTCATGTTGTTTCTTGAAAGTGAGGAGTCATGGGTTTGGTCATTTTGAGCTATGGTTGACTGATTCCAGGAAATAGAAGGAGGATTCATGTCCTTTTACTTAAAGTTTAAATAGAAGTGTGACTTTGAATGCTTTTTATTAAAATGAGTAGACATGAAACTATCTTTTAATTGTTGTGACATATATTTGTGTGATTCTCTTTTGATGCTGACACCGGATTATAAAGTTAAATAAATAAGTTATTTCCATCCCTAGATTGAGAACTAGAGAAGTTGGGCCCCAGTGCTTCTTGTAACTGGGCTATAGCTGTCTTTGAGATTCACAAACTTTAATGGCTGGACTCCATTTTCCCAGAATTCCAAATCACTGATCTGGAGTACAACCTGGTTATATGCATATTATGAAAAGTTTCTGAGGTGATTTTAAAGTATAATCCATTTTGAAAGCGATTCAATTGGACTAATTATTCAACAGTTGGGCTTGTATTTGATATAAGAAGGGTGAAAAGATCTTGGCCTGAAACTTCATTGTGTGGGAAGACACATCTAATAATGAACAAACAGGTGTCTAAATTCACACAGTGAAATCTCTTCAAATGGAACAAAGGAAGGTCACTATTTACAAGCACGCAATAACTAGTTATGAGGGTGGAAGATCAGTCTAGGTCGTGTCAAAAGCTTAGATATCTCTCAGTTGAGGTTTGGAAGACTAAAGCTTGGAAGCAATAGATTACAATATCAATTGCATTTCTTTTGATTCTCCCAATCTGTTTGACATCTTTATGTGTCTGATGTTGTGTGCATGTATATCAGTTTAATATGCAAGAGTGGGGAGATAAACTCAGGATAGGTTACAAATATTTTGATTTTCATGATTTTGAGCTTAATATAAATTTGTTTAGATTTATATATGACTTAAATCTACCAATAAAACTGTATACATTTACCATCTATCTTATTTTATACATACTATAGAATGATGTTTTTTGACTCTATATCAGCAAGACTTTTTCTATAATATAAGAAATCAAAATAAACTGTTATTTATTGTCTAAGTTACTTTTTTTGTTGCTATGATAAGACATCACCAATGAGGCAATTTATAAAAGAAAGTGATTATTTGGAGCTCATGGTTCCAGAGGGCTAGAGTTCATGACTATAATGGTGGAAATTAGCAGGCAGGCATGGTGTTGGAGCAGTAACTTAAAACTTAACCTCTTGGTTCACAAATAGGAAGCAGAGAAGGTAACTGGGAACAGCATAGGCTTTTGAAAACAAACCTCAGAGACTGTCTCAATTGACACACCGCTTCCAACAAGAGCACACATCCTAATCCTTCCCAAACACTTCCACCAACTGAGATCTAAGTATTCAAATACATGGATTCAAACACAGGCATCTTCTTCAAAGTCATACTGAAGATTCAATTGTTCAGATGGTTTAAATTTTGTGCCTTTAATGAGGCAACCAGCATTTTATTATATACATAATTACTTCTCATTTAGCTTTAAAATGATGAAAATACATTGCTGAATACCTTCCTAGATACTACTGGACTTTGCATTTTGATGTTATCCAATTGTTATGTCAGATATTATTCACTGTGCTTTTATATCAGTCATCTCTCTAGTCACTTTAACTGGTTTTTTTTTTGTATTTTTCCTCTGCACTAATAATTAGTATCTTTTGCCTATTCCCCAGATCAGTTCTTTTTATCACAGTGGCTACATTTATCCTTGCTTTTCACCATTTGATTATTTATTTATTTATTTATTTATTTATTTATTTATTTGATCTACAATGGCTCTTAGCCTATTAAATCTACTGGCTTGTCTTTAAAAATCATTTGGCTCTATTCTATATCCAGTAACTGATGGGAGCAGATGCACTGAAACACAGCCAAGCACTGGGCTGAAAGGATCACATGAACAAGGGAGATCAAGAGCATGATGGGGGGAAACCACAGAGACAGCTGACCTGAGCTAGTGGAAGCTCACGGACTATAGACTGACAGCTAGGGAACAAGCATGGGACCAAAGTAGACCCTCTGAATGTGGGTGATAGTAATGTGGCTTGATCTGTTTGGGGGGGGGGGGCAGTGGGACTAGGACTTATCCAGGCTGCATGAACTGGCTTTTTGGAGCCCATTCCCTATGGTGAGATACCTTGCTAAGCCTTGATTCATGGGGGAGGGGCTTGGTCGTGCCTCAACTTGGTATGCCAGACTTTGTTGACACCTCAAAGGAGGCCATACCTCCTCTGAGGAGTGGATAGGGAGTGGAAAGGAGGGAGTTTGGGGGCAGGAGAAGGAGAGGGAGGGGGAACAGTGGTTGGTATGTAAACTGAAAAAATTTAAATAAAAAAATCATTTGGTTCTATTATAGTTATAGTTCTATTATAGTTGATAACTTGAACTTCTCAAGAGGAAGTTATCTGTTATTCCTTAGAAAGTCTCTCTTGTGTATTGGGCTCTTACTGTGCTATTTTCTTTTATTTTTACTGAGATAAGGGGAGAGGGAGGCAGAGAGAGAGAGAGAGAGAGGGAGAGAGAGAGAGAGAGAGAGAGAGAGAGAGAGAGAGAGAGAGAGAGAGAGATCTGGATAATAAGCTAGAACTTCAACTTTCTATATAGCCCATGATGGTTTTGACCTTGTAGTCATCCTTTCCTCTCTACCTCTAACATGCTGGAATTACAGCTATGCACCATCATTTCTGGCTTTATTGCTGCTTTAAATAATTCTTGCTATGATTTTCATTCCAGTTTTCTTCTCATCTCTTTATTTTATTTTCTATTTAAAACATGTAAGTGGGGCTGGAGACATGGCCCTTCAGGCATTAGGATCCAAATTTCAATATCAACCACTTGCTGAGGGTGTCTCTACCAAGAAGTTGCAGACATAGTCAGATCCTGAGAGCTCCCTGGCCAGCCAGTCTAGCCAACATGGTGAACTTCTGGTTCAGTTAATATCCCTATATCAAGGAAATAATGTAGAAAGCAATAGAAGAAGATATTGGCATCTTGATGTGTGTGAACATACATAGTTACATGCATGCAACACACACACACACACACACACACACACACACACACACACACACACACACACACACGGGATTCCAAGAGGTTTGGGAGCCATGTGGTTGCGTTATCATATAAGCCCCAGAAGCTCTACCTGAGGAACTGGGGGTTAAACATGAGAACTAAAGGTTCCCATGTTTCTGTGTACAAGGGTTTAGATATTCTGCATCAGGAGATTGGGGGAAAAGATTGAGTGCAGGGTTTTATTATAGCACAATATGCAGTGGCATCTTGCAGTAGTGGTCACACCCTTTTGGGTGTGGTTTCAGTTGTGGAAGGTAGAGAAGGGGAGGTACACTCTTGGGTTTCGGAGAGTGTCATCAGGAGGGTAGAGACTGCATCTACTGGAGCAGGAACACCACAGCGGTTCTTTACTATTATCTGTGTAAGTTGTTCCCCAATAAAGCACCCATTTATCATTTATCTTGGGTCTAGTGAACTCATTAATACCCTGCCTTCAACAATATCATAATTCTAACTGCCTGATCAGTATCACTATGTCATGTCAACAGCCTCAACTGAGTGTCACCACGTCATGTCAACAGCTTCAATGCACGCTGTTTTGAAAGTCATCTTCTGATGCCCCTCCCAGTTCCCTTGATTTCCTTTATCTTGTTGGAGTTCCAACAACTTCTCAGTGACAGGCAGGAAATCTGTGATGTCTTCTTATTCTTTGTGTAATCAGGTATGATTAGTTACTATGTCCTGGTGACCCTTACTTCAAATTTCTCTTGCTTCTGTTGTTTCTGCTCTAACTTGTATTTTAGTATAGCATCTGAAAAATTAAAGGATTCTAACAACTTCTTGTTTCATATGTAGTTGCTTATCTACCCTATTTTTGCCTTATCACATTTTTAAAATATAGTGTTTACTGGTCAGGTAAGGGTGCTTGCTGCCAAGCCTGAAAAATTGAGTTTGATCCCTGAGACTCATATAGTGGTAGAAGAGAACTGACCCCTTCATATTGTCTTCTGACCTCTGCACTCATTCAGTGGCACTCTCAATAAATAAATAGGTAAGCTAAAATTAAAGAGAAGTCATATGAAAATATTGTCTTGTGTCAAAATATTTAAATATTCTAACAGCCTATTGAATGAGATACAAATGCCTTGGCCCAGTGGGTGGATACACCACACACACACACACACACACACACACACACACACACACACACACACACACACTTTATTGCTTGTAAACATCATATATCCATATAGTGTATTTTAATCAAAGCCTCCCACATTACCTCCACTACAACTCTCCCAAAATTTCCCTCACCACCACATTTTCCTTCTAATGTCATGTACTGGTTTTTAAAGCCACTGAGTCCACTTTGTGTTACTAATGTGTACATGGGGATAGGACCAGCCAATGGGGCATGAGACAATTATTATGTCATATCCTTGAAGAAAAACTGGCTTTATTGTTCCTCTAGTATCCATCGATTGGCATCAGCTTCCCAGCGAGGGTGGTATACTTTGTACTTCCCTCCCATCTATTCAGCCTGGTGTTTCCAGAACCCATTCTAGCACAGCTTAATTTTTCTTTCTAACCTTATATCTTGATGGTTTCCTCACAATCTATGGTCATCTGTTGTGAACTTCATTTCTTTCTTCAGAAAAGCATCTCCATTCCATCTCTCCATGCCAGAATGTTCACCTTTGCTTCTTTTACTACCTCTATAACTTTTTTGGAGTTAGATGCCAGCACAAGGCTTGTTTTATCTCTCTACACCTGTAGTAAATATGTAGCAAATGCACCAATTAGCCCGGCTTGAGAAGGTTATACACTTTACTCTACATTCTAAAATGTTTAAAGTAGATTGTTTTCGCCTGGCATGTCTCAGCCCCAAGCCACGGTAGCTATGAGGTTTGGCCTGAGTGAGGGAGTGTGGACTTGGAAACTCCTAGCAACCCAATGGAGATAAAGACCAAACACAGGCATCTTCTCATCTTTAGAGAGCTCTCGGTTCCATACTGCAAAACTGGAGTCTCTTTTTTATTTGGCATCTTCCTGGCTGTTTCCTAAGCATGCTTCCAAGGCCACGAGGCCATTTCTGTCTCCTTCCCTTGACTCCTCTCCCTTCTAGCTCCTAACTCTCAGTCCTCCTTGTTACTTACACACCTAACCCTCCACCCAGGTGCAGGCCTATTCAAATGCTTAGTTCTGTAGAGATGCAAACTAGGGGACATTCCCCACTGAGGCCATGCTATTGGAGAGCAAATCAGTTACCATCCACAAATCAGTGCAGACCTGAGCTCCTGATAACTGGAGCTCCTGGTAACTGGAACCCTGGAACGGGAGGTTTAGATATTTCCTAATGGAATTTTCATGGTCCCAGACAGTAGATGCTTCAAATATTTTGTTTCTTTTTGTCATACAAGTCTTTCACTTGCTGAGAGTTACTCCAAAATATTTTATATTATTTGAGGCTGTTGTGAAAGGTGTTGTTTCCCTGTTTTCTTTCTCAGTCTGTCATTTGTATATAGGAAGGCTACTAATTTCTGTGAGTTAATTTGGTATCCAGCTACTTTGTTGAAAGTGTCTTATCAACCTTAGGGTTTTCTGGTGAGATTTTTGGGATCACTTATGTATACTATCATATCATCTGTAAGTAGTGATATTTTGATATCTTCCTTTCCCATTTGTAATGCTGTGTCTTATTGCTCTATCTAAAACTTCAAGCACTGTATTGAATATGTTTGGAGAGAGTGGACAACCTTGTCTTGTTCCCATTTTTAGTGGAATTCTTTTTGAGTTTGTTTTGTTTTGCATTCAATCAGTGGCTGTGCTTTAAGAAACTGCTGTCCCAACCAGCAACTGCAACTCTGCAGCTACCAGCAGCAGCTAGGCCACACATGCCACCGCCAGGCAGGAATTCTGTTCCCTCAGGCATCAGTTCTATCACAGCTGCTAAAGGAAATTTTATCTAAACCTCTCTATCCTTCTATAGAAATCAGGATTCAAAGTTGAGGTGAAATCCCACTTGCTCAGAGAGGCTGAATAGCAAGTAATTAACCTTCTCTCCTTGATCTGCTCAGCCCCCACTTAGTTCCTCCCTATCACTTCCTGTCAGCTAGTTGCTCACTCAGCCTCCTGACCCAGGTTACTTTTATTTAGCCATGTCTTTGCACCATTGATTAAAAACAGCAGAAACAAATGTAACACACATTTACATGATATTAAAATAATATTCCACTGCAAGTTTCTTTCTATGTAATATGATGTTGGCCTTGGGCTTGCTGTAATCTGCCCCTGTTATATTTAGGTATGTCCCTGCATCATCAATCTCTCTAGGACTTTTAGCATGAACTTGGATCTTGTCAAAGGCTTTTTCAGCATCTAATGAGATGATCATGTGTTTTTTTTCTTTCAGTTTGTTTATTAATCTTTATTTTTTAAAACAGAGGATGAAGCTCTGGGTGATGACTTTGTGACAGACATT
This sequence comes from Cricetulus griseus, assembly GCF_003668045.3. Taxonomy (NCBI): domain Eukaryota; kingdom Metazoa; phylum Chordata; class Mammalia; order Rodentia; family Cricetidae; genus Cricetulus; species Cricetulus griseus. Next base: position 143,766,469 of record NC_048595.1, on the reverse strand, counting down.
GCTATGATCAGTGGCTGTGATTTTTCTTTTTTCAAGACAGGGTTTCTCTGTGTAGCCCCGGCTGTCCTGGAATTCACTTTGTAGACCAAGCTGACCTCCTACCTCTGCCTCCTAAGTGCTGGGATTAAAGGCATGTGGCACCAGGTAGGCTACATGTATTGATTTTCATACATTGAACCATTTCTGAATCTCTGGGATGAATCCTAGTTGATCATGGTGGATGATCTTTTTGAAGTATTCTTGGATTTGGTTTGCAAGTAGTTTAGCATCTATTCATGAAGGAAATTGGTCTTTTGTTGTTGAGTCTTTATGTGGTTTGGGTGAAGGGACCAGCTCCCCATTTCGGCAGCCATGACAGTAACATGTGCCTGACCTTGCCTTGGTTACTAGGAGGCCAAATGGTTCCTCACGGCAAGGAACCAATCAGAAATTAGCTGGTGGTGCTATGCTTTATGGCTCTGGGTGTGCTTTATGGACAGTGCACAGCAATGATGTGCAGAGCATAGCAATCGCCCTGGGAGGGCCTATGGGCCATAGCCACCAGTCAACCAATCAACACAGGGCAAGTCTGGAGGCACATCAATCCTGAGCTTGTGTGTACCCCTAGACACTCCCCTTTCACTGCCCTATAAGATTTCTACACTGTGGCTTCGCTGCATCTTTCCTAGCCACCCTCCATGGCGGATAGATGAAAGGCCCAAGCTAACATGGGGTTAGCTCCTTAAACAACTACAATAAAGCCTCGTGCAGTTTGAATCAAGCTTTCGCCTCTGAATGGTGATTGGGGTGGCTGCAGTCCTGGGCTGAGATCCTGGGGCCTGAGCCTCTAGGGGTCTTTCATGGGTATCAGTGTAACTGTGGCCTTTTACAGCAAAATTAGGCAATGTTCCTTCTGTATATTTTATGGAACAATTTGAGGAGAATTGGCCTTAACTCTTCTTTGAAAGTCCGGAAGAATTTTGCACTAAAACATCTATTTGCAGGCTCCAGATGAAAGAACCCCGGATGCTCAGGCCCCCAGGATTTTGGCCTAGGACCTCGGCCACCCCAATCACCAGGCAGAGGCGAAAGCTTGATGCAAATAGCAAGTTTGATGCAGTTGTTTAACGAGCAAACCCCATGTTAGCCTTTCATCCATCCACCATGGCAGCTTAAGGAGAGTGTCTAGGGGTATGCACAGGCTCAGGATTGGTGTGCCTCCAGGCTTGGAGGACTTGCCCTGTGTTGATTGGTCAACTGGTTGTTATGGCCCATAGGCCCTCCCAGGGCGGTTGCTATGCTCTGCATGTCATTGCTGTGCACTTGTCCTTAAAGCACACCCAGAGCCGTAAAGCATAGCACCACCAGCTAACTTCTGATTGGTTCCTTGCCACGAGGCAGGCATCTGACCTCCTAGTGACCAAGGCAAGGTTAGGCAAGGCCGTGTTAGGTTGTTATGGCTGCCGAAATGGGGAGCTGGTCCCTTCACATGGTAGCCACAGTGACCTACATATACCTGAAGGCCGTTAAGGGCTTACATCTTTGAGATGTATGTCTCTAGTATAGTGCATATTCTTCAGGACAGTGGGACATACTGGCTCAAAAGAGTGTGTTAAGGAGCACCCTTTGTAAAAGCTGTATCTGGGTTGTTATGGTTTGGACATGGTTTGAGTCTCTACAAAGGTTCATAAGCTTGGTTGTCCCGCGCGCTCTCTGTATTTCTCGCCAGCAAGAAATCATACATGGGACACTCGGATCCTTCTGCAGGAAAGCTTTAATGCGTCTTGAGAGGAGAGCATAAGCTTACCAGAGCGGAGACCCTGAACCAAGAAGCCCATCCCCTAATAAAGGAGGGCAACCGCCGCCTTGGACATGTCACCCCATGATTGGCTGCAGCTCATCCGGCCATATGACGCCACGGAATAGGCAGAGATCAAGGAATGGAAATTTACCCAGCGCCTGCGCAATAATCTTGTTTACATTCGGTGCCTGCCGGATGCAGGCGCCATCTTGTAATGGAGAATGCAGGGACGGCTCCCTACAGATCCCCCTTTTTTTATTAATTAATGATAAGGCTTTATATTTTTACAAGCAAATAGGTCACCCATATGTTGAGGGATAGAGGCAGAGGTTGAACCTTCCCAAAATCAAACATTAAGACTGTGTACGGGAGTCGCAACTAGGCTGTTAGCTTGACCCGAAGCACTCTCGACCTGTCCTCTGCCGTTTTTCTGGGAAAGGGAGACTAGGGCAGGCAACCCTTATGCAGGACAACATGCCTCCCAGAGAAGCCTGCATATTGTGCAACTCTCTGTGCGATGCCTTGCTCACATCCCTCATGGGCTGCTCAAGCCAGGCACTCTACCCTGTGCAATGAGCCTAGGCTCCGGGTGTGCAAGAGCTGTCTGGCCAGCGGCCTATTGCTTCCTTGTTCCAAAGCTACAAGCGCTTGGGCGATAACCACCTTGTCTCTCTTAGTTTGAGCCCTGAGCCTACAGACCAGCCAGAGAAGCAACATCAATCCGCAGCAAACGGCTGCACCAAACAATCCCACCTCCACCCATTTCCTTAAAATAGGAGACAGCTGAAGCTATCTATGATGACAATCTCTCCGTCAAGGACAGGAGTTAATCTGGATAATAGCGGCTCTCAACTCCCGGGGAGAGGGTGGAGTTCCGACTTTTGAGGGTCCAAAGGGGCTCTTCGGGTGAGTCTTTTCGGGATCCACAGGGGATTCTCTTCATCCTGTGGAAAAACACATATCGCTCCCCTGGATCTTATGAGAATAGGATCCGGGCCTCTCCAAAGACCAGTTAAGATATCTTTCCATTTTACCATTTCCTTTGGCCTTTTAGGTTCTGAGATGTGGCACTTGGCCGCAGTATGGCCCTGAGCATCAATGTTTAGAAAATTAAGGGTAAAGAGTGCCATGGATATTGTAACTCTTGGCACCGAGGGTAAGGATGCTCCCATTCCCTCCTTTTGTTTGATTAAATAAGACTTAAGTGTGCGATGGGCACGTTCCACAATGCCTTGTATAAGGTAGGCCAGTTAGATGGGTAATTTCCATCTGTCTGTAGAAGTGCTGGAACTTTTGAGAGGTATAAGCCGGCCCATTATCTGTTTTTAAGAAGCATACAGGTGGCTAGGTAAAGTCTTATTTCTGTAATACAGTTGAACTTCCTTAAACAGTAACTTAACTTCTTTCTGAGGCAGGGTATTTTTTGTGACTTTGGAGCCTGTCCTTGAATTTGATCTGCCAGACCAGGCAGGCCTTGAACTCATAAAGATCTATCTGCCTCTTACTCACGAGTGCTGGGATTAAAGGCGTATGCCGCCAACGCCCTAAACTTAAAGGCGTGTGTCATCAACATCCTGAGCTTAAAGGTGTGTGCTACCAACATAATAGATTAGCATCTTTTACAAAACAAGAACTTTACATTGTCAGGCTTTGCTTAAAAATAATTCTAAATTGAAGCTCTTTAAGTACAAACATTAATAAAATCAAACATTTGAAAACTGGTTTTAAAAGGAAATTTAAATTCCCTTAAGGTCTTTCTGTAATATATAGAAGCATTAACATTTTAAATCTTAACTGAAAAACTTGTTTCTAAGATGGTACTTCTAATTTCCATGAGGTCACCTTTAGTTAAGATGGCGGTCTAAGTATCCTTTTTTTTTTTTTAACTTTAGCAAAATGGCTACCGTCAGTCATGTGACCAGCTACAAAATGGCCGTACCAGGAAATAGAACATTTTAAAACAAGCATACATAAATTACTTGAGCATCTTTAGGATATGAGGCTTTTCCCAGGCATCCCAGGCCTCTAAGCAGTGTTGAATAACATGTACGGCCTTTTCCCCTATCAAAGACTGGGAAAGCCATCTGTAATTTTTTTTTTTTTTTCCGCTCCTTTGATGGTAAAAAGGAGTCGGTACCAAATAGTGGGGGTGCTGATGGAAGCACACCCGCTGGCATTTTTGGCAGCCGATATCTATCGGGGTGGTATCGTGTTGCTTCTTTCTCTAGCTCTGCTTCCTTGTTAGAGTCTAAAATCTCAGAGTCTGAGCTGTTCAGCTCCAAGGCTTCTAGTTTCGTTGTAGGGCAGAGGCTAGGTTTTGAGTCTTTATTTCTCTTAAATTTACCGGGGTGTGACCGGTTATCTCCTATTTTTTCTCCCTCCATTTTTGTTTCTTTTTCACCTAGCTGAGCTGTTTCCTCTAAAACTTTATCTCTTGAGCTTTTAGAGTCATTAGAGCTATTAAGATTTAAAGCTTTAAACTTATTTACAGAATCATCTAACAAACTATTCATTCCCTTGTCAGTAGACATTCCAGGAGGTCCTTTTTTCTTATTTGTTGTTTTTTCTGTTAACAAATTATTCACTCCCTTGTCACTAGACATCCCGGGAGGTCCTTTTTTCTTATATTTTATTGTTAGGCGCGCCCCATCTCTCACCACATTCGGTTTCTGATATGTAATTCTGGACTTCTTTAAGATTGCTACAACAGTGAGAAAAGTCAAAATAGCTCCTAGTAAAAGCATAGAAGCCTCTATATTAACCTCCCACAATAGCAACATTCCCAAGCCAAAGTCCAGAAAAATCATACCTCTCCGAATTTACCACCCTGCAGTTCTGAATCCGCCTCGTTAGAGGGGTCTCCGAGGTGCTGGAAATGTTCACATGTTCCCGGGTTTCGGCACCATATGTCCCGCGCGCTCTCTGTATTTCTCGCCAGCAAGAAATCATACACGGGACACTCGGATCCTTCTGCAGGAAAGCTTTAATGCGTCTTGAGAGGAGAGCATAAGCTTACCAGAGCGGAGACCCTGAACCAAGAAGCCCATCCCCTAATAAAGGAGGGCAACCGCCGCCTTGGACATGTCACCCCATGATTGGCTGCAGCTCATCCGGCCATATGACGCCACGGAATAGGCAGAGATCAAGGAATGGAAATTTACCCAGCGCCTGCGCAATAATCTTGTTTACATTCGGTGCCTGCCGGATGCAGGCGCCATCTTGTAATGGAGAATGCAGGGACGGCTCCCTACACTTGGTCACTACTGTCATATTCAGGACGTGACAGAACCTTTCCAAGATCATGACGGCTAAAAAAGCGGTCATGTCCATTGTGGATCAAGCAATTAGAGCACTCAGGGTAGGCTGCTAAGCACTCTGCTGTAAACATTTTAAGATATAAAATAAGAAGATAAATAAAAAGAATTCAGCTGGTACTGGAATAAGTCACAGCTGAACCTTGCTTCAGGTTTAGAATGTTGGAGGTAGATGCTTTGTATATAACAACCAATGGACCTGGCAAGGGCACTGTTCTGCAACCTATAAATTTATACTACTGACCCTTCTACATCTCTCACCTTAGCCAATACCAAATGTTACATAGGTCAAAGTATTTATTCTTGGGCCAAAATGCAGAAAAAATCTCCCAGATGTCCCCTCTCATTACTCCCAGAGTGCCTGGGAGTTTTCATAAAGAGTGAGTTCCTGGATCCCCTCTAGGAGATTCAACAACTTCTTACAAGAAAGTTGTTTCCTTTTGAATCTGTTTCTAGTAAACATTCCTAGTGATTTCTGTTTAAAAATGGAATTTGAAAATATTAGAGTAAATCCCTGATTTTTAAAAAAATAATATGACAATGTCCGTAGTCAAGCCCAAATAGTCAAGATGCCAATGTTTTGTAAGAAGTCTTTTAGTAAAAAAACAAAAAGTATAAAATTTTTCTCAGGTTTCCTGAAGTGAAACTACTCAGTCCTGGGAAAAGAAAAAGGTCACACTAAAGAGAAACCTTGGGATTTCTATGAGGAAAGATAGGAAGTATAGCTTCTTTGGAGCAGTCTGATTTCACACCTGATAGCTTGGAATATTGATTTTTGTTACCCATTTCTCTCTTGAATTCTCCTGCTTGGGAAAAACAAACAAATAAATAAAAAACTCGATGAACTATCTCCATGGTTCATGTCTGAGTCATCTTAGAACTGTGAGTGTTATTTTTTTCCTAGACATTTTTTTCTATTGCTTGTGTGAACACCATGGTGATAGTTATATAAAGAACATTGGACATTGACTGGTGAATGAGAAATTTTGCCTAAGTTTCCTAGGATAACAGAATTAGAGAGATAATGTTTCTAATCATGCATGGGAAGGCATTTCTTTTGACTCATCTCAGAAACACAGGTGCCAAACTCCATCTATGTTGCTTAGACTTCCCATTACTTCTGGATTTCTGGCACTAGGATTTTTCCACACATTATTTACACCACTCCCAAAGAGAGCCAGCATGTGACTAATTGGTGATGTTGGTAATATTTTGGAGAGAAATATGTGTGTGTAAACACACACATAATACACATTTCTCTTTAAAACATAATATCATATATTTCAATATATATATATATATATATATATATATATATATACCTTTGTGCATGTATGTATAGTTAATTTTGGCAAAAATTCAAATCATGGCCATTTATCTCCAGATGCTTTTCCATTTTGTTCTGGGAGTAATTAGTATCAATCATGTTGTATGGCTTCTAGGGCCAAGTTATTCTCCTCAAAGATTGGAAGCATCTCATTCTTTTCAACATCAATAGTGGCACAGCCACGTTCCTGGGCTTGTGTCACACTGCCCAAAGTTCCATGAGGGATTGATTTCACTTCAGGCATGTTCCTGATCTGTCTTCTGGGAAAGTGGGGTGTAATTAGATTGGGTTGCTGTAAATACACTGCAGAACTTTTGTGGAACCCATTTTGTTAGTGAAGTGAAGCATTTGCTGCTAATTAAGCTCATCCAATTAAGAAAGTAAATGGATGCTGCCTTAGCTGTTTTTAAATCAAATCCTCATTAATTTTCTGCATTCTGTGAGACTAATTTTCTGGAGTATATATGCTTGTGTTTATGTTGAAGAGTGCTATTTACACAAAGATGCTTGTGAATACATATGATTGACATGCTGAGACTCCTTCCTGTTTCTGGATGCATCTGAGTAACATCTGTTTCCTTTACCATCATTCCCATTGCAGTCCTGTTGCGGTCATTTGTATTTCTGTTCTGTATGCCCTTTTCCTTTTACCTATTTATTGTGTATGTGTGTGCATTTGTGTGTATGTGAGCATGCATGGGTGCTTGTATATGCACATTTGCCCATAGAGGCAAGAGAAAAGTGTCAGATACTTTGGAGGTGGAGTTACAGGCATATGTGAACAGACTGTCTGATGTAAGTTCTGGGACCTGAACTCTGATCTTCATGATAGACTAGCAAACTTTCTTAACCACTGAGCAATCTCTCCAGCCCTGTTCTGTGTTCTTGACACATTAATTTCTGTGTTCATACCTACCTATTGGTATCGATATATTTCTTCTTTCAGTATATAAAAATAATTAAATCTAGAATGTAAAGGGAAAAGAATATGTAATTCTTAATCTGGTATTTAGCTGCCAAAGAGGGATGGAAGGAAATCAAGTTACTATCACCGGGTCAAAGCTGAATGGAACAGAGGCTGGACACATCTATCTACAGTCATGTGGATTCCGGAGTGAAAATGGTGATGATTATAATAATCAGTTTTTCATTCAGCTATTACAACACTGTGTCCCTTGAAGCGCACAGAAGTGATAATGCTTGTCAAGTAAATTGTGATAAGCTGGGGGAGACTGGAGAACATGTGCAAATATACAAAAACTAGAATACAAAAATTGAAGGATTATATGGCTATTGTGTTTTCATGAGATGTCAGAAGTTTTGGAGAATATTGAGTGTTTCCCGTTTTGTTTTAGATGGTTATACATAATTTCTGTTCTGCTCATTATTTCTCCAAAATCCCGTTGAACACCATCATTGACAAACTATGTATCTAAAAACTCAACAATTTTAAAAACTAAGACAACTTAAAGATGTTAATAACTGAAATTATATTTCATTTATTGTAATTTCTGTTTTTTCATTGCTTACTGTAAGGATGTTATGAAAATAAAACAAATTAGTTTTTATTCAATTATCTTCTTTTACATCAATTATTTCAAACTGGTAAAATTTTTAAATGGTAAATCTATAACTTTCACACATACATCCTAAGAGTATTCACAATACAACAATGTTTGGTGCATTTAAACAATAAGTTAGCAAACAAAAATTTGGGATTAGCAATTTGAAGCCATAAGTATGGGGACTCAAAGAGGCCCCCATTTCTTTATCCTACAGAGTAGCAATCCTTGAGTGATGGACATAGAAAAGTTTCCACAGGCTGTGTGACCCCATCCCAGTGGCAGCAATAGGCCGGCTTATGGTTGATTTGGGTGTCCAGGGGTAACTCTTGACTCTATAAGGTATCACTGCTTCTCCAATTAGAGCCATTTCCTTTGGAGTAGCCTCAAAGGAACTTCAGATGGACCTATGGGAAAGAACATGACTTTGCTTCTTTTTCTCGTGCTTCTAAATCCTGAGTAGGTTCTTAAAGTCTGGGTGAATCACTTCCTTCTCACCCTCTGGACACATAACTTTCTATCTTTTGAGTCACCCAACATCTTCAGGTTTTGCTAATAAGTCAAAACTCAAGGTCACCATCACTCACACCCATATACCCTTCACTTCCTATTTGTATGTCCCTCAACTTATCCTCTATACTTCAGACAGATTCATCTTTTATAAGTACAGACTGGATTATAACCAACCCTTTTTTTTCCCTTAGGAAAATGAACAAAAATCCATAATAAAGCCTTTAAAACTTACATACTTTAGCTTGTACTTAGCCTGAAAACTTTTTATCCTGGATGTCAATGTGACTGCATATTTGTGTGTTTACTGTTTTGAAGATTCCCAATTACAAGAGAAATTCATCATGTAATCAAATGCAATTGAAGTATAAGATATTGTATTAGGGTTCTCTAGTGTAACAGAGCTTATAGAATGAATCTTGCTACTATCTATCATCTATCTATCTATCTATCTATCTATCTATCTATCTATCTATCCATCCATCTATCTGGTTGTAGTCCAGAAAATTCAACAATGGCTGGCTGTGAACAGAAAATCCAAGAATCCAGTAGTTGCTCAGTCCACAAGACTGGATGTCTCAGCTGTTCTTCAGTATACTCTGAAGAAGTAGGGTCTAATGCCAGTGAAGGAATTGACTTGGTTTCAATTTGAGGGCAAGCAGAAAAGAGCAAAAGTTGCATATCTTTATATAGGCTTCCAACAGAAGGTGTGGCTGAAATTAAAGTTGTGTCTTTCTGTCTCAAAGATCCAGATTATATGTGGATGTACCTACTTAAAATTAAGGAAAATTCTCTCACAGATGTGTCCTTCATTTTGGGATTTTAGTTAATTCCAGAAGAAATCAAGTTGACAACCAAGAATAGCCATTGCAGATATGAATTTTTAATGTTAATCTTTAATAAAATGATTTAATCCCCATTTTAAATGGGTTTTTATTTTATGTGTGTGTGTGTGTGTGTGTGTGTGTGTGTGTGTGTGTGTGTGTGTGTGCTTTGAGCCATCCATTCAGGCCCTATATCTCCACTTACTGATCTATTATCACATTGATGATTACAGTCAGGGACTTGAGTTTGTCAAACTTACTGGCTATGTAATTTGGTTGCAAAACGGAGACAGTTGCTTTTCCTTTCTACTAGTGCTCGGTGTTTTGTGAAGAGAGATTATGAATGAAGCATAAAACCAAAGAGAAATCTGGAGATCTTAGAAACTGTCTAGACAAAGAGCTTTGCATGAGAGCAGAACCCAAATATTTGTTTAAAAGCTGGAGTGACCCAAAGCCATAAAGCACAATGACCTTGAGACATTAGAAGCAGAATAATATGATAATATCCTAATCAAGGCTAAAACATAAAAGCTTGATCATATTGCACAAATAGAATTTGAACTGGAAAGATAGTTTGTCAGAAGCTTTTATGTGTGCAAGGCTGAAATGGGGATAGAGTTCTGTGTGTTACTTTAGCTCTCTGTACAGAGGATTTAGTCAAAGCAGTATTAAGACAAATACCTGTGTTAATTGTTCATTAGATTTTATTTTAAAGGACATGTTAGTATGAAAGGCATTGGTATTGACAAATGAGTAAATGGAATGTCTTGAATGTAATGTCTCATTGGTGTGAAACTTGAGGTGGGTAACTGCTTAGAAAGTGGTTTGGAGGTACCATGGCTTGTCAGCCTTGTGGAAACTGAGGTTTTCTTTTGATTACTTCAGTTTTGGCATTAGAAGTTACCTAATAAGGGTATAGTAAGAGAAATACTGAATGATACAATATAGGGAAACGTGATTTTCTGTAAGGGTGATTATGGTGGGTTGAATGAAATGTCTCAATTATTTTGTACATTTGAATGCTAGTGGCATTGTTTGGGTAGCTTGATGGAGGAACTATGTCCCTGGAGGTGGGATTTGAGAGTTTACTGGCTCTACCATTCTTATTTCTTTCTCTGCTTCCCACGTGTAGTTCAAGATGTGAGCCCTCAGGTTCTGCTCTAGCCACCATGTCTACTGCTTGCTGCCATGGTTCCCCACTATGACAGACTTATCCCTAGGCAACCATCGCCTAAATTCAGCCTCTTTATTAGTTAGTTATGGTGTTTTATCACAGCACATAGAAAAGTAATGAATGCTCTGATATTTGCTGTTAATTGTTCTCCAAGTACATTGTGTACATTGCATGGAAGACTACACGATGATGGTCCAAGGAAGTAGAGGAACAATGAAAAAAGATCAGGACATGTGGGTTTTGTTCCATAAACTGCATGTGTTTTTAGTTTGCTGAATATGGGAGCTTATTTTATTTGTGGATAACAAGAAGATATGATGTAATCTTTTTAGAGATTCTTCCCACTTTACTGTTTTATTGATTAAACACTTTTGTGTTCCACTTATACTGTATGCTAGTTTCTTTCACACATACTTTGCTGTCCTCATATGCTTTCAGTGATTATCACATGAACACTCCTAATAAATTATTGGTCAATGACTTGCTTGGGGATGGAAAATATTGTGCCTTTAGGGCAACTGAGGCATATACTTACAGACTTCATCTGCAGTTTGTTCAATACATCATTCCTTGGCTTAGTAGCTATTCATTAAACAAATGCTAGGGGGCTGGGAAATATCCTAGATGCTAGAAATCCTGAAGTGATGATAAAAGCAAACAAAACAGGTCCTTGGCATGGTTGGGAAAAACTGTGTGAGGTGGTAGCTGATCCTTGGGATAGGAAGGGATGAAAAATCATCTATAAGAATCAGAGAATTAGTGTAAAGTGTGGGAAGAGCTGGGTTGCCTAGTGAGTAGATCATCACTGGAGTATCAGCCACAAGAATGACTGGAACTCCAGTAATAAAGTAATAAATGTTAATCCCTCTTTCAAGAAATTTGGTTCTGGCTTCATTCCAGAAGAAGTCCTGAGTTCTATTTTTGTGATTGACAACTCTCTTTAGGCAGTGTCTTGTTCTGCTGGAGCTTATCCCCACCCTCTGATCCTTCATCGTCTCCATATGTCCAGTTAAGATTCTCCAAACCAGTGTTTTCTGAATCAAAACATTGTATCCAGACTTTTCTGCCTGAAGAAGCAGGAAATTAGTTACAGGCACAGAAAAAAAAAACACTTAAGAGGCATATTCAAAAGCTAGGAAAATGAACACATGTCATAGTATAAATTCATATCTGTTTAGGATAAAAAACAGGAACATGCTGGTCACATCTTCCAATAATACTACACGTACTTGTTTTCCTGCCAAAGTTACTTTTTTACCCAAAGTAACTATTTTTCTTCATCAAAATAGATTTCCAAAAACCCTCTCCTTCCTACCCATGTTAGTTAAGTTTTGTTTCTGTTGATGACAAATACCCAAGAAAATTGATTCGAAGAGAGGACAATTTATTTTAATTCAGTTTTGCAGGTTTCTGGGCCTACACATGGTGAGGCAGTCATGTGATAGAGGAATATAGCTTGCCTATTGGTGGATAGAAGATGGACCAGGGAAAGGTATAACCTTCAATGTCGTGTCCCCTGTGATAAACTTCATGTCACTTGGTCTCACCTCCCAAACACTGTGATGTTTCCATGAAAGAAAATCTGACATATTTACTTAAATGACTAAAAGGAAAACTCCCAGTCCTCCAAGGCTGTTTTTGTGGTCATGCAGAATTGCTAGAATCAGAAAAGTTATGTTGACCTCTGTAAATACGAATCCCTTTGTCAAAGCGCAGACCAGAGATACAGGGAGCTAAGATGGAGTGAGGACTTAAACTATTCCTCCAAGAAAAAGGAAGGATTCTTTAGAGAAAGTCCTAAAGTTCAAAAAGATTTTTCTGAAGGAGAAAAAGGGCCCTCCAGCTCAAAAACTTTGACAATAAACAATTCCCCAGGGATAACTAGCTGGAGAAAACAGACTTAGCTTTCAGAAACAGCCATTTGGAACTTGAAGGAGAAAACATAGACTGGAAGTTCCTAGCCTGAATATTCATGGCCTGTGATAGAGCCTGAATTTTCTGAGCAATGTGTTTTATGTTTGTGCTACATTGATGATCTGCAAATAAGAAGAGTGGAGAAGGCTATGGACTCACCATTCATAGCCTCCTACAATGCCAGTCCCTGTGGTAGAGTTTCTTGTCACCACAGTTATTTGATCTTGACATCTCAGGAAAATGAGGAAATTGGGGTTCAGGGAGTCAATAACTACCCATGTGTTGACATAGCTCTTCAGTGGCAGATTCTTTTGCTATGTACCTGAAGGCAAATGTCCTTCTCCATCTCCCCACCACAGATCAAGAAGTTAGGGATAATGGGAATTTTGGTGATGAGGAAACTTTTCACAATAAGGTAATTGGAAGACAGTTACACGTCTGCTCAGGGTCCACACTTGCCTCAGGTCTCTAAAACAAAATGCAGGATTTTGGTTTCCATTGGGTCACAGTTATAGTCAACTTCCTAATTTGGTTATCTGTAGAACAGAAAGGAAATCAGTGTCTGATTTTTGTTTTCTCACATCAAACACTAGGAGAACATTGATAGTTACAGCAACAACTCTGTCTGACAGAGTACAGGAGAAACCATACTTGATATATGAAACCATACTATTGAAATATATAATTTCTACTATTTTTTTCCTGAAGGCTCCAAATTTAGAGCTATTGGATTTGTTGTTTATTCTTCTGATACATGTAACATGAAAAATAAAAGACCCAGTGACAGATATTGGGGTTCAAGCTTCAAGCTGAAGATCAGGGAAGCAAAGCAGCCAAGCCAGTAGACCTTACCTCTACCCAAATGAAATGGCAATCCTGTCTCCAAGAATCCTCATTGTTCCTGTCTCCACCTGCCTTTCATTCCTTTCTCCAACTAGTCATCACTCCTGTCATCATTTCCATAGTGCTGGGATTAAAGGTGATCCCAGGTGTTGAGATTACCTTTGTGTGAGTTGTTTCTTTTAGATCTGGATCAATTTCCTGTAGTCAGTGTGGCTTTGAACTAACAGAGATCCATCTACCTCTTAATCATGAGTCCTTGGATTAAAGATGTGTGCCCCCACTGCCTGACCTTTATAGCTTGTGGCTGCCTTTGCTTTCTGAATCTGCAGGCAAGCTTTAATAAATCATAAATAAGATTTCATCACAGATATGAAACAAGGAGAGAGAGAGATTTTTTACTTCTTTTGACAATTAAACATTTATAATTCTCCTGCCTATGTTTATGGAAGATCCAAAATATGATCTAATTACCTAGTAACATGTATGCTGTTTAAAATACCTCAGCAGCTGGGGGTGTAAATGGCAACCCTGTCTCTCAGTTTTGGTTCTGTAAAACAAAGTACCCGAGACTGGCTAATTAATGACACTGAGTTATTTTCTCTATTTCTGGAGGCTGAGAAATATGAGATCAGAACATCAGAAGATTCAGTGTCTGTTGAGGAACTCCTGCACTCCATGGGAAGCCCCTTCTTGTGGCTTTCTCACATGGCTTCCTTGTGATTACATAGGTCGTGAATTACATTCTTAATCAGTTCTCCTGAAGACCTCATTTTTTGATACTATTTCATGGACATTAAGTTTCAGCATGTGAGCTTTAGAGGACCATACACCTTTCTTCTCTTACATAGGAATATATCACCCACACTCAGAAGAAATTGGGAAAATAAGAAGTGGAATTCTGAATATTTAGTGTCTCTCATATCTCCCTTTCTTCTTTTTTTCTGGGTGAGAAATTATGTTAGGAAGTGGAAGAAATCTTCCACACAAGTCTTTATTCTGAGGTCAATTTTCTTATCTACACATACTGAGAACATTAGAGATCACATCCCTGTCACCATTTTCAGAGCAGTGTCTATGTTTGTGTCTGTATCTTGTTTTTTTCAACACCCCTCTCTAATCCAATCTGATTTTCAGAATTCAACCCTGATAGTTATTTGTGGCTAATGTGTTCAGTCAATAGTATGCTAAGCCCCTAGACCCTGGTTTTGTCTCTTGGTCCCCCCAACTGGTAGCACTCTTTTGAGAAATGGGACCAGACTAAGGGAAGTAGGTCCATGAACTTTGTGCCAAATTCTCCACTCCCTTGATCTTTCTCTGCTTTATGTCTGGCATTAGGTGAACAGTTTCTCTTTGCCATGATGTTCTGCTGAGAGAACAAAGCCAAACAAACAGAGACAAAACCCTCTGAAACTGTGAGCTAAATTCCATCTTTTCATCTTTAAATTGTTTCCTCATGTATGTTGATCGAAGCTACGAAAAGATGGCAAGGCCAAGTGAGTACCTAAGGAAAGATCAATAAACACAAAGCTACTTGACAGTAATTATCACAAGCCAGCAATCAATAGACAGTCCATTCCCTCAAGTATCTTGAATTCTAAAGTTAGAGAAGAGGCTGACATGTAAACTATTTCAGCAAAGTGTGATAAACTCTTGTTTTATAATGTATTCTAATAACCATAGAACACATACTTCCTCTTTGGAGTAGGGTTCATGGAATGTATGGAGGGCATGCTACTAGAGTCTAACTATCCTTGGAACTGGATGTCAAGTAGGGGTTGACATGAATTTCCAGGTCTCTGAATTACAAGTCCCAGATAATCATCATGATTAGTAAGATATTTTTGACATCAATAACCAAAAGTTTAGATATTATAACCTGTGTGCAAAGAACAATTGGGTCAAAGGTAAAAGAAATCTTCTGTTGACAAGATATATTTGGCAGTTTGTAACATTTTTTGTTTATATTTTGTCTTTAGTAATCTGGATACTTAACAAAAATAACTTCCTTCTCCCTGCTTGTCCTCTTTTTCTCCTCTCCTCTTCCTGTTGTCCCTGTTCTTTGCCCTTCCCAACCCTCTACCTGGTATTGGGGGATCCAGTTTAAGGTCTGTGGTCTGTGAGGTGAGTGCTTTATCACAGAGACACATCCCATACTCCAAAATAAATTTGAAAGTTACCTACAAAATATTGGCATCATAATATTATTTTCAAGCATTGTGACAATAATTGTAATATTTATTCAGTGCTGAATATTGGTATATGTCTATTAGGTACTTGGGGCTTCACACTAGTCAAATATTTACTTCTGTCACTGTGAATGAGTAAAGACATGATTTTTAAGGAAACATGTCTATACATCTCTTTGTCTACTCTATAAGCTGACTTAGAACCATCAAGAGATAATGGCTACTTCAGAAGTATCAGAATATATATATATGATGGAATCTTATGGTCTCTATCAATTATTTTAAGAACATATTGTCAGTTCTTGAGGTCTTTGGAAGTGTCACTTGTGCTGTCTCTTAACCATTGGATAGTTTTAAGCTCATAGGTATGGAAGGAAAGAGAGTTTTAAATGAAAGGGTGATAAAGCAACAAATTGAAGGACATGCACGAAGGTGGTTTGTTTACCTGGTGGAATAAGACTTAGAACTTAGGCTAGGGCCATGTTATGAAGGAACTCACATACTGGGTTTGAGAGCCTGACCTTTATTTAACAGACACTGAAGAATGTTACAACTCAGTGTTGACAATCTTAGTCTGGCGTCTGTAGCTGGCTTTTGTCATTCGTTGTCATCCTAGCCTCTGAACTTAAGCCTTAATCAGGAGCAACTATTGATGTGTAAGGATTTTAGGATCAACTTCTCTAGGGAAATTTATAGTGCAATTTTAGATTTGATTCTCTTGAGGAGTTTCCTTAGAGGCAGTATGAAAATGTGGTGCATTGTGTGTTGACTACAAACTTGAAAATAAATGGTGGAATGCTTTTGGTTTGCCAGCTGCTGAAAAGCAAAAATAATGACACATTAAGTAATGGAAACGTGGGAATTAAAGCTTTCACAGAAAGAGCAAACAAAGCCATCATTTCTTTCCTTATCTTGGTGTCAGGCCCCTCTGCTTGCTTGTGTCTTGTCCTCTGGTATGTCCTCGGTTGCTCCCCCTCAGTGCTTCTTCATTTCTCCAAGGCGTGAGACACCATTTTGGAATCCAGTACGCCACTCTTGGCCTCAGTGACAGAAAAGACTTGGGGTATTTTCATTTGATTTCTTCCAAAGGAAGGGAGAGTGTGGCTGAATTTCATCATTTTCCTGCCTCTGTCATCCCTACCTTGTACCAGGTCCTTCCTACTAGAGTGAGGGTATTTCTGACGAACACCAATCCTGTAATTTCTTTTCCTTAATTTGAGGATGCTTTCACAATTTTCCCTAAAGATAGTTTTAACAGCCGACAGTCTGAGTTAGCTACATTCCATACATGAATTTATGCAGGAAGTAGAGAAAGAAAAAACTATGTGGGAATGAAAGCAAATATTTGAATGCAGTCGAACAGTTCTAGTCCAAAGTATGTCAAGTTATAGTGATTTTTCAAAAGATTTTCAATTTTTCAGAATACTTTATTGTATTTTCTGCCAAGAACTCCAACTATGCATCACTGTCTTTCACCATTTTATGACTTTTAGTGGTGTTTGATGGTCCATAAATTTAATGCACTGTCCAGGTTACTTACCTACTGGATACTCTGATATAAATTCCTAAACCACACTGGCATATTAATAGTTGTGCATTAAGTATCCCTTGTGGTTTTCTATGCCCTTTCTGCTTATCTAGATCGCAAGCCTGTTTTTATCATCTCTAGAACTAACCTACTAGGTACTCCAATGTCACACTTTAAACTGTATTGTGATAAAAAAAATAAACTGCATTATATTATTACATTGAGTCTAACAACTGGGTTGGAACCTGAGTATCTGCATTTCTAACAATAATTGAAAGATAGTGGCACTGAGACCACATTTTTAAGTAAGGCTCATGGGATGCTCTTGGCTAAAACAACTTATAGTAGCATGGGAACAGTAGCCATATTGGTTCATAGCAGACATAAAGCAATTTGTATATAGCTATACACATATTTCACTGAGATCAGGAAAAGTAGGAGTTCATTGTAAAGAGCATGGTAAAAACCAGACAAGCTTAAGTTGAGGGATTTAAAATTAAATTGAATCTAAGGTGCAAAGGTGTTTAACAGGCACAAGATTGTTTCAGGCACTGAAAAAAATTGTCAGTATTCCTGAACCTCATGGACCCTTGTGTCTGAGATCTAGAGTATCCATTGAAAAGAGGTCAGAAATAGAATGGGAAAATACATATGAAACTTCTCGGGAGATGCGGTCAATAAAAGCAATATAACCACCTTACAGAGAGATCTTGTTGGTTAAACATTTTTTCTTGCTTACCAATCGGTTTTTTTTCTTCAGAAAAACATGGT
Organism: Cricetulus griseus; assembly: GCF_003668045.3. Taxonomy (NCBI): domain Eukaryota; kingdom Metazoa; phylum Chordata; class Mammalia; order Rodentia; family Cricetidae; genus Cricetulus; species Cricetulus griseus. The sequence continues at coordinate 143,748,736 of NC_048595.1, read as the reverse complement.
CAATTTTAAAGGTGATTTTTTGTACTTAAGTCATGTTTCACTTTATAACTTGCTGTCTTTAAAAGAAATATAAAGAGAGTAAAACTTAGAAAAACTTTTGTGAGCTTCACTCTGAAAGACACAAAAGCTCTCTGAGCTCCTTCTGGGCAGCTGTGTCAAATCTGCCCCCACCTCTTGCCTTCCTAGGCATTACTTGATTTGTAAATGGGTTCCCAAGATTCTCAATAAGGCATGCATGTTTAAGTATGACATTATTAATCTTCATGACAGGGCTCTAACTTACTTGTTTTAGCATGTCTTTACCTGTCTTACTCCCCAGTGCTCTACTTACCATCTATTTATAATATTTATCCTTTATTCATTATGAAATAAAGGCAGGAAATACTTACTGGAATATGTGCTTGGCTCTGAGGATACAGATTTGAAAAGAGCAGGAAACCAGACATTGCTTCAAAGGACTTTTGTAGCCATTTGGACCTGACACACATTCACAAGGAAATGCAATAAATTTCGATGAAAGAATGTAATATTACAGTGGTCTTACTTATTGTGGATTAAGCAGAGACTGAAAAATTGGTGTTGAACCTCAGACCTGGAGAAGCAGAAGAAGATAATCGCAGTAATACAGTAGAGACAATGGCGTGGAGATAGGATGGGACAAAACAACAAATTAGTGGGGATGCATTGTATTTTCAGATCACTGTTAGCAATTAAATATTGCTTAACTATGGACTAAGTGGGAAAAATGAGAAATGAATACTAGGAGTGGGCTGATTGTGGAAGGCTTTGTCTACTGTGCTAGCCAACACATGCATTTGACTAGATGTGCAACTCAAAGCACTGAAGGGTATTCAACAGGAAATGATGTGAACAACTTTATTTTGTCATGCAGTCACTAGATAGAGGAGGACTTGAAAGCCATTTTAGTATATATGTTATATTTTATATATGTTATCTACTATATATATACATATATACATATATACATATATACATATATACATATATACATATATATATATCAGTGGAGACATTTGGGGTAGACTTATAGATATGAAATCTATAAATAGAATTGAAGTCATGGAAATTAGTGAGATTGCTTTGGGAGAGTATATAGAGTAGGAAGTTGGAAGGGCCAGGGACTGAGTGCTGAACACAATTAGCAGTAGGGTATAAGCAGAGGAAAAGAGCCTATGGCATAGTCTAGGAAAGATCTCCCATTGGAAGATGAAAATTAAAAAACAAAGAATTTCAAGGAGGAAAAGTGATTGTCAGGGCAAGTAGAGTTGAGAGGCCTGAGATGATGTTCTGAAAGTGCCCATTGTTTGTTTGCTAAGTTTGTAATGAGTAGCTTGCATCAGTGTTGAAGCTCTTTATTTCTCCCCCAATTTAGCCTATGTGCTGTATTTTTCTCTGCAGAATTTCTTACATTTTTAGAGAAATGGTAGAGTTGTCTTCATTAAAACATTTTTGAGGGGTTTGGAGAAATGAGTCAATAGATATGAATGCTTACTGTTCTTCCAGAGGACCAGAGAGTTTAGTTTCCAGCACTCAGATTGGGTGGCTCACAGACGCCTTTAACTCCGGCTGCAGGAGATTTGACCACGCAAGTAGTGTCTATATATACAGACATACACAATGCACGTAAAGAAAAGTAACACAAATACATGTTCAGAAAGAGTTTTTGGATCTTTCTCATGAGAGTTATATTCTCCAAGTTCTATGACTTTGAAAGAGTACCAGGCTACCATTCTTTTCTATTACTTAGAGTTGTATCTATATCTATATGTCTGTATAACCTCTTTCTCAATTTATATCTCTGAATGATAAAATCTTATAATTTATGAATTATATATGCATTATATATGTGTTTGCATATTCTAAATATGTGTACATTTCTATACATTGGGGAAGTTTCTTAAGATAAAAAAATCTCTGACTTAAATGTTAGCTCAAATATCAGTACACAAGTGATCATGGAAATCTGTGGATTTACCTAAGATCAATAGTCTTCTGGATGAGATGGTCTGGGGTTCTGGAAGGAGCTGTATTTCTGTTTTGTTAGTCATTTCATCATCTATATTCAGCTTATGGTATGCAAAAGCATTCATTCAAAAGTTATGTTTCTTTCAAATTTTATTATTTATGTGTTGAAAAATATTTTAGTTATGCTTTTATTGGTTGCTTCAATATTTTTTATGAATTTAAAGTTCACTTATGGCACAATTACTCTTTTATTTTTTATAAATTTAAACAAACATAAATTTATTAAAATATACTTTTAATTAAAATGTAATTACATCACTTTCTCCTTCCATTTTCTCCCTCTATGGCCTCACAAATACCCTCTATCAATCCCTCCCATTGGATTATTTTTATGTACATACATATGTAAGCACAACTATATAAATACATTGTGTAAATGTTTTTGAGCTTCTTCTCGAGAAATTGTGTCTGTTGTACTAGCCTGCAGGAGGGATGGCACTGGAAAATGTGAACACTAGCATTAACCTTACTACATCAACACTGGTTGTTAGGAATTTGATACAGGTTAGAATTTATGTGAATTTGCTTCCCTCAGTCTAGTGTGACTTTAAATGTTGCTAGATGTTCCTTTAGTGATTTTGAGTACTGAAGTCAGATGATGTAAGTAGAATCCATCTTTTGTTTCCTAACTCTTAGCTTGAAAACCAAGAATGCCTAAAGTAACCATTACTGTTTGACCACTAAACACTATGATGGCTGATCTTCATTTGTAACATGACTGGATTTAGAACAACCCAGCAGACATATCTTTGTTTTTTGTTTGTTTGTTTAATTTTGAAGATTTTTCTAGGAAGGTTTAACTGGAGAGGGAATACTCACTTTGAATGTGGGTAGCTCTTGCATGAGCTCTGGATCTAGTCTTGATAAAAAGGCAAGAAAGGAGAAAGCAAGCAAGCTAACACCCCGCCAATAATCATCTTTCTGTGCACCTTGATGGCAAGTACAAAGCTAAAACCAATACTCATCTCTGTGTGCCTTGATTGCAAACACAAAGCGACAACCACTTCACTGAGACTACCATGTGTTTCTACTAGAATGGACTGTATATCTTCTTCATTTGAGACTCAGCATCAATCCTTCTCATAAGTTATTTCTCTGGAATATTTTGTCACAGTGATGAGAAAGCTAGCTAATACTGACTGTCTTTTAAGGAAGAAAAGGATGGGCATCAATGATCATTGTCTCTGATGGCACATCTACCTTTGAGAACAATCCACAAAGGAAAAGACAGATGGACAATCGGCTTTGCACAGGAGGTTCCACTCTACCCCTGCTACACATTCACTTGCTCTTCATGTTCTTATAAGGGCAGATTAGAGGAGACAAATGTCAGCTGAGAACTCTTTCCTTTGTACTTTATCCAGGGAAAGAGATCTGAATCCACCCCAGGCAAAGCTCTACAAACGCCCTCCTTTGTAACCAGCCATAAAGTGTTACGTGCAGAAAAAAAGCCACTTGAAACCCTTTGCCCCTGTGTTTAGATTGCTGCCAAAGCTTTTGCTTTAGCTTATTTCAACAAGCATAAACTGTATAAAAGCTCTGGAGTTCTCAGGCAGTATGACTGCCCGCCCTGCTTGCTTAAGGTCATTAAAATGCTGGCCTTTGCCAAATGACTTAGAGCAGAGCCATCCTGTTCTTGGAGTGATTTGTAAGTTTGCTTAGGTCACGGGCTTCATAGTGGCCAACAGCATTGAAATGGGTACAAGTTAATGATGTTAAGTATAAACAAGATGCAAAGGGTAAGTGTGAGATTATAAAGTTATGTTTATAGTGATAATCCTCTATAAAATGCTAGTGCATTTAACAATCACTTATGAACTATTAAAAATAAAAACAGCTTTACTATTATTCTGTCATATGAAAGAACTTCATATCCCAAATGCTAGTTATTTACATATTTCATTTTCTCTAGTGAGTCCTAAAATCCCTTCACATTTATCCCGGCTACATTTATGGCCATGTTCATACAGCCAGAAAGATGTGATGAGTTACATAATTATCTGGTGAATTCAAGCTGACAGAAGAACCTGTTAAGGCAATAAAAGCAAAGCTGGTTTTGGGACATCACTGTGTGACTGATTACTCTGGACCAAAGTGTCCAGTGACTGTTCCATTTATTAGAGATAAAAGAAATTCATTTTTATCTTGTTATATTGATGGTTTTCTTTTTGGTGAGCTACAGAAATTACATCTGTACTTTTGCTTCTTGAGATTTTCCTGTCTTACAAGAAACTAGACATAGTAACAGATTAGCACTGGGTTATCTTTTCAGTATAATATCAATTTGCAAAAATTGTGGAAACTTTTCATGTTTTGTTTGGTAAGCAGAAGATAAACCAAAGTAACACAACACTGGTTTCTGAGTAGTTTTCCATTAATGCTAATAAACCTATTCATTGTCATCTCTTCCCAGAGTGCAGCAGAAAACCATGTCACTTGCAGATCTCATCTGCCTAAAATGGTTCTTAATCAAAAGTGCATTAATGCTGTTTTGAAGGTGTAAATGGACACTTTGCTGCAAATCTATTTACCTGATACATGGATCCAGTAAAAATTCCAGATGCAGCAGACAAAAGCTAGGTGGAGAAGCTTGGCATGGGAAATTGAGTAGAGTTAGAGGTGGGGCTGAGGCTGGACTCTGGGCTGTTGTTGCTGAGAAGTTTCCTGTTGTTACCTTATTTAACCTTTTTATTCATGATGTAAACTGGATTTCATTATCTCCATTTTAAATATGAAAACACTGACATTTATTCAGAGAACTTGTTCAAGATCACAAGTTTACAAATTGCAATTGGGTTTTGACTTGACTCCACAGTTTGTTCCAAGTTTACATTGTGGCGGCTTGTAGGTGGTGTTGCTTCAAGAAGAATGGGTTGGTGCTGAAATCTTTAAGACCTCAAGAACTTTGAGGAGCTTATGGGAAGACTGACTTATATGCTGGGAAAACCAGTTTAGGCATACACCAACACAATCATTCCTTTGAATAAATTATTTTTGGCAGGCATTTTTTATGCTGAAGGAAACCATGTGCCTAATAGATATTTCTCAACTATGATAACCCTCTACCAGTTCTGATTATAATGCTTAGTATATTTGAGATGATTATTAATGATTTCAATATTAAATACAGTTTAAGAACATATAGTAAGTACTTAATCTATTTGTTAACTATTGAAAATTACAAATAAATACAATAGTAGTCTTTGGGAGACATCACATCCATCAATGAACTAACTGGTTTTTAAACCTATCTGAGTTGATTTCATTTAACTGGAAAATGAAGCTAAAAATGCCCCTTATGTGTATGTTGCCATGTCTACCGGGAATGGTACTGGTTAAGCAGCCTGGGGCTTCTGTCTATAACTCATAATATTGATCTTATTACCATTTACTCTTGGTTCATTGTATGTCCAGTGTGAGTAGCCCCAGAGTCTAAATGTAGTTTTTTCTGGTTCTGGTTGCCAGCATTGTAAGTTTCAACAAGGCAGGTGGCACTCTTTGGTAGAAAATTAGTTAAATTCCCATGGCACTTTTATCGTTTAAAATATATGACATCCTGAAATTTGCAGGCAAATGGACAGAACTAGAAGAAACCATCCTGAGTGAGGTAACTCAGACCCAGAAAGACAAAAATAGCATGTACTCACTCAAAAGTAGATACCAGATATAAAGCAAAAGATACCCAGCCATACAATCTGCAACCACAGAGAAGCTAGAACCCTCTTTTAGAAACAGATAGAAGCAGATGCAGAAATCCACAACTAACCATTGGGCTGAGCTCCTGGAGTACAATTTCAGTGAGGGAGGAATGATAATATGAACAAAGGAGTCAAGACTATGATGGGGAAACCCACAGAATCATCTGACCAGAGCTAGTGAGAGATCACTGACCCAGGTCTGACAAATGGGGAACCTGTGACTCAGGTCTGACAAATGGGGAACCTGCATAAGACTGAACTAGACTCCCTTAATATAGGTGATGATGGTGTGACTGGGACGATATATGAGGCCACTGGCAGTGGGTACAAGATCTAACTCTAATGCACAAACTGACTTTGTGACGCCCATTCTATATGGAGAGATACCTTGTTCAGCTTAGGCATGGGGGAAGGGGGTAAGAGGCTTGGTCCTGCCTCAACAAGATGAAGGGACAGACTTAGATTTTCTAGGGGAGGCCTTACACTCTCTGAGGAGAAGATGGGAGGTGGTGATGAGGGGAAGATTGGGGGAGCTGGAGGAGAGAAGGGAGGGGGTACTGGGATTGGATTGTAAAAAATAAATTAATAATAAAACTTTTGAAAAATATTTTACTTCAAATATAATTATATCATATCCCTTCTTCCCTTTCCTCCCTTCAACTCCTCCCATTCCCCTACAATTCCTCTCAAATTATACATACACACACACACACACACACACACACACACACACACACACACTTACTCACATACACACTCCACCTGCTGAATCTGTTTTGTTGTTTTATGTGTATATGATTTTGAAGCTTACCATTTTCATAGAACAATCAGTAAAGGTTCTCCTTTCTGGAAGATGTTAATTTTCTCTCCCCATTCTTACTGACAGTTTGAAAAATTATACTGAGATGAATTTTCTTTCACACCCCCACCTCTATGCCTGCTTCATCTCTGGTAAAATTCTAGACTTCTGTATAGACAGTGCACAGCAAAACATCAACAAAACCAGCCTATAAGTGTTAGTCACCTGCTCACCCTGAGCTGGATGCCCCCAAAGAGGGAGCTGTTCTAGTATTCCAGGGATATTCATTTCAATGTTCTTTACCTTGGAATACTGTCCCAGAGGCACATAAGTCCTCCTTAAAGATGGTAATAGAGGTAATTTCTTGGTATTTATATGCCAGTACAGCATATTGAAAAAAAAGATTTTTTTTAAAGACTAAGGTATCATTTTAAAGGCAGACTCCAGGAGGCAGAATGAAACGAAGATTGCTAAGGGAATGTATAGATTTTATCCCCCTGAGATCTGTCCCTGTAGTTCTTTCCTTTCATGGGTTCCTTTTCAGTCTTTCCACTGAGCCTGAATCAAAAAAAAAATGTTTTCTGTACCAACTAGAGAAAGAAATTCTGGAGTACCTTAAGCATCTCTATATACTTAATTTGAGTTCAGCAAATCTAGTATCAGCTGAGGCAAGATGAGAACATGGGAAAACTTAGAAAAAGTTTAAAACAATAGATTAAAGTGGCAAAGATACTCTTAAATTTGTTTCTTCTTTCATAAACAAAGCAAATAGTAGTAGTTTAGTGAAAAGGACATTTTAATCTCTTTTCATGTACCAATTACATGAAGTCTTTTATTCAATAACAGTGACAACAAAATAAAAGTAGAAAGAAGGAAAAAAATCCAAGAAAAAAATTTAAGTTTGTATAAAAGGAAATATTTTCTTTAAGATTGATTTTTATTCCAGAATCAAATCACTCTGAAAATTAGTTAATGGCATGCTTCCTATTTTTATTTATTATTGTGCCCTAACTTACTAAAATTATAATTACTCTCCTGTAATTTTTCTGCATAAGTATTCCATATAATTATATATTGTCTAATCAATGAAGCCCAAGCTCAGTAGTATAAATGACTACAAAAGTCACAATTTGACATTGCCCTCTTCTAGTCTCTCCTCTCTACTGCTTTCCTCTCCATATATCAAAATACATTTTGGTTTAATGTTTGGAAAGTAGAAAGCCTAAGTGTTCTGGGGAAACAAAACAAAATAGCAAAGCGTGCCTGTCACTGAATCTGATGCCCTCAGTTTGGTTGATTTCCACATTGAAGGAACAAGTTAGAACTGATCACCCTGAAGAGGTATTTAGGAAAGTATTCTCCAGGCAGAGTCAAAATATGCATTTTTTACATTGCTTATTTAGGTAAGGAAGAAACATCTAATGAAGCAAAAATTTTAGATGGATTCCTAGTCAAGATACCAAAGAATAGTTACATCTTTACATAGTTGGGAAGAAATATTAAACAGGAAGTGAATCCCTGAAGGAAATACTGTGACTTCCTAGACCATTAAATTTTTGCCACAAGGCTTAGTGTCACCTGGAGCACAGTGGAGTCTCACTGGTAGACACACAGCTGCTGACATTCTGAGCTCAGCAGAGATAATGAGCTTGCCATTTGGAAACTGAATGGGCTTACTGGAAGCAGAGCTAATCAAAGTGGCCAGGCTAGGCTGCATTGATCTGATCCATTGCCACTGCTTGATATCCCAGTGACATGCCTCTCTGTGGTCCACCATGGAACCATTTAGTGGTCTGTTGTCTCCATCTGATCTTTCTGTTTTATGCTGTGTGACAGACCCTAAAACTTGGTGCTTATGTAACTGAAGCTACTTTCATCATTTCTTCCTCTGTTTACTCATTGTGGTCGTTAATCTTCATTGTCAACCTGACAGAATCTAGAATCCCTTGGGTGACAAATCTCTGGATATGTCTGTAAAGGAGTTTATACATTAGTAAGACACCCCAACCAACTGTCAGTTGCCTTTGTCTCTTGTCTCTCTCTGCTTCCTGCCTGAAGATGAGTTGTGCCCAGCTGTTTCATGCTTCTCCATGTCTTCCCTGCCATGGTGGATTGCACTAGTGAGCTTAAGTTGTTTTTGTCAGATATTCATCATAGCCTTGAGGAAAATAACTAATACATTCATCAGCAACTTCTGCTGGGGAATCACCTATGTATTTGTTCATTTAGTCAACTAAGTTTTAGTATATGCACACTGTTAGGGGACCTTTGTATAAATTACTAGGATATAAAGTAATTAAGCATGTTTGAGTTCTTGTCTTTATGTGACTCAGTGTCTAGGAGGGGTTGGAATAAGGAAGCAGTCCATAAAATAAAATATATGACCTTGAGAGAGTGAGAAGAAAATGACGGAGAACTTCTGAGGTCTACAGAAGAGGGTATCTTCTGCAAAGATGGAGCTCCATGGAATACTTCCAGGAAGAACTAAGCTGCTTTCCTTCAAGTCTTCATGAGCCTGCTTTGACTCCAGTGTGAATGGATGGATGAAAAGGGATTACTAGCCATCACAACTTTGAATGCCAATTACTTACTTGTTAAATACAGGCACAGATATGGCTCTCCTATTTACTAGGCGGCGCGAGGCTCACATGAACACTGCATCTGGAACTCTGGCAGCATCATACAAATACACTTGTCTTAATAGTAAAGATTACTTAATACACATAAAACATTTAAACAGAATGATTTTGGAGACTGCTGACTTTTCTTGTGAGTCTTTGCTGTTATTTGCTGACAATATGGATTATTTTCTACCAAGAACACAGTACATCAGTAATTAGAGATCATATAGACCACTTAATACTAGTGTTTTTTCATTTTTTATTATATTGTACTAGATATGATAAAGTGAGGAGCTCACAATGCTAACTTTGAGTAATCTCCATGTTTAGAAACAAAAATATCAGAAAAGTATTCCGGGTCAATATGAAGGTCTGGGTGAATCTTTCCATGGCTTGCTACTCATGAATATTCAACATTCTTTAGCCTCTTAGGAAAGAGAGGAAACCCCACAGGTGCTGTCAAGCAAGTCTGAATACCAGAAACTTTCTGGCAGACTAGACCGGAATGGCCTGCCTGAGTGAGAGGCAGAAAAAGATAACCAGGTGAAATTAAACAAAAATCAGAGCAGAAGGTACAGAGAAGTGATGTTTTGATTTATCTTAGTATAGAGTGATTTAAAAGATTATGTTGATAACATGATTGATGCTGATTTTTAAGAAAACAGAGAAAGAAAAGAAAAACCTTTTGCATTTTGGAGACCCTGATGCAGGTTTCTGGAAACATTTTGTAGACCTCTGGGTAAGTGGCCTGGAATATTCTATGGGAATGACATTTTGGCTACATTTTCTTTTCTTGTCATGTTCTTGGTGTGACATTATATTTATTTTCATGATTTAGTGTTGTTATTCAGGAATATTTTTAAAAGTAGAGTTGAGATTTTGGTAGTGCGAATAAAATATTGAATAGAATAAGGCATATTAAAAAACAAAATAAAACAAAACAAAAAAACTCCAAAAGCCAAAACATGGACACTACCTCTACAGGGAAAAACGGTTGAACAATAGATATTCTTAGATGCTCTGTATTAGACATGCTTTCATGTTATGATTTGGTTTTCAAAATATTTTCTCTTATAATGAATTTAAATTATGCTGTGTTTACATAATATAGTTAAAACACAGAGTATAAATCAACAGTTGACTGTTAGCTGATTAGTGAAGCTGTCATCATTAGATAAGCTCCTTCTGGGTTGTTTGGGAATGCAGGTGGAGAGTTTGTAAAGTGTATGGTTTCACATTACAGAAGTGTAAATTTTATGTTTAGGTAGTTATTGGTCTCTAGTATTTTATATGTGTCATATATTCTCCAAGAGACCTCCAATGTTATATTATTATCATCCTTACTTTTCTTATTCTACTAAACATCCTATCTCTCATGTGTGTTTGTCCATGTGTATGTTATGTATGCAGTGCCCATGGAGGCCAGAAGAGGGTGCTGTATGCCCTGAACTAGAATTACAGACTGTTATGGGTCAAATACAGGTGAGACGAAATAGCCCAACTCTTCTGCAGGAATGATAAGTTCTCCCAACTGCTGAGCTCCCAAAAGTTCTCTTGTGAAGTGCAATAATAGGAATATTTTAGTTTTGGTATGACTTGCTAAATACAATTAATTTTATATATCATTAAAGTATACAATGGGTAGATGATATCTATCATCTATCTATCTATCTATCTATCTATCTATCTATCTATCTATCCATTTTTGGTTTTTGAGACATGATCTCAATATGCAGCCTTGGCTTGTCTTGAGCTCCTATAGATCGTTCTGCTTCTGCATCCCAAGTGCTGGAATTAAGGACATAATTTTATTATAATTGATTATATTTGTGAAATTTCTGCTGAGATTACTCAAATATAACTTTAATGGATTAAGTTTACTAATTATATATACGAGTTGATGAAAACTTGTAGTTACATAGTCTTATAGTTTTTCTTACACCCAAAACAGAAAACCTAGGACATTATCTCATGCCTTTTGGCTTAATGACCCTTCTTTGAATAGTTTGTATTTTTAGGATTCATATAAGTGAAGATATTAAGTGTACAGTCTTTTGTGTTTGACTTTTCACCTAGTTTAACACTCATAAATGTTATTACACATATCAACAGTATGATTTAATTGGGGAATAATATTCCCATAGTAGAGATTGACTACAGTGCACTTATCCATTTATCAGTTCTTGGGTATTTATTGTTTTAATAATCAGTTCTGAAGTATTTTGGATATTGACGTTGTGGATTTTGGAATTATTTTTTAATCTTTATGGAGTAAAAAGATAGTTTAGAATTTCTAGTTTGTCGATAGCTGAGTAAGGTGTGGTAGATAAGACAATGCTCAAATATTATCCCATGTGGCCTTATGGCTTCACACCCAATATCAACATGTGAGAGCAGCTAGCTGTTCCATCAAGAGTTTGGATTGCCCATTTATTTTAATTCCAGGCACTCTGTTGGGTAATGGTGCAGTTTGCATCTCTGATTTAGCATACGACTAATAAGGTTTCTCTACTGAGACAAAATAAAGGTGCAGTTATTATGAGTTTTCACTCTGGTCAGCCACCAGCACAGACTTGGAATGTATACGCCCTGGTTTTATTGTGCTGAAATACTTTCCTTTCCATAAAGTGAAATATTAAAATGTGCTGGTTTCAGCCTGACAATTCAAATGCTGCCATTTAATGTGCCTCATCATAAATCTATTTTATTGGATTCTGTGTCATCCCTCCTATCTTGGATAAAAATGCTTTTGTTTCCCTTTTGGTTAGTAGACTTGGAAATTGTGTGTTTTCTTTCCTTCTTATGATTGGAATGAGCTGATAATAAATTCTTTTTTATTATTTTTTCATTTCAATTTCGTTATATAAGACCCTAGATCCTTGGTAACTAATTGTTTTTAGGTGATGTACAATGTTAAAAAAAAAAAAAAAACTTCCAGTTACTGCAATATCATTTATTTCTCTTTTACAGAAGGATGTCACTGAACTACAGGGTGAATGAATATGCTTGACAGATAATGGTTAGCAATGTGTCTACAGTTCTGTGATAAAGGTAGCTACCAATCACTATGCAATAGGAATACATGTTTCTAACTCAAGGAATTTGTTTGTTTTACTATTCAGAAAAGGGTATAAAATCTACTGTATCTATCTTATGACTTATTCTAGCATGGGATCTCACATATCTATACAAGTAGCTATCTCTATAAAGAGTCCACATTTATTACAGCAGAAAGCAAAAACAGTAATTTAATTATTCAAATTAGTTCTGTGGACACTGGTGTCATCCTGAGTCATTTGCCTGACTATCACACCCAGAGGGCTGGACTTTGATGTCACTGACCAGGGACCTTTATGTTAAGGAACCTTCATGTTCCTTCCTGTAAGGGAGCAAAGTGATGTTTGGCATTTGCCTGTGATCTAAATTCTTTCCCTAGTTGAACTAGAAGCATGAGTGTGGGTCATTGTGCTCTTTTTTAGGGAAGCAGACACTTCAGTAAGTGGAGTCAGACTTTTGGCTGTGTTGCCACAACTTTTGATGAGCACATAGGAAGGTAGCAAGGTTCTCTTCTTTTGTCAGGAGCTGTGCATCCCCTAACTTTCACTAATAGCGATGGCGATATTCTCCTTTTAATTGCTGATGTGGTTGCCATAATTATCTGATAACTCAGAGCCCATGTTTCTACCTCTTATACAAACCCTATGGAAGAGTCAAGTTATGACAGATATAAACTACTGTGTTTAATTAGGTCATGCCCCCCCCCCCACTTGTTGTTGAGATCATTCCTCTTACACGTTGCATCCTGTTCTGGATTTCCTGGATGGAAGGCCTTCTTGTTGAAAGCCTGTGGTGCCCCTTCTGTGGGAACTCTGACTTTCTGCACTGCTCCTTTATACATGGCCATGTGAGTTGCTCTTACCAATGAAATTTGAGACCAAGTAGCATTTAATCCTGGGAAGAACCATCTCCAGATTTCCTTCCTTCTATAACTGTAGCAACATGCATCAGAGGGAACCTCTGTGTATGATGTTCTGGGTAAAGGCCATGTAGAAACAATTATACCATATATAAAAAGCACATGTCAGTAGGCACTGAACATTGCAACTCATCTACAAACTAACTTATTGCTTTAAACTGTTGCGATTTAGTTGTTGTTTATTAATACAACATACATCTTGTTTTGACTGGTGTATAGTCTCTTATTCCTTGGGGAAGTATCTAATGATTAAATATGTTGGGACCTTTGATGTGGGTTACCTCAGCTATTTAAGAGCAGTTTCTCTGGAGTGAGTGGGGATAGGAAGAAAGTCTGCATCAAATATTGACAGCTTATTATATAACAAGGACCTGTTTCTGAAAAATGAAAGGAGCTACTTATACTTGTGGAAATCAGGTTATCTATGTATCTCCAGGTGCCAGAATCTTATGTGATGAGGCCATAAACAAATATGAATGAAGGTGGAATGACAGATGGAAGACAACTGGAAAGAATGGGTAGCTAGGCAGAACTGGACTGTAATCCACATTTGAATGGTGGCTTCCGTGTGACTCATTGCCTTCAAAGCAGTAAGAAAACTAGTGAGCATGCCACAGCTCATTGCATTTTATAAGTAGAATTCTCAGCTGATTGCTGTATTTATCCCATGTTACCCTATTTCCTTATTTTCTTTTCACACACACAGATAGTGGTCATATTTAAGTTAATAAGGCATTCTTCCAAAGAAATTAATGTTCACTAATGTTTTATTAGTGCCCAGGCTCTCTAAACTCTATGGCTTTTATAGTTATGACATCGAGAAATGTAAGAAGGCTGGAGCTTTAAGATCCCTGTCGTAGTGTTGAGGACTTTTCTCATTACTCTGTATTTCAAGATGTGTTGCTTCTCCATTTTCAGTCGCCCCAAACTGGAACTACAGATGTTTCACTGGGAATCTTCTAGTTTTTTATTAAACATACATAGTCTTTTTTTCCTTTGGTTTATTTTTAAGATTTTCACTTAATTATAAATTATAACCTTTCTTCCCTCTAAGCCCCCCCACATTCCCCTTCAAATTCATGCCTTATTTGTTCAGTTGTTACTGTATCTATATGTACTTGCATATACATATATATTACTAAATATAAACCTTTGAGTATGTATAATGTTATTTGTAGCATAAATCAAATGTTCAAGTTTTATGTTTTCCTTTTCATTATAATCTGGCCCCTCATCATGATACTTTGATGAAGTTATTTGAGTATCTAATAAATGATGAGATCACATACTGTGCAGTGACATGAAGGTTTCTAAGTAGGCTTCAATGAGCAAACTGAATCTCATGCAACAAAGAGCAGTACAGTCAGGTGGAGCTCAGAATAACTGTGGTCAAAGCATAAGTAACACAAGTGAAGAACAGCATTACATGAGATATACATAAGCTCCTTCTTGGTGTGAGTACCATTGGTTGTATCATCACACATTAGTACAATGGTAAGGCTTTACAGAAGCATTCTTGGTTGCTCCTCACCCCCCAGGCAGTGAATAAAGGCATTTTTAAAATGCTCATTACAGAAATGCTATAGTACAAGCATTTATTTCAAATATATAAAACAGGTGTAGACTTCTCAAGAAATACTTGATTAAATTTGGTTTCTTACAATGATTTTCTATTTCTTTAAGATTAGGAATTACTTTGAGTTATGGCTCTCTCCAGGTTTTAAACAAAGCCATATGCTTAATAGCACCTTTCTATACAGAACAACCAAAAAGAAGGATTACCAAATAAAATGTGATGGACCATAGAGAAACCCATGTCCACAAAGACAGAGCCAGAGTAAAATGTCTTTCAAGTGAGGAATTGTAGTGAGGTCATCTGAGTGGCTATGGGGAACGATCTTTATAAAGAGACTTCAATGAAACGGTTCAGAGGGATGTGTGAGTGCCCTTGTTTGGTGGTTTCCAGGGGCTGGCATCTGACTCTTCTTATGAAAAGTTTAAATGTGACATGGTACCTACCTGGATTGTGGAGGGATGGTGGTGACATGAAAGCTTCCTTTGATCAGATAAGGGCCCTGTGACAGTATCAGATTGAATGGACAACATCATACAAAGAACAGATTACTGGACCAGAGAAATCTGCCACATCTGAGCTAAGGGGCTAGGCAGAGGAAATGACAGAGAGATATTCATCAGGTGTCAGTGCTGGAAAGGAGGTCTTTATGGAGCTTCAAGTAAAGGATCTGCTTAGTGTAAAAATAACTCTTAACATCACTAAGCCTGCATAGGCCTGGTGCCAACTGGATACAGAACCCATACAAATAAATCTGTTCCTTCCTTCCTGCCTAGAGGCAGCAAACAGGAAAGCACCCACACCTTGGTGCTTATCTAAGGGGTGAAGTTGCAAACTCACAAATCCTTGTACAGTGACTGCAGCATAGAGAGTGCCAACTTCCTGGGTTCCCTTTGTAGACTGATGCTTTTGCGCCGCTCTCCTCTCCCAGGTATGTGAAGGGAGTCCTGAGCAGGAAGGACCCTTTAGAACAGAGAAAGAAGCCATGCTTTCCCCTCCACATCTGTGAGCTTCCTGCTGCTGTGGCAACAGCAGGTTGGTGGGCAACACAGTATCTGTAACCATGTCTAGGGTTTTATGTATTACATGGTCTGTTGGTATCAGCTCTCTGTGCAGGACTATAGAAACTGCTTGTTCTCACAGGAATAGCCAACATCCTTTTAAATGTAAGCCTGCTACTCACAGAGTAGTACATGGACTGGCAAAGGCAGTATCATGGCATCACTTGAGAGCTATTTAAAAAAAGTTCAATCTTTCTGGGTGGTGGTGGCACATGCCTTTAATACCAGCAGATGGATCTCTGAGTTCTAGGCCAGCTTGGTCTACAGAGCTAGTTCCAGGACAGCCAAAGCTACACAGAAAAGATTTGTTTAGAAAAACAAAAACAAAAAAAGCCAAATCCCTGGAACTGGTGGCATCTGCCACCCAACCTTAAAAAAAAAAACAAAAACAAAACCCTAAAACTGTGAGTTCTATCTCAGGTATCCACATGGTAGAAAGAAAGAACTAACTCTTGCAAGTTGTCTTGTGACTTCTACATGCCATGTGTACATCCCAGATGCATGCACATGCAAATACACACACACACACACACACACACACACACACACACACACACACACCCTAAAATTGTAATCTTAAAAAATATGTCAAATCCGAAGATCTACCTGGTTTGTTAAGGCAGAATCTGCATTTCACCAAAGTCCTCTTTGACTCAATGAGCTTTAAGTCTGGTCTGAGAAGTGCTGATCTACAAATCCAAACTCTGGGTTATCTACTTTAGCTTGTGGACCAGTACTTTTAATATTCTTCTAGCCCTGGTGGTATTTGAATAGACTTGCCCCATTTGCCCAGAGCCTTAGCACCAGCTGTTCCTTGCTCCTTTTTTCTTGACTACTGTTCCCCAAACATCTACAAGTTGATCCCCCTTGGCTTTTATACTTGTTGTTGAGACCATCATATCACAAGGCCTGTGTTTGGAATAGCCACTCTTTCTACCAGCCTTTCAGGCTCCCTTACCCTGCTCTGTTTTTGTATTGCCTTTGAGCTAGATTCACAATTTGTTCACCTCTGTGTTTGTTGTCTAGGACTGTAAGCTCCACATGCACAGGAAGAGTTAGTTCTTACTAATTGTTTATTCTTTTAAAAATTGAATTAAATTTTAACTTATGATCCCAGAATTGGAAAGATTGTGGGTGACCTTCAAAATTTGGATTGTCATCTATTCTATCTGGACTTTAAGAAAACGTAAAGACAGAAAATATACAGAGAATGTGGATACTATATGCTATATTGTCTTTAAATTGTTTGATTTCCAAGGAAAGAGTTACAGCTGCTAAAATACATTTGATTATAAGTGCTGCTGAATTAATCCAACTTATACATTTTAAAAATGCTTTTACTTCAAAATTTAAGTCTAAGGACAGGCTACTTGGGAAAAGATTTCTTGCTTATGTTTTTACAGAAAATGAAAAGCTGGGGATTCCTTCTAGACAAATATGGTTTGACCAAGCAAGACCCCCTGAAGCAGTGGCCCAACTGATCCTACATCCAAAACAGCTGAGATGATGCAGTCATAGATGACTACAGCCAGATTTCTGTGCTTTATCATGATCCCCATGGTATGGACATCACCCCCAACCAGCAGGAAGCAGTTTGGAATGAACAACACCCAAATACCCAAATATTGTTTGTTATAAATGTTTGTTTTTCTTTTAAATGGGGTTAGTTATAAATGGTTATGATAACAGTCTATCTCTTTTTAAAAGTAAAAAAGGGGAATAGGATATAGAAATAAATACTTTGCATTGGTATGGATTTTCATTTATTGATTCAACTTTCAGGTCAATTTTGTGGTATATATATTTCTCCTCTTGTTTAGGTATTGTGTTTATACTGATCTTTAGAAATGTAATGCATAATTCAATACAGATTATATAGTCACCTATAATAGTTGGAACTTATAATTAGGTTAGTTAGGTTTTCTAGATATACAGAGATATATTTGAGATGGATAGATATTCTTCAAACCTTTCAAAGCCCTACAGAATATATGGTATTTAAATGGGTTAGGGTTTTTCTTGACAGTGAGACACAACTGCTCCTGGCATACCAATTATGTCAGAAAGGAGGATAGGCATAGAAAAAACTCAATATGGAGTTTGCCTTCAGCATGGCAAGATTAGTTATTTGGGCAAGAAACTGCTCTTGCCTGGGCTGTTTGTTGCTGTGTAAACTGGACATGCAGGATCCACAAGAAAGTGACTGCTGCACTTACAAAACAAGATGAACAGTCTTGAAGGGTTTCTGCTGAAATGGAGAAGTGTGCCAGATACCCTGTGGCCTATGGGCTGAAGGTGGATGCCCAAATCTTACAGAGGAACTTTGGGTGACTGTCAAGGTAGCAAGATGTCTCTGTCAATTCTAGAGTTTATATATTATTCTTCTGTGGTCTTTGATGGAGTTGAAGATAGATAGTTATGGTTATAGTTTTCTTTAGTTTCTTACTATAAAAGATAAGTTACTCTTCTTTTTATTTAGACATAAAAGAGGAGATGATGGGGAATGTCCTTCTGTGTATGTTTAACTTATTGATTGTTGAATAAAGTACTGTTTGGCCAATGAGGCAGCAAGTTAGGTGGGACTAGGAGTTGAGGAGGATTCTGGGAAATGTAGTAAAAAGGAGTCTTGGGATACAGGCAGGAAGTGACATAGCAGGCAGACTCATAAATAAGCAGGGCAAACAGGAAGTCATCCTTTCTTCTTGTTCCTCCTCCTGCTTTCTGCTCTAGAGTCACCATGTGAGCCTGGGAAGAGGACACCAGTAGAAGGTGTTCTCCATAAGATAAGCCTTATGATTATGGTTGATAGTTAAGACTGAGTTAGCAGATGAGTAATCCTAGTCATTGGCCAAGCAGCATTTATACAAACACACACACACACACAGACACACACAGACACACACAGACACACACACACACACACACACACACACACACACACACACACACACACTACCATCAGTCATGTAGTCATATAGAAGACATGTTCTTGGAGATAATGCATATACTCTATTGCTTTAAAGATTCCTTCAATGATTTTGATACACTCTAATCTGATAATAGGTTTTATATTTAAAAACAAAGGCTGACAAAAGAAGATGTGGGGAGCTTGGAGGAGATCTAAGGAAACTTGATAATAATTGGAGTAGACTTTGTTTTGCCTGGAGAAGGCAGGAGACAGAATAAACAATAATTTTAAATAATACATAATTCTGATGTAGGATTTAGGCAAAAATCTGCTCTGTCAGCAACTGAAGTTCTAAAAACCCCTAAAAGGCAGATAATGAGCAGTGTTAGTACACCAAGCTCAGTGAAGAATGGCAGGGCTTACTTTGGCCCTTCTGCCTGGCCAGTTAGCAGTGAGGTCACCTTTGTTACCTGGTGACAAGGAAAGTACAGACTGTATACCAGCCTTTCAAAGCACTGGACTTGGCTATACAAGTGCATCATCACATATTTCATAGAGGTAACATTCTGAGGGTTTGCATCATTCCTGAGAAACAAGGAAAACACACAGAGAAACGTATAAAGAACAAGCATTTCTTTATGCTATATCTTGTTTCATCGCACATGCAATGACTTTAGTCTTTAGCAAGGAAAGCAGCAAATGGGGCTCTGAGTCAGGCTAGAAAGTCTGAATTTGTGATTGGGGAACAGCTGGCTATATGTTCATGTCACTTGAAAGAAAATGCAAACCAAAGAATCCCCATGTCACTGGAGGTAGTATTCGAAAAAGAGTTGCAACTCCCACACCGGATAAACATACCTTGGCTTCAGATTGACTGTGTGAGGAAAAGAAACCAAACAAACCTTCTAATATAACAAGTGAAAAAAGCATTTATTCATGATAGGTTTCATGGGTATAACACCTAAAATGCTCACATTAAACATTTATCCCACCTCCAGGCATAATGACTCAAGTTCATCCAAGAAAACCACATTGTTTCCTCTCAGCAAATCAAGCCTTCATGAGATAGAATCAATTTTGAAACAAGAACCCCAGAATGCAGTCTTTAGCAGAGGCACTGATGTCTGGGTCTCCGAACTCAGATTACCATATTAAACATCTAAGCAGTTGACACGAGTACTCATTTTCTCTCCCACAATAATGTCAACCACAGGCATGGTTTCTCTTCTGTAAATACATCCATTGAATATGTGCCTATTCAGATGCCAAGGACATTGTAAAATCCCTGCCTCTCGGGAATGTGGCAGATCCTGGCCAGGATCAACTTCTGTAGGAGATTCATTGTTCTATGAGGACTGGTTTGAGAGCCCATGAAGAGCCAAACAAGTCCCCAAGTTATTTGGGTTTTAACAGTGTTTCTCTTCAACTTTTCTAAAATCCCGATACTGAAGGAGAGGTACCTTAACATCTTGCTAAGAATAAACACATGGAGGCTGGAGAGTTGGCTCATTGGCTGCTATTCCAGAGGTTCTGAGTTTAATTCACAGCAAACATATGGTGGCTCATAATCATTTATAATGAGATTTTGTGCTCTCTTCTGGCTTGTAGGCAGACACACAGGAACAATACTGTAATAACAATACATAATAAATAAAAATTTAAAAAGAATAAACATACTGTAATAGTATTTCTTTATGAAGGGCTGAGTTTGGTCATTTAGGGCCCCAAAGCAGGTCAGGAAAAATGAAGAAAAGGCACTAAAAATACTTTTCTTCTAAAAATGAGTCATATTTTTATTTGTGTTTGGTGTAGTTTTAGGATTTTAGATATTACATTTGGGGATATGCATTTTTTGCTTTATTTTTTATTATCATACAAGATATTAGCTATTATTATGCCAATTTTTAATTGATAAAGTATGTCTTAGCAGAGTCCTCTCCCCTACCTCCTGTAGCTCCCATAGGTCTTCTGTGTACACCCCCACCTGTCTCTTTCCCACTTCCATGACACATGTGTGAAGGCAACTTGGGAAGGACTCTGAGGAGAGTTCAGTCCTGGACGCAATGTTATGGCTGGCTCTTATGGACTTCAGAGAGAGGGGAATCCTAAGCCATGTAGTTGCTGGGTAGCTCATAATACATGGTGGGCTAGGTTATAGTGAGTTCCATTTCAGGATTACAGATAGAGAGTCAAAGTTCAGTCCTGTAGGGTTTAGGTCATTTGTACCACCTGTAGCCCCTGGGAGCATGAAGTGCTTTGTAAACTTCCTTTGGAAATGAGGGTCACACATTCACCGGCAGATTCTCAGTAAGACACCTACCATTTCTTTCAGAGCAGCTGTGAGGGTAGAGAGACAAAAACAGGTGGGAGTGGCCTGTGTGGTCCCTGGCCCGAACTGAATATCTAGCTTTCGAGTTAGAAATTATTTAATTTTTCATGATTTACCAACTATAATAGTGATGAGAAAGAAATGATCTTCCAGGATGAGAATTGTTGCATAAAACACTTGAGAATTATCAGTTTTGTTCAGTGTAGTGAGGCTCTACTCCAATTACTGATTCTAATATATGCAATAACTTGATAGCCTCAGACAATTTTGTTTTTTTCCCACCCCTTCCATTTCTCCTTTACATCCTATGAAGTCTTCTTTCTTTCCGTTTAAGCCAGTAGCCTTGAAGTTCTACTGCTGGGATCTGCTAGGTTCTACCCCGAGTTACAGGGAACTGGGGCAAAGACTTCCTGTGTCTCCCCCACACCCACAAGTCTTACCTCACAGTCACTTCTCTTTCAAATCCCACTTAATTCTTTACTGGGGTTTATTGCTGCAGCATCTGTGGAGGTAGAGAACAACTTGTGGATGCTCTCTCCTTCCTTCCGTTATGGGGGTCTCCAGGATGAAACTTGGGACCTTCGACCTGGCAGAAGTCTCTTTTACCCAGAGTCACTTGCCAGCCCCTTCCCTCACTTTGTGTATCTGTGGTCTACTCTGTGTTCCTTTTGTTTTGTTCCGGCTTTGTTGTTGCTTTTCTTTTCAAACACTCAGGTTTCTCCTCATTTCTTATTTACTATTTTAGCTATGCTTTCTATCTCAGTGTCTTCGAGGACCTTGCCAGGTTTTTAATTTCTTTCAAAGAACCATTACCAGGTCCCAGACACGAACACTGAACACTTCATGTAAAGTGAAACATTGAAACACTCATAGAAAGGCCTTAAAGATACGTGAGTAAAATGAAGAGGGTTAGAGAGTGTTTAGAAAGCTCAAAGGGATAAGGGAGTGGTGGCCAGAAGTTTATCAGCAGCCTGGGGAGAGAACATGCTGTGGAAGGAGTGTTCACTTCCATCTTCAGGAGGTCATGGATCAGTCAGGGGAGCTTCGGGAGAGCTGCGAGAAAGTAGTGTGAACAAAGCACAGTCTGGAAACAGATTCAGGTCCCAAACCCAGGTTAGAATATTCTCCCCTGAGGAGACTATCTGTTGATGGAATCAAAGAGTAGAGGGTACAAGGCTGTTTGCTTGGGGACCAAGTAAGGAGATGCAGTCTCTATCTCCTTGTTATCGCCACTTGCTGCTGTTACTCTCACTTTTGTATGAATGTGAAGTTGCAGTAGGAGCTGGTGTCCTCTGAAGGTGCAGCCTGTCTGCTGGCACAACATGGCTTCTTTCCCTTGGACCCCCATCCCAGCACAGTTCCTCCCTATGCTTTCTCCACGAGGTCTTTCCTGCAGGCATCTGGACTGCTCCATCTGATTGCTGATGCACCGCCGAAGCTGAGGGACCAGAGAGATTGGCAGACATCCTTAAGGCTGAAGCTTAGAATTCCTGTCAAGATATTTGCTGTCATTTCTCTTTGCTAAATCAATCAGAGACCCAATCAGATTCAAGGTTGGGGAGGGTGTATGAATATAGATGGCAGGATGGAGCCTCTTTGGGGAACCTACAAGTAGGTAAAAGTAAAGGAGCAGGATTGTGGCAAAGGAAGGGTGAGGAGATCCAGGGACTTAAAACCAGAAATGCAGTTCTGTGGGAAAGCTTTAGAAAATCGAGAATGGAACTTGTCTGAGAAGAGATGAGGAAGTCCAGCAAAAAGGCCCCCTAAAATACAGTTTGTTTCTAAAATCTAGGAGCTGCATTTATTATTCAAAGAGAATGTAAATGGATATGACAATAAATTTATTTTAATAATGTAGCCTCACTCCCATTATTTTTTAGTTTTACATCTACATATTAAATTCTATTTCAAAGCACCTTCTATCACATGTGTGCTATTGTAGAAATCCACAAACATTGCTGGAATTCTCCTAGTGGTTTGATTTTGACATTGGTTTGAAACCTTGTGGAATAACACTGAAACCCCCAACAGACAGTTTGCCCTCCCTGGTTTCTTTTTCATTTCCCTTTTTCTTTTTCTTTTTACTGACTACCAAGCTGAAGCTGTGACCACTGCAGCACTCCATTAATTGTGGACAAGAGGTGCTCAACAGACCGAGCCCCTGTGATTATGGTCTAAAACCCCACAGGAGACCTATCATTGACTATCTGACCTTCAAAGAGGGAACAACAGTGACATTAAGGGCTCCAAATAATGCTGGGTTTGGTTTCTTTTGATTGGTATGACACAATATGAAGCCAAGAAGGCCAGATATTGTCAGGAATGCAGGAAGGCCAATTTGTGAAGAAATAGCAATGAGACACAGGTATACAAAGGGAGGACAAAAGAAGTCAACTCAGGGACACCTTTGCTAGGAACATCTGGGTGGTCCAACACTGGTTGAGATGAAGACTTCCCTAATCTATTCAGTGAAAAGTAGAAACAAAACCAGTATTGCCCATGTTTAATTGCATAGCATTCTGACATATTACTTTCATTGGAATGTGCCAGACCTCCCATAATCTCTTTGGATATATTTCTACTATACAAAAAATAGACATAGAAGTTGACTTTTGATATTTTAATTTCTTCAAATTACATATTCCAAGAAGATCAAGAAGATACCTTATTATTTCTCTATTTGCATCCATCTCTGTTCAGAAAAGACTCAGATGATACAAGCACTTTTGTTTGCCATCACTTAGAAAGTGCTAGGACCTCCCAGGAGCTGGAGCTTGTACTCTGTCTTTAATTACAGAGTCCAGGCCTGAGCTGGGGGATTGTTTCTGCATGGCACATAGTTATTAGACATTGTCTGAGGGTATCCTCAGCTTTTCCATCTATTTTCTCAAGATAATCTTGTTTAGCAGCTAATGTGGAGTTGATGTTATTTTATTCATTTCCTAAATAACAAGTGGGTAACAGTGGTGTGGACACTTGGGATGTGCTGCTCAACACGAAAGGGGCCCTTTTTACCAGCTGTTGCAGGGCTGTCCTGAAAATGGTTGTGGGATGTCAGCCACTTTCAGGGATTGCCTCATTATAAGAGAGCCACCACACCCAAGGTCACATCTCTTTCATAGCACATCTAACAGTTAATAGCCAAGCCAAATGATAGGTCTTGGATGTGTCCCTACTTCTCTAACTCCAAAGAGTTCTGGAGGCTTATTCTGTATTGAAAAAACTTCTGTTGAATTATAGTTCAAGCTCTGTATCTGCCCGACACAGCTTCTTTCTTTCCTTTCACAGGTATTGAGTTGAGATTCTCCATGATTATTTTTACATATTATAATCTAGAAATATGGCTTCATGGAAGATCCAGCCAATTACATTTTTAAATTTACATCTTTGGCCTTTCTTTCTTTTGAACATGAGGTTCATAAATAAGACTTTAAATCAATACTTAAGCTTGAATTTTAAAAAGTTGTCTTAAATTTAACAGTCTCAGAAATGAATTCTTTCTGTTTTTCTTTTCTTTTTTTTTTTTACTTCTAAATCTATTTCTGTCAGAATCTTCCTATCCAGAGAATATTTCTTTTTAGCTATCAAAGTATGTAGACCCCAAACCAAAACGACAGCTGAGATGTTGGTCTCTTCTGAAACCTATCCTACTGATCAACATGTTGTTGATCCTACCCCAATTAATATGTCCCAAACAAATTCCTTCATACCATCTGTACTCCTAGATACCTGTCTAAACTGTTATTGGTTCTCATCCGGCACGTGATATGTCTGCTTTCCCTTTAGACTTCCCAAGTTTTCCTTCCAACTAGCAACCAGACAACTCTGTTCTAGTGTTTGAATGAGAAAGTGTCATTTTCCAGACTTTTTTCTAATTAGCTTCCCCTCCAAAGAAACAAACCCCAGAGTCTCAAATGTCTCAGTGACGAATCTATTTACAAGTCTCCTGATCTCCTCATTGGGTTCATCACTTCTCAGGAATGTTGGATGTCGGCATTTGTTGGTTTGTTAGAGAACATTTATATTTGTAAATCCTGCTTCTTGGAAGGTTGCTCTCCAAAGTCTTTGCTGGCTTCTTTGCCTACCTTTTCTCCCATCATGTCTCAAATGTCACTTCTCCAGTCATCCTAAACACTGAGCTACCATAATTCCTGCTCATTCTCTCCTACCATTTGCCTTTATCTTCATAAATCTCATTACTAAAATTTACTTTTATGTACTGCATTGTATACCTCACATAAGTACATATGCCGAAGCCCTAATTCCCAGTGTAACTATCTATCTGGAGACTTTATATTGTGGTTAAGACAAAGAAGGCTGAAGAGTGGGGATCCCATCAACTAAGAGTTTGCCTTCTAAATGGATGATGACTCTTACTTCCATGTGAATACCCAGAGGAGATGACATAAAATCCAGCAGTTTGTAAGCTAGGACAGAAACAGGCCTGGCTAGTACTTTGATCCAGACTTCTTAGTCTCCAAAATGGTGAGAAAATATAAATTTCAGTGACTTAGATCATGTTGTATGTCTTAACTATGCCTATTATTGCTGTGATAAAACACCATAAGCAAAGAAACTTGGGGAAGAAAGGCTTTATTTGGCTTACACTTCTATATCATAGCTCATCGTTAAAGGAAATCCGGGCAAGAACTGAAACACAACAGGAACTTGAAAGCAAGAGCTGATACAGATGCATGTGTGTTGGTTAATGGCTTGCTGATCATGCCTTGCTCAGCCTGCTCTCTCATATAATCCAGCACAACCAGCTGAGGGATGTTGTCACTCACTATGGGCTGGTTCCTCCCATATCAATGACTAACTAAAAAATGGCCTGCAGTCTTTCCTACAGCTCAGTCCTATGGAGGCACTTTCTCAATTGAGATCCCTGTCTCTCAAATGACTCAAGCCTGTGTCAAGTTGATATAAAACTAGCTAGCATATCATTTATCCTACTTTATGATGGATGTGAACAGACTCAAGTATGTGCTTATTGGTTAATGCATTTGTTGTCTGATTATCACTGTTTAAAAACAACTCTTAGCCGGGCCTCACTATGCTGCCCTCAAATGTGTGATCCTCCTTCTTCAGTTTCCTGAACACTGGAATTCTAGACATGCAGATGCAGAATATAAATCGTCTTAGGTAAGAGTGTTGTCTAACCTGCTTCTGTGGATCTCCAGGGTAAAAGCATAGTGTGGTAGAGCCACTGCTTAAACCATATTACTTACTGAGTGACTTCTGCTTTAAGGTTAATTAAGTGAAGGATAAATGTATGACATTTGCAGGACTGCTGTTTTAGGTGATGTTGTTAAACCTGAAAATTGCAAGGAGAAAGACCAAATCTACAACTACTTAATTAAATTAAGCTTTATTTTAGAGGTATACCTGGGACTGGCCAGCTGGATGTCTCACCCACACCTGGATATGAGGAAAAAAAGTTTTTAGAGAGCTCAGGGTTGGGGATTTCCAAATGGGGGTGTTTGAGGGACAAACTGGGCAGGATTACAGGAGCATAACATAAGCATGAAAAGTTAGTCATAACGTCCTTCTGAAACAAAGACATGATTGCAAGGTGGTCCTAACAACAGGTAGTCATAACAAAGGGGTTACAACAACCCCTTTTAAACAAAGGTAGGGTTGCAAGACGGTTATTAACTTTTGAAACAAAGACATTATTGCCATTCCTGGTTACATGTGGGCCATAGTCCAATACATGAGAAATAGAGGTTTAATCATAAACAGGAACTTATTTTTTTCTTTAGTATAAGATGGCTTTTAAGCTTAAGATGGAGGCAGACTAGTTCTTCAGGCATGTCACATTGTGTTTTGAGAAAATGCTTTCAGGTTGAATCCATTCAAAACCAGTTTAAATATAAAACAACCTTCAAAATTTACAAAATAGTGAGAGCAATATTCTGAACTGAAAAACAACTGAAAGCCACAATGCTATTATATTAGGTCCCTTGAATTTTGACAGCAGCTATGAGGAAATGGGCTGATATGATGGAGTTTAGGGGAGAGAGTGCTGCATTCGTATGTACTTGAGTGAAAGAGAAAAGTAGATATTTGAACAGTTGTGAAAGACCTCAAATAAGTTCATATAAGTTAAGGGAAGACTTAATTTTTAGTTTCATTGGGTAGTAGTTTAAACAGGCAGACTAAGAAAAGACTAAAACTTTTGAAGTGCAGGGTCAGGATGGGCAAGACAGGGAGAAGAGACTTCCATTTGGCTTGGTTTGTTTGTTCGAGACAGAGTCTTGTGCGTGGTCTGGCTTTGAGTTCCTTGTATAGCCAATGATGAACTTGAATTTCTGATCTTCCTCCCTCCACCTCTCAACTAGTGGCATTAAAAGTGTACACCACTCAGAGAAACCCTGTCTCGAAAAACAAAAAAACCAAAAAACCAAAAAACCAAAAAAAAAAAATAAAACATGTACACCACCAAAGCCGTCATATGTGATGTTAGGGATGGAAACCAGGGCTTCCTACATGCCAAGCCAGTACCCTACAAACTGAACTACAACATCTGCCCTTCAAGCAATTAAAAAAATCTTTTCTTGTGTGTTTTTTTGAGATTATAATAAACATGCATCATTTCCCCCTTCCTTTTTCTCCCTCCAAAACTTCTCATATGGTCCTCCTTGCTTTTTCAAATTCATGACCTCTTTTCCCACTAATTGTTATTATATTCATATGTGCATATGCATGTACATATATATTCTTAAATAGATAAACGCAGCCTGTTTACTTGCATAATGTTGCTTGCACGTGGATGATTTTTAGGGCTGCTTACTTGGTATTAGGTAACTGACTCCTCGGCTCTTGCCTGGGGAAGACTAATTTTCCTGCTCTTAGCATTCCTTAGTTGCCTGTCATTTTTTCTTTTTCTTTTTTGTAAGGTTGAGGCCTTGTGGGCTCCCCCATCCACATTAGCATCTCCACTATTTTTGATCTTCTTCCTGTGAGACATTTTGGGTAGAGCCTCTGGCATTCTTAGGAGATACAACCTCACAACAAACTTCCTGATCTGGCTCTTGCAATCTTTCTGCCTCTTTTCTGCAATGTTCCTAGAGTCATAGGTGCAGGAATTGTTACATACATGTATGCATTGAGACTGGCCTCCACTACTCAGCATTTTGACTGATTGAGTAGCTTTCTGTAAGGATCTCTGTCTTTATAAAGAAATTGCCTAATGTAGTTTTTAAGGCAACAATCTTCCTCCTGCTCCTTTGCCTTCTCCATCTCTCCCCACTCAATTTTTCTTTCTCATTTGCTCTGCTACTCTTTCATTTTGTTTTATTCCTTTCAAAAGTATCTTATGAACCCAAAGCCTTACTGGATAAACTTCTGAGAGGAGATAAATGTAAATGAATCTACAGGAAATTGGAGATCAGATAATATGTGTGTATTTGCTTCTCTAAGAGTTGCCTGCACACAGCCAGGCGGTGGTGGCACACGTCTTTAATCCCAGCACTAGGGAGACAAAGGCTGGTGGATCTCTGTGAGTTCGAGATCAGCCTGACAAGAGCTAGTTCCAGGACAGCCTCCAAAGCCACTGAGAAACCCTGTCTAGACACCCCCTGCCTCCTGCAAAAAAAAAAAAAAAAAAGTTGACAAAACACATGTAGGGGTGAGTGTGCAGGGAAAGGAAGGTCTTTATGGCTTGGGCATTTGACTATGTTTTCTCAGTTCTATTTTCTGCCAGTTATCTATGGAACCACTTAGATTTTGTTTGATTTCAGTGGAATAAATATTTGCTGTTGCCTTAAAGCCTCCTATCATTTCTGGTTGACCAGAGCCAATTCTGCTATTTGAGGCATTTTAAAACATGTTCTAACTATGGATTTCCTTTCTTTATAGTTTTTAAAGTCTAATTGTGATCTTAATAGATAGGTTTCTGTTCAATAAAGTGGTAGATTTGAATTTAACAAAACAACTACTTAACATAATACTTTTTATACTTTTAAAGGGGTGAGGATCTAAAAGTAGATTTTATGTTCTTTCTCATTTGAAGATAGAAAAAATGCTCCTTAGATCCAACTGTTCTCAAAACCCAAAGTTAGAATCCATGACTCTTGGAAATGGAATTTGCTAGTAACAAGGAGTGGACTGAAAATAGGAGAACTGTTCAAGCTGTCTGCCTCGTGGTGGTTGAGGTTTACTTAATCATGGCCTTTCATGATCAAAGATAACAAAAGTTTGGTTCTGCTCTGTACAATATCAGCCTTGTATTCTCTGATCTTCTCAGTAAGGTTGAATTTTATCATTGTCTTGCTCAGGGATTCAATGGCCATTAACAGAACCCACTAAGAGGAGTACACTTTTGTGGCTTCAGCAGCCTACCAAACCAAACACTCACAGGTCAGCTCAGGAGAAGGAAAACAATCTCTTTTAAGATGACTAGTGCTGCACAGGCAGGAAAATGTCACTACACAGAATACCTTTATGCAGATGGTATTTTAGGTGGCATGAATTATCAATCTTTGCTAATTTTAAATAACCATTTCCATTGGCAGAGTATGTCCATACACAAAATATAAGTGTTTTATTGATGCACTGATTAAAAACACTTATGAAATAAAACCATATACTCTCTGTTGCTTATATTTCTTGGCCTTCTCTGTATCATCTTTTCATAAAACTCAGAAAAAATTTATTAGAGAGAGTACTCCATTGGGTTTTGCAAATATAGCTTTCATTGACTCTAGAGAACACACATGTAGGGAGAGACTCAGGATACTTTTACCGCTGATCACGCCCATTTGGGCATGGTCACAGGTATATAGAGGGGTAGCAGAAAGAGCAAGGACTCTCTCAGGGTTCAGGCCAGGTCTTGGAGGCATCTGGAACTGTACTTCTCGGAGTGCCAATCTGGTTATCGGCTCCTCATGTGAGTATTCCTTCTTAATAAATATACCAGTTAATAACCAATCCCATGTTCAGTTCTGTTCCATATAACACACAGTTTGTTCACATTTCCTAATCTGAAGCGTGGCTATTTGGCATGTTGTTCTGGCAGTTGTTCCAGGGAATCTCAGTATCACATGAGGATAGTGGAAGTGTATAGGACTAAATACTGCATGATGATCATGAAAGGCAGGGGTTCCCAAGCTGTTTGGGAGGTGGGGAGCAAATGTAGTAAAATGGAATAAGATCCATGAAAATTGAACCATAATTATGATAAGGACTTTTCCTGTCTACAGATCTTGAGATCTATAGCTTGCCTATTGTCAGGAAAAATGGAGGTTCAAGTACCACGTTCAGTGAAGGCTCAAGGAGGATGGCAAGGGGACTGGCGGGGACAAATTTATAAGCATGTAATTCATTAATTCATACAAAGGTCACCTTAATATTAAATATTTCTCTTTTAAACACATCTTATTGTTGATACATTTACAAAGTTATACTCATACCATATTCATACTGAGTTAAACTACAGTTGTTGGGTAACTGTATCACCAATTGATTGTATTTTTGCAAATTCTAAGTTGACTATTTCAGATTTCAATGGTTATATTTCATGTTCTACTGACTTTGGTGAATTGTCATCATGAAGACTAGAAACCATGTCATCAGCTGCAAGATAGTTGATGACTTTTCTCAATTCATTAGTTCGTAAAGAAAAAGGAGGAAAAGCAAAACAAACATACAAAAAGAAAACCCCAGTTGTGACTTTTATTGACAAGAAGGCATTCCAGCTGTTGGACAGTTTTTTATTATTATATAGAGAAGATTCCATAAAACAAGAATGTTATAGCTATTTGCCAAGGTTACCCAGTATGTAGGGAAACGGGATGACAATGCTATAAGGAACCTCCACTGTGCTGGATTTCCTCTCTGGTAGAGATTTAGATTGAGTCTCTAGGTGGTTTCCATGAAGGGCTAGAAGGCTACAACTATCCTCCCCCACACACTGCATTTAATGTTCATCTTCTCAGGATATTTTTGCCTGTATCAGTAAGATCCTGATTTGCTGGTCTTGTATTTCTCCCACTCACATGTATGTATTGCTTTCCTATCCTGCTGGCCACATTAATAGGTCTTTTTCATAGTGAGCCATGAGCCTCTGAACTGAAGAGGGAACAAACATGCTCCTCAGCTTAACTCATACTTTATTTCTAGGGTCAAATTAGGACAAGTTTGTACATAAAGTTATTTTAGTTTATCTCTAAGTCACTAAGGATATCTAATATTTTTCATATTTTGAAAAAGAAACAATTGAAACACTGTTCAAAATTGGCCTGTAGTTTGAAGGTGACCTCATCAGAGTTAAAATAACATATGGCTTAGATGGGAGATTATAATATAAATGTTCTCATAGTAATATTCTAAATTAACTACCAAAAAATCTAAGTAGAGGATACAACTATCAAATAGCAGAAGAAAATAAAATGAAATAGGCAAAATTTATTATTTCAAAATTTCAAAAGAAACAGGAAGAACTGTGGTAAACTATAAAATGTAAAATGGTAGAAAATAATCCATTTATGAACAGTTATACTTAGGACAGTTTCTTACAATTGCTGACAGGTAAAAATCTGAAAGTAGCTAGCTGAGTGACAGCTTACCAAGCATATAATACATACCATACTGACTATAGTTAATATATACTTGAAATCTTAAGGGTATTAATTTCAGATGTCTTACTCACTTAACTATGTGAAGTGATAAATTTGTTAATTAGCTGAATTGTGGTTATCATTTTACACATCAAAACACAGTGTTGTGGACCCACCAGGTATTTAGTCTTTGATAGTTACATCTCAATAATTCTGGGAAAAAAATCAGGAAAAAGCTGACAGGAGAAAAACCTTAGCTACAACATTGGATTAGAAGATTAAAGGATGGAAAAGAGAATTAGGGTAAATACTTAGATATCTTCAGAAAAAATCTGCTTTGACAAGTATCAGTGAAGACAGAAAAGATGATCACATAAGGTTGACAATTAAACTCACCCTGAAGTTTTAAGTATAAACCCACAGACCTAACAAAATCATCTTAATGTGTTTTGAAAAAGCTTCCATAAGAATATAATGATGAACACAGGTGCCCAGATGGTTCCTGACACACAACCAGGAAGAAAGTCTTACAAAGCTAGAAAATGCCAGTGCGTGAACTTTACATGCAGTTATGGGAAACTATGCTGGTGTGACCTATAGAAACATGGATCTGCACATACTCCAGTTCACAGCTAGCAGCAAGCTGGAGAAGTTCCCATTTATGTTCATCAAGAGGGAGTTTTACAGAAGGATTATTCTTAATAGAACAAAACTGGTAGCAGCCCAACTACTAACTGAGAAGTGAATGAATTTACAAAGTCTAGGATATTCACACAGTTAAATAGTAGGTAGGCACAAAAATGAATGAACCACGACCCACAGCAGAACCCAGGAAAACTTTGAGACTACAAAAGAGTCTTAGAATATTGCATATACACTGTGTTATCACTTTTATGTCATTCAAAGAAAAACAATATTAAGTATCTGCTAACACACGCTTGTGTATATGTAAAAGAACTGTCAAAACATGATATGTTAATTGCAAAATACCCAGCTGTGATGTTGGTTACACCATCAGGGTTTGGAAGAATGTCCAGGTGTTTTACTAGTTTGCTTTGCAATATGTTCCTGTTATGTCTCTGCTCATATAGATAAAAATTACAAAGTAAAAGGACTCAAAATGTTATATTTGTAATTAAGAATATCAAGATAAGTTTAAAGGAAGGAAATATGAATGGACTATTCAGCAAAATATTCCATCAATTTAAGGATGGCTGCTACTGTGCTGTTGTTACTTGGTTCTTCTGAATTTCAATCTTACTTTGAAACTGAGTTCTCTAACTCTATCCTTAACTTGAACATAGCCTATGAGATACACCATACAATGTGGGGTTCTTGGAATATAGTATTCTCAGCTTCCTTTTGAGTGGCAGGGGAAACTGGCTTGAAAAGTCACATGGCTACGTTCTCAGGCAGCCTTTGCTGTTGCCATCCAGAGTTTAACTTGCCTAGTTTCCTTAGCTTCATCCCATCCATTTATAATATGGTTAGAATATGGTTTTCTAATGCTGATAATGGTTAAAAAATAACTCCAATGCCTTTCTTGTAGCTTGATTTTTTTCTTATGCATAGTTTATTTTTTCCTTCTGGGAGAATAACCATAGAAAATACCTACACAAGGCCTGTGAAAGGACCAAATTTGTCATTTTCTAAATTATTATGGAGCTCCCTCCTACCATAACTTATAGCTGCTTTTTGCTCTCCTCTCAGGTATTTCTGGGTACATTTTATTTTATTATGATGTCCTTTCTCCAAACACTGCTTCATGACAACCTATTTCCATCTCCAGATACTACAGCTTTTTATGTACAAGACTTCATATCGCTTGACTTCTTGGAATTAGAACTATGGGTGTTTTTCAGATAAATACCCAAATTGATATACCACAAATGTATTAGTTAGCCATTGCTGATATAATGTCATATACAAACCTTCAAACTAAGCAGATTATAACCACAAGCATTTGGTTTTGTCATTAATTTGCCTGCAATAGTCTGCAGACCTTTTCTTGTCTATACATGGATTCATATTCTTATGGAATTAAAGTCTGCTTTGAGAGAATTCTTTCTAAAATGAGGGGACAGTGGGACTATTCAAAAGTGATACAGGCTTGCTTGCCTTGTGTGCATAGTTTGGAGAGGTATAGTCACAGACTCACCCAAAGCCAGGGACTTCTGGATCTATTTTCTCAAGAACTTGAAGAATATATTTCATAGGTAATGAAAGGGTGAGTTTAGGAAGGGTTTTTATTATAGGATCTTAGGTAAGAGTCCAAGGGAAATAAAGAAAATAGTCTCCTGTATGGGTGGATCAGGTTCTGAAAAAATAGAGTACCTTTGAATTGCTACTTTAAGGGATTTTGATGGCAAAAAATGGGGTGAGGCATGTAAATTTGGTATATCAGAAGCATGACTTTGACTTCATTTGTGTTAGTTAACATCTCAGTGGCTAAAGAAGGTAGTGTAGAAAATCCTAGCATTAACAGAAGGAAAGAGGCAGAAGAAGAGAGAAGAGAGTTAGGGGAGGAGATACTGAATCTTAGACCTCAGGATATATAAAAAGGCTGTACATGGAGGATAATCTGTTCCTCCAAAAATGTTAAATATCTCTTAATTCAGGTTCCTGGGGGCCAAATGCTTGTAAGCTCCTGATTTTTTTTTCTTTTTTTGATTTTGAAATATTTTCATAGGCTTAACAAATTGAACCTCTTTAATTAAAAAATCAAAAATTCTCCCTAGTTTGAATATTTTTCAGTACAGCTCAACATGTTTTGCATTTTGAGAATTGACAACATGGCTCAGTAGATAAAAATGCCTGCCACCAAACCTGATGTCATAGTCCTAGTTTGTTCTCAATAGCTATGATAAAACACCGACTAAAGCAACTCAGGGAGGAAAGGGTTTATTTGGCTTCCAGGTTATAGTTTACTATTGAGGACAGCCATGCCAGGAGTTCATGGCAGGAACATGGAGGCAGGAACTGAGGCAGAGACCATGAAGTAACTGCTGCTTGTTTGCTTGCTCCCCATGGCTTGATCATTTCTTTTTCTTTTACATTTCAGGCCTACCTGCCCAGAGGTGCTACCACCCATAGTGGGCTGGGCCTTCCCGTATCAATTAACAATCAGGAAAATGCCATAGGCCAATCTGATGGATGAAATTCCTCAGCTGCAACTCCCTCTTCCCAGGTGACTATAGATTTGTGTTGAGTTGACTGCTGACACTAACTGTGGCACTTGAGTTTGCTTCTACCCATACAGTAGAGGAAGAGAACTGATTCTTGATAGTTGTCTTATGATGTCACCAGCACACCACGGCACCTGTATTCCTGCCTGCCCCAATGAATGATGTGAAAAATATTCAAACACTGGCTTTATATTTTAGGATTATGGATGCTCAAAATCTACACTAAGAGGTCATGTGCGAAAGTGACAACAATAGTTCATTTTATCCAAATAGCACAAAAAAGAGTATAAGAAACCAGACCTATGGAATTCACCTCAACATTGTATAACACAAGGACAAAAGAGATGGCTAAAAAACGTCCTTAGACAGTATTTGAGAAAGAAGCAATTTTCTGCTTATCTGGCTACGTCAACCTACTTTTACTTTCTTGAGCTATGAACCATCACTAAGATTTAGAAATCAATAGTCTCTTACAATTAACATGTAGTTTAAAGGAAGTTGGTGTCCCTGTAAGATTATGTCCCTGATTGGGGATAAATAATCTAAGGTATAGCATGAGGAATCAGAGTGAATTTAATGAGGACAGTCAGATGCAGAGTGATTAGAAGAGCTTAAACTTTGAAACCAGAATGATCTTGTTATAAGCTCTCGTCCATGGTTTATAAGAACTAAGTGTGAACCATGATTTATGGTCTCTGGGACTCTAGTCCTTGATTAAAGATCCAAATGACATAATCTTTGAGATACTGCTATAAGGATCTTTGTGTAGGAGTGCAGAGTGCTTAATGTCTGATAATTGGCACAAGAACTTGCCACCATCACTCAGAAAACATCTACAAGGAACATTTTAGACTTTCCCACAGGTATTTTATAACACATGTCTTTTTTTTACAAGATGGATAAGCCGTATGTCACTTGAAAATAGGAAGTTCTTCTTCTAGGAAGCTCTTTAAGATATAATGACCTAATGATTTTAAAAGCAACATTATTTATTCATGTCAGGAAGCCATTTGCCACACTGCTGCATACTTTCAGATGCTCAAATAAAGGACTACCAGCTGCTTGCTTTATTTTCAAACAACTACAAAGGAAACAGTAGAATTTTGGCTTCTTGGAATTTTCCTTTGAAAATTTTCACAACCATGTGTGGTTGGAATCTGGCATTTATCTCTTGCTTCCACTCTGGAAATTTATACAGTTCTTTAGCACTTGGTTTGGGTCACATAACTTTTCAATTCTTGTCTTTCCCTTGCATAATTTCCTTCCAGTGTGAAAAACCCATATAACGTAATATGTCTACACAGTAAGACTTTTGTAAGACTAATCATCCGTAATCAGAATTGACAAGGCCAAGTCATTCATGAGCCATTAGAAAAGAAGAAAATTCCATAGGACATTGTTTTATGTAAATGAAAAAGACTATATAGGATATAATGCATGTCAAGTCGATTTTGTACCCATTTACTTTACAACTGTACCAAAGATATTTTACACAATTCACACAGAGAAAAAATTAACAGTTTTAAGCTATCCAGTTTAAGTTTTGCCAAATTTGAAGTCCTGTTAAAGTTTATATCTTTAAAGAGTTTCAGAACTGGCTTTATAAGACCATCCGCCTTTCATTATGCCCAGGGTTGTACAGCCCTGACTTCACTGAATATAACGGGGATTTGAGAAGAAATTTTATAAGAAACTTGTGAAGTTAAAATTTTTAGAAGGAGGGGCTTAAAATCAAATTCTGTTGTTCTTAATAGTTTATTTGCCTGGTTCTCTTACTTGTATAATGATCATAGTATTTCTCAAAACTGATTCTTAGAATTCTGTCCCCTTTTGGACTTTAAGCTTTCAATATCAGAGGTTCATATTTGAACTTGGATCATCACTGGTTTACTCGTCACTTTGACCTTGTTTCTACTAGAGAAATAAAATCAGCCTCTAACTTGTTCTGTGAATCAAAATATCACCATTTTGTGAATCAAAGGTCTTATTTTGTTGGACTTGATTGATAGCTTAATTTATGTGACTCACAGGTTTAACGTTGCCATCCATCCATCCATCCATCCGGCCATCCATCCATCCACCTACCCGTCCATACATCTAATATTTTCTGAGTTACTGCTGTGTGTCAGATGCAGTGTTATATCCAAAATACAGAGAAAAAGATTAAAAAAAATGACAAGAACTCCAGAAATTTCTATCATTACTTTAGTCTAGACTGTTTATTAGTGGTGCTTGTATAATGGTTAATCTCAACTGTCAACTTGGTAAGACTAGAATCTAGGAAATTGGCTTCTGGATATATCTGTAGGAGATTATGTTGTTGAAGAAAGTTAATATGGAAATATCTGCCCACTGTGGGTGCACCATACCCTAGGTTTGGCTTGGGGATTGAATAATAAAGAAAGAATGGGTTGAGCAAAGCATTTGTTTCTTTCTTTTTTTCCCTGACTGCAGATACAATGTGACCAACTGCTTCAACTTCCTGCTGCCTTTACTTCCCCATTGTGATGGAGTGTACCTTGTAGTGGGAGCCAAAATGAATACTTCTTTCGTTTATTTGCTTTTATCAATTTTTTTTGAGTCATAGCATCAGAAAAGGAAAAAAGACATTCTACTTTCACAAGTTCCTTGACCCCACTACTCTCACTGCTTTCCTTATGTGTAAGAATGGCAGTAATAATTGTGCTCTACATCACAGAGCCTCTTTGGAGATTAAATAATGAATGCATGAGTATTACTTTGAATCTTCATGTTACTCTGAAAAAAAATGCTCATTCTATGTACCCAGACATTCATTTATAATGATTACTCACGTTGGTTCTTCAATGTTACCTTCAATGGAGTGTGCATTTTACCTGAGAAAAGAATAGAGACAAGAAATATTGAAAATGGCCACAAACATTATAAGTCTCATTAGAAAGTAGGCTTATGATAATCTGCATATTTTTTAATGTTTTTGTGAATTTTAGGATAAGAAACAGATATTTAAATTACAACTTTCAAAGTCCACTTATACTATATCCTGACTTATACTAAAAATGTTGCTGGTTTATTTTACTTTAGGAAAGGATTTGGGACTGGAGAGATGACTCAGTAGTTAAGAGCACTAGCAATTCTTCCAGAGGTCCTGAGTTCAGTTCTCAGCAATCACATGGTTGCTCACAACCATCTTTAATGGGATATGATGCTGTCTTGTGGCATGCAGGCATACATGGAGACAGAACACTCATACCTAAAAATATATATAAGTAAATAAAATTTTTAAAAAGCCAGAGGTGGTGGCATATGCCATTAATCCCAGCATTTCAGAGGCAGGGGCAGGCAGATCTCTATGACTTTGAGGCCAGCCTGGTCTACAGAGTGAGTTCCAGGACAGCTAAGAGAAACCCTGTCTTGGAAAAAGGAAAAGCAAAGAGAAAAAAACGAAAGAACTTGTAGAGACATGACATATGAGTACATAAAAACATTCTTAGTATCGTTAGTTATCAAGTGAATGTGAATAAAATGTAAAATGATATTTAATCACCTACCTGTTTGAACTATTATAAAAAACACAATAAAATGTCAAATATTGGTGAGGATATGAACAAATA
This sequence comes from Cricetulus griseus, assembly GCF_003668045.3. Taxonomy (NCBI): domain Eukaryota; kingdom Metazoa; phylum Chordata; class Mammalia; order Rodentia; family Cricetidae; genus Cricetulus; species Cricetulus griseus. Next base: position 143,710,388 of record NC_048595.1, on the reverse strand, counting down.
AGAATACTTGCACATTGTTGTAGAACAGAAAGTGGCACATTGGCTATGAAAAATGTCAAAGAGATTCTTCAAAAAATTAAAGTAGATGGGACTTGACTATAGTGCAGCTGGTAGAATGCTTGCTTACCTAATACATTCAGAACCATGGGTTAAGCCTCTGTCACTGTATAAAAATAGGTAATAATTTCAAGTTTTTTCTTTTTCCCAAAATATTTAATTTTGCTGAAATCTAAAAATCTGGAACCAAAGTTAAAGTTTTCATATTTAGTAATTTATCCCTCAACTTTTTGGAAATTCATTTTCTTCATATAGATTTTGAACACCTCTGTATTAAGAGCCTGAGCTGTGATATATTAGAATTTTAAAGGTAGATGGGTCATAATTCCTGTATTTAAATAACTTCACACATAGCAGAAAAGAAAGAATGGAGTATAAGAATACCTAAAGTACATATAATATTTGACAAATGCTACTTATTCATCAAAGAAAAATGTATTATTTATCTGTTGGGTTCTAAGAACTCTGTGGGATTTGGGAGAACGAAACATAAAATGGCAGGGATTTTATGTGGCCTCAGGATTTGATAATGCTATTTATCACAAATAAAGAGCCTTTGGTACAATCCATTTATTTTATGAACCAGAAAACAAAAGATGCTGCCTCAAGATGTTGATGGTTTAATGGAGAAGGAGCAGAAAATAAGCGATGGCTAAGCATTATGATAGCTGTGTAATAGCAGTGTGGGCAAGTACATTATGAAAAAAACAGAAATTACAGCCATTATTCTATTATCGAATAATATATGTTTACTTTCTTCATAACATCTGGTGTAAAAATGAGGAACATTTGTAGTACAGCTAATATTAATGCTTGCTGAGTGACTTATTGCACACTGAGTGTCAAAGCAAGATGACAAAGAAGTAGAATGTTATTACCAGGGGTGGCTCTGTAAAAGAAATACCATTTACACATTTTCTTCATGAAATATTGGGAATATTGGGCAGAAGTTCCATATTTAGGAAACAAATCCATGTGGGCTATTATAGAGGGGCTGGGGTGTATGGCCATTCAGCACATACTGAGGATACTTTCATGTACCTGGGAAGAAGAGGTAGTGGACTTGGAGTTTAGTTTTAGAAAGTTATTTTTTTAACAATCAAATAGGTACTTAGGTGAGGTGGTAGTTGCTAACAAGTGAAACCAGTTTGCAGGGTATTTTAATAATTAATGCTCACGTGAACATCTGTGTCACATTTATCCCATCTCCTCAATCATAGCATTCTCTATGGTATTGTTTCATAGCTATTTACATTTTGATTATAGCTCAAACTGCTGCTTGATAAAGTCATGAGTACTGGATTCTGACAATCTGTCTTTGGAGACGGTGAACTCTTAAGGTTTTAGCCATGTGTTACTTTTCTGTATTTATAGTATAACATGCATCCAGATATAGAACTTGCATTTAATCCAAGTACTTTGAGTTGAAACATCTAGGGAAGACACAGTGAGTTGCTACAGTACATTTATTATCCATGTGAATGAAGAGGATGATTGATGAAGAGACTGAAGAGGCATAGGTATGAAGAATGGCATTTAATGCTGAGAAACTTCCATATGATAGCTGCTATGTGCAAATAATGTTAAACAAATAAATGCCAAAACACACTACCAGAACCCATTTGTGTTTATAAATTTAATTGGTGCATTCTCTGGGGTGATTTTCTTTCTTTCTTTCTTTCTTTCTTTCTTTCTTTCTTTCTTTCTTTCTTTCTTTCTTTCATTTTTCTTTCTTTCTCTTTTCCTTCCTTCCTTTCTTTATTTCTGTCCTTTTTCTTTCTTTCTTTTTGCAGATTTTTAAATTTGAATTAGAAACAAAATTGTTTTACATGTCAATCCCAGTTCCCTCTCCCTCCCCTCATCCCCTACCACCCCTCCCAACTAAAACCCTGCCTATCACATATCCATTCTGCTCCCCAGGGAGGGTGAGGCCTTCCATAGGGGGTCATCAGAGTCTATCATATCCTTTGGGATAGATATGTCTTGGCTCACCCCATGTGTCTTGGCTCAGGGAGTATCCCTCTATGTGGAATGGACTCCCAAATTCCACACCTATGCTGGGGATAAGTACTGATCTACTACAGGAGGTCCCATAGACGTCTGAGGTCTCCTCACTGAAACCCATATTCCTGGGGTCTAGATCAGTCCTGTGCTGGTTTCCCAGCTATCAGTCTGGGGAACAAGAGCTCCTGATGTTCAGGTCAGCTGTTTCTTTGGGTTTCACCAGCCTGGTCTGGACCCCTTTGCTCAACACTCGTCCTTCTCTGCAACTGGATTCCAGTTTAGTTCAGTGATTAGTTGTGGGTGTCTGCTTCTATTTCCACCAGATGATGGATGAAGGCTATCAGGTGGCATATAAGTCAGTCATCAATCTCATTATCAGGGGAGGGCATTTAAGGTATCCTCTCCTCTGTTGCTTAGATTGTTAGTTGGTGTCATCTTTGTAGCTCTCCAGACTTTTCTCTTTAAATCTAAAATGTCTCCTTCTATCATGGTATCTCCTTTCTTGTTTTCTTCTATTCTTCCCCCACTCAAACTTTCTGCTCCCTCATATCTTCCTCACCCCTCCTCTTCTCCCCTTCTCATTTTCCTAGCTCCCTCTATCCTCTTTCCATCCTCCCAATTTTCTCAGGAGATCGTGTCCCTTTCCCCTTCTCCAGGGTGCCATGTATGTCTCTCTTAGGGTTCTCCTTGTTTACTAGCTTCTCTGGAAGTGTGGGTTGTAGGCTTCTAATTCTTTATTCTATGTCTAAAATCCACATATGAGTGAGTACATACCATGCCTATATTTTTGTGACTGGCTTACTTCGCTCAGAATGGTTTCTTCTAGTCCCATTCATTTGCCTGGGAATTTCAAGATTCCATTGCTGTTTTTTTTTCCCCCTGTTGATTAGCACTCCATTGTGTAGAAGAACCACATTTTTTCTATCCATTCTTTGGTTGAGGGGCATCTAGTCTGCTTCCAGTTTCTGGCTATTACAAATAGTGCTGCTATTAACATCGTTGAACAGATGTCCTTGTTGTATAAATGTGCCTTAGGGTATATACCTAAGAGTGGAATTGCTGGATCTTGTGATAGACTGATTCCCATTTTCCTGAGGAATCTCCATATTGATTTCCAAAGTGGCTGTACAAATTGGCACTCCCACTAGCAGTGGAGGAGTGTTCCTCTTTCTCCACATCCTCTCCAGCATAAAATGTCATTGGTGTTTTTGATTTTAGCCATTCTGACAGGAGTAAGATGGTGTTTCAGAGTTGTTCTGATTTGCATTTCCCTAATGGCTAAGGTTGTTGAACACTTTCTTATGTGTCTTTCAGCCATGTTAGATTCCTCTATTGAGAATTATCTATTTAGTTCTGTACCCCACTGTTTAATAGGATTAGTTGTTGTTTTGGAGACTAGCTTCTTGAGTTCTTTGTATATTTTGGAAATCAGCTCTGGGGCTATTTCTTATTTATTTATTTATTTATTTATTTATTTATTTATTTATTTATTAGTTCCAGTTAGGGAACAAGCTTATTTCACATGTAAGTCCCTTCTCCCTCTCCCTCCCCTCACCCCCATCCCTCCTTCCCCCACCCCAGCCCACCCCCCACTCCATCCACCCACCACTCCCAGGCAGGGTAGGGCCCTCAACGGGGGCTCTGCAAAGTCCACCAAATCTTCCTGTGCTGTCCTGGGCCCTTCCCCATGTGTCCAATGCCAGAGTGTAACCCTTCACATGGGATGGGCTCTCAAAGTTCTGGGGCTATTTCTTAAGAACAAGATTCTTTGGACATATTGTGAGATGGGAACACTCATCCTATGTGCAATTCAATGTCCCTTAGTCTTTTCTAGATAAAATAGAAAGGACGACCATTTTAACCAGAACAGTGGGTTGGTTATTACGGTATGATTAAATGACATGGCTTCTAAAATATAAAATGATATATTTTAAATATTTATTCAAATTTTGCAGCAAATCATAATAGAAGAATAGAAATAAATATATTATATTTTATTTAGCACTTTCTACTTATAGTGGCAAAATTTTCACAAGTGATTACCTTTCACTGTATTGAAAAATCTCCTTGATTTTTCTAACATCTCTGAGATGGAAGAAAAATAATTTTGCTCCATTTTCAGATGAGGGAACAAACATGTGTAAAGAAAAATTCAGTTGTCTTCAAGGATATAAATGACAGAAAAAACATCTATGACATTGACTGTAAATTGTGGGATGTGCAGGGGGTAAGGATGGCACACAGATTGTGAGAGTGGCCAACCAATGATTTGTCCAGCCTGAGATCCATGTTGTGAGAGTAAGGCCACCCCTAACATGGGTTGGAAGGCCAGAACCCAGTGGCTGGATGGCCCAGAGACTAAGGGGAGAGAAAGAAAAGAAAGTCAATGGAATGATACCCAATAATATTCTGCCATACTCATAGATTGGTGACTACCCTAATTGTCATCAGAGAGCCTTTATCCAGTGACTGATGGAAACAGATGCAGACCTACAGTCATACATTAGACGGAGCTTGGAAAGTCTTAAGAAAGAGGAGGAAGAAGGATTGTATAGATGGAATTTTCTGTCCTGCCTGGTCTCTATCAGTTTTCTACAGTGAACCATGACCACACCTAACAGAGGCCTCTCAAGTCTCTAAAATGAGGATGTGGCCCCACAACAACAATTTCACCAAGACTATGACAACACCGTTATGCTGAACAACACCAATTAAAGAATAGCTTTGGATTACAACTGCTCTTTACAATTTTGTGGTGACTTGCTGAGATGATCCAGTCTCACACACACTACTCATAACAAATTCAAGGTGGATAGCTGAGGTGATCCAGCCTCACAGCCTACTTTAGCCAGCATTTGAAACAAGCCCTGTACTTACCCATTTTGCAGATACTGGACAACAAATGATACAGCTTGACAATTACCTCAAATTTTCTTTTCAGGATCCCCTAAAGATGCTATCACCCCCAGGCAGCAGGAAGTAACTTTAAGAACATGATGTCCACATTGTCAAGAGGTAGGGTGGGTAGTTTTTGGTCACTCATTGGGCTGTGGATATTTGCTGTTGTTTAGGGGGATTGGCTACAAAATGTTGTTGCTTATAATCAGAAAGTAAGTTTAACAAAGGGGATTATATTCAAGGTTTTTGTTTTGAAAAAAAAGAGGAATCCAGATATGATAGGATAAAAAGGGTAGGTTATTGAATCTACCCTGAAAAGAACAAATGGAGGATATAGATATGACAAGATAAAATGCTAGATTATTGAATCTACTCTTAAAAAGCAATGGCTAGTTTTAAATATTTTACATTGGACTGGATTTTCATATATTGTATATAAATGTTATATTGATACAAATTTGAGATTAATTTTGCTAAAACATACTGTACACACATTTCTAATATTGTTCAAGGTACTGTATGTATTCAGTTCATTTAACAATGTAACACAAATTTCTAGTTCTTAAAAGTTATTATCAACTATATGGGATAATAAGGAAATTCATATTAATAACTAGTTAACTATTACAATCAAACTTGTAGTCACATTAGGTATGTTTACAAGGTCAAATAGATATTTTAGAAATATAGGTCACCTTCAAACACTTCTGATGGGGAATGTACTTTGTATTTTTATCTTGTTGATTATTGAATAAAATACTGTTTGGCCAATGAGATAGCAAGTTAGACAGAACTAGGAGTCAAAGAGGAGACTCATATTTAAGCAAAGGAAACAGGAAGTGTCCCCCCTTTCCCCTTCCTTCTCCAGCATTTAACATGTTTTAATAACATAGGTTCTTTTTTATGACTATGACATGTGTCTGCTCTTGGCAGCACCAGTCTACATCAGAGAAGATGCTGGGCATCAAAGAAACTCCACATGGAGTTTTCTTTCTTTGTTTAAAAAGGAATCCACTTGGCAAGGAAGTGCCCTTGCCTCAACTACTGACATTCTGTACATACTGTACAAACAACACCAAAAAGAGTGACTGCAAACCTTGCCAACAGAAGGCAATCCAGTCCTTCAGAATATCCTGCTTCATAGAAATGTCTGTCAGAATCGCTAGGTCTATAGGCTGAAGATTGATGCCCCAACATTGCAGAGTAAACTTGGGTGCCTGTACAGCTGTTTCTGTCATTTCTCACATATTTTTAAAAGTTGATTGCTTGTACTTCTTGTTTACTTAATGAATATTATTTCCCTCTTGGGTCTCTCAGGGAATTGAAGACTAGATAGTATAGTTATAGTTTTCCTTGTTTACCAGACTCAGTAAAGAAACTCACTAACAATGTGTTAAGTATAATAGTTTTGAAAGACTTACTATAATTGATAATAGAAATTAGAATCAAATATAAATTAGGGTTGAACTCATCAAGAAACATTAGATAATGGAGTATTTTCTCTGAATTTATCGAATGCTAATGGACTAAACATTGTTAATGTACTTATTGCCTGTATATATTGTATATACTTATTGTATATAGGTTTTCTTATATTAGTTGTAACTTTTTAAAAAAATTAGGCAAAAAATGGGGATATGTGGTAATATCTTGCTTGTACTAATAAAGCTTGTCTGAAGGTTAGAGAATGGAGCTTGCCACTAGCTAACCATAGAGGTCTGGAGGGCTGTACGGACGGACAGGAAGTGAGATAGCTGGACAGACACAGGTTATAAGCAGGGATAAACAAGAGCTCACTCTCTCATCTGTCTGCTGAGGTGCTAAGGAGATAAGATGTGGCCATGGCTTGCTCCTTCTCTCTGATCTATCAGCATCTTCCTCTATATCTGACTCTGGGTTTTTACTACTTAGACCAATTAAGAACTCCATTTACAGGATTGTACAAGCCAGAAGGGTCAAAAGCACCACAAGAAAACCCACAGATACAACCAAACTGGGCTTAGAGGAGCTCACAGAGTTTGAACTGGCAACTAGGGAGCCTGCACGGGAACCACCCAGGCTCTCTACATATATGAGACAGTTGTGTAGCTTGGTGTACTTGTAAGATGCCTAACATTGGGAGTAGAGGTTGACCCTAAATTTTTGGCTGTCTTTTGGGAACCTATTCCTCATACTGAGTTGCCTTCCATATCATTAATACAAGGGGAAGTGCCTAGTCCTACTACAGTTTGATATGCCACAAGGATGAAAGCCCAGTGACTTCCCATCAGGTATAACATCTTAACCATGTGCATCCCAGACTTGAACTTCCATCTTGTCTCAAAGCCAAGTCATTCTTGTTTCATTTCCTGTTCTTGTCCTGATTCTCCAGCATTCTTGATGATCAGAACTATTTGTAACCTGCATGTTCATTTGATTTTGAAACCAGTAGCCAAGGTGACTTTGAAATATTTACAACCAAAGACCTGGCTTACGTGGCAATTATGACTAGGAAGTAGGCCATGGCCTCCAGGGATATATTATATATATATATATATATTATATATATATATATTATATATATGTTGTCTCTGGTTTAGCTGAGATTGAAATCAGCAACAATTCTACTTAATTCCAAGTGAGTGTCTGGTCACTTACATCAAACAGTGGCAAAAGAATGAGTTACCAGCTGTGGATGCTACCCATGAGATTTCCATTGAAGTAATCTCTGAAGAAGTACATGGATGCCAAACACAGAATTGAGGTCCAACAGTTCTAAAGACATGATAGAGAGGAGCATTTGCTTCTAATGGAAGTCAGAAAAAGTAAAAAGAAGACCAAAGATCAAAATTCTTGGCCCAAGATACAAGCCAAAATTTAGGGACTTTCTGTCATTATACTTAAATAGTTTAGTTTCTTTCTCAGCTGCAGTGTTGAAAATTAAATGCAAAATTTGGAAGAACAAATTGTCCAACACATTGAGGTCACACACACACACACAAATGCCAGCACATCCATGTAAAACTAAATTTTGATTAAGAAGAGATAAAAAGATTGCACAGAATATACTGGATAATATCGGAAGGTACAAAGATTATCTTAGTCAAAGCTTTCACGGGCCTCCCTCACCAGCTAGAGTCATCACACATTTCGTATCTGATGATGATGTTTCACTCTTGATGTAAAGGTGATAAAGTCACTGTTTTGGGGAAAAAAGTGTCTTGTAAGCAAAGTTAATTCCTCAGTCTGTAGACTTACATGTCCCTTCTTGTTTGCAAAATCATTACTAGATTTGGGGTCGAGAAAATAAAAAGAAAACCAGATTAAAAGTTCAATCCAGAAAATAATTTTACCCCAAACCAATGGAAAGAACTGGAAAATTCTCTTAGCTAAAAACCTGAAAAGATATATAAGAAGACTTCTGTGGTACTATAAGGAAAAAAAAAAACTCTGTATTTTACTGACTTTATAAGTCTGCCCAACTGGATGTATTTTCTTGGAATGATGGCTGAAACCTGGATCAAAATGTAGTCTATTCTAAATAAAGTTGATATAGCAAAAATTCCTTGGCAGTAGGTGTGAAAAAATGCAAAGGTTATGAATGATAGGATTGCTGGAGTAAATCAAACATTTGTGATTGGCTCACTTAACCATGATTAGATGGGTGGGAGGACACTGTCTCCACAGAAGTCTTGAAAACTATGATAGTGATGAGTAGTTGCTCTGTAAGAAGTCCTGTAATATTTTGGATACTGGAAAGAAATATATAAGGAAAGAAAGGTTTATTTTTGCTCATAATTTCAAGAGTAATTTCCAGCCTATTGCAGTAGGAAAGGCATTGCCACAGGAACAGCCCCATGACGGTAGAGGATCCTTATATCTTGGTGGACCAGGAAGCAGAAATCACAGGCCAGACCAGAGGCATGTATACCCCTTAAAGCCCTGCCCCTAACAATTTACTTCTGCTACTAGTATCTACCTCCTAAAAGGCACCACAGCCTTCAAAATAGTGTCCTTAGCTAAGATTAAGTGCACCAAATACAAGCCAGTAAGGAGCATTCTATATTCAAATCACAACAGTAGCAGAAGATAGAAGTTTTGGGCAATCAGAAAAAAAGAAGACATGGCTATCATAGTCAGTAATTAGAAGAGTTTCCTGGGGTTATTTGTGATAGTCCAAGTCCTATATAGGATAGGAAGTGCTGTGATGTCTCACATTCTATTAGATGCTCAGAGTAAAATTCCCATATATAAATCATAGATGTAGAGGTCTTAGAATAAGCAGCTGCTTAAGGAATAATGATTTAATGCCATGGCATGGGAATATTGAGCACACCTTCGCTTCCTTAAGATCATGTGTGATCATGTGCTATATACTTTAGTATGAAGGCATAGGAAATACCCAAGATTTTCATAGCCTATTGTACACTGGCTTGCGGTCAACGATAATTCTTGGATATGTAGAGGAGGAATATACTCAGTTGATAAAATTAGGATGCACAGCAATTAGATAGAAAATGATACAGCAATTCATGTATCTCTACATGAAGGGGTAACAGATATATGAGCTACCTCTGGTAGTTGCTGTGCTTGTTGTTCAGAGCATATAACTGGAAAGCTGGAACACTGACAGGATATGGTTGAAAGTGATTAGTCCTGCTCACAGAGAGTATATAGCTTCCTTCCAGACTGTGAAATCTAGACAAGTAGATGGAAGTGAAATGACTTTGCTTATACTGTTGTGTCTCTAGTAAAAATTTAAAGAAAACTAATAGCACCATAGCTATTCTAGATAGCCAAGCTCCCTTCAAAATACAAATGTACATCTCCAATGTGATTAGAACCTTTAACCCATGATGCCTGAGAGACAATATGTGATCTGGATTTGGCAGAACTAAGTTATCTTCCAAGCTTCAGAACTTTTACCCTTTGAGAGAAATAGGTAAGAAAGAAATACCAGGAATTAAGGAAAACAAGAACTAGATATCTAAATTTTTATGCTACATAATTTTTTTTCCTATTAACTTCCAATCTCCTAACAAGTCATTCTTTCTCAAAGGAAGCTCCCTGCCTGAGACTTGGTAGAAAGTAGAACTCCTTTTTACCACTGAGAAAGCCTTATGGGAACATTTTTTCCTTCTTCAGTTCTTGGCAATGACAACACTGGCATGGGATCAATGCTTGGTGGCTCCCATGGGGACAATGTATTTTGAGGAAGTGACCTAGGAATATACAGTGGTTGCCTCACTGATGTCCTCTTAGTGCCAAGGACAGGTGGAATATTTCCAGGCACTGACTATAAGAAATAAAACTATGGTCTCCTGGGAGGTGTGGGATGTTGTACTTATCTATATGAGATTAGGATCATTTCTTTTCCAGATAAAATTCATTCCTCTTTTTCTAAGCTCTGATTTCCACGTTGCTCTGTTCAACCAAGTCTAAAGCCCATAAGCCTATGAATCCCTTCAAGGTGAATACGTTTCTTTGTACGGGTTCCCCACAACACAGATGACTTTAATTAGCATTATAACTTGCTTGCTCTGAAACTTCATTAATAATTCTGTTTCTTACATTATCTAAGAGTGATTGAAATGGCTCATCCATCAAGTCTCATATGCTTTGTCTTATTGATTTGATAATCTTTTTATTTCTTTAATTCAATTTTAGAAGAACTCCAGGAAACATAGAAGATAAATATACCTTGTATTCTTCATAAACCATCCTTTTATTGCTTCTTTTTTTAGTGCTAGGGGTGAGCTCAGGACCATATACCTGCCAGGCCCATGTTAGACTGCTGGTGGACACCTCCAGCCCAGTGATCTTTTTTCCTGGTTAGGAGAAGCTGAGTAGACAATCAGGTTATCATCACATCCAGAAGCTAATAATACTGCAGAGCTTTCATGAACAGAGCCCCATCATTCCTGAAGCCATTAGACTGTGCATGACAGCTACCAGCTGCCCACTTTCATTTCGTGGAAGTTGTCAGCATCAATGGGGCCACTTTTACAAAGGAGTTAGTCCCACTACTGTTAATGTCTGCTCATGTTTTCATTTCTTTTTTAATTAATTTTTAATTTAAATCAGAAACAGTGTTATTTTACATACCAATCCCAGTTTCTCCTCCCTCCTGTCCTCCCATTCTCTCCACCAAACCCCCATCCCACCCCCATCCACTCCTCTAGAGAGAGTGAGGCCTCCATTGGGGGATCATCAAAGTCTGTCATATCATTTTCGGCAGGACCTGGGCCCTCCCCCATGTGTCTATGCCGAGAGACTATACCTCCATTTCTAATTTAGATATATTTTAAGAAATACAGCACAACATTTCACAGGAAAAGTATTCCAGGTGGGGATTTATCCCTATTGTCATTTTCCCAGCTAAAATACTATACAGACATTTTTCTTACTGACACGTAAAAGAACTTAATGTTCTTCCATATGTTTTAAGTTGTAAGTGTGTATACTAGCCCTTTCTCCCCATCCTATCCAAAGAACAAAGAACCTCAAAATTGTACAGGATTGTCAATTTAGGTACATTCATGTGAAGATCAGAATTTAAGATGGTTTCCTAATACTGTTATGCTTGTGTTTGTAGCCTTTCTGTGTCTCTGACTGTTGCTTTTGGGTAGCTGCCTAAGGCACTGATCTTTCTATAGTTGGCCTATTAAATTTAAAAGGGAAAGCCTTGAATAAAGCATAGAAACATTTTCTGTAGTCAAGGGATACAACCTTATGCAGAAAGAAAGCATGGGCAAGAGAAGGATAAAAACCACATCATATTTGACTTCTAAGAAAAACCATTTTTGTTTTGTTTTGGTAGCAGTTATGTCCCTTTAGTTAAATGTTACCAGATATCAAAACAAGCTGCAGTCCTTAGCATACTGACACCTTTCAATCACAGGGAAGCAGATCCTTGTGCAATTGAGTCCAAATAAAAATATATTTACAGAGAAAATTAGGCACATAAAGGGCAAAAATCAACACTTCTTAAATATTCAGGAGAAAAACAACAGTTTACCTAGCATCCACCTTATACTGTCTATCCCCAAGACTAAGATATCATCAGCAAATCTGTGTTAAGAGGAAATGGAATTCAAAAAGAAGATGTCACAATGACACAGGTAATAGAAAGAAAAATAATCATAGCAAAATTCAGAATCTCTGCATTACATGTGCTAACAGTTCACCAAGTGCAGCTCTGCTCTGCACATGGGATAAGGTTTGAGCAGGAAGTATTATTGTCTGGCATCAGAGCCAGGGCAGGATCCAGCTTGAACCTCTAAGTTATTTCACGAGGAAACGTGGAATTGGGGAACAGTGTGGGTGGGCAGTGGCCTTGCCCTGACTCTCATTCATTAAACAAACACAGACACGAGTAGCTGAACCTCTCAGAGCATTAGCAGTGGCCATGCCAAGCTATCGCACTTAGGCGAGATGGGTTGTAGCCCACCATGTCTCCAAGAGCAGGGCCCTCCAAATCTCCTTTCATGAATTTAATAATCTAACCAATCTAAGTAAAATAAAGTCTGCTTGCTATGGAGTTGTAGATTCAGTATGAAATAATTCATTTCCTCTTCCAAAAACCTGTCCACTGTTAAGTTCTTTCTATAGACAATCCAGGGGCTACCAACCTGCTAAATTTATTCTAACACCTAAGATTATGTGAAATGTTGGTTCTCATTAAAACATCTGACATGAAGCCTTTGTGTTTATGCAATATCTTCTATTGTTCCACTTGCTGACAGCTAGTCTAGGTAAAGAAAGTCGTATTGTTTTTGTAGTATAAATGATGACTTCTTGATGTGTGGACAGCAAAGTCCATGCTTAAGCAACTGGAAAAACAAGAAAAATCTGAAAACAATTAGTAATCTATTTATGCTTGTAAAAACTGGAAAATAACTTCTTATTGTATGGACTGGAAAGCATTCTAATTTTTTCCTCATAAGCTTCTTGGTAGGGAGGGAATATTCTGCTTCTTGGCAGAAAGAAAATCATAGAAGGATTTTTGAATGTGTGTAGTGAAATGAATGGGTGAGGCATGCCCACTTTAAGTTGAGTGCACTTTCCCAAACACATTGGATAATAAAAGGAAAGATCAGCACACGATTTTTTCAGCACATTTCACTGTCGATCTATTTTCTAATTTTGATATTATAAGATAAAATACCAGTAATCTATCCTTGGCGTGCTAATCAGTGTTTGGATCAGGGACTTTGTAAGTCAAAATTTCCAACCATGCAAACATTTTCATTACCTAAGAGCCCTTATCATCTGATAAAAGTATATAAAGAACACTGTGGGCGTTCATGTTAAACGATGCAGTGACACTTGAGTTTGAAAAGAATCTTAACATCCATTGAATTTAGCTTCCAAATATGCCCTGGAGAAACTTGAAGTCTCATTCAGAATATACCTTGCTGAAAAAGTGATAACCACTTCCATATACAAATCATCTGAAATAAATTAAAATATATTCAAGAAATCAGATATTTTAATATAGTAGAGGCTGATGATATGAGGAAAGCTGCATGATCACAAAGGGTAGTCCTTCAAAATATCCCCTTTGTAGTGAATGGTGCAACTAGTTTCTTGGCTTTGTGTCCTCACAAAAAGTAATATTGTGAAGTCTGGGTTTTTGTTTTTACTGCAACTAGGGTTACATTTTCACAAGCAGTCACTTAACTGAACAGCTGGAGTATTTTTGTGTATCTATCACTGTCTACTTATTAAGCCTTTCATTATAAAAATTGTTGACTGGATATTGCTGTTACAGAAGATAGAAATTTTCTGGAAAGCTACAAGGGCTAGAATGGATAATTTCCACAAAACAGCAATTCTTTAGTGTTTGGGATAATATAAAAAAATCAGCAGAGGCACCAATTGATTCCTTAACAAGAGGGTTCTGCATGATCTTGAAAAGAGTTAGGGAGATGCAGGAGGAGATCATTTGTGTTTCTAAGCATGGAGATTTCTAAGATGCAAACAGAAGCAAGCTACTTTAGAAGATGAGATGAAAGAACTTTATCTAGGTTCTAAAGGCACATGGAATCCACAAAATATAAAAACAAGGAGAAACTTAGACAAGTTCTTCAGTAGAGAGGTGTCTCTCGAAGGTCAGGAGCCTTCTGCATAGGGTGTGTTTCACTATCAATTTTATGAAGAGAACCTGTGACCTGGCATGAGTTGGTACTCAGTTGAACCTCAAAGATCTTCATCCTCTCTGCCAGGAGAGTCATCATCTGAATGGGAAAACCTTTGAAAAAGTTTCCCTTCATCTTTAAAGAATGACTAATTTTAGACATATCACGAAGTGTTTTGTTCCAAACATAGTTCCTAGAAATAGTGGGGCATTCCAGTGTGACAGATGAAAATTTTCCTCACAAGAACCAAACCAGCATGTCCTGGCAACTCATCAACAAGTCCAAATTGCCTGTTTTCAAAAAGATTGGAAGGAGATGAGCTTCTAAATGATGGATCATTCCCAGATCTTTGTGTTGATAAGCTTGATAGTGGAGTATTTACAGCAGAACTTCAGTCCCTAGAGGGTTTATCCCATCACTCTTGGACCATGCTTTCCCTCGTGAGGTAAAAGCACGTGCTATTCTGGGTCTAAACAAGTTTAATTGAACATGTAGATCAATTATATAATCATGATCAATGCCACAGTTGGATTGGACAGTTATGGATATAACATATTATAGCAACTTGAAAATAAGAAACAAATTTACATTGAAATAAAAACCACATGCAACATATTAGGAAACACATTGAACAAAAGATTAAAAATCAAGTCTAAACCCTTTCCAATAAAGAAGTTAGGTCACTACCTTCATCTTCCATTTCTTCAAGTAATCAATTGCTCTAACTAATGTGTAACCTTCTTCCAGACCTACAAGGAAGGTTTTGTCTCTAAAGATACAAAGTTATATACAAAAATATGTAAGTTCCTTCTTATAATATAAGAAATAATAGGTAGTATAAGGTGGCTTTGCTGACAGTGAAAAGGGTGTGTTCATTAGTGACGACAGAGGTCAGTTTTAGCTGTCATGGTAACACAGAAGCATGGATATTGTGTCCTGAACTTGAATTTGAAAAGTGGCCAGAATTATTATAAGTATATTGAATAAAATTCAAGGTATTGCCATGGCATATATTAATACATGAAGTAACTCAAGGTGTGTTGACATATGGTGAAATAGACCAATAAACATCATGAACAATTCCTTTAGCAGGGGCTAACCTATGCTACAAATATTAAATAATGTGTAGTCTTTGGTGCCTGGTTAAACAATGTTTACATGGACAGCACAGAATGTAACTATTTTCTGTTTTGTTTGGAGCTTTGTGAATTGGAGAATTACAGAATTTTAGAAAAGAAAGTGTTACTGACTTATCTGTCAATTTCTCTCTTGTGTATTACCACCATGGGTAAATATGAGTTGATTACTTTGGGCTCTTTACATGTCCAGATGTAGCACTGAGGCAAGGATATGGAATTTATTTAACTTCAAATTAGCTAAATATCCTTATTTTGCTGTACAAACAAATATACATTATTAATTATAGAATAATAAGAGAGTTTTTCTGATGTCATATTTAACTAATAAGTTCCTTACTCAAGTTTTCCATGTGTGCTGTTTGTGCGATGGGGTGAAGTTTGAGAACAAGGTAAATACATTCTGTAATTTACAGTTTCTATCCATCTACTTTGTTAGTTGAGTGATTTTCATAATCTGTATTATTGTGAAGGATTTTCATTTTTTCTTGTCATTAGTAAATAAAAATATTTGTAGTTCAAAAACACATAATTTAATGATTATCAGACATTTTTATTTCATTTAGGGAATAGACCATGACCAACATGCCCCACATACCTGTATTCCCAAATCCTCCTTGTTCATATTAGTATATCACCTGAAGTAGAAATTGGTTACTGTAAACTTTTTTGTCTGAATAAGGAAATCTGAAGTGTAGAAAACCTGGCTTCTGTGGGGGAGAAGATAAGAGAGTAAGTAGCCATGATGGAGGAAGAAGGAACATGGCAATTGGCTTCTGACTTCCTCACTCGAGTCAAGCAGGACAGATTGGCCAAACTCATAATGTAAAGTCTTCTTAAGGTACCAATCTCTATTTTTCTACAAATAAGAATTATATTTAGTAAAAGAATTCAAGATAATTTAAGGGCTATGTTACCCCTTTAAAGACATTCCCATTTAAACTCCCACTGTGACCAGTAGGTAATGAGTTTGTCAAAAGCAAACTTTGGTTTCTCTTTCTTGGTTGCTTTTACAATTAGCAACGGGTATATGGATATTTATGAAAGCGAAAAGTCTGGAAAGTGCTGATGCACATTTTCATTTTCTCTTCTTTTAAAAGGCAACACATTATATATGATGCAAAGTTAGTGTCTATAGAAGAATTATCTGTCTAAAATAAAATACAAAAATGAAACTGTGGAGCTGGAGAGATAACTCAAACAGTTAGGTAACTGCCATACAACCATGGGAATCTGAGTTCAGATCCTCATTATGAATGTAAACCAGCCAAGTGTGGTCACATCTGTCTACAATTCTTTTTTTCCTATTTTAAAATTAGAACAAGATTGTTTCACATGTCAATTCCAGTTCCCTCTCCCTCCCTTCCTCTCCTGCTACCCCACTAAGACCCAACCTATCACATACTCTTTCTGCTCCTCAGGAAGGGTGAGGCCTTTCACAGGGGGTCTTCAGAGTCAGTCATATCCTTTGGGATAGGGCCTAGGCCCACCCCTGTGAGTCTAGGCTCAGGGAGTATCCCTCTATGTGGAATGGGCTCCCAAAGTCCACACCTATGCTAGGGATAAGTACTGATCTACTACAAGAGGCCCCATAGATTTCTGAGGTCTCCTCACTGACATCCACATTCAGGGGTTCTGGATCAGTCCCATGCTGGTTTCCAGCTATCAGTCTGGGGATCAAGAGCTCCCCGTTGTTCAGGTCAGCTGTTTCTGTGGGTTTTACCAGCCTGGTCTTGACCCCTTTGCGCATCAGTCCTCCTTCTCTGCAACTGGATTCCAGTTCAGTTCAAGGTTTAGCTGTGGGTGTCTGTTTCTACTTCTACCAGCTGTTGGATGAAGGCTATACAATGTCATATGAATTAGTCATCAATCTCATTATGAGGGGAGGGCATTTATGGTAGCCCCTCCTCTGTTGCTTAGATTTTTAGTTGGTGTCATCCTTATAGATCTCCAGCCATTTCCACATTGCCTGATTTGTCTTTAAACCAATAGTGTCTCCCTGTATTATGGTACCAGTCTCTTATTGGTTCTCTTATGGTATACTTTTGGTTCAGAAGATTCTCCATAATTTTTATTCTACACTGATTTCATTTGCATAGAAGATGAGGCAATTTGGGAAATTAGGTAATAGAATACTCTTGCTCTTTGGGATGGTACACATACCATACTTTGCAGTAGACCACGAAAATCTTTGTCTTTCTGTCTCTGTCTCTCTGTGTACATCTCTGTCTCTCTTTATATGTGTGCATGTGTGTTACATTTTATATATTTAATTTATGTGTTTGTGTCCAAGTAAGTTTATATGCACCACATGAACACAGGTGCCCATAGGAGTTCAGAGGGTGTTGGATCCACTGGAACTAGAATTACAAATGGTTTGGAATGAGGCACCTGATACGGGTGCTAAGAACAAAACTCAGGGCCTGTACAAGTTCTTTTAGCATTCTGAAGCGCTGAACTGCCTCTTTACCCTAAGTTATGCTTTTCTAAATTTAGAGAATTTTTCTTTTTAATATACTTAAATGCCAGTAAGCTTTGTATTACATTTATATTCAGGCAGATTATTATAAATCTTTTGGTAATGAGAAACCCTGGACTACATAAATACAGTTGTAGACTTAGAACTCATTGTACAGTTGTGCCTGGGGAGGCTTGTTTATGCTTTAAAAGGAACCCCAGAGTCTATCTTTTTTCATAGTTCATAGAAAATCATAATATATCCATGATCAGTGCTTTCAACCAAATTTTAAATTCCCTGTATTTAAAGACTTCGTGACTTTGTCAGCAAACTCAGAGTCATAAGTGAAGCTACAGAGGATACCAGATAATGAGTTCGGACTTGATCAGGTATTATTAGTGTTGGCTACCGCTTTTCCCAAGGGTAAACCACATATCACATCCTCACTTAAACTGGCTTTTGCTGTGCCTATATTATTGGGGTTCCATCTGGCCTGCCAGATGTCACAGGTGATATCTGGGTTCTCTGTTGAACGGATTCAAACAGAACCTCAAGGAAAATTTTATTAATGTTTGAAAGAAAAGCCCTCATTCAGGCTAGCTGTAAGTCTCTGTAGTGGCCTGAAGAATGCACGAAGGAGAAAGCTATGCTTAATCCACTGTAGAGGTCACAGACACATGACAGACAAAAGGCCATATGTCCAGGAAGGAGGCTTTGGAGAAAGAATGAGGAAGCCCCAAATGTTGGGGAAATCCAATGTTAAGGAAATCATTAGAAAAGATCTAGAGAACTAAGGAGAGGTTTTTACTTTTCTGGATAATTCAGAAACATGGGCAGACTCACAAAGTTGTATGGCTGCAACTGGACAAGCTACTGCTCTATGAGAAGGGAGAGAACAGTATCTCATTAAAAGAAAAATTATTCTGTCTGTGTCCTTAGCATGGCTTAAGGTGAGCCTGCCTCCCTGTAGGGGAGGGGTCTTGAGAGGTGACTGACCAGCCAACCTGGAATGTTAGGTGTCCACCCCAGGTCAGAGCTATTCTTTACCAGAAACAGCTTTTTCTTAATGGGCTTTACTTTTAACCTAACAGCACCTCTAGGCCAATTAACTATGAGAGTTGTAACACCATCCCTCTTCAAAGGCTTGGTACTGTGTTTCATGTTTATATCCTTTCTCATTTTAAGTATAATTTCATCACCATTATGTATGAAGTAAAACCAAAACAGGAACATAAGCATTGCCTACTGTGGTCCATCTTCTGGGTTAGATTTCTTTTGCCATATGCTTTCCTTGATTTTTTGCACCTGCACAGGGCCTTCCCAGTTGTAAAGATGTACTTGTCTGTTTTTATATTGTTATTTGTTTTGCTTTTTGTTTATTTCTTGCTGTGGAGCCTAGGCTGCCATCATATTAGCATTATAAGCCATGCTAAGGGGTCCTCCTGCTTCTGTCTCTTGAGTGTAGGATTAAAGGCCAATATCATTACTTCTAGCTTTTCCTCTGATGTGTATAGTGTCCCAAGAAGGAAGGAGCCTTTTTGTCGTCTGCTGTTCCACCATCATTTTCTAGCATAATGCCTGGTACATGTAAGAGGATCTCAGTCACTAGTCTGCATGAAGGAAAAGAATTTCAGTAAGATTTTATTCAATAGTAGCACTTGATGAATGTTGAATTCAAAATGCTTTATCTTGGTGTAAAAGACCTTTTTAAAGGTAGATTTTGAGGGACCTTAGAGGAATTTTAGTCATGTTAATGTTCCGTGGGGGAATAATACTTGTTCCATTAGCATTTTCATATAGCTGTTTCTAGTTTTCATATGAGTAAGGCCCTTCCTTTCGCATATAGTATCAGGTGAATGAAAGGACTAATTGTATCCAGATCACATTAATTTCCTTTCATGCTTGTACATCCAAATGGAGCTGATAAAATGGAGTCACTACTGGATTTTTTTAGAAATGAAAATGAAAACAAAACAAACAAGACAAAAATACTAGCTTTTCTCCTTAAGATATTGAGTGACATGGTTAAGTTAAAGTAGAAATCATAGTTGCAGATAGTAGGTCATTCAAGTGTGTAGTCACCCTGTGAGAAAAATTTACTGGACGCCTAAGGGGCAATGGGCACCCTCCACATTGGCTGCAACCATCGGGAGCCTTCCAGAGAGTCCTCACACTGGAGAGGCAAGGCATCGTAGCATTTAAGGTATGAGCCCTGCAGCCGCACATGGAGTTTCACTGGTCACACTTGTCACAAGCTTTGACTTTGTCTGGGAAAATTAACTATGTGTTCCGTGCATTTCTCTTCAAGTCCAAACAGGGGTGTTGTTAGTACCACACAAATGCTATCCAAAGATTAAACAATGTGATACATAAAGCAGGATGGAGTGCTTACTGGAGTAAATGCCCAGCCAGAGTTATTCTTATTATGGCTTACATGGGACATGGAGCTTGAACAGTGGCAAAGGTCAGTAATAAGCAAATAAAACAAGCCTTGTTCCAAATGCTCATCATTCTGGCTACAGAAATGAGAAAAGAAAGGGACACAGGCTACTCTGTACTCCTCAACTCTTTGCATGAGATAATATTTGGAATCTGTTGTGAATTTTGATGCAGTTAAAGCAGTCTCACAGACATGACCCTACTTCCAACATCTGTGTTGAGTAGGCAAGCAAAGTACTTTCTTAACAGATGTAGGAATAAAAGATAGAACAGAACAAGTGATAAATTACCCCAAACCATTAGATTGGGGATAAGACTTCAGTTTTCTTGAATGCAGTCCAGAACTTTTGTGTTTTTTGTATATCTTGTTAGCTACTGCTTATAGATTGTCTTGAGATAAAAATACCAAAATTCTTAGCTTCTTTTATAATTAGTTTTTAATATACACAGTAAATACATATACATGTTTATTCATATAGTTAAAATGTACTTACATAATTATGTAGTTAGCATAGTAAATTCATATAATGACCTATAGATAGTTGATTCTTCCACTCAAATTTAATAGATAATCACTAATATCTAGACATTTGGAGTATAGAAATGAATAAGATCTGGTTTCTGATCACAAAGAACTCATGCCACAGTGAAGGATGCAGAGAAGCTAAATAAAATGTGCCATGTAATATATAAAAAGAGTCTTTGTGTAATATGTATGGATGCTCACACACTAGGAGCATGTAGGTAACGAGCAGCAGCTCAGCTTGAGTGGGGACGGCTAATCAAAGTCATCTGAACTGAGCTCACAGTAACTACCTTTTAATGACTGATGCTACAAAGCTCACATTACACATCTTTTCTAAGACCTCTCTGTGTGGTGACTCATATTACAGAAACAGTGGGACTAGGGGGTAGTGTATGTCTGAATGTAAAAATCTCAAAATTACATCTCAAATTATTCTCTGTCTCTGCTGTCATTTCTCTTCAGAACAGTATAGTGTTGTGCTACCATTTGTATCTGAATGCTCCCCCGGAGGTAAGAAATTAGGCCCTAGCTTGATGCTACTGGGAGATGGTAGGACCTTAAAGAGGTGAGGCCTAATGACAGGTCTCAGGCACTCAAAGTGAAGATGTAACCTAACTTTTCTTCCCTTGTCATTTCATCTCCCTATATGTCAGGAGGTGAGGAGTTTCTTTAGCTATATTCTTAAACTCAATACTCTGTGGAAAAAGTGCTTTTGAAGAATTCTGAAACTATGAGTCAAAATACATCTTTCATCTTTTAAAGCTGATTATCTTGGATATTTTGCTACAATGATAGAAAGCTAACATACATCCCAAAAGTGAATGTGCCTGGTTTATACCAGCTGAAGACATTTCCCAGCCAACAGCAAGAATTTACTTCTTAGATAACAAATTAGATGTAACTTGTCTGCTTGAAATTATCATTGACCACATATTTTCTTGGATGTCCCAAATTTCCACCCTGACCTATAGAAGCTTGAAGGATGTCATTTTCCTGTAATCTTCCCCCACCTCCCCTCCACGCCCTTCTCTTCTCTGCCCCTCTCCTCTTCTTCCCTATTCTTCTTCCCTCTCATCTTCTCCAATCCTCTGTTCTCATTTCCCAATTTGATTTTGCCACAAATCACCTCACACAATGTCCAGAATGCTGACACATGGATAAAAATGTGATACTTAAAAATAATTTCATGGCCCAATAGGTTTTGAATATAGTTGAACAAAAACATACTTTTGAAGAATCTTACATATGCTAACATGTGCAGCAAGTCTTGTATTACTTATAACCTTGTTTAACCTGACCTTGTAAATAACAGTAATTTTCAAGGTGATTCTTTTATGAGTCCACTCTTAAACCATGCTTTGGGAAGTACCTGTTTTAATGAAAAGCCTTGTGAAAAAGTTCAACTTTTAGTCAGGTTCAGAAGATCAGAAAGCTTCTGACTACCTACATCATTCAGGGAAAAGATGGGGAAATAGAGTTGACACAAGATGGTGAACTCTTATTGACACAGTGGGATCTTTGGTACTATCTGTGTTCAGCAACAGCAGTGTTTATCACACTCAAATATGGTTCCAAAGAGCATAATCATATTACCCTTTTGAGTAAATTAATTCCCCAAAGTATTTAATTGGGAATCTACTAACATGAGTCTCTGGTTGGAAACCTTCCTTGGCAGAAAGTCCCACTAAGATGAGAGAATTGTAGACTTTTCCATTTCCCAATCAGATAGGGTGATGGTGTATGGATGGAAACTTGGGTGGTCCTAACAAATGCCCATGAATCAGAAATTGCATTTGCCAAATGTTAATAGGTCATAAAATTAACACATTATAAATAACAAATTTGTTATATAACAATGTAAATAACAAATGTGTGCAATGCATGCCATTTTATTGACTTTATCTGTTTACCAAAAAGATTTAAAAGGAATCATAAAACTGCATAGCATTAGTTCATAAAATAAATCAAAGTGCATAGATATAAGAATTAGCTTTATAGGAAATTGCTAAAGAAAAAGAGGAAAGAACTGCTCAGTGTTAGTAAGATTTTGTTCTGGTTTTGTGTTTTATTTGTGTATGTAAGAACTTTAGGTTGTGAGAAGTGTGACGGACATTCTAGATTAATTTCTCAGTAGTCCAAAACCTTCATTTGAGAGACCTACAAAACGAACAAACAAACAAAACCAACCAACCAAACAAAACCTTACTTTTACTTCTGCCAAACACTTCCCAGAAATTGAAAAATAAAATGAATAAAAAGTATAAAGCTTTTTGAAAGAACACATTGGAAAAAATACAACATCTCACCACTAAGAACAGAAAGATGTTTGAACATGGCAAGCATTGTGATGAGTAGCCAAAAGCCTACGGCTATCTAAAGAATAATCTTAGCAAAATTTGCAGAAAACCTTGACTTTTAGGTGCTTAGAGTGAACAGAAGAAGACAAAATTAGATTTCCAAGAGAATACTGGATATCTAGTTGTGTTTTTTACTGCCTGACCATATATGTACAAAATGGGGACAACAGCTTCATCTACATATTTGGTCATGGGATGTTCAATATTTGGCTCACCTAAGGAAGGGACACACATTTTGTCCTATGACCTTACCCCAAACTCTCAGGGGTTTGGTTGGAAATATATCATTCTCTGTGTGACTAGTGATCTGTCTACACTTCAAATATCAGTTGGGCATTGTGATCATGGTTATTTGGTTTCTTTCTTATGAACAAATAGGCTTTTAAAATTCATAGAAAGTATGACCCACACTTATTTTTGTTTTGTTCAATCTATTAATTTGTAACTGGAGGGTGTAATTGTTCCCAAATGAAGATCTCTTTTGCCAGGAACAGGAACAAACAGAACTCCATAAAAACAATTTGCAAAAAAAAAAAAAAAAAAAAAAAAAAAACCAACGGTATGGGTCTGAAAGATAGCTGTTGCATTCAACAGAGAAACTAGTGGGCTATAAAAATAAGTCACTTAGTGTAGGGTTGAGGCCTTGTTGGTTTTCTCCCATCCATATGAGCAAAAAATAAAAGAAATACTTTTTAGAAGTCAAGGTAGAAAACAAAAATTGGTGGTATTTAAAGTCTTTGGGCTTCATCTGTGAAATGATAGCTTCTATGACTTCCACTAAAGTTCTGTGAGGTAAGTCAGAAAACATGTGCAAATTGGTTTATTAATTATGTCACGCCAAGTGCTAGCGTTTTAAAGACAATAATTCCAGAAATGGACCCTGATTAAAAGTGGAGTTAAGTGAAAATAGTTCATTAAGGAAATGACCTCAGAAAGATTTTGTAGGAGAATGGAAAGTAAGATTGTTGAAGAATAGGTTAACATCAGATTTCTGCCATGGAGAATTGAAACTCACTCCAATTATTGTGCAACACATCTCAGACATGAGACCTGGACACCAAAGAAAATGACATGTAAAGAGGCTGATAGACACTCCAGCCTCACATACCATGGGCTGAGGCTATGATCTGAACTAGTCATGCTCCACTAGTTTTCGTCTGATCAAGTTGGCTGTACTCAAAAAAAAAAAAAAAAAAACCTCCCAAATTGAGAGAAAGAGCTATGATGGAGTAAGTTCTGAGGGCAGTAAGTATGGTAATCACTGAGGAGCCATGGGAAGGGTTCTGCTGTAATTGATTAACAACATAACATAGATACTGACTTGAAAGTGGCTTTAAATACAGTCCTGAGCTGCACCCATGTCTAGATTCTTCATTAAATGTCCAAACAACAAAGGATCAAGCCACATTTTATGTTAATTTATGTCATTATTTTATAAGTAACCATGTTTTTGCATATCTATATGCACATTCATACTTTGCTTCAATAAAC
Organism: Cricetulus griseus; assembly: GCF_003668045.3. Lineage (NCBI taxonomy): Eukaryota > Metazoa > Chordata > Mammalia > Rodentia > Cricetidae > Cricetulus > Cricetulus griseus. The sequence continues at coordinate 143,685,903 of NC_048595.1, read as the reverse complement.
TGATTTATCTTAATTGGGAGATGGACTGAAAATAAATAATGCTGAAATATCTTATTTGAGGTCAATATTCTTAATTGACAGATAAAATATACTGTAGCCTAATGACATGTAAAATTACTGTATACCTTGATATTATGTAAAAGTATCTTATAAATATATGAGGTTTCTTGGTGTGACTTTTGTATCAAAATACATTTAAGGTAAGTATTTTATTAAGAGTAATATTGTATGTTATTCATAAAATGTATGTTATGGAGTGAATCATGATGTAGCTTCAAAAATTTATGTTGAATTTTAATTCCTAGTATATTCAGATATGTGAACTTTGAGTTCTGAAAACTGGTCTCACAAATGCCTGAATGAAGGCATTTGTGGTTGAAGCAAGTGCCCCATTTGCCCTTCTACCTGTCATGGGAGGACACATCATCTCTCCTCTGGACATACAGTGCTCAGTGCATTGTCCTGGAAGCAGATATCATGCTCACACTTATTTACAGGAAATTGGATTATAAGATGTAAGTAATATATGAATTTTGTGCTTTAAATATGCCTTCCTCTTTTCTTTCTTCTTAGCCCCTGGTCAAACCAAATCAAGATGGAAAGCCATCTTGAGTCATATGGATGTTGCTTACTGTCAAAACATCATCGAGAAATGAAATATATGAACCTGACCCTTGCACACACACAGCTGACACATACACATCAGTTTGCTTACATGCAGACTAGAGTGCGAAAGCAAAAATCCCTTCCATTAACACCTTTCTTAGGGCACTAACCCCATTTATGAGAGCTTTACTCTAATGACCATATTATACACGACCTATCATTGACGTGATATTGGGAGTTAGGATTTCAACATAGAAATTTTCAGTGGAGTATGCTATTCAAGCATTTCAGAAATGTATCTTTTTTTTCTTAATTTCAGAACTATAATTTAAAATTTAGGGAATCTATTGCTGCGAGGAAATTGGTAACTAACAATCTCTGTTAGGATATTCCTTATAGTTCAGAGAAATATCCATGCACATTTTTTTAATTGTATGCATGGAACGCACATATTTCTCAAGCAAGGGCCCATAGGTTGTTGTTTCTACTTCGTTATCCTGGATTTATTATTTTTTTCCTGGATTTATTTTTATGATACTTAATTTTCTACTTAGTGTATAAGTGGTGTGTGTGTGTGTGTGTGTGTGTGTGTGTGTGTGTGTGTGTGTGTGTGTGTGTGTGTATGTGAGCACATGCCTGCACAGAGGTGGAGATAGAGGAAAAGTTGTGAAAGTCTGTTCTCTTCTTCTATCATGTGGGTGCTGGGGATAGAATTCAGGTTGCCAGCCTTGGTGGAAAGAATCTTATCTCACTGAACCATCTTACCAGCACAAGACCTTAGGTTTCTGAATGATGTTCATCTTCTTTTTGTCAGGTTGACTTTGGGGGCAGTGACTCATTAGTTAGAAGATGTTGTCTGTATCTCTCCAAATATATTTCATATTAAACATTAGCAATGAATATAATAATAACAAATGATGATCTGCTCCCACGTGGTGGGAAATCTGAGGCTTCATCTGTGATCATCCCTCAGTTTCCTGAGCTGGCAGCCCCTGCTTCTGATCCCCTTGATGGGCTTCTTTATCCAGCTGTACTTTTTCATTCCCAACTTTATGCCCTGGGAATTGCTTTCCCCTGCTGTCTGGCCGTGGGTGAAGTGGGCATGAGAAAGATTCTGTGACCAAGGCTTTCCAGCCCTCACAGTTCACTTCCTGCCAGGGCAGTTGGAGATCAGTGTATTGCTTTAGGCATTGCAGTTCCCATCAAAACCAAACCGACTTCCAGAGTTTTGCTTCCTCTCAGTATGATGTGCAAGCAAGCAGAGCCAATCATGTTTCTGGAGATCAGCTGTAAGTCTGAACTCACTGGCCTGTTATTTATTTGCCTCTGTGCTCTGTCTCTCTCTCCCTGTACTTTCACTCTCTCCTTAATCATGGATACTTTGAGGTCATCAGGAAAATATAGGCTTGGGTGTGAAGGCAACATTCTTCACCTCATTTACACCCTGGGCCAAGGAGCCCTTAGAAGAAGGTACTTAAGAAACACTTCACAGCATAGGCAGGTTCTTCAGGGTTTCTTCTGATATCTTTTTACACTTGTGAGTGCAGAAATAAATTTATTTAACCCTGTGACAATTCAAGTTCACTGAACTCTCAGTCAACTTAGATGTCTGGTTCAGAACACAGCAGTATGAGGTTCAGCCGAGTCATGTTCTTAATAGTATCTGCTGTAGACTGACTGGGTCTAGGCCATGTTTCTCTTTTGTACAATGTGGCAAAATTAAAACTTGAACTACTTATTGTCTTTAAAATTATTACTTTTCATGTTTTTTTACTTGTCTTTGTGTGTGTGTGTGTGTGTGTTCCTGCAGAAAGCAGACAGATTTCTTGGAGCTATGGTAATAGGCAGTTGTGAGCCACCCGACATGGGTGCTGGAAACAAAACCTGGGTCCTCTGTAAGAGCAACAAGCTTGTTTAACCTATGAACTATCTCTCCAGTCTGAGATTGTAACTTTATTATAATTACAGGTGAAATTGTAATTACAAGTGAAAAATTACAAGTGAAAAATTACAAGTGAATTACAAGTGAAAAATTGACCAAGCATTTAGCCATGGACAAATGGTTGTCTATATAGTTTTCCAGATTATATTTTTTTTTGTAGTGTTATTCTCTACCAGACTACCAAACCATTTTTTTGAGGAAATTAATTTTAGGCAAAAAATTCGAAATTCTTGTTAGTTACACTTTAAGTCTGGCTGCTAGTAAATCAATAAAGTTAATGGTGATATAGTTAGGGCAGGTCAGGATGGAGTAGTCTAGACTCACAGGCACCAATGCCTTTTCTCTGTTATCTCTAAAGTATTTACTTGTGGTTGCAGGAAGAAATGATCCAGTGCAGTGGTTCTCAACCTTCCTAATGCTGTGATCCATTAATACATTTCATGTTGTGGTGACCCCAAACCATAAATTTATTTTTGTTGCTACTTCATAATTGTAATTTTGTTACTGTTATGTGTCATTTTGTAATTAGTTTTTGGAGATAGAGGCTTGATAAAGATATCTATCGAGTCCCACAGTTTGTACTCCAGCCCATGGGAGTAAACCTGAATTTAATGTACCAAACCCCAATTTCCACTGAGTCTTCATTTTGTGCCTTTGAGATAGGAATTCATTTCTATTTTTTTTTCCATGAGGAAAGTATGGACACAAGTTCCCATCTGGAAAGTTGTACTAAAGGTTATGCAAAGTGTCCATGCTGTGCACACTCCAAATACCATTCTATTAAAACTTTTAATTAAGGGTATTGCACTCTTCTAGGTAAGAATATGTAGAGAAGTCAAGAACGTATCCATCCATCTTAGGAAAATATTGCTAGGAGAGTTTGTTGTGAAGATAAACTACACTAAAGTTTTTATCAAGTCCTAATTGAAATCAGATATGGCTCATATCTGAGTAATGTTTGGGAAGATCATCCTGGATTTTACCCACTCAGAATCTTATTTCTACATAAAAAGTAAAAGCTTTTTTGTTGGAAACACCAGCATTTTGCACTCCATATCCAATCAATTCTGAGGTTCCTACTGTTCAAAATTTTTAAGAGTGTTTTGTTTAACAATCACATTTTAATGTGTTTGTGTTCTTTACAGCCTGTTCTATAATTATGGCTTTTTGTGTTCTAATGTGTTTATATTTTTTACTAAGAAAAATGATGGTTTTGCTTCGTTTTATGAGTCTGTTAGCTTCAAAAGTTCTTTAGTAAGCCAAATAACCTTTATCATTTTAAACGTGTGTGACAAAACAACAACACAGATCATATTACAGAAAAGACAGAAACACATTTTCATATGTGTCACTATATGACAGTGCGCAACGCTTTCTTCCCACTTCGGCATTTTTTCTGAAGATAACAGGACAGACTAGACAAAAGGATCAGAAACTACTTTAGTGGTTTCTGTGGTCCTCTAGGCATTGAAAGTCATGATGTTTTCCCACCATGCTTTTCACAGAAATTTCAGATTTAGACATCTGAATCAAGTAGGAGAATTTGCCCAGTGTGATAGTACATGCTTGTGATACCAGCATTCAAGAGGTTGAGGGAAGAAGATTGAAAGCTCAAGAATAGCCTGGCCTACATTTCAAGACCTTATCTCAAAAACCTCCTTTAATTGACTAGGATATCTTAAACACTGTTTCTAAAATCACTGCTGTGTTCTAGGTAACTGAAAAAAAATCTCCCCAAAGTTCACCTTTTTCTCCCTATAGATTCTTAAAAATCTCTCCTTTCTAAGGCAGGAAAAATTAAAAGAGATCATTTTAATATTTCCTTCTCATGGGTTTATTTAAGGAAGGCACACAAAGCAAATGAGTTAAAATGACCACAAAGCATACTATTAACTGGTAGTGAACAGTTGGGAATAGGGCTGGTTTTGAAAGTTTCTGTATTGGGGATATTGGACTAAGCTGAAGATAGCTGCAGTTTCAACTACAAACCAGGACCAAAACAAGTGAGTATTGGACAGTCCAGCTTGATTGGGGTGTACTGCATGTCTCAGGGCCCTCTGGACTTCATGTCAATAGTTTTGGTGAATATCAGGAGCAGAAATCTGCCTTATGTTTCTAACACGGTACTAAGTGACTGTGCTCATGACCTGCCCAATATATTTTAGGGGCATTTGGCATAACTCATGTTTTTATTAGCTTTTGGCAGAAACTAGATTTTACTTTGTTATCTTTCTAATGCCAAGTTTGAATTAAAAATGAACATTACATCAGTTTGTTTCTTGGTCCTTGGGAAAAATCCAACCTTTATGGACAAATTCAACCTGCAGGCCAGGGAAGAGATGGATGGTGTCTGTTAAAAAAAAAAGTAAGTATCAAGTTTACATATTTAGTTTGGGATACAGTATGACTTTTGCCAACTCTAGCTACTCACCTTCACATACAGATTTAACATTCAACTTAAAATCTACTGAGGACACTGACGAATGAAGATTGTTGAGAGCATGTGCTTGACCTGCATGTTTGGCAAGATGGAATTACTTGTGACTATCAGCCAATTACTCATGAGTGTACTGGTGAGAGAATCTCAGGAAGAGAAACTCCACATAGTGTCCAAAAAGTGGATCTGCACCAAGCCTTTGTTATACTGATTTCCATTATGACACAAGCACTGATTAAACATTAGATACTGGCCACAATAAAGCTCAAAGAGACTATCCCTTCATATGTTTTGAAACCAGGAGAGGAAAAAAAAACACTAGAAAGGTCACATTCTAGATAGCCAAACTAAGTTCAGATGCTCTAATATGTGATTCCCATTATTTTCCTGTAACATGGCAGCATCACAGCAAAGGATACTAACATGAAACCAACATGTTTCCCAACATAAAAAAGGCAGATCTGTATGCTGTGCTTCAGTTATTAATAGTTGCAATATACATTATTGACTTGGTCAGCCACTGAAATCATGATTCTTTAAAGAAAAACGGTAATAAAAGCAAAATAATCAATTGCTCTCTAAAACTCGAATGGATTATTTTAATGTGTGTTGTTTCGATTCTTGGGTGTGGTGATGTTTGCTGGTTTCTCACATTGGTTTTAATCTAGGAACGTGTGTGTGTGTTTCTGTGATGCTCAGTTTATGATTTTTGCATGTTTTGTATCAAGAGTCCTTGTGAATGTAGAAGGATTTCCCTGAGAAGCTACAGGTAAAGACACAACCAAATGTTAAGAAATAACTAAAGTGGTCATCCTTCTAGATTTGGCCTATATAGATGTATCTTAGAAAGCTGAGAGTACCAAGGGAGTTAATTATAGAATTGTTTAATACAAGATCAGATGGCTAGACCCTCATTTGTATCATGTTTTTAAATAGCTGAGATAACATGTCATGACTAAAACTGACTTATGGATGAAAGTACTTCCATTGGCTTGCAGTTCCAAAGGGATGTGAGATCATCATGGTGGAAAGCATGGCAGGTAGCAGCCGACACAGCAACAGGAGCCGGAAGCTGGCTGGTCACATTTCCATGTGCTCACAGGAAGCAGAGACAGTGAACCAGAAGCGTGGTGAGACTATGAACTGCTAGACTCTGCCTCCAGTTACCTGCTTCTCCCAGCAACTCTGTACTTCCTAAAAGTACCACAGCCCACCCAAATAGTGCCATCAACAGGGGACCAAGTATTCAGATACAGAGCATACAGAGGGGATTTCTCATTCAAACCACAACATCTGTTCATTAGATCCTTGATGTGCATCATCTTTTAAAAGCTCAAGTTCTTGAGGGAGTTGTTCATTACTTCACATGGCTGTGACTGTTAAGGAGTAGTCACAGGTGATAAGAACTGTATAGCTGAAGATGTTTGACCTGTTTGAAGACATTGAAGGAGGCTAACCAGAAGACCACACAGAGTCAATCAGTAGTGACTGACAATCAGTTACAGTGAAATAAAAAAGAAAACAAGGCATATTCCAGTCCTGGCACAATCTACACAGTAAAGATTTACAGTGCACTGGTCAAGTTTCAATAGTGGACACTTTCTTTGCTCTTTTCATTTTTGAGTTAGTCAGCAGGAGCTCTTAGTGCATGTTTGTTCTTACTTATTGTTGCCTTTGGTTCCCATTAATAGCTGTTAGGCTTTCCCTTAAAGGTAAATAGGATTTATTAGATACAGATGCAATTGTAACCTAAAGAGTCTGTAAACATTCAAGGGATTATTTGAGCTAAAAATCTCTCAGTTTTAGAGGAAAAATATTATCATTAGATTAACAATACTTTCCCAGCTTGCAAAGGAGTGTCTAGCTCCAACAATCACATCATTGTAATCGTTCACACATTTCATGCAGACATTATCAACTCTACAAGAACCTTCAAAATCTAAGCTCCCTTGATATGATTGCTGGAGAAATTCAGTTTTTGTTTTAGGGCCAAATATCGAATCATTTGAGCAAAAGTTAGACAGGGAGGTTGAACTTGAACAAAAGTTCAATGGTTTTATGAAAAATGTTATCATTGACCCTCATCAAATGTGAAACTTTGTCAGTTACAACATGTGTGATTATTTTATGCAACATAAATTTTTAAGTAAATTATAATCTTATTATTTAATTAAGAGTATGGAATCAGTTGTAGAATATCTTCCAGCTTTGGAGAAATCAAAATGTGAAACAATGAATGCTATGGTTCAGACAAAGCCTAACTGTGTGTCATTTAGGGTTTCATGTGTTAATAATTTGGTCCCCAAGGTTGTGCTGCTGGGGGGGAGTAGAACCTTTAAGAGTCAGGGTCTACTAAGATGTCATTAGGTCACTGGAAGCATGGGGTAGCTCTTGTGTGACCCCTGAGTTCTCATAAAAAGACCATGACAAATGGAGGCAATTCTGGCTTCTTCCTGCCTCTCTGGTTCAATATGTACTTGATTATTTGCAGTCAGGAGCTGGCTTTTACCAAAGAGGCTATGTTAAGCTGCTTGGACTTTATCCTCCCCAAACTGTGAGTTAAACAGCCCTCTTCAGTGGGTTAACTAAGCCTAGAGCATGCTCAGTAGACATCTCCTAAGGGCCAGCCTAGACTGATAGTAAGAGCATGCACAGTAAATATCTCCTGACATCCAGCCTGGGTCTGTCAGAGGGCCTTGACAACAGTAGACAAGTCTGATAATAGATGAGTGGGCCTAAGGACAGTGAGCACATCACTACAGCAGATGCCAGCTCAGTGGATCTCATCCCAAAGACAGGACTGGGGGATATATAAGGCTTACTACCCCTTCCTGGAATAAACTGAGCCTGTTGTTTCAACGTGTTCTGGATGTCTATGTTGTTGGTGTTGCACCTATTTTCCCCAAACCCAAGGGACACCCTAATACACTCTTCTCCCTGACAAACAGCATGCATTTGTATTTCATCCAGTGACATAAAGCTGAGTAATGCAATTCTAAATGTTTTAGAATTTGTGAATTATATTTATCAATAATAAGAAATACTATACTGCAGTGAATTTAATGTTTTTGTTTTTCTGTATGTTGAAGAGAATCAGTAAGAAACCTATTAATGAAAAATTAGGTTATAAATTTAAAACATTTGTGTTCCAGATTGTAAATTTTGGAAGGTTCATAAAACCAAGCAAAGTTGGGTTTTACAAAGCACCTTCTGGGTTTTTTGAATACATAAAAGGCCATTGTTTAAGAGGGATTTCCATCATATTAGAGAGACCAACTTTAATGGATATCTGAATGACCTTGTAGAGATGCTGCTGGAAAAAGATACCTTAATAGGGGGAGCCATTACAGGTTTAAAGAGAAATCTGGCACTAGGGAAATGTCCAGAGATCTACAAGGATGACTCCAACTAAGAATCTAAGCAATAGTGGAGAGGCTACCTTAAATGCCCTTCCCTTATAATGAGATTGGTGACTACCTTATATGACATCCTAGAGCCTTCATCCAGTAGCTGATGGAAGCAGAAGCAGAGAGCCACAGCTAAACAGCTGAATTCCTGGAATCCAGTTTTAGAGTGGGAGGAGTGATGAACAAAGAGGTCAAGACCATGCTGGGAAAATCCACAGAAACAGCTGACCTGAGAAAGTAGGACCTCATGAACCCCAGACTGACAGCTCAGAAACTAGCATAGAACAGAACCAGGCCCCCTGAAAGTGAGTGTCAGTTAGGAGATCTGGGCAGTCTATGGGGCCCCTGGTAGTGGAACAGTATTTATCCCCAGTATATGAATGGGCATTGGGAGCCCATTACTCATACAGGGATACTCTCACAGCCTAGACACATGGGGGAGGGCCTAGCTCCTGCCCCAAATGATGTGACAGACTTTCATGATCCCCCATGGAAGGCCCACCCTTTCTATGGAACAGAAGAGAAATGGGTTGGAGGTCGGCAGGGGGCATGGAAGAATGGGAGGGACAGGGAACTGGGACTGATATATAAAATAAGATTTTTTTCTAATTTAAATAAGAAATATAAATAATAAAAAAAGATGAGGTTCTGTTCTATATGATGTATACATGTATTAAGACAGATAACCATTGTAGCATGCTGTGTCCCACAAAACAATGATTTAGAAATTCAACAGTTTTGCAAGAGTGACTTTTACAACTGATGATTGAGTTAGGATCCTTGATCATTTTGTTCCTTTTCTTTGGGCATATTTTCACAGGATGAGACTCTGTACTAAGTTCCCAAGGGGGATATGCCAATTAAATGTAACCATGGACATATATAACAACTACCTTCCAGAAGTTCATGAACCAATAAAGAGGAATAAATAATTATAAAACAGAATATTATAAATGAGTTTTTTTATATTTGACCATTTATATTCCTGGATATTTTCTTTTCAGAATAGATGATTCATGTCTTTTACCTGAAAATATGTAGCTGTAATTGAAAAAAAAAACAGTTTAAATTACATGGTTTAAATAGAAGGGAGCAAACACAGAGACCCACAACTGGACAATGTGCAGAGTGAGAGACCTTGGAACACTGAGTCTTTAATGGGATTTTCCCATAAAATCTCTCCCATCAGAACTCAAGGAACACTGAGGAAAAGGAAGCAAAGCTATAGGAGGTGGAAGACACCAAGAAAACAAGGTCCTCTAAATCAACATGACCATTCACATATGAACTCACAGAGACTGAGGAAGCATGCACAGGCCTGGTGCAGGTCTGCATCAGGTGGGATCCTAGAACTGAAAGTAGAGGGACACACATGCCCCCATCCCTAACCCAGAATTGGAGAATTGATAACTGCTCACAAAGGAAAAATTAGATTTCTCTAATGGACTCTCACTGAACATACAAACCACACTTAAGGACAGTTCCCATCCCCAGCAGTAGATGGCCAAAACAAAAGGAACTCAATGATAATTTTGGAGGTTTTGTTTTTTGCACATTACAGGTCTTTTCCCTATAGTTTTTATGAGATTTCTATGTGTGCAAACATGTGTGTCTCTGTGTCTACATGTATTTCTTGTGCCTTTTCTTTGGCTTATTTTTTTCTTGTTTTGTTCTATTTTGGTATTCATTTTATTTTATTTTTTCTAGATGCCTGTTTGTTTTCTAATGAGACAGAGCAAGAAATATATGTTTAAAGAATATATGCAAGAATACATGTTTAAAATTCATTTCATACCCATTTGTTTAATGAGCAAGATAATAAACTATGTTAGACACTGGCACTATAATGATTTATATTGAAAATATTATTGTCTTTACAGAACTTAGCTTGTTTTATAGGGCCAGAGATTATAAATGTACTCAAAATGTAGTGTATTACCATGATGAAGGAAACCTAAGAAGAAGAATAAGTCTGGAGAAAGGAGAGATATACTCACAGGTAGGTTGGAGGAGGAATACTATTTTGTATAGAAGCATGTCTTGGACTATGTGAAGATTGGGTAGGACCTGGATAAGACAAGGTGAAAGACTGGACTTTGAAGCTTTCACAGGGCCAGGGAACAGGCACCAAGAAGGTCAGGGGAAGGATGTTAAGTTACCTTATCCCAGAAACAAGACCTTGTTATAAGAGGTGGGCACATGAAGATGGCAGGATGGGGCTGAAAAACAGAGGAAGACAACAGGGTGGAACTGGAGAAGAGAGCAGATTGACATGTAGGGAAGGAAACATGAGTTTCTGATATTGTGAGGGAAGTCCCCAGGGAAGGATGTGATCTGATTTATATCCTGAAAAAGGTATGTTGCTGTTGTTGAGGAGAGCAGAGAGAGCAATGGGACCAGGACTCTTGCTTGAGTCCTGTCTTGTGGATGGCTTGTCCCTTGGGAGTAGAGATTTCTGGGAGAAAGTTCTAGATTTAAATGTGGATGTTTCAAGCAGGTAAAACATTAGTAAGTTACTCATGGTATAATGTTGTTACTTTTGTCTGCTTAGGTAGATAATTGCTCAGTAGAACCTGTCATTGACACTAGCGTAAAAATATTCACAGGACTATTTTCTAAACTAACAAATGGTTCTTCAACCTACCAAAAATTGTGTAAGATACACCATGCAGAAATTGCAAATATCCACAAAGACATAGATGTACTCAAGATCAGGTTTGAGATTTATTCATATTCAAAATCAAATCCAGCTCATGGCAAATTGGAGGGAAGATGTCAGAACAAGGCAGGCAGATTACTTTCTCTGCTACCCCATTCCTCAGAGTTGCTGGCAAAGTAAATGTATAAAGCAGCCAGCTATTGGAATATCTAAAGTTCCAAAGGAGATGAAGGAAGCACTTTCTGACCCAGAGACACCAACAGTTATAGCAGCAGCTTTGAGGTTCTGGCAGGATGGCTCCTATTCTTATATACGAGAAACAGACAGCTGTAAAGGCACCCCTGTGACCTCCTTAGATACATACATACAAGTATGCCAGATGCTTGGCTTATTGTAGTTTCAGAAGAGATCCAGCAGAGTGTGAAACTTTAGATAGGACATGGATGAAATCCATATTTATTTTGCAGCTTGTTTTAATTTATTCTTTCCAGTGTATGTATTAATCTCTCAAATAAATTACTTTGGGGACAAAAATATTATGCTGAGTATATTGGTCAGCTGCCTGGACAGTAAAGATGACCATGGATGGAGTCATGTGCATCTTTATTCAGATCAGATTTTTCTTTTACTGGATAAGCTCAGATCAGTTCATTGTTCAACATTTGCTTTTATCTTCACTACAAATGCTGCTGGTTGTTCTGATCACACGTCATGTATTGTTTATTAAACATATGTGAAAAGATGTTTGATTGGTTCTTGGCCACTGATATGGAAGGCACATGATAAATGTTTGTGTTCCCCCTTCTGCCCCTCCCCCCTGGCTCTCAGGGACCATTCATAGTTCAAAGGTTGACTGTGCTGGCCAGTTTTATGTCTACTTGATAAAAGCTATAATCATGCGAGATGAAGGAACATAAGTTGAGAAAATGTCTTTGTAAGATCCAGCTATAGACAACCTTGAGGGAATTTTCCTAACTAGCAATGTGGGAGGGCCCAGCCCATTGTGGATGGTCTTGAGTGCTACAAGAAAGCAGGCTGGTCAAGCCATGAGGAGCAAGCCAGTAAGCAACATCCCTCTGTGGCTTTACATAAGCTCCCACCTCTAGCTTCCTGCCTTTTTGAGAGTTCCTGCCTTGGCTTTCTCCAATAGTCTGTGATTCAGGATATGGAAACCAAATAAATCCCCTTTTCCACAAGTTACTTTTGGTCATGATGTTCTATCATCAATAATAACTCTTACTAACTCTTATATCAGCAATAACAACCATTACTAAGACAATGGCCATGTTTGGCAAAGTGACTGTCCTTAAAATTTCAGGGTCTCACCTGGGTGGGGGTGGCAGCAGTGGTGGTGCACTCCTTTAATCCCAGCACTCGAGAGGCAGAGGCAGGAGGATCTCTGGGAGTTTGAGGCCAGCATGGTCTACAGAGCTACTTACAAGACAGCTAGAGCTGTTACACAGAGAAACCCTGTCTTGAAAAAAAAATAGAGTCTCTTATTTACATGACTTATCACCTACTAGGGATTAAAAACTGAAAGCTGTCTTAGGAAATATCCAGTCCCTTCCTTCATTTCCAAGTGAGGAAACAGAAGCCTAGCCAGTGCAAGTGGCTTGGCTAAAGACCGGGCAGAAGCCAGGTAATGTTTTCTAGCTCCCTTGTGCCATGGGCTTTGTCCTTTGGTAACAGATTGCTTCACATCCTGCTAGGCTCAGCTGTGTTTGTGCAACTCCCATAAAAGCCTGCCTAAAATCTAATGATGGCATTTTACAGAAAAAGATATTTCCTTTGTTTCATGAAAATCATGACAAAGTATGGCCTGTTTATTGTGCTGACTTTAAACATGACTTTTTCTTTTCTGTTTTTGAGATATTTAAGTAATAGTTCTGGGTGATCCTTTCAAATTCTGGGAACTCAAAATGTTTGGCCAAAATACAAATGACTGATGCTGTTCTGAAAGTTTCCTTATGAAATAAAGAACATGAGTAGGATGTCATCTTCCTTATGTTTATATCAAAGAATACCACACACATGTATGATAGGTTGTGCAATAACTTTGCCCCTTAAACACCAGAGTTAGCTTCCTGATTAAACTAACTAGTGAGAGTGCATGCCTCTAATTCTAATAGACACAGGGGGATTGCCACAATTTTGAGGCCAGCCTAGTTTATATAGGGAGTACCAGAGCAGTACATAGTAAGGCCCCGTCTCAGAAAGTCTCAGAAAATATCAATGAATGATAAACAAATTCTAGTTTTAAAATGTAATGGTATTTGCTAAATTCTGAACCACTGATGTTTTCCCCATGGTTTAATCTGAGACAGAATTAAAGGGTAGTGAAAGAGAGGCTCTACGTAGGCATGTAGATTCACAAACTTCTCAGCTGATAAAAATTTCTTGACTAGTTAAAGTTTCTAGTTTTAGAAACACAGACTTTGGTTCCTTTGAATCCCTGACCGCTCTCATGGTCCCTTTTCCATTGCACTATTACATTTATTTAAAGCAGATCTAGTTGTACACACACCTCTCTCTGCTTGATAAAAATCTTTATCTCTGAAAATATCTGAGTCCCCAGTTGTTGGTACATAATTTTGAAAAGTACCATTGTAAAGGTGTTTTAACTCACAAATCAGAAGAGAAAACTGAGACATCTATTTATATTATTAGGAATGCTTTCCTAGGACTGAATTTTGGGTGAGGGAAAATTATGAAAGTTTTGCACAGCCATGTTTTGATTTCTCCGGGAAAAAGAGAAGTCTATAAACATCTGTTATACAGGGAACACAGCTCTGTGTCCAGCATATGCATTTCTCACAGAGAGGCATGGGAATCATGGGATTTAAACAAAAGTCTCAATAGTGAGGTTGGGAACCTTTATTTGGTTAAAACCACAATTGCTCATGAGTTTCATGAATGACATTAGTCTTGAGTAGATCAGTGTATTTGCACAGACTACAATGATTTCTGAGTGTTTAAGGTGCTGGAAATCACCTGATGTCCCTACATCCCCAAGAAACCCTGTTTTCTATGCTCTGGGAAACCAATCTGGATCTAGTCTGAGGCTCTCTTGCTCCCTCTGCAACCACTTCTGAGATATGTGCTCATCAATGGATGCCTCTTCCTTTTCCTTGTCTGTATCTAGAAGTTTCTGAATTGTTGGCTTGTAACACACTGTGTGTGTGTGTGTGTGTGTGTGTGTGTGTGTGTGTGTGTGTGTGTGTGTGTGTGTGTACACTCGCATGTGCACGTGCGTGTGTGCGCTTATGTGATTATGTTTAGAACTCACAGCTTTAATTGCTGTTCAGAACTCTGCTCTGTTGTCTAGCACGGGGCATGAAGCTACTTAGAGTTTGAACTTAACCTTCTTAAACTAGCTAATAAATAGTTTTGTTGAACGGGCCTAAAGTTCAGACCCTAAACGACAAAGTCTTCAAATTTTTTGTTTTGGTTTGCTTTTCTTAAGTCCACCGTTTTTCTATCGTTTTCCTGGCCTTCCTGCTCAGTTTGCTCCCTAGAGCTGGTGAGACAGATCTGTTTTCACAGAGGTAATCTTCTGGCTATGTGACATAATTTGGTGGTTGTACAGAATAAATGGCAGAATGAGCCTCTTCCTTATCTGTCTGTCATTTGACAATTCATTTTGGAGCCATGTTAGCACTCAAAGTTCAAGACTCTCAAGAAATCCCTTCCTTCCTTCTTGTGTGTAACACATTTTCATTTTATTTCTATCTCTCTTTCAATGACCCTTTCATCAAGCTTGAGCCTACCCTTCTTCCACAGTGTGTATTCATGTTCCCCACCAATGCTGAGTCTTGTCCCACACATCTTCCTACACTCATCTTTTCTCCATAAACTGAATTCCTCATGCTGTTTGAAGGAAGAATGCAGTCTCTTCTTTTTAATGCAAGTGCCCTCAAAATGGAGTCCCTCCATTATCTGTGTCCTAGGTGTTGAGAGGCAGTTATTACTGAATTACTTAACTCAGGTGTACCAATAAGTCCAGTGGCAGTTTCATACCAAAAGCTATTTTGATAGAAAGAAGGGTCTACTATCCTCATGCTTATGATATTCATATGTATTGTGATTTTCACAATGTGCATAGCATTCAATAAGCTAGGTTTATGAAACTAACCACTTTAAATTCAGACAGGGGGTGAAGGGGGAGAATACTGGAAGAGATGACTGGAAAGGGGGGGGATTTCTGGGTGAGGTAGCAACCTAGTGCAACAGAAAATCCCAGACATCTACAAAGGTCACTCTAGCTAAGACTCCTAGCAATAGGGGATATATATATAGCCTTAACTGGGCAATGCTTGTAACCAGGCAAGACTTCCAGTGGAGGGACTGGGACACCAACACAGCCATATAACCTACAAGATATGCTGGGGCAAAGCTGGCACAGAGATTGTGGGAGTGTCCAACTAATGTCTGTTCCAGCTTGAGATCCATCCATGAGAGTGAGCCCACCCCTAACACTGGTTGGAGCAGCAGGACTCAGAGGCTGAATGGCCTAGAGATATAGGACAGAACCAAACATGACTGGAAAAAAAAACCTCAATGTAATGATGCCTAATGCTTTTCTGCTGCACTCACAAATTGGTGACTAGCCCAATTGTCACTGGAGAAGCTTCATCTAGCAACTTATGGAAACAGATGTAGAGACCCATGGCCGAATATTAGGTGGAGCTCAGGGAATCCTGTGGAAGAGGAAGAGGAAGGATTAGAGGAGCCAGAGGGTCAAGAACACCACAAGAAAACCCAGAGAATCAACTGATCTTGGCTCATGGTGGTTCACAGTGACTGAATGGAAACCAGGGAAACTGCATGGGACTGACCTAGGCCCTTTGCAAGTATGTTACAGGTGTGGGACTCTAAAAGTGGTTGCAGGAGCTATCTCTCTTTTGTCTGATTTTGGGAACTGATTCCTCATACTTGGTTGCCTTCACCAGCCTTATTATGAGGGGAAGGGCCTAGTCTTACTGCAACTTGATATGCCATGGTTGGTTTGTATCCATGGGAGACCTGCCCTTTTCTGAATAGAAACAGAGGAGGAGTGGATGGAAGCAGGGGCAGAGGAGAGGTGCAGGGAGGGACTGGAAAGAGAGGAGGGAAAGGAGACTATGGTTGAGATGTAAAAAAAAAAAAACATTAATAGTAAAAAATCATTAAAAGCAACAAGGAACTTTGTGTTCTATATGAAAATAGTGACTATTCCCCAAACTCACTAACTCCTAAGATAATCCCCATTGCAGGCACACAAAAGGGGAATTATTGATCAAATTAAGAGTAGTGGGGGCCACCTTAAGTCTAGAATATTGTGCTATTGTGTTGTAGTTTGCCTGTATTCAGCCTCACTGACCTAAGAGGGTGTTGCCCACTGCAAGATGAAACTGTTTTGAACTTGGAGGAAACAATAATAATGATGCCAAGTGACCTAGTTTTGCATTTTTAACTTTCCCCCTTTAGAATCAATGCAATAGAAAAGTGTTGATGTTACAGGTCTGCAAATAAAAATGATATCTTTGGTAACCCACCCCTTAAACAAAAATGCTGGGTATGTTTCTTTTGCTCATCCTGGTAAATAACTGGAACCCACTGGGTGGGCTGTTTGTAGCTGTTGTAAAAGTGCATCGAGTTGTTTTTGTATGTTTATATGTATATTTATTTATTTTGTACTTAGTACAGCAGTGACATCCCTTTGCTGGCACCAAACCTGAAATTATGATCTTTTCACTGGTTGGCATCCACGCTGTGAAATGAACTATAAGCTGGTCCAATCAGCCTGCCAGGGATGTGGTTCTTGACATGTGAGCCTTCCCCAGGGTGTCTCTAAGACTCTTTAGCCTCTGGATGCACTCTGCCACCACTGGATGCTTCCGAGTTGTGATATGTATCTACCTTTTATTTCAATTTGGAGATTTCTTGAACTATAAAATTACATTTTCTTTGGAGCAAATATTTTTGAGTACACTGAGATGGCAGGATCATGAAGTCCCCAGGCCTTTCACAGGAAATGAAGAAATGCAAAGGTCATGTAAATATAGTCACAACAATGTCCTCACTGATTGGAAAAACTTAATATCAAACACATTTTAGTTTGAAAGGTGGACAGTCTAGGAAGAATATATGCATGGATTATTTGCAGGGGTGGGAATGGGGATGTTGTTCAAAACAAATATCCTTATCGTTGGCTATCTGATACTTCCTAAATTAGTAATTGGGTCAAGTCATGAATACCAAAAGAACAAAACAAACTCCACGTGTTTGTGTGTGTGTATGAGTGTTGCTGGTATGCTGTTCCTCTAGCTATAGTTATTTTTACCATCTATTCATACAAAAATGTCTGGGGAGGACAGTGGGCTTGTCAGGGTGGTAACTGGCTGCACACTTTCTATCACCACCTTATTCTAACGTTTAGTACTTTTGTTACTACAGTTATACATCCAATATTTATTTATATAGTCATAACATTCTTAAAACCACTAATGGAAACTGAATCCCAAATAAAAGACCTGGAAAATTAAGTTGGACATGCTTTTGAAAAAAAAATTGATTGTTAACTTTTTTTGTGATCATGAGTGTTGTTTTTCTTTTTTATTTTGTTGAACAGACATTTGTTCAGCATTCACTATGCACCACATAGCATAGTGGGTCTCAACGATACTAGAAGAGTGTGCATGGGTTCTGCTCTCTAGAAACAGAGAGCATGAAAAGCAGACGTGCATAAGATGAACTATGCAGTTGCTATGATAGCCAACTGGATAAAACACTATATAAAATTGTTTCAGTAGATCATGAAGTAAATGATAATTGGGAGTGAAGCCCACTAGACAACCTGATACTAGATACCATGTGTAATATATGGCCAGTTTTTCTTGGAAAATAGACATAGTTTAGCTAGTGGGTAGTGCTGTTTCCAGATGCCTTGTAGTTATTTATGGGTGCCAGCTTTCTGAATTTGAAATTTAATTTTCACATAAAATATAGTATTTTTATTTGAGTATTATAGGCAAAAAATAAATGTGTCCTATACTCTTAAGTTATCACCATTCGGGTTATAGATCTGTCTGTATTTAAACCAGTTCTTGATATTCTCAGTTTTATTTCAGAAAGATTCTACATTGAACTAGTAAACATGGAGCCCTTTTTGCCTAGTAGAAACAGAGTCCTATATTTGGTTATAGTCTTGTCAACTGATGATACATAAACTTGCTTATTGTGCATTTCGACTTAAAGAAATCATTTAAAATATACATTGCTAATTAATAATTCATTTAAAAATTTTTGAGTGATTTATAGCCAACGTCTCCTGAGGCTATTTGCATTTCAATAGATTTGCTTGCCGGAATTCTTATAACGCATGTCAGTTTTGCCAGTGCTAAAAATCAGCTCTTTAAAATAACACATATTTTGGACATTCCTCTGTAGCTGCCTGAACTGCACAAACTTCCTTGCTTTACCTACCCACCTAACTAGTTTCTTCCTTCCTTCCTTCCTTCCTTCCTTCCTTCCTTCCTTCCTTCCTTCCTTCCTTCCTTCCTTCCTCCCTTTTCTGCCACAACATACTAAATGCTACTTTATCAGTTTCCAAGATGTTCTCAATAGGATGGGAACTTTTCCTCTTCATTTTTACTATTTCAACTATATTGGCAGTTCATTGGCATTGAACTAATGGAAACTACTTTAGGATTTATGTTTGAATGAAGCTTAACTGTGGCACCTGCTTTTCTCAAGACTCCCCCTAGCTTTTTGCCTTTGGAAACTATTTAAATGCTTACATCTTAATATGCCTCAGGACCATTTCTAACAGTGAAATCATCAACAAGAAGTGTAAATTCTCAAAAAAAAAGTTAAATGAAATAGGCTCTCCAAAGTGCATTAGTCTTAAGTTGAGTTCAAAGCAAGAAGACATATCTTGGCTGAAAATGTGCTGCTTGGGAAAGTTAGAATCTTTCCTTCTCTGTGCTCATAGATTTGGAGCTTAAGCAGATTTAAAGAAGAGAACTTGCAAATACAGGATGGGGAGTCCAATGATGGGGAGCACACAACACTGAGGTCTCTTTTCCTAGCCTCCTTCTATCTCCAGCAGTCGTTAACTACAGGAGCACATCAGAGTAGCCTCAGGGACTGCTTCTTGGGATCCTCTCATGTCATAACCATTTATTTGTTAAGAACACACAGATCTTTTTCAGCTGGAAGTCATATTTTCTAAGTAGATAACTGAAGAGAAGCCAGCTGGCCTGTGAGTGATGCTCTTTGTGTTGGTTCACCTGTGAGTTCTTAGACAGTGCTGTTCTCATCTAAATGGATGCTGTATCTTAACTAAAATTCAATGTTATCAACTTTTCTGATTAGATTTAGAGTTAGAATCAGTGAAGAGCCATAACTAGTTGGTTGTTCCTTATATCTAGAAAGAACAGAAACAGAATCTGGTCTTGAATAAATCAGTTTCTAAAGGACTTCCAGGCCTCCCACCTTTCAAAAACTCAAACAACAGTGAAAACATATGTGGATTTATCATTTATCTGAGATGAGTGTTGAGAAAGCAACCTTTCTGGGAATTAGAACAGTAGAGCTGAATCATTTGTTGGGTTTGATCTAAATTTGTACTACATGGGTGGTGCAGGCAACATGATCTGAAAAATCAACCTTAAAATCCACTCCAAAAATGTCTGAAATCCCTCAGATCCCCAGCTAGATCGGGGCTCCAACCTTCATTTCATAGCCTGGGGCATTTTGGAGTCCAATAGGATTTTAAAAACCAAGCTAAAACCAAGCCCACAGGACTAGATTACAAACCTTATGAGAAGATCATCATGAACAACAGTCAGCAGATGTAGTAAACAGATCAACTGATGCCATTGAGCTCAGCAGATGCACTGAGGCCATTGAACTCGAAACAGAGCTCAGTCTGGGATCAAAAGATGAACATGTTTTAAATGAAGAATCTTGAAAACTAAAGCCTAAGTATTATAGATAGTCCACATATGCAGGCATTCCAATCACAGCTAAGGTGTACTGAATGATTGCAAATAGGAAAGCCAAAGCTTAGTCTTATGCAGAAGCTGAAAGTTGAGAAAGTCATATTTGTTTGGAAATGTTATGAACCCTCTGAATTTGGTTTTATGTGGAGAATGTGTGTCCAAAAACTATAATGAAAATCTTACTTCATCAGGAAAGCAAAGCAATTTGGTCAGGAAATGAAACAAAAATCAGAAAAAGTTCAAACAAGCAAAAACGAAGTGAGAAAGGTGACTGTAGGTTGCTATCTGGGTTTAATAGAAATATTTTGGAAATGTAAGATGTGGGAAAGTCTTTCTTCATGAAAGTCCAATAGAACTAGACTACATTGCAAGGAAACAGTTGTAGAGATGGAAGGAAGAAATTGCTGTTACAATGAAGACCTGTTTCATTGCCACATTGCATGTAAGCACTGGTGTGCTAACTAACAAATCATTAAAATTCTGCCACTGGATAGGGCTCCAAATTTCAGCGTCATACACATAGCTTTTGATTTGCAGATACAGAGGACATTTGTGTATGAGGCTCAATGAATTGATTGTAGCATGTTTCTCCAAAAAGCTCTAAGCAGGCTTTCTGCACTAAAAATGAAATGTTAATGCAAAATTAGATGACACAGAAAACAAAACTTATGATCACTGTTGTAGGGATGAGGACACAATACGGATGGCTGTGGCTATCATGATGTTTGTTCATACATGAAAATCATTATCTTTTAAAAAGATTTGCAGCAGACATAAGTGGGTACATAGTGTGATGGCTAATCCTGGTTGTTAACTTGACACATCTGGAGAAGAGGGAAATAATTGAAGAGTGGCCACCATCAGATTGGTCTGTAGAGTATTTTCTGGATGGCACATTGCATTGATGTAGGAAGGCCCAGTCCTCTGTTGGTAATGCCATGCCTGTGCAGGTGGGCAATGACTCTATAAGAAAAGTAGTTGAGCAATCCAGGAGGAGTAAGCCAGTAAGCAGTATTCCTCCAGGGTTATTCCTTCAAACCCTTGCATTGAATTCCTGCTTTGGCTTTCTCAACAATAGACCTATAAAACAAACAAACCCTCTCCTCTCCATATTTCTTTTGGTTAGTGTTTTATCACAACAGTAGAGAAACTGACTAGAACACAGAATAAGAAAAGAAAAAGTAGAAGTTATACCGCGTAGTAACTTTAGCTGACTTTTTTTGCCATGGGCAACCTCCATAGCCACATTCACACAAAATATTTTGGAATATGCCTAACCAAAGAAACAAAATCCTTTGCAATGAAAACTTTAAGACACTGAACAAAGAAATTGAGGATGAGACTAGAAGACTGGCAAGACAGTAGAATTGACCTTGTGGTTATTTATTCATTTAGTCTGTTTTAACATGGAAAGTTTTTATTTCTGCTTCAATTCTAATAGGTAATTTAGGTGGGTTCAATTTTTTTATCTTTTTTAATTTCTTTTTTTATTTAATTTTTACAAAATTATAATTTCACATGTCAATCCCTTCTCCTTCTCCCCCATCCCTCAACCCCTACCATCTCCCTCCCCACTTCCCCCTCCACTCCCCATGGTAGGGCCCTCCATGGGGACTCCCCAAATTCCACAACATCATCCTGGGCCAGGCCTAGGTCTTCCCCCATGTGTCCAGGCTGAGAGAGCCTCCCTTCTCATGGGATGGGCTCTCAAAGTCCCTTCTTACACTAGGGAAAAATACTGATCCACTACCAGAGGCCCCATAGGGTGCCAAGGCCTCCTTGTTGACATCCACTTTCAGGGGTCTGGATCAGTCCCCTGATGGCCTCCCAGACAGTCTGGGGTCCATGTGCGCCCCCTTGTTCAGGTCAGCTGTGAAATTCACCAGCCTGGTCCCAACACCCTTGATCTTCATTTCTCCCACTGGGCAACTGGGTTCCAGAGTTCAGTTCTGTGTATAGCTGTGGGTGTCTGCCTCTGCTTCCATCAGCCACTGGATGAGGGCTCTAGGATGGCATATAAACTAGTCATCAGTCTCATTATGGGGGAAGGGCATTTAAGTAGCTTCTCTGCCATTGCCTAGATTGTCAGTTGGTGTCATCCTTGTAGATCTCTGGAAATCTCCCTAGTGCCAGATATCTCCTTGGACTTATAATGGTGCCCTCTGTTATGATATCTCTCTTTCTACTCTATTCTTCCCCAAACACAACCTTTCTGCTCCTCCATTTCCTCCTCTCCCCTCCTCTTCTCCTCCTCACATTCTGCCAGATCCCTCTCCCCTACCCTCATGCTCCGAATTAGCTTAGGAGAGCCTGGCCCTTCCCATTCTCCAGGGTCCATGCATTTTTCTCTGAGAGTCTTTGTTTCCTAGTTCTTTGGTGAAGAGGATTGTAGGCTGGTAATCCTTTGTTCTATGTCTAAAATTCATATATGAGTGAGTACATACCATGTTTGTCTTTTTGTGACTGGGTTACTTTACTCAGGATGCTTTCTTCTAGTTCCATCCATCTGCCTGCGAATTTCAAGATTCCGTTGCTTTTTTCTGCTGAGTAGTACTCCACTGTACTACATTTTTTCTATCCATTCTTCAGGTGAGGGGCATCTAGGTTGCTTCCAGGTTCTGGCTATTACAAACAATGCTGCTATGAACATGGTTGAACATATGTCCTTGTTGTATGAATGTGCATTACTTGGGTATATGCCCAAGAGAAGAATTGCTGGATCTTGAGGTAGACTGAGTCCCATTTTCTTGAGCATCCACCATACTGATTTTCAGAGTGGTCTTAAAAGTTTGCACTCCCACCAGCAATGGAGGAGTGTTCCTTTTTCTCAACATCCTCTCCACAATAGATTGTCATTGGTGTTTTTGATTATAGCCATTCTGGCCGGTGTAAGATGGTAACTCAGAGTTGTTTTGAGTTGCATTTCTCTGATGACTAACGATTTTGAACACTTTCTTAAATGTCTTTCAGCCATTTCAGATTCTTCTGCTGAGAATTCTCTATTTACTTCTGTGCCCCACTTTTTAATTTCATTGTTTGGTGTTTTGGTGGCTAGCTTCTTGAGTTCACTGCATATTTTGGAAATTAGCCCTCTGTCAGATGTGGGGTTGGTGAAGATCTTTTCCAATTCTGTGGGCTGTCATTTTTGTCTTACTGACTGTGTCCTTTGCCTTACCGAAGCTTCTCATTTTCCGGAGGTCTCATTATTAATTGTAGATCTCAATGTCTGTGCTACTGGTGTTATGTTCAGGAAGCGGTCTCCCATACCAATACATTGAAGAATATCTCCCACTTTCTCTTCTTGATGGTTCAGTGTGACTGGATTTATGTTGAGATCTTTGATCCATTTGGACTTAAGTTTTGTCCATGGTGACAGATATGGATCTATCTGCAGTCTTCTGCATGTCTGAATCCAGTTTGCCAGCACCATTTGTTGAAGATGCTATCTTTTCCCCATTGTATATATTTAGTGTCTTTGTCCAAAATCAGGTGTTCATAGGTGTGTGGGTTAATATCAGGATTTCAATTCGATTCCATTGGTCTGTCTATTTTTGTGCTAATACCAAGCTGTTTTCAGGAGTATAGCTCTGTAATAGAGCTTAAAGTCAGGGATGGTGATGCCTCCGGAAGACGCTTTATAGTACAGAGTTGTTTTGGCTATCCTGGGTTTTTTGTTTTTCCATATAAAGTTGAGTGTCGTTCTTTCAAGGTCCGTGAAGAACTGTGTTGGAATTTTGATGGGGATTGTGTTAAATCTATAGATTGCTTTTGGCAACATTGCCATTTTAATTTTTTTATTAGAAAGAAAATTATTTTACATGTCAATCCCAGGTCCCTCTCCCTCCCCGCCTCTCCTCCCCCCCCCCCCAACTAACGCCCTACTCATCCAATACTGTTTCTGTTCCCCAGGAAGGGTGAGGCCTTCCATAGGGGGGTCTTCAAAGTATGTCATATTCTTTGGGATAGGGCCTAGGTCAACCCCCTTGTGTCTAGGCTCAGGGAGTATCCCTCCATGTGGGATGGGCTGCTAAAGTCCATTCCTATGGTAGCAATAAGTACTGATCCACTACAAGAGGCCCCATTTCCAAGGTCTCCTCCCTGACACCCATATTCAGGGGATCTATGTCAGCCCCATGCTGGTTTCCCAGCTATCAGTCTGGGGACCAAGAGTTTTCCCTTGTTCAGGTCAGCTGTTTCTGTGGGTTTCACCAGCCTGGTATGGACCCCTTTGCTCATCAGTCCTCCTTTTCTGCATTTGGATTTCAGTTCAGTTCAAGGTTTACCTGTAGGTGTCTTCTTCTACTTCCACTAGCTTCTGGATGAAGGCTATACAATGGCATATGAATTAGTCATCAACCTCATTATCAGGAGAGGGCATTTAAGGTAGCCTCTCCTCTGCTGTTAGACATTTCCCTAGTGCCTGATTTCTCTTTAAACTTATAATGTCTCCCTCTATTATATTATCTCTTATCTTGCTCTCTTCTGTTCTTCCCCCAAATCAACCTCCCTGTCTCATTATCTCTTCCTCACCCCTCCTCTTCTCCCCTTCTCATTCTCCTAGTACCCTCCCCCCTCCAGCTAGTCTCCCAAACAGCAAATAATCAAATTAAAAAGTGGTGTACAGAACTAAATAGACAGTTCTCAATAGAGGAATCTAAAATGGCTGAAAGACACAAAAGAAAAAGTTCAACATCATTAGCCATCATGGAAATGCAAATTAAACAACTCTGAGGTACCATCTTACTCCTGTCAGAATGGCCAAAAACAAAACAAAACAAAACAAAAACACCAATGACAGTTTATGATGGAGAAAGGGGAACACTCCTCCACTGCTGGTGGGAGTGTCAACTCATACAGCCACTTTGGAAATCTGTATGGCGATTCCTCAGTAAAATGTGAACCAGTCTACCACAAGATCCAGCAATTCTACTCTCAGGCATATACCCAAAAGAAGCACATTCATATAACAAGGACATCTGTTCAACTATGTTCATAGCAGCATTATTTGTGATAGCCAGAATCTGGAAGCAACCTAAATGCCTCTCAACTGAAGAATGGATAGAAAAAAATTGGTACATTTACACAATGGAGTACTACTCAGTGGGAGAAAAGAAGCAAAGGAATATTGAAATTCACAGGCAAATAGATGGCACTAGAAGAAACCATTCTGAGGGAGGTAACCCAGTCACAAAAATACAGGCATTGTATGTACTCACTCATGTGGATTTTAGACATAGTGTAAAGGATTGTCAGCCTGCAGCCCAGGCTGCTGGAGAGGCAGGTAAACAAGACGGACCCTAAGAGAGACATACAGGGAACCCTGGAGAAGGGTAAAGGGACAAGATCTCCTGAAGGTTGCCATTTTTACTATATTGATTCTACCTATCCAAGAGCATGGGAGATCTTTCCATTTTCTGGTATCTTCTTTAATTTCTTTCTTTAAAGACTCAAAATTCTTGCTGTACAGGTCTTTCACTTTTTTTGGTTAGCGTTACCCCAAGATATTTTTTGTTGTTTGTGGATATTGTGAAGGGTAATGTTTCTCTGATTTCTTTCTCATTCTGTTTATCATCTGTATATAGTAGGGCTACTGATTTTTTTGGTTAGTTTTGTATCCTGCTACTTTGCTGAAGGTGTTTATCACCTGTAGGAGTTTCCTGGTAGAGTTTTTCGGGTCACTTATGTAGACTATCATATCATCTGCAAATAGTGAAAGTTTGACTTCTTCCTTTCCAATTTGTATCACCTTGATCTCCTTTTGTTGTCTTATTGCTCTAGCTAGGACTTCAAGTACATATTGAGGAGATATGGAGAGAGTGGACAGCCTTGTCCGGTCCCTGATTTTAGAGCAATCACTTTGAGTTTCTCTCCATTTAGTTTGGTCTTGGCTGTTGGTTTGCTATATATTGCTTTTATCATATTTATATATGTTCCTGTTATTCCTTTTCTCTCCAAGATCTTTATCATGAAGGGATGCTGGATTTTGTTAAAGGCTTTTTCCTATCTAGTGAGATGATCATGTGGTTTTTCTTTTTTCAGTTTGTTTATTTGGTGGATTACATTGAGGGATTTTTGTATATTGAACCATCCTTGCATCCCTGGGACGAAGCCTACTTAATCATGGTGTATGATTTCTCTGATGTGCTCTTGGATTCGATTCACCAATATTTTGTTGAGTATTTTTGATCGATGTTCATAAGGGATATGTGTCTGTAGTTTCCTTTTTTAGTTCTATCTTTGTGTGGCTTGGTTATCAAAGTAATTGTAGCCTTGTAAAAAGAGTTTGGGAATGTCCCTCCTGCTACTATTGTGTGGTACAATTTGAGGAATACTAGTTTGAATTTCTGTATGAATTACTGTTTGAATTTCTGGTAGAATTCTGCAGTGAGGCCATCTGGCCCTGGGCTTTTTTTCATTGGAAGGCTTTTAATGACTGTTTCTATTTCATTAGTGGTTATAGGTCGATTTAAACTGCTTATCTGTTCTTGGTTTAATTTGGTAAGTTATCTATCCAGAAAATTGTCCATTTCCTTTAGATTTTCGAATTTTGTGGAGTAGTTTTCAAAGTATGACCTGATGATTCTCTGGATTTCCTCAGTGTCTGTTGTTATATCCCCTCTTTCATTTCTGAGTTTGCTAAATAGCATGCTCTCTCTCTGCCTTTTGGTTAGTTTGGATAGAGGTTCGTCTGTCTTGTTGATTGTCTCAAAGAACCAACTCTTTGTTTCATTGATTCTTTGTAATGTTTTCCTAGTTTCTACTTTATTAATTTCAGCCCTCAGTTTGATTATTTCCTGGCATCTACTCCTCCGTGGTGAGTTTGCTTCTTTTTGTTTTAAAGCTTTCAGTTGTTCTGTCAATTCTCTAGTGTGACTATTCTCCAGTTTCTTCACGTGGGCACTTAGCACAGCTTTCAGAGCGTCCCATATGTTTGGGTATGTTTTGTCTACATTCTGATTAAATTCTAAGAAGTCTTTAATTTCATTTTTTATTTCTTCCTCAACCCAGGAATGGTACAATTGGGTGTTATTCAATTTCCATGAGTTTGTATGTTTTCTGCAATTTGTATTGCTGTTTTGTATTGTAATCCTAAAGTGTGGTGGTCTGATAAGATACAAGAGATTATTTCAATTTTTTGTATCTTTGGAGGTTTGCTATGTTGCCAAGTATGTAGTCAATATTAGAGAAGGTTCCATGTGGCACTGAGAAGGTATATTCTTTGTGTTTGAATGGAATGTTCTATAGATGTCTCTTAAACCCAATTGGGTCATAACTTCTGTTAGATCCTTTGTTTCTTTGCTAAGTTTCTGTCTGGTGGTCCTTTCTAGTGGTGAAACAGGGGTGTTGACGTCTCCTACTATAAGAGTGTGTAGTTTTATGTGTGATTTGAGCTTTAGTAATGTTTCTTTTAGGAATGTGGGTGCCTTTGTATTTGGGCATAGATGTTCAGGACTGAGACTTCTTCTTGATGGACTTTTCCTGTGATAAGTATGAAATGCCCTTCTTCATCTCTTTTGATTGATTTTAGTTTAAAGTCTAATTTGTTAGATATCAGGATTGCTCCACCAGCTTGTTTCTTGGTCCCATTTGATTGGAAAATCTTTTCCCAACCCTTTACTCTGAGGTAACGCCTGTCTTTGAAGTTGAGGTGTGTTTCTTGTATACAGCAGAAGGATGGATTCTGTCTTTGTATCCATTCTGTTACCCTATATCTTTTCATAGACAGGTTAAGACCATTGACATTGAGGCATATTTATGTCCGTTGAATGTTGGTTCTTGTTTGTTTTGGATTTATTGTTGGTGGTATCATTGTGTGTGGATTTTGCCCTGCTGTTTCCTGTGTTTGACAACATTGGATTATCTGTTGCCTATGATTTTGTGAGTGTAGTTATCTTCGTTGGGTTGGAATTTTCCCTCTAGGACTTTCTGTAGTGCTGGATTTGTGGATATGTATTGTTTAAATCTGGTTTTGTCATAGAATATCTTGTTTTCTCCATCTATAGTGGTTGAAAGCTTTGCTGGGTACAGTAGTCTGGCTTGGCATCCATGTTCCCTTAGTGTTTGTAGGACATCTATCCAGGACCCTCTGGCTTTCAAAGTTTCCATTGCAAAGTCAAGTGTGATTCTGATAGGTCTGCCTTTATATGTTACTTGACATTTTCCTTTGCTGCTCTTAATATTTTCTCTTTATTCTGTAGGTTTGGTGTTTTGATTATTATGTGGCAAGGGGACTTCTTTTTGTGGTCCAGTCTATTTGGTGTTGTGTAAGCTTCTTGTACTTTCATAGGCATATCCTTCTGTAGGTTGGGGAAGTTTTCTTCTATGATTCTGTTGAATATGTTTTCTGTACCTTCGAGCTGTATTTCTTCAACTTTTTCTATACCTATTATTTGGCCTTTTCATGGTGTCTCATATTTCCTGGATATTTCCTGTTAGGGATTTGTTGGACTTGAGATTTTCTTTGGTCCATGACTGTATATCCTCTAGGGAGTCTGCAACAACTGAGATTCTCTCTTTAATCTCTTGTATTCTATTGGTTATACTCACATCCTTAGATCCTGATCTTTTATCCAGCCTTTGTATTTTCAGAATCCCCTCATTCTGTGTTTTCTTTATTGTTTCTATTTCAGCTTTATGCCTTGAACTGTTTCCAGTGCTTCCTTCACTTGTTTGGTTGTTTTTTCTTTAGATTTTTTAAGAGAATTACTTATTTCTTGATTTTTTTGTTTTTTCTTCTATTTCTTTAAGAGATTTTTCTTGTTTACTTTTTAAGGGTCTTGAACATCTTCATGAAATAGATTTTTAGGTCTGTCTCTTCTTCTTCCTCTGTGTTGTGCTTTTCAGATCTTGCTGTTGTGGAGTCCCTGGATTCTGCTAGTGTCATATTGGTCTTTTTGTTGAGTGTGTTCTTATTCTGCCTTCTCTCCATCTCTTCTTCCAGTGGGTGCAGGTGTGGTCTCTCTATCTGCTCTTGTCACTGGGGGTGTGTGTGGGATAAGACTTCAATGTCTGCAGCTATAGATGGTATGGCCTCTCCTCATAGTCTCCTCAGTCAGGAGATGTTGGGGTGGCAGTGGGGGAAGGAAGAGTGAGGTATTTCCAGACTCAGGGAGGTCCCTCCTGTCTGGGCAGGTCCACTCTATGCAGGCAGGTTCACTCTATGCAACTTCAGGCCAAGAGAGAAACTGGGGTGATGGGGATGTTGGGCAGGAGTAGGGCTCAGGAGAGGTCAGGGCAGTGGTGGGGGAAGGAAGCAGGTGGGTTCAATTTTAATAGATAGTTTTGCTCAGTAATGTAATCTTTCAGAACTTGGAGTATGCCTTTCCTATCCCTTCTGACTTTAAAAGTTTAAGTCACTAGTTCTCTTGTTCAGGAGATAATAGAGACACCACTGAATGGACTCTAACCAGTGTCCAGTCTGCAAAGAGGAGAAACAACAAAGACGAAAACTTTCTTCACAGTTCTAAATAAAATAATAGTCAAGCAAGGCCTTTTACTTATCCTCACACAGATGGATTA
The DNA here is from genome assembly GCF_003668045.3 of Cricetulus griseus. Taxonomy (NCBI): domain Eukaryota; kingdom Metazoa; phylum Chordata; class Mammalia; order Rodentia; family Cricetidae; genus Cricetulus; species Cricetulus griseus. The sequence continues at coordinate 143,656,349 of NC_048595.1, read as the reverse complement.
ACTGGCAAAAGAGAGTAGAAGAGCCTCTGTTCCTCTCAAGCCCATGTGACCCCCAAAGACCAGATCTTTAACTGACTCTCACAGCAAAAATGAGTTATTAATTTTGGACAGGTACATGGTCCTAAACACCACAAGAAAAGTGTAATCATGATTAATATGATCAGTATGTATGCTTTCTGTAACAGTTCTCAAATGTTAAACTTAAATGTTCACAAATGTTAAACCATATGAGATATTATTTGGACTGCTAATTCTCACAAGTAATTCTCTTCTTGTTGACACAGTTTGTAGCAGAGTTCTTCTCCCAGCTGAATAGGATGTCCTGTTTCCTAACCATCATGTTTCCTGATTAAGGAGGTTGCCAGAAATCCTGTTGTCAGACTTATGCAGTCTGATGTGTTGTGATTTCAACAAATGGAACCAGGGTTTCACTCAGATTTGACCCATATTGTCCACCTCTGCTGGATATTGCAGCTGATACATGTGTATCTCTTGCTGATAAGACACTGCTGATAGGCCTTCCACAGAATTCTTATAAAAAGTTTCTGGTACACAGTTCAGCCAGCTTCAAAATTATACCTCACCTTATTAAACAAAACTTATGTCAACTCTAATGTCAAGGAACTTTCCTCATTGACCTTGTCTCATAATATTCCCCATGAAGTAATAGCAGAAGAAACTCAAATGCTGACTTCCAAACTTATATTGACAGATAAAAGCCTATGGCACCTTGAACTCTTGAACAAACAAATGGGATCCTCAACAGTGAACATCTTATAGACAATGGTGACATTGTTGCCTCATTGATGCTTATGACAATGTCTGCCAAAGATCCTTTGGATGGTGTTCTTGGTTGTTCTTTTCATTTAATAAAGGCAAAACTGCCTCTGCTATCTTTCCAACTGTTATCAATAGGATTACAGAACTACTAACAGTCTTACTTTTTATATGTGTCAGAGATGCTACTTCATTCACATGACAATCTCCAAAGATGCATACCGTAACTAAATAGCCCTAGATCATCACCACTGGTTAAGTTTTATCTTGACCCTATAGATAGACCCTCCTCTGAGACTCTCAGATTGCTTTGTTCATATTTTGTCAGCTTTAAGTAGTTAAGAGCAGTTGTCACCCCAAATCCCATAACAGAAGTTAGGTTGACCTCTAAGGGTGATGAGAGACTAGGAATTAGTCAGATTCCCTGGTAGACAGACAAAGGGAGAGGGGCCATGGCTAGGTAATACATTTGTTTTTTTTTCCAAGATCACCAGCTTCTTCCTCACCCTCCTGCTAGGCAGTTTTTATCCAACCAGCAGCTCCCTACTGGTTCAACAAATTCAAGGCCAGATCAGGACATGCCATGCAACTGTTGAGGACCAATCAAGCATCCTATCTTCTTTCAAACTGACCATCCCATAAGGGAGGGAGGAAGGCTCTTCAGAGCCTGGATTTTTCAATGTCCTTATGCCTCCTCTATTTTGAAGAATTTTTTTTCCCCTGTGTGGTTACTGCAAGTGTGTCTTTCCTCACCCCCAGTAAACACCTTTCTTCAACTGGGGAAAAAGTAAATAAACAAAAATGTCCATTGATAATCATCTGTTATTTGATAGTCTTGTCTTTATATGTAACTTGGCCTTTCATGAAATTTTAAGTTCCCTCTTTAGTCTATGTTTTTAATATTTTAACAGTTCTATTTCTCAATGGGTTTCTTCTTTTCTCTGTCCTAGTTGATGTTTTATAGTCCTCTTGTATAGGATGGTTATCTCTTCCTCTAGATTTGGGAAGTTTTCTTCTATGACTAATTCATAGATTTGCTTCTTTATTCTAAAGTTCATGAATAGTCTGTTCATAGTTTAATTTTTATAGTTTGTAATTTTCTTTGAACAATCAAGTTCCTCTGCTTTGTCTAAGTTCTGATATTCTGTCCTCAGTGTAATCAACCTATTGATAAAGCTTTTAATCCTGTTTTCCATTAGGCTTACTGAATGTTTCATTTTTGGTTTGTGTTTTCTGAATTGTTTTTATGCATTTGTTAAATTCAATTCTTATGTTCTCTTTATTTCACTAAACAATCCACTTGGCTTTTCTCAGACTTCCATCATCTTATTTCAGTCCTTCTTAAGTTTATCCACATGTTTGTGTTCATTTTAATGATTTGTACTTATTGAACAATCTTGTAATTGTTTTTTTTTAATTCATTGCCTGGAGTTTCACCTAATTTTTCTCCTTAAGTGATATTGCTATGGGATTGGTGGGGTTTGAAGAGGAACATATTGTCTTGGCTCTTGGTTTATTGTGTTGCTTGCGTTTTTGTGATGCAACTTGGACACTTGGATTTAGGCTCTTGGTTATCTATGTGAATTTTAGGCCACCAGGCCACAAGTTCAAGGTGAACTGAGGACTAGGTAGCTTTCAGGAGTGGTGGGGAAAACTGAGGCTGAGGGAATTGAGATCTAGGACAGGCTTTCTTACAGTATCTATATTCTGATCTAGAATGAGAGAGATCCTGTGGAGCAGTAGGACTACCTGGACACATGGGTTGTCTACTGAAGACTGGACTAGATACTAGGGTGGGCAGGGTCTGGGATGGGATGTAGCATACTTTTAGGATTTGGGTCAGGGACTGGGGATAGGGGGAATGCTGAAATCTAGGGCTGGATTAGGGCAACTGTTTGGAGTGCTTGAGGCACACAGGAATGGAGAATGGGCCCAAGACACACTTAAAGCATTCTGAACATACCATCTTATTTAGTTTTCCTAACAGTTCTATGAAATCACCAATACTCTAATGTTTTAGATGATGTAAGTGGCCCACTCGATGCCTGGCTACCAAATTCAATGTGGTGTCTCTTAAGGATATCATCATTAGGAATATTTTTCTCTTTCACAAAATTTGAGTAAAAATGATGAACTCATTTAATTTTTGTGTTAAATATGGATAGAGAGAGTGAAAGATACAAAAGAATGAAACATTGAAATAATTTTTTGTAGAGATTGTTCAACTGGCAAAACTGAGCATAGTCTCGAATTCTCTCATGTTCCTAAAATATAACACGTTCCATTCAGTTTCAGTGGATTCACTTTTAGCAAATACACATGACCCTAGAAGAATTGGATGGGAAAAGATAGGGGGTAAATTTGGTCAAGTCACACTATATTTGTATATGAAAATTATCAAACAATAAAAAATAAAGTTGAAGTTCTTGGCTCAAAACTATGGTAATATTAAAATTAAATAGACTTTGCTCAGATGCTTGATTTTTGTTAAATATTTAGGCCTGATACTTCCAGTGTGGAAGACAATGCATTAGGAGAAAAAGAAAACATGTTGGAATGGGGCCAAATAAATTCCACTTAGTTTTGTGTTCCTTTTTATCTGTAATTTATCATCATGGTTTCTTGGGAAGAGATCAAGTCCCACAAATTATATTCTGCTGGAAACTTTTCTCACAGAGTGTTCTTTTCTATAGTTATTGTTACTCTTTGATATGATCCAAACTACATGCATATATTGCAAGTCATCATTTGTATGACACTTTCACTGTTTGCCAGCTTAGCTTTGTATTCACTGTCATCTGTTCCTGTGATTCATAGCTAAATAAGTAATTAGAAAGCAATGGTTTTATTACAATTTTTACAGCTTCTTTTTAAAAGAAAGAAAGCATTCAAGGAAACTCTCTCCATCATTCTCCTCGGTGGAGGGAGTGGAATAGGAGCCAAAATCCCAAGGCAGAAGTTGGCATTCTGCCTGTGACTTGGTGGACCTGCTAAACAATCCTGAAGAAAACCAGATTCCAACTGAATCAAACAGGGAAGCAGTAAGTTCAGAAAACTATGTTCTTGGTTTGGTCAAAGTCCACGAGAGCTGGCTCTGTCCATAAATGGGTTGAAAGCAATCACAGTTTGGAACACTCAGGAGTCCTGTAGGCAGTTTTAATCATTCTTGTTGAAAACTAGCAGTGGAGACAAGGAAGAGGGAGAAACACAGTGTACGTACACAGGGATCTCTTGAATAGCCTTGCTGAGAACTGTTATAAATTGTGAGTTTGGATTATATTATGTACATCTTCTTATCATTTTTATATTCACTATGACTTTTTATGTCATAGGAGCTATACATTAAACACACTGATTCTGATAGAAAACTCATCACTTTATGGAACTACATACCCAGAGAAAGGTTCCTTTGACCTTTTCTCTTCATTCTTTGGCCACTCCTCCTGCCACAGCCAAAGATCAAATTTTTGCTGGGAACAACTGCTGTGCTTATTCTACACGAGCTATGTGTGAACACATATTTATTTCCTTTCTGTTACTTCAATGACTTTCCAGAGGCCAGATATCCCTGGTCCTCTGTGGAGAGTGTGATTATGTTTTCATCATCTTGAGCAGGAGGGAAAAAAAGTTTTATGCCATAAAGCAGGCAGATAAACTTGATTTTCCTGTGTGAATTATGAAATCGGGAAGGATCTCTTTAAAAATTGCCTGTCAATCATATGTACCTTTGAATAGCTTCAATTTTGTAGTCAGATATTGCAATTGTACACACTTTTTTTTTATAAGTTCATATGCTTGGAAAAGAGAAATCAAGATTTGTCAAATTTTCACAATATGCTGAAAGGCATTAGCAGAATATCCAGTAAGGTGATGTGAAATTGCAGCATATGGTCATCTTCTATTAGCAGATGTGTCTTCCTTATTATAAAAGCTCAATATGAAAAGAAATCATGCCACCCCTAGACACTCCCTTTACACTGCCCTATAAGATCTCTATGCGGTGGCTTCTCAGGGTCTTTCCCAGCCATCTGCCATGGTGGATGGATGAAAGGCCCGGGCTAACTTGGGGTTAGCTCGTTAAACAACTGCAATAAAACCTCTTGCTGTTTGCATCAAATAAAAAAGAAAGAAAGAAAAGAAATCATGCCTGTTTAGTCTGTAATTAACTGAGATTTCTCTTATAAACAAATGGTCTGATAGTAACATTAAAGACATTAAAAAATCTAGTACTACTCTGGAGTATTGCAGAGGAAATGAATGATGCTACTTCTCATGGCTAAGTAAAATAAATTGTTTTGTCTCCTTAAAGCAGGGTTTTATGATGAAATCCAGCTGGTCAGTAATTTTCAGAATAAATGACTGTCCAACCTGCAAAGATCTCTCTCTAGGTAATTACCAAGTCAGACATCTTAACTGAGCATGTCTCTAAGCAGGCAGGTTACGCTTCAAGTAATGCTTCACCTACATCTTCAGATATCTTTGAACTAAGAATCCACTCGAAACTAATGCATCATGTGCCTTTCCTGGACTTCATGTAGAAATGAAAGCCAGTTACAGTTTTACTTTTCTTAGTGTCACAGAGTCTAGTGGAAGGTCAGCTTGACATTCTACTTCGCTAGAACATGCTTGTCAAGTGATGATTCTATTGCAGTGAGGGAGATTAATTTCCTTTTGGTATAATGATATCATTTTTCCAGCAGTCTTGGGAATAGTCTATTTTTAAGGTGATATCTAAAACTAATACTTTATAACAAATGTGGTTTATTTATATATCAGCTTTGTAAATGATTCAGTATATAAGTGAACAAGTAAAGACTAAGATGAGAAATTTCACTAATAATCCTATTATCTGAAGAAGACCAGTGTTCACTTACATTGGGGAGCAACCCAAAGTAAATGTTAAAGTGAAAAACTTGTCACCTTCTTCCTTCTTCCAAGTCATCACCTTCAGTATGTTTTAATAATAGATTTTGGTCTTAAATGTGTCTGTTAAAAAAAGCGTACAAGCCTTGCAAGTGCAAAGTTAAAATTAAATGTGCCAGATTGAAATACTAGACATGAAACTCAACAAAAATGAATGAGAGGTCATCTGTGACAAGGAATTGTGTAGTGTTTGGAGAATTTTGTGTTACTTTGCCTGTTTTGTTCTTAGAAAGACCAGCTAATTTTGAACTGATTGTATGAAGTCACTATGTACAGTTTCAAAGCAACAGGACTATCATAATTCATTTCTCACAGCTTTATATTTCCTTAGAGTGAAAATAAACTGGATAGCTAATGACAATGGGTAGAACCTAAGCCTTGGTTGTTGTCTGTTTCAGCTTATCCTCTCATTAATAGAGATGCAGGCCCTATTATTAAGGATTCTACAGAAACGGTGAAATTGTGTTTGGCACTCCAGTTATTTGCTTTAGTGATAATGGAAAAGATGAAGACATTTCTTCCTTAAGTTTCCAATTTTTAATAGCACTAAGTTTCAGTTAGGACTTCTAAATGCTCTAGAAATAATTTAAAATTACTAATGATTCTCGTAATCCATAAATTCTGTACTTGTACATTTACCTCCTCACTAAAGTTAATTTGTAGTTGAGTTGCATGACATTTTCTGGGAGGGGAGAAATAATGAAATGCTTATTTATCACAGGCAGAAAGGCCACTAATATAGCAAAGGAAGTTCCATCCAAGTGCAGCTTGTGAAAACAAAGGGTTTATTGGGTGTTACTTATAAAAGTATGGGGGACTCAAAGGCAACTGAAGTAACAAAACCTTCTCCATATTGCAAACTTCGGGGGCAATATGGAGTTGTTGAGGAGTCCCAACTTCCAATCAACCTTCTACCTCCTAGATGGTCTAGCACTTGCCAAGACCCATGCAGCTGGTATAGGAGGGAATAGAGAAGCAAACTCATGTGTCTGGTTACCTTTTGAAAAGAATGTTAATCGACTTGCGATTATGTTGACCCACCCATCAGCTATATTGTTCTTATTTCATTGTCATGACTATGAACCAAAGTCTTTAGGCTACCGCAGCCTAGTTCATGATAGTGTTGATTATGACACACCTGGAGAAAGTAGCTGGATATACTAACCTCTGGTATACTAGGGCCATTTTTTGTTCATGTACAGAGTGGTAGAAAGTTTGAGAAGTCTGATGTGTGTATTTCCAAGTGCTCTTCCACTCTCTTGATGGTTTCTTTTTGAGTTCTTATGCTGTGATTCTTATTAGTGGCTTTGCTGTTTGATTTAGTCTTGTGTATAGTACTAAAATGGTGTCCAAGGTTCATAAGCACAAGAAGCCTGGGGTGGGCCTTACAGACAAAATAGAGGTGTTAGATCAGCATTATCTATGCATGAAGTAGAGTATTATTTACTTTTCATTGTTCTATGGTCATCAATACATTATAGTGCCTTTAAACACACACACACACACACCACCACCACCACCACCACCACCACCACCACCACCACCACCACCACTGCTGCTGCCACCCCACCCCACCACCACCACCACCACCACCAACCAAAAAGCATCAAGAAACAAATCATGCATATGTAGGAATCAGTTTACATAAATGTGACCAGAGATTCAGAAATATAATCACACATCTCCCCTAAGAGCAAAGGCCTAGAATTTGCTTATTCATTGTTCGTGGCAACTTTATAGAATAATTACCATGAGTTGCAAGAACTGAATGTATTGTACATTTTATCTCAAATTATTCATAAACCCAAATAAAAATACATCGTATATTCACATAGTTAAGTAAAAGAACTTACTAGCATATAAACATTCACTATTGAGGTGACAAATTAAGTATAATGAATTACACTGCCCTCTAACTGAGAAGCATGTAGTCGTTGTTAGTTTATGTACTCAATATTTGAAGACATGTGGGTCCTGGATGTAGATGCCCAGGAAAGTACCATTGTATTAGTAGACAAGAATGGTGGCGACAGCCAAATTCTGTCACTTATTGTCAATAATATACAAAATAAATCAGTGATTTTTTTCTCATGGCTATGGATTGGAACTAATGTTTAATAGAACATAATTTTCATAAAGTTGGCAGCTGGAAAAAACTTTCACTTAAAACTTGTTCAATTTTATCTGGATTAGAGGACTGTCCCTGAGAGCTCAGATGCACCTGCAAGCTCTTTAAATGACAACTTTTGCAGGACAATATTTATGTGCAAACTCTAAAGGAGCTGTCATGTCTCACTACAAAGCACCATAAAGGAAATAACTTTGAAGTTTTCACTCTCATCTCAAAGAACGTATTTTTGACATATTAATTTATTTAGAAATGCTGGCTTACTGGATTACCTTACATGTCTAATCTAACGTCAAAATAATTTACAGTAAGATTCATTTCAATTAGTGTTATTATACATAGGTTCACATACACAGATTTGTACATAAATTTTAAAATTTTCACATTAACCAAATGGAATTGTTTTACCTTTTAATGTAAATATGGCTGCCATGTAGACAGTTTCATGTACCCAGTGCAATTTGCTAGGTTTCTAAATTAGATTCTTTTAAAATTATAGGAAAGAATAATCAATTGTGATATTTTGATTAACTACAAGAATCTTTGGTTAAAACAAATTCTATTAACATTTTATTTTACATTTATTTATTATGTATATGCATTGTGCACACTCACATTCTATAGCCTCAATGTGAGGGTCAGAGGAAAGTTTGTAGGTATTAACTCTTTCCTTTAACCATGTGGTGTTTTGGGATAGAATTATCTTGTTGGACTTAACCATCCCATTGGTCTTCTATTCATATTTTAACAGTAGAAAGTTTTATAGAGTTTCTCAAGTTCCAAGGTAGCACTAAGAAATTGCTGTGGTTTGGATAGAGAGCATCCCATCAGAGGGCTCACGTATTAAGGTCCTGGTCCCCAGTTTGACAACTTAGTATGGTTCTGGAAACTTTAGGAGGTAGGACTGTGCTAGCTGAATTTAGACCCTAAGCTGAGACATGTTCCTGGGGGCTGCTTCTCCCCAGTCTCCACCTCCTGTCTTTCATGAGAAGAACCACCATCACCATGTACTCTCACTGTTATGGTTCCCTGTTTCCTCCTGGGCCCAGACTCAACACCACCAGGCAATAGAAACTGGGATCTCTGAAACTGTGAGCCAAAAAACTAATCACCTGTTAAGCTGTTCTCTCCATTACATGGCTTATAAATACTCAAAAGTAACTAACACATGATGTTTCTACAACAAATGGTAAGACCATACTAACCTCTTCCAGAATCCCGTTCCTTCTAATGTTAACAAAGCTTTTTTCATGGGTTTACAAACTTTTACTCATTGCTCATTGAATTTATGTCTTCTTACATATCAGGGTGCTGAGTGGTAAATATCTCATGTCCGTCCCATGATCTTTTTATTCATCTTGTATACATCTTCACTTTCCCCTAAATCTTGAGCTGAGAATTAGTCATTTCCTCCTTGCACTTCTGTGTCTGCATACTAGCATATGATAAAACATGTTTTTCTCTTAATATACTGTTTTTCTTTACAAGAAAGTGTGATGCTTCATTTTCATTGTCAACCTGATGGGATTCAGAATCACAGGGGAAATTGAGGCCCAGCCTTAGGTGTGTATGTAAGGGCATTCCAAGAGAACTGACTGGTAGAAGACCCACCATGAACACAAGTGACACTCTGCCCTAGGATGAGATCCTGGGCATAAGCATTCCCTCTTTCTTTGTTTCTTAATCCTCTGTGGTGTGAATAGGCTATGTGTAAAAAGCTTCAGGCCAACATAACCCTAGATAATCCATTGTGTCTTCTCTGCCTTAATGAAGTAACACCATGATCCAGAGTGATCTTCCCTTTCTTAAGTTGTTCTTGACAGGCATTGTGGTCCCAGTGGTGTAAAAGCCACCAGTGTGATCATGTCTTCAGAAAGCTCTTACCTTGAAGATACTGTGCAGCCTGGAGTATGGACTGGAAAAAAAATGGGAGACACAGGTGCAAGGAAGATTGGCTTGGTAGTCATATGTGGTTAAAATGTCTGTCCTCAGGCTTGATGAGAAACATGAGATGTAAGAATTGTAGCTGTAGACACAGAACATTTGGAATCCATAGATGATTATGAAGTATGCTTTGTGGCAATGGGGGAAATGGTCAAGGTAGAGAAAGTGCAATGGGAATTGGAGATGTCTACAAACTGTGAAACTATTAATTAAAAAAAAATGCAACCCTGAACAATAAGACAATGCAAGCATGAAAGAGAACTGTGTGCCAGCTATCCTTCTGCTACAGGAAATGAAGAGACTTACTGAGTTAAGTACATTTCAATTATGTAGAAGCCAACACTTTCCTCATTACCTGAATTTCTTTACCCATTGAACCTGCCTTTTTGAGCATTGAAAATTTCATTATAAGGACATTTAATAATCAACTAGGTGAAAGAAGTAAATATGAAATCATACTGCCATACTATGTATGGGAGAAATAAGATGTATATGCATGTATGTGCATGTATGTATATATGTACTGACAGATGTATGTGTCTCCTTAAAACAATATGCCTACTAGATATGTCAATTTTAATAACCACTGCTGTCTTAGAGTTGACTTCTCTTTATTCTCATAATGCTGATGATATGTTGTCATTACTTACTCTGCCTTTTAGACAACCAAACAGGGAAATGGAGAAGCTTGAATTGATCATTCCAGGGTTCAACAGCTGAATCGGCATGAAAACTAGTGGTCCCCAAGCCCCTCTTTATGTCTTCTAAATCCTAGCATCCCATAAGGGGAACAGGTATTTAGATGTTGAAATATTCTTCTTTACTCGAAGTCATTCTGTTTTCCCAAAGCATCAAACAATTTTATTTTGATCTTTCCAATGACATTTATGTATTTACAGTTCCTCTGCTGCTGAAACAGCAGTAGAGGAGTCTTTGAAGTGAAGGCTGATGTGTACATTGGCAGAGTTGAAGATAAACAGAGCCAGAAGACTCCGCAAAAGATTAAACTGTTAACCACAAATACATGGTTTCAGTTGAAAAGATTTATGTGTCGATGACCATATTAGCCATTGCAGCTAACAGTGGCTCTGAGAAACTCATACTTTGGGACCAGGCCAGCAAGATGCATTTGTAGAAATATAGTTTAATTTATAGGATGGATGCAGTGACATTGCAGACTTCTCAATGTCAAACAGTTAATAAAGAAGTCACACAGTGTTCTGCTGGCTCCTAGCCTTTAAACTTCTTTTTGCACTTCCAAGATTTTCAATTCTCAGATGCACTGACTCCCAACATTCAACCCATCTGTTTTATTGTGGTTTATGGACTAAAATGTGATGCTTCTAAAACATGTTCCTTATGGACATAATTATGCTTGAGAACTCTTCAAGCAACCACTTGAAATATTAGATAATGGAAATAGCTATAAAGCTTGGCATGGAGGACTAGGAGAAGTATTATGAGGCAATCAGTATAGGCAGAGTCTCATTACTTGGTCAGATACTGATCTAAGCCCCTATTGCAACTCAATCCCAGAAGGGTGTATTACAATTCTCCACTGACACTGACTACCTGGAGTTTGTAGAGATCTCAGAGTTAAAAAGTGTGCTCTAAGTCATTTGGGCTTCTAAATAAGCAGGTATAAATTATGGGTTCTGTGATCTTCTCAGGAAGGCACTATACTTACAAATACAGTTTTATTATGAAGACTACAAGAGTACCAGCCTAATGAAGCGATACAATACAAGCTTTTTGTGTCCTTCCCTCATGGAATCAGGGATGTGGCCTTCCTGACTTGTCAGTGTGCATTTAGGAAGCTTCATTTTCCTGCTGTGCTCAGAAGTGTTCCAGGAGTTTTAATACATAGGCATGATTAAATAAATCGCTTTCTAGTGCTTGGACTGAATCTCCAGTACCTTGCCTTACCTGAGTTTTGTGACTTAATTTCTCAAATTTCTAGTCTTTGATTGGTCTTTCAAGGTCCTATTCTGGAATCATCCAGAGTCACCTCATTAGAATAATAAAACACTCATCACCCTGGAAATTTCAAGGGTTTTGGAGCTGTGTGCCAGGAATCTGGGACAGAAAGACTAGACAAGCTCATTATATCACTAGCTACCTTATCGTAGTTAAGGTTTAAAGGAATCTTTTGAGATGATTATCTTTTTGCCCTACTTTTAAGATGAAAAACCTAGAGATCAGAAATGTGACTTTGCACCCAAGGTATTATTCAAGAACTTGGGAGAACAAAGGTTATAGCCAGCTGAGTCTGCTTCAAAGCTCGTGTGTCCCTGCTCCCTTTAAGAAAACCAAATGGACATGAACAGTGATTCTACTCTGAGAGGTAAGCATTTCTATAATTACTTATTAGCTTTTTTTTCTGGTGATTTATAGGGTGTAGAAGAAAGAAAAAAGAAAAGCTCTACACAAAGCCCCATTGATGGCAGATAGAATCTCCTCAAATGATCAAGCAAATCTGAATGAAGCCAGGCTTGTCATCTCCAAGTGGACTGTACTGACTAGGTACTAGCTCCATGTGAAAAGAAGAGACTTGTATGAATCATTCACTTTTCATTGTTGGTTAGTGGCTAGATATGAAAGGCTTTGGGGTCCACTATAGGAAGCCAGATATAGGCATGAATATGGAAGGCTGGTAGTGCAGGAAGTTCCCATGTTTCAGGATGGAGAAGAAGCAGATATTTAAATTCTTCTGCAAGAGGCTTTTCTATGTGTATGACAGTAGGATGAGAATACCCTTCTCTTCACTCTGCATGCCTTTTAGTCATGAAGGTTGGTAATGTCCTCACATTGTCTGGAAGTGATTATCCAGGAGCTTGTTAATTGCTGCCAAAAATAGTGACTTGTTGTGACTGCATTTTTTTTCACTTCATATAGATCCTTTGATATTCTGGGAGTCATTGCTACTCCTCATGGCTTTCACCAACATTGCCATGGGAATCTGGACCTTGGGTCATCTGAATGACCAGGGATTTGGGAACTATCCATTGGAGCCTGGTGATTTCGTAGGTGTGCACACAAAGAAAACAATGGCTACCCTTCTTTCATAATTCCTTAGTAACCAATAGTTCATCTGAGGATAAGAGCATTTCTCTATTCCATGATTGACATATTACTCATATTTATATGACTATAAGATTTCAGAGATGATCTGTTGGTGTCAGTAGGTCCTATAGTATTGTAGGTCAATTGTAGACAGCCACAGCTGCTGGGAGGTCATGATCATGATGCCTATTTCATGCCCAGATGACAGTATTTCACTGTTCTTCTCTTTATCTTCTGGCTCTTATATTCCTTTCAATCCCTCTTCCATGACAATTTATCTAAACAATTGAGTAAGTTTGACCCTATGTCCTATGACCTCTTCAGGCATGGATCTTAGACCACTTTTACAATATCAGCTATGAATTCACTTTTTTAGAGGGGTCAACAAATCCAATCAGAATAAACCTGGTTGTCACCCCAAGAAAAGCTGACACTGTTATACTTGTGAGGTTATTTACCTAACAGATTGGTATTAGGTCTCAAAGAAACCTTCCCTTTATTATCAACAAAATGCCAGGATGTTAGTACTCAAGGAAACTCAAAGTGGGAAAAGTCTCACTTAGTACCTATGACTACAACCAACACTTCTTACCCTCCCCTCAACCCTGAACCTCTCTCCTTCAGGAGTTGGGCTTCTGTTACCCTTCCCCCGCTTCTGATTCTATATTCTGAGCCATTTAGTCAGGTGGTCTCTTGATCTCCTGGCTCACTCCTAGCCTCTTTGCTCTGGGATCTGTCTTGGTCCACTTGGCTCCCTTTCATCTTTCTCAGCCCCCCTATTCTTATGACCCAGTTCAGTCTATTGGTCATGTTCAAACTAGACTCTTCCAGATATCTCTGTCTGTTTCTCCTTCATATCTACTATAAACCTTCTCTTTAACTATACCATGGAATAGTAATGTCCTCATTTTTTTTCATTCAGTTGATATTGTAGATCACAGTCTTCCTAGCTTGTTAAGACTGTCAATGTTTCATTTTTTCATTGAATTCTCCTTTTTTTACATTATACTAATTACCACATAGCTTTCCTAATACTTCCACAAGTTCATCTTTCTGAAATGCAGTCCGATCTTCCTCTCCTAGTTATAACATCCTTTGATAGCTTCTCACATGACCACATGGCCTTGGTACTTACTCTAACCCCATTTCACTGTACTCACTATTCAAGACTTCCTGAGCTACTGAATTCCAGCAGTGTCTTATTTCCTCATTTATCTTTACTTTAGTTGAACTCTCTTCTCTTTACTTAATAATTTAACACACACCCAGATCAAGAGTACAATTACTTGTTGTTGTTTGTTTATTATGTTGATGCAATCTCAGACTTAAAGAAATATTTCAAGAAGAATGCAGAGAATTTCCCCAGTCTTCTCACTGGGCTTCTCCTGATGTTAAAATTTAAACTTTATGTGCCATTCTGTGTTGACTCCCTTAGCAGGCCTATCTCTTTCTGAATGGAGGAGGGTGGATAGGGGAAGGATAGATAGAATGTGGGGGGAGGGAAGAGGAGGAGAGGAGGGAGGTAAAACTGAGGTCAGTAGGTAACATAAATGAAAAATGTTTAATAAAAAATGAGTTAAGACTTTACTATTTTTCTCTTTCCTTTCATTCTTCTCTTTCTTTCCCTTTTTTCAGCAAAACTGAGTTATTATAAGTGGACATAGATAGCTGGAAACACAATTAACCTTCCAAAATATTTTTATTGTTGTGAATTGATAATTTTATTGCAGTCTCCCTTTAAAAATTGTCTCAAAATTTAACTTCCTTTGTTGTGAAGGTGATTTTTAAATGTCATGTTATTCATTAAGCATTAATTAAAGAACAAGATAATTAGTGGGATTATCAGTATTACAGGGAACATTAGATTGTTCCAGAAGAGGACCACTTAGCTAGAAACACTTTAATTTTTCTAAAGCAGTGCAGATGATAGCCAGGGAGAAAAAACAAACATTTAAAATTACTCTCAGGGGATATAACTTTAAATTATTGTTTGGAAACACACACTTCTGTAATTATTTTATTTTATTAAAGTAATACAGTAGGACTCATCTGAGCCCAGTAGCCCCCACCAGTCAGTGGAGCACACCTTTAATCCCAGCACTGGGGAGACAGAATCAGGTGGCTCTCTGAATTCATGGCCAGCTTGGTCTACAGAGTAAGTTCACAGAACAGAAAAGAAAAGGAAACATGTCTGCTACTATAATAATCTCTACCTCTGCACATGGCAAAACACCCAGATTATATTATGATTTCTTGAGTATAATAAATCAATATTGTATTTCTAGTATTATATAATATATGGCTATATTCTAATTTTCAAATTCAAAAAGAATGACAGCACAGAGCATTTTCAGCATGCTTTCTAAATAATCCAGCACTTCCTCATGGCTCATAGATGTTTAGTTAAACATTGACACTGAAGAGGCATCAGCAGAGCTTCTCATTCCTCAAATAGCACTGTTGTTTCATACTTTGCTGGCTGCATTTCCATTCACATGGAAGAATACATTTTATATTTTAGAATGATAAGTACCCTTAACCATTCAAAACATCCATAAGTCTATAATAGTTTACTTACGTTTCAGTTGTAAATTCAAACAAGAGTATGACAGAAACAAGTTAGAAGAAAGATACACAATGACCAGCTCTTGGTAATTTTAAGTCATCCTCAGCTTGGCAGAAAATTTGAGGCCATCCTGGAAAGCACAGGATCCTGTCTCAATAACAACAAAAATGAAATGAAGAAAAGGAAGTAGAAGGGAGAGGGAAGGGAGGAGGAAAGAAATGTATTCCTAATGGACTATTTGACTTGATTATTGATGGTGATGATTTACATGCTTCTTTGGGTGAGCAGAGTTGTTTTCTAATTACAGACTCACTCACTTATTTATTTTACTTGTGCTGTTTTAATCTAATAGCTCACATGGGATTAAACCTGTAGAAGGTTTGCTCTACTTACAAGGAGAAGCAGTGGATTATTACCTTTCATATGGGCTAAATTCTGAAAGGAAACAATAAACATTCTCATTGGATGAGGTAGATTTTTCAATGCTTTAAAATAAATTTTAAAAGTTTTTTTAAGTATCTGTTATTGTGGAGCAGGATTCTCAAGAAGTGTGATACTTCAATTGTCCCAGTTTCCACTTGGATGGAAGTAATACTGATGCTAAGGGCACTGTTTAGTTATAGAGGTTATTAGAGGTTATTGAAAGCTTATTATGGACTAGACATCAGGCCAAGAATGTCACAGGATGTCATCAATTCCTTCCGGTTATAGTTCTATTCTCTCTTCTCCTCCCAGCCCCTTACCCTCAATTCACTCCTGAGCCCCCATCCACTCCTTGTCCATTTCTATTAGAAAAGGTCAGGCCTCCCACGAATATCAACACAACATGGCACTATGTTGTAGAGACTAAGCACTTGCCTTGTATTAAGGTTGGAGAAGGCAACTCAGTATGAAAAATAGGATCCCAAATCTAGCAAAAGAGTCAGAGATAGGCCCTGCTCCCACTGTTAGGAATCCCACAGAAGACCAAGCTACACAAATGTCATATCAGGTCCTAGTTCAGTCCAATGCAGGCTCCCTGGTTGTCAGTTCAGTCCCTGTGATCCCTACAAGCTCAGGTTGTTAGTATTCAAGCATCTGTACTAGCCTGTCCTTGGGGTTCTGACAGGCTATGTCCTCATCTGCAGCTACTAAGAGCACTACCTGTGCACATTCACTACATTCCCTTTTAAAAGACCCTTCCCACCACCTCTGATCTCTCTCTGTCTCTCTGCTCTCTGTCTCTCTCTCTCTCCTCCCCCTCTCTCTCTGTATCTCTGTCTCCCCACCACTCTCTGCCTGTCTTTTCTCTTTTGCTGTTCTTGTTCCCTGAGGCCTCCCATTCCCCCCTTTCCTATTTTGTTTCCCCTAATAAAACCCCTTCCAACTCAAGGAAGTTAATTATACCCATGTAAATACAGGCAATAGATAATCCAAAACTTAACAAAAGGGAAACATACTACCACCACCATCAACAACAATATAATAACAAGAATAAACTATCAGTGGTTTTTAATATCTCTCAATATCAATCGACTTAATTCCCCAATAAAAAAGAGATGGGCTAACAGAATGGATATGAAACAGGAGCCAACCTTCTGTGACTTACAAAAAACACACCTCAACATGAAAGACAGACATTATCTCAGAGTAAAAGGTTGGAAAAAGATTTCCCAATCAAATGGATCTAACAAGCAAACTGGTACAGATATCCTAATATCTAACAAAACAGACTTCAAAGAAGATGAGGAAGTATATTTCATACTCATCAAAGCAAAAAAGCCGCTCAAGATGATGTCTCAGTTCTGAATATCTATGCCGCAATTCGAGGACACACATTTGTAAAAGAAACATTACTAAAATTTAAATTACATATCAAACCCCATACATTAATAGTGGGAGACTTAAACACTCCACTCTCACCAATGGACAGGTCATCCAGACACAAACTAATCAGAGAAATAATAGAACTAACAAATGTTATGACTCAAATGGACTTAACAGATATCTACAGAACATTTCACCCAAGCACAAAAGAATATACCTTCTTTTCAGCACCTCATGGAACCTTCTCCAAAATTGACCACATATTCAGTCACAAAGCAAGAATATATATGAGAAAATCCAAATAGACCCCTGTATCTTATGAAACAACCATGGATTAAAGTTGGATTTCAACAGCAACAACAACAGAAATCATACAAATTCATGGAAACTATGCTCCATTGAATTACCACTGGATCAAAGAACAAATAAAAAAAAAAGAAAATGATTTCCTATAATTCAATCAGCTTAGTGTCTTTATATGATTCTTGAGTATGCAAAAAATGGATCTTGGCTTCTATATCTATTTTTGGTGTCCTTTCTTGATTTCTTTTCCTTCTGTTTGTTTTGTCCTGTTCCAATATATTAGGGGTTTTTTTGTTTTATCTTTTTATTATATTTATTATTATCACTTAGAAGCTGGTTTGTTTTCTAATGAGAGACACAAAAGGGATGACTTTAGATGATAGGGGAGGTGGAGAGGAACTAGGAGGAGTAGAGGTAGAGGAAACTAATTAGGTTATATTATATGAGAAAAAATAGCTATGGTAAATAAAAGGGAAAGAAGAAAAAGAACCCAAGTCATATAGAGCCTGTTACATGGGCTGGTTCTCAGGTTCTAGAATATTTTGTAAACTGAAAATTTCAGAAAAAAAAAGAGATTAAGAGTTGGTAGCAGGTCCACTTGGGAAACTTGTAACATGAAGAGGTCCCTTCTTTGCCCCCTTCACATCTTCCTTTAAATCCTAGATCTGTGGCTTTACTTGATTACTTCTGTTATTGTACTTCAGTATCATCTACTACCGAACAGTAATTATAGCAACATTGACCACAGAGATATGGGGGAATGGTTACGAGAAATGATCTAAAGTGCCTAATGTGCTTAGAACGGGGGCATGCTGGGTTAGCTGTGACCATTTACAAACCTGCTGTGAAATTTGAGCAAAATTATTTTCAAATAGCTTATTACATTGCCAGGAACTCAGGATCAACTAAATATTTAGCTATTATCATCCATCTCCACCACCACCTCCACCTCCATCACCACCACCACCACCACCATCACTGCAACCTTCACTTCTACCACCATCACCACCATCCCCACCGCCTCCCACGTCTATCACAACCAACACTGTCACTTCACAAATAGATTCAAGTGGTGCTTTAATTAAAGTTAGAATACTTTCAAGGCCAAGTAAGAGTAGATTAACCAATTGTCTGGCAAATATTTTTCATTACTAAAGTCTTAGCTAAAGAAATACAAATGTGGCTAAGTGATCTACTCAAGTGTGACATTGCTAATATTGTGATGCCTGTACCAGATACATACAACCCTGAATTAGGACTAAGTCATTTGCTGAAAGACCCCCGCCCTTAGCTTTTTCTTTTAAGGTTGCCTCCTCCTCCGGTTGGCAGCTGGCAGAGCGCGCGGGGAATACATCCTCCCCTGCACTCCCCGACCCTTGATCCCCACAGCTGCTGGCTCTCACTTCCCCACCGCCGCGCAAGGCCGGCCCCGGCCCCCGCCTGATCGCTCCGTCCCAAGGTCAGCCATCTGGACGCCGCAAAAGATAAAGGCCGTTTCGCCTGACTATTACTGTGCCTTTTTCCCCTATAAAAGGACTCCCCTTCCGGGGCTGGGGGCTTGGCCTAACAGAAGCTAAGTCCCCGGGTACGCGCGCCACCAATAAAACCTCTTGCTTTTGCATCCAAAGTTCGTGGTTTCGCTGATTCCTGGGTGCGGGTCTCCTTCTACAAAAGTACCTCTTCGCGGGTCTTTCATTGCTTTTCACCCAGGTGTGTCAGCCCTTATTTTATCACTAGACTTCCCCTAAATAGATGATCACTGAACACATATGTGTTAAGGACCCTCTGTCCACATTCTGCTTTTGTGGTACTTACCTACCATGTGAGAAATAACTTTATAGTAGTCTTTCTTACCCCAAACAAACACCAATCACCAAGAAGGTTCAAACACTATGAAGTAGGTTAGAAAGAATAGGGAACAAAATTGAGAGAACTCACATCATCTGAAGAGTTTGGAGAGGATGTGAAAGTTCGTGTGGAGTAGAAAGGATGAGATAGGTGGAGGTTCTCCAGAAAGAGAGTGTGGATGCAGCCCAGAGCTGGGCGATGAACAGGTGAGTCCCAGACTGCCAGGAGACACTGAAGGTGTGTCCCAGCCTCAGCTGGGAGACAGCACAAGTGAGTCCCATGCAGTGTGCAGACTCATGATGACCTTTCTGTGGTCTTCTTTTTGTTGCAGTTGTTTGATGGGGGAAATACTTCTGTGTATGTTTATCTTATTGATTGTTAAATAAAGTACTTGCTTGGCCAATGAGACAGCAAGTTAGGCTGGACTAGGAGTCAAAGAGGATTCTGGGAAATGTAGTAGAGAAGTGGTGTTCCAGGCAGGAAGTGACATAGCAAGGAGACTCATATTTAAGAAGAGGTAAAAGGAAGTGTCGCTCTCTTTTCCCCTTGGCTCCTGCTCCAGTGGCGGGATGTGATTCACCAGCAAGGAGGAACGCCAATAAGGCGTCTAATAAGATAAGTCTCATAAAATATATAGATGTATGATAATTGAGATGAGAATCCTAGTCATTGGCCAAGCAGCTTTGTAACTAATACAAGTGTCTCTATGTATTCATTTGGGCCTAACTCAGGCGGCTGGCGTAAAGCTCACACATGGCGGTGGGGCTCACACGTGGCGGTGGGGCTCAGGCAGCTTTTGGTGGAAAGATTTATGGTAACAGTTGTCTTTTGCTCTTCAAATTCAAACCTAGTGACAAATTCTTTTTTTTAAAAAAATTAAGAGACAAATTCTAAAACAATGTATTTACTTCTTTTGCTTTTTGTTTTTTTTTTTTTTGCTTTAAACTTATTTTTTTATTTTCTAGATTTTTTTAAAATAAAAACTTCTTTACTGAATCTTTGGGGGTTTCACATCATGCACCTCCCAGTGCCCCATATCCTCCCTCATTCCTGCTACATTTCCCCTGTTGTAGTTTAAGAAAAGCAGTACCAAGCAAAAAGACACTATGCAACAGGGTTCAAGCAGAGATTTTTTTTTCTGTATTTTTGATCAGGTTTTTAATTCAAATAGGCTGTCTCTCTTTGCTCTATGGAATGAAACCTATTTTAATAGTTTTAAGCAGTAGGATTTTTCTCCTCTGTGGTAGGTTTCTTCTCTGCTGGTTTCTTCCCAGCTGCTGGTTTCTTGGTAGTTGCAGCCTTTCCCCTGCAGGCTTCTTCAGCTTCTTGACATCCACAGGCTTCTTTTCTTTCTTACTCTCTGCAGACTTGTCTGCTGCCCCTTTCTCCGACTTGGCTGCCAGTGCTGCTGCTGCTGCTGCTGCTGCTGCTGCTGCTTCTAGTTTCTTCTCCCGCAATTTGCGATTTCTGGCCTGGCGAAGAATGGTATTCCTGCGCATAGTCTTTGCGTAAGGGTTGAGCTTCAACATGATTCTCAGGTTCTTCAGTGGGTTCTTCTTCAAGACTCTAAGATGAATCTTCTCGAGTGGTGCTCGGAGGGCTCTTTGGATCTCTGGGCTTTTCAAGATTCTGCTAAGGTCTGTGTTCATCATCTTGTGCATGGGAAGGTTATAGTTACTCTTGAGGGAAGCAGCCTTATGCCAAGTGCTATACAACTCATCTAACTTCCAGAAGGCACTCTCAGTCCATATGTAGAAACATCCCACATGCCCACCAGGAGCAAGCTTCAAAATGTTGAGCTTGCTTACATTAAGCAGAGTAACACCAGGGATGTTTCAGAGGCCTTGATGATACCATTATCCTCATTATAGATGATGCAGGGTCCCCTGTGCTGGATACGTCTTCGGTTTCTCATTTTGCCTTTGCCAGCTCTCATTCTCTGAGAGGCATAGACCTTTTTGATGTCATTCCAAGCTTTAAGTTTCTTAAGCAGCTGAACAGCCTCCTTGGTCTTCTTGTAACCTTCAACCTTATCTTCAACTACCAAAGGGAGTTCAGGGACTTCCTCAATGCGATGACCTTTAGACATCGCCAAAGCTGGCAAGGCTGAGGCAGCCAGGGCAGAACAGATGGCATATCACTTTTGGGTTGTGTTCACTCTGTGGTGCCAACAACGCCAGGTTTTGGTTGGTGCAAACATGCGGCCTCCCTGGCACATATTTCCAAAGGCACCCTAGCCAGAACGGTGGGTTCCTCCACCTCGGACGCTGGGAATTGGAACCACAGCTCTGCCAGTACCCCAGGACTCAGCACTGGTCTGATGGCCTGCCAATTCACTCATGGCATAGGACTGTCTGTTGTTTTTCCTCAAGTTTGTGTGAACAAAGTTCACAATATCCAGTCGAATGGGAGCTTTGAACACAGCTGGAAAAGTGACATTTTTGCTAGATGACTCCCCCTTTTCAGAGTACACCGATATGAGGGGATGGGCACAAGCCATGACGGGGAGAGAAGGGCCACACTCCTTTTTTAAAAAAAATAGGGAAAGGGATCATAAAAAGGGAAGGAGGGAGGCTGGCCTCCAGAGACAGAAGCAGGAGAGAGGAGAGAGGAGGAGAGGGGGGAAAGAGAGAGGTGGGAAGAGAGAAGGATGGGAGGTGAGTAGGGCACTTTTAAAAGCAAAAATAGTGAATATGCTGCAACTGAGAGCTTATCCTGTCAGAACCCTAAGGACAGGTCAGTACAGATGCCTAAATACTAACACCCCCACCATGAAAGTAAACAAAGTAAACAATCAAAACCCCAAATATACAGAATAAAGAGAAAATATTAAGAGCAGCTTAGGTCAAGTAACATATGAAGGCAAACCTATCAGAATTATACCTGACTATCCCATGGAAACTCTGAAAGTCAGAAGGTCAGGATAGATAGATATTCTACCTACACTAAGAGACCATGGATGCCAGCCCAGACTACTATACCCAGCAAAGCCTTCAATCAATATAGATGGAGAAAACAAGATATTCCATGACAAAACCAGATTCAAACAATAAATATCCACCAATCTAACCCTACAAAAAATTCTGGAAGGAAAACTGCAACCCAAGGAAGTTAACTACAACCAGAAAAATATAGGCAAAGATAATCCCACTTTACCAACAGCCAAAAGAAAAAAAGGGGTGGAAACCCACACATAATTTCACCACCATCACCAAATCCAAAACAAACAAGAATGAACAATCAATGGTCATTAACATCCCTCAATATTAATGGTCTTAACTTGCCTATAAAAAGACACAGGTTAGCAGGATGGATAAGAAGACAGAATCCATCCTTCTGCTGCATGAAAGAACTACACCTAAACTTCAAAGACAGACAGTACCTAAGAATTAAAGGTTGGGAAAAGATTTTCCAATCAAATGGACCCAAGAAACAAGCAGGGGTAGCAAGCCTAATATCCAACAAATTGGACTTTAAACTAAAAGCAATCAAAAGAGATGAAGGAGGCCACTTCCTACTCATCACAGGAGAAATCCATCAGGATGAAGTCTTAATTCTGAACATTTATGCCCCAAATACAATGGCATCCACGTTTGTAAAAGAAATACTAGGAATGGTTCTGGCAGCCGTGTGGTCTGAATACCACCAAGACTTCAGGTTGTGGCCCCACCCCTGGGCCTCTATGTGCCCATTAGTGGCAGTGCAGGACCTGGGCTTCAGCTCAGGCCCTACCCTTAGCATGACCATGGACTGCAACATGGTCCCTTGGCAGCAGCTGAGTCTGGGTGTTACTATTTCCCCCAGCTGCTGTATGGCCCTGAGACATTCATTAACTTGGCACTTGATCATGGTATCTGCACAACTTCGATGCAGGAACGTTAGACATCAGCACAGATCCTGACTGCAGTGGGGCCACAGACCCTGACATAGCCCTCAGCTGCAGCTCAGGCCTAGACATTTCCATGTCATTGAGTAGCAGCACAGGTCATTCAGATACAGATGCATCTTGGTCCTCAGACGCCAACCTGGACTCAGGTGCCTGGTTTGACCCCAGCCTTCTTCATGGCCCTCAGTGGCAACTAGAACCACGTATGCCAATCTGGACCCAGGCATGGCCCTCAGTGGCAGCCTGGGCACAGATGACAGACACCCTGGCCCCTGGTGGTAGCACAGGCCACCCATATCTGTCTGGCTCTTGCTGTGGTGTGGCACCCTCTGGCTCCATCCAAGCTGAAGGCTCTGGCCCAGATCCTCAGCCTCTGTGTGGGCCATAGTGGCAACCCAAGACAAGGTGTTAAACACAGACCTCAGATGCAGCTGGGACACACATCCAGACATGCCTCATTCAGCAGCTTGGCTTGGTCCACATCCTTGTTCTGAGTGGTTGCTCTGGGCACTCAGATAAGGATGGCTCTGATGCCAGCATGGCCCCTGGACACCTGCAAGGACACAGGATGTGGCCTAGACTCCAGGCTTTCATGTAGTCTTTGGTGACCATGGGGACATGGGTATCAACTTAGACCTCAGCTGAGGTAAGGCCACAGGCACAGACAGGTTCCTACGCAGCAGCCTAGTCCTGGCTTTCACCATGGCCACAGGTGATAGCAAAGGCCACTCAGCTCTGAACAGCCCAAGTGAGAGCATGGCTCGTGGACCCAAACATGGCCCTAGGAGGCAGCCCAGCTCACGGGAATCAGCATGGCACTTGATCGCAATAAGAACCATGGGTATCGACACAGCCTCTGGCTACTATAGGACCAGAGACCCACACATAACCTTTAGTAACAGCCATATCTGGACATTGCCATGGTCCTGGGTGGCAAGCAGACCTCCCTCCTCGGTCTACTCCTCACTGCTGTCACCATGGACCCAGGTGGCAGGCTGGCCTCCAACATCTGCCCTATCCCCTCCATCTACATTTCTTCCTTTATGTGTCTTTCCATGGTGTATGAACCATTCTGCTTTCCTAACTCTCCCAATTCTCTGCCCCCTTATTTATTTAAAATGAGGGGGCCCACATGCCTGGGTCAGCTTTCTTCCCATTTACTGGGAAGGCTCTTCAGTAAATTTTTAATGGAAGTATTTTTTTTTTGGCTTATATTTAGATTCACTTTAGATTTGTAGAAAAATTTAAAGGGTAGTATAGATCACCTTTTAACAATATTCTGAGATCTTTTATCACTATACCTTATATCACTAACAGAATCCATACATTATTCAGACGTAGTCTTCTTTGTTGCTGTAGTTGTTCCAGGATCCTGCATTACATTCTGTTGCCATGTCTTAGGCTTCTTTTATATGTGATAGTTTCTTAGATGCTCTTTGGTTTGGATACCTTAATGCTTATAGTGTTGTGTGGTGTTTTTTCCTGGAGAGATATGAACAAACATTTATTCACCCTAGACAGGGCATAATCCAGGTTGGTGAACCAATGAGTTTTGGGGGTTGTTTATTGAAGCATGGATGGGGGCTTACTTGTGGAAGCACAGGAGACTCAAAGGCATTGCATTACTGAAAAGGCCACTCCAACTTGTATAATAATCAAGGAAAGCTGAATCCTTGAAGCTCCCTGCTTGACTTGAGTTAGTTTTAATGAAAAGAGTCTCCTAATCTCCTCTCTCCAACAATTGTTTATTGCTATTATAGTCTGGTGGGTGATTCATTTATGAATCTTGTAACTTTGTGAGCCTCTTGAGACTTGTGAATTTCCCTAGCTTTTACAGTCTTATGAGAATTCACCTGCTTCAAGCATGGAGTGTTTGAATGTGGAAGAAATAGCTACATTATAAGTGGCTGTTGATCAGGTATTTTAAGAATGCCTTTACATTAGTCCAGCAGTTCTCAAACGGTTCGCCATGCCCTTTTGGGGATCACATATCAGATACCCTGCATATCAGATATTTACACAATAATTTGTAACACTGGAAAAATTACAGTTATGAAGTAGCAATGAAATAATTTTATACTTAGTGGTCACCACAACATGAGGTTTATTTAAGGGTCACAGAATTTATTTAAGGGTCACAACTGTATTTAAGGGTCACAGAATTAGGAAGGTTGAGAACTACTGTATTAGACTTTGTGTTTTCTCGAGATTGCAGTAAAGATAGCAGTTTAGAGACAAAGAACATAGATATAAAATTATCATTTCATCATATTCTAACCAGATGGTATGCTGACCCTCAATATAACATTACTATTGATAAGGACTTGGATCCTGACTGAGCTATTGCCATTTCTTTTTACATTTAAAATGTAAAAAATTTCTTTTTCCTACTTAACTATGTGTTCTCTTCAGAAGAACATCAATGCACGACTTATTAACTGGTGAGATATTGCATTCTGTTTTCTCTCTGACATACTTATTTACATAAATTATGAATTCTAAATTTACTAATAGAAATTTACTTATAACAGTATAGACATGTTGATACTGACTAAATCCTTGGGTTAAAACTCAGTAGTTTTTCATTCATTTTGCCCTTGAGATTATTATAGCTTTGTCTACTGGGGAGTCTTTCAGTTGATATATCTGATACTTTGGAATACACCACCCCTAGAAACAGAAGGAGCTTAAGAAAGTATTTTTCTAACCTTCTTGTACTACACAGTTCTACGGGCAATCTTTTACACTTCCTACCACAGACCTTGAATTAGCTGTTACTCCAAGAATCCCTGTTTCTTTTTGATTAAAGAATGTATTAGAAATGAACATCTGGGTATTGAGGATTCTTTGTTGAACTTTAATAACCTGCACCAAGCAAATTGTTGGCCCAAGCACACAAAGAATAAAAGAAAGTGGAGCTGTCTTAATGAAACTCAGGCTGGGACCCTATCATGTGTGCCAAATGTCTCTCAACTCATTTTCAATGTTTTTTGGTTGCTCATTCGACAGAAGCTTTTGCCCTTCTTACCTGAAATCTAGATTTTACTTATAGGCCAAGGTAAGGGGAGGTAAAAATTTCCATGTTTTAAACTATAGCATTATAAGTAGATGAGAAATATAGCCAAGACAATAAAAGAGTAAGATTCAATATCAAAGGACTGATCCAAATAAGATGGGTCACAGAAGAACTATGAAATTGAAGTGGAAAATGGAAATTTTAAGGTATAAAAATATACCAGAGTTGAAAAGAGATATAATTTATTTAACTGATGTTTAAAATCAAAAGGTTGGAAGGGCGGGACAAATAGGAAAACAGAGGGATCAGATGTTAGGATATGTACAATATGAGTCAATTAGGGGTGTTTTGAAAAACACCTTTTAGAAAAATTGCAATTAGAACCATGTTCAGCAATGAAGAATTACTTGTCTGGTTGACCTACTAGTGTTAAGAATGAGTAAGGAAAATCAAGATAGTAGATAGTTGGGGTTGGGCAACAT
Source organism: Cricetulus griseus (assembly GCF_003668045.3). Taxonomy (NCBI): domain Eukaryota; kingdom Metazoa; phylum Chordata; class Mammalia; order Rodentia; family Cricetidae; genus Cricetulus; species Cricetulus griseus. The sequence goes on along the minus strand of NC_048595.1, from coordinate 143,629,607 downwards.
TCAGTGCTCAGATTTACAGGCAAGTCTGCCACATGGTTTATAGACAGATCTTATTCTTTGGATGTAATGATCTTTGGAAACAATCTTGAAAAGTAAACATTTTAATAGAAGTCTGTTTCCGCTAAATTTGGATGATAATTGTATTTTCTTCTCAAGATCCATTTTATTTTAGTCATCTATAGTAGTTTGAGGCTTCTTCATAGAGATTACTGGTGCTCTTCAGAAAAAAAAAATGAGCTCAATGAAAAAATTCTACTTCAAACCTAATCACATGGAAGTCTTAATGACTTAAGGACAAGGCAACGTCACTTATAGGTGCCATAAGTGACAAATATAGTCTTAATTCAGAAATTAAAATATCAGTTTCAAGAAATATGCTTTCATTTGTGTGTTATGATAACCAATAGAAGCAGAAAGTTGATGTGAATTGTTGTGGGGGTAAGAGACTTTCACTGGGAGAAGAAATTTTAACATATAAATATATTGACTCCTCTATGTTCTCAATTGGATTTCATGGCTCCTTTACTATCTGTTTTAGTCCCTGCCATGTTGAAAGGTAAAGAGAAGATGGGAATGGCAAGGGACAGAGTGGATCTTATTGTTTCAATGAAAATAGAACCCTGCTACATGAACTTGGAAAGCATAAACATTCCTGGTCCAGGACAAACTGGATTCTTCAGGATTTCTCTATAGGGTCTCTGAGTCTTTACTTTCTCTTCTGAACAACTCCACAGCTTCTAGTCTGTTTGCAGTACATACTTAGCATCTGCTTACTGAGGCCTTTTCCCTATAATTCTCCTGGACAGCACAAAGCTGTGTTCTGACATTTTTTTTTTCCTGAGTGTCTCTCTCCCTGCCCATGGGGAAATAGTCACTCATTCCATGCTTTGAAGTTGGGAGTAGAGGTCATTCCCTGAGAAGCAATAGCTGTGATTTGACCACTGTCAATGTCAGCTCTCTATCTGTCATTTATCTTGGGAGCCAGCAACATCTTATTATGTCCCTGACTTTTTAAAATTCAGACATTCCTATGAAGCCTTTCCCTGGAATTGGGATGAGAAGACTAGGACTTATTTCTTCTCCACTTTGGGGGTCTGAGAAAGACTCACACAGACAATGACTTAGCTTCCCATTCTACAGTGGATTTGTTAATGATAGTTATCCCTAAAACACAAGTGGGAACTCTGAGTTAGCGACCACAAAGTCATTGCTCCTCAGTAAATGACTGAGGAGCTGATGCAGGTTATGACTATCTACTTGCTGATTCCTCGACATTGAATCCACTGCCAACATTACAGTAACTTGTGCCTGAATGCAGCATAACCAGAGCTTGTGATTTCTCTGGAATGGAGTTGAGCTTTCATGTGTTTCTGATGTCAGATGGAACTATAGCAGTGTGCTTGCTACAAAACCAGCCAACAGCAAAGTCACCAACAAAGAGCACAAACATGGAGAAATCCGTAGCATTAAATATGCTGTCAAGAGGACATTACTTCTAGTCAGAGACCTGAAATGAGAAGCTTGGGGGCCAAAGCTAACATTTCAGCTGACAGTGTGCACAGATTTTGATTCAGGTTGTCACGTGTGCTAAGCGAATAGCAAGGTGCAAATAGCACTGATTTGGGAGTTGCAAACACATTTCTGTTTGTGGACAAGTCTGAATATGGGACCCATGATATGAAGATGGACTACAAATACTTCTATCGACATCCTCACCATGTATTCACCCTGCTTTAATTCAAATTTATGTTCTTGGTCTGGCTGATGTTCCCAGAAGTCAGGCATGAGGCCATGGAGCCACTCCCTTGGCAAAGCTGAACATGACAATTAGAAGTTTCACCCTGGAATCTGCACTCTCTTGTCCTTCACTGTTTCATAAAGATGGGGATATTTACAATTAAGTTGAAAACACACTTGAAAGTGTGCCAGTTAGTTTACACTGCTACACAAAGCAGAAACTACTTCTAGATAATGTAAGGTAAAAATAGAGACACAGGGCCTGAATTAGAAAAAAAAAAGTGGCAAAGGAGACTGGACGGCCCCCAGTATCAAGGTCTGAAAGACTACAAGTGGTTGCTGCCAGGGCCCAGATTTACTGCACCTGGGTCTTATGTGGCCACCTGCTCACCAAGGGGGTTCTCCTTTTCCCTCATTAGGTTACCAGACGAATTTCAGAGTCGGTACCTCCTGCTGATGGAACTGAATTTTGTGTACTCCGTGCAGTGGAGGCTATAAAAATAAGGACAGGGCAGTTTTACTTTCTGTACTAGAAGGAAGGGCCTCCTTCACCAAGACTCATAAAGTAGGAAATTTACCACGCATGTAAAGAGGATGTAGATATGTAGCAGACAGGAAAACAAATTACCCAGAGGGTTCTTGTTTATTTAAGATTGACAGAGATTGCCAAAGTCACCTACTAGGTTGCTCTCTCTTTCCATTGAAATTGACCCCTGCAGAGAACCTTGGGAAATTTCCTCATTACCTTTACTTGAATTTTCAAAGGGGAGACATTTTCCCATGGGAAGGTAGCAGTGCCTAATCTGTAGTTTATCTGACAGATTTTATGATTTCCAGTTCATGGAACCATCTCATTTTGGTTTCCTCCACTACACAGTTTGTCTTTGTCTAGAGGCATCATAGCTTAGAAAATGCCCAGCATTTGATATAGTGCCGCTGTTCAAGTTCATTGCACCCACTCAGACTGGCAGACTCATAGACTATTTATTCCATTAGGTGAGCCTGAGATTGTTTTGGCTCCTTCGTGACACTATAGCATAACTATGACTTGCATTGAGACAAACGAGTTAGACATTTTCACAAGGACTGCCATCCATGTCAGCCTTCCCACTGTGCCTTTAAACTTATTTATTAATTGAAGCTGTTACATTTATCTCTCCAGTGTTTTTTGCTTAGTTTTAGCTCAGAAGACTTTTTGAGATCACTTTGGATATTGACTTTGATATTTCGTATGCTAGGACTTCCAGGATTGTGCAGCCTGTTGCTTTGTCCAGCATAGCTTCTATATTTTTATGCAAATGATTGGTAAATTGTTGTATAGGGAACAACTACATTAAAGAACTGTGGCATTTCATTAACTTGATTTGTCAAGGTTGACCCTGGGTCTTTGAACATTTTCAATTTTTGTCTGCCTTTGTTCTTCACTATCCTCTGGGGCTGTTCTCCCTTTCTCTGTGTTCTGTATATGAGACATTGCAGATCAGATACTCTTCCTATGCTTTTCACTAGTTCTGTGTCAGGCCCACATGTTTCAGGTTAAACAGTAGCTCCCCAAGAAATCTTTTCCTTACACAGTAAGTTTCTTCTATTAAGTCTTCTCATAATTTTATTCTGCAACGTCACACACTCTAGTTTCCTAACTCCACCTAATTCCTCCCTAGGCTTAAACATGGACAAAGTACATGTTTGGGCAACAATATGAGGGGTACAGGCATTTGGAATATGCCCACTACTTTAAATGATACTTGGCAATGGCCGTAGACTTTTATCATGAGGTATGTTGTGATTTGAATGTGAAATGCCATCTATAAGTTTCATATGTTGAAACACTTGACTCCATTTGGTAAGGTTGTAGAACCATTAAGAGGTGGGGCTTTGCTGGAGGAATTGCATCAGTAGGATGCAAAAACTTAAGGTTTTATGGTCCGGCTCACTGTTCCTGTTAACTCGGCTTCCTGAGTATACATACAATGTGACTAGCTGGTTTCCCTGCTGACTACCATGTCTTCTTTACCATAATGGAATATATTCCCTTTATCTGTAAGCCAGAACAGACTTTTATTTCCTTAGGTAGTTTATTGTCAAGTATTTTGTCTCTGGTATGACACAAGTAACCAATATAAAATACAATGCTTATTGTACATGGGAATCATTTAGCCCATATTATGATATACATATAATATTGCTTTAACTTACCACAGAAGGGACTTGATTTGTATACTACAGAAGAAACAACAAAGGTCAGCAGTACTACTCAGTTAAGAAAACTAAAAATCCTGTACATTTAAATTGTTCCTATATTATTTTTATCATTCCTGGAAGGATTTCCCTTCAACGGCAGGGTTTTCTCACTGAAACAACAAGGGCAACAATGCTGGCACCTTGCTTAATTATTTCTAGTGCATTCATTCTTCCAAAAAAAGTCAGTGAGGTAGAAAAATGAGTGCCACCATCAGCGTATGTTAAGTTATGCTAACAAGGGAAAATCGTTACCTCAAAAGAAAGCCATAGTCTTTGTGTTCATTGGCCATTATCCATCAGAAAAAATCCACTGAAATGCGTGTGATTTCTAGGTACTAACACTAAACTCACATTCTGAACTTCAGATGGAGACATTAGAGAACAAAGTTAGTCAGTCTGAAAGCAGTGGTAGTTTTGGGTATCCAACAAATAGATGAAACATGAGGTGTCAGGAAAATTGATAAGGAAGTCTAGAACACAAGGCAATCATGGGAGAAACCACTGCAAACATTTTACTTTGCTAATGGGCTAGTTCTTATCAAATTGCCCCACAAGTGTAGATAAAAAATACCATGTCAATGCCTTCTTCTCAAATATGAAAAGCTGAACAAAGACTCTTAACTCGTTCTCAAAAAATATTTGCTTTCATACTTCCTGGTCTATGTAGTTGAAAAGAGTCCAATCAAGTTTCTGTAAGGATAATGTCTAATTATAATTTGCATTGCTACTGAAGGCAATAGTGAGTTCATAACCTTTTATCTGGGACTCATGCTTGGGTGATGTCACCATATTGTTATTGCTGAAATCAATTTTATATTGTGGACACCTAAATCATGATTCTACGTTGTTAGAAAACTGAACTACTGGATAAAATAGCTTTTTCATACTCATTAAAAAAAAGAAGACTGTTTGTTTTGACAGCAAATAGCATAAACATCCACTGCAACCGAGTCTCATAGACTATTATTTTTAACATCATTGATTGGTCCAGTGGGGGAGGGATAGAAACCAATTCCATAAAGCAATTGAATTAATGATTGTAAAAATTGAATGGACTTGCCCACTTTTTTCCATTGTGTGAATGGTTTGCAAAATTGAAAACAATAGTCAAGGGAGACACAAGACACAGCATGAAGAAGTATGAGTTAATGATGGAATGGAGCTTATTCTTTTGGAATCCTGCCAACCAAACATCATTTGCTTTGCAATTACACCACAGTGATGACACCTAAGTCACAGTGGGCAATAGGAGAGATGCCGGGCTGCACAAACTAGCATCACCTCTCCAACTCTCTGGTTGGGTAAGTCTGAGAGCTTTATCAAAACCAACAGCAACACCAATGTTAATCTCCTGTTATGTGGCAAGTTCCCTGATAGGTGATTTGTGGATGTGATTACATTTTATCCTAATGACTATAATTTGGTGAATATTCTCCACATGTTAAAGATAAGGAAGTTAGGGGTCAAAAGGTTAAATCCCCTAGTAAATAACAGAGTTAAGACATCACTAGCTCTATCTGGCTGCTTTATTCTCTGTAACAACACATTTATGTGCACATAAGTTATATTATTGGTATCTGTATGAATATTGATATATATAGAAAATCTCAATGTACATACACATATATGGATGAATATATCTATTTTTATGTTTCTGCACAAATATTTTGTTATGATGAATATTTTCACTGTACCTAATAAGGATGGCCATTGTAACTCTTATGTTAACTGTCCCTATGATCTTTTTATATCTTTGGCTTCTAGTTTCTTCATGTTTTCAAAATTGGAACAACTTGTCACCAAATAATGTTTAAAACTATTTGGGATTCTTGGCTTAGAGTAGTTGTCAAGTTACCAAACAAGGCAAGGGCAAGGAAAAACACACTGCAGGAGAGAGAAAAGTTTCCAAAAGTTGAGCAAAGGGGTCCAGGAAGTTGTGCCTGGCTCCGTGGGCATTGCAGAGTTTTTGATAGCAAGGAAAGGGCATGTGTGATTCATCTGTTTTGATCTGCACGTTTAACACAAACAGTTTCTGGTGGCAAAGCACTTTTTCCTTCTTTCTTTCTTCTAGCAAACTTTTCAGGGCCATGAAAACTTTGAAAATGATAAATAAGACTCAGAGGATCAACTTAAAAATAAATGGCCCAGTTGCTAATGAAACACAAGGAAGATCTCTAAATGTATTATCTGTCATGATGCTTCCTAGTGCATTGGTGAGAATGGTAGACAGAGAGCACTGGCACTGCTTTCTAGAAGCCAGCAGTCCTGACAGATCTCAGTGTCCCTTTCTCTGACTGAGATGAAACCCAGTTACAGGGGCCTGGGAAAGTGTTATGTGTTGTTTGTTCTAATGCACTTTCCTGTAAGATTCTGTTTCCAGCCTACAGTTTCTCTCTTTGCTCCCCTCCCCCACCCAGTCTCTGTGTAAGCACCCTGTGGCTAGAGGGCCACACAGTCTGAGCCAAAAGTATTTTCAATAGAAATGCCAGGAAAATGCTGTTTCTCATGGCATCCAAAAAAGCAAACAGAGCAGAAGCCAACTTCATGGGAATCTCAAACCTAGACCTCTGGAAAACGATGGTAAATGGCCTATGAACTACACTAAGAAGAACAATTCTGCTTTGCAAGAGGAAGGCTTTGAGATGGATGACTCCTGAAACGTCTTGTGTTTTTAAGGTGAATACTTCTGGGAGAGCTTATCAGAAGTCACACTGTCTGAGGAAGTCGTGGGGTGTTTTAATCATGTTGATCCAAGTGCAATTGCTAGTTGTCTACTTATGAATGAAGCACTGTTGAAGAAGACAAAGCCACACACCCCTTTCCTCTCTCCACCAGAGTTTCTGCATCATGTTGTCACTGCTGTGCTCACACGTGGTTCTTCTATTTTCCTAGGAGAGGCCGATTTCATTTTTCTTCCCTGTAACTCAGGACATGTTCTGTGGTTTACAAAACCTCAGATTCCAGAGACTCACCATCATGCAGGTGACCTGAATGTGCTACTGAGCACAGAGCACATGACTATTAACAGTTATGAAGTATGGAGTTGTGTTAGCTATGTAGATATAGAGATTTTCACACTGAAGTGATGGCTCCTGATGTGGGGATAGGGGCACTGGGGAGAGGTTTCTGGGAGTGAAGCTTACCTGGGCATTCAAAGACACAAATTAATATATATATTGCCTGGGTCCCAGACTGACTTAAAAGAGAAACAAGCTAAACACCAGTTTTTGCCTCTTTTTGCTTCCTGACTGTGGATGCAATGTGACCTTATGCTCTCCTACCATTTATCCCTTCAGTAATAGACATCATCCTCAAACTGTGAGCCTAAATAAACCTTTTCTTCCTTAAGTTGCTTTTGTCAGATATTTTGTCCCAGTAAAGAGAAAAAGGAAATAACTGAACAAATGCACAATTATATGTATGTGTGTGTGTACTTAGATATTGATTTTAAAGAATTGGTTTGCACAATGATCTGGACTAAGAATCCATATCTATAGATCATGCTGATAAGTAGAACTCCATGAAAGAGTTGATTTTGCAGCTCTTGAATCAAAAACACTTTGGGCAGGTAAGTCAGCAGGCCAGAACTTCACACAAAATTTCTATGTGCAAACTTAAGGCAGAATCCAGTTTTGGGAGGAGTGGGTAACATCAGCTTTCACTCTTAGGCCTGCCACCCCCACGTCATGGAGGTTAATCTACTTGAGTCAGATGATGGTCAATGATAATCACTTCTGGGAAAGGCAACACCTTAAGCATTTGACCAAATGACTAAGCAGGATAGTTTAGATAGGTTGACACATAAAACTAGCTAACACAAAAGCTATCAGATTAATAGAATTGGCTCTCCTGGATGACTGACATTTGACCCTGGAACATCTGAAAAGGAGTGAGAATCTAGGTTGAGAAAGGCCGTTGGAACCTGCTCTAAGTTAAAGAGGTCAATGTTAGGACTGAAATCATATTATGAGTCAGACAGAACACATTCTAAAAAATCCACCTAGCCATCATTGACAGGTGAAACTATATTAAACATCAGTATGGAAAAGCCAAAAAATGTGATGTTGGTTGCAGAGAGCTGCATGGCAGGGGACTATTCTGAAGGAGTCCTACTTCTATAAGTACACATTGATCGTGGTGTTTTATTACATTTAAAAAAGATGTCTACTATTCTCCATACTGAATCTAAAGGTTTATAAGAAACATATATTCAGCTCTGGTAAAGATCCTAGCCAAAAAGGTACTTCCAAATTTGAATAAAAATACTGAATTCTATAGCTAGATTTCCCATTGATTGGCAAAATTTATACACATGCACACATAGTCATATATATGAGTATGAGCATATACTCAAGTGTGTATGTATGCTCATATATGTGTGTATCTGTCTGTCTGTCTGCATGTCTATCTATCTATCTATCTATCTATCTATCTATCTATCTATCTATCTATCTTTCTATCTACCCGTCACCTATCTCCCTATTTATAACTATCTATATCTATTATCTATCTGTCATCTATCCATTTATCTTATCTAGGCATGCATATACCTCTCCCCACTGTCTTTCAAATTCATTGCCTCTGTTTTCATCAACTGTTAAACATAGAGTTTGAAAACTGTCTTTGAAAGATTATTCTATTAGATTTAATATATCCAGTAATTTAAACACATTCACAACTCAAAAAATATGAAGAAGTAAAGAAAACGTAGGTAAAGCACTAATATAAAAATGACAGAAGGAATAATGAATTTAACAATATACATAAAGGACCAGTTATGAAAACTAAAAGTTTCAGAATTTGTTGATTTAAAAGTTTCAGAATTTGCTTATTGTTAAATCCAGTCCTGTGTACTACTTGAACTGACTGGCTAAATGAAGTTGATGTATTTGAACAAAGTGAAAACTTGGAAGTTATAAAAGGAAGAAAATGGTTAAGGATATGAGAAACAATTAGGATAAAGAGATATAAAATATATTTATTGCTAAAGACATATCCTACAGTATGTCCCAAATATAGACAAAACAAAATTAACATTTCAATATAGTAGATTATGTTGAAAAAAGTTTAACATGTTTTTAATACACTACTGACCAAGGAAAACAAAATAGTTCATTTAGTTTATTGATTAATAGCTAGATGAAGAGTGACATAAAAGACTTGGTTAGTGCGTCTGATAAATTTGGTTACTAGGAATAAAAAGAATGTATGAAAGTTTCCCAGCAAGTTGAAATTTGAGAGTAAAAAAAATTCTATTGTCCAAGCAACAATTACATGTATTATAAATTGTATAACCAAGAAAATAATGGTAAACTTTATAGATTGGTTATAGTCAGAACATCCCTTCTGATTACAGGTGACAGGGCTACCTCACACAATGCCAGTGTGATAGCGTGCTACTTTAAACTTTCTGGAAAGCAGGTTGGCAGTATGCTATAAGAAGTTTAAATGTTTCTATCTACTTATAGTGTTATTCCATTTCTTAGAATCCACTATAAAGCAGTATTCTGAAATATGGATACATAGTTTTGCCAAAGTTGTTATCAACATGCTCAACAATTGAGAAGTTATTAAGATATGATATCTCCATATGATAACATATTAGCCAGAAATTAAAATAATATTTATGAAGATATTTTAGTGATATGAGAGAATGATGCAATGTATTATATAAAACTGGGACTAGATAGATATATTAAATCTTGCACAAAGATTCTGAAAGTCATCAATGTATTCCCTGGTGTTCTTAGCCTAAAGAAGACTATAGATAAAGTTCTCTCATCTATAAGTTGACTGCACACCTTATATTGGGTTAATTCATATCACTTTTGACAAAATTACTAACAGTGCCCCCTTGCCACCTGAATGGGCTCTTCTTGGATGACAATTCACAAGCCATTCTCTTTCTGTGGTCTACAAAGTTTATGCTATCAAATGCCTCCATGCACAGACTAATTTACTAGTTTCTGCCCCCACCTCTGTAACACTCCTACTGATCAGAATATCTTCATACTTTGTGAATTTTTCTGGAAGAGTGTCAATTCTATGTGCCATTGTCATGTGGATAAAGAAACAGCATGATGACAGACATGAGCAGGGAAGAGTAATTTTCTTCCCCATTACCCATTGTTGGTCTTCTTCCCATCCACCTCCATTATCTTCTTCCTCATCATCCTTCATTGGTCTTAGAGAAGGGTTTGATGACTGAGTTTGAGGTGGAAATGGATACAAGTTGTTTGTGTTCCCTGAATGCATGTATGAAAACTGATGCCCTACTGGGGTTATGGCTTGTTAGTCAATGGTTTCTGTCTAAGCATAAGAACTTAATTTCTGTCCCCCAAACCCATGGCAAAAATAAAGCCTGTCATAATGATACATTATGTAGTCTCAGAAATGGGGAGACAGAGACAGACAGAGCCCTAGTGCTCACTGACTGTGCAGTCTAGTCAAATTCGTGAGTTCTAGGCCCGTGAGAGTCCCTGCCTCAATACAAAATAAAGTTAAACTAAACCAAGCAAAGACCAACTTGGACAGTTTCCTGAGGAATTAAGGTGACATCTCAGGTTGACTTTTGGCTTCCTTATGCATGAGCAAGCATACGTATGTTAATGTCCCCACACTCACACATATGAACATCCATGTACATATACCTGCACACACAAACATACAATATGAATTTAATGCAGTATCATCAAGGGGCCAGACAGAAGATTTCTTACCAGGAACCCATAGAGATAGGTTGCACCAAGGCCTCCGCAGAGTTGAAAGGATGGAAAGAAGTTAGACTCAGGGTGAGGCTGACAAATGGACTGATTTATGCAGCTGACACTCAGAAGACAGGTGTTCATTCTCAGAGCTCACAGTGAGGATGTGGGTTTGGGAACTAGGTAAGCTTCTGAGAATGTAGGGATGGACAAGTGGTACTAGGAGACATGTAATTTACATGGCAGAGTGAAGAGGTACTGCAAGATACCCCAAGTAATTCTGATGCAGGTAGATAGAAAAGAAACCAGGGTTAGAATTCAGCCTTGCGGAGAAGCAGTAAACAGAAATAAAAATGACCTGGGCTCAAAGAAGTTCTTCATTCCTTAGGGAAAATGAGCTTTTCTAGTAGCCTATGAAGCAAGGACTGTGCTCTGGGTCCCAAAAGGAGTGGAGAAATCATCTGGAATCTTGAGACTTAGGGACAAACGCTGGTAACTGGACTTCATGATCATGGCAACCTGTTTGATACAAAATATGAGGTTTCTTGTGTGTCTACAAAGCTTCATGGCCCATAGATACTGATACTACTGAAATGATGATCCTAGCAAGGGGATGTGGCTGGACAAAAGCAAAGGCAGTAAGAGATTTATTCCATAAGTAAAAGGGACAATAAAGGAAGAGAGCTCTAGGAGCTCTAAGATACAGGAACACATATAGCAGCAACTTCACTCACCTAAAGCTAATTGTTCACATGTTGTGATGCCACACAATCAATTGTTTTTAGTTATATATTCCCTTGTCTACTCAAGCTAAACATGACTTCCCTAGAATACAAAGAAGAAAAACCCAGACCCTTTCCCAGTATTGTCATAATCGTTTTCAAGCACAAAATTAGGAGATAGAATAAAATAAACAGTGTTTTTCTGAACAGATGTGTTGTACTACTCTGGCTGGGAACAGCTGATACATGCATGGATCTAGTTTAAAACCCAGTTCAAAAATAATATTTTTGTTGGATTAAAGACTCTGGTGATTTACACCTAACATTTGCCCTTAACTCTGACTACAAGCCAAAGTCTAGTAACAAATAGAAACCCGGTGTAATTTTTGAGTTCTGAGCAGTGCTGTAAACTCACAAGAAACAATGCTAAGATCCAGGAAAGCTTTCCCATCTTGTCATCAGATGTGTGAGTGTTCAAACATGCTGGTTCTGAACTCCCAAGTCTTCTCTCAAACTTTCCCATGTTTATGGCTGATCAATGCACAATAAGCATCTGAGTTAAAGGAATGAGTCATATGTGTTTCTTGATAAACCTTTTGTGCATTTGCCTTCTTGTTCATAAAGTGGAACAAAGCTGCATTCTGAAAATAGTAAAGGACTTGTAATTTTTTCTCATGAGTTCTCTCAGGTTTTTCTTATTTTTTGAGGTTCTATGTAGTCTCTTGAGATTCTGAATTTTGTTATCCATGCTTTCTACAGATTTTTTCCTTTGGTTTTTATCTTGGGAATGTTTTTTTTTCTGATGGTAGCACTTGCACTTTCAGAGAGCTTCTACAACTACTACAAAACTACATTTTCACATTCAACTCAAATATGTAAAGTAACTTATTTGAAGTATTCTTTCTTGGTGGGAAAATGCAAATTTCTAACTCAAATCTGATTACACTTAAGAAGCAAACATTAATTTTAATTACATGAAAAATAACAAAAATTTAACATGTTCAAAACCAGAAGATAAAGCCAACCTCAGTCTAAATTGTTTTTGTTCTGGTCACTATGTTACATTAAATCTCATTTTTATAATGGGAACATTTCAGAATCAAATATATTTTTTTACTTTTATCCTTTACCTTTAAATTAATGAAATATAAAGTTATCCTTACTCATTTCAAATTCTTTACTAAGTAACATACATCTGCAGAAAGTATTTCTTAGTTGGTAACATATTCCTAATGATGTGGAATACAGGGATGTATGCCCCTAACCCAGGGGCATTCAAAAGACAATTTCAGGATACAGTATGAAGAAGAAATAAAGTCAACTGAGAACAGGTAGAGAGAAGAGAGGGATGGAGGAATAAAGAAAGAGAGGGGAAATATGAGGAAGAGTTGGAGGGAGAAGAGGGGGATTTGAAGAGTAAATTTAAAAAGCTAATTAACAACATGTACTTTGATCATACTACTTACCCCTCCTCCCAAATTCAATTTCACCTCCTTACAATTCAACTTCGAGTTTTCTTACTTTCTTCATAATTCCATTGAGTCAAATTCGTGTAGCCCAGGTACTCTTTGGTGTAAGGCTTGTCCTGGAGTCTGGTTGATATACCATGCATTACATCATTAAGGAAATCTCACTGTCCCTCTCCTAGAGCTACTAAATTCTAATAGCACCTTTCCTGGGGGTGGGACTTCATGCCTATCTCTTGTACTCTCTGTTGGATTTTGTCTGACTTGTGTTTATGCAACCTTGTGTGTGCTGTGATAATCAGTATGAGTTAATGCGTGCAACTACGCTATTGTGCCAGAAATCATTGTTTCTTTGAAGTCATTCAAATAACAATGTTTACTTTAAAAAGTGATTTTCGGTATGTTCCAAGAACAGCTTGGTGTTGAGTATATAGTATCTCAATCTTATACTAATGATAAAGTGACAATAAAAATAACTAATAAGAATGAAAATACACAACATTTTGTGTATTAATCCTTTGATTCAGCAAAAATTAAATATTAACATAAGAATACTACAAATTATTCTAATTCTCAAATTATATTGTTCCTACTTTATTTGGAGTCTAGGGTAGACCTTTGTTTTGTGTGTGGATTTATGACTAAGTACCATTATTGTTTTCAATCTCTTATTACCTTTTTCATGCTTTCTAGACATGTTTTAAGTAGTTTTTGTTTCCTATGTCTATTCTGTAGGTTGAAAAAAATGGACTCTTCTTATTAATGAGATAATTGTGTGGGAACATGTAAAGTAAGAATCATGATTTGTCTATACCAGATGACAGTGAACAATTCTATTGACTGTGAAAGGAAAGTAGACATACTCATTTAAAATGAGATCTTGGATTGAAGCTGGTACATGATATTAATCATCATATAATGATAAAAGTAAAACTGGAGGTGAGCTAGGGAATTTTATTCACTCACTAGCACTGGGTAAACAGTGCTCAATTCAACATCAACAGCCATGAATCATCATTAATCTCACTGGGCATGTCCTTTAAAGTCTATGTGGACATCCTTTTTTGGGTCTTCTGTTCAAACAAAGATGTTGCCATTACTTTCTAATCTCTGTCATTTTTAATCAGTAGCATCATTAATAACTCCTGTTTCTTACCTTCATAAACTTCCCTGATATACCTTGGATTAATAAACTCACTACCCCCAATATTAAAATATAATGCATTGTTGTGTTACATGTTTGTGTTCTGACAAATAAAACTTGCCTGGAGATCAGAGGGTGGAGGCTTGTACAGATAGGAGACAGGAGGTGATAAGGCTGGGCAAAGACAGGATCTTGGTCCCATTTGATGGAGAATTTGGGAGGTAAGAAGTCTCTGGTGGCTGCTACTCTGCTTCTCTGATCTTAAACCTTTAACCTGATATCTGCCTCCTAGTTTTTATTGATAAGACTAATTAGAATCACACCTCATCTTGTGTCCAACTTTTGGGGCACAAATTCACAAAAATGCCACTTGCCTGTGGCTTTGCAGAAACCAGTACAGACTTTAGCTACATGCGGCCAGAGTTGCCACCCAGCTGGCTAGGTTTTCCTTTTCTTTTTCCCAAGCCCTCTGAGTGAGTGTAGGTTTTTTTCTGTTGCAGCCTCTCTACAGCAAACTCCACAGGTGCTTGGACTCCAAATGCTGCTAGAGTTGGTCCTTTATCACCACCCAGCTTTGTCTTTTGGCAGTTCCCACTGCACTGCTTCTTTCCCACAGTCCCCCGTGTACATTTTTCAGACAGGAGACTCCTTCTCTCAGTGATTTGTGGGCTTTCCCTGGACCTCTTCCTCAGGCTGCTGCCACACAGGGTAGCTGCCTTGCCACCCACTTAGGTTTCTACTTTTCTTAACAGCATCCATCAGTCTCACACTTTACCATCATCTTCACTGTCATCACCATCAGAGTTGGTGAGACAATCTGGAATTCTTAAAGGGAGATATTAGTTTAAAAAAAGAAAGAGAGGGAGTATTTTTCTCTTGTTAAAAATATTAATTTTGATAATTATTATTTTATCCCTAAAATGTTGGTTGATATGAGTGCCAAGATACAAGTCTTACAGAAACTTATTAAAACAGATCATAGAGATATTCAGACCCAAACAGAGAAATTTAAAGGAGAACCAATATAAGCATTACATTATGAAGTAAGAGAGGAAAAGTCTAAAGTTTTCAAACAACCAGCTAAATTTTTCTGGTTACCTTACAGGAACTGTCAAATGACAGGTATCCCCAGTGCTGTTTAAGACCTGACATTTCCTGTGGAAATGTTACATTTGAAGAGATTGAAGGAGGTGATAGCCTCATATGGTGTGCATTAACCTTTTGTAAGGCAGATGTTAAATTTGTGGTCAACTAGTAACAGAATTATCTGACAAAACTGCAAAGACTTAGTAACAGCAGTATTGGAGCCCTGATCCTCAATTGTAGTGGAGGACCTGGTAGACAGATGAGGTTAGGACCACTAAACAGTGAACTAGGGCTAGAGGTATTGAAATTTCCTAAGACTAACTTCTTGTAGAGGATGATTATGCTAATTACAACAGCAGTCTCTATATGATGACATACCCTGGCTCTATGCCATGCAGCAGCTTTGAATGTTCAGGACAGAATTGAAGAAATTAGAAAGAGAACTGAGCCATTTACTAGAGTTATACTGGGCCCAAAAGAAAACTTCACTGATTTCTTTTTAACAAAAATTGACTCATAAATAGAATAATACTAAATTCAGAAACTAGGCAAATAACAATTGAGTCTTTGGCTTTTGGAAATGCTAATTCACAATGAAAAGGGTAATTAGGCCTCTAAAGGCAAGATCAACACCCATAGAGAAATGGATCTGAGATACAGTCAATATTGAATCTCATAACCATGATGATCCTTAGATAGGAGAGGTGATTTCCAGAGACTTGAAGACAAATCAAATGTCAGGTGTTTCAATTATGGTAAACATAGTCACCTTAAAAGGGATTGTAGGCATTCCTAGGAACAATGTTTATTCTAAGAATAATCCAAACAGAACTCGCCTCCCTTCTGGAATATACAGAAAGTGTGGCAAAGACTGACTTTGGACCAATGAATGTAGATTAACAAGGGGCAGACAAGGTAACCCTTTGCCATTAGGAAATGCCTTGGTGGGTGGACTCTTGTAGGCCCTCAGGTCAAATTTGGTTCAGTCATTCCTGTCACCATGGGGAAACTCCACCCTAGAACAATTAAAGAAACAAATGTCTATTGTAAAAGACCATACTTCTCTGGATGATAGAACAGCTTTAGAAGATAAAACAAAAGTTTCAATAGAAACTATAAAGCAAATATGATACAGATTAAATTTTAACAAGAGAGACATCTTAATTAGAAAATATGATAGTTCATCAAACAGCATGACTATTCATTCAATCTAAATGAACTCACAAGATTAATTAATTTACAATCTTAACAAATGCATTTCGTTTGCCAAAAGGGAATCTCCCCAAAGTTAGGGTTGGGGCAGGGTTTTGTTTTTATATTTCAAGGAGAATGAAGGCATCCTGTTAAGGAATTTGAAGACCACTGAACAAATGAGATGTCTGAAGACAAAGGACAAATTACCCAGGAAAACAGTCCCAAAAGAGTAAATTGACCTATAGGTACATCTCGTCTCCAACAGGATAAAAATCTCATAAATCTTCCCAAATATTTGCTTCTGCTATTCTTTACAGACACATAATGCAAATGGTCTTTTTGTAGTCTGAGTTGAATTAAAAATTAAAATGGCTTTTTAGTTGGAGTGTGGCTCTCTCCTTCTCTAAACTTAAGCACACTTGTTAAAGCAAAATCCAAAAATCTCTGTCTCATGTCAGAAAAGCCTCCTGATATGGAACAAAAGAAAAACAAAGATTAAGAGATGATTATATTGACAATAATCTCATAATTCTTTGGTTTGACTCTTCAAAGCTTTTCTTAAGGTATAAATATTATCTCAAAATTTATAAGATTAATACATAATTAAACTTTTTGTCATTATATTAATGGTCATGTAGAGTACTAACTGTAGAAAAAGGCTTCACCTAGATTCCTGTACATGATTTTGAGTTTGAGGTTTTATCAGGTGACTAGGAATTAGTTTTTAAACATAACAAATTATAGTTCATTAATTTCTTCCACATCTGTCTTTATACTGCCCATAATGTCTATCTTCTCTGATGCCGAATCAAACTGTATTTATATCTTGAGATTAACCAATGCCAACTTCTCCCTGCTTCATTGAAAACATTAAATATTTATCTTCTCAATCATATGAATTTTTGTAACAATTTAGCCTGTTCTATTTAGTACATGAGCATATATTTCTACACAATATTCGTTTTTACTTCACCATTGTTAACATTGCTCCTTTTCAATGTAATAATGTATATGTGTCATACAAAATAATACATGTAAATACTTTAAGAAATTCTATTAATTTGCAAATGTTTTTTTTCTCTTTTTGCAGTATAATCTACCACAAGGCTTATCTAAACATAATCCTAGACATGTGACCACAACATTTGTGTTGTTTTAAACCATTTAGAATTCTGCTCCCAAAAATACTACTTGAGCGGGAAATGACTTCTGATATCTGTGTATATAGCTCATGAGTCAGGGGAGGCACAAAGTAATTTTCCACTGCAGGGAACACCAAGCAGAGCGAGCACATCTGAGATTTCATTTAGTAAATGAAAGACAAGAGGGTATTAAAAAAATATGCATCTTAATGCATTTCACTTTTGTTTCTGGTTACCTGGAAGGACAGAGTGGTATGCTGTATGCATACCCTAACCAATGTAACACGTTGAAATATTCATTCTGAGCTTTGTACCCAAAGGAATTTCCAAATGATTTGTGAATAGAATCAAAATTATAAACTATGTCTGAAAGGATGACCATGAGACTCTTTTCCTGGTTAAATGCATGGCACTAATCTTAGATTTTCTACTTAAATAGAAAGAGAAAAGCAACAGTGAAGTGTGAGTGGCTCAGGAAATTAGTGCATGATTAAAACCATCTTTGCTGCTGGGCTTGATAAATCCAAGGTAAGACTTTTGTCCCCAGTAATCACCTCCTTATGATGCTACCTAACAAACACAGAGCATTCTTTTTTTCATTTAAATTAGAAACAAGCTTGTTTTGCATGTCAAGCCCAGTTCCCCCTCCCTCCCCTCCTCCCCTGTCCCCCTATCTGACACCCTTTCTGCTCCCCAGAGAGGGTGGGGCATTCAATGGGGGATCTTCAAGTCTGTCATATCATTTGGAGCAGGGCCTAGACCCTCCCAAGTGTGTCTAGGCGGAGACAGTATCCCTCTATGTGGAATGGGATCCCAAAATCCATTCATATACTAGGGATAAATACTGATCTACTACTAGAGGCCCCATGATTGCCCAGGCTCTTAAATGACACCCAGGTTTAAGGGATCTGGATCAGTCTTATGCTGGTTTCCCAGCTATCAGTCTGGGGAACACAAGCTCCCAATTGTTCAGGTCAGCTCTTTCTATGGTTTTCTCCAGCCTGGTCTTGACCCCTTTGCTCATCACTTCTCCCTCTCTGCAACTGGATTCCAGGAGTACTTGTCAGTGCTTAGCTGTGGGTGTCTCCCCCTGCTTCCATAAGTGCTAGATGAAGTATCTAGGATGGCATATAAGTTAGTCATCAATCTCATTATCCGGGAAGGGCATTTAAGGTAGCCCCTCCACTATTGCTTAGAATCTTAGTTGGGGTCATCATTGTAAATCTCTGGACATTTCCCTAGTCCCAGATTTCTCTTTAAACCTATAATGGCTCCCTGTATTATGTTATCTCTTTTCTTGCTCTTTCTATTCTTTCCCTGACTCAATCTTCATGCTCATTTATGGTCTCCTCTCCCATCCTCTTTTCCCCTTCTCTTTCTCCTAATTGCCTCTTCTCTTCCCCCCCCCATGCTCCCAATTGTCTCAGGAGATCTTGTTCCTTTCCCCTTCTCAGGGGTCCCATATATGTCTCTCTTAGGGTCCTTCATGTTTCCTAGGTTCTATGGCGGTGTGGATTATGGATTGGTAATCTTTTGCTCTATGTCTAAAATCCATATATGAGTGAGTGCAAACCATGTTTATCATTTTGTGACTGGGTTACCTTACTCAGGATGATTTCTTGTAGTTCCATCCATTTGCACATGAATTTCAAGATTCCCTTGTTTTTCACACTGAGTAGTGTAAATGTGTAAATTTACCATTGTGTAAATGTAACACATTTTCTCTATCCATTCTTCAGTTTAGGGGCATCTAAGTTGCTTCCAGGTTTTGGCTATTACAAGTAATGCAGATATGAACATAATTGAACAGATGTCCTTGTATGAATGTGCATCTTTTGGGTATATGTCTAAGAGTGGAATTGCTGGATCTTGTAGTAGACTGATTCCTATTTTCCTGAGGAATCTCCATACTGATTTCCAAAGTGGCTATACAAATTTGCACTCCCACACGCAGTGGAGTAGTGTTCAACCTTCTCTACATCCTATCTAGCATAAACTGTCATTGGAGGTTTTGATTTTAGCCATTCTGACAGGAGTAAGATGGTATCTCAGAGTTTTTTTGATTTGCATTTCCCTGGTTACTAAGGATGTTGAATACTTTCTTAAGTGTCTTTCAGCCATTTTAGATTCCTCTGTTGAGAATTCTATATTTAGTTCTGTACCCCACTTTTTAATTGGATTATTTGGTTTTTTGTTGACTAGCTTCTTGAGTTCTTGGCATATTTTGGAAATCAGACCTCTGTCAGATGTGGGGTTGGTGAATATCTTTTCCCATTCTGTGGGCTGCTGTTTTGCCTTATAGAAGCTTCTCAGTTTCAGGAGGTCCCATTTATTAACTGTTGATCTCAGGGTCTGTCCTAATGGTGTTATGTTCAGGAAGCAGTCTCCTGTACCAATTCTTTCAAGGGTACCTCCCATTTTCTCTTCTTAAGGTGCAGTGTGGCTGGATTTATGCTGAGGTCTTTGATACATTTGGACTCAAGTTTTGTGCATGGCTATAGGCATGGATCTATCTGCAGTCTTCTACATGCCAGCATCCAGTTATGCGAGCACCACTTGCTGAAGATGCTTTCTTTTTTTCCATTGTATAATTTTAGCTTCTTTGTTAAAAATTAGGTATTTGTAGGTATGTGGGTTTATATCAGGGTGTTCAATTTCATTCCATTCATCTGCCTGTCTACTTTTGTGCCAATACCAAGCTGGTTCCAGGACTATAGCTCTATAATAGAGCTTGATCTCAGGGATGATGATGCATATGAAAGTTCCTTTATTGTACAGGGTTGTTGTGTCTATCTTGAGTCTTTTATTTTTCCGTATAAAGTTGAGTATTGTTCTTTCAAGGTCTGTGAAACATTGAGCTTGGATTTTGATGGGGACGGCAATGAATATGTAGATTGCTTTTGGCAAGATTGCCATTTTTACTACGTTGATGCTACTTATCCAAGAGATCTTTCCATTTAACCCATAGCATTCTTATTTCTTAAAAAAAGCATCTCTAATTACAATTAAACCTTGGGTGTTTCATTATTATTACTATCTCTCTGGCTTGAAATACTGTGCAAAAATACTTAAAAATTCATAGATATAACTGTGATTTATAAAATGTATCATTATGTAAGCAAATTCCTGCTGTTCCACAAATGCTGCAGCCATAGATGTTGAGGGAAACTTTTCTCCATCTTCTTCAGTTCTTCAGACTGTTTTCTCTCCATCCTCTGGTGCCCATAGCTGTTTAATGAAACAACCACTCTGAGGCTTATTATCAGTTACAATTGTTTGGCCAATGGCTTAGGCTTCTTATTGGCTAATTGTTTCTTAAATACTATCCCATTTCTATTAATCTGCACATCACCATGTAGTTGTAGCTTACTGGTGATGCCATTGAATCTTGATTCACCAGTGGCTACATGGCATTTCTCCACCCCACCTGCCTTCCTTCTCTCTCTATCTTTGCTGGGATTTCCTGCCTAGGTTTATTATGTCTGGCCAATGGCTAAAACAGCTTTATTCATCAACCAATAAAAGAAACACATAGTCACAGCATACAGACAGACAGCCTATATCACATGGAGATAAATCATATTATAAATGACATATTTCTACAGAACTGTGCATTGAACCTTCATGCATGTATGACTCTTCTATTTGCATTATGAGTTTTCTAAGATATGCTGGTACTCCCTAGGGATCAGCAATAGAATTTGGTAAAATTAAAAATTGGCTGGGAGTAAGTATGTTTAGACTGATTTTTAGTATAAAAACTCTTTGGATTACTTCTGCAAGGCCATTTTTAAAAGCCTGACATCTTTTCCATTTCAAGGAGGCAGAATTCCCAGATATCTGCAGCAAATCTGGGATTTCCCCATATATTCTTTCCCATCAAACAAATTGATTCCATTATATAAAAGAGAAGATATCTCAGGTCTTTGGCAACCACACAACCTGTATACTTTTCCCGGTTTCTTGTGAAAACTTTGTGTCTCATTTGCTTGAAAGCTAAGAAAGTGGCATCTGCCTTCTCTACATCAGTGATTTTTGGCCCTACAAATCAATTTTGATAAGCTTTGTCTCCAATTTCTGTGAAATGATGTGTGAATCAACATTCAATCTCAATATTAAAGTTGTATTGTATGTACCCTCTGAAATATTTTCTTACCAAATTTATCAATTACTTTCTATGTATAAAATAAGTGTTCCCAGCATCACTGGCTTGAGAGAAAATGAGCTTAACACATTATGAGTTGTCTACCATTTGTCACAATCTTTTGGACTCCTGGGTCATGCTGTAGCACTGACCATGCTTTGGCATTGTCTCTTTCATTTTGATGATCATATTTAGGTATTATTTATAGAGAAACAACACTACAATTAGGTTTATTCAAGTTTCTCTCAGAAATGCATTTATTTACACCTCTTTATTTTGTTTTTGAGACAGGATCTTCTTCTGTGGTTCAGGTTAGCATGAACCTAAGTATATATCCCAGACTAAATTTGAACTTAGAGAAATCCTTCTGATTCATCTTCTGGAGTGCTGGAGTTCCAGGCATGAGCCACCATGATTGGTGCCATCTTATTTTTATAGGATAGTTTTATAAGATACAAAATTTTGTGTTAGTAAGACTTTTCACTATTTTAATGACTTTTCACTGTCTTCACATTTCCATAAATTACACATTGTTATTCTTACTTTTCTAATTATTGCTGCTCCCTGATGACTTGAAGATATTTTTCCCTATTATATTTTTTTTGTCAGCTTATGGCATGATTATGGTTTCTGTGAAAGCCAGTCTTGACCATCCATCACTTTGATTGCATTCAGAAATGACAAGGGGTTTCAAGAAAGCATGCTTCCATGTTGGTTGTATGGTCATTTCTGAGACTACTGGCAAGTGGGAAAGTAACTGATGGGGAAAGATTCATCTTAAATGTGGCATTTATCATATAAGTTGGGTCCATGAATTAATAAAGATGGAGAAAGTAGGGTGGCAGTCAGTTTGTACAAGCTCCATTCTTTCTGAGTGAGTTTATATTCTGCAACTGCTATAACCATGATCTTTAGACTCCAGCTCCTGCAGTCTTTCCTCATGGACTTAAAGGAGATACTCTCCAGGGTGGACCAGGCCTTTGGCCTCAAATACAGCTACATCATTCTTTCCTCTTATCCCAAGGCTTCCACTTTCTTTTTCCCATCTCTTTTCTGAGATGCTCCTGGGTACTCTGCATCTTCAGTCTGTGAGGAGCCCATACCTATTTGTTTGCAAAGCCTCCATTCATATAGGACATTCTAATAAAATGCTTTTTAAAATAAAATACTTACTTCTTCTGATTGTGGATGTAATGTGGCCAGTTGCTTCAAGCCCCTAAAACCTTGACTTCCTTACCGTGCTGGACTGTTACATGGAAATATGAGCTAACACAAACCCTTTCAGAACATATATGGCAGGATTTCTATCAATTTTAGCTCAATAATCTCTACAGTAACTTTGTATATGCTGACAATGTACAGCAATTATCTCTTTGCATTTAACACAATCTTAATTGTGCATTCTAAACTAAAGAAAACATTGGCATAACACTCACATTTTTCTTTCCTATCCTCTTGAGTCACGCACATGCTACTTCTGTGTGTAAAACGTCCCTTTCACATTTTAGACAAACCTTCCTTATTTCTTTAATTCTATTTTCTTATCTTATTGTGGAATATTCCTTTATACTGTGTGAAGATGTCACTGTGAGTGGCTTAATAAAGAGATGAGTGGCCATTACCTAGGTATGAGGAAGTTAGGCAGGACTTCTGAGAACAGAGACCTCTGAGGAGAAGAAATGAGGAGTCACTAGCCAGATGGAGAGGAAGCAGAATGGGCAGTATAGAGTAAAGGTAATTTAGCCACATAAAAGAACATAGATTTAAAGATATGGGTTAGTTTAAGTTATAAGAGCTAGTTAAAAATGAGCCTAAACTATTGGCCAAGTCTCATGTCAAGATTGGGGAGCTTGAGGTTCTGATGAAAAGTCTGATTACAAATAGCATCCAATGCGGTGGGGGGGCACATATTTCCACATAAGACCTGAGAAAGCTTATAAAAGAGTTCCATACACACAAAATGGAGCTAAATGTGGCTTCCTAATCCCACAGTCTCTCATGTAGACCATAGTACAGAGACAAGTCTCCCAGGCTTTTCCTCTAGGCTTGAGCAGTCATCATGCCATGAGCAAAGCTGCAAGGCAGTTTAAGATTTTACTTATGTAGACAGAAAAGGTTACAGACATATAGTAAAGCAGATTCATATAGAAAAAAATCCCTCCAAACAGGTAACAGTGTGTTTCAAAATGGGCGTAGACTTAAGAAAAAAGACAATGAATATAGGCAGACATAGAAAAAATTAAATAGTTTATAAATAATAAAAAAGGAATAAGCCACAAAGAGATGGGAAATACACAGGGTCTGAATCCTGTATAGTGTTGTAATTACTTTAAATTTTTGAGTGCTGATGAGCAAATAATAGCTGCTGAGAGACACTGGATTACAAAAAATACTAAATTAAACCAACCTACATAATTTAAAAAGTCAACTTCAAAACGGAAGTCAAAAATATATTACATTAAGGAAGAGATTATACTTTTATTTCCACAGAAAACAAAAGGCTGTGGATTCATTCAAGGTTGATAGAGATCCAGTTTGATTTGGGGGAAGCCTCCTGAAAATCCAGGCTACAGACAAACAAATAAGTCACCCCTGTCAGTTTTCCTGTTTCATCTTATCTAGAAATACAGCCTTGTAACTCAGCTATTGCCTGAAACAGCCCCTGCTTTTCTTTCCTTGATGCAGGTTCTATTGTTCATGACTTCTTATCTAGATCATTACCCTTTAAAACATGTTCTTAGGTTTTCTTCTTCTATCAATCCATTATTTATGTTGTCAGCAGTTAATCTTCTTTAATGCAAATTCTGTACCCTTTACCTGATTAGTACTTCTCTAGTTCATCATAGGCTGGAAAATAAAGATTAGGTTTCTTAGGACAACATTGTCTTCTAATTTGGGCCTAATACTACCTTTCTGCCCCAACTGTCTATCTTCGTCTGTATGCATTAGCTTTTAATAAGATCATTTTGCTTTCTATCACAATGCATCATAGGCTTCCACAAGTACTTTTCCAGCCTTTCTTCTTTGATTCCATATCCTTTCTGTGTTTAAAACCTGCATTTATGTTATAAATTTATATAGAATGCTTCCTTTCTACATTGATGTCCTTATTGTACTTGCTGGAAATCACTTCTCATGAGCATGTTAGTAATTTTCCTGTTTCATTCACTGGAGTCTGCAGGCATCATGACTACAGTGTGTGCGTGTGTATCTTTAATTTTACTGGCATCTCTTGATGGAAATGGCCACGAAAGTGATAGCCAGGAGTCTCTTGATAGAAATGACTGTGAGTAACAGTGCTAGTAAGGATTCATTTCTAATTCAGAAGAGATTTTTAAAATCTGCTGAAATTTCCTGTTGCTATATCTATTTCTATGACACTTCTCAAAAGTAAAATGTTAAAAATAAATATTGAACGTTTTGTCTAGTAGTCTATTAAAGAATATCATACCTATAAGAACAGCCACAATAATGATCTGAACTTTACCCAGTCTATAAAGAGCATATCATCATGTAGTGTCCACTTTATTATAGGTTAAACAATGACTGTGGGATTTTAACAGAGGCTCTGTATTTAGCCTTTGCATAAATAAATAATTTTAGCAAAAAAAATAGAGTAAAAGAAAGCTTTATACCCTGAATACCAACACTTAATAGTAAAATGTATTAATTGGTAATATTTAGAAATGTTTTACCACATCAGAAAGAGAAGAAAATTATTATACACACTTTAATATATCAAGACAGAAATGCCCATTTCTGATTTTTATGACTTTACCTCAAAAAACGAAAGCTGGTAAATTCCTTTCTCCAAAAGCATCATGGGTAAAACAATATATACAACACAAAGAACACACTTGCTATCAACCAGTTTCCTTTGGTTGTGTTTCCAGATGGCAAAGCTATCTATATAACAAAGTGCAACTCAAATCTTAACAGAGGTAATTTGTAATGCTGAACTGAACTTCAGCCAGGGAGCTGATGTGGGAGATGTCTGAGGATTACCTTGTCATTGAATACTGGGGAAAGAAAGACTGGATGACCTGGGGCCTGGGAACTCCTTGTCATATTAAAACTTAGGATATCAGGGCATTTGGATGAGAACCTCTGCCAGAGTGAAGCTGTGGTTCTCTTGGAGATCGGGTCATTGTTGTTATTCTTCCAGTCTCCAAGACAAAATACATGGTATGACCAGCCACAAGGTAGTGCCAAAAACCACCTGGAAAAGAACCACCATTGTCCCAGGGCCAGGTCAAAGTGTGAATCATTGAAATTGCTGACCACGACAAAACCATGACAATTTTGTTTTTTACCCTCAGCCGGATCACAGTTAAATGAGACCAAATTGAAGGCACTTAGAGGAAGAAATCTGCTTGATACAGAGACATTTATTTTCTTCTGCCTTACTATGGCCATGATATTATTCTAACTGACCTATTTAGAAATGTTTAATAGTAATAGATTCAACAGTCGGTGAGGATTGGCAATTTCCTTCAGCTTGTTCATGCGTCACTCTGCTTTTGTTTGTCCAGCTGCCAGTATAAATTATGATCTGTTAAAGTGGATCTTGCTTGGCGTTCTTTGATGTTGGCTGGAACATTTGGACAGTCACATGTATCTTTTTGAACAAGTGCATCATTTGATGAACTAATACAGCTCAGATGATGCATAGATAGTCTGGAAGCACATGGGAACTCACTATCGATGGGAAAATGGAGCAAGGAAAAGACCAAATGACATTTGGAACTGTCCCGTTCTAAATGTTACTCAGTGTGCTAGGACAGTATGACGTCACCTCCTCACTGATGTGTCTAGCATCTGGGACTTCACAGATGTTACAACTGAATCTCTTTATTTCCCATTACTTCACAATGCTCTACATATTACTGCTTGCACTCTCTTATGAGTTCCTCTCTCCATCTTCACAAATCTGAACCTTTTTCACGTTTGGCATATTTACCAAGGAAGCTGGACTGACCCCTTATGTCCAGTTTGAGAATGGCATTCGTGGAAGTTATGGGAAACTACATTCCTAATCTTAGATACTCATTTCCTTTTGACCCCTCATGATCCCTTTCAGCATATGCCATTCATACTTTTCAAAAATGTAGTGTAATTCTATTACTATCTTTACAATTATCTCCCCTAACTTTGCACATTTTTAAGTTATAAAATTGTAAGAATACTTTTAATTTTAATTTTGTAAAAAAAAAAAACCAGAATATTCTTCATTTCTCTCTCTCTTTTCTCTGTATATAGTTACATGTTAAATCCTTTTGGTAGATGATTTCCTTTAATTCTCACAATAGCCATGTGAGATAGAGTTCCAATCTTTTCTTAAAGAGAGAAAAATGATTGGCTTAATGAGAGCAGATAATTTGCTGCTATGGCTGGATATGGGATGCATAAGAGTCAGGCTCACATCATAGTGTGGATGACTTTCAGATGACCTCTTTTCATTTCCTCCCAAGACAGAGAGCAAGAAGATGCTAAATACAAGCCTGGTACTTGAGCAAAATGAAGCCATCTCATATGCAGGAATAAAAAAGAAAAAGTTACAGCAGGTCTTCTATTGAGAATTGTCTATTTAGTTCTGTATCCCAGTTTTTAATTGGATTATTTGGTGTTTTGGAGACTAGCTTCTTGAGTTCTTTGTAAATTTTGGAGATGAGCCCTCTGTTGAATGTGGGGTTGGTGAATATATTTTCCCAATCTGTGAGCGGCCTTTTTTTTTTAATTTTTTTTTTATTTTTTATTTTTTTCTGACTGTGTCCTTTGCCTTTCAGAAGCTTTTCGGTTTCAGGAGGTCCCAATTATTAATTGTTGATCTCAGTGTCTGTGCTACTGGTGTAATATTCAGGAAGTGGTCTCCTGTACCAATTCATTCAAGGGTTTTTCCTGCTTTCTCTTCTAATAAGTTCAGTGTGGCTGTATTTATGTTGGGGTCTTTGATACATTTGGACTTACATTTTGTGCATGGTGATAGACATGGAACTATCTGCAGTCTTCTACATGCCAACATCCAATTATGCCAGCAGCATTGTCGAAGATGCTTTCTTTATTCCATTGTATAGCTTTAGCTTCTTTGTCAAAAATCAGATGTTCATAGGTGTGTAGGATTTCAACTCAATTCCATTGGTCTATCTGTCAACTTTTGTGCCAATATCAATCTCTTTTCAGGACTATAACTCAATAATAGAGCTTGAAATCATGGATGATGATGCATATGAAAGTTCTTTTATTGTACAGGGTTATTTTGGCTATCCTGGGTCTTTTGTAAATGGCTGAAAGACATATAAGAAATTGTTCAATATCCTTAGCCGTAAGGCAAATGCAAAAAAAAAAAAAAAAAAAAAAAAGCTCTGAAATACCTTCTAACTCTTGTCAGAATGGCTAAGATCAAAAACACCAAGGACATTTGATTCTGGAGAGGATGTGAAGAAAGGGGAACACTCCTCCACTGCTGGTGGGAGTGCCAACTCATACAGCCACTTTGGAAATCAGTATGGCAGTTCCTCAGGAAAATGGGAATCAGTCTATCACAGTATCCGGCAATTCCACTCTTATGCATATACCTAAAAGATGCACATTCATACAAAAAGGACATCTGTTCAACTATGTTCATATCTGTATTATTTGTAATAGCCAGAATCTGGAAGCAACCTAAATGCCCCTCAACTGAAGAATGGATAGAGAAAATGTGGTATATTTACACAGTGGATTACTACTCAGCGGGGGGAAAAACAATGGAATCTTGAAATTCTCAGGCAAATGGATGGAACTAGAAGAAACCATTCTTAGTGAGGTAACATGGTCACAAAAAGACAAATATTGTATGCACCCACTCAAATGTGGATTTTAGACATAGAGTACATGAATACCAGCCTACAATCTACACCACCAGAGAAGCTAGGAAACAAGGAGGACTCTAAGTGTGACATACATGGTCCCCCTGAAAAGGGGAAAGGGACAAGATCTCCTGAGCAAATTGGGAGCATGGGCGGAGGGGAGAGGAAACTAGGAGAGTGAGAAGGGGAGAAGAGGAGGGATGAGGAGAACATGAGGGGAGAGGGGTTTGAGTTGGGGCAAGAACAGAAGAGAGCAAGATAAGAGATACCATAATAGAGGGAGATATTATAGGTTTAAAGAGAAATCAGGCACTAGGGAAATGTCTGGAGATCTACAACGATGACACCGAGTAACAATCTAAGCAAGAAAGGAGAGGCTACCTTAAATGCCCTCCCCTGATAATTAGATTGATGACTAACTTATATGCCATCCTATAGCCTTCATCCAGCAGCTGGTGGACATAGAAGCAGACACCTACAGCTAAACACTGAACTGAATTGGAATCCAGTTGCTGAGAAGGAGGACTGATGAGGAAATGGGTCCAGACCAGGCTGGTGAAACCCACAGAAAAAGCTGACCTGAACAAGGGAGAGTTCTTGGTCCCCAGACCAATAG
Organism: Cricetulus griseus; assembly: GCF_003668045.3. Classification (NCBI taxonomy): domain Eukaryota; kingdom Metazoa; phylum Chordata; class Mammalia; order Rodentia; family Cricetidae; genus Cricetulus; species Cricetulus griseus. Next base: position 143,600,563 of record NC_048595.1, on the reverse strand, counting down.
CTGGGAAACCAGCATGGGACTGATCCAGACCCCTTGAACGTGGGATCACTGAGGAGACCTCAGAAATCTATGGGCCCCTTGCAGTGGATCAGTACTTATCTCTAGCATAGGAATGGAATTTGGGAGCCCATCCCACACAGAGTATGGCTCTAGGCCCTATCTCAAAGATACAACAGACTCTGAAGACCCCCTATGGAAGGCCTCAACCTTCCTGGGGAGCAGAAAGGGTATATGATAGGTACATAATTAGTTGGGGTGCGCAGGGGAGGAGAGTCGAGAGAGGGAACTGTGATTGACATGAAAATAATCTTTCTAATTCAAATAAAAAAATAAATCTTTTAAAAAATAAAAGAGTTACAGCAGGTCTTACAGATTGTCGTTATTATCTGGGAAGAAAAAACATTTTGTTATAAATGTTTTCAGTTTTTGAGGACCCACTCCTTATTTTTCATATACTTGACAAGTCTGCCCAAAGATGTGGCCTACAGCCAGGCATACAACTGTGGAGGAGTTAAAAAATTACACTGCTGATGTCACACTGCAGTGGAAGCATGTGCACATCAAATTTTAAAAACATTGCCTAATACACAACTGAAACTTACAAGAAAAGAGGTTAATATTGAGTGACTTTCCCACTAAAATGTTGAGAAATTGTTCTTTTTATTTTAATTAAAGATAAATATTTTAGGTCTTGGTTTGAGTAGAACAATTTGATTTCAAATATTCATGGGACACAGTCTTTTGTAATAAGGGGTGTTGAAATTCTGTGGCTACTGTTTACCAGGTATAGGTGAGGTCTTGTGTTTGATCCTCAATATTATAAATAATAGGTCTTAATAGTTTCTAATAATCACAGTTCAAACATTTCATATAGATTTCTTTTGTCCCAAGAGTAGTAGGCAATTATCAGGATCTGGAGAATATGGGTAACAGTAGAAGCATTTTATTAAGACAGAGTACACTTCCAAAGGAGGAGTGGACCAGAGCTGGAATCAAAGTTGGAAGCTTATTGGCCTCCATTCTAGTGGCTTGGAGTCCTGAGTAGTCATTGTACAGCATGTGCTTTTTTGTATATGCTTTATTGTGGGGCTTGGTGAGTGGAGCATTCCATCTTCCTCTCTGCCAACTAATTTCTTTTATATTTTAAGTTTGATCTCATCTTTTCCCTATTCTCCCACCATAATAGTACATAATTACTCTTTCTTTTTAATAAATGCTCTTTTTAATGTTTAATATATGAATACCTTCTCAAACAAAATTGAGTATACGCTATGTACAAATTGCTTTTCTCGGTACTACAAAGATACTGAAGATAATTACTGTCTCTGTACGCACATGATTTATGGCTATGACACAGAAGATTCACTCACATATGCTACAGAATGGGGAACAAAGTGTTTAAACACTTATAAACTAAAATAGAGTGAGAGAAATTAGATAAATATTGGTGTGCCCTTGCTCATCTTGTTCCTGTGAGGATCTGAGACCATAAATCATGGTGTTTTAGAAGCCTGAAAACAGGATCTGCTCCCAAGAGAGAGGTTGTAACACTGATGTCACATTACCAGTAGAGGTACTGATGTTGCAGTGAAAACTGAGCATCACTTTCCTGTAAAGACGAGTGATATGACTGACCTGATAGCAATGAAAACTAGTTGATATCTGTTACGATAAATCTTTTTGCCAAATGTCACCTGAGCCCCACCACCACATTCGAGCTTTACGACAGCCGCCCGCCCAAGTTAGGCCCAAATGAATACACAGAGAGACTTGTATTAGTTACAATGTTGCTTGGCCAATGATTAGGATTTTTATATGTTAGCTCAGTCTCAATTATCATACATCTATATATTTTATAAGACTTATCTTATCGGACACCTTATTGGCGTCCCTCCTAGCTGGTGGATTACATCGTGGCACTGGAGCAGGAGCCGAAGGGAAAAGAGAGCGACATTTCCTTTTTTCTCTTTTTAAATATGAGTCTCTTTGCTATGTCACTTTCTGTCTGGAACACCATTTTTCTACTACATTTTTTAGAATCCTCTTTGACTCCTAGTCCAGCCTAACCTGCTGTCTCATTGGCCAAGCAAGTATTTTATTTATAAACATACACAGAAGTATTTTCCCCATCATCTCCTCTTTTTTGTCTAAATAAAAAGATGGGTAACATCTTTTATAGTAACTGAAGAAAACTATAACCATAACTATCTGTCTTTAACTCTATCAAAGACCACAGAAGGATAATAAATAAATTTTAGAATTGACAGGACATCTTGCTACCTGGACAGTCACCCAAAGTTCCTCTGTAATGTTGGGGCATCCATCTTTAGCCTATAGGCCACAGTGTGTCTAGCACACTCCTTCATTTTAACAGGAACCCTTTAGTTTTGTAAGTTTAGCAGTCATTTTCTTGTGGGTCCTGCATGTCCAGTTTATACAGCAACAAACAGTCCAGGCAAGAGCAGTTTCTTGCCCAAATGGCTAGTCTTGCCATGTTGAAAGTAAACTCCATAATGAGTTTCTTTGATGCCCATCCTCCTTTCTGGTGTAATTGGTGTGTCAGGAGCAGTTGTGTCTCACTGCCAAGAAAAACCCTAAACCATTTAAATGTCATATTTCTGTAGGTTTTTGAAAGGTTTGAGGAATACCTAACCATCTCAAATATATCTCTATATCTAGAAAACCTAACTAACCTAATTATAAGTTCTGACTATTATAGGTAAAAGATCTGTATAAGCACAATACCTAAACAAGAGGAGACATATACATATCACAAAATTGACCTTAAAGTTGTATCAATAAATGAAATCTATACCAATGTAAAGTATTTATTTCTATATCCTATTTTCCTTTTTTTTAAAGGAGATTGACTCTGCTCATTATCATTTATAACTAACCCCATTTAAATGAAAACAAATACCTATAAACAATATTTGGGAATATGGGTGTCGTTCTTTCTAAACTGTTTCCAGCTGATTGGGGACAATGTTTATATACCATAGGGATCATGATAAAACATAGAAACCTGACCAAGTCTTTGTTTTTGTAGTCTGTAAGGCTGTATCGTCTCAGCTTTAGGGGGTCTTGCTTGATCAAACCATATTAGTCTGGAAGGAATCCACAGCTTTTGATTTTCTGTGGAAATACAAGTAAAACCTTTATTTCTAAGTAGCCTGTCTTTAAACTCAAATCCTGAAGTTAGAGCATTTTTAAAATGTATAAGTTGGATTAATTTAGCAGCATTTATAATCAAATGTATTTTAGCAGCAGTAATTCTTTCCTCAGCAATCAAACAATTTAAAGACAACAATATGGCATATAGTATCCAGATTCTCTGTGTATTTTTTATCTTTATGTGGTTTTTTTATTACTTTATTTTTACTTTCCTTTGTTTCTTTTTTTCTGAGACAGGGTTTCTCTGTGGAAATCCGCCTGCCTCTGCTTCCTTCAGCAAATCCTACCGGCGTGCGCCACCACAACCGGCTACTCTATTTCCTCCTGTTACTTTTCCTTTCACAAGCCCACATATATTTTTAAATGTAGTGTAAACCTTTAGAAGTTTTTTCTTTATCTGGATCTGTCTTTATCATCTCAGAAGTGTCGAGTACAATGTCCAAGAGCGCTGGGGCGGCGCAAGCATATGGAAGCTGCTCCAATGTCTCTCAGCGGCCCGACAGGGCAGGCTGTGGCGGCAGGTTTACCTCTTTCTCTGGAAACCTTGGGGCATGGAGTCATCCCACTTCTGACACCATTCTGTTACGATAAATCTTTTTGCCAAATGTCACCTGAGCCCCACCGCCACATGCGAGCTTTATGACAGCCACCTGCCTGAGTTAGGCCCAAATGAATACACAGAGAGACTTGTATTAGTTACAATGTTGCTTGGCCAATGATTAGCATTCTCATCTGTTAGCTCAGTCTCAATTATCATACATCTATATATTTTATAAGACTTACCTTATCGGACGCCTTATTGGCGTCCCTCCTAGCTGGTGGATCACATCGTGCCGCTGGAGGGAGCCGAGGGGAAAAGAGAGCGACAGATATCATTGCTGAGGAAGAAGGATTTCCATCCATGAAATGGGATTCTCTCGAAATTTCAGAGGAAACAGAAGCTTGAAGGGTATTTTAGAGATTCTGGTCATGTCTGTTGGTTACACAGGCATTAGAAAAACTGAAGTCACATGGTTTCTTATGCAATTATTTGAGCACTCCATCTCATCACAAATGTCCAAGATGACTTGATCTATATTCAGTTTAAGGGTGATACGTGCATAAGCAGCTTTTTGAGGAAAGTTGGTAGGTTGGGGTATGCTGCATTAAGAGTGAATGGGGAACAATTGAAAACACAGATATTGAGACACAAGACAAAAATATTTTGTATAGTATAGAATAGATAATTCCTTGTGGTCTTATTATGTTTGAAGACATTTATTCAAAGACAGTGTGGGATATAAAGTTGTGACTTAAGTGTGAGATTTTTAGTGAAGCAAAGATGAGACACTCAAGGGCAGAGACTTAAGGTATAACAAGGTATTAGGAAACAGTATTTGAAAACTTTTCCAACAAGAGGTCGTATATGGGAGGGAACTTAAATGGGAAATGTACCTCCTACTATAGACTCAGGTATTTCAATACCGGGTCCCTTGTTGATGTTGGGAAAGTTGTGGAATCTTTGGCAGGTACAGCCTTGTTGGAGAACTTATGCCACTGTGAATGGCTTTGGGTGTCTATGGTCATGCCTCATTTTCTATACATGCTTTCTTCTTGCATTTGAAAATGTGAACTCTCAGCTTCCTATTCCTATCACCATGCCTGCTGCTACTTGCTGTCATATTTCCCTGCCATGATGAACTTATTTCTCTGGGACCATTAGTTCAAATAAACTTTCTTCTATAAGTTTCCTTAGTCATGGTAACAGAAAAGTAACTAATATAATGTATACACTTTAATTTCTAGAAAACTAACAACAATAGAGAAAAAATCATGGGAAGAGAAGATAGATCTATGAAGATGATTCAGTATCACACATGCCTAGACATATCTTCAAGTTATACAAGAAATCAACACTGCAAGTTTGAAGACAGGCTCTTAAAGGAAAAATAGGTAATACTTCTCAGAATAAAGAGTGAGAAATACTAAGTCTCTGTCTGTCTGCCTCTCTGTCTCTGTCTCTCTCTCACACATACACATGCACATACTGACACATACATGCATAAGGTTCACACACACACTGACACACATACACAAATATACACTCATACTGACATACACAGACATGTAGATACACACACACACACACCCACACCCACACCCACCCACACACACACACACACACTGACAGATACAAGAACACACACATAGAGATATATACACACATAGACACACAGTTAAAAAAAAAACAGTCCTGAGTTAAAATGAAAGTAATTCATTTATTCAGCTCAAGTTTATTATTTTCCTCTAGTAGAGTGTGCTCTCTCACTGAGAGAGAGAGAGATTGTCCTGACCTTATTACATAGTACAATAAACAAGCATCTTTGAAGTCTCCCACTGTAACTGTGTGAGGTTAATTGTGTGACTTGACTTTTAGTAATGTTTCTTTTACGAATGTGGATGCCTTTATATTTGGGGCATAGATGTTTTGAATTGAGACTTCATCTTGATGGATTTCACCTGTGATAAATATGAAATGATCCCCTTCATCCCTTTTGACTGTTTTTAGTTTAAAGTCTAATTTGTTAGATAATAGAATTGCTACACCACTTGTTTCTTGGGTCCACTTGATTGGAAAATCTTTTCCCAACCATTAACTCTGAGGTACTGTCTGTCTTTGAAGTTGAGGTGTGTTTCTTGTCTGCAGCAGGATGGAATCTGTCTTTGTATTCATTCTGTTAGCCTTTGTCTTTTTTTTAGGAGAGTTAAGACCATTAATATTGAGGGATATTAATGACCATTGATTATTCATTCTTGTTTGTTTGGGCTTTTTTGCTGTTGGTGGTATTGTGTGTGGATTTCCATCCCTTTTTTCTTTTGGCTATTGGTAAAGTAGGGTTATCTATTGCCTATGCTTTTGCAGGTGTAGTTAACTTCCTTGGGTTGGAGTTTTCCTTGTAGAACTTCTGTAGGGCTGGATTACTGGATATGTATTGTTTAAATCTCCTTTTGTTATGAAATATCTTGTGTCTCCATCTATAGTGATTGAAAGCTTTGCTTGGTACAGTAGTCTGGCCTGACATCCATGGTCTCTTATTGTAGGTAGAATATCTATCCAGGACCTTCTGGCTTTCAGAGTTTCCATGGAAAAGTCAGGTGTAATTCTGATAGGTTTGCCTTCATAAGTTACTTGGCCTTTTTCTTTTGCTGCTATTAATATTCTTTCCCTATTCTGTATGTTTGGGGTTTTGATTATTAGTTGGCCAGGGGACTTTTTGTGGTCCACTGTATTTGGTAAGCTTCTTGTACTTTCATTGGCATGTCTGTCTTTAGGTTGGGAAAGTTTTCTTCTATGGTTTTGTTAAATATGTTTTCTGCACCTTTGAGGTAGGCTTCTTCACCTTCTTTTATACCTATTATTCTTAGGTTTGATCTTTTCATGGTATCCCATATTTCCTGGATATTTTGTGTTATGGATTTGTTGGACTCAAGATTTTCTTTGGTTGATTAATCTATTTCTCCTAGTGTATCTTCAATGCCTAAGATTCTCTCTTCCATCTCTTGTAATTTGCTGGCTATGTTTGCATCTGTACTTCCTGATCATTTACCCAGCTTTTCTATTTCCAGCATTCCCTCAGTCTGTGTTTTCTTTATTGTCTCTATTTCAGTTTTCAGGTCTTGAACTCTTTTCTTAATCTTTTTGATTGTTTTTTCTTGGCTTTCTTTAAGAGATTTGTTGATTTCTTTTATTTTCTGGTTGCTTTTTCTTCCATTTCTTTAAGGGATTTCCTCATATCCTCTTTAAGGGCCTCTATCATTTTCATGAAGTTGTTTTTAAGGTCATTCTCTTCTGCTTCATGTGTGTTAGGATATTCAGGTCTTGCTGGTATAGAGTCCCTAGACTCTGGTGGTATCATATTGGTTTTCTGTTGTAGAATTGTTTTTATATTGTATTCTCTCCATCCTTTCTTCCAATGGATACAGATGGAGTTTCTTCCTCTTCTGGTGGGTGTGGGTCCAAGGTTCCATTCCAGTGGGTGCAAGAAGGTCCCATACTTGATGGCTCTCCTCTTCCCATTGGTGGAGGTGGGGCAAGTAAGGGGACATTGGCAGACCCTGGATGGGCTGTTTAGCCTGGATGGGTTCCCAGTGTGCAGGTCCTGACCCTCAGGAGGCTCTGAGCAGGGCACTGGAATGCAGGCTGGAAACAGGCCCATGCTTACCTCCTCCCATGGGTGAAGGTGGGACCAGGGTGCTGGCAGTCTCTTGACGGGCTGGACTGCTATAGTGGATTCCCCAGTGCACAGTTCCCAGGTCTCAGGAGGCTCTGAGCAGAGCACTGGAAGGTAGGCACATTGGTTTCTTTTAAGTTAGTTATTCTCATATTCCCCAGGCCCACTGTGTCACTAGCATTTACTAGTATCTACAAAAGTAGTAAAAGTAAGTCCTGTAGTCCACCCAAGTACTGGAAAACAACAACAACAACAACAAAAACCCAGAACTGAAAACAACAACAACAACAAAAGCCCTCTGGACCAGTGATGTTTTAATGACTTTTCTTGGCAATTCTGCAGGTGCTTAAGGTTTGAGCATCTCTGTTTAAAGAGATTGTGAGAGAAGGTGAGCTCAAGCTGAGGTGAGAAGTGGTAGACTCTTGGGGGCAAATTATCTCAGCCTTTGAGATGTAAATAAGCAAAAATCATCTCATGATGGCAGTTTTTTTAAAACTTACATTGATTCCTTGCAGATTTCATATCATGTATCCCAATCACACTTATCTTCTCACCCCCTGCATCTGCACTTTGCCCTTGCAACCCCCCCAAACAAAACAAAATTTAAAAGAAAAACAAAAACCAAACAAAGTAAAGAAACAAAATGAACAAAACAAAAATGAAGAAGGAGCAGGAGAATAACCTCATTATTGAAGCTCTTTATATGGCCCTGTGTATCATACAGTTTACCCTTTAGTCCTTTCATAAGCCCTTGCACATGTTCATTGTCATGAGTCATTGGTCTGATTTGGGGCTGAGTGGCCTGCATTATCAACCTGGGGCCATGATGTCATTTGGGCCAGGGCTCCTGCTGAGGACTATGTCTGGGCCCATGGCTCTACAGCAGCCTGGGTCTGAGTTAATATCTGTGGCTCATGTTGTTACCAAAGGTCACACAGGTGTGTGGGGTGTCAGGTCAGCCACCTGAGGTCATGAGCACCATGCTATTAAACTGTCCTGTTTTCAGGGCCATGGTGATGCCCAGGCCTGAGCTGCTGTTGAGAGCCATGTCTAGGTCTGTGGTCCTGCTGTGTCTGGGGTCTCTGTTGATGTTCATGGCTGGGGGTCATAGGATCCTCCCATGTTGAAATCTGAGGGTCCTGTTGAGCCAAACCTGCCCCCTCACTGCCCCTCAGATACCTGGCCCCTCCCCTCAACGGATACTGCAGCAGGTGAGCTGACAACTACAATCAGAAAAAAAAAAAAAAAAAAAAAAAAAAAAAAAAAAAAAAAAAAACCCACCATACAACACAGGTGTGCACCTCAACAGGGCAGCACATTAGAGCTGACCCTGCTGTCAAGGATGCAGGTGACCTGGCCCTGAGGGTGTGAGAGGTGGTGTCATGGGTGAGGTAAAGATGCCTCCCACCTTGCTACACATGGTAGGTGAGAGGGCTGGCCCCAGGAGTTGGAGAACTAGATCTGTCTCTCACTGGCTGCAGCATGCTGGAGAGCAGGCACTGCACCCACCTGAGCAGTGCACTAGACTTGAAGCTGTTAGCTGTGGCACAGGTGAGCCAGTCCTGAGGATTTGAGAGTAGGAGAGCTTACCTAGCCCAGCCCACACCCCATTCACCATGTGGATGCATGGGTGAGGGAAAGATGTCCAACCCTCTACCCCTTGTCAACTGTAGCAGGTGAGAGCTGGCCTTGGGTCACAGGTCATGAGAGTGGGAAAACAAGTCTTGCCCCTCACAAGCTGCAGCACACAGGATGGGGGAATCTGCACCCTGCCTGACAGCATACTAGAGCTAACCCTGTTGTTGGGAGTGCAGGTGAGCCTGTCCCAGGGGGGAGCTGATCTCTCCCCCCACATACCTCCTACAGCAATAGCAGCAGAGGCTACATCTTGCCTGGGCAAGGCAGTGGAGGTGGCCCTGGTGGGAGAGACTGAGAGCAAGACAACTGGCCCTATTTCTTGATTCAGGCTGCAATTGGCTGGGCTAGCCTAGGGAGTGTTGGAGAGCTCACCTGGGTGGTGACTATGAGGAAAGATGCCTGGCTGACCAGCCCAGATACCACCCAGGCCCATAACCAGGGTTATGTGATAGCTCATCCCAATATCCATCTCACTTATAAACTGTTGGTGTGTGTGAAGGAGGCACACCTACAGATCCAAAACTGCAGGATCTCCATGACACTGAACAACAGGATACCCACCAGGAGCCCCAGAGAGAGCCAATTATCAATGATGTCAGTTTTTTTAAGGAAAAGAAATGAGATGCTGCTTTTAGGAATCACAAATGCTTCTTTTTTAAAAAATTTACTTATTAGTTCCAGTTAGAGAACAAGCTTGTTTCACATGTAAGTCCCTTCTCCCTCTCCCTCGCCTCACCCCCAACCCTCCTCCTCCACTCCCAGCCCATCCCCCACTCCATCCACCCACCACTCCTCAGGCAGGGTAGGGCCCTCAATGGGGGCTCTGCAAAGTCCACCAAATCTTCCTGTGCTGTCCTGGGCTTTTCCCCATGTGTCTAGGGCCAGAGTGTAACCCTTCATGTGGGATGGGCTCTCACAGTCCCTTCTTGCACCAGGGAAAAATACTAATCCACCATCAGAGGCTCCCTGGAGTGCAGAGGCCTCCTTATTGACATCCATGTTCAGGGGTCTGGATCAACCTTGTACTGGCCTCCCCGACAGCATCTGGGGTCAATGTGTTCTCCCTTGTTCAGACCAACTGTTCCTGTGGGTTTCTCCAACCTGGTACAGACCCCTTCACTCTTCATTCCTCCCTCTCTTCAACTAAATTCCCGATTTCAGCTCAGTGTATATCTGTGGATGTCTGTCTCTGCTTCCATCAGCCGCTGGATGCGGACTCTCTAGTTCCAGGGTCGGTCGATGGAAAGGATTCCACAAATGCTTCTTAACATTGATCCTTTGTATGTATTTGACTTACATTTATTGTCTATTTTATTGGGATTCTTAACTTTGAGTGTTTTTATCAACAAAATGGCAAGGATCCACAACATAATAGGAAGAGGAGATTAAGTAGTGAGCAGAGTCTTGATGTTTCTTCAAAGTGCACAGTTAATCTACGTCCTTGAAAGATCAGCCTGACATAATAATGTCTTTAAATGTACCATATTTTCTCTATCCATTCTTCAGTTGAGGGGCATCTAAGTTGCTTCCAGGTTCTGGCTATTACAAATAATGCTGCTATGAACATCGTTGAACAGATGTCCTTGTTGTATGAATGTGCATCTTTTGGGTATATGCCTAAGAGTGGAATTGCTGGATCTTGTGGTAGACTGATTCCCACTTTCCTGAGGAATCACCATACTGATTTCCAAAGTAGCTGTACAAGTTTGCACTTCCACCAGCAGTGGAGGAGTGTTCCTCTTTCTCCACATCCTCTCCAGCATAAACTGTCCTTGGTGTTTTTGATTGTAGCCATTCTGATGGGCCCCAGACTGATATCTGGGAAACCAGCATAGGATTGATCTAGACCCCCAGAACGTGGGTGTCAGTGAGGAGGCCTCAGCAATCTATGGGGCCTCTGGTAGTAGATCAGTATTTATCCCTAGTATACGAATGGACTTTGGGAGCCCACATAGAGGGATACTCTTTCAGCCTAGGCACAAGGTGTGTGTGGAGGTCTAGGCCCTGCTCCAAAGGATATGACAGACTTTGAAGATCCCCCATGTCAGGCCTCACCCTCTCTGGAAAGCAGAAAGCAGATGGGATAGGGGGTTAGTGGGGGCAGGGGAGGAGGGGACGAAGAGGGAACTGTGACTGACATGTAAAACAAGCTTGTTTCTAATTTAAATATAAAATAGAAAAAAGTTAAAAAATAATTTCTTTAAAATAGCTCAGTCACACAGATTCAGTATATTGTTTTTATGTACTAATATAATCTTTAAATCTATAAATCTTTAAAAGTAAATAATATGGGGTGAAATGAGATGGATAAACACAGCTAATTAAATGACAGCTTGTTCCATGTCATGTCCCTCCATCACTCATAATGGTCTCTCCTTGATCTTCCTTTTTCTTCCTGATTCTTTTCCTTCATCAAGAACTGCTTCTGTATGTAATTGCTTTCTATATCACTGCCCCTTCCCTGAATGCCTAGTACACTTTCAAGGAATTCATTAGCACGTCATTTAAAATATCTTTATTTATTTGTAGTCTTCCAAGAATATGTTTGGAAGTCTAGTGGGTTTTATTTTTATTTTTGTTGTTGTTGTTGTTTTGCTATAATCATAGCCTACTAAATCTTACGGGATGGCATCATTGTTCACTTCCAATTATACATACTTTTCTCTAACCGCTCATATAGAGTTGGAAGCAACTACTCCAATAAGAGATTCCACAGTCTGGTTTTGGTCCCCACCCCCTGCCAAATATTTATTTCAAATTCTTCCTTCCATCTGTGCAGACTTAAATTTCATCCTTGCTTAGCCTAAGAAGATGTACTAACTTATTCATGTTAACTAATTCTCTGGTGTTGATTGATTGTTGGATAGAACTTAACCTACAGTGTATTCTCTGTTCTCCCCACATCTGCACTGATGAAAAAAAGTCCTGACCGGTTTCTCAATTCCCAGAACAAAGCTTCCAACTCTCCAACTTGACACTTCCAATTAGAAATCATTTCAAGCTCAACACATACAAATTAAGCTCCTTACTCTGATGACATTTAAATCTTATTATCAATTCTCATGTTAAATTCTATTTATGGCCACACCTACTCCTGTCCCATAAAGATACTAGCTTTAATTTTATTCCTGTTTATTTTCTATGTGCTTTATATTGAGAGTTCCTATTTTGAAACACTAGTTTTATTTTTTATTAGTTTTGATTTTATTTTCTGAGAAGAAAATTTCTAATTACTTTCAATGTTTGCTGATTTCCTTCTATTTAAAAATTGTAGCTGGATTTTTATAGTACTTAATAACTAGCATATTTAGTTGTGAGTTTGCTTCAATTTTTAAGTGTTCACTTGTTATTTTATATTAATACAATCAATGTATGAATAATTAAGAAGATAATCCTAGGCCTGTGAGATGGCTCAGTGGGTAAAGATATTTACTGCCAAGCCTGACACCTTGTATTTGATTTGTAGAACCAACATGATAGAAGGAGGGGACCAATTCCCCAGGCCACCTGGCAAAATAACATGCATTCAAACACACACACACACACACACACACACACACACACACACACACACCAAAAGAAAATGCAACTAAAAGTTTAAAAGAAGATAATCCAATATTTTTAAAATGTTGTTGTCATCTTTAGTACTCAACAAAGAACTGAAACCCAAGTTTCATATAGTTTTCAATTATTTAGTAGTTGATAATATTTGCCTGTGTAAATCTCACTTTTCTTCATATTGACAGGACACTATGAAGCCAGGATTCAGACTTTTTCTTCTGACAAATAGAGCAATGGATTCTAGTTTGAACTTTTCTATGTTTGTAAACCAGAGTACATATAATCATTTCATTAAATTTCATGATTTTTAAAACAATATGGTAGGGGTATAAAAAGTCATAATAATATATACTGTGGTATAAAAACCTTATCTTTGAACAAGTTCTTATTATGGAAAGTCTCAATATGAAAAATGAGCTATTATTTCTATCATTATTTGGTGGTTTTAAAGATATTGGGTAACATGTAAAAACAAATAAGAGTATTAATTGTAAAAAGCAGTTGTTTGAAAATCATGGACAGTCAAAACACAAATAACACAGAAATATAAAACACTAATGACATATAAATATGGTTTCTAAGACTCAAGGTGAAAGAAAAGATGGCTTCATCAACCATGGCTTCAGGGTTTTTGTGATGGAAGTAGAAAAGGATTTCCACTTAGATGGTTTGCAACGTTAGAAGAGGAAAGAATATCACACAGACTTTGTAGGACCAAGAAAGTTCCTTCTATTTCCTTTAGGGAATAGACTCATGATGTTGAGAGACCTGTTGGAGAACAGTGGATGATGCTGAAGACAACATTAATAATATCTCCAGAAGGATTAATGTAACATCTTTCCATTTTCATGATCTTATACCCTTGGCCCAGAACCAACACATAAGTCACTGACAGCAATACTGGCACAGGCTAAAACCAATGAAGCCCAAAAGTGGGGCTACTTGTTATCTAGAAGAAACTTCTAGACAACTGACATGACTTCCAAACAATCATATGCAAATGTCTATCACATATTTGAAAGTGTCTGCATAACAATTAAAGGTTGTTCTCAAACCTTACTGTCCCTAATCTTTATTCTATGTCTTATTGGGTAGTCAAAGATTTGTGTGTGAACATAAGAGAGAATAGCATATCTTCACAGGTTAATTCAATCTTTTTTGATTAAACACTCAGTTTGCCAGGGTTTTGTCTTCCATCCTGCTATCTAAGATGGCACCATAAGATAGATTAATGGCTTCCCTTGTAACTACAATGTAAGAAAGTCTTTGTGGGAGGGTAGTTTATGGAGAAAATAATCATCCTTTTAGTTTATTTATCATATCATCAAAATATTATCTTATTATAGGTAATTTTATTTGGTAGAGCCATATGTGTTAGTTACAAGAAAAAGCTTACAATCAAATGCGTTGATTGGAATATTTTACTTGTGTTTTAACACTTTGTCCATTACTCTAGGACAAACACTAGATTGCATACCTCTATTCTTGATACTTGTGGATAATGGTTGCTGGGTTTTGTGACACATCATATGCCTAATGGCCTGGGGTAGCATGGAAGCACCATACCACATGCACACTTCTAAGATTTGGGGGGTTGCTACTCAGACTTTCCCACAAAGTTTGTCCAGACTTTATTCACAGTGAAGGGACTTGAGAGAACTGATGACTCTGGCCAGAGTGCAGATGGCTTTTGGAGAGCCCAAGTTTATTCTGGCTGTGTGCCCAGGTCCTAGATTAGAAAAAGGCTATGTCGATATAATGTTTGTTTACTTATCAAACTTAACAAACATGTTTTGGGTATCTACTATAGACAAAGTCTGAAATAATTCCACAAGTAAGCATGTTACAAATCTGTCTACCTGACCACTGCATAGATAGTTGCCCTATTAAGGTCTTTGTGATATGTTCTTGGCGCAAAGAGAATAAACTTACCCTGTCATTGTTGTATTACAATTCTTTTCTAGCTAGCATTGGCTTTATCTTATATTAACTTGGGTATTACCAAGTTTCCCTGTCTCTACAGGGCTTCCATGTTTCTAAATGGTCCTGACATCAGAGCGTTTTTTCCTGCATCCTATACCTAAAAAGCATCAACTAATTCCATTTCTTTATTTTTAAAGTATTTATGCTTCAACATGCGTCTTATTAACTATAGCTAGTTTATTCTGAATCTGAATTAACTTTATTTCTTCCTATGAGTGTGATTTGTCATAGTCCCCAGAGACAGGGGATAATAATTTAAATGAAACACTCTTTCAAGTCCACAAACACCTATTACACCTACAACTTCTCTACTGGTGAAAAACAACACAGGTAGTCAACTGGCTGTTTCATTGCTGTTTGTTGATAGCATCACAAATGTAGTAGCTGCTTGAAGAGTCTACATGATTGTCTTTCATAAGGTTGGCACAATCCATGGATTTTTGAAAGCTAGTCCTCCTTTGGGACTCTTCTTGACTCATTAGACATTTCGATCTTACTGAAAGCATTGAATTTATTGCTCAGATATTGAAAGTATGTGTCCAGTGGATATAACATGTGTGCCCACTCTCATGATTGATTAGAAAACTGAAGAGTTAAAGAAGCCTGTCTTTATGATGAGCGATGAAGTATCTGTTACCCAACACCTGTTCATTCAGAACTTCATTTAGTCTATTGTGCTAGAAGTTAAAATATCCTGAAGACTATTGGGCAAGAAAGGGAGACAAGGTTAATTTAAAATACATAAGGTTTATTGTAGATCTATAGCTACTGGATTACTAAGAATAAAGTGTTCAGTGAAGGGACTGCAGAGATTGCTCATTTGTTAAGAGCACTTGATTTCCTTTCAGAGGACCTGAGTTCATTTCCCAGCATCCACACCAGGGGACTCATGACCAACTGAAACTCCAGCACCAATGGTCAATGCCTCTGGCCTCTACAGACACTTGTACACATGTGCTCTCTCTCTCTCTCTCTCTCTCTCTCTCTCTCTCTCTCTCTCTCTCTCTCTCTCTCTCTCTCTCTCTCTCACACACACACACACACACACACACAATATTTGGAAATGAGTTTCAGTTAGAAACGTGTAGCATGGGCAAGCACACTGACAGGCGTTGCTAAGGAAGAGCAGCTTTGCCTTTAGCCTAATCTTCATTTCAGGGTCTAGCCTCTGATTTCTGATGAGTGAACACATTTTATCTTAGAGTATTTAAAAATTAACTTTTATTAGATATTTTAGAATAAGTTCAAAATGCATGTAATGTAGAAACTCAACAGTTCTGTCAAGTTAAAAATAAAAAAATGCAGCTATCTTATGCTATTTACTACAATCTATCCTACCTGACTGCCAAGAAACTTTTTTTCTAGCAGTTAACTCTGTATTTTCAAGTAAGATATACATACATATATATATATATATATATATATATATATATATATATATTCTTGACTAACAAACAAAACTGTGATGCTTTTCTTTTTAGTCAAAATTTTGTGTAATAGTAGCCATCTTTTAAAACAGCCTTAATAGTTTTCAAAGACTGATGTGCTTTGTATAGTCTCCTCTCACACTGTATGACAGTGACTTACACAGTCAATGGGATGCTGTGGAAATGCTGACACCTAGGCTACAGAACACATTTTATCTCATTCCTTGCTCCCTCCTGGCTCATTACTCTGGAGGAAGCCAGCTTCAGTTCTATGAGACTGAGCAAACAGCTCTATGGTACATGAAGCTACAATGCTTTTGGTGAAGAATAAGATACATGCTGGCTATTGTTTGGATAGCCACACAAATGCAGCAGCATTGAAATGTTTGTTCTGGTCTTCATCATGGATGGGGTTTCTGAAGCTAATCTCATTGCCTTTTAACACCTGACTATTGTTTGAACTGCACCATTTATGACAGACTTTGAATCAGCTTTTTGCTCCTAAAGTCATGTCATGCAAAAATAGTGTAATGTAGTAAGAACTTGTTTTTTTTTTTTTTTAACCTTCAAGTTTGGAATAATTTGTTATCTAACAGCCAATAGTTTACAGAAACTGCTGAAGATGGCAGGTATTTGACTTTCTATCAAGCCCCACTAACTCCCCAATAAATGTACAAATTTATACTGTTTCTTTCTTCCCAAAAGAGTAGTATCACATATTTAGGTTGTATTAATAATATTAATTTACATATGTAAAATAGAAATGTATTAATAACTGTAATTCTTAGTATATTATTGAAAATAACATTTTGTATAATTATATTAGTATATTATAGCTAATAATTAGTAATAATAAAATGTTATTAATTATGATATATTACTATTATTAGATTATACACACAGACACACACAAACACATGCACACATACATAAACATATATAATATGGCTACATACTATTCAGTGATTATGCTCCCATTGTATTACAATCATTTCTTGTAGATTGTATTAAATTGGTAGATTGTATTAAATCTACCAATTTAGCTTTTCCTCCTTGAAAATACTATGTTGAAGGCCTTGAACTTCTAATCTTGAGTGACTGCTCTCTGTGCTACTAGACAACTCCTATAAGTATCCCTTTCAACAGCTTTTCTTTCCATCCATGTCACACAGTTTTATTCTGCTCTCACATTCAATGTTTGATCAAACAACTGCCATTTATTATGGCATACTATGAATCTTTTAGTTTAGAATCAAGCTATGTCTTGGGACTAAAAGGAATGATCTGGAACCTTGTTTTATGAACTTTTTACAGTGAAAAAGTTCAAGCTTAAGCACATTTAAAACTACTAGTTTCTTATAATGTACCTATCCCTTAGTATAAAAAACAATTTTATTTACAGGAGGGAAAAATGAAACACACAAGTTGGAGTGATTACACAAATGCCATTATATGATATTTAATTCCTACTCACCTTTCATAAGAAAAACATAAGAAACAATGCTAAGTTAAAATATGGATGCTGTAATCAGGTTTCATAATACTAGGTAATATATATGAGTACATGTAATTTTATATACATTTAATTGAATTATTTTGAAAACATAGCATGTTGGTTCTTATTATGATTATATTTTTATAATATGAGTGACAAGTTCATAAAATATATTCTACCTATAATATTAATATACATATTATTTATAGCTTAACATACCTTATTACATATAGAATTATAATTGCATTATGTATGATAAATAATATTGAAACAGAAAACTTAGAATTTGACAATATTTTCTAAGTTTATTTTACGTATTTCTGAACTGAACAAATTTAAAATTACAAATAGAATTGTCTAATGCATTAAACACCAAAACTTTTTGCCACTATTTCAAAGTCTTTGCTTTTTACCAGATTATTCTCTACATATATATCCTTGATATTAGTGAGGATTAATAGCTAGTTTAGTGAAAAATATTACTAAAATTCAGTTATAAGTACATGCTCATGAGTATAGATGGAATGAGATTTATAATAAGCAAGAAAGTAATGTATTAACTAAAGTTAATAGAGTAAGACAATGGCATCTTACTGTTGACTAAACTTCTGCAAAGTACACTGTTATGGACAATAATTATATTATCTGAGTCAAAAAGGATACAGCATACCAAATTCACAGGCTCACATGGGTTTAGTAACTCAGTAACATTAACAGAAAAAGGGGAGTGGTTATTGTAATTGTATCATAAATGGTGGTGAGATAGAAAAATAAAAATGATGTCTATAGAAAATTAGATTTAAAAGGTTTTTATTTACATCCTTAGGGTCTTTGTAAGGCAGGTAAAATACTGTACTTCAATTCTGTGAGCAATGGGGACACACTAGCAAGTTACATGTAGATGAGTGAAATCAATAGTTTCTTTTTTCTGGATGATACTTAGTTCTCTCGAGAAAGAATCCATAAGATTCATAGAGTGTTTGTCACAGAAGTGACCTATTGATTTAGAGACTGAGAAGTCTCCTTGTAGTTTGTCTGCAAGCTGGAGAATCATGATAAATTACATACCTGTATTTAGGTCTGAAATCCTGCAAGACAGTGAAACAAAAGTGTAACCCTCAGGCCACAGCTGAAGGTGCCAGGGCATGGAGGATGATAAAGTGACCAGAGGAGAATAACAGAACACAAAGAATGGAAGAACAGTAGTTCTGAGAACCTGTGGAACAGAAGAAGACTCTGAGTTCTAGCAGACTGACTGGTGACCAGTTATACTGAGGATGGGAATTCCCCACGAAGCTACCAGTTCTTGTACCAATGTCACATGAAAATACCATCATAGATATAACACAAGGGCTCATTCCTTCTAATTACATTTGTACAACTAGGGATCCCCCTTTATTTGCAAGAGATGACTGACTATTTCTTAATTCAGTGAATTTGAGGTCCCAAATTAACCATCACAGAAGGGATGGTATGCAGGCAATCAGAGACAGAAATATCAGCTATAATGTGACTGTACCAATAAGAGAAAATGATACTGGGGTTAATTTATAAGGACATGTTATGAATGGATTGTGAGTGAATGAAGTTTATTACAGTAATTACAAAGACTCTGATCATTACTGATTTCTATGTAACATGCTATAGGTAGGCACTTCCAGATTTTCCATATATAATAGAAGCTGACTTGTTTGCTCCTCTCCAAAGATATATGTGTATACTTACATTGTCTTTATAAATGGAGTTTTGCCACTGTTTGATCAGTGAGTATGTGCTTGACTGAGTCTTTACACTTCTGTTAGCAAAGGAATCTAGCTAGTACTTCTCACATTTTTATATGCATGTCAATAATATGAGGAGCCTGGAAAATGGAAGGTTCTAATTTAGAAGGGTTTGGATGGTGCCTTAAATTCTGCATTTCTAATATGCTCCCTGGGTGAGGTCAATGTCTCTAGGATGGAACAGATTTTGAAGAGGAAAAGGGAAAGAAAGTGTATAAAGTCGTGTACTGTGTATGCACAGACATATTCATATACACTTTTGACTAGGCAGGTGTGCCATTCAAGGCCACCAAAATAAGGGTTTTGATTTCAATTTTAGAATCCCAACCATTTTCTCACAGGTTCCAAGGTACTTCCGATTGTCTACGTATTTCTTTTCAGTGTGTAACTGCATTCCACTTCTGTCTCTGTTGGCAAACAGTTCCCTAAAAGTTTTAAAACACATCACCGGTCCTTTTCAAGAAGAGCTCTGTAAAGAACTGCCTCATTGTTAGTGTTCATTAATAGTTCTCTTACTGACAACTTGGACGCATGCCTCTTAATTTTGCAAGTATTTTAAAATTAAAATCACTTCCAAAGTATTTCAAATACTTCTGGCAAAATGTCTGCTTGGAAGTGGAATTCTCAACTCTCCTCCCACAGGTCTTTTCTCTTACAGTCCTGTAGACTTGTGGGTTTCCTTAATAGTCAAAAATTCCACAGTACAATTCGTGTGTGTTGAAAGACATCTGAAATCACTGACATGCCTCAGGGTCTCAGGATGAAGCAACTATCAGCTTTGCCTTTGTGTAATTGGGCTCCAAATGGTGATCTCCTACTTAGGTTCATTTAAAAAAATCCTCTTTCTTTTCTCCTCCTCTACCCTTCAGTTCGTTCTTAGAGGAAATCCATTTATGGTTTGGACACATTTCACAGGGTTCATATTTTCATCTCTCTGGAACTGTCCCAAGCCAAACTCCAACAGGGGGACAATGCATCTTTGTAAACACAGTAAAGAAGGTAATCTTGAATGCAATCATTGGGTTTTTATGAGACTTTAAGAAAGACCCCGGCTAAGAGTACCTAGGCCCTCACCCAAAAGATATGACAGACTTTGAAGGTCCCTGGCAGAGGGCCTCACTATCACTGGGGAGGAGGTTGGTAATGGGTTGGGGGGGCTGGTGAGGAACATAGGAGGATGGGAGGGCAAGGGAATGGGGGGCTGGATATGTAAATATGAGTAGTAATTAAAGAATAAATTTTTTTGTTTAAAAAAAAAAAGTAAGACCCTGGCTACTGTGGAGAAAGAAAGGCACATGTTTGCTATGCAGGCACTGAAATCCCTTTACCTCTCTATGTGCTGGGCAGCTAAGCTGAGGTATGTAAAAAAAAAAAAAAGAAAAAAAAATCTAGACACACCTGGCATTAGTTTCTCCAAAAGGATAGGGAACAGAGATTCAGGAATCTTTGCTATCACGTGCTGGAGATCAACTCAGGCACCATCAGGACTTTCAGAGGGGCTGTGAGCCTCATTGGACAGCTCCTGCTAAAGTCTTCAATGTGTGAGCATGCTCTCTGTTTCTGCTCCCTGTTGCTACCAGTCACTTTCTGTACTTGATATGCCGTGGATTTCTCAATTTTACTGTGCTTATGAATTTGTTGTTTAAGCTTTTTAACATTACAACTTGAGTCCTCCTAAAGTGACTTCCCTTTAATTGGGAGTTCAATCCTCATCAGAATCTGAACGCTGCTGCTTACCCTTGCTATCTCATCACAGTTCACTCAGAGGCACTTCTGATTCAGCCCATTAAGTGCCCTCATCAGAAATCTACTTAAGTCTGCCTCATCAAAGGGTGCATATGTTTTCCTTGCCATTTAAAAATTTACCCACAAAGAGTTAAAGGCATGTATTGGGCCACACAGACTGTGGGTGATCTGACTGGGAACAAATCCTAGGAAACTTGGCTGCCTGTCCAGTATGCCACATGCTCATTGGTTTGATGGCTGTGAATTCACACGGTGTTCATCCTGCAGAAACATGTAGAGGACAGTCAGTCCCATTAGCAGGCTGCACACTTCGGGTTATGTTTTTCAAAATACCATTCTGACTAATTTTAAATGGTCCATATTTTGTTAATGAGAAAATGACCCATAACTTTATGGTGGATCTTTTTATTACAGATTACAATAGTATTTACATTTTTGTCTCTGCCTTTGCCAAACATGGATTTTGTTCTAGTACCATCTTCTTAGAAAGTCCCTTCTGATTGCTGCTGCTGTTAGGGTCTTCATGGTATCCAATGCACTGTATCTCTGCTGGGTAAGTTCAGCCCGCTCTTTGCCTAAACTTTTAGTTATATGATACTAAACCTGAAACAGATGTTGTCTTGGCTGCTGTCATTTTCTGTGAGTTTCACATTTTATACAAGGCAGGTATAAAGCAGGTAAATTGCTGACTGTACTGTTTTGGAGAAAGAAAAAATGGGGGAAGATGGAATGAAAGGAGAATAAATATACAAATTATAGGAATAAAACCACATGGAGACAGAGAGCACAACCACTGGGGCATCTATTATCCTAACATCATATACTATAGTTTGGTTACTACTGACTTGCCAGGCATCCTCCAGAATCATTTTTGCGGCTGCCCAGATTAACTGTGTGAGTTGATCTCTTGATTTAATATCAGCCTGTTTTTTCAGCTTCTGTGTCATTTGTTGCCATTTAAAAAATGTATTGCTTGTTACTCAGCCATCTGTGTTCTCAAGATCCCATGGCCTGTTAATTCTCCCCCTGCTCCTTTACTTTCTTTCCTTGTCCTTTTGGTATGGAAACAGGAATTAGAGACCATCAAGAAAGAAAAATTAACCACTCACAGAAAAGGTAGCTGCTCAGAGAAAACGGGGGAGGGGTGTCTTATGGTTTGTGCTTTGTAAGCTGTGGGTGTGACTCAATCTCCTCACCACCCACATAAAAAGGTTGCCACCCAATCACTGTTTTTTTTTCCCCCTCTGTCCCAAACCCCTCCCCTTGGATTTTGGCTGAGAGACCCTAGGAGAGCCTGCCCTTTCTGGACTTTGCAAACTGACATATAAAAGCTGTTAGCTGCTGCTGTAGCCAGCAGCATTCAAACCTTGCAGGCTTTTGCTCTCTGGGAGCTTGTAATAAGACACACTCCTCCTACAAGGGTTCATGCTACAACATAACAAAGAATCTTACATTGTTGGAGGAACAGTGTATTCATTTTGGCATTGTGCAGAGGTAAGCTACTTGGCTCAGCTAGATTGTAATGCATGCATTATTTTAAAACTTCTCAAATATTTTATTTTCTTAGGACAACTTTGTGTGTTCTGTCACTCAGTGTACAGGATATCTGGGACATATTATCAGTACATTTTCTGTGGCTACCTGTGTTTTTCCTTGTCTGTCTCAAGATCAGCTTGGATTGCTAAAGATTCCTAACTGGAAACAGGCAGGCAGTAATATATCTTGCAGTTCAGGCATTTGGGGCAAAGGGGCAAAGGCTTTCCATTCATTTTAGGGTGAGTGGTCACGTGGTTTATTTTTTCTCCAGCTCTAGAAAGTTCCTCTTAGGGGGTTTGATTCATAGCACAGCAAAATGAGTAGAAACTACAGCAGTAGGTTCCCTTTAAGGCAACATTTGTTTAGATTTTGTAAAAATGTCAACCCAAGCTTTACTTCCAAGTGATGATGTTGTAAATCCATAAACTATGGCTCGTTTTTTGCTTGCTTGCTTGTGTTTTTAAAGACCCTAACTCTATACCTTCTTTTGCTTTAAAGCAAAGCAAACCTGGTGGTTATCTACTCCACCCCTCAAAATGATAGCAGTTTCTGCAGTCAGCTTTGCGATCCTTTTGTCCCTTTTCTGTGAAGCAAGTACTGTCGTCTTACTCAATTCCACTGACTCATCTCCGCCAACCAATAATTTCACTGATACTGAAGCAGCCTTCAGTGCGCCACTACAGTCTGCGGATATCCCTAAAACCAGGCGGAAGCGCTACATTTCGCAGAATGACATGATCGCCATTCTTGATTACCATAATCAAGTTCGGGGCAAAGTGTTCCCACCAGCAGCAAACATGGAATATATGGTAAGTGAAATTCCTTTTTCCTTGAATTCTGAGTGAGAAAGCTTTAATTTGCATGGTAGTAGGATCTAAGTGGACCACAGTGCCTGCATGTCAAGTGATACAGGGTAATACCTGAACTGGGGAAAGGTTTTAATGTATCTCATGGTGTTAAATTATGTTATTTCATGAATTAACATATGTGAGAGAGACAGGAGAGAGGATCTATATAGATTTTTCTTCTGTGAGTTCCATATCCCGATGAGCCACATTTTCTGTAAGGAGAAAAAAAAAAAAAGGGATATGCTGACTGCCCACATTTGGAAAGTCATCTTTTCAAGCAGAATTCACAAGGAGTATTTTTTTCTGTGCTTTCTGAATCTAAACATCATCTTTATCAGTTAAAATGTTTCTTGAGAATATTTCTTGAAATTAAAGGTTTCAGTGCATAATTTATTCCTGGCTAGGTGTCTCTCCCAGTTCTTGGACAAAGCTCTCACCCACATTGGTCTATTTGTATTCTAAGAGAACATGTTGGCTCTTTTTTCTTTCTTCCTTGTGATTTAAGACTTAGTTGTTCAGATAAGAGTGAAGCCAGTGCACTTACTTGCACACAGTTCCAAGTTGCCATGAACACATTCTTGCTTGCTCTTAAAAATAGACTATGTTTAAATCATTTCCCTTAGAGAGCAAGAATATTAAGTTGGTATTAAAAGGAACAAGTCTGGCTGAGCTTTATTTTTGGTTTTGAAGTCATGCAAAGTTATGATTTAAAGTTATGCACTTTACTAGATCACATTGTCACATCCGTTTCATGCAATGAATACCACCAGTAGTTAGCAGCTTCTAGAACCATCTACATTTTCTAGATAGACTTTTTGTGCCAAATCAATTGCTGGTGTCAGTGTCACAAGAAAAATAGACCTACCAAATATATCTAATGGGAATCATAGTTTATGAAAGTAGTTCAAGCTAGGCTCTTAAAATGCCCTTTACTAGGATTTATTAAATTACAAAAGATGTAATGAGTCCTGGGCATTATCATGTCATGATTAAGATTGTCGATGCTGGAGTCTAAGTATGTTCAAATTCTAGTCCTCGTGGCATGAGCTCTTTATTTAGTGTGTTCCACTCTCATCTTCTCTACGATAAGGATAAAGTTAGTGTCTGCCCTGAGGCATTTTTGTAAGGAACACATGAGCTGAGGGGCAAAGAACTAAGTCCAGAACTCACAGATACATAGTTATTCATTAAACTTTATCTTTAATAAATTTCTTTGAACTTTCTGTGACAGGACCCAGTTAGGATATAGTCAAGTTCTAAAAACAGAAAGAGTCACCCAAATGCAGGAGAGCTGCAGTTATCCATAGAGGAGCAAATATGTTTCAAAAGCTACCATAGATCATGAGAGATGTGAGCACTGAGGTTTGTGTGAACTCTTAAAGGTACGATGGCTAGGCTATAAGGTCAGGGAATGCTTTCTGCTTATGATCACATTGAAAAAAAAAAAAAACTCAGACAAAGACCAGGACCACTGAGTCAGGTTTGGTAGCAAACTCCTCTTGGTTCACATCATGACAGAACCACTCACTGTGTCCTCATACAAGTTACTCAGTGGCTCTGAGACCCATTTTGCCTATCCCTTTCTTTATAATGGGACTAACAGTACACACTATAAGTAATCAATAAATAATGGAATAATGTAAGTCACTATGCTAAAAATACTGAGAGCAAAGAGGTCACTGGGAGTGGAGGCATCAGTGGGTACAACACAGTAGAAATTGGTAGAAAACAATGTTTCTCTTATTATATCTCCCTTTGTCAAGAATTAAATCACTCAGTATGCTTTTATTTAATTGCTTCTATTTGCCAGAGACCATTTTAATTGTTTCCACAGATGACATCACTTGATAGCCCACATTCACTATCTGAAGTTGAGATTGTGATCACAATTTTCCAAATGAAATCATTTAGACCCAGAGATGTTAATGACTAAACCAAGATGGTGTGGCCAAAGAATGATATTGTCCAGATTAACACTGGCATGGGGGTGGGGTTTCTCTGTTTGTGACATATAGCATAGATCCACTGAAGGATATCTCTGAGAATATCAGGAGATGTTGATCACCTCCATAAAAATTCCAGAAGGGGCCATAAACTATTCTTGTTCTGTTTATCATTCTCTCATTGTTTTCTTCTAAGGTATCAGAATCCCTACATCTGATTTATTTTGCAATAATCAAGCACAGTGCTCATCATATGGTATATATTCACAAATCTGCCTTAGTTCAATAAGTGCAATGTAAAACCTCAGCTAAAATATTATGCTCTATAAAGCAAAGCAGGGACCATTTGAAAATCTGTGTTTTAAAATCTATGTATTCACCATTTACTTAGCATTTACTATACACTGGCACTATGCTAAGTCCAGGGAATACATTCATGAACAAAAGCAACAATCCTCCTTGCCCACTGTAGCAATAAAACAGCAAACTGGATAAATGAATCAGCTGGAGCAGGCTAGAAAGTAATGAGGTCATGAAGATAAAGCTTGAGTCCAGGATTGGATACTCACTGGGGTAGTTGGAGAGTATGTCCTGGGACAGGTGAAAGAGAATACCTATTCACAGATGAAGGAAGTCACAGAGGAAAGAGCAGGGCATAGGGCCAGAGGTAGAGAAAGTTCACAAAGTTAAAAATATCTTCACTTTTATGATTCTGTGGTTCAATCCAACAATAGAAATGCTTTACCCATGTCCCTTGTGGAGAAATTCACTCACAGGCATGTATTAATATGTAGCTTGGAGGTCAGTGCAGGTACTTGGAGTGACTCAACTTTCAAGCTAAGTGAAAATATGGGTCTCAGTGGGAATCTGTCACATTGACTATGACTGACTCAATTCTGATTTGAACTGGCATCAGCTGGGAAGCCAGATCAGTTCCCAACCTGTACTGTACACCTCAGAAGCTCATGGCATGTTTATTACACTAGTTAACAAATAGTTGCTCTCTGAGTCATCGGCTGCATGCTCAAATTATCCTCTTCCGTGTGTTGTTATTCTGGAAATCTTCATAGAAAGATAGTTCAGGCTCAGTGCTTTCTCTCATTGCACTAGACTGCCTTGTAGTTCCTTTGCTCTACAATGCTGTGAGCCTTTTGTCCAGGTTCTCTCCAGTTCAAGTTCTCCTCCTTAAAAAATTCATTTATCCTATTCTTCAGGTTTTTATATTAGAATACCAGTTTCTTTAAGGACATTTGTTTTCATACTCACAGCCATGTGCACCTCAGGTTTCCTTTGAACTGCTATGCCTGCTGTGTCCTCCATGTCTATAGTATTGTTCTCATCAGAGCCAAACTTGACAAATAGCATCTGTGCACTTATTGCTAACTTTCCAGGTTTAGGACTACAGGGTACTAAGTTAATGATTAGTTACCTTTGTCCCTCTATTGATTTTTGAAAGTGTTTGGGTATAGACAGTGAGCACCCATTATTTATTGCATTTAGAGAAGATCCTTATTGTTTTTGTTTATAAACAGCACTAATTTTGATACCATTATAAATACATTTAGTATTTTCCATCACAATATTTCATTCCACACACTTGAAATAAAATAGTTTATAAATTCTTTAGAACCTCTTAAAATTAGATTCTTTAAGTAATTATCTTAGATCATGTACAATTAAATGAAACAAAAGAAATTTGAGCACCAAGATTTACAGTCACAATGGGTCATAACCATTTTTATATAGTACTTGTGACTTTAGTAAAACACACCTTGAGTTCAATACTTAATGTTCTAAACAGTCTCCTTACATGAGCCGCAGTGCAGATAGAACATAAAATGTGCAAGGGAACCTTTGCACTCTTGGCTCCAATTCTTCAGTTAGCTTCTTGACTGATTCCCAGGGTGCTTTGGACACCAGCTGCTTTTCATTCTTCATAAGGGCAGCTTAAACCATGACTCTGAACCACAAACCACATTAGTTTCTTAGAATAAAAATTATCCCCCAAAGAATGAATTTGCAAAACTTATACAGAGTTCAGTTTGTAGGATGTTCTCATTCAGAGCAATTGAGTAAATTCATTTTAAAAACAAGTGAAACCTCTCCATGAGAGGAAGCAATCCAAAGATAGGAATCTTTGTCTTTAAAGTATAAACAGTGCAGTAAAAACAGAACAAATAGGGATAAAACCACAAGCATATGATTCAGTAGAATGCCCTTCTGTATGGGATTGATGTAATAAACATGAAACACAAACACTGTGAAAAGAGCTGGGGATGGAACTGATAATCTCCAGCTGGAAGATGATGAACTCTGTGCAAGAGGGGAGCATGTGACACAGATACTCTGGAAGAGGTGTCATGGCTGTGATAGAAAGCAAAGCAATGGATGACCCAAACCATGAGCAGTGACCAGCCATATGACTTTGTGCAGTCATGATTCCCAGGAGGTGCAGAAAATGCCTGATACAAAAGGAGTCAGGAAGAGTGTGATATTTGAGAACAAGGGCAGAAGGGCATCCCAGACAGATGGCTTCAGCACACATCTGAGGAAGTCACAGCATACATATGATGCAGTGATGGTTGGGGAGCAGTACTGATTCTTACATAAGAGTAAAGAACACCAGCAGTTACTGTATGCACAGTGACGAGTGGAAGGAACTAACTGAACTGCAGCACACATGGTAGAAATATTCAGAGAAAGGCAGGTTAAGGACAACCTGATAGCAATGCTCAAAATGGGCAAGAATAGAGGACAATAATGATATGTCAGGAAACCAAAATCACTTTTGCATCATATGACCTATTATATTTGTTTGGTACCTGCAAATCTGAGTTGCTGAGCTAAATATAAAATGTTTCTTGTGGTCTTCTGGAAAAGGGAAACATATCTATTACCAAATAGTAGTAGGTAATAAAGTAACAGCATGATTCAGTGAGCGAATCAGGCAATTAATCCAACCTCAGTAAAGGCCAACACATTTTTGGCCTAGAATGATAATTTATGATTTGGGAATAAAGAAAAATGATAATTTAATTTATCTGGGCTTTATGTGGAATGGATAATTTAAACCACTATTTTTTTCTTCCTTAGCTGACCAAACATGGTGTCAGGTCTGAGGCAGGAAAATTGCTGAGTTCAAGGCTAACTTGGGCTATATAGTGAGTTGTAGATTAGCCTAAGATACACAATAAAATCCTTTCTCAAACAAAGTTGTATATGTATTTTTGCCTTTTTTGTTGTTGTTGTTAATGAAGCAATGCTATATGCCAAGTAGCACATTTCTTCTCATTTGGAAAGCATAAATCAATTGATTTTAGTTGGGATACAGGAAATTTGTTGTGTCTAATCTAACATTTTTCAATGAGTGCTGTTATGACTTCTAGAAGATCTGTGAGAACCATTGCCAGGAAGTAGTGGGCGGAGTGTGTTGACTGACAGGAAGGCATTTTCCAGCACATTCAGAGCTTTGTGTTCCTGCACTCCTCAATAGGGACTCAGGAGTCTTAACCTCTAGTGGTGACCAGGCAGGTGTTGTAGGTGCTTTGTTCCCAGATACACTCTGCTGCTGGTTACTTGTACACCAAAGAAGGTAGTCTTACCTTGAAGTTTATGTCCCTTTGTTTTACTTTTCCACATCTAAAAGCAAGAACATTTTCTCATTGGAGATTGTAAAAAAGTGCATACGTTAAAAATATTAAAGCTACATGATTCTGAACCACATCATTGGAGAGCAGAAAGAATAATTGTGAGTAACATATGGGCAGCCTAGTGGGTGTTATGATTCCTAGCATTCAGTACTGCAGTCTGGGTAGCAAATGATACTTGGACCCAAACTTGGAAAGAAAAAAAATAATTTTGTGTGTTTCTGCTGAGTGCTTTTATAGAACCTAGTCTCACATCTTGTTCCACAAGTAACAGTTAAGAAACAAGTGGCTTTTCTTCTTAGACTGTGTGACAATGATGAGGTGGTGGGCAAGTCATTTAATACTCAGTCTCTCGTTCCACTTTATGCATTGCCTGCCACTTTTCTAGAGTGCAGAACAATGAAGAACAGAGACAGGAAGTAGTATGCATATCAAAGAAGTGGACAAGGCAGTGTGCTACATGCCAAAGCAGAGGTACTAGTGACTACTCTAAGAGTACAGCAGTCCAATCCCATGCATGGACTGGAGTAGACTGAAATATGTTATATTGAAGAGAGATAAGGTGAGGGGGACTGTGTGGTCAGTATAGAAGGATTCTATCAGATATAGGGTGA
Source organism: Cricetulus griseus (assembly GCF_003668045.3). NCBI lineage: Eukaryota > Metazoa > Chordata > Mammalia > Rodentia > Cricetidae > Cricetulus > Cricetulus griseus. The sequence goes on along the minus strand of NC_048595.1, from coordinate 143,570,959 downwards.
CATACTGAAGACATAGGAACTATATGACTGAAACTTAATGTTTAAAAGAATTGAATATATTACAAGGCTGAAGTTGAGGGACACTATGAGACTTGATTGAACTTTGCTGTAAGATCAAGGGAAGTATTAAAGGTTTTAGCTGGGAAATTACATAATTGTATTTGAATGTTAGAAAGGTCATTCTGGCCATGTGGTGAGGAAGGAGTGGAAAGAGGCAGTAGTGGAGACAGGATGCCCAGTCAGAGGCTGTCATGACAGTCTGGGTGAGAGATAATTGAAACCTGAAGTACATTTGAGGCAATGGGGTAAGCCAGGGCTGTGAAATATTTTGGAAATCAGGTCAGGAAGAGTGATTCACATGAAGTTGCCGAGAAGGATGGAATGGAATACAGGACCCTGTTAGTGTCTTTGAGGGGGACAAGTGGGTTACTCTGAGTCAGAGAACACAAAACACAGCAAATTTGAGGAAGCCAAGGAGTGGCAGGGGATTACTGTCTGGTGAACATGGCTATGGAGGTTGAAAAGCAGATAAAATGTGAGAAGGTGCATAGGTGCATTCTTCCATGGAGAAAATTTGCGACAGGAACACAATATGGCAGTAAGAACAGAAATTCTCTGTAAAGTAGGTAGGGAAGGGTTATGGAAACTGAGTTGAAGATTGTGTCTATAAGAATCTACTTAAGAATGTTTACAAGAAAATGTCAGCCTGATCCAAATCTGTTTTAAGAACCTAGTTAGTGCCAGGCTACTCCATCTTACTTTAAACAAGCGATTTTGGGGAAAATAACCAAAGGGTTCCTAAAAATATAGAAATCTAATATTCTGACTTTCTGGTATCTTGAATTTAATATGAAAACTGTGTCACAAAGAGCCCATGGGCATTCAGTGGTTATAAACGAGGTATTTGGTTGGCTCTGAGAATTTTGGAAGGATGGTATTTGAGCAGGGGCCAGGAAGATAAAAATACTAATGTCTTAAACCAGTTAGGAACAATTTTGGCACAAATGCATCCTAAACTAAGGTTTGGGAGATGGTATGTGAGTTCTCCCATGCTATATTATCCATAGAATTTTAAATCAGATAACAAACACTTTGACACAAATAGGTAGAATGCCCAACATGTTGATTGTAGAATTAACTTTTCATGAAATCTTTTAAATTTCACAGCAATCAATAAAAACAAAGATGTTATTTAAGGACACAATATTTTTCCACTAATATTTCATATTTCATTTAGTTAAGCATGCACATTTTACCATATCTCTCTCCACATTCTTTGGAAATTATTTTTCAGTGGGAGAGAGGTAGTCAGATAGGTTACTCTGCAGACTGAGCAGTAAAAGATCTGGGATTTGTATGTGTATCTCAGGATAGCTTCACCATCAAGAAGTCCATTTTTAGCATATTGTGACATTGAATCAGTGAAAGAAATTGGCCACTCACGAAAATGCCTTGACAGCCCAAACTTCACTGTCAGATGACAAGGCACCCCCTAACCTCCTAAAGAGTAAGATCATTGCTAGATAACCAACAATTATTTTCAAACTTCATGATAAAAAGCAGATGTTAAACAATGCTTGAATGAGGGAAAATACTCGTACAAATTCCAAAATATTCTCTAATGTTATCTCCTTCTGTCCAGTGTTATTTTCCCTATGAGAAAGTATCTTGTTTCTACACAGTCCTATTGCTGGGTTTTCAGTGACTTTGGGATTTATCTACTTTCTTTTTATTGGACTGCTTGCTTAGTAGAGATTAATGGGTAATAAATTGACGGGAGGCATTCACAAACAAATTCCCATTTTAGGTGTTTCCCCAATCCCCTGAACTTACTACCATTTAAAAATCCCCAACAACAGGAACAGGTATTATTTAGTGAACTCTAGCCCTCTTAGAGCTGTGATAAAGAGCCTTCGGTATCTGTCTCAAGCTTCCTCTTATCACACTCTTGAGAGATGAGGACAGATCTCTTTATTTAGAGATAGAAACTCAAAGTTTGGAAAGCATAAATTCTCTGTCTTCTAAAAGTTGATCAAAATGCCCTATCAGACAGAAAACATGCTTCAAACAGCAGTCCACTATAGCACACTACAGTACAGTGTAGTGTGGTAGTAATGCTTCCATTGATCGGTTCATCTCTCCTGTTCTTGGGCTCATTGAATAGCAAATTTCCCTACATGCACTTCACCTGAGAATATCAGCGTGAATAGAAATAGTTTTAAACAAGAAATAAAATTATTCTTGTACTCTCTATGCTTGTGAAATGATATAGGCAAACTGTGCTATGACTATGCTAACCACCTTTGGATATCTGTAAAGAGAGAATGAGTAACTGACATTAAATCTGGCCTCCGAGTCATCAAATTTTCTTAACCACAATCCCCTTTAAGTGATACATGGCTGCATAAATCTGCTCCTCCATTCCACTCTTGACAACACAGATTCTGAGAGAAGGTTCTACAAAGATATTTGGTTTCTGAATATTCCTGGAGAACTAATAAGTATGTAATTCAGGAAATTCAAACTCAAGTCCCTTCCTTGCCAAGGCACAAGTGTCCACAATAACAGTATCATTAGTCTTCTTGAGAACTCGAAGCTGTGTAGCTTTGAGCAAAGAATGGCACTTCCTGCTTGTCCTCCTTTAGATTAGATTCCAACAAGGGTGTGTTCTACTGTAAGTGAAATGTTTGCCAATGACCTGGCCTGACCAAGGAAGAATAAAAGAGGTTTATTATTGTTCATGGTCCTTAGGATGATTGACAGATTTCATAAGAACATTACACTGATTCACATTTTTGTAAACTGAGTTCAATGAAGATCTAAATTTTTAATTTTATGTTTTAAATTTATGATTGATGAAAAGGGATTGTCAAGGTGTTTTATTTCTTATCCTTAATATTTGGGGGTCTTAGAAAGGTATTTCTCTAACATGTTACATCTGATTAAGAAGGCCAGCTATAGTTGGCACTACATGTATGCACATCCAGGGTCTCTAATCCAGGAATTTGATTCAATAGATTCAGAGTATGTCTATATATCCCTTCCCAAAGATGCCAAGAATATTCTGGAATTATCATTCTGATGAAAACTCTAAAAGATGCTTTAGGAACAATAAAAGCTAATAGTTCAGGACTTGAGACTCAGTTGAAGTTTTGGTATGTGTATCAAATATCCATACCTTTGTCAAGAGACAATGAAGGGATTAACAGATTAAAACAAAAAACTTATTTCAGGGATAATTCTCACATTAACACACTACTCATTAAAATGTTCACTTGATTACTGACTACAAAAAACACATGGACACTATCAGCAGGAAATTTCTGTAACACAGAATGATCCTTACTTGAAAATGTGTTTCACTGACTAAAAGAAAGAAAATTTTAAGATTCACATTTTTGAAGGGTAGGGCTTTCTTTATATAATGCAGTATAATTTGAAAATTTTCTTGCTTAAAGTTTGAGTAAAAAATTGTTGAAAATCATTCTTTCTTTGCTACCACCCATGGACATGAAGAGAGATATATCTGTATTAACATAATAGAAATAATTAATACCATTGCATTTTTTCAGATCACAAATGCTGGCAATATCCAAGCTCCCAGCCCCTAAATAAGTACATCTAACTGTAGATAAAGGCATCTCCACGAATCCCCTTGTGTTGTTGTACACCTGTAGCTCCAGCTCACAAGAGATGTTGACATAATGGTACTGAGTTCCATAGTGAGATCCTGCTCACGAAATAAAGTAAACTCCACAAGATAGTGCTCACCATTTCCCATTGTCTTCATGTAATCAATCTTTACAGTCTTCTCTCCTTAGGTAGTTCTACATGCATTGTGTGGTCTTGCTGTTTTCCAGGCCACAGGAGGCTACATGCTGTACCAACCTATTTCTTTTACCTATCTCCTTCTGATCTTATGAGGTAACATTCTTTGAATATCATTTAATATGTAACAAATAATCTGAATCCCCCCTTTGAAGGCCTATGTTTCCATCTGCTCCTACCTTCTCCTCCTCAGCCTAACCATGGCTCATTGCTGACCTCCTGGATAGTTTTTATAATGGTTCTTATATATTTATCTCAGTTTCCAAATGGCATTTTGAAAACATTCCTTTCTAATAAGAGTAAGTCCACCAATTTTAAAACAGAAATGACTTTGTTAATGCCCATGAAGTATGTTGATGTTTTTGGCTCCCTTCCAGAGGAATAATTTTGTCATCACTTAATTTGTCTATGACTTTTGCAAGTCAGCACTCTCTTGGCAATCTAACCAAAAGGATCAAATCATCCGAGTTGTTAAAAACAAAATAAAACATTTTCTATTTAAAAATGTCAAAAAATCCAAGTATTTAACAAATGTCCACATAAATATCCAAGAAAATAAATGTCTTAGAATATTCCATGCTTGTCTTTCATGTTGTTTCTATGGTTGTGTCCATGTTCATATGTAATCCATAAATCTATCTCTAAAATTTTAATGTGATATTTTTATTTCTAGCATGTTGTCTTTGAACACAATTGAACTGTGCACAATAGCTTTTTCATGGTTGACTATGGTGCTCTAAATTATTATCCTTATTTCTTCCTTAATTTAGCTTCAATTTAATGTTTTTTAAGAAGGGGTTTCTTTTTATGAATATAGACATTTTTGAAAAATCATATTTATTTAATGTCTATCTCTTGCAAATTAAATGGTTAAACTCTACTTCTAAATTTAATACATTTATTTTTCTGTTTGGGTGTTTCACTTGATTTGATAATTCCCTTTCCATATATTTAAGAAACTCATACAAGTCAAGAATTATAGATCTAATACTCTCTGCATTTTACTGGAAAGTAAAAACAACAAAATGTTAGAGAAACAAAACCAAACTTCCCAGCACTAGTTTTAGAATTTACCATATTTTTTTTATCATTTTCAACTTAAAATTAAAATTGGCAGTAATATCTCACCTATATATTTTATATTGAAAATAGAAGACTATATGCTATCGTGAGAAGCCGGTCTCCTAATTACTACAAACATTAGCAAGAGACTGTAAATACAGATATCGTACCTGAAATTATTCATCCCTTCTAACTTTGTTGTTGTTGTTGTTTTTCGAGACAGGGTTTCTCTGTGTAGCTTTGGAGCCTATCCTGGCACTTGCTCTGGAGATCAGGCTGGCCTTGAACTCAGAGATCTGCCTGCCTCTACCTCCCGAGTGCTGGGATTAAAGGCGTGCACCACCAACACCCAGCCATCCTTTCTAACTTTAAATTTTGTTCTTTTGCTCGAGTTCATACTTTATATTTTGGAATTAAAAAGTATTTGCAAGCAAGTCTGCAGTTATAATCTCAAGTAAAGTTTAGAGTTACAATCCAATGGTCAGTGTTTCTTATTAAACAGAAGTACTGCCTGGGACACAAGTACACAGCCACAGGTGTCCCATGATCATGTTTACTCTTACTCTAAAGTTCTCCTAACAGGACACATGGAAAGACAGTCTTTTGTTTGTATTATATTAATTTTATCTAATTTTCCACTGACTTATATAAGACAGGAAATTTCTCCCAACTTCCCATGAAGCAACATTGCTTGTCTCAATTTTGAATCTCTGGTCAAGCTCAAAAGATCTCCCAACTTGATGAGGATCCTGCATTCTTTTCATTCTCCTCTTATCTCTTAGGGTCCCAACTCTGCCATATATTCAGATGGCATCAATTCAAATTCTAAGTCTGTTTTTTCTCTTGAGCCAAATGTTTGCAGTTTCATGTGATTTACACTCAAGATACTATATTTAGCTCAAGCTGCCTTTTAATTTATTAATAAACAGAATAACCCATTTTAAATATTTTAATTCAAAGCTAATTTGCCCATGTGTGATTAACTCAATGTGTGTCTTTCTCCCCTCCCCTTCATTAAGAGGATGAAAATAACCTGGGGGGATGATTTCATGCAACCATGAAGACTAACCTTAGTTAAATTACCCAGAACCCACATAAAAATGTCAGGTGCATTGACACATGCTTGAAATTTCAGAGCTCTGAAGGTGGGGAAAAGAGATCCCTGGGGCTTGCTAGTCATTCATTCTTGCCAAATGGGCCAGTTCCAGGCCAGTTCCTTGTGTAAACAAATGATAGATAGAAGATAGATAGATAGATAGATAGATAGATAGATAGATAGATAGATAGATAGATAGTAAAGAAAACAACTGATGTCAGCTTCTGACCTCCACATGTACATGCCCACCCCCTACACACACATGAACATACATGTATAATACACACACAAAAAATATACTGCTACACACACACACACATACACACACAATGAAAGAAAGGCATTTGTTAAATATTTTGAATTGTTTTGTGTAGAGTGTATGTTCTTAGTAGTGCTGGCCAATCACTGGCCAGTACCATGTAGCTCTTTCTGGAACTGATTTTGGGGCTACTCATGTATATCAAAACCATGACACTACGAATCTGAAGATGATATCACCTCCATTCTTCCAGTTTTATGGATAAGTTAACTGGCAGACAGATGACAAATGACCGGCGCCTAGTCATTGATGATCTCTGTAGCCTAATTAAGAATAAACACAAGATCATTGTGTTTCATATCAGTGTTATGTGTATCATGCTATGCTAATAAATTTAGTTGATTATAGTAAAGCAATTTTAAAACTGAAGGCACAGTACATGATAATATATAATGTGTACATATATTTTTATCTCCTATAACTGTGATTAACAACCTTCTGAGATATATAGTTGGTGGAAGATACCATCCGTTTGTCAACTTATTGTGTGGTTTTACATTTAAATAAAGTGTAGTCAATATTTCAGAAATCCATATTTTATTAACCTTTAATGGTAGAACAAATTTCTGATAAGTCCATTATCAGGTAGACAAATTTCTTTTCAATATTCTTTTAAGTACTAGGATAAAATAGTTTTACATTACATTTGTTAGTTTAAAGTTTTGTACCAACTTATGGACAACGACTTTTGGATAAAAGAATTATTCATATTTGTGTCTTTACACTCAGTAGAAAGTTGACTGTCTTTACAGAGGTAATTTATTATTGGCAGGTAATGCCTGGCTTGCTTGACCTCTCTATACAGGTATTGAGACTGGAATGCCAATCCACTCAGTGACTTATATTATCGTTTATGAAACCAAAGGGTCATGCAAATCTTTGTCTACATTTTCAACTAACAATAACTTACTATATATGAGTAATCCCCACGAATTTCCTTTCTCACAAACCAAAATTGATTCTTAGTTTGATTAAAACATAATGTATTGTATTTGCATAGAATACTATGTAGCATTTTGAAATTATTTTATTATAGTTATGTTTAGTTCACACTAACTGAAACAGTACATTTTCATATTATTTTTATTGATAATAAAGATTCTAAGACTATTAAATGTGAGAATTTCATGAAAGTGGCCACCCTATAGCACAATCTGACCTTTGAAAGTGGCAATATACTTGACATTGTTGATTTTGCCAAAGAAATTTGAATGAATCTGGTCCTGTTTATTTGGGGAATATATGAATGGCATGGCTCTTTGTTTCTGTGCAAAGGACTTTGCCAAATCAATTGATTTTGATGTATTCAAATTTCACAGATGAATTGTAATGTTCCCCAAGTTATAATTAGATGTGACAGTTTTCTTTTAGCATATTCCCCTCCCAAACTGATGTCTGTATTGCATTCACTTTAAGTTAATCGATCTAAATTTGCTTTGGTTTAGTTGGAATAGTCATAGGACCCTGAATTGAAAGAACTCCTGGAAACAGGAGTATCCTTTCTTTTTGTTTATTATAATAAATTTAGCAAAACTGAAGGTCTATTTAACTTCCACAGATCTGGGATGAAAATCTTGCAAAATCTGCTGAGGCATGGGCAGCCACTTGCATTTGGGACCATGGACCATCTTATTTGCTGAGATTTTTGGGTCAAAATCTATCTGTACGAACTGGAAGGTAGGAAGCAGTTATCCACATGATTATACCTCATTATTTATAGACCCTACAGTTATCAATTTTAAGTAGTATCAGAAATTATCTACTGATTTGTGAGTCAGGAAATGATGTTTGGCTTATGAATAACTTGATTTTTTAAAAAAAACTATACAGCTAGTTCATAAAGCCTAGTGAGACCAGCTTTCCCTCTTACCTTTAGAAATGCTACCTTCATCTGTATTTATCATTGACCCCACTGAGTCCTAGAAAGTATTGTGCATGATGCCCTGTCCTCCAACCCCCTACACCCCCCAAAAATCTCTGTGAGTTTACAGAAGCTATCTACATTTCTTTGTTTACATTCTCATCCCTCTGTATAATCACATACAAACAATGAAACTAGTAAGTAAGTAAATTGGTAAGATAGAAAATCTGCATTAACGTAAGAGTGCAAACAGGCATGTGTGTGTATGTTCACTATGAGAAAGTTCTTACTAATAGGATATTTCCTTCTACTGTAGAAGATCATGACCAACATTCCAAAACTCAATTCTTATGGGCACTTCCATTAGAGTTAAATTATTTTAACTATTTCTATATGCCTAATAAATCTAAGTTATTTTTACAATTTCAAGAGTAAATTTTCTGCATAAATTAAATAAGACTTGGATGATTTGTGTTTGCCGAATAATTTTTTCTCTGTTTTTTGGTATGGCCTGGTGTGTACTTAGATGAATGAAGGCTCATTGGGTGTTTTCATCCTTTTCTCTTTCCACAGAAATCAATAGCTCTACCAGATAGTGATTGCAATTGTCAGGCATGAAAATGAGCTTGTTATAATGAATAATTTTATAATACGTTTATGGTGTAAGATGAGTCCACTAAACAGGTTCCCCCGGTACTGAGTTCTATTTTGCTTTTTCTCTTGACATCTAGATATCGTTCAATTCTCCAGTTGGTCAAGCCTTGGTATGACGAAGTGAAAGATTATGCCTTTCCTTATCCACAGGATTGCAACCCTCGGTGTCCTATGCGATGCTTTGGTCCCATGTGCACTCATTATACACAGGTCATTTCAACTGTAGTGTTAGTTTTTGATTATCTTAAAAATACTTTCCTTATTTTGGTGATATTTTTAAGCAATATTGGAAGATACTGATTTATTTTTGCAGATGGTTTGGGCCACTTCTAATCGAATAGGATGTGCAATTAATACTTGCCAAAACATGAACGTCTGGGGATCTGTATGGCGACGTGCAGTGTACTTGGTGTGCAACTATGCTCCAAAGTAAGTACCAAGTTGAGTTCCATTTCCTGGATACTTGACTGAAGTTAGAGATTAGCAGCCAGGTGAGCATTTTTTAATAGTTATAGAAGTAAAATGTTCTGCAGTACTTCTTCACCTGTTCTTCATCCCCAGCCTCATCATCATTTCCACAGACCGGAAAAAGACAGGGTAAAAGGTTTCTTTTCACAAGGACAAGTATTATGAGTTAAAATTATAAGGATACACACTGAGATACCTGAACTCACTAAGTTCTCCTTGCCATCACTGCTCTGTCACCATAAGTGTAAGGACTGTGTTTCAAAATCATTGATAACTGTATCAAAGGCATCAGAAAAGAACCCGCTAACATTCATACCTGTATCAAAGGCATCACACAGCATCCTCTAACATTAATACTTGTATCAAAGGCATCAGAAAAGCATCCTTTAGAGATGTTATCGGGACAATGTTCTAAATTATCAGTACCAGAATGTTGGCTTACCTATTTCACTAGGAAAGCAACATATTGGGAAAGAATGATTTTTTATTTCTTCTCTCATTTTTTAGACTAAAATTTATTCAGTATCATCACCCTACAACCTACATAAATATAATACCAGTTTGTCAAAGATTACAAAGTCTAGTTATATGCTTAAATAGTCATTAGAAAGATCAATAAACATTTGTTAGCATTTAATACAATGCCTTCTTGATAACTGTAACTCTGAGAATGACAAAGTGTTCCAGAGTTCTCTTCCCATTTGGAATAAGTACCAAATGTGCACAGGATTTATGACACTTGTGGTACTTTTCCAGCCCATGAAGGGAGGGGCACAATGTGTCATGAGTAACGACATGACTCATTGATATGGTGGTGATTTTTCTTCAGAATTATTGTAATGAGGATCCTGAAAAAAATATATCTCAATAGATATTCAAACTCTGCATTTGTCTAATATTTTTACTTTTATGCCTTGTATCCTCTTATTAAGCACTTTACCATTTCTCCCTGTTTTTTTTTTAATTTTTTATTTAAATTAGAAACAAGATCATTTTACATGTCAATCCCTATTCCTTCTCCCTCCCCTCCTCCCCTGCCCCCCTGCTAACATCCTACCTATTCCATACCATTTCTGCTCCCCAGGGAGAGTGAGGCCTTCCATAAGGGGTATTCAGAGTCTGTCATATCATTTGGGATAGGGCCTAGGCCCTCCCCCATGTGTTTAGGCTGAGGGAGTATCCCTCTGTGTGAAATGGGATTCCAAAGTGCATTCCTATGCTAGGGATAAGTACTGATCTACTACAAGAGGTTCCGTAGATTTCCAAGTCCTCCTCACTGACACCCACATTCATGGGGTCTGGATCAGTTCCATGCTGGTTTCCCAGTGATCAGTCTGGGGGCCAAGAGCTCCCTATTGTTCAGGACAGCTGTTTCTGTGGGTTTCAACAGCCTGGTCTGGACCCCTTGGCTCATCACTCCTTCTCTGCAACTGGATTCCAGTTCAGTTCAGTTTTTAGCTGTGGGTATCTGCTTCTACTTCCACCAGCTGCTGGATGAAGGCTCTAGGATGGCATATAAGTTAGTCATCAATCTCATTATCAGGGGAGGGCATTTAAGGTAACCTCTCCACTGTTGCTTAGATGGTTAGTTGGTGTTATCCTTGTAGATCTCTGAACATTTCTCTAGTGCCTGATTTCACTTTAAACCTATACTGACTCCCTCTTTGATGGCCTCTCTTATTTTGCTCTCCTCTATTCTTCCCCCTACACAACCTTCCTGATCCCTTATGTCCTCTTCACCCCTCCTCTTTTCCCCCTTCTCATTCTTCTAGCTCTCTCTCCCCTCCCCCGATGCTCCCAATTAGCTCAGGAAATCTTTTCCCTTCCCCTTCTCCAGGGGACCATGTATGACTCTTTTATGGTCCTCCTTTTTGCCTAGCTTCTCTGGTGGTATGGATTACATGATGGTAATCCTTGTTCTATGTGGAAAATCCATATATGAGTGAATGCATTCCATGTTTGTCTTTTTGTGACTGGGTTACCTCACTAAGAATGGTTTCTTCTAGTTCAATTCATTTGCCTGAAAATTTCAAGATTCCATTGTATACTTCCGCTGAGTAGTACTCCATTGTGTAAATGTACCACATTTTCTGTATCCATTCTTCAGTCGAGGGGCATCTAAGTTGCTTCCATGTCTGGCTATTACAAATAATACCGCTATGAACATAGTTGAACAGATGTCCTTGTTGTATGAATGTACTTCTTTAGGGTATATTCTTAAGAGTAGAGACCATACTTTCAGAGATAATTTCTATAGTTCCTTACCATTTCTCCCTGTTATAAATTGGCCAGGTTGTAATGAGTTGACCAAAGACAGATTTTTAAAATTCATTTAGCTCTTCTGTTTCAGCTAAATAATAAAATTTCTTAATAATATTGATTAATTCATAGGCCTCCAAAATAAGGCATTGCATTAATATTAACTTATTATAGCACTAACATTGATATATGATAGTCTTAATAAAAATGTTAATGTATTACAGTCTTAATAAAAATCATAGGTGATTAAGACTTTTAAAATCTTGAATGGGAGGAGAATTTTATTTTTTCCAATTTCAGTACAAAGTTTTCTGTAAGCTATTGCTTTCAGTAGAAAAAGGAAAAAGGAAGAAAAATGAAGAAGGAAAGAAAAATAATATGTAAATAAATGGATTTGAACACTAAATGAAAGAATGAATGATGTATAAATTGAACAACTTATTCTTGTATACTATTATCAATAAGTATGATTTTTGTAAAATTTATATAGAAATTTATTCTTCCTTTGATATTCCCAACAAACTACTTGATTTTTTATTTATTTACATTATTATATATATTTTTCCAGTGCTGCATTTTATACACATATATAATGTATTTTGATCATAGCTCTCTCAGTGCCTGCTCTTGTACTTCACCCTATTCTGATGACGAACCTCCTTTTTGCCAATCTTCTGTTTTCTACTTCTATATCTTTTCTGTTAATGATGACTTAATGACTTCAATTACTGTTACTTACAGGATCAAGGAGTCTTAGGAACACCCCCCTCAGCTATGACAGAATATTAGTGGATCCAACCTTGTGCAGATCTTTTGCAAATTACCCTGCCTGCTTCGAGTTTAAATCCTGGGTATTTTTTAACAGTGCTAGGAGGAATTTAGCACAAGTCAGGAGTATTATGCTTCTTGAAACTATGAACTGACCTAGTGCCCTAGAAAGCTGCTAGAGCAGAAGACAAATGTGGTAGGTGGATTGAGCCTGGTGCTCATAGTTTATAATATCATCAGAAATGGTAAATACGACTTCATTACTTACTGGTCAGTTAAGATTCTGTCCATTTATTCAAAGAGAAAGCATTTCAAAGCAAGTAATATGGATTAAGCTGCTCTGGAAATTTTTAAAAATGTAATTTTCAGGACCTTATAAGATATGCTCCTCAAAAAGACCATCATGTGTCAAGCGGGTGTGAGCACATGTGTAAAAGTATCTGGTTTGGGGTAACTAAGCAGCCCTAATGTGATCATTTCCTTTTTTCTCCTAGGGGTAACTGGATTGGTGAAGCACCATACAAAGTAGGAGTGCCATGTTCATCGTGCCCTCCGAGTTATGGGGGAGCCTGTACTGACAATCTATGCTTTCCAGGAGTAACATCAAACTATCTGTACTGGTTTAAATAAGCTTATCCCCTTTTCCCCCCTCTGGGAGATACATTGGTTTTTGGACTCATAAGCATATATGTATATTGAAGTTTGAACATATTATACATATTTTATTATAATCCTGTTCTCATTTTAGTAGTCAGTTGTCTAGTGTTGGTCTAGGATGTTAAGTCTTAGATATAAGCAAAGCGTCAATTTCTAATTTTCTAACCTTAAATTTAAATTAAAATATTGTATATGTAGTGATGACATAATTGTTGCATCCAATTCTAAAACCTGCATTCCAGGGAAATTGTGTTATTATGTCCCTAAAGTATGAAATGTACATTCAAGCTATATGTGTATTCCTATGTATACACATGCGTATATATATGTGTGTGTGTGATGTGACATGTAGGCAATAATATGATGTGATAGTTAACAAGAAAAAATGAAAAATATATTTGGGCTAATGGAACATTTTCAGGACCATTTCTGCAATACCCATGAAAGCATAGTTTACAACTCCATGACATTTGGAAATAATTTCATTAAGCAACTGTAGAATTCATTCTGAAGATACTTTATTTGGGACTACAAAGTGTATGCTGGATTAATGGAAGTTCCTATAACACACCTTTTGCTCTAGTTTTCGAATGAGTAAATCCGTTAAGTGTTTACTCAACAATTACTTTGACTAATTTACTTTGCTGGTTATGTTTTGATGATGCAACAATTATTACATGTGATTCCTGCCTTTGAGAAGCTACCAGAGATGTCCTCAAAACAGCATTTCCTGGTAATAGTGTTATAAATTATTTTTAAATAATCATTTTTCATGTAGTTTGAGGAACAAACATAGAAAACATTTAAAGGTGGAATGGATGATAAGTGGTGCTGTCTTACAGATAAAGTGTCTGTTTCCCAGAAAACTCCAATATCTAAATGAAATATGGGAGGTGTCTTAGTTATACTGCTGTGAATAGACACCATAACCAAGGTAGCTTATAAAAAGAAACCATTTAGCTAGGGGCTTGCTGACAGATTCAGGGGTTAGTCCATAGGAAGATAGAGACAGGCAGGCAGGGGGCATGGCACTGGAGCAGTAGCTGAGAGCCTACACAATGATCTGCAGGCAGGAGGCTGGGAGAGTGAGACTGGGCCAGGCCTGAGTTTCTGAAACATCAAAGCCAACTCACAAAGACACACTTCCTCCAACAAAGTCACACCTTCTCCAACATGGCAACACCTCCTGATTCTTCCTGAACAGTTCCCTAAGCAACATCCTATGTGAACCAAAACAACCATTGTCATTTAAATCACTAAGCCTTGTACAAATCAACAACTGCTCAGAGATTTCTGGAGCAGAATAGGCTAGGCTGAACACAAGATCCTCAGAATACTGATGAGGTCAAAGAAAAGTAAGAGCTATGAATAATCACAGGACTAGCATGTTGGTACAAAAAGACCAGACAGAAGGCTACAGAAGAGTTTAACACATCTTGGGACCCATTAACAAAAGTTGAAGGATTTTATAAAGAAATGTATAGGCTTGAGAGCACATTCATCTCAGTTTTCCCTGCCATTATTTGGAGGTCAATCTACCTACCATCTTGAGCTTTTGAATACCATATTCAAAATCATACATAAATACCACATAGAGTCAATTTTGTTAATATAACCATCAATGGAAGTTTTTCAAAGACCTAATTATGAAACTTTATTTTTAGAGAAGAGTAATTTTCAATTCCTCATTAACTTTGTTTATGAAAATCAAGTAAATGGTTACAAAGACTTTTCTCTTGAGATTAGGAAATACATGTCTTATTTTTCAAAGAGGACAATACACTATCTGGGCCAAGACATGGAGCAAATTATATCTCAAACGTGTGTGTGCGCACGTGCATGTGAGCTTGAGTATAGATGTACAGAGCAAGTAAACATGGTCTCTTCAGACAGCAAATAACAGAAGAAGGATCCATATTTAAATTCTATACACAGCTGCAGCTTCTTAGGTGGATGCATTGAAAGATGACAGATAGTTAATTAGATCCATTCAATGGGAGAAAAATCCACCATCTGGATACTGGGGCTACTTGATGACAAACAAATGGTCCAATTACTTTTAAACACTGACAATTGGAACCAAATGTTTTATTACTAAGTGACCTTGCCTTGTGGAAACATATATGGGCCTTATTCAAATAAGTATTTTGGGAATACATTAGAGAACAGAAGTATTATATAATATAGAGTTGATCCAATTTTCTTTTCTTTCTTTCGTTTTATTTCCCTTGAGACAGTATCACATATACCAGGTTGACCTTAAACTTACTATGTTGTCAAGAATGACCCAACTGACCCCTGATCCTCTTGCCTCTAACTCTGAACACTGGGTTTGGAGGTGTGTGCCAACTGGCCATTTGGTGATACGTGCTTGCCTCACTTAAGAGTGTTTTCATCTTTAATGTTACTGAAGTAAAAAACTATATAAACAGAAGTATACAACTCTTATTTCCAGGTTTCTTTCTAGCTTGCATGGGTAACTGGGTTTCTCAGATTGAAGGAAAAATAATGATGTTTGATATGTAGTTCACAGGTTTGCCCATGAAGGTTAATTCATCATATTTACAGAAATTTGTGAATATTAAAATGATCACAACCAGAGCTTCTCCTTGGCATGGACTCCATGTAATTCATTGTATTATCACAGCATGTTACACAGTGGCTGTAGTGTAGTAAATGTTTAGTAAAGGGGAGTTTTCAGAATTAGTTTAAAAGTCTAAACTTGTGAAATTTCAAATGAATTCTTCTTCCCATGCTTTTAAAGACCCCAAGTTCTCTAACACATAAAGGTTTGCATGTAGCAAAACCTTAAACAAATCATACATGGTATGAAATTGAAACTAGGGTCTACAGACTTACAAAACAACCTTTTCAAAACTGCAACAGGACCAGTAGCTTTTTGATGCAGTAACAACTGAACTGAAAACACAACGGGTATATTTGTTATTCTGTCTGTAACTTTTAATATCGGTATATAAAATGGCTATGTGAAATATTTTCTTTCCTGGGCTAATGCAAATGACAGTTTGCTTGTATCAATGTAGTGTCTTACATTTTCACAGGGTGCTAGGTTAAAAGACTTTCACTGTAATTCTCAGAGGTGCGACAGATTTGGTTGTGAACTGTTTCATACAGAGAGCTTTAAATAGTCAGCATTAAAGTTTTAATTTGGAAAATTCTCATTAAAAATAATATGACTGACAGCATTGATGTCCCCCAATGCTATTTATTTAGTAGAAAAATAACATTTTGCTATAATATACTTTTTTACCTTCATGTGGGAAAGACAACTAAAATGAAGTCAATGATTTCTACTATGAAATTCTTACAATGACAGATAAGGTTGCTGTGATAACATAGAAGCTGAGTTATTAATACTATTGCTTTTGCTTTTGGTGTCACCATGACTTGGCCCTTCAAAGCTTCCCTATAAATTTGGTCTGGTTCTATGGTTGCCTACTCTTGAGATGTTCATGAAAATTTCAACACATCCCTAGCACAGAGCAGACCAAGAGGAAGGGCAAGCCCAACCAAAAAGTCTACTCTGAATATTTTAATTTAAACAACATATTTCCCATATTTTTGTATTAAATAAACTCATGGAGTCTATACTAGTAAACCCAGTGCATATTTATACCACTTTAAGTGTTTTAGGTCTATAATTGTTTGGTAAATATTGCAAAAATAAATAGATGAGCTGAATATTTTCCTGAAGGAAAAGCAATGTTGTCACTCTGGACTGTCTTTTCCCTTAGGTTTCATAGTATCACAGGATGCGAATCTTAACATCGATGGAAGGCTTTACCTACTGAAATATTTAGGGGGGATAAAGTTATATTTCTAGTAATAGCTAACATTGTCTGTATTTTATGGAGGTTTTGTATTGTTATATGTGTGGGTGAAGACATTTAAATGAAAATGCCTTTTTAAAATTGTGTCATGGCTCAACTTAGAATTGTAAAATGTTGATTAAAATTGAGAAAGTTCAACAATTCACTGGTTAATGGTGCTGAAAAATTACAATCACCTATGGTTACAATTTTGAGGTTTCTTTGAAACTACAGTTATTATTAAGTGTGAACTACCAATATTTATCTATTTTGGTGCTAAATATATGGTGCTAAATGAATCATTAGTATCAACAGTTTTAAAACTATTCCTTTTATTTACTTGATTCAGAATAGGAAAAATTCTATCTTCACCGTTGTATGACAGTTGAATCTGTTTTGTCTTTTTTTTTTTAACAATACAATGTTATTACATGTAAATATATTTCTTTCTTCAAGTGGGTATTCTTTTCTGTGTGTTTGTGTGTGTGTGTGTGTGTGTGTGTGTGTGTTTGTGTGTGTGTGTGTGTGTGTGTGTGTGTGTGTGTGAGAGAGAGAGAGAGAGAGAGAGAGAGAGAGAGAGAGAGAGAGAGAGAGCTGAAAAGTTAATACCCCTGTGTTAACCATGCTGCACGCCCTAGCGCCCTCTGGTGTTTCTAAAAACAAATTTGTACTGACTCATAAACCTTTGGTAAAAGACGTTTGTGCTTAGTTAAAATTTACCTTGCCTTGTCCTGGAGATTTCTCCCTGAATCTCCCAGTATTAAAACCACAATACAGCAAGCTTGACTCTATGGGCTCGCCTTCCTAAGAGGTGGAGAAGCCGGTGCATCCTTCACTCACAGTTTCTAAGGTGCTTAATTTTGGTTTTGTATGTTTTTTAGAAAACAGTTTACTATTGTGTCTCATTTTAGGAGTGGTTGTTTTATTTAGCTTAAGGCATACCATAAAATGAAGCCATCTAAAATAGTAAATATATATATACTTGGAGTATATATACTTGGAGTGGTCCACTTCCATTCTGATCTATGATTTGATGTGTTATGCTTTCATATTATAAGAAGAAATAACATTTTATTATCCTACTAAAGGTGATAATTATCATGCTCGTGCTTTGGTAGATTTCATAAGTTATCTTAAAGTATCAAATAAATTCATCTGAGGTTATTTTCAAACTTGTTAAAGCAAGGGAACCTCTTCAATGATCTAAATCACACACAAGGCTCCAAAATACAAGAAACATAATGTGAATACACTACAGATCTAGTGCCCAGAAACTTTCTTCTCTGCCCTAGAATTCCATTAAACAAAATAACACTCAGCCAAGTTAGCCAGCTAATTTACTCTAAACAATCAGCAAATGAAACACCAAATTGGAAAGCCTGAAGTATTTCTGGAGTTCTTTTAGACAACCATTTTCATTCTGAATGTTCTGGTAACCTATTGATTCTAAAGGGAATCAAACATTGGACTCACTGTGTTCTTGGCTAATTATTACAACATTAATGATTTGTTAATGTTTATGGTGGACTTTGGTAACATAATATGAATTAAAGATGGTTCATATATGAAGAGTATGTTTTTAAAAATGTTAATCTTCCAAGTATTTATACAGTCCTAAAATTCAATGTATCACATCAGAAGTTTTAAGCATTTGGATGGGCATAGTTCATTATTTAGTGCTGTGCTGACAAAAATGGTGACCCTTTATGTTGTGAAATAGTTTATGAATGGATATATATTTAACCTCTGTCCCTAGGGAACATAGCAAATGTAGCATTTTTTTGCCCTACTGTATTATTTTTCCAATAAAATATTATTACTCATTATTTTAATTTTGAAGTCTGTCTAATTGCTTTTGTTCCAATAGTGTTAGAACCAGATGATATAATTTTTGAGAAGAAGTTACCCCCCTTTCTATAGCAACAATGAACATAACTTTAACACATCACTGAAATCCATTAATTCTTTCCTTAGTTTTCTTCTTTTCGTTTTTCTTCCTGCTCAACTTTTCCCCCTTCTTTTCCCATGAAGCTTCAGAAAAATAAAATACACTTAGAAAAACTTTTCTAGAACAATGCATCAAGATTTTCTGTCTGTGGAAAATTACAGCACATGGCCATGATATCTTTATACCTGTCCTTACAGAAGCTCTTTTTTTTTTTCTGTTATCTATGTTTATTTTTTTCCCAAGAAATTATTTTTTATTAGTTCAAATTAGAAACAAGGCTACTTCACATGTAAATCCCTTCTCCCTCTCCCTCCCCTCTTCCCAACCCCCCACCAGTCCCCCACCTTATCCCCCCTCTGCTTTCCAGAGAGGGGAAGGCCCTCCATGGGGTTCCCGAGTCAGTCATATCATCCTGGGCAGGACCTAGGCCCTCCCCCATGTTCCCAGGCTGAGAGAACATACCTCCATGTGGGATGGGCTCCCAAAGTCCCTTCTTACGCCAGAGATAAATACTGATTCACTACCAGGGGCCCCATAGAGTGCTGAGGCCTCCTCATTGACATCAGTCTGGGGTCCATGCGCTTCCCCTTGTTCAAGTCAGCTGTTTCTGTGGGTTTCACCAGCCTGGTCCTAACCTCTTTGCTCTTTACTCCCCCCTCTCTGCAACCGAATTCCAGAGTTCAGTTCAGTGTTTAGCTGTGGGTGTCTGCCTCTGCTTCCATCAGCCACTGAATGAGGGCTCTAGGATGGCATACAAGGCAGTCATCAGTCTCATTATAGGGGAAGAGCATTTAGGGTAGCCTCTCCACCATTGCCTAGATTGTCATTTGGTGTCATCCTTGTAGATCTCTGGAAATCTCCCTAGTGCCAGATCTCTCCTCGAACTCATAATGGCTCCTTCTGTTATGGTATCTCTCATCCTGCTCTCCTCTATTCTTCCCCCAACTCAACCTTCCTGCTCCTCCATTTTCTCCTCTCCCCTCCTGGTCTCCCCCTATCATTCTCCCAGCTCTCTATCATTCTCCCCCTCATGCTCCCAATTAGCTAAGGAAATTCGCAGGCAAATGGATGGAACTAGAAGAAACCATTCTGAGTGAGATAACCCAGTCACAAAAAGACAAACATGGTATGTACTCACTCATATATGAATTTTAGACATAGAGCAAAGGATTACCAGCCTACAATCCTCATTGCCAAAGGAACTAGGAAACAAAAAGAACTCTAAGAGAAGAATTCATGGACCCAGGAGAAGGGGAAGGGGCAAGATCTCCTTACAGAAGTTCTAAAGCATGCTATGGGCTATCTTGGGGACAGGAACCTCTAGGTAGTCTCTGGCTTGTAGTTGCCAGGATGTCACCTTTCTGAGGAGTTGATGGATCTCAAAGGCTAATTCCATCAAGACATAAAAGAATCCAGAAGTTAGTTAAACTGATGGTTGGTGTTTTACTTTATGAAAAAGTCTCACTAATTTAAATCATTTCAGACAGGTTTTCCCACTCAGCCCCTTAGTTCCTTCTTAACTCCCTCTTGCTAGGCATTCTTTGCCTCATCTCTGACTATTAATTCAAGCCTCCAGTCTCCAACCCATACCCCGGGAAGTTCTTTCCATCAGCAATGGCTACAAGGGTATATTAATTGATTTGTTTATTAATTGATTGGTGTGTGTGTGTGTGTGTGTGTGTGTGTGTGTTTGCAAATTCAATTCCCACAGACTAACCTGACTAATGCCAACAGAAGCTCTTGCTTCTAGTTTTGAAGAAAGAAAAAGTTTCTGAAGATGAAGGCATGAGAGGGTGATGGAGTGATGATTGCTTTTAGTTATCTCTACCCAGTGAGAGCTTTGGCACATGCCCTCATGAAAAATAAACATATCTCCACAAGCCACTGTAAACAGCAGATATATGTAGAACATAACTGCTTCTGAATGTAGTCTCCTTCTTCTGCCACCTCATTCTAATCAAGTGCCTTTTGTGACAGTAGCCATGGTGTGGTGCTTCCAGGGAATACCGATTCGATCCTAAGTGTGGTTAAACAATGCACAAGTGCCTGACTCAGTTTTAGCAAACTGATAGGTGACAGGCATCTGACCTCAACCTCTTTGATTCCATTTTTCTTCCTGAATAAAAGGTAATGTCTGGAGTGTTTCTTCCTGGGCAGTATTCATTTGAGGGAATATGGTGCTTAGAGTGACAGTGGTCCCCATACACTCATATATTGCAATGCTTAGTCGCCAGAGTACAAAATTATTTGGGAAAGGTTAGGAGGTGTCACTTTGTTGGAAGTTGGATAGATTTGTGTGACACTGAGTGTGGGTTTTGAGATTTCAAAGCCCGTGCCATTTCTAGTTAGCTCTCTCTGCCCCATGCTTGTGGATCAGTTATAAGCTCTCAGTTAATGCTCCAGCACCATGCCACGATGCCTGCTGCCATCCTCCCATCCAAAACAGTCATCGACTCTAACTCTCAGAAACTTTGAGACCTTGGATTAAATGCTTTCTTTGTAAGTTGCCTTGGCCATAGTGTTTTGTCATGGCAAAAGAATGGTAACTAAGACAAGAAATACAATGTCCTTTGAAAGGACAAGCATCTTAGTAATGTGAAATTCAGAGAACTTGATCCATGAGTTGGTACATAATATATAGGACAATGTATTTAATTTGTACATCCAAAACACTTTCCTAGAAGTAAAAAGTAAATGAAAATGATATATCCATACTTGACTCTAAAACTTAAAACATGAAATAATTATATAAACCCTAGAATTTGTCCATATTTTTAAAACTACTAATATATTTGCCATTTGGTTTAGCAATTTCTCTTCTACATTTTTCCCTAGAGATAGACTGGCAAAACATGAAATGATGTGTATAAAAGTTACTTGTTAGAACATTATTTACAATAGCAAAGAGCCAGAGAAAATCTCAAGTTCCATCACAAAGGAATTGATTAAATAGTACATTCATGTGATGGAATACTATTGTCTGAATATGTTAACGTTATTATAGCAAAGGGACACAGACTAGATGGTATGTAATCTAAAGCAATGTTCTCACAGTGATGAAATTGGCTTATCAGAATGCCAGTATGGCCAGTTGCTGGTGGAGGCTATGGTCAGCACTCATGAACTACAATAGCTGTGGTTGCGTGCACAAGACATGCTGAAAGTCAAGCCAGTCAGCACTCTGGAATGGAGTGGCAAGGGGATCATTAGATCTCACCCTTAGCTTAGGAGCCATAGGCAGATGGCAGTAACTGGAAGAGGGAGAGTTGTTTTCTTCAACTGTGTGGCCCTAGGTAGGTTGCCTCTACTTAGTGAATGGTACCCTATAAATATGCCAATAAGGGAAGCACTGAGTGGGCCCAGTGGATTATAAAATAAAGAGGAAGAATGCTTGGGGTTAAGAGGGGAACTTACAAGGAGGTGTGGGGTGAGCAGAGGACTAAAAGTAGAGGACAGATATATTCTAAATACATTTAATGGAATTACAAAAAAATGAAAATTAAAGAAGTTAAATCATTTGCTATAGGATGGTTGATTGACAGTGGTTGGCCTTATTTGTTCCCTAAGTGGAAGGACCACCCCATGAATTGGAAGTGGGACATCTGAGAATCAGGAAGTGGTCCAAGACAAGTGCCTCCTGCGCTCTCATTTGTCACTTCACTTTCAGGGTTTCCCCATATAACTGCATTAGTAAGCCAAAGGACTAAGAAATATTTAATTAAACATTTACTTAATATTGACAAGTAAGACCAGAAAGATTAAAAACAATTTACTAGAAATACATAGTAGACAAAGATTACCTTTCCTGTGACAGCAAACTTACTGTCAAACTATCCAGTTGAAAAACTGATAATTTTTCAATCAGTTGGGAAGAAGTGGACAGAAAATTAAAAATTTATTTCAAATGTAAGAAAGTGTTTCTCTGATGAGGATTTAAGTGATGTGCTAATCTATTGGTATGAAGGTAAGTGCTAAGGGGGAAGTTTAATATTATGTCTATTTAGCTAAGTAAGAGTATTAGGTTCTCTTGTGGGACCTGAAGCACACCTATTGGTTCTTGGCCTGGTTAGTGGGACCAGACACGATTTCTATCTATGGAGTGAGTGAACAGCTACTGGCAATTAATGACTGCTGAGAGAGAGACTCTGTTTTTTCGTTTGTTTGTTTTTTGGCTTTTTTTTTCCTTCAGGGATGTGGGTCCTGAGAGAATATCCATGTCCCAGTAAACTGAGGACTGATATCCATGCACATGTACGCAGAACCAAGTAGACTTAGGACATTTAAAGAAAGAGTATGTGAGTTTGGGAGGGAAAGTAATAGTAGAGTAAGGGAGAAATGGGAGGGGAGAGAGTGGGGGGTAGACTTGATCAAAAGTGTTACATACATGCACAACATTCTCAAATGATTTACAAAAACAATAATTTTGAGACTATTTGTAATCACAACTATGCTATTACTGACACATGAGTAATACATGTTTGTCTCAGTGAATTTTCTATGAGCAGACAAATTTTCATGATTATCCATTGTTTTTAACAGTATATTTACATTGTACAAAATGATATTCTATTGTATTTTCATATATGCATATGATATAATTTAATCACACTCATTTTCCCATTACCCTCTTTTGACTTCTTCCTCTTTTCCACTGATTACCTCTCACTTTCTCAATAGATGTGGTGTTATATTATTTATGATTTATTAAAGATTGCCTGAGTATTTAGAAAGCAAAGTCAGCCACGAGCTATAGAGGTCAGGAGGTGGTGATAGTTTACATCTTTAATCCCAGGACTCAGGAGATAAATGCAGACAGATCTCTGTTAGTTTAAGGCCACCCAGGGATACATTGGAGTGAATCAGTCTAAAAGATAATTAGAGCTCAAGCCTTCAATCTTAGGATTCATGACAGGTAATTAAGACAAGACCAAGGTCTTAGAGCTGGCATTCATTCTCCAGCCACACTGAAGAAAGGAAGGCATTGAGTCTCAGGATTCTCCAGCCATGCTGAGGAGAGCATAGCAGTCTGGGATTTCAGTTTGAGGTTTGGTAGAGCCAGGATGGCCTTTCAGTCTGAGGTAGAGATAAGAGTTAGTGGCTAGCTGCTTTGCTTTTCTGATTTTCAGTTTGAAGCTTGAACCCCAATATCTCTTTCTGGGTCTTTTATTTATCGTGCTACAAATAGACCCTTTGATGCATTGTTTTATGCAAACTTGACACAAGCTAGAGTTACTTTGGTAGAAGAAACTTCAGTTGAGAAAATGCTACCACTAGATTAGCCTGTGGTGCATTTTCTTAATTGATGATTGATTGGGGAGGGGCTGCTAACTATGACTGGTGCCATTCTAGGCTGCTGATTCTGGGTTCTGTAAGAAAGCAGGCTAAACCACCTATGAGGACAAAGTTAGTAAGAAGCATACCTGCATGGTCACTGCATCAGTTTCTGTTTGTAGGTTCTTGCTTTGAGTACCTGGCCTGATTTCCCTCGATGTTGAATAGCAATCTGTAAGATGAAATAAACCCTTTCCTCTGCAAGTTGCTTTTAGTAGTGGTATGTATCACAGCAATAGAAACCCCAACTAAGATGTTAATGGTTTATTTCTGGTACTTTTATTTTATTTCAGTGGCCTGAATGTCTGTATTCATGTTTTTCACCACGTTGGTTTTGTTACTATGACTCTGTAGTTAACTAGAGATTAGATACTATGAGGTTTCAGCATTTCTCCTTTACAATGGCTTTGAATATTTGAATTTGGATATTGAGTATAATAAATTTCATATTTGTCTATGTGAACAATGGCATTGAAATTCTGATGAGGATTGATTTAAATCTGGACCTGCCTTTTAATAATATGGAAATTTACATAATGCTAATTTCATCGATCCACAAGCAGAAGTTGTTTGAATGGTGATATGTCATTTGTGTCTAGAAATTTTCCTGCCTTTTACAGATTTTCTAACTTTTAGACTGTGCATTTTCAAACTTTTCTTAACTTTAGGATTTAAGATTTATCAATAATTTCATTCATTCTTGGTTTCTCTATTCTTCTTGTCTAGTTTGACTAATGATGTGTCAATCTTGTTTATTACTTAGAGAACCACTTTAGGAGAACAGTATAAGAACACATTCAACAACATAAAGAATAAAGGAACATCACCAGAGACTAGGGGATCTATACCATCGATACCTGAACATTCCAACACAGATGAAGCAGAAGAAAATGACCTTAAAAATAACTTTATAAAGATGATAGAGGCCCTTAAAGAGGAAATGTGAAACTCTCTTAAAGAAATGGAAGAAAAGACAAACAAAAATGGAAGAAATGGAGGAAAAGACAAGCCAAAATTGCAAGAAATCAGCAAATTTCTTAAATAAAGCAAGGAAAGCCAAGAAAAAGCAATCAAATAAGTAAAGGAACCAATTCAAACACTTCAAGGCTTGAATTCTGAAATAGAGGCAATAAAGAAAACACAAACTCAGGGAATGCTGGAAATAGAAAATCTGGGTAGATGATCAGTAACTACAGATGCAAGCATAAACAAGAGGTGGACGAGAGAATCTCAGGTGTTGCAGATACACTAGAAGAAATAGATTTATTGACCAAAGAAAATGTTAAGTTCAACAAATCCTTAATACAAAATATCCTGGAAATATGGGACACCATAAAAGACCAAACCTAAGAATGATAGATATAGAAGAAGGTGAAGAAGTCCAGTTCAAAAGCACAGAAAACATATTCAACAAAACATAGGAGAAAACTTTCCCAAACTAAAGAAAGACATGGCTATGAAAGTACAAGAAGCTTACAGACAAGCAAATAGGCTGGATGCCCCCACCCCCCGCAAAAAAAAGAGTCCCCTTGCCATATAATAATCAAAACACCAAACATGCAAAATAAAGAAAGAATACTAAGAGCTAAAAAGAAAAAAGGCCAAGTAACATATAAAGGCAGACCTATCAAAATTACAACTGACTTCTCAATAGAAACTGAAAGCCAGCAGGTCCTGGATAGATATTCTACAAATGCTAAGAGACCATGGATGCCAGCCCAGACTGCTGTACCCAGAAAAACTTTGAATCACTGTAGATGGAGAAAACAAGATATCCCATGACCAAACCAGATTTAAACAATACATATCCACAAATCCAGCCCTACAGAAAGTTCTGAAAGGAAAACTCCAACCCAAGGAAGTTAGCTACACTCACAAAAACAAGGTGACAGATAATCCCACATTACCACCCGCCTCCGCTCCAAAACACACACACACACACACACACACACACACACACACACACACACAATGCCAACAACAACAACAAATCCAAAAATAACAGGAATCAATAACCCATGGCTATTAATACCTCTTCATGTCAATGGTCTCAATTACCCTATAAAAAGACACAGGCTAACAGAATGGATATGAAGATAAAACCCATCCTTCTGCTGCATACAAGATACATACCTCAACTACAAAGACAGACATTGCCTCAGAGTAAAGGGTTGGGAAAAGATTTTCCAATCAAATGGACCTAAGAAACAAGCAGGTGTAGCTATCCTAATATCTAAAAAATTAGACTTCAAACTAAAATTAACCAAAAGATCTGAAGAAGGTCATTTCATATTCATCACAGGAAAAATCCATCAAGATGAAGTTTCAATTCTGAACATCTATGCCCCAAATATAAAGGCACCCACATTTGTAAAAGAAAAATTACTAAAACTTAAATTACATATAAAACCCCACAAACTAATAGTGAGAAACTTCAACACCCCACTCTCACCACTGGACAGGACTACCAGACAGAAACTTAACAAGGAATAAAGGAACTAACAGAAGTCATGACTCATTTGGGTTTAACAGATATCTATAGAACATTCCATCCAAACACAAATGAATATACCTTCTTCTCAGCACTGCCATGTCCCCAGTGGTCAGGCCAGCACATAAGCATGAGCATGCACAGCAGGCACTTTCTCCCTGAGCCAAGCCTGCCTCTATACCGAGACTGGTGACAGAGTGTCACCTAACCTAGAGACACCAATGAGGAAAGGACAACACAGCAGAATCAGCCACCTGAGCCAGTAAGACCCTGGAAGGGAGTATAAAGACATGTCTAACTTCATCAATAAATGAATCCACAACATCCTCTACTACTCACTGACTCCTAATGCCTGAGTCTTTGATGCTGCATCTTCTGCTCCCCTCCCCCAAGGGAGGTCTGAGCAGGGTAACACACAACACCTATGGAACATTCTCTAAAATCAACCACATACTAGGTAACAAAGCAAACCTCAATAGATACAAAAAAATAATGGAATAACCTCCTGTATCTTACCACATAACCATGGTTTAAATTTATAATTTAACAACAATACAAATTTCCAAAAGCCTAAAAACTTATGGAAATTAAAAAATGCACAATTGCTTCACCCCTGGGTCAAGGAAAATGAAAGAAATTAAAGACTTCCTAGAATTCAATGAAAATGAAGGCACAGCATACCCAAACTTATATGATATTTTGAAAGCAGTGCTAAGAGGAAAGTTTATAGCATGAAGTAACTATCTAAAGAACATGGAGAATAGTCACACTAGAGACATAACAGCACAACTGAAAGCTCTAGAACAAAAAGAAGCAAACTCACCCAGGAAGAATAGGTGCTTGCAAGTGATCAAATTGAGGGCTGAAATCAATAAAGTAGAAACAAAGAAAACAATACAAAGAATCAATGAAACAAAGAGTTGGTTCTTTGAGAAAATCAACGAGATAGACAAACTTTTATCCAAACTAACCAACAGGCAGACAGAGAATATATACATTAACAAAATCAGAAATGAAAAGTTGGACATAACAACAGACACTGAGGAAATACAGGGAATAATCAGGTGATACTTAGAAAACCTGTACTCTATAAAGTTGGAAATTTTAAAGGAAATGGGCAATTTTCTGTATAGGTATCACATAACAAAATTAAATCAAGAACAGATAAGCAATTTAAATGGACCTATAACCCCTAATGAAATAGAAGGAGTCAAAAGTCTCCCAACCAAAAAAAGCCCAGGGCCAGATAGTTACAGTATAGAATTCTACCAGAAATTCAAAGAAGAGCTTATACCAATACTCCCCAAATTGTTCTACACAATAAAAGCAGAAGAGCCATTGCCAACCCTTTTCACGAGGCTACAATTACCGTAGTACCCAAACCACACAAAGACACAAGTAAGAAAGAGAATTACAGAGTAATCTCTCTCATGAACATTGATGCAAAAATACTCAATAAAATACTTGTAAACCGATTCCAAGAACACATCAGAAAAATAATCCACCATGATGAAGTAGGCCTCATTCCCCCAGATGCAAGATGGTTCAATGAATGGACATCTGTCAATGTAATTCACCATATAAACAAACTGAAAAAGAAAACCACATAATCATCTCATTAGATGCTTGTAGGGAGCCGTCCCTGCATTCTCCATTACAAGATGGCGCCTGCATCCGGCAGGCACCGAATGTAAACAAGTTAGTGCGCAGGCGCTGGGTAACTTTCCATCCCTTGGTCTCTGCCTCTTCTGTGGCGTCATATGGTCCGATGAGCTGCAGCCAATCATGGGGTGACGCGTCCGAGGCGGCGGTTGCCAGCCTATATAAGGGATGGGTTTTTGGGAGTTCGGGGGTGTAACTGTAAGCTTATGCTCTCTCCCTCAAGATGCATTAAAGCTTTACTGCAGAAGGATCCGAGTGTCCTGTGTCGTTCTTGCTGGCGAGACGATCGCGCGGGACAGATGCTAAAAAAACCCTTTTACAAAATCCAATAGCCCTACATGATAAAGGTCTTGGAAAGATCAGTAAGAAAAGAAACATACCTAATCATGATAAAGGCAATACACAGCAAGCCAACAACCAACATCAAACTGAATGGAGAGAAACTCAATTCAATTCCTTAAAATCAGGACTATGACAATGTTGTTAACTCTCTCCATCTCTCTTCAATATTGTACTTGAAGTTCTAGCTAGAGCAATAAGACAACAAAAGGAGATCAAGGGGATACAAATTGGAAAGGAAGAAGTCAAACTTTCACTATTTGCCAGTGATATGATAGTTTACATAAGTGACCCAAAAAACGTCTACCAGGGAACTCCTACAGCTGATAAACACTTTTAGCAAAGTGGCAGAATACAGTATTAACTAAAACAAACAAATAAACATGATGGGGACATCTTTCTGTGTATGTTTATCTTATTGGTTGTTGAATAAAGCACTGGTCGGCCAATAAGGCAGCAAGTTAGGCTGGACATCTTCTGTACACTCCTGCCTTCCACACCCTTGGGGGTTGTACTCTGTGCTCCCGAGATGGCCTGAAGCCCTCCAGAGTTCTAGGGGTTAGGATTCTGTGCTCTCACCACAGTGAGCTGCCTTCCCTTGACTAGTCAAGTGGCACAGAACCCCGGCAGCTGGCAGTATTATTATGAACTTCCATGTAAACTTTACAAAAGCATAAAAAGGGATTTTAGAAGCAAAAGAACAGAGACAAGAATGACTTCTTGGTAGCAGCATTTTCTCGAGTTTTCTCTGTTTGCCAGAGACAATCAGAGGCTCTTGGCTCCTTTAAAAGAGGCTTCCTGACTCAGCATAAGCTCTTAAGATGCCCTGCTAACAGTTGAATTGTATGGTGTGTACGAGCGATCGGCTGGCAGTGGCAGTGACCACATCTCTAAGCCGGCAGCTTGTTGTTTGATTGCAGCATAGACCAAGGCAGTAAGTACAGCTCTCACTGCCTAAAGTGAACATACTCTTGCCATCTTGGAAAGACAGTGGCTAAAAAAGCCTCCACTTTAATTTTAGCAATGATGTATAATAGATAAAAGATCACATGGCCAGAAAAAGATAAAGGTTTACAATAAAGACAGATTCAGATGAAGAAAAACCTCTAAAGGTTTACACTGTTTAAAAGAAAGAAATATGAGATTGGGTGCGTTCAGAGGAGGCCTCTGTACTCTAGGAGGCCCCTGGTAGTGGATTAGTATTTTTCCCTGGTGTAAGAAGGGACTTTGAGAGCCTATCCCATGTGAAGGGATGCACTCTTGCCCTGGACACATGGGGAAGGGCCTAGGCCCAGCCCAGGATGATGTGGTGGACTTTGCAGATCCCCCGTTGAGGGCCCTACCCTGCATGGGGAGTGGAGCGTGGATGGGGTGGGGGGTAGGCCAGGGTGGGGTAGGAGGGGTGAGGGTGAGGGGAGGGAGAGGGAGAAAGGATTGACATGTGAAACAAGCTGTTTTTAATTTGAACTAATAAAAAAAAAGCAAAAGAAAGAAAGAAAGAGAAGCTGTTGGTGGTGGTGCACGCTGGTAGGATTTGCTAAAGGAAGCAGAGGCAGGCAGATTTCCACAGAGAAACTCTGTATCATAAAAGGAAAAAATAAAAGTAAAACAAATAGAGTAATGAAAAGCCACGTAAAGATGGAAAATAGGGAATCTGGATACTATATATTATATTGTCTTTAAATTGTTTGATTGCTGAGGAAAGAGCTAAGGATGCTGCAATACATTTGATTATCAATGCTGATAAATAAATCAAACTTATACATTTTAAAAATGCTTTGACTTCTGAATTTAAAAATAAGGACAGGTTACTTGGGAAAAGAGTTTCTGCTTGTGTTTCCACAGAAAATAGAAAGCTATGGATTCCTTCCAGACTAATATTGTTTGATCAAGAAAGACCCCCTAAAGCAGTGGACTAACTGATCCTATATCCAAAAGAGCTGATATGATGCAGTCATAGACCACTACAGCCAGGATTTCTGTGTGTTATCATCATCCCCATATTATGGACATAACGTCCAACCAGCTGGAAGCAGTTTGGAATGAATGACGCCCAAATTCCCAAATATTGTTTATAAATGTGTGTTTTCATTTAAATGGGGTTGGTTATAAATGGTAATGATCACAGTCAATCCCTTTTTAAAGGAAAAAAGGGAAATAGGATATAGAAATGAATACTTTCCATTGGTATGGATTTTCATTTATTGATCCAAATTTAAGTCCAATTTTGTGATATGTATATGTCTCCTCATTTTTAGGTAGTTATACTGATCTTTTAAAATGTAATACATAATTAAATACAGATTATATAGTCACCTATAATAGAACTTATAATTAGGTTAGTTAGGTTTTCTAGATATACAGAGATGTATTTGAGATGGATAGATATTCTTCAAACCTTTCAAAAGCCGACAGAATATATAGCATTTAAATGGTTTAGGGTTTTTCATGGCAGTGAGACACAACTGCTCCTGGCACACCAATTATGTCTGAGAGGAAGATGGGCATCGAAGAAACTTGTTATGAAGTTTGCTTTCAACATGGCAAGATTAGCCATTTGGGCAAGAAACTGCTCTTGCCTGGAATGTTTGTTGCTGTATAAACTTGACATGCAGGACCCACAAGAAAGTGACTGCTGAACTTACAAAACAAGACAGTCATAAAGGGTTCCTGCCTCATGGAGAATTCTGCCAGACACACTGTGGCCTATGGCCTGGTGATGGATGCCCCAATGTTACAGAGGAACTTTGGGTGATTGTCCAGGTAGCAAGATGTCTGGGTCAGTTCTAGAGTTTATATATTATCCTTCAGTGGTCTTTGATGGAGTTAAAGACAGATGGGTATGGTTATAGTTTTCTTTAGTTATTATAAATGATAAGTTACATATAAGACTTTAAACTCACGAAGATAGAATATTTTCTTTAAATCTTGCTAAATGTTAATGGACTAAATATCATAACTATAGCTCTTACTTGATAACTGTTTTTTAATATATTTTTCTATGTTAATGGTAAAACCCTTATTTTTATTTAGACAGAAAAGAGGAGATGATGGGGACATCCTTCTGTGTATGTTTATCTTATTGGTTGTTGAATAAAGCACTGTTCGGCCAATGAGCCAGGAAGTTAGGCAGGACTAGGAGTCAAGGAGGATTCTGGGAAATGTAGTAAAGTCTTGTGATCCAGACAGGAAGTGACATAGCAAGCTGACTCAGAATATAAGCAGGGACAGGGAGGAAGGTGTTCTTATCCTCTTCTTTCTGCTCTTTGCTCAGAGCTGCCATGTGATCCCAGGAAGACAGAACACATTCTGCCAGCATCCTCCATAAGATAAGTCTTATGATTATGGTTGATAATTAAGACTGAGCTATCGGATAAGATATCCTAGTCATTGGCCAACAGCATTGTACCTAATATAAGTCTCTTTGTGTAATTTGGGGCCCTAACATGGCAGGCAGACCTCAGGTAGCTTGGTGGAAAGACTAATTGTTACACAAACAAAAAACAAACAAGAAAACCAGTAGCCCTCCTATATATAGATGATAAATGGGCTGAGAAAGAATTCAGAGAAACATCACCCTTTACAATAGCAACAAACAACATAAAATATCTTGGGGTAACACTAGCCAAATAAGTGAAAGACCTGTATGACAAGATAAGTCTTTAAAGAAAGAAATTAAAGGCATCAGAAAATGGAAAGATCTCTCATGCTCTTGGATAGGTAGGATCAACATATTGAAAATGTCAAACTTACCAAAAGCAATCTACAGAGTCAATGCAATCCCCATCAAAACGCCAGCACAATTCTTCACAGATATTGAAAGAACAATACTTGACTTCATATGGAAAAACAAAAAACCCAGGTTAGCCAAAACAGTCCTATACAATAAAGGATCATCTGGAGGCATCACAATCCCCGACTTCAAGCTTTACTACAGAGGTATAGTAATGAAAACACCTTGGTACTGGCACAAAAACAGTTATACAAATGGAATCGAATTGAAGGCCCTGACATTTATCCATATACTTATGAACACCTGATTTTTGACTAAGAAGCTAAAATTATACAGTGGAAAAAAGAAAGCATCTTCAACAATAGTGCTGGTACAACTGGATGCTG
The DNA here is from genome assembly GCF_003668045.3 of Cricetulus griseus. Lineage (NCBI taxonomy): Eukaryota > Metazoa > Chordata > Mammalia > Rodentia > Cricetidae > Cricetulus > Cricetulus griseus. Next base: position 143,538,267 of record NC_048595.1, on the reverse strand, counting down.
ACAAAGTAGAAGATTACAAATAGATCCTTATCTATTGCCATGCACAAAATTTAAGTCCAAATGGATCAAAGACCTCAACATAAATCCATCCAACTTTAGCTCTTAGAAGAGAAAGTGGCTAGAACCCTCAAATGAATTGGTACAGGAGACCATAAAACCAGTAGCACAGACACTGAGATTGACAATTAATAAATGGGACCTCCTGAAACTGAAAAGCTTCTGTAAGGCAAAGGACTCAGTCAACAAGACAAAATAAGGGCCTACAAAATGGGAAAGAATTCTTACCAAGCCCATATCTGACAGAGGGATGATCTCCCAAATACACAAGAAACTCAAGAAGCTAGTCCACCAAAACACCAAAGAATCCAATTTAAAAATGGGGTACAGTATTAAATAGAAAATTCTCAATGGGGGAATCTAAAATGCCTGAAAGACACCTAAGAAATTGCTCAACATCCATAGCCATCAGGGAAATGCAACTCAAAATAAGTCTGGGATACCATCTTGCTCATGTCAGAATGGCCAAAATCAAAAACACCAATGATAGTCTATTCTGGAGAGGATGTGGAGAAAGGGGAACACTCCTCCATTGCTAGTGGGAGTGCCAACTCATACAGCCACTTTGGAAATCAGCATGGCTGTTCCTCAGGAAAATGGGAATCAGTCTACTTCAAGATCCAGCAATTCCATTCTTAGGCATATACCCAAATAATGTATGTTCATGCAACAAGGACATTTGTTCAACTATGTTCATAGCAGCACTATTTCTAATAGCTGGAACCTTGAAGCAACCTAGATGCCCTTCAACTGAAGAATGGATAGAAAAAATGTAGTACATTTACCCAATGGAGTACTATTCAGTGGATAAAACAATGCTCTTAGCTCTGAAAAGGCCAATTCTGTTATTACGTACCTGTTAGAGGTGATGGCCATTATGGGTATACCTGTGCAAATAAAAACTGACAATGCTTAAGCATATGTCTCCACTAAATTAGAACAGTTTTTCAAGTATTATAACATAAAGCATGTAACTGGTATACCACACAATTCCACAGGACAAGCAGCAGTAGAGAGATCTAATAGAACACTGAAAGAAATGCTCCATAAACAGGCTGGGGAACAAAAACCACCAAACATAGGTTTTATAATGTGTTATTAACACTAAACTTTCTTAATGTTAATGAGAAAGGATGAAGAACTGCAGAAAGACACTGGACTACAGAAAAAAAATGGTGAACTGAATCAGCCGGTATACTTCAAACATGTATTGACCGACTGTATGGAAATCAGGACACATGTTATGTTGGAGAAGGGGTTTTGCCTTTGTTTCCACAGGAGGAGAAAAACTTTGGATACCATCAAAGTTGATAAAGATTGGAGTCAAAAAAGGAAAACCTATCGATGAGGAGAAATGACATGTAATCTACCAAGGTATATCTCATAAACGGTATAGAAATCTTGATGGGGAATGTACTGTGTATGTTTATCTTATTGACTGTTAAATAAAATATAGTTTGGCCAATAAAACGGCAAGTTAGGCAGGACTAGGAGTCAAAGGGGATTCTGGGAAATGTAGTAGAGAAGTGATGATCCAGATAGGAAATGACATAGCAAGGAGACTCATATTTAAGCGAAGGAGAAACAGGAAGGGTCCCTTTTTCCCCTTCCTCCTCCAGCGGCAGGATGTGATCCACTGGCCAATAAGGCATCCGATAAGATAAGTCTTATAACATATATAGATTTATGATAATTAAGACTGAGATAGCAGATGAGAAGTTCTAGTCATTGGCCAAGCAACTTTGAACCTAATTCAAGTTTCTGTGTATTCATTTGGGCCTAAGTCAGGCGGGCGGCTGGCATAAAGCTCACACGTGGTGGTGGGGCTCAGGCAGCTTTGGCAGAAAGATTTATTGTAACAAAATCTCACAAAGAAAGGGAAGTGTTTTGGTTTTATCTTCACAGGAAAACTCATCTCCAGAAGTCAAAAGACACTGCATGGGTGGATACTTGAAGACAAGGTAGGTATAAATGCCTAAATCTATTTCTCTTTATTTCCTAGTCCCTATTCAATTAAACCAATGTTGGCTTTAGAGTTGGATTTGGCTTTCCTCCTCTAAATCCAAGCATGTTGTTAAAATGAAATCCAGAGTTTCTGTACTATATCAAGAATCCAGTTGATATAATACAGAATAGGAGAAAAATTGGGGACTGTCATTTGTCTTTTTGTGGCTCTTTCTCTTAAGGTATACATTCCCTCATAATTGTTATTTTTCCATTGTTACCTTTCCAGGTATGCATACATATAGAAGTAAAAATTTCTGTGCTAACATTTATGTTTGAGTCCCACACAGCCAAAGAAGACCTGCTTGACAGCAATCCCTGGATGCCCCGGAAAGAAAATGGGCCACACCTTCTCAAGTACACTAGCTCCAACTTGCTTAGTTCCAACTGACACCCCCAAGTGGCCGTGGTCAGTGTGATATAGCAAGGCTTTAAATTTCATGCGGCCCTTTTTTCTCTCTCCTGCCTGGGTGAATGGATGAGTAGGCATCTGGTGTAAACCTGGACCAGCTCTGTCACGTGAATACTTTCTTAATAAACTTACTGTGATCAGTCTGGTTCTGACTCCATTGCTGTTCCACATTACCCCCCTGAGCATGGTTGTCAGCTGGGGGCTTGGGCAGTCTAAGGGGCTGCTGGCAGTGGAAACAGTAATTATACCTAGTGCATGAAAGGGCTCATTCCCTATGGGCCAGATAGAGGGGATGGGGTGGGGCTCCGTCCTGCTGCAAATGATGTGGCAGACTTTGATGATCCCCTATGTGAGGCCTCACCCTCTCTGAGGAGTGGATGGGGAAGTGGGATGGGAGGATGGTGGGGGAATGGAAGGATGAGAGAATGGTGGTTGGAATGGGAGGATGGGAGGGAGAAGGAACTGGGATTACTATGTAAAATAAGATTGTTTTTAAGTTAAATCAAAAAAATGTGAAAAAAGACCCACTTTATTGCGTTTTTGCTTCTTTCTATGGATTTTTAAGTCTTGCTTCACCAATTTACATTTTCATCTTCTTTATATTTCTTTCTGTCTACTAATTTTGGGTTGGTCTTATTGTTTAAAAACATTCTTTTTGGATTTTGAGATATGAAAATTCTCTTCTGAGGTGAAAGGAGACTGTCAGACTAATGTCACCTTAGATTCTTCCCTCTGAGGCCCCAGTAAGAATGCCCATTCTCTAACATCTCTGTTAGAGAATTCAGGAGGCCCATTCTCTAACATCTCTGTTATGTGGGGCTGAGGACCTGCTCTGAGCTTCTTCATTAGTTTCTTTATTTAAGACCTTATTTTAAAATTTGGCTCTTGTTGCCAGAGAAGTTCCATTTAGGACTGCCTTAACCATGCTCCCAATGATTTCTGCTAACTGATCCTTTTGTTTTCATTAGATTAGAGAAGTAATTTGAACTTTCTCCTTGATGTATTTGATGATGCATGATTACCAGTAGAGCCCAAAGCATCTCCAGTTGGATGCTTATCTTGTACCAAAGCAGTCTGCTTGTGTGAGTTTGGTGGCTGCCTCCTGTGAATCTCTCTGTCCCTCTGAGAGTGTGCAAAGCAGCCCCATTCTCCACTGATGGGACAAGTCACTGGATTTCCCATGGTCCTGTGTGTCTTGTCCTTTTTCTCTGTGCTAGTAGCTCTGCACTGTTTCTTCACAACTGGCATTTGAACTAGTACCCAGAGTCTGGGCTTGAGCTACACTTGTTTGTCCCTCTTGGCTTCTTTCTGCAACATAGCTCACATTTCCCATACAAATAGATTTGTATTTGTGAATATGACTCTAGGTCAAAATTTCTTTGTTTCATTCAGATTCTTGGGGTACCCACTCTTCTGATCAGTTGGAAGGTAGCAGCCATCTTCAGGGGGCCTGTTTTGGTCCTGTGTTGGTTCCCCAGCTGTCAGACTGGAGTCTGTGAGCTCCCACTTGCTCAGGTCAGCTGTTTCTGTGGGTTTCCCCAGCCTAGTCTTGACCCCTTTTCTCTTTTTTAAAATTTATAACTTATTTAAATACAGCTGCAGTTTTCCCTACCTCCTTTTCTCCCAGTCCTTCCCTGCTACCACCCCTCTGTTCTCACTCCCCAGTACATTCCTCTCCCTTTTATGTTTAGGAAAAGGCAGATCTCCCATGAGTATCAAAAAAACATGGCATATCAAGTTGCAGTAAGTTCTGGTGGCCAGTGTGGCCTGTGTTTGGACATAGTGGGTCTGCTGGAGTTGGGAGATGGGACACAGTGATAGAGAAGGGTGGGGCAACTAAGTAGTGGGTCTGTTGGAAGCTAGAAAGAGGGGGATGTCTGTTGTGGAATCTTAGTTTAAAGTGTGTTATATTTATTTATGCTATAGAATATTTGTTTAATGATAAAAGATTGTGCATTCTTTTATTTTGCATGTGCTTAGTTCTGTAAAGCTGTGTTACTTTGCCTCTCTAAAACATTGGATTTGTCTAATAAAGAGCTGAAAGGCAAATAGCTAGGCTGGAGAGTGAAACAGGAAGAGAAGAAGAAATAGGAGGAGAAATCTAGGCTCTGCAGGAAAAGAGTGAGGAGTGAGGAAAGGAGAAGGAGAAAAGTTATATTTATCTGTGGGTATAAGGATAAGTATTTAGAATACAGATAGGAATTAAATTGGCTTAGAAAAATGGCCATCATAGGTCCACATCTAGTGTCTAGAACCTCTCCAGCCATTTTGTAGTTGGTGATCTTTACTGTACTAGGCATGAATTCCCTCCCACTGAGTGTGCCCTTAAGACCAATTAGATAGATGTTGGTTATTCCCAAGATAAAAGCATCACCAAATAACTTTAGGTGCTCTGTAGGAAGTAAATATTATTCAGTACATTTGAAAACATGCTTTAAATTTCCTAGTTTTAAAAAATAAATATAGTATATGAACAAAAATGAATCAAATAAAAGTAATGATAATACTGGACCCAAAAAAGTGGATTTTCATGTTTTTTCACACATTTCTATTTTTACAAATTAAATAACAATGCCTACATATTCATATTCTACTATGTTCAATGATGGAGAGTATAGCTGTTATAATCTAATATGGAATGTATTTTAAAACATTATTCTACCTTAGTGAAGATCTTTGTAGGTGGGCATAATGAGAGGACATAGGAGTATTCCCCTGTATTATCTCTGTTCTCAGTAATCCATAATTATAGTTCTAGTTCCAATTGCTTGAAATTGATGAATACATCTGCTCACTGATTTAAGAAGCTCTACAATGCTAATTAGATAGGAACAAAGCTGCCTCTAATACATCATGGACAATGTGCTAAAAATAAGGAACAGCGATAGTTTCTGAACCAGCAAAAGCAAGCTGGGTATGTGCCTAATGTCTAGTCCAGCCATTAGGAGACAGAGAAGGGAAATCATCATAAGGCTCAGTCTAAACAGTTTCAGGACGTCCAGGGCCAGAGTGACATCCTGTCTTAAAGTTTAAAAATTACACACACACACACACACACACACACACACACACACACACACACACACTCAAACATACACATTCTCTCTATATATATCTTTCTCTCTCACACACACAGCTGAAACAAAAGCTCTTTGCCATTAATAGAACAACAAAAAGATGGAGGGATGATTTTTCTTAAATTTCATATGATGGAATTTGAATAATGTTCTTAAATTGTGAAAAGAAGAAAATATCTCCAGTGTACTATTCCAAAACTGGAGAGGCTATCCTTCAGAAATAAATATTAAAAAACACACTTTCAACTTAATGGCACAAATTATAATAATTATTACTTGAATGAATAGTGGGAGTTTAAAGACACAAAGAAGGTGAAGTAACAAAGAGGAAAAAATATTACCAGCAGCAAGGTAAATATGGAGTGATATTTTAATAAGTACTGTTTAAGTAACAATAATGACACCTTTTAGGGTTTATAATATGCATACTAGATATATGAACATTATACATACAATTGTGTGTGTATGTGTACAAAGATGGGAAGAAAAATAAAATTAAGCTCATGTAGTAATGTTTAAGCAGTGAGATGACTCAGGGTAAAAGTGATAGACAATCTGAATTTTATCCTCAGGTATTAGGGTGTAGGGGGGAAATCAACTCCCAAAAGTTGTTCTCTAATCCACTCACTTATGCTATAGTGTGTGTACATCATATCTCATATACATACCACGTATATACACAAGGTTTCTTAATCTTTTTTCTGTATTTTTTTCTATTATATATATAATGCCAATCAAAGAGTCAAGGGTATGAAAGAAAATATTGATTAATCAGACATTGCCTTGATTCTCTGAAGAGAATTTTAAGAATGATTCACTGTTATGAAGACTCACTAAGAGTGAAAACTGAGGGCCCACTACAGTTCTTGCATATGTTAAAAGGTAAATATATGATACAAATAGATATAAGACAATGCATTTGAAAATTGTAAGAAATTAGAGAGAAAGCTTGAAATTAAAAAAAAAAATAAAGAACAAATGTAAGAAATATCATGGTTGTTGGATGAACTGTAATTAAAATCATTCCTTCATGGAATTTTCCAGAACCAGATAGTTTTCCAGTTGAATTATTCAAAACATTTAAGAAAGAAATGATGTTAACATTCCAGGCTATTCCAAAAGAATAATAAAATGAGAAACACTTTCCAAACTTTGTATAGGGCCAGAATGATTGATACATCAATGTGACAAGTATAAGAAAGAAAACTTAGAAGTCAATTACATCTCAAGAAATAAAAGATATCCAGACCTGGTGCATAAACCTCATCATCACTCTGTTTCTCTAGAGGGAGTGATCCCTCTGCTCCAGCCAGCGGGGGTCAGGATGCTGAATACATAAAATATTCAAGTCTCACATGAATACCATTCCCTGGGATCCAAGTTCCCAACATGTGGAACTTTGAGGAGATATTTCATATGTGGGCCATAGTGCCTTGGTAACTAAATGCTACACCAGCAAGACCTGAACATCACGATGCAGATGAACCAGAAAAGAATGACCTTAAAAACATCGTCAGGAAAATGATAGAGGACCTCAAAGAGGACATGAGAAAATCTCTTAAAAAAATTGAAGACAAAACAAACCAAAAAAAAAATACAAGAAACAGTTCAAGACCTAAAAACCGAAATAGAGACAATAAAGAAAGCACAATCTGAGGCAATGCTGGAAATAGAAAAGCTGGGTAAATGATCAGGAACTACAGATGTAAGAAAACCAACAGAATACAAGAGATGGAAGAGAGAATCTCAGGAGTTAAAGACACAGTAGTGGAAATAGATTCATCAACCAAAGAAAATCTTAAGTCCAACAAATCCCTAACACAAAATATCCAGGAAATATGGGATACTGTGAAAAGACCAAACCTAAGAATAATAGGTATAAAAGAAGGTGAAGAAATCCAACTCAAAGGCACAGAAAACATACTCAACAAAATCATAGAAGAAGACTTTCTCAACCTAAAGAAAGACATACCAATGAAAATACAAGAAGCCTATAGAACACCAAGTAGACTGAACCAAAAAAAAGGTCACCTTACCACATAATAATCAAAACACCAAACATACACAACAAAGAGAAAATATTAAGAGAAGCAGAGGAAAAAGATCAAGTAACCTGTAAAGGCAAACCTATCAGAATCACACCTGGCTTTTCCTTGGAAACTCTGAAAGCCAGAAGGTCCTGGATTGATATTCTACCTACACCAAGATACCATGGATGCCAGCCCAGACTACTATACCCAGCAAAGCTTTCAATCATTATAGATGGAGAAAACAAGATATTCCAGGACAAAACCAGATTCAAACAATACATATCCACCAATCCAGCTGTACAGAAAATACTGGAAGGTAAACTGCAACCCAGGGAAGTTAACTACAACCAGAAAAACATAGGCAATAGATAATCCCAATTTACCAACAGTCAAAAGAAAAAAGGGATAGAATCCCACACATAATCTTGCCACCATCACCAAATCAAAAACAAACAAGAATGAACAATAATCAATGGTCATTAATATCCATCAACATTAATGGTCTTAACTCCCCTATAAAAAGACACAGATTAGCAGAATGGATAAGAAGACAGAATCCTTCTTTCTGCTGCATACGAGAAACTCACCTCAATCTCAAAGACAGATGGTATCTAAGAATTAAAGGTTGGGGAAAGACCTTCCAATCAAATGGACCTAAGAAACAAGCTGGGGCAGCAATCCTAATATCCAGTAAATTGGACGTTAAACTAAAATCAGTTAAAAGAGATGAAGAAGATCATTTTCTATTCATCACAGGAGGAATCCATCAGGATGAAGTCTCAATTCTGAACATTTATGCCCCACATACAAAAGCATCCAGGTTTGTAAAAGAAACTTTACTAAAACTCAAATCACACATAAAATCGCACACACTTATAGTGGGAGATTTCAACACCCCACTCTCACCACTGGACAGGAACAACATACAGAAACTTAACAAAGAAACAAAAGAACTAATAGAAGTTATGGCGCAATTAGACTTAACAGATATCTATAGAACATTCCACCCAAATACAAAACAATTTACCTTCTTCTCAGTGCCACATGGAACCTTCTCTAAAATCGACCACATACTTGGCAACATAGCAAACCTCAACAAGTACAAAAAATTGAAATAACCCCCTGTGTCTTATCAGACCACCATGCTTTAAAATTAGAATTCAACAACAACAAGAACTACAGAAAACCTACAAACTCATGGAAATTAAGTAACACCCAATTGCACAAACCATGGGTCCAGGAAGAAATAAAAAAAGAAGTTAAAGATTTCCTAGAATTCAATGAGAATGTGAACACAACATATCCAAACCTATGGGATACTCTGAAAGCAGTGCTAAGAGGAAAGTTCATAGTGCTAAGTGCTCACATAAAGAAACAGGAGAATAATCACCTTAGGGAATTAACAGCACAACTGAAAACTTTAGAAAACAAAGAAGCCAATACACCCCGGAGGAACAGATGCCAGGAAATAATCAAATTGAGGGCTGAAATCAATAAAATGGAAGCTAGGAGAACCATACAAAGAATCAATATAACAAAATGTTGGTTCTTTGAGAAAATCAACAAGGTGGACACACCTTTATCCAAACTTACCAAACAACAAAGAGTGAACATGCAAATTAATAAAATCAGGAATGAAAAGGGGGACATAAGACCAGACACAGAGGAAACCCAGAGAATCATCAGGTCATACTTTGAAAACCTATATTCTTCAAAATTTGAAAATATAAAGGAAATGGGCAATTTTCTGGACAGATTTCACTTTCCAAAATTAAATCAAGAACAGATAAGCAACTTAAATAGACCTGTAACCTCTAATGAAATTGAAGCAGTCATTAGAAGTCTCCCAACCAAAAAAGCCCAGGGTCAGATGGCTTCAGTGCAGAATTCTACCAGAAATTCAAAGTACAGCTAATACCAATTCTCCTCAAAGTATTCCACACAATAGAAGCAGAAGGGTCATTGCCAAACTCTTTCTATGAGGGCACAATAACCTTGATACACAACAAGCCACACAAAGACACAACTAAGAAAGAAAACTACAGACCAATATCCCTCATGAACATTGATGCAAAAATCTCAATAAAATATTGGCAAAACGAATCCAAGAACACATCAGAGAAATCATCCATCCTGATCAAGTAGGCTTCATCCCAGGGATGCAAGGATGGTTCAACATATGAAAATCCATCAATGTAATCCACCATATAAACAGACTGAGGAAAATAAAATCACATGATCATCTCACTAGATGCCAAAAAAGCCTTTGACAAAATCCAACACCCCTTCATGATAAAGGTCCTGGAGAAATCAGGGATAAGAGGAACATACCTCAACATAATAAATGCAATATACAGCAAGCCAACAGCCAATATTAAATTAAATGGAGAGAAACTCAATGCAATTCCTGTAAAATCAGGTACAAGACCAGGCTGTCCACTCTCTCCATACCTCTTGAATATTGTCCTTGAAGTTCTAGCTAGAGCAATAAGACAACAAAAGGAGATCAAGGGAATACAAATCGGAAAAGAAGAAGTCAAACTCTCACTATTTGCAGAGGATATGATAGTCTACATAAGTGACCCAAAAAACTCAACCAGGGAACTCCTACAGCTGATAAACACCTTCAGCAAAGTGGCAGGACACAAAATTAACTCAAAAAAATCTGTAGCCCTACTATATACAGATGACACATTGGTGGAGAAAGAAATCAGAGAAGCATCACCCTTTACAATTGCCACAAACAACATAAAATACCTTGGAGTAACACTAACCAAAAAAGTGAAAGACCTGTACCGTAAGAATTTTGAATCTCTAAAGGAAGAAATTAAAGAAGATACCCGAAAATGGCAAGATCTCCTATGCTCTTGGGTAGGCAGGATCAACATAGTAAAAATGGCAATCTTGCCAAAAGCAATCTACAGATTCAATGCAATCCCCATCAAAATCCCAACACATTTTTTCACAGACCTTGAAAGAACAATTCTTAACTTTATATGGAGAAACAAAAGACTCAGGATAGCCAAAACAACCCTGTCCAATAGAGGAACTTCTGGAGGCATCACCATCTCTGACTTTAAGCTCTATTACAGAGCTATAGTCCTGAAAACAGCTTGGTATTAGCATAAAAATAGACAGGTAGACCAATGGAATAGAGTTGAAAACCCTGAAATTAACCCACACACCTACGAACACCTGATTTTTGACAAACAATCCAAATATATATGCTGGAACAAAGAGAACATCTTCAACAAATGGTGCTGGCATAACTGGATGCAAACATGTAGAAGACTACAGATAGACCCAACCTTTCGTCCTGCACAAAACTTAAGTCAAAATGGATCAAAGACCTCAACATAAACCCAGCCACACTGAACCTACTAGAAGATAAAATGGGAAATACCCTCGAATTAATCGGTAAAGGAGACCGTTTCCTGAACATAACACCAGCAGCACAGACACTGAGATCAACAATTAATAAATGGGACCTCCTGAAACTGAGAAGCTTTTGTAAGGCAAAGGACATAGTCAGCAAGACAGAACGACAGCCCACAGACTGGGAAAAGATATTCATCAACCCCACATCTGACAGAGGGCTGATCTCCAAAGAACTCAAGAGGCTATTATCGAAAACACTAAACAATCCAATTAAAATATGGAGTACAGAACTAAATATACAATTCTCAATAGAGGAATCTAAAATGGCTGAAAGACACATAAGAAAGTGTTCAACATCCTTAGTGATCAGGGAAATGCAAATCAAAACAACTCTGATATACCATCTTACTGGTCTTAGAAGTAGGGATCCAGTAGCCCCAGCATCTAACCGGCCCCAGAAATAGACTGAGAAAGATAACTGCAATTTCCACCAAACTCACTCTTTGGCCAGTCTCATTAGAGGCAGGGGTACAGCAAGAGGTGTCTGAAGAGAATAGGCTGTACGAGAGCAGATGCCCCATGAGCAAAACTCTGCAGGCCAAACTCACTCTGCATCACAAACAAGAGCTCTCTAGCAAGGGATACAGATTAGGGCTATGTTTTAATCCTCACCCAAACCTTAGTTACACCTAGGTTACAGTGTGTTTTGGAGTGGCTTTCAAAGTAAATTTTCTCCTCTATCTTGCAATTGATCAATAGTGGAAGTCTTTTATAACATGGAGGCCCAGGATTTAAATTGAAGACCCCACTTTTTCCTCTTTTCATATGGAGAAGGGTGCTATAGAGCAGTTGTTCTCAACCTGTGGGTCAAGACCTTTCACAGGGGTCCCCAAAGACTATTGGAAAACACAGGTTTCTACATTGCAATCCATAACAATATCAAAAATGACAGTATGAAAAAGCAATGAAAATAATTTTATGGTTGTGGGTCACCACAACATGAGGAACTGTATTAAAGGGTCACAGCCTTAAGGTATAGGGAGAGGTGCTATTTGGTGACTTGATTGTTGCTCTCAGCGTTAAATCCAGATCTCCCTACCTGGCAGTCTAGGTCACAGCAGACAGAAGCATTGTCCCTGAAAGTGTTTAACCTCAAATATGTCCAGAGTTACTTGGGAATTCCCCACATCAGTGGAAGCACTGACGAATACATGGCATTGGAAGTCAAGATATTTTTCATCAAAGCTGTCAGTCCTGGTTGCTAGTGCTCATAATTTGAAGCCAGGTGGTGGAGTGGGTACAGTTTGGGTAAGTCTTTGTGGCACCAAGAATCCATTGCAGTTGTACTCAAGTAAAAGTCAGCTGCATCTGAAAATTCTATAGAATATAGACCTTTTCTCTTTGTGCCCTTCCAAGCCTCAAGTCGTATTTTCTCTAAGGTTTGTTGGATGGTACCATATCACTAATGGCTGAAAGAGACTTGTAGTGACATTTTTTAAGGTACACTTGAGATTTCTTTATATCTGGGTATGTAGTGCCTTGAGTCTTGTTTTTCCATTGGAGATCTAGTTAATTCATCTGGTGATCCTGAAACCAGACAACAAAGATGACACACATCCCCGCAAAGGTCACTGTTTTTTTTATAATAAAATGCAAACATTTGAAAAATCCACACCCTTAAAAAAAGTAGGAAAACAATAAACTCCTTGCTCAATATGGGTAGTTAGTAAAAAAAAAAAAAAAAAAAAAAAAAAAAAAAAAAAAAAGGCTATTTTTTCCAGGTTATTTTCCACCCTAATTTGCCAAGTGGGAAGCATCATGGTGCTTTTGGACATGGATTGTGAATGGATAAATATCTTGCTGATATTTCCTCCAAAATTTGAGCCAACTTATTCAGAAGTAAGGTCATGTCAGCACCTGGAGGAGACCCTCTTGAGCCAAATTCAACTCTATGTTTTGAAACTAGCCACGCTGGATAGAGCAGTCCAGCTAGAGACTTACTGTGGGTGCTCTTCTAGTCAAAGCCTGTATTAGTTGACAGATTTTTCACTAAAAATAGCTGTTAGAGAAATTTCCCCAACCAGTTTTTGGTGCTACTATTTAACCTGAGGTTGAGAGAAATATCTTCAATAAAGTACTACTGATGGAGCATAATTATCCACCATGATGGCAGTGACTCTAAGGCTATAAAAGAATTTCCAGTGTTTGAAATCAAAATAAGAGGACATGAACATTATTTTCCATTCAGTCATTATTATCTTCTTTGGATGAAATATTGCAATTTCTCTTTAGATCTGTTTCTTTTCATGATTTTGTTCAATAGTTGTCCTTTTTCTCCCCACTGGATTTGCTTCCCAGAACAAATAAGATTTCCACTAACCACGGCCATCAGCTTGGCTGGTTCTTGAGCAGAGGTCTCAATGGCTTCTTGTACATACTAATTTTTCAAAAGGTAGCAAACTAGTTTCTGGCTGAGAGAGAGCTTGGAAACCAAAACAGCAAATTTTACATTTTGTTTGACCTACATATAATACACTTCTTTATCTGGCCTATTAACCCATTGCTTCTTTACAGAATACACAATGAGAGGAAATGCCATGTTATTTTGGAAGAAGTTGTAGCTATATAAGAAAACTCAGTGAGCAAGTTTTCCACATACTGGAAGGTCATTTGGACTATGGATTGATGCTTTTAAACTAAATAACTTTGACTAGTCAAAAGAGAAAAATTAAAATGAAGCTAAAACCTAAGAGAGAGAACTTCCTAATGCAGATGACCTCACCTGATTTTAATATAACTTTCCTCCTTCTTGTGCCACAGTTAATGAAAAACTGGGCAAACTCTGCTCTCTCTAAAGTTCCATTAGCTCCCCGAGTGTGAGCAGCCAATTACTTTATTGAAACAGTGATTGGAAAGTGTTTTACTGTCTAAATAATTTGTTCTAAGTTTATTCATAGTGCTGAGTCCTTGTTTGGGAAACCAGTGAAGTCTTGTTTTAATTTTCTTATTCTTCCTTCCTCATTTGGTACTGATCTTAGGGTAGGCACACTTGTACTGGAGAATACTTGGGACTCTTCACTCAAATATTACAGATAATGCTTTTGTCTTCATAGTTTCTCATTTAACATGCACATGTGTCAGCGGCATTTTCTAAGAGCTATCTGCAGAAGTCTGTTCTTAGTTAAGGTTTCTATTGCCGTGATGAAACCATGACCAAAAGCAAAATAGGGAAGAAAGGGTTTATTTGACTTACCTGTCCTAGTCATAGTCCATCACTGAAGGAAGTCATGACAGAACTCAATCAGGAAAGGTACCTGGAGGCAGCCGCTGATGCAGAGGCCACAAAGAAGTGCTGTTTACTGGCTTGCTCAGTCTGTTTTCTTATAGAACTGAGTCAGGATCACAGGCACATGGATAGCACCATCTACAATGGGCTGGGACTGCCCACATCAATCACCAATTCTAAAAAAGTGCTCTACAGGCTGGATCTGATGACATTTACTCAGTTGAGCTACCCTGCTTTCAGATGACTCTAGCTTGTGTCAGTTGACATAAAACTAGTCAGGACAATTGACCCTTGTCAACATGACACACAAACATGTCACTGTTAAGCCACAATGTTTCCTTTCATGTTCATTGCCAAGATCACATATGAATATCAACATTACAATATAAAGATTCCAAATTTTAAAAGTCCCACATTCTTTAAAAATCTAAACACCTAAAAATTAAGTATCTTTTGAAACCCAAAGTCTTTGTAAAACTCAAAAATCTCTTTCAAAGTTCAAAGTATCTCCATTGTGAAAGTCAAAAATTATTTAAATATTTTCTTATTTCAAGAGGGAAGAACTAGGACCTACAAAGCAAAACCAAACTCCCAAAATATAAAGAACTCAACATCCAATGTTTGGGATTCACTCTTGATCTTCTGGGCTCCTCCAAAGTGAGTGGATCACTTTAGGGCTCCATCATTTTAGCACACACACACAGCTTTTTTTCATAGACTGAGGACAGCTCCAATCCATGTACGCTGCTGTTCCTGATGACCATATATGGTTCTAGAATCTCCAAATTGCTGGGGTCTCTTGCTGCAACTTGGGTGCACTTTGACAAATGTCCTCTTCTGGTCTCTCTTCATGGTGCCAAGCCTCAACTTCTCTCCATGACCCCTTCAGTTCTGGGGCTTCAATGACTACTGAGGCTCCACCTTCTCCATTGCCTTATACAGACCTCTCAAAGTGCTAAGCCTCAGCTGTTTTCCATAACCCCTTCATGCATTTATAACTAATACCACCTGGGGACTCACACAACTAAGTTTGCCTGCCAGCTTACGGTACAACTTTACCTGCCTCTGGAACATAGCTTCTCCATGTTGTCTCTGAGGAAACTCTTCCTAGAAGATTTCATCTTAGTGATTCTGGTCTTTTCTTAACGACTGCCAATTTCTTAGCTCCAGCTGACTGGCATCAGTTGTATCAGGAAAGCAAATATTTCACTTCAAGTGTGCAAATCTCTTTTTAAAAATAATAATGGCTGACTGATAAGATCCAGCTGAGCAGACACCACAGATTCTTCACACAAATGGCCCAGTAGAGTCTTCCTCTCCCCTGGAGATGTCACAAGCCTGTTTTGTATGTGTATAAATCTGTGCATGCTCATAGATATATAGAGAAATACTGATAAATACTAAATAATTGTTGAAAACTGCAACACCATCATCAAATAGGCTTCATCCCAGGGATGCAAGGATGGGTCAACATACGAAAATCCATCAATGTAATCCACCATATAAACAAACTGAAAAAGAAAAACCACATGATCATCTGACTAGATGCTGAAAAAACCTTTGACAAAATCCAACATCCCTTCATGATAAAGATCTTGGAGAGAACAGGAATAAGAGGAACATATCTAAACATGATAAACACAATATACACCAAACCAATAGCCAACATCAAACTAAATGGAGAGAAACTCGAAGCGATTCCTCTAAATTCAGGAACAAGACAAGGCTGTCCACTCTCTCCATATCTCTTCAATATTGTACTTGAAGTTCTAGCTAGAGCAATAAGACAAGAAAAGGGGATCAAATGGATACAAATTAGAAAGGAAGAAGTCAAACTCTCACTATTTGCAAATGACATGATAGTCTACATTAGTGACCCAAAAAACTCTACCAGGGAACTCCTACAGCTGATAAACACCTTCAGCAAGGTATCAGGATACAAAATTAACTAAAAAAAATCAGTAGCCCTACTATATACAGATGATAAATCCAATGAAAAAGAAATCAGGGAAACATCACCTTTAACAATATCCACAAGCAACATAAAATATCATGGGTAACACTAACCAAAGAAGTGAAAGACCTGTACAATAAAGGAAGAAATTAAAGAAGATACCAGGAAATGGAAAGATCTCCCATGCTCTTGGATAGGTAGAATCAACATAGTAAAAATGGCAATCCTGCCAAAAGTAATCTACAGATTCAACGCAATCCCCATCAAAATCCCAACACAGTTTTTCACAGACATTGAAAGAATAATATTCAACTTTATATGGAAAAACAAAAAACCCAGGATAGCCAAAACAACTCTTTACAATAAATGATCTTCTGGAGGCATCACCACCCCTGACTTCAAGCTCTACTATAGAGCCATAGTTCTGAAAACAGCTTGGTATTGGCACAAAAATAGACAGATAGACCAAAGGAATCAATTGAAAACCCTGATATTAACCCACAGACCTATGAACACCTTATTTTTGACAAAGGAGCTAAATCTATACAATGGAAAAAAGATAGCATCTTCAACAAATAGTGCTGGCACAATTGGATTCGCACATGCAGAAGATTGCAGATAGATCCATACCTGTCACCATGCACAAAACTTAAGTGCAAATGGATCAAAGATCTCACCATAAATCCAGCCACACTGAATCTTCTAGACGAGAAAGTGGGAATTACCCTTGAACAAATTGGCACAGGAGACAGCTTCCTGAACATTACACCAGTAGCATAGACATTGAGGTCTGCAATTAATAAATGGAACCTCCTGAAACTGAGAAGCTTCTGCAAGGCAAAGGACACAGTAACAATAAGACTACCCACAGAATGGGAAAAGATCTTCACTGATCCCACATCTGACAGAGGGCTGATTTCCAAAATATATAAGGAGCTCAAGAAGCTAGCCACCAAAATACCAAACAATGAAATTAAAAAGTGGGGTGCAGAACTAAATAGAGAATTCTCAACAGAGGAATCTGAAATGGCTGAAAGACACTTAAGAAAGTGCTCAAAATCCTTGGCCATCAGAGAAATGCAACTCAAAACAACTCTGAGATACCACCTCACACCTGTCAGAATGGCTAAAATCAAAAATACCAATGACAATCTATGCTGGAGAGGATGTGGAGAAAAAGGAACACTCTTCCATTGCTGGTGGGAGTGTGAACTTGTAAGACCACTCTGGAAATCAGTATGCCAGTTGCTCTGAAAAATGGGAATCAGTCTACCTCAATATCCAGCCATTCCTCTTTTGGGTATATACCCAAATAATGCATTTTCATACAACAAGGACATATGTTCAAGCATGTTCATAGCAGCATTGTTTGTAATAGCCAGAACCTGGAAGCAATCTAGATGCCCCTCAACTGAAGAATGGATTGAGAAAATGTGGTACATTTATACAATAGAGTACTACTCAGCAGAAAAAAGCAATGGAATCTTGAAATTCGCAGGCAAATGGATGGAACTAGAAGAGACCATCCTGAGTGAGGTAACTCAGCCACAAAAAGACAAACATGGTATGTACTCACTCATATATGAATTTTAGTCATAGAGCAAAGGATTACCAGCCTATAATCCTCTTCACCAAAGAAACTAGGAAACATGAAGGACTCTAAGGGATAAATGGACTCCAGGAATGGGAAGTGGCATGAACTCCTGAGCTAACTGGGAGCATGAGGGAAGGGGAGAGGGAGCTGCCACAATAAGAGCAGAAGAAGAGGAGTAGAGGAGAGGAAATGGAGGAGCAGAAATATTGAGTCAGGGGAAGAATAGAGGAGAGAGCGCAGTATGAGAGATACTATATTAGAGGGAGCCACTATAGGTCCGAGAAGAGATCTGGAACTAGGGAGATCTCCAGAGACCTACAAGGATGACACGATCTGACAATCCAGGCAATGGTGGAGAGGATAACCTAAAAGCCCTTCCCCTAAAATGAGTTTGATGACTTCTTTTTATGCCATCCTAGAGTCCTCATGCAGTGGCTGATGGAAGCAGAGACAGACATCCACAGATATACACTGAGCTGAAATCGGGAATTTAGTTGAAGAGAGGGAGGAATGAAGAGCGAAGGGGTCTGTACCAGGTTGGTGAAACCCACAGAAACAGTTGGCCTGAAGAAGGGGGAGCACATGGACCTCAGATGCTGCCTGGGAGGCCAGTACAAGACTGATCCAGACCCCTGAACATGGATGTCAATAAGGGGGTCTCTGCACTCCAGGGAGCCTCTGGTGGTGGATTAGTATTTTTCCCTGGTGTAAGAAGGAACTTTGAGAGCCCATCCCACATGAAGGGATGCACTCTTGCCCTGGACACATGGGGAAGGGCCCAGGCCCAGCACAGAAAGATTTGGTGGACTTTGCAGAGCCCCCAGTGAGGGCCCTACCCTGCTTGGGGAGTGGTGGGTGGATGGGGTGGGGGGTAGGTTGGGGTGGGGGAGGAGGGATGGGGGTGAGAGGAGGGAGAGGGAGAAGGGACTTAAATGTGAAACAAGCTTGTTACCTAACTTGATCTAATAAAAAAAATTTAAAAAATTAAAAAATGCATGTGAGTAAATGGCAGTTCATCCTTATGGTTTATAAGGTGAGTCTAATAGGATAATTACATATGTTTAAAAATTAACTTAGCTGTACTACCATATGAATTCTGTTAATGCAGCCACTACCTAAAAATTATGAAGATACAATAATGTGTCATATAAATTCCTGCTATTACTTGGAAATTCCATACATAATGACTAACAGAAGTTTTTAAATGGAAATAATTTGACACAACATTTAAATCAGGCTCTTAAGAAATTCTTTCTCTGAGTATACACTGTGGTTTGGGATAAAAGAAGGTAAAGAAAAAACTATAGAAGTGGAAAAAAAGAAAAAAATGGTAAAACTAAAAGGAAAAAAGTTAATGAGTTTCTTTTGCTAAAGCAATGAGTGGAAATTTGAGATTAAAAGGCAACTAGTGATTGACTTCAGCTTGTTGCCAAGTGAAGCTAATTAAGAATTACAATAAGACTGTGGCTAGTTGGGATTCTCTGAGCTGTCAGATTTAGTGATGAATTAAAGCTTAAATGGAAAAAATACAATCACATCAACATTCTGAGACCCACTTAAGTTACTGAGTATATATCAGTATTCTAGTCCTGTTGGCGAGTAGTAGTCCATAGTCATTAACCATTCACCCATGGAGGAACATTTTGCTTTTTTTTTTCTAGCATTGTGCTATTAAAAATAAAGTTGCTATCAATGGTTTTGTATAGGGCTTTGTGTAGATGTAAGTATTCATTTCTATGTGACTAATGTGCTGAGTTGTACAATGTGTCATTTTTAAAAAAGATACTTTCAAACTATTTGAATATTTAAAGATTCTTTTTACGTTATGTGTTTGAGTATTCTGTCTGCATGTATATCTGTGCCCCATGTACATGTCTGGTAGCCTCAGAGGCCAGAAGAGGGCATGGGATCCCTGCAACTGGAATTACAGATGTTTGTGAGCTGCTATGTTAGTGCTGGGAATCAAACCTGGGTCTTCTGGAAGAGTAACCAGTGCTCTTAACCCACTGAACCGCATCGCCAGATGTTGGACATGTTTTATATTTTCTCTATCTTTCTGCTGTTATTTGGTGTTAGATTGGGTGGGGGGATTGAGATGGTTATGTTACATTGCATTCAGTGTCTGGTAATTTATTTTACCTTCAAGTTGGCTTAACTTGACAATAATATGGCTACCCCTTTCTTTTTTATTTAATTTTTATTCCTTTTAAATTAAAAGATTAGTTGTACACCCCCTCAAAAAAAAAGAAGTGGAAAAGTCTATGGTTCATTTTGGAATCAGCATGATATATGATGTGAAGAAACCTGTGTTCTGAGAATGGCAGGGTGTGACCTGTTAAGATAGGGCTCTTCAAGGCATGTAAGGTATTTCAAATCATGTAACACCAAAGACAATTCATCTTACCAGCGTTTACTAACAAAAACTAAATAAGATAAGACTGTTTAATTGTTCTTAGAATAGACACCAGTGACTATAGAAGCATTATACTAATAATGCCAATTCATAGTAAGCTATTCCAAGATCTTTGCTTGGAATGCTGGTCCCTCATGCCAATTATTGATTAAACTCCTTACAAATTAATATTGTTATCATAAGGAAACTGAATTTAATGTCAGGGCTCTTTTGGTTTGGGTTTTTGCAATTGCCTTCAGAGAAATGACTTGCAGTGACCAAGTACCCGCACATCATACAAAGAATAGAACTTGACCATATAGTAAGAAATCCCTTATCAGAAGGTTACTATGCCATTTGAATGAGCAGAAACCAGACAGTGTTTGACAGCAAGAACTAGATTAGGCAGACATATCAGAGTCAAAGTGTGCTTGTTCACATATAGTATACATATAGTGAGGGTTTTGAGTGTTTTGTTCTCATTTGAATATACTGTGGAGACACATTTGAGAACTTGACACTATTAATCAACATAATAGAGTTTTGAATTATAAGAGCCATTTGGAGTAGCTACTTGGTAAGGAGAATGGTAAAGCTTATTTTCATGAGCTCAAAACTGCTCTAACATCTTTTAGCATACAATAAACTCCATATATTTTATAATTTTAGGAATATTTACCTAAGTCTATTATCTTTAAAGTGATCATAGAAATAAAGACAAAGAACATGCTCATCACTCTCGGGTTTCCTGAGCACTTTCACAGAGCCTCCCTTAGTTTTTATCTTTGTTCCCAAGTTACCCCTTACATCCTAAGTTATTATGTCTCCTACTAGACTGCAATACAAGTAGAATCATAATCTATGCCTTGACAGGATAAACCTGAAAATAAACAAGCTGAAAAAGACAGATCAAAATGTTATTTTTCAGAAGTTCATAAACCAGAGATTTGTGGATAATCTTAGCATACAATTTCTTTCCAGAGAAGATTTTATAATCAGGACTTTACAGTTAATCTTACTAAATCCCAAGTGAGTCTTTATTCCACTCCTTCCAATCAGTCCTGATTTTCCATATCACTACCACCTGCCATAATCAGTCTAAGTTTTGAATCCACTGGTGTATTCAACCTTCTGGAATAGTCATTACAGGCACACCCAGAGCTGTGCTGTTACAAACTCCTAGGCATTCCCCAATCCAACCAATCAAGATTAACTATCACACATCTTCATCAATTTGAGTAATCTTCATTAGAACTACTGACAACCTTCAACATAGATTACCCACATCTGTTACTTCCTCCCACTGGGAAATTCCTATAACTGTCTGATGAGAGGAAATCCATAAATATTTAACACACGTAAACTAGCTTTTAGAAAATATGTAATTGGATAAAGATTAATTTTCATAGACTTTGTGAATCATGTTGGAAAACAGAAATGAAAGATCCAGATAGCTTTTTCTTATTTCTATTTGTCTTTATTTGAGATCTAGGCAGGAGGAAAAGTTGACAGGAACACAATGACTGTTGAATCGGGAAGTCTGGCATGTCTGGAGTTATTTGGAGTTTTGTCAGCATATAGTGCTCTTGACTCTGAAGGCCTAGAACCAAAGCATTAGTAGTTGAAAATCCATTATCAGGCATCAGAGTCCTAAACCTTCGATTTATTCTATTTTGTTTTTTAAAAACAATCTCATTTTAGATCAATCCCAGTTTCCTCGCCTTCCTGCCCTCCCACTCCTATGCTCATTGAAGCAATGTTCACAAAAGCTGAGTTGCAGAATCAACCCAAGTGCCCATCAGCAGAAGAATGAGTAAAGAAAATGAGGTGAGTCTTTACACAGAAGAATATTCCTCAGCCTTAAAAAGAGGAGAATGCTATAATTAGGCACAGTGTAAGTGAATAAGGAGGAAATATGCTAGGTTAAATAAGCCTTGCACATGAAAACAAATTTCTCATGATTTCACACATATGGAATATAGACAGATGAGCTTAGAGAAATGGACAGTAAAATGGTGGTTAAAGGAACTAAGAGTAGAGCTTGGGAATGAGGGACTGAGGACTTTTTGATCAAGGGTATAAAAACTTCTAAGAGATAAGGAGGATTTGGGAAGAGATCAAGGAAGAGAAAACATGATCAAAATATATTGTATGAAAAAATCATAATAATAAGATAAAATGACCTCTGGTATGACTTTGTTGACTCACCAAGGAAGGCCTTACCTCTTCTGAGGAGTGGATAAGTGGTGGAAAAGTGGGATGTGGGTGGGTGAGTGGGGAACAGGAGCAGGAGAGGGAGGGTAACTAGGGTTGGTATGTAAAATAAAAGTATTTTTTTTAGAAAACAAGCATTTGATAGATTGGAGAAATAGACTCTGAGGTGTTTTGTATAACATAGTAACTAAAGTCAACAATAATGCATATTTCAAACTAAGATGATAACTTTTAAAAGACTCATCATAAAATAATATAGGCAAGATGATACATGCATTTATTGCTAGAGTAAATGTATGTATGTATGTATGTATGTATGTATGTATGTATGTGTCTACCAAAGAATCACATTGAGCTCCATACACTTGTAGTTTTTTAATAAAAAATAATCAGCAATACTAACAAGTTTAGAAATGAAAAATGAAAATGATTAGACTCTGAAAATCATGGTTAAAACAAAGATGAAGGGAGAGTTGACTAGATGCACCATGGTCAATTTTAAGACTGTATAGAGCACACACACTTGAAAAATTCTAAATTGAAGACTAAAGATTCAAAAGGGAAGAGAGGGCAGAACAGAGAGGATCAAATGTGCTCAATTAAATGAGTTTTTACTAAATCATTTGGAAGAACAAGTAAAATGAAATGAAATATATTAAAAACTAATTACAGAAAATGCAGCTCTGCATAAATGACAGATGGTAACCTACTTTCCCCCCAAATTTCAGTTTTGTTGTAGCAGTCCCAAGAGTAAATGCCAAACTATAAAAATTAGGGATAGGCAAATCTTGTGGATGTTGTGCAAATATCCAGATCATTTTTTCAAAAGTTTTGGGTTTGGCAAAACCTTCCAAAACATTTTTCCAAGCCATTTTCCCCTTAATTTTTAAATCCTCATCTATTTCAGGGGAAATATAATACGTATGTTTCTGATTCATCTACACTTAACTCATCAAAACTTCATTTGGTAAGAGTTATCTTATGACCAAAGCCCCCTTCTGCTATGAGGTAGTCATGGGTCACCGAAATCCAATGGCATTGGAAGGGCAGGCTCCGGATCTCCTCGAACATTCAACAAATCTAGTTTCAACTTGCAAAGGCCAAACAACTACTGGCTAAACTGCAGGGGCTCCACTTTGAAGGAAAGTACAAAGGAGTCATGTCCTTGCTTGAACCTATGACTTATAGTGTAGTTTATTGATAATTTTGTAAGAATAAAGTCCGATAGAAAAGGAAGTAGAGAAAAGGAATACTTTTACATGAAATATTTGTGCCCATGTCTACTAAAATACATACAACTATAAGCTGTCTAAAGTATGCAAAATCAAACCCTTAGAAAATAAACTAGTAATTAATTTCGTCTTATTAAATTTGCCCAATACATACAGGAAATGTATTCTTTCCATACTTAGAGATCCAACCAAGTATAGGGTGCTAAGAATTAAGTGCATTCTAATTTAAATCAGAGAGTTGTGTACAAAAGACAATGAACCCATTTATTCCTTTCAAAGTCCCAAATGGGAAATCAGGTGTCTATTCTTTGACTCATTAGAATATTTTTCTCATTAAAAATCAGTTTCCATGGATGGAAAGACTCAAACAGGGAAGGGGTAAGGGATAGAAAAAGACTTCATCAAAATGAAGGATGTATGAAAGAACCATATAGAAACCTATGATCTCGAAACCAAAGTAAAAATTATAATGAAAGGGGATAGTAGCTCATGGGTCACATAAAAGACAGGGGATGACAACCGTAGGTTGAAAGTGTAAGAATGGGGCAGGCTGATATGGGACAACAGAGGGAAAGGGATGGGTTTCTCAAAACTAAAAATGTACAAGAAACTCTTAGAGAAAACTACTAGTTTGTAAGCTAATTATAAATTATATATAAATGAGTTTGAACAGAAATGTCCTTCATGGGTGGGCAATGTTGCTTTCAAGATATAGGTTACTAAATGAAAATCATAGGGCCAGGTATTAGCTACCTCCCTACAAGTTACTTGCCAGGGAAGTCAAAATGGCTATTGTCATTCCTTATATTTGTTCATTGTAACTAGATGGAAAGATCCTACTGCTAGACACTTAGTTGTAATGTAGGTCACAGAGAAACCAGCCTTAACTGAGCAGTACACTCTCTCCTTGCTGACTTGCTTACATAGTGCCAGAAGGTACTTTGTAAAGCAAAATAATATGGTTCATGAATAGGGACTTAGGATGTTTGCCAATTCAAAATATAACATTCTATATGTGCATGTTAGCACACATAATACATAGCATTTACTGTGTGGTCTACAGTGTGTTCTTCTCAGTAGTATTTTGTCTATACTGTAGAGTGGTGTGTATTTTCTTCTGGAAATTCTGTCTCCTCTTACTTCTCTGTAATCTCTGTTGGCCACTCCCTATAATTGCTTTCTATATGTTGTATTGCCCATTTTTCCTGCCCCATTATTTCAATTCTTTTTTAAGATGATGTTAGCTATTCCTTCAAATCATTGAATTATTGCTATCTTTTAACCTCCAGTTTACCTTCTTTCTCATTATGTTGATTAAAATCCTACCTACCAGAATTTTATTCCCAGGTTTTCTTAAAACACACATCTAATTTTTTCTTTTGTTTTGCTTTGTACCTTTCCTTAAAGCCTATCTGCCTGCCTCCTTCCCTCCCTTCCTCCTTCCATTGCTCCTTCCCTTCTTACATCTTTTCCCTCTTTCTTTTCCTCCATCCTTCCTTCCTTGCTTGTCTCCATCTTTCTCTCTTTCTATAAAGCAGAAAGAAAGAAGGAAGGAAGGAAAAAAGGAAGGAAGGAAGAAAGAAAGGAACAAAAGATTTTAAAAGCAAACTGTAAGCAATACACAGTAACGTCTGGAGGCAACAGCTCTTATCAGTTGTGTAGGTATTTCTTCACATTCAGTGTAAATGAGTGTGCATGTACATGTGTGCGTGCGTGTGTAAATGCATATTTGTGTGTGTTTCACTTTGGGCACAGATGATTACGCAATCTTTTTCATCTCACTTTTTGTCATTTAATATATTTTATAAATTAATCCTTATTCATAAAAAGAAACTGATGCATTGTTCATGGTGATTATAAAGTATACACTTGTATAAATACATGAACTTTGAAACATTTTCAGGATCCTTAAATACATAAAACAAATATCCAAAAATATTTGCTAAAATTATCACTGTCTGCATTTATATTTTAAACGTTTGGAAGCAAAGTAGTCCAGTCCAATTTGTAAATATATAGAATTTAGGGCCTGTTGTTTATCACCAAGCTGCAACTACATCATGGTCAAATTTTATCAATAACTTTTATGTTTCCATGTTGACTATAGGAAAATGATGTTTTATGATACATTTAGCTTAGATTTCTCATCTTATAGAATGTCTGTGAGATTAATTTAGTTTAACTACAAATGCCTACCTGTTTTCTTCCTTGATTATTAGATTTCTGCTTCCATATTTGAATAACTTAATTAGTTACACTCATTACTAAATCCACTATCTCTGATATTGAAATGCTTTTTAAAAATACCTTCTTCAGTTTATCTTTTACAATCACTATCTGTGTTTTAATCATGTTGCACTTGTTAAATTATATTCAATACACTTAATTTGGCTCCATTTAAATAGCTTTGGTACCAATGTGGTGTTAGGTTTATGGAAGAATGTGACAGATTTTCTATTTTGCAATATTCAGAGCTACAATAAATAAAATGAGCTATCTACTTTTGAAACTTTGATAGGAACTATTTCTATGTCCTTTGGAGCCATCATTTTCAGGGGCTACAGCTTGTGGATACTTTCCCCCCACTATTTGTATTATTCATTTCCTGTCTCTTTTTGGGAGATGCTGGCAGGAAATTTTCACTATAATTTAAATTTCCAAAATTAATTGCATAATCTGAACAAGCCAATATTGTCCATTTTTCTGAATACTTGGGTATCTAATGGACTAGCATTTGCATTTTGTTCTTTTATAATACATATGAGTGATTTAATTAGCCACATTATTTTTAAGCATTTATAATTATTTGTGTGTGGGGGGGGTGTGTGTGTGCGTGTGAATGTTGGTGAAAGTATATAATTTGGAGGTTGTGTTCATTCTTAATGAAAATGTTCTCCATAGGTGCATGTATTTGAATGTTTGTTCCCTAGTTGATAAGCTATTTGGGAAGGATTAGGTGGTATGCCATGTTGAATTTGATGTGTTTTGTAGGAGGAGGTATGTTGCTGGGGGTGGCTTTGAAGTTTTAAAAGCTCATGCTAAGCCCAGTCTTTCTCTCTCTGCCTGCTGCCTGTGGGTCAGGATGTAAAACTTGCAGATACTGCTACAGAAACATGCCTGCCTAGTTCCCACCATGACAATAAAGGACTAACCCTTTGAAACTGTAAGTGAGCCCATAGTTAAATGCTGTCTTGTATAAGATTTGCCTTGGTCATGGAGTCTTTTCACAATAGAAAAACAAAAGAAAGGTCATGGACAAAACAGCAGCCCACAGACTGGGAAAAGATCTTCACCAACCTCACATCTGACAGAGGGCTGATTTCCAAAATATACAAAGAACTCAAGAAGCTAGTCTCCAAAACAACAACTAATCCAATTAAAAAGTGGGGTACAGAACTAAATAGAGAATTCTCAGTAGAAGAATCTAAAATGGCTGAAAGACACATAAGAAAGTGTTCAACATCTTTAGCCATCAGGGAAATGCAAATCAAAACAATTCTGAGATACCATCTTGTAGCTTTCAGAATGTCTAAAATCAAGAACAACAATGACAGTTTATGCTGGAGAGGATGTGGAGAAAGGGGAACACTCCTCCACTGCTGATGGGAGTGCCAACTTGTACAGCCACTTTGGAAATCAGTATGGCAGTTCCTCAGGAAAATGGGAATCAATCTACTATGAGATCCAGCAATTCCACTCTTAGGCATATACCCAAAAGATGCACATTCATACAACAAGGTCATACAACTGTCTTCATAGCAGCATTATTTGTAATAGCCAGAAACTGGAAGCAACTTAGATACCCCTCAACTGAGGAATGGGTGGAGAAAATGTGGTACATTTACACAATGGAGTACTATACTACTCAGTGGGAAAAAAAATGGAATCTTGAAATTAACAGGCAAATGGATGGATCTAGAAGAAACCATTCTGAGTGAAGTAACCCAGTCCCCAAAAGACAAAAATGGTATATAGATTTTAGATCTAGAGCAAAGAAGTAGCAGCCTACAATCCACACTGCCAGAGAAGATAGGAAAGAAGGAGGACCCTAAGAGAGACACACATGGTAACCCAGAGAAGGGGAAAGGGACAAGATATCTCCTAAGCTAATGGGAATCATGTGGTGGAGAGAGGGAGTTAGAAGAAATGCAAGGGGAGAAGGGGAGGGGAGACTGGTACAGGAGGGAGAAGGAAGATCTAGTCAGGGGAAGAATGGAGGAGAACAAGAAAAGGGATATCATCATAGAGGGAGCCATTATAGGTTTAAAGACAATTCTGGCACCAGAGAAATGTCCAGAGATCTACAAGGTCGACCCCAACTAACAATCTAAGCAATAGTCAAGAAGCTACCTTAAAAGCCATTCTCTGATAATTAGATTGGTGACTACCGTATATGCCATCCTAGTGCCTTCATCCAGTAGCTGATGGAAGCAGAAGCAGACACTCACAACTAAACACTGACCTGAACTCTGGAATCCAGTTACAGAGAGGAAGGGATGATGAGCAAAGGGGTCAAGACCAGGCTGGAGAAACCCACAGAAATAGCTGACCTGAACAAAGGGTTGCTCATGGACCCCAGACTGATAGCTGGGAAACCAGCATAGGACAGTTCCACACTCCCTGAAGGAGGAAGTCAGTTTGGAGGTCTGGACAATCTATGATGCCACTGGTGGTGCTTAGTACACGAATGAACTTTGGGAGCCCTCTCCTCATAGAGGGATACCCTCGAAGCCTAGACACATGGAGGAGGGCCTAGGTCCTACTTCAAAGGACATGACAGACTCTGAAGATCCCCAATGGAAGGCCTCATCATCCCTGGGGAGCAGAAAGGGGTTGAGATTGGGGGGGCAAGGAAGGAGGGGAGGGAGAGGGAACTGAGATTGACATGTAAAAGAAACTTGTTTCTAATTTAAATTGAAAAAAAAAAACAGAAAAAAAAGAAAGGTCATGGAATAGCCTGCAGGAAATATTTTTCTCCCTCCACCAGGTGGGACCCAGGGAACAAACACAGGTCATCAGGCTTTGAAGCAAGCACCTTTTTCCATTGTAAGACACTTGGAAAGCTGAGGCTTCCAGAATCTTAGCCCAGAACTGCGGCCACCCCAATCACAGAATGGAGGCGAAAGCTTGATGCAAACTGCATGAGGCTTTATTATAATTTAACGAGCTAACCTCATGTTAGCTCGGGTCTTTGACCCACCCACCATGGCGGATGGCTAGCAAAGACAGTATGAAGCCTCTGTGTACAGATCTTTATAGGGCAGCATAAGGGGAGTGTCTAGGGGTATGCACAATTTCAGGATTGGTGTGCCTCCAGGCTTGGAGGGCTTGCCCTGTGTTGATTGGTCAACTGGTTGTTATGGCCCATAGGCCCTCCCAGGGTGGTTGCTATGCTCTCTATGTCATTGCTGTGCACTTGTCCGTAAAGCACACCCAGGGTCGTAAAGCATAGCGCCACCAGCTAACTTCTGATTGGTTCCTTGTCACGAGGCAGGCATCTGACCTCTAAGTGACCAAGGCAAGTTTATGGCAAGCACGTGTTAGGCTGTTATGGCTGCCAAAAGGGAAGCTGGTCCCTTCATTATGCAGCCACTTCACTGACCCAAACACTCACTTTGTTTATGCAGACTGTAATGCAGGTCTCTCTCTCTCTCTCTCTCTCTCTCTCTCTCTCTCTCTCTCTCTGTGTGTGTGTGTGTGTGTGTGTGTGTGTGTGTAAAGTAGCTGATCCTTTGAGAAATATCTAGACTTTTGAATTACCAACTTTGGCCTATACTGTCAGGTTCCAAGACAACTGTAAAATTCTAAGACCCTTGGATTAAGGTGTAGAAACAGGTTTGGGGAGGGTAGTAGAGAAAGAATCTTTCATAAAGAAGAGGGCACATTGTGTGTGGCTCTAAAAAGTGGGGATGGCAGCAGGGTTGTACATATTGGCAATAGAGGCTGTGAATGTTCAGATCATCATACAAGACAGGAAAGTACAAACTGAAGCCCTCAGAGAACATTGGGTTGTGTTGAATGGGTCTCAAGTGCCAGACATTTTACACTGACTGCACTTATCTCTCTGCTTGATTGCTTGATATCCTGATACGTGAAACGGAGTTAACTCTTTCTGAGCTCATTTTGAGCTCTCATTCTTTTTGTTTGTTTGTTTTCTGAGATTTCACCCAGGCCATTGATTATGGCATTAATCAAGAAAAGAAAGAAAAAATTGTGCTTCTGAGGAGATGGCACACTTTGTAAAGAGTTGGTTGCGCAAGTATGAAAGCCTCAGGTTTATTTTCAAGTACTCAAGTAAAAAAGCCAGCTATAAAAGTGCACCCCTCTGATGCCAGCAGCGGAAGGTGGAGACAGGAGCACCCCTGAGGCACACCAGCCAGTCCCAGTCATCCCAGCCTTGTTAGAAACTTCTAGGACAGTGGGAGACTGGCTATATCTCAAAAACCAATGTGAATGGTACCTGAAAAATGATGTCTGAGTCTGACCTCTGTCTTCTGCATATACATGTGCACATGGATACACACACATGGGCAGATGGGTACATAGACAGAGAGGTCTGAGTCTAGCTTCTGCATGTACATGCACACATGCATGCACACCGGAACAGATGAATATACCTACAGAGAGGGAAAGAAAATGCTTAGAGCTAAGATTTTGTGGTGTTGAGGTCTTGTTTTGTTTGTCTTTTAAATCTACTTGGAACAGTTTTGTAGGTGGGTTAAATTTTATTTAATGTAACTTCATAATTAAAACAAGAGGACTTTCTATTCATGTGTTTTTGAGTGAGACCATTTACCTCAAATATCGTTGAATCTGGACATCAAAAAGACTAGACAACTGTATCCAATTCATATAAAATGCAATGTCAGTCTTTGTTTTTACTTGATTGGTCAATTAAACAAGAATATGCTGTTTCTATCAGAATGTTTTCTTACTTTGTTAAAAATGGGAAATATGCATAGGGACATGAACTCTAAAACATTTACAAAATGTTTCTACCAAATAAACATGCTGATCCTAAGAATTAATCTAAAGCCTTACAGATCTTTGTAGAAAACTTCAGTATTCACAGGAAATAAAATAACAGGTCTTTATATGGTGAGCTGATTATTTTTAAAGATATTCATGAAGTTTATGAGCCATCTTGCTATGTCATTTGATTCTACAATTTCACATGGAAATTGTGCTTTCAAAGGGCCATGGGTTTTAGTCAGTTATGAATTATTGTGGGGTTAGTCATATTGGTATAGGTAGGCTCTTAGCATTTATTTCATCCATCACTCTACTGGCTTTCTGTTGCTGCAAAAAAAAAAATACCTGGAACAATAAATTCCTAAGAAGGAAAGGTCCATTTTCACTTACAGCTTTGCTGTCCTTAACTCCATTGCTTTTGGAGGTTCCATATCATAGTAGAAATGATAGATAAGATTGCCTCATGACAGCCATGGAGAGAGGTGGGGGATAATGAGCTAGTTTTCTCCTTTTTCAAGGTCTGGTCCATCAGGGTCCCAGGCTGTGGAATGGGATGGTAAAACTCACCCAGAGCAACTCCTTCTACTCTTCCTTAATCTCTTCTGGAAATTCCATCCAAAATACACTCAGAAGTGAGATTTACTCATTCACTCAGCACATCTCAATTCAATAAAGGTGACAATCATAGTTATGAAAAAAACTTTATTTTAGTTTTCCATGTCTGGAGTATATTTATCCTGTCATTTTGTTTTTTTGTCAAGTCCTACTCTAGCCTCCCAGACAGCCCTAATTCCTATGCCAATTCTGAGGTCTTTATTTCCACCACACTACACAACACCAACTTTTCCAAGTTGCTGTAGCTCTTTGCCACACTGCCTTCAACTCACTCTAATTAACAAGATATTATCATTTTATCTTATATTCTTGCCCCTATTAGACTATAAGATCCAGAGACCAAAAGAATTAACTAACCTATGAGCATTACAAATACCTTATTCTGAACACAACACACTCAAAATAAGAAGAATGGGGTAATGCAGGAAGCTTTTAAATTATCTTGTAAATGGGTAAAATGTCAGAGAGGGCTAGATAATGTAACATTACTTCATTGCATGATTCAAACATTGCTAATAAAGTTACAGAATACAAATTCTGATTTTTCTAGATTTAGATAAATTCCCATGTCCTTATGCTTTTTAAAATCTAAGAGAAGTTAAGGGTATTTTCCCTCTTTGTCTCTCACATACATATGTATGTAAGTGTACATGAATATGTATGCACTTGCATATGGAGTCCAAGGGAAAATTTTGGGTGACATTCCTCAGAAGCATTCTCTGACATCTTCAGGACATGGTTGCTTGTAGGCCTGGATCTCAGAAATTAGACTGGGATGCTGTGCAGTGAGCTGCTGAGATTCTCTTACCTCTGTTCCCTCAGCACTAGGATTAGAAGGTGGGTACTGTGCCCAATATTTTTAAGTGAATCCTAGGGATTGAGTTCAGCTATTCATGCTTGTGAGATAAAAAATATACCACTCAAGCTAACCACCTCTGGGCTAAGGTATTTTTAAATTTATTGTTAAAATTCAAATATAATTGCATAATTTTATCTCCTCCCCCAGGGCATCTCATTCACTTTACTTCCTCTTAAATGCATGGCCTCTTTTTCTTTGATTATTATTGTTACACACATACACACATATAAATGCAATCTTCTGGGTCTGTTTCTAATATGTACATGATTTCAGGACTGACCACTTAGTATTGGATAACAGTTTAGGGGGTTCATCCCCGGAAAAGACTAATTTTCCCTCTCTCAGCAGTCATTAGATGCTTGCAGTTGTCTTAGGGTGAGGCCCTGTGAGATTTCTTCCTTCCATGTTAGCATGTGTATTGGTATTACACTTGTTCAAGTCTAGTTTAAGCAGCCAAACTGTGGTATCATGAGTGAAGCTACCCAGTCATTTCTAAGAGGCATACTCTCACAACAGACATTCTAGTCCTCTAGATCTTATAAATTTTTGTAGCCTCTTCCTTGATGATATCAAGTGTAGGTGTTGGAATTGTGTTGTAGATATCTCTGCTGGAGCTGGAACATCTCACAATCAGTTGTCCTCTGAATTTTGACCAATCGTTTTCTGCAGTAGACTTTGTCTATTACAACAAACTTCTTTTATGGGGAGTAAGGGATACACCTATCTGTGGGTTTAAGGATAAGTATTGAGAATATAGTTAGCAATTATACTGGTTTAGAAAAGTGGCCATAATAATTTTTCCTCTCAGAACCATGACCTTACAAGTCTGGAGTAGTAGTCTAAGTTTCCAGCACCAGGCATGATTTCCCTTGTGTTGAGTGGGCCTAAAGTTCAATTAGACAGCTGTTGGTACCACAAATATATTAGAACCAGTATTGCACCTTTAGGGATATTTTATTGTGCTGCACATTGTTGTGGTTCACAGGCTTCACAAATGGGTTCATAGCTTCACAGGATGGTCCTAGAAATCTCACTGAAGTAAAGATGGAATAAAGGACAGACACAGAGACACACATATAGAAACGGAGAGATCACTTAGACTGTGCTACTGGGGTGGAGGACATCAAATATGATGCAGAACTTTAGCTTACTTATTTTATAAATTTGATTTGAATCAGTGGGTTTATTTTACATAGCTGAATATGGAGTTGGGTTTATGGTACACAACTGAATGAGGAGGCTAGTTTAGTTAAGAGATTTCTTGGTATGAGGCCTCTGGAGGGAAGCAGTCTCAGGCTGCAGTCTTGCTGGAGGAGAAATCTGTGGCTGATAGGCTTTTGTACACACTAGTCAATCATTCTTAAAACCTCAAATTTGGACCAGAGAAAGGCTTTGTATTTGAGCATCAACCTGGGAAAGTTTTATCACTTTTTGGATCTGAGGCACTGGGGTCTTTGACATTGCTGTGCCCATGTCAAACAAGACACATTCACTAGGGACTTTATCCATTCTCTACTGGTTGGATTAGTAGTTGATTTTCTCCTTTGGCAACTTGCACAGCACCTTCTGATAGTATGAAAAGCAGTCCTCAGGAAGGAGCCTCTCAGGTCAGAGCCAATGACCTTCTGGACCTTGTGTCTGAAGTACATGGTGTCTTCAGTGGTTGGCACTTTGGGAAGCAATCAAGAGTAGAGTTTCTTGAACTCTGACAAATAATAACTTGAAGGGAAGTTCATCATGCCTGGAGATGGCTTTTCCCTTTGTGTCACTGTTAGGTATAATCTGAACTTGAAAATCTGCTATGTTTAGCTTAACTATTTGTGTTCCAGTGAGCCATGAGTAGACAAGAGTTTTGTTGAGTGAAGAACCTGGATTGTCAGAATTTTGTCAGAAAGAGTCCCTTTGGTGTGCAGTCACTCTGTGGGAAACATTGTGTTTCACACTTGCATGCTTTAGAATGCAAGGAGGCAAGATTTAAGAGAGAAAGTTTATTTGCAGCATTTCTGTGTTGTTTTATTACTGCAGTTTTTTATTGTTGTCTAACTTTCAACTGTTTGCAAAGCAGAGTCAGCAAGCATGCCATCATTTGTGGCATGAAAAATCAATTGATCTTCTATGACAAGCCCTAGCATTTCAATCATTTAAACATCTCTATAACCCAGCTGAAATTCTTACATTGAAAAAAAAATGTCTAGGAGTGAAAAAAAATACTCATTTATTTGTCCTGTAAAATTAAATAATAATGATGTTAATTCATGGTTCTTCAATAATTGTGTCTAACTTCCTAGTCCAAAACCTCCCCTCAGAAACTTAGGCCAGTACTTTGGTCACCAGCACAATCTGGCAAAAGAGCAATCATATGTTGAAATATTCTTATTTGAAGGTGTGTAGAATTAGCATTATATATTATCTGTTCAAAAGTCATTTCTCAAAGTATTATTCACTGATAGAAAATAAGTATTCCACAATAAATTAATTCTGAGAAATGTTTTTCACCTTTTCTCCATCTAGGATTTAAAATCCCAGAGACTCTGTAGAGGAAATAACTTTAACTCAATTTCTCCATATTTACTTCATCCATAATCTTTTTATTTCATAATTGTCTCTTCACTCAAGCCATCTGGGAAATACTGACTGGTGAAAGGGAGTTTCACAAAGTAAAACAGGCCAGGGAGAAGCTGTGGAAGGGTGTGTGTTTTCAGGCCAGGGGTGGTGGTGGTGGGGGTCACAGGGCATAGGGGAGAACACAGACCGCATGGGACAGGAATGGCTGAGTTCTAGCTTACTGATTTGAAACAGAAACTCAGTCTCCTGTCTAGGAAAATGTCATCCATTCCTGACAGCGCCAAGAAGCTGAATAGTGAAATACACCCAGCTGTGGAAGCAGAGAATGAAAAGTAATGTCCTCAGAACCGCCCCCTGGTGGCTATTGAACGTAGTAGGCACAGCAGCTTCTGTGGATCCCACAACTGTCCTAGAAAACCAAGCGAAACCAATGGGTGAACAAACTAGAAGTCCAGCTAAGTAGTGTGGTGTCATCAAGCTCTCTGGGATGACTTAATTTCTCCTAAGACAACAATTCCATGTTCTGTAAGTCCGTGTGTTATGTTTGTTTGTTTTTTTAAAACATTTTGTATTTTCTTTATTTGAATTTATTTCCCTTTCTAATGTTACTGTTAAAAATCATTTGTAAACTGCTGTTTTACCTGGAAAGAAAAGAGATATAGAGTATTTATTTGTTTCTGTTTGTTTGTTTGAACTGAATTCAGAAATTGTACAGTCTAATGCAATATAAACAATGTATATATTTGTTTGACTTCTCCCAAACTGATGGGTCCCTAGAACTTTCTTGAGGTAAATATGTCATACTGGAATATTTGGAAGGGGAGTCTTTTCCCACAGGGACTGCGTCTCCTTATGATTTTCTCTTGTTAGTGAGTAAAACACAGGCATATCCTCAGTGTATGGCACTTAACAGGTAATTTCACAACTACGTAAATTCAAGTTTGTTACTACATCCCTACATGTTATACTCTGAGAACAAACTTTCTTAACATAGGATGTATATTTTTATTACTAATAATACCTTTATGTGCCACATGTGATGATGGAGTTTATGTCCCTTCTGATTCTGCAGCCATTTAGTCCCAAATAAACACACAAAGGTTTATATTAATTACAAACTCTTTGACATATGGCTCAGGCTTCTTATTGGCTAGCCTTCTCTTATTAACCCATTTCTATTAAACAACATATTGTCATGAGGCTGTGGCTTAGTCATAATGCTCTGGAATGTTATTCCTTCAGCAGCTACATGGTGTCTCCCTGTCTCCCTTGTGACTCAATAAAAGAAAGTATTTATTTCTCTTTCAATAGACATCATAGAATTGTTTTTTTAATGCTCATATTTTGGGATGAAAACACGCACAAAACCACACAAAATGAAGTCCCTTATAAGGCTTTTGGAAAAATAACCAATATAAGAAAAAAATAAAAGTGAAACAAAACCACACCACCTCCAATTTAAAACATCTCATCTGATTTTCAATATAGAATTTATGTTAGTCCCCTCAGTTAGCTGCATCACAGTTGTGTTTTTCCATTTGCTGGCCTTGTAATTAGGTAGCTAACTTTGTTTGTTAAAAAGGCACTCTGCCAAAATGTGCTGAGCAAGTTGTTTGTTTGAGGAATCAA
This sequence comes from Cricetulus griseus, assembly GCF_003668045.3. NCBI lineage: Eukaryota > Metazoa > Chordata > Mammalia > Rodentia > Cricetidae > Cricetulus > Cricetulus griseus. The sequence goes on along the minus strand of NC_048595.1, from coordinate 143,501,997 downwards.
AAGTAGCCAGCAACTTTATTATGATGACATTTTAATTATGCCTGCACTCATAGATTTTTTCTTTTGATCTTTGAATCACTTTTTGATTCTGAAGGTTAAGTTTGTGAACTTGAAGAATTATTATTTAAAGAGTAATGCTGAATCTATGCTTATATAAAAATAAAATTATATGTACTTATCTTCCAGATTTTCAAAATTGCAGTTTATGTTTTTTGCTGTGTCCTGGATTTCATATATATAACTTCATCTGATAAGTAAATGACTGTGAAGTAAACACTGCTTCTCCCCTAGACCCTTCCTTCTGTTTTATTTATTTGTTTTTATAAATAATGAAACTGAAGTAAAAGATGGAAAATGGAGTCCTGTAGTCATACAAGAGGAATATAGATGGTTGTTTCAGACCTAAAGCTAAGACCCTTATTCCTCTCCCTATGACACAGGCTTCTTTCCTGCATGTAGTTGTGTTGAAATTTCCAAACTGAGATTCTTTCCTAAACAAGAAAGATGTCTCAGGATGGGTTGCTGAAAAGATAGTTTGACAGAGTGTGGAGCTGCAGAGACCTCATTCTTAGCAATTCATCTGTATAGGAACCTACTGAGTGACCACCAGGGACAGCTCTGTGCTGCATGCATGCTCAGGCGAGAAGACTGTGAAGTGAGGTCACCCTTTGTGGTGCTTGGCTTTCCTGGCTTGACAACCTCTCTGATGCAACAGGAACAGATCCAGTTCACACAAATGAATATGTGTGCAGACATGTCAGCAGTGTAAAATTTTGAGACAGGGCTTTAAGAAACAATGACAAAAGATGTAAATACAAATTTAGGCAAAGGGTCTTGAAAGACACTGTATGAGAGGAAGTCTTCAGAGTTTAATTTTCTTTAGCTTCACAGTGATCTTGTTATTAGAAGAGGAGACACTTAGACACAGGGATATTGTTATTATTAGAGGAGACACTTAGACAGTTGCCCTATCAAAGACAACAGCTGAAAAATCTCAAAAAGAAGAAAGAGCAATTGAATGAACCCCCTATAGAAAGTGGCCAGTGACAATATAAACTAGTATACTGGGCCACAGAAATTATTGTCTGCTTTTAAAGTTGCTAACTTTGAGCAATTACAATTATTTTTAAAGGGTTTGTTATTTTGTCAGAGTATCTGTGCACCTGTAATCATTTGCACGTCAATTCCTACTCCTCAGTGCAATGATATTTGGAGGTGGAGACTTACAAAATGACTAAATCTGGGTGGAGGCATCGAAAGAGGATTAGGGCCCATATAAAAGAGGCTCAGGGGAGCTGGCTTGTTCCTTCCACCCTATGAGAACACATAGAAGATGCCAGAGATGAGGAACAGAGCATCTTTACACATTAAATCTGCTGGAGTCTAAATCTCAGACTTCTGTCTGCAGAACTGTGAGGAATGAACACCTGTTGTTTGTGCATAAATTAACCAATCTAGATGCTTTGTGAGCTGATTAAGGGTCACAAAACCGCAAAACATAGTTTTAAATAGTGGAAACATCAAAGAGACTTGGTCTTTCAAATGTGAACTTAATGTAAGTATGTGTGGAGATGATGAGAATTTTGTCTTCTGTGTACCAAGGCATTGCTGAAAGCATATGACACAGCACCTGTGAGGTAAGTCAAATCTAAAATTGACAAAATACAGAATTCTCAAGTGTCTCCCTCAGTGAGTCATTAGCTGATTTATTTGGTAAACAAATAACTCGTTGAATGTTTCTTTTATAACAGGTGTGATTCTGAGCATGAAAGAAATAACACTGGAGAAAATAAAATGAAACTGTCCATTTCCTTGTGCTTATGTAACTGAGAGAAAACTCATAAACATAGTTAAAATAGGGCCTGCTTAGAAGGGAAAAGGAACTAGAATTAGCTGGAAAGGTGGGTGTTGTTACATCACAGGGCAGATTATGGAGATTCTTAAGTATTAGATGTGGTTCAAAAAAAGGGACTACATGCACAATGTTTTATAAAATCCATGGCAAAGACCACTAACCACGGGACGTCATTGCATTTGCTATGTGGTTTAATAATTATGTATGAAAAAGTAACAGACGTGGTGTTGAATGTAACTAATTAATAAATGATTATAATTAAATTTGATTTATAGTTTATAAGTGATTGATTTATCCAGTTAACTTCTCTCATTTTGCTAAGGTATTTTCAGACATCCAGAAAACAATCTGTAAAATCCTTGTAGTCTGTCTCAAATTTTGCTTTAAAATAGGCTCAAGTCCTACCTATTTTAACAATAGAGTCTGCTTTAGGCATTGAGAACCCTCGTGTAATACAGATATCAACTGGGTGTAGCAAATATGCCCCGAGAGATGTGTGGATGTCTATTTTGAGCCTTCCCTGCCATATTCCTCTAGGGGTTTGATCTCTAGATGGCTTCATACCTAGGTAGCTTGTGATCTTTTCCCAGTCAGTTATTTCTCCAGCTTTTTGAGTCCCCTGAAATCAGCTCTCAACAGTGTCTTACCACATGCTTGTTAGCACTTTTGATTTCCAGAGGCCACAGTTTGGCCCTTATATTTGATTTCCACAGACAACACTCACAGTAGGAATTCCTGTGCACAAAAGACTGTATTAAGTGTTGGGGCAATAAGGTTACCTTGTAGCACTGCTCATCATTTTAGAATTATCACTCAGTGGGACATCTTGGCAGCAAAATTTCCTAGCAGTTTTCAGCCACCCGCTGAGTTTTTAGTCCTTCTGCCCTCCAGTACACACACATCCTTTCTTCTCTGTTGCATTTACTCCCATCTGTCTGTCTGTGTATTTTCTTTGTACTGAGAAATATTCATGGACAATTATCCCTCTTTGTTTTTGCCACACAAATAGGTGACCATAACGTCATTGTACACTCTTCTTTTGCCTCTCAGTTTTGAAATTGGAAGGTCGTTTGCCTTTCTGTTCTGCCTATGATACCTCTTTAAAAATATCTCTTAAGGGGAATGAATTCAGAACTTAAGTGAAATATTTTGCTAGAGGCCATGCAGTGGATTCTAAATATGTCTATTCCCAAGCTCTTTGTGCCATGTGAACTCTGTAGTGCCATACAGCAAAGCTATGACCAAGCAGGCCAGGCAGGGGCTCATTAAGTAGGGTCCTAGGAGAGACTATGTTCTTGAGATATTTTGAGCAGTCCCAGGATGCCATAAAAGTTGGGTCATTTTAGGGAAAGTATTGTTAAAATAATATAAGTTAAAAACAGGTTCCTTGTGCATGAGATGATAGGTGAGTATAATTAGAATTCCTTGAGGAGAAAGAATGTAAGAGGACAGAAATAGAATCAAAATTATAAAATCATAAATACTGTGAAATGGATGAATATCAACCTTCTCTAAATGTCCACACACATTTTTGTAAATGGAAATTGGTTGTGAGCCTAGCCTTTAGTCAATTGGACTAAAATATGAAATACTAATTTTGTTCAACTTAAGAAATGTTATATTGCAATTCATAAATACTGGTAAAACTGGCAGCCTCATTATCACAGAGTTTTTATAACAGTTTTTTAACCTTGAAAGTAATTTTTATTAAGATGTGACATTATTAACTCTAAGTCTTCCAAGCAGTATTTCTGGTGATTTCCTGATCTAACCAACAGTTTTCTGTAAATTCACATGTTCTAACCAGTTATGATGTAAGTTAAAAGTCTTAGTTTAGTGGGTATTTCTGTTCAGGAAGAATTTCTATGATGGGTATTGAAGAGGGGTTTATCTATTTCATGTAACAAGTGGTGATACTGGCTGGACTTAATTCAGATGTGAAGATGTGCAAAGGTATACAATGAGACATTCTGTCCAATTGTCAGAAATCTGTTTGAAGAAAATGGCTAGATTCCTGAGTAATAGAAAGAGATGATTCCACAAGTTGTGAGGGTCGGGACACTGATCATGCAGGATCATCTAAAAGTATATTCACCACATAGACAGAGAAAGACATGACAAGCTGCATGAATAGTGCAAGAGTAATATATTTTATACTCCTTTATACTATTTGACAATGCCTTATTTCAACAGTGTTGGGAGTCCATTAAGAGCAAGCTATTATTGTGACCTAACTAGAGACATAGCATTCCAAGGTACAAACATGAGTTAACCTAGTTGGGTCATTCAATCACTTAGCTAATCACCCCCCCCCCAGAAAAGCTGATTCACACTAAAGAAATGGAAGAAATAATTATTCCCCTTAATGAGATGGTATAAATTTATTTCCCATAATCTCAGCCTTGTAGTTGCTTTTGGAGTATCAGCCATGTAGCCATGTTAAACCTGCCCTCTGTTTTGAAATATTCAGAAAAGGTGTAACTTTTCCTTTCTCCCTTTCCTAAGCATGCCTGCTTTCCCTGACACTCAGGGTTTCCTTACACTTTTACCAACACTCCTATCTCCTCTCAACTCAAAAGTTAATCCTCTTGGTCTTCCTCCTGGATGGCTGCCAAGATTTACCACTTGCCTGTCCTGGGAATTTTTTTAAGCACTAATTAAAAAATATGCTTGAACTTTTTCCTGAGTCCATCTTAAAGTCTTTCATTAAGAAGGCAGAAAATCTGTAAAAAAAAAGCCCCCCTTTTCTCCATAACATATGGCTTAAGGTGTGGGTCCCCAAAATTTGGTAACACTATTAAAGTGAACTCAGTATAGCAGCATGGTATTGTAAAGTAGAAAATGGGACTGAGTGCATCATAAATGCTCAAAAATAGTCCACAGTTATATGCATTATATGTTATATGTACATACACACAGACACACAGACACACAGACACAGACACAGACACACACACACACACACACACACACACACACACACACACACGGTTATAACTGTGCATGTTATACAGCTGTTTCCCTAGTTTTAGTTGCCTGTGGCCAATAGCAATCTGAAAGTGTTACACAAAAATTCCAGGAATAAATAATTAATATTTTAAATTACACACCATTTTCAGTTACATTATGAGATCTTAAGCCATCTGCTCACTTCTGCCCACAAATTTATATCATTCCATTATTCAGAGTATTAGTACTTTATGCTACCTGCCCACCTGCTTGCTAATCATTTAACTATTTCAGTTTTTAGATCTACTGTTACATTGCTTGTGTTCACGTCACCTTTATTTCATTAATGTCTCCAAAGGGGGAAAGTGTGGTTTTAGAAATTCACATATTCCAAAGAAGAGCCATAATATGCTTTTCACCTATCATAACTCACAGCGTTCACTGTATCCAGCATACTGCAGGAAGATATTCCAAATGAGAAAGAGGAGTGACCTTCACAGCCTACTGCTATACTCCCTCTGTTTTATTGTTAATTGTCAATGTGTCTAATTCATAAATTAAGCTCTACAGAGTTTGTTATCATCTGCTGTTACAGGTAACCATGGCCAGTCTTAGAGCAGGAAACTGATGTAATTCTGGGGGTATATAAGTTATCTTTTAGATCTACTCTAAAAGACATTTTCCTTCTTTAAATTCAGTTTTGATATTTGTCATCTTGTTTTGTTGTTATGATTATTGCTACATCCTAAAAATTCTTATTTCTTTAAGAATATCATTGCTTAATCTTTAAAAAAGATTTCTTGCCTCACAATAATATTAAAAACAATCATGAGAAGTGAAATTACTTTAACTTCAAAAATTGCAACATTATATAGATGCAAAGATCTAGAATATTCTGAAACTTATAATAAAAAAATTTCTGTAGATTGTTTTACACTTGTAATAGTAGCAAACCTCTAGGCTTTCTTCTGATGCTGCACACCTAGGTATAGTTTAAAACACAGAAGACTGACCTTTAAAATGACATTTGAGAGAAGAAATACAAATTAACCACTGTGTGGTCACAAGCAGTAACACAGAGCCAGCAGTTTACACCCACACACTCACCACTGCAGGAGACAAACAAGACTGAACCTTTACCTACTCTGCCTTTGGTCACACTGGGGACAAATTCTATTAACAGATTTGCCTTCAGCATGATGTTGGGTTATGAGTACTGAAGGAAGACTTGTCTCTATAAACGGTTTTAGCATGTCAACATTCTAATTAACATCCACATGTAAGGGGCCTGTTGTTGTTGGCTGATTTGCCTCTGTAATCCTGAGAAACCATTCAATTGAAGAGCCCTGTTGATGTAGTGTATAGCAGCCTGTGGCTTTTTTTTAAAAGGGATATTAAAGCTGGATCCAGATTACAAATGTTTAACCTGGCAAGTAACACTATGACCTCTAAAGCAAATATTGTGTCATTAATATAGCAATGTCCACACATGCGGTTGGCATTCTGAAGTGTCTGTCTATAAACATCTTCAAATTATATTTGAGATCCTTAATTAACCCCATTAGGCTTACAGATTGAAGTCGGCACCCAAATAACATTGAAGTACAACTGAATAAAAAAGAAAGATCATTATTTTGTTTATTTTTGTGTATAGTTACTTTGTGTGTTATGTGTAAACCAGTTTAATGGTAGCATAAATTTATTTTTCCCCTAAAGGGTCACATTTTTAACAAGTAGGAAAAATATGAAATGAAGAGTGATCTAACCTATTCATTTGATATATTGTTTAGAATTGGAAGTTACTTTAAATACCATGTGTGTGACCTCAATTTACAGATAAGAAATGGAGATATGTCAAGTGGGTAAGTTACACATGCTGAAATGGAGATGCACCACTGTATTATTATGTGTAATAAGTTACCTTCACTCACATAAAATCTTTCAAATTGTGAACTCTGAAATAGATCAGTGATGGCTATTCTTGGTTTCCAACTTGTCTTGACCTGGAATGAACTGTAATCTAAAAATGGAGGGCATACTTGTGATCCAGACCTCGAGGCAAGAAGACAACATGTCTTTCATCCAGTTCTTGAAGCTGGATGACACATGCCTTTAATTCAGACCTTGAGGCTCAAAGGTACACCTTTAATCTAGGCCATAACTTTGGCTGGAAAGACAATGGAAGAAGGAAGAAGGTGTGTTCATCCTCTGCCTACTTGCCCTCGTCTTGTCAGCACATCCATTCATTCCTATACTGGCAGTGGAGCTTGCCTATTCCAGGATTCCAGTACATAGAGAAGACCAGCTGAGACAGTCAGCCTTGTGGGACTGATTGACTCTTCTATTCTTAGACTTTCCATTCACAGGTAGCTATTGTTGGACTCAGCCTCTAAGTCATTCCAATAAATCACACACCACACACATACACACACACACACATACACACACACACACACACACACACACACACACACACACACACACATATATATATATATATATATATATATATATATATATAGAGAGAGAGAGAGAGAGAGAGAGGAATTCATTCAATAAGTTCTGTGACTAGAGAACACTGACTAATAAAATATCCAAAATTTCTTCTCATCAGCATTATGAGCTGATGGTAGTTTTCAGAGCTCTGTCCTTTACTCTAGATGCCCCTCCATTATCATAGTGATATGACTCCATGTTGTGAATACTCTATCCATTCATTTGTGCAGCACTGTTGGCCATTGGTCTTCTTTCTGTATCTGATGTACTGTTTTTGATCACATTCTTTATACTGCTCAGAGAACTTCATTGGCATGATACTCGTCTTAACTTTTCTCTTTTTCTCTTTTTTGGTGCTGAGACTGAACACAGAGCTTCACATGCTCTAAGCAGCCCCCAACACTGAACTATGCCTCTCGAGTTTGCTGTCCTAGTTATTCATCTGTGTACTCTGGCATCATTTGTGCATTTTTGTCTGATGGCATATCCAGTCTTGTTGTGTTTGGCAACCAGCCACTGTCTTCCACTATAGTTTCCTAGTCAGCTTCTGCTCTATCTAACGCCTGTGAAAAATGCTTCTGTGTGTCTTCTCTGTGTTCCTCTTCCCTAGTTTGATTGTCAACTTTATTTCATAGTAGATTTTGGATGTGTTCCCAACATCTGTTATCATAAATGACTAAGTAAGTAGGATTTTACTGCAGTAGGCTTTGCACCAACAATGTGTCATATATCATGCTATAAATTCTCTTCACTACTAATTCATTACTTAATCATCTGGTGAGTAGAAACCAATACAAAATATTAATGAGAACCTCTTCATTTTGATGAATGTCTGCTAGGGTTTAAAAATCAGAGGACCTTAGTCAAAGCTAGATGCTGAAGAATAACATTAGACATTTTGTAGGAAACATGTTTAAAAAGTTTCAATTTGCTGGGCAGTGGTGGTTCACCTTTAATCTCCACACTCAGGAGGCAGAGGCAGCAGATTTTTGTGAGTTTGAGGCCAGGAGGGTCTACAGGGCTACACAGAGAAACCCTATACAGGAAAACCAGAAGTTTCAATTTTAGAGTCTTTAGTTTAAACAACCAGGAATGGTTTTGTATATATATATATATATATATATATATATATATATATATATATATATATATATATATATTCTCATCTTTTATGTCCCCTGTACAACTTGCTCAGACCTTCATAACTTTTCTTTCCCACATCTAATTTGCACATGCAGATCTGATTGAGGATAGGCAGATGTGAATGACTGTACCAATTCAAATACCAAAACACAAGGTAGGAAGTGCAGGGAAGAAGTACTGCAGTCAAGGTAGGGACTTTCCAGGCCTGTGACTTAGGTTAGCAGACTACCAGTCACGTGATTTCTGAGGAGCCAGTTCTCTGGTTGGGAAACAGAAACTTCACTGTCTCTAAGGTGACATGGCCTTTGTCTCTATGGAACTGAGTAGGTCCGGGCCTGATTGAGGTAGGGAACAGCTTTTATATTTCTGTGCTTGAGAGAACTTGGGTGGTTGGGTCCAAACCAAGACAGGTGAGAGACAGACATGCCATGCACACAGAGCTCAGCTTGTGTGAAGGGTTTAATGGTGGGGGAAGGGAGAGAGGGAAGAGAGAAAGGGAGTGCAGAGCTTCCTCATGGGAAGAGGAGGCGAGAGAGAAAGAGAAGGAGAGGCAGACACAGAGAGGCACACACAGAGGGGCAAAGAGAGAGAGGTACAGAGAGACAGAGAGCTAGAGAGAAAGAGAGAGAGATAGGGAGAGGAAGAGCAGGCAGGATTCTGCCATTTTAAAAGGAACATAGCTGTAGCAGAGTAGTTAAAGACATTGTCAGTACCCTGAGCAGTTCAAAGTACTGCCTGAGTCTGACAAGGCATGTGTGTAGGGGGGGTGACATATTCTGCCAGGTCTTCAGGGGTGGGCCAGGTGCATCTGCATGCTAACAGAAGCCCCCTCCTGCCATGTTCTCTTGAGAACTGTAGAAGATATGCCCAGTAGCACTCTACTGTCCTTCATATGACTTGGGAACCCACTGTATGTGTGCCTAATTTCTATAGATCTATCTTGCTGTTGCTTTGGGAGCACAAGGAGAAAATGGAGGAGATGGTACCCATGGCACCATTTGTCCCACCCAAGCAGGGCATGGTCTGAGATCACACAGACCTGTGACTGTCTCTGTTGGTAGAAATTTAAGTCACTTAGAGACCAACTCATTAGAAATACTTAATACTCATTTAAGACCTGAGTAGCTTGTTTTTCACCTATAATACATAAAATGTTTAATCATGTAAGAGATATGAAAACCATGCTGTTTTTTACTTGTATTCATTGTAATCATTCACTTGAAAAGTAGAATGTAACAAGAGGATAAACCAGTGTACAATGTACACTTCCATCTTTACTCTATGGTTTCCCAGAGAAAAAGTAGAATGTAACCACATTGTAATTTTTATATTGCCTGAAAGATTTTGCTGGGGTATATAAGATATAAGGGAAAGAACAAAATAGAGTTAGAAGGAGAAAATCAAGAATGGGAAATTTAGAAAGAAAACATCAAGAGAGATCGAAAGGACATTTCTGGATAGAATTAAGAATAGCGAATAGGGAGTGCTAAAGAAGAATAAAGAAAAGGTCTGAAGATAAAGAACAGAAAAGAAACTGCAGTTTGGTCTTCCAGTCTCAGGAGGAATGTGGGTGGCACTGGGTCCCCATGAATGTATCTATGTGTGCTCTTTCTCCTGGCATGTGCTGCTGTGACTTATCTCCCTATCCAGGACCAATTTCAGTCAATGTCCCATGTATTTATGCTCCTGGTCTTACAAGCAGCAGAAAAGGAAAAGAGAGGGAAGATGTTTAATGGAGCTCCCTAATATAATTTCAAACTAACATACTTGGTTCCTAAGCAAAATGGAGGATGAAGTAGAAGGAGAAAAATTAGAGATGGAGCAGATCCTGGCTCCTTTCTAAAGGAAAATGTAACATAAAGTAAACAAGCACAAAAAGGATAATGCTGGTGATGTACTCAGCCTGTCTCAGATATCCTAGCCCAGAACTCATCAAGACTTTGTTGTCTTAGAGAAAATGTATTTACTGATAGCATAGACATTGTGTGTGTGTGTGTGTGTGTGTGTGTGTGTGTGATGCTCATGAATTTATTTCTTTGTCTCTTTATTGCCAACATACAACATAACAATGTTATATGATGGTCATTACTGAACTCATTGAATAAATCATGAACAAGTATAGACAAGTATAGCACTCTTTGATGCAATTCTTCAGGGGTGTTAATTGGGGGATCTGGTATCTCTTTTTTATTTAAATTAGAAACAATCTTATTTTATATATCAATCTCAGTTCCCTTACCTTCCCATCCTCCCATGCCCTGCACCAACCCCCATCCCATCCCTCTTCTTCTCCATAGAAAGGGTGAGGTCTTCCATGGGGAATCATCAAAGTCTGTCACATCATTTGAGGCAGGGCCTAGGCTCTCCCTCATGTGTCTAGTCTGAGAAAGTATCACTCTATGGGGAATGGGCTCCCAAAGTCCATTACTAGGGATAAACACTGTTCCACTACCAGAGGCTCCTTAGACTGCCCAGTCCTCCTAACTGACACCCATGTTTAGGGGGCCTGGCTCTGTCCTATGATGGTTTCCAAGCTGTCAGTTTGGGGTCCATGAGCTCCCCCTTGTTTAAGTAAGCTGTTTCTGTGGGTTTCCCCAGCCTGGGCTTGGGGTTTGGTATCTCTTAGAGCTAGAAAGTTACCCTAAAACATGGGCTTGAGGTTTCTTGATTAAAGTCATTAAAGTACTGGAACTTTTGTGTCCATTTGGATATTACTAATGCCACAATGATAGGAAATGATTTGCACAAGATATTCTATCACCCTACTATATATTTTAGAGTATACCTATTAAAGTACATTCCTCTGAAGCCTTAATTATCCACTTATTGTCTTCATTTACTTAATGTTCCATTATTTATTATTATGAATTAAGTCTCTTATCAATATTTAAGAGAAAAAAATTCACTGGCATGTATGTGGCCTGATTTGTGAACTATAATTAAAAACATATTGTTATTGTCTGAAAGATGACTCAGTAGTTAACAGTATTTGCTACTTTTGCTGAGGACTACAGTTCAGTTTCCAGCATAACATCCAGCAGCTCACAGATAATTACAACTTCTTTTCCAGGACATCTGATATCCCCTTCTAGCCTCCTTGGACATCAACACACACATAGCTTATACACATACCCATAAATAACCTTTTCTTTAAAGAAAATAACTGAAAAAAAAGAAAAAAAAGCAAGACATTAGAAAAAGAGGTGGATGGGCTGGGCAGATGGCTAAGTGGTTAGCAGTATTTAGTCTTAAAGAATATTGAAGTTCCATTCTTTTTTCCCCATTTTTTTATTTGAATTAGAAACAAGATTGCTTTACATGTCAATCCCAGTTCCCACTCCCTCCTCTCCTTCCCTACCACCCCTGCAACTAAAACCCTACCTATCACTTGTTCTGTGCTCCAGGGAGGGTGAGGCCTTCCATAGGGGGTCATCAGAGTCTGTCATATCCTTTGAGATAGGGCCTAGGTCCACCCCCATGTGTCTTGGCTCAGGGAGTTTCCCTCTATGTGGAATGGGCTCCCAATGTCCACACCTATGTAGGGATAAGTACTGAGCTACTACAGGAGGCCCCATGGATTTCGGAGGTCTCCTCACTGATACCCATTTTCCTGGGGTCTGGATCAGTCCCATGCTGGTTTCCTAGCTATCAGTCTGGGGGCCAAGAGCTCTCCCTTGTTCAGGTCAGCTGTTTCTGTGGGTTTCACCAGCCTGTTCTGGACCGCTTTGCTCATCATTCATCCTTCTCTGCAACTGGATTCCAGTTCAATTCAGTGATTAGCTGTAGGTATCTGCTTCTACTTCCACCAGCTGCTGAAGTCTATAGGATGGCATATAAGACAGTCATTATTCTCATTTTCAGGGGAGGTTATTTAAGGTAGCCTCTCCTCTGTTGCTTAGATTGTTAGCTGATGTCATCTTTGTAGATCTCCAGACCTTTCCCTAGTGCCTGATTTCTCTGTAAACATAAAATGTCTCCCTCTATTATGGTATCTCTTATCTTGTTTTCTTCTATTCTTCCCCCGAAACAAACTTTCTGCTCCTTCATGACCTCCTCACCTCTCCTCTTCTCCCCTTCTCATTCTCCTAGCTCCCTCCCTCCTCCCCCCTGTTCCTAATTTGCTCAGGAGATCTTGTCCCTTTCCCCTTCTCAGGGGCAGTATGTATGTCACTTGTAGAGTCCTCCTTGTTACCTAGCTTCTCTGGTGGTATGGATTGTGGGTTGGTAATCTTTTGATCTATGTTTAAAATCCATATATGAGTGAGTACATACCCTGTTTTTCTTTTTGTGATTGGGTTACCTTGCTCAGAATGGTTTCTTCTAGTTCCATCCATTTTCCTGCAAATTTCAAGATTCCATTGTTTTTTTTTTTCTGCTGAGTAGTACTCCATTGTGTAAATGTACCACATTTTCTCTATCCATTTTTCAGTTGAGGGGTATCTAGGATGCTTCGAGGTTTTGGCTATTGCAAATAATGCTGCTGTGAACATGGTTGAACAGATGTCCTTGTTGTATGAATGTGCTTCTTTTATGTATGTGCCTAAGAGTGGAATTGCTGGGTCTTGTGGTAGACTCATTCCCAGTTTCCTGAGGAATCACCATACCGATTTCCAAAGTCGTTGTACAAGCTGGCAGTCCCACCAGCAGTGGAGAAGTGTTCCCCTTTCTCCACATCCTCTCCAGCATGAACTGTCATTGGTGTTTTTGATTTCAGCCATTCTGATGGGAGTAAGATGGTATCTCAGACTTGTTTTGATTTGCATTTCCCTGATGGCTAAGGATGTTGAAAAACTCTACTAGGGAACTCCTACAGCTTATAAACACCCTCAGCAATGTGAAGTTCCATTCTTAAAACTTAGGCCAGAGGGGTCACAACTATCTGTAACTTCAGTTCTATGGATAAGACGATCTCTTTGTAACACACACATGCCCACTTACTCATTCACACATTCTCATATACACTCATACATACATACACAGCCAACTCATGAACACATATATAATTAGACATAAATACACCTTCACATATATTCACACACTCATACTCATGTACATACTCACACTCATTTACACACTCACACACATTCCCACATATATAGACACTATAAATAAAGATATAACTTTTAAGTCCTTTTAGAAAATACAATAGCATTCGTACCTGATTTTTGACAAACAATCCAAATTTATACACTGGAACAGAGAACATCTTCAACAAATGGTGCTGGCATAACTGGATGCGGACATGTACAAGACTACAGATAGACCCAAGCCTTTCGGCCTGCACAAAAGTTAAGTCAAATGGATCAAGGACTTCAACATAAACCCAGCCACACTGAACCTATTAGAAGATAAAGTGGGAAATACCCTTGAATTAATTGGTACTGGAGACCAATTCCTGAACATAACACCAGTAGCACAGACACTGAGATCAACAATTGATAAATGGGACCTCCTGAAACTGAGAAGCTTCTGTAAGGCAAAGGATACAGTCAGCAAGACACAACAGCAACTCATAGACTGGGAAAAGATATTCACTAACCCCATGTCTGACAGAGGGCTGATCTCCAAAATATACAAAGAACAAAAGAAGCTAGTCTCCAAAACACCAAACAATCCAATTAAAAAGTGGGGTAAAGAACTAAACAGACAATTCTCAATAGAGGACTCTAAAATGGTTGAAAGACACATAAGAAAGTGTTCATCATCTTTAGCCATCAGCGAAATGCAAATCAAAACAACTCTGAGATTACCATCTTACTCTTGTCAGAATGGCTAAAATCAAAAACACCAATGACAGTTTATGCTGGAGAGGATGTGGAGAAAGGGGAACACTTCTCTACTGCTGGTGGTGCCAACTTGTACAGCCACTTCAGAAATCAGTATGACGAATCCTTAGGAAAATGGGAAAAAGTCTACTACAAGGTCCAGCAATTCCACTCCTAGACATATACCCAAAAGAAGCAAATTCATACAAGGACATCTGTTCAACGATGTTCATAGCAGCACTATTTGTAATAGCAGGCTAGATGCCCCTCTACCGAAGAATGGATAGAGAAAATGTGGTACATTTACACAATGGAGTACTACTCAGCAGAAAAAAAAAAACAATGGAATCTTGAAATTTGCAGGAAAATGGATGGAACTAGAAGAAACCATTCTGAGTGAGGTAACCCAATCACAAAAAGACAAACATGATATGTACTCACTTATACGTGGATTTTAGATATAGAGTAAAGGATTACCAGCCTACAATCCACACTGGCAGAGATGCTAGTAAACAAGGAGGACCCTAAAAAAAGACAAACATTGTCCCATGGAGAAGGGGAAAGGGTCAGGATCCCCTGAGCAAATTGAGAGCATGGGAAGAGGAGGGAGGGAGCTACGAGAATAAGAAGGGAAGAAGAGGAAGGATGCAGAGGTCATGAGGGAGCAGAAAGTTTGAGTCAGGTGAAGAATAGAACAAAGGGTATGTGATAGGTAGGGTTTTAGTTGGGGGCGCTGGTAGGGGAGGAAGGGAGGGAGAACGGAACTGGGATTGTCATGTAAATCAATCTTGTTTCTAATTGAAATAAAAAATGAAAATAAAAAGAAATTACAATGGTCTTGTACCTAACTTCATTAAATTTTAGTTAACAATGTTCTTAAGCTTAGTTTAGTATATACCTGGGGAAAAATAAGATGCTTTAAAAAATATCCTAAATGTTAAAGACATATTTCACAGAAAGATAGCTGGGTGTCACTTCTCTTTGGTCTTAGCAGGTTTTCCTCTTTCCAGGGTTTTTCTTATGCTCCAAACACTTCCTTGCTCACTGTCATATTTCTCCATGTGCATTACTGTGGAAAGTATACATGTATTGATGCTGAAGGTGTGGATCAACACTGGTCAGAACCAGTATGGAAATAAGAAAAACAAACAACTTTTATGTTCTCATTATTGAGACACCTACACATTATTGAGAACATTAAGACTAGAAACACAGAAGTGGATTTTTCACAGGGGAAAAAATGCATTATCCTTGCATACAGATCACCATCCATTTCAAGAGTTCTTGAACATTTTCCAGAATTTCTTGAGATTAGTTTTTTTGTTTGTTTTTTGTTTTGATACTATCACATTTTACCTTAGGTATAATTGTTCGTGGTCCGACTACTTTATAATAGTTGAGGAAAGTTCTGTGAAATCTCACTTCCTGTGACTATGACATCCATAGTCAAAATTAAATACAGAAGAATGCCAGCAATGTAATCACTTAGAACAGAAGTCCCTCTGGTCAAATGTGTACAGGAGACCCAAACAAACACTCTAAGATAACATCGAAGGCATTTTTCAGGCTCTTAGCTGCAGGCATAGACTAATGCTATACAAGTTTAGCTTGATCCACAGGAAAGAAGTGTCAGCTAATTGAAAAACATATAAAGATGAACATATATATCCGATCAGGAGCTATATACATGTATAGTAATAAGATTATTGAAAAACATTCAAATACTTCTATCTGATTTTGAAACAGGAGTTTTTTAAAGTTACAAGGACTTACAAACCATGTTCCCCAACTCTGGCTAGGGAAAGAGCCCCTATGAGTTCTGATTACTTCAGCCTAAGCTGCACACACAGCTTCTGGGGCAGAGGGTCTATGATCACACTCCCTCATTATTAGAGAACATATCACATATTTGTTTGTTTATATGGTTATTTCCTGTTCCCTGCTCCCAATTGAAAACCCTATGGCATGAACTTCACTTGCTTTTTCACTGCTGTAGAAAAACCACACATGACACAAAATCAACATTTCAGGATGATTTGTTAAAACACTAAACAACGGGCTGGGGTGATGGCTCAGTCAGTAAGAAGCTTGTCAGATAAACATGCATCTGGAGTTCAAAACTCCAGCATCCACAGAAAATGCTGGGCACAGCAGTTGTTGCCTGTTGTCTCAACACTAGGCAGGTAGGAAATGGTGGACCCTGGAGCTCTCTTGCCAGCAAGGCTTGCTGAATTGGGAAGCAAGACATCTGGCATTGAATTTAGACTTCCACACACATGTGTACACACAAGCATGAGGGTCTATATACATGTGCATAGACACATGAGCACATAAACAGTTCTGTGAACATCAACAAAATAAAACTAAGTATATCGTTTTTCGTGCTTAGTAGTTTAGCTCTTTGCTCCTATACCCTACTAGTCTTGGTAAGACTTATCATTTATTTTGGTCAGTATGCAGATTTTATATATGATACATGTAAATTGAAAACAATAAATAACCATTTCCCCCCTCTAGGGAACTTATTATTTAGAGCCATCATTAGTCATGTTAGTGATCTATAGTCACTTCTCTTTGGGAAAAAGGTCAGTAGTAGATTTCTTGATGACCTGTAGATGACTGACACCCATGCACATAAGAACAGCACTAATTAGACACTGTGGGTTAAAGAGATAAAAATACGAAGAAAAGACATGAATTTGGGATGGAGATGTGCTGGGAGGAATCTTGGGGATGGGGTTGGGAGAAGGTAGAGGGAGATGGATATGGTATATTGCATATGTATGAAATTTCCAAATAATAAAAGCTATTATTTTGCAAAAGTTTTCTTAAGTCCCCCTTTTTCCAGTTCTTCTTTTCTCTTGTTTCTGGTAACTGGTATAATTCATCAAACAGAGCAAAGGGGAATATTCATGGTGAGAAAATGATTGAAATTAAATCCTGCCTCCCAGCATGTCTGTCTGAGGCTGGTATCCTCTGTGTTTGTGATATGCTTTATATTGGCTGAAGTAAAAATAAATGTGTAATCTTCTCTACTGTGTTTTCAATTTTATATCAATTATCAGTATTTTCTTTTTGTTTTAGCATTATTTATCTCCTGTATCCTGGGTTCTTCACTCTAGGAGCCTCAAGGGACATGATTAGTTACACATTTTCATTAGGATGCCTTTTCTGGCTGTAATAATTACAGAATAACCTCTCAACTGCTAATGTATTTCCTTCTGTTCAAAGACTATCTAGACAGGTTTGCAGATCAATATGGTAGTTCTAGTTGCAGTCTTGAGTGGGTAGTAAAATCAAGTGTTGTAAGATATCATTAGCTAAAGGAATGTAGACACAGTGATTAAAGAGTTAATGATTCTATGCGCTCTGAATTCAGAACAGTTAACAAAAAAGCAAATTATCTTAAAATAGTAGCATCTACTGTGTATGGAGTTTGTATTAAAATTATATGTGTGTATATAATTATGAGTTTAATTACAAAACAGTAAGTATCATCCTCCTAATTACCATCTTTTACATTTAAAAAAATAGTATCTTTTCCTACAAATATAGGACACTGCTTTGGCCTTAAAGACACTACCAGTTTGTTTAGGTAAATGAAAGTACCCATTCTCACTCTCATACCCTTAACACTCTACTCCTCACAGCTTTTAAAAAAGAAAGAAGATGATTGAAAGGTAGTGCTGTTGATAGGAAATAGGAACTAGTAGAAGTCCAATTCAAATATAAATTTAAAATATAACAAGGATTTCTTTGAAGAAATGTTTCTTAAGTCAAACTTCCGTGATAAGTGGTAGAAGTTGAAGATGGGATTGTTCAGGATTTTAGAATAACAGTGTGTCCACAAGTTGAAAGGGAATAATGCCACTGCTGTCAAGGAGATACTGTTGGTGTCCAATTTTGAACTGATGGATCACAGGCAGCTGCCAGGGAAGAACATTGCCCATGGCAGGAAGGAGGCAAGTGCCTATAACAGTAAGGCAAAGAGACACACTGGAATGTCGTCGGCTCAGCCCAAAATAAAGCCCCTACTCAAAGTGACCAATGTGTTATCAGAGACTGTGGCAGCAGGAGAAATCTTTGACCAGCAGAGACCAGAGGCCTTGCCTCCTTTTTATAACAGGAGAACTGGAAACAGCCTTCAGGGTAGACAGTCAAGAAAACATAAGGTAAGATTATTTACTACAGGTAGAGTACATGGGCTTGGGCATTATTCTTAACCAACAGTTGCAATCAGAACTAGTAGAAGTCCAACATGACTATATGGTCTGTGTTAGTATGGGTGTGGGGGGAAGGGAGGGATAATTGATGCTCTGACTGGCAATATGGGACTAAATTCTTGTCATAGCTTCTCTTTAGGGATTTCCTTTAGGAAAATCAAGGTTCAAGAGCTTTTCTGGAATGGGAGTAAAATTCACATGCTTGGTCCGTTTGAGTTACAGTGAAGTAGGGCTCAGCATTGACAGACAATCATTTTCATCTGCAGAGGGGCAGGCACTGCTGTCATTCACACAAGTGTGCTGTTGATGCATGACAGGACTGTTGCAGAATCCAAGGAAGCATCCAGACAACACTGCAATACTATCTGTACAAGATGTTTGGAATATAGAGAAATCTGGGAGTAGAATCACAGAGCTCCCAGGAGCTCTAACAGAGACTGATGGGTGATGAGAGAAGGCTAAGATATTAATAAAAACTCAAAGAAAAACTCAAAGATTCAGCCTTGTTTTTACTATCTAATTTGGCAAAGCAGTGAGGTAGAAATCATGTCCCCAATAGACTACTTGGTGACTCTAACTCTCAATATGAATATGACCAAAGAACCTCCTTTGTATAAGCTTGATTCTAGGATGCACTTCTTTGGACTCTTGCATTCTATCTACGTACTTGTAACCAGTTATCCAAGAAAAAATGTTCAGAAAAAAAAATTTGGACTTTTTCTTGTTTGGTTCTCAGTTTCAGAGGGTTCAGCCTCAGACTTGGTCAGAAAACACAGGTAGCAGTTGTGTAGGGTGAAGGACGGCTGTTAACCTCATGACAGACCAGGGCCACACATAAGAAGTAGTGGTGAGACAACATACACTCTTCCCCCATAATATGTTCTTGGTGATGCCCAGGCCAGATGCACTTCCTAAAGTTTCCAGCATCTCTCAGAATAGTTCCCCTAGCAGAGAACTTGGCCTCTAACACCTAAGCCTATGGAAAGAAAAGTTCACCTGAAACTGTAATGATCACCAAACTGAATTTCTGTCATACCTAGTCTATTCATGTAGATGAGGACACTGTTGTCTCTGAGGAAAACAAATGTGACATGAAAGAATTGTTACAAGCATTGTAACTCAAATGTCAGTAGTCATGTACCACACCTCCTAAGCAGTGCTTCAGTCATCACCATATTGTGTGTACACTGTGGCATCTGGCCCAGGCTGCTTAATGGAAGCCCATAACTTCAGTTGTTATGCTTTGTTTTCAGATAAACAGACAGCTGTCTCTCCAGAGCCAAACAACTGACTCGAGTTGCCACTTAATGAGAGATCTCAAAGAAAACTATGATACATGACAAAAATACTTCTGATCATGACACCTACCCTAGTATGCATTCTTTTGATCTCTTCTCATTGTAGAACAGTTAATATTTCAATCCCCCTTGTTATGATTTAGGTCTGAAATGTCTCCGGAAGACTCATGTCCTGAAAGCTTGATTTGCAAAGCAATGGTTAAGAGGTGGGGCATCAAGGAGATACTTATATCCTTTGTCAATTGTTCAGTCTCCTTATTTGATGGGCTATTGGGAGGTGGTGAAAACTTAGAGGTAAGACCTCATCGAAATGAATGGGGCCCTGGCCAAGAGCTATGTCTGGAGAAATATTGCTTGTCACCCAGCATTTTATCTCCCTTTTTACTCTGGTTCTCAGCGGCCACACATGACCAGCTGCTCTCTGTCATACCTTTGCCTTCTGTGGTACTCTGCTGCACCACAGGTCTATAGCAGTGGGGTCTGAGTGATGTGACCCTTCCCTTGCCATCTCTGGTATCATCTCCTTTCCATACCTTCATGTTTTCATGGGTTGTTTGAAAAGAGGTTCAGTCTCTCAAGAAACACCGAGATGTGAGATGGGTTAAGATTGTGCACAAACACTATGGAGTCATGTTGATTCCATACTGGGAGCATACCACAAACTTGCTCATGTAACCCTAGGGAAGTGATCAACACACATAGTCACAGCACCTACATGAACATAATTTGGAGTATGTCTTACTCAGAAATTCACTGTACGTTAACAATGTATGATTTTAAAGAGATTTTACAACTTAGTGGGGTTTTTAATTGACATTAGAGGAGCAGTTTATCAGGGAAAGCAATCACAAGGATTCAGCAGTTAGTACATGTGCTGTATTTCACTGCCATCTATTGGATTTTAGCTGTATCCAAAATGTTTTCAGTTTCTCACATGCAGATCAGTTCATATTGGTACTCTGTCCTTTATGCAAAATGAAAATTCCCTTTGCTAAAATTTAATAGCGAATCAATTAGACAGCCAAAGATTTATGGACATCAGTTCTGACTCTAATGATTAATACTCATTTGCCACAAAAAGCATACAATATAAAATCACATATATTGTTATTTTTAAATGTATTTATTTGTTATTAGCTTAAATTTTTAAATTAAAATTTAATGACATCTTTTTTTTCTCACCAGCTACTCCCAAGTGTCCTCCCTCTAAGTCCTTTCATATCCTCTCTCCCTCACTCCCAGACTTAGAGTCTTCTCTTCCTTGATATCATTGTCACACACACACACATACACACACGTATGTATGTGTGTATGTATGTCTATTCTATTTATATTTGTGCATATGCTTCTGAGTCCTCTTTTGTTGCTTTGTGGATAGAGTTTCAGGGCTCACTGTGGCCAGCCAATCAGGATGCTTGTCCCTGGGAGAGCCTCACTAGGACAGTATCTCCTGTACACCAGGCTGCCTGCTATGTAGTTGAGTATGACCTTGAAGTTCTTGTTCCCCTGCCTCCACTTCCAAAGTACTGGGATTGCAGGCATGTTCCTCTAGGTCCTGCCAGATTCAACCATTTTGAATGAAGACTAAACTGAAAAAAATTATGTTACTTATAGTGTAGTTAATGTGCAGATACTGGTAAAAGAATTTTATTTTTGTTAATTTCAGGATGGGGATGGGCCCATCTAAGAATTCAGGCAATGTGGAGAAGATGTCATTGATGCCCTTCCCCTATAATGAAATTGGTGTCTACCTTGGTTACCATTCCTAGAGCCTTCATCCAGTAGCTGTTCGAAGCAGAGACAGGCACCCACAGCTGAGCATTGAACCATATTCCTGGAATCCAGTTGTGGAGAGGGAGGAAGGTTGAGCAAAGCCAAACGGTGCTGAAGAAATCCACAGAAAGAGCCTGATCTAATGAGAGCATGGAGACCCTAGTCACAGAGCCGGGGAAACAGCATTGGATGGAACCAAGCACTCTGAATGTGGGTGCCAGCCAGGAGGCCAGGTCAGTCTATGGGACCTCTAACAGTGGAGCCAGTCTTTAACCCTGGAGCACAAATGGACTTTGGGAGCCCATTCTCTGTGGAGGGATACAATTGCAGCCCAGATACAGCAAGGAAAGCCTAGGCCCTCCCCGAAATGATATGACAGACTTTGAAGGTCCCATGTAGAGGGCCTCATTATCCTTAGGGAGGAATTGAGGGATGAGCTAGGAGGTTAGTGGGGACCATTGGAGGATGGGAGGGCGAGGGAATGCGGTTGGATATGTGAATACGAGTAGTAATTAAAGAATAAAAAAGAATTTTATTTTTATGAAAAGATATGAATATAAGGTAGAAATTCAAAGTCATTCTAGGATTTAGATATGCTGTTTTATGAAGCACTAAATATGTCTTCCCATATGTTAATATTTCAATGTCTTAAACATCTTGAGCATATAGCAGTAACCCAAAATCAGACAATTGTTTTATTTTCTTTTTAAACATTTTATAAAATTATATTACATCCTTAGAAAGGCAGATGATTTACTCTTAATTGAAAATATATCAACCTCCCTCAGGAACTTACAAAATACTCAGATATTTAGAGAAAGAGTTTTATAGGGATTATACATAATCTATTCTGAATTAGATTTGTTTTTCTAGATCTGCTTTGTAAACATCCTTCCCTCTATTGTTTGTCCATCTTACATTTCTCATTTCATTAGTGGAGATATCAGTGTACTTCTCTCTAAGTAGTCTGACATTCAAAATATTAATTACAAATATTAGCCTAGTTTAATGTGATTTACTGACAATAAGTTATATATTTGTGATAATAAGAGCAACTTTTGTGAAGTGTTGACACATCAGTAATCCTATTTTGATTGGGTTACAGAACTGTATGAAAGTAAGAGGACATTTCCTTTCTTTTCCAGGAAACTTTTTGTTGATTTTAGCCCAAAGAAAATCTTTTGACCATGATTTCTTCTTTTAAAAAAAAATATAATAGCGGCAACCAGTGCTGTTTCTATACTGCTGTCACTCCGCATGGTTTTGGGTATTAACTCATGTTGTTTTCATATCAGTGTCTGATTCTTTGTTTATTGCCAAGTGTAATACCTTTATATGACTGTATCAGTTTGTTTATATTGCTTCTGTGGATTGAAACACAGACTGTTTCCAGTGTTTGTCTGTTTGGGAGAGCTGCAACCACTCTTCCCAAAAAGAGATATTAACAACCAAGAAATGTAAATGCTGTTTGTCAATATGCTCTTAAGGGAGACAAACTGAAAGCCATACTAGATGCCATCACACCTCAGCTAGAGGCTGAAATTACGAAGACCAGTGAGACTAAATACACACAGTATTTTAGAGCTACTGACTTCCCAAGCACTGCTGTTGGTAAGAATCTAATAAAATAAAATAAAACCATTGCTGGGTGGTAGTGGAAGCACATGCCTTTAATACTGGCACTCTAGAGGCACAGGCAGGCAGATCTCTGCATTTGATTTCAGCCTGGTCTACAGAGAGTTCCAGGACAGCAAATAAAACACAGAGAAACCCTGTGTCAAAATAAAACAAAGAAAAAACAAAACAAAAGAAAACAACTTTGGGAAGATTTGGAAGTTAGTTGTAAAACTGAAATAACAACTCCCCAAATGCTAAGAATTTCATAATATAATATTAACCCAAGCAAACTCAAACTGCATTTACAAAACATTTTGCATAAAGACATTTTAGGCTGAGACAGATAGATGTTCAGATGTTAAGACCAACCTGGTCTACATGGTGAGAGCTTGTGTGAATATAAGACCAACCTGGTCTACATAGAGAGAGCTTGTGTGATCAGGGTGTATAATCCATATGGTTATTAAGGTATTAACAAAAATAAAATATGGACACAATCTACATTGCAAATGAACGTCAAACATTCTGTTACTCAAACCAGTCCAAAAAAAAAAGAACACACACCATAAAAGGACATGTAACATGTGTAAAAGAAGCAAATCCATAGATATATGAATACATCAGCAATTATCAATTATTAGAAGATGGGGAAAGGAAGCCCAGTGGTTGATAACAACTCTCTTTGTAGATTTTCTTAGTGGAATGTTGCACATTTTCTGGAATTAAATATGGATGACAATTGTACAACACCATGAGTAGAGTAACTCTATGTTTTAAAGTAGTTAATTTTGTGTCCATTTTTGAAGGGCAATAAAGAAATAAAAATCTGGATAATGCAAATTATAGCCAGAATGCATATCAGAAGCTCCTATCAGTAGTGCTACATGGAAAGACCAACGATGCTAGAAATTCCCATACACTTTTGCTGGGAGAGTTAGTTCAAAGCCTAGAAAAGTACTCCATCAATGTGTTTTAATTATATGTGTGTATACGTAGTAGCATGGATAATCACTGTGGAAAGTTGCCAAATGCAGTACATGAGCAAAAGCTTGTTGCTGAAAGACATGTGCAGTACAGGACCATGGATGGAAAATTTTCCATATTGCAACAGTACCACCTGCAAAGCATTGACAATCCTGTAAAAACTAAATGGAAAAAAGTCTCAACTCTTCACAGAGAACTGCAGTCAACTGAGTAAAGTTGGGAGCATGAAAGAACATGGTTGTCCAGTGCCAAATGGATAGCCTTGGGAACATACACGCAAAGTACTATTATGTGGGATCCATGGGTTATGTTTGGAACATGTGTATGTATATACAAATACATATATGGACACAGTAGCAATTATTGAATAAAGAGACCATGAATTTGAAGGTAATCTGGGAGCAGGTATATGGAAGGGTCTAGAGACAGGAAAGAAACAAGAGGGAAATGCAATTAAATTAATAGTCTCAGTAACAAAGAGTCATAAATTTGGGGGTTACTTGCTAGAATTAAGGAATTCCTGAGAAATGAAAGTTTGGAATATTGTTGTTGGGCCCCAGAAGAAAATTTCATAATTTTTGTATTTTTTTATGAAATGAAGGAGGGAGATGGGGAAGGGAAGAGGAAGGAAACCTTCCTATGATAAAGTCTATTTCAACTGTGTTGTGAATCGGTACTGTTTGATTTCACCTTTGAGCAAACAGAAATTAAAAAGAAAAGCATATGTTTGCAGTTAATAAGGAGCCCCTGCCCCTAGTAAACTAAAGTCATGTCTTTCAATAACTTGAGTCCCAGAAGCAGATGAAGAGTCCACATATGGCCAAGGCAGAGACAGAGGTGAGAACCTGGAAGGGTTGAGACACCCATGTAACTTGAATCAATAGGATAAATCCAAGGACATATGAACAAATTCTGTACAGACAGTGAGAAAATGAACACTTTGATTTTAAAAGGAAAGTTAATTTATTTCAAAAATGTCTAATTCCCCAGTGCATAATTCTAAATCAGAGTAGGGCCTCTAAAAATCCATCCGAGTTTTGTCTAAAGTTCCCTGTGTCTTGGATTTTCTTGTTTTCCCTACTGAAGGCATCCTAAGGGGTGGGGCATAAGACTCAAAGCATATTGCTTTTTACTAACTCTGTGTGGCAATTCGAATTTCTTACAAAATCCAGGTGGCATGGCTGTAGTAAACACTGCATGAAAAGGAGTGGAGAAACACTGAAAGTCACTGTGTAGACTTTCTGGTATTCCTTCCTGCCTCCTTTCCTCCTTCCCGCCCTTCTTCCCTCCTTGCCTCCCTCCCACCTACCTTCTTTCCATCCCTATTGAAGTAATCATAAAAATTCTTGAAATTCTGCAAAATAAAAGGGCAGATTTTCCAGAACTTCTATGATAACTGAGAAAGTTTCTTTTAATTTTTCTTAATTAACATTTTTTCCATTTACATACCCACCATAAGTTCACCTCCCTCCTCTCCTCCCATCCCCCCCTTGCTCCCATCTATCCTTCTCCCTATCCCCTCTTCTCAGTCTCCATTCAGAAAGGGGCAGCCTCCCATGGGCTTGAACAAAGCATAACACATAAAGTTTTACTCCACTGGGAAAAAAACAAAACAAAACAAAAAACAATGACACCATGGAATTTGCAGGCAAATGGATGGAACTAGAAAAAATCATTCTGAATGAGGTAACTGAGACCCAGAAAGACAAATGTGATATGCACTCGCTCATAAGTGGATATTAGGTGTAAAATATGGGTTACCAACCTGCGATCCACTAAGAACGTTTTAACTTAAACAAGTTTACCTTGGGTCCTAGAGAGATAGCTCAACACAAGAGCAATTCCTGTTCTAGCAGAGACCCTGATTTGGTTCCAAGCACTCACATGGCAGCTTATAAGTGCCTGTAACTCCAGTATCAGGGAATGCCTTCTGGTCTGCGAAGCTGCTGGGCATACACAGGCACTTGCACATAAGCATAAACCAAATCATTGTAAAACAAAACAAAACAAAACAAAAAAACAGTTTAACTTGGCAAAAGCCAAGAGACAGTTAATTCACAGTGCCCTTACCTAGGAAAAATGTCCTGTTTGGGAATGACCAAGGATAAACTTTAAGCCTGGGTATTTTTACTTTTTTTAATAGTAAGTATTCTCAGGAGCCATTCAGTGAGGAGATATGCTGTCTAGACCCTTAACTGCAGTTTGTGACTTCATTATGGAGGTCATATAATGGAGGGTGGCAGCTGGGATAAATTTGACAACAGTAAACAATTTCTCAACACACACAAATCAAAAATTCATTCAAAATCAAATGCGTCGTCATGAGCTGCTTTGGCTAGTACTTGCCTGTGGTGTATTGCATGCTTGTTCACTGCAGCCTAGGCTCTGAGCATACAACGTGTGCAGTTTGCATTGTGAATTCTTTTGCACTGTGTAACACCAGCAAACACTGCCTCAAAACCCTCAGGCCAGATCCAGGACTGCTGTGTGTTAGGAATTCAGCGTTTTACTGTCCATACACACTTCTCTGTACTTAGAGAAGCATCAGGGCTTAATTATGAAAAGCAGGGATTTCTACATATTTGCTTACCATGTTATCATGTTTTGTCAAATTAGCACATTCCTGTGCTAATTTGTGTTGTGTTGCACTAGGATGTTAGATTGTAAAAGTGTTGTTTGTGTTTCGGACTGCATTTCATAGAAAAGTAATTAAGTGGATTTGGGTTTAGAGACTAGGGCAGAATTTCCTAATGGCCTAAACATACTTCTGCCAGTTTGTGCTCTCTGCTTATGTGAAATACCCTTCTCAGAACTGAGGAGTATAAAATAAATGTTTGGATCAACTCTGAAAAACTTAAGATGCTCTATGTTCTTCACAAACATGCAGCTAAGACATAATTATTTTGAAATAAAACAGCACACTGATCTCATTAGTGTGCAAATTTGTTTTCTAATTAATGAACAGTGAAACTACATGCTGACCAAAGAATTGTTTTAAAATTGTTTACGATCTATGGTCACCAGATACTTAATTTGCATGCCTACTTTATACACTCATATACCTAAAGTTTTATAAAAATTTCCGTGATGAAAAAAGATTGTGAACAGAAAAAAAAGTTCACCAAATCATGATCTAGGTAGCACTGATTCTGCAACATCCCTTAAAACAGTATGCTCAAAGGAGTCAGTGTTCCTGTAGTCATCTGTGAACTTTAGCCTTGATGTGGCTGCAGGGACCTGATGGGCCTAGTGAAACGGGTTAAATGGGACCCAACTAGACAGAGAAAAGCCTTCTGTTTACAACCTCCCCATGATGAAGGGCTTATACCTCTGATACCATAAATCAACTTGAATCCTCTTCCCTTGTGTTGTCTCTGTTATGTAATTTTTTTTTTTTACATCAGTGAGAGAAGGGGCCAGCACAGAACTGGTATCAGAGAAGCAGGACAGGGTGTGAAAGACCTCACAGGTCTTGAGCCCTGGAATTTGTGTGTGGGAACAATTTTGAAGGCTTTTGAGATGTGTTCTGGAGAAACCTTAGGGTGCTATAACCAGAAATTAATAGTTGATTCTGGTGGCATCTCAGAAAAGCATAAAGCAAAGAGGAACAATAGTATAACTCTTAATTTCTGGAGCCATAAAGGAGATGAGGTATTTATTACAACAAATACGATATCCTGACTATTGCACTTACTTTAAAGTAAATGCTACTAGCCTGAACTCCTAAACACAATCTTGACTGTTTTAAATATGCTTTAAAAGTCATTCTTTAAATTTTATTATGCTAGTGACTTTTAATGCAAAGATGACCCAATGTTCAATCCTACTGGGTAACTAAAACACAAGTTTCTTGGATACTCTGAATAGCTATTTTAATGTAGTTGAACTTATTTTGTTAAACTTTGAGTCTCAAATTATCAGTATTTCTTACTTATTATTTGTACTTTTTTCCATTTTCCGTTTTGTTTATATTTTCTTTGTATATTCCTTCAGAGAATCAGATTCCCTATAATTCAATGAACCATTTAAAATAAGATAAAATTTTTACTCCTTTAATGTTTGAGACATTTTAAAATCCAAGTTAAGCCAGTTGGAGTTTCGTATATGACTGGGGTAGGTTAGGGTGATCTCATATTCTTCCATGGTCACTTGGTCATTTGAATATTGAATCCCTTCAGTCAACTTTCTGACTTCTCTGAAAATTGTTTGTTTGTTTGATTAGTTTTTGTTTTTTTGAGACAGGGTTTCTCTGCATTGCTTTGGAGCCTGTCCAGGAACTCACTCTGTAGACCAGGCTGGCCTCTAACTTACAGAGATCTTCCTGCTTTTGCCTCCCAAGTGCTTGTATTAAAGGCGTGTGCCACCACTTCCTGGCTGAAAATTGTTTTTTTAATTACCATATTTACATAAATTAGTAAAATTAACTTAAATTCTAATTTCTTCTACCATTTCCATTTCTGAATTGATCACTAGAAATAAAACTACTTCATACCCGGGTCTTAGTAGCACACATGAAAATATCATAAATAATAGTTCTAAATAAACTATGTTTGTATTGCTCTTCTTTAAGTGACATAATCATAAATGTTATTCACTGGGATGCTTTTCTTAACAGCATGTCCCCAATCCTCCTTATTCCTCATGATGAAGCAATAATAAATAGAACTAAACATTTTCCCCAATTATTGCTGGAACAGAAACCAATTAATATTACATCTGACATGAGTGTCAGAACCAAATCTGAGTATGGCTACTGTGTAGTATTCAATATTTGCTAAGGAAGTAAATTAATATGAGCCAAAGTCACTACTGCTTGTATTCTTTTGCATATATTTCTACTTCAACTCTGAAAAATTGGAGTAGAAAGTGGTTTCAGTTTGAATTTTTTTAAATTATATTTAAAAGTAACAAGACATAATTATTAAAAGAACAGTAAACTTCTACAGTAGTAGATCAGTTTAGAGCCAGGGATTCACCTTTATTCCATCCACATCTATAATTTGATATGTAAGAATATATTTTCTTCAATTTTTATTTGCTAAATGTGGGATACACATATTCACTCAGTACACTATTCTTGTATATGGCATGTAATAATCCAATGACAAAGTGGGGTACAGAACTAAATAGAGAATTCTCAATAGAGGAATCTAAAATGGCTGAAAGACACATAAGAAAGTGTTCAACATCCTTAGCCATCAGGGAAATGCAAATCAAAACAACTCTGAGATACCATCTTATTCGTGTCAGAATGGCTAAAATCAAAAACACCAATGACAGTTTATGCTGGAGAAGATGTGGAGAAAGAGTAACACTCCTCCACTGCTGGTGGGAATGCCAACTCATACAGCCACTTTGGAAATCAGTATGGCAACTCTTCAAGAAAATGGGAATCTGTCTACCACAAGATCCAGCAATTCTACTCTTAGGCATATACATAAAAGAAGTACATTGATATAATAAGGACATCTGTTCAACCATGTTCATAGCAGCACTATTTGTAATAGCCAGAACCTGGAGGCAACCTAGATGTCCCTCAACTGAAGAAAGGATAGAGAAAATGTGGTACATTTACACAATGGAGTACTACTCAGCAGAAAACAAAACAAAACAAAACAAAACAAAAAAACCCAAAACAATGGAATGTTGAAATTTGCAGGCAAATGAATGGAACTAGAAGAACCCGTTCTGAGTGAGGTAACCCAATCACAAAAAGACAATCACGGTATATACTCACTCATACGTGGATTTTAAACATAGAGTAAAGGATTACCAGCCTACAATCCACACTGCCAGAGAAGCTAGTAAACAAGGATCACCCTAAGAGAGACATACATGGTACCCTGGAGAAGGGGAAAGGGACAAGATCTCCTGAGCAAATTGAGAGCATGGAAGGAGGGAGGGAGCTAGGGGAATGAGAAGGGGAAAAGACGAGGGATGAGGAGGACATGAGGCAGCAGAAAGGTCCAATGGGGAAGAATAGAAGAAAACAAGAAAGGATATTCCATAATAGAGGGAGACATTTTAGGTTTACAGAGAAATCAGACAATAGGGAAATGTCTGGAGAGATACAAAGATGACATCAGTTAACAATCTAAGCAACAGAGGAGAGGCTACCTTAAATACCCTGCCCTGATAATGAGAATGATGACTGTCTTATATGCCATCCTATAGCCTTCATCCAGCATCTGGTAAAAGTTGAAGCAGACACCCACAACTAATCACTGAACTGAACTGCAATCCAGTTGCAGAGAAAGATGAATGATGAGCAAAGTGGTCCAGAACAGGCTGGTGAAACCCACAGAAACAGCTGACCTGAACAAGGGAGAGCTCTTGGCCCCCAGACTGATAGCTAGGAAACCAGCATGGGACTGATCCAGACCCCAGGAACCTGGGTTTCAGTGAGAATACCTCGAAAATCTATGGGACCTCCTGTAGTAGTTCAGTACTTATCCCTACATAGGTGTTGACTTTGGGAGCCCATTCCACATAGAGGGAAACTCCCTGAACCAAGACACATGGGGGTGAGCCTAGGCCCTATCCCAAAAGATATGATAGATTCAGATGACACCCCACTATGAAGGCCTCACTCTTCCTGGGGTGCAGAAAGCTTATGTGATGGGTAGGGTTTTAGTTGGGGGAGGTGGTAGCAGAGGATGGGAGGGAGAGGGAACTGGGATTGACATGTAAAACAATCTTGTTTCTAATTCAAATACAAAAATCTGAAAAAAAATCAAGTCATATATATCTTTCAAATAGTTTGTTAGAATTCTTCATTGGTGAAAAACTATGATAATACAGTTTAGGTCTTATTGTGTAGTTTTATATGCACTGATAATTTCAGCATAGTTACTATGTAAAATAAGGAAAAGTCATCAGAAATTAATAAAAGTGTTTATAATTTAATGATGCTCTGAGTAAAATGGTGCTTTTTATACTCAGAGTTTTTTTGCAATGGTGATGATTGGGGAAAATTTCAAGTTTTGTTTATGATTGCCTCTTCTTGAGGAATGAGGGTAGGGGACAGTTTGTTAAGAGAAATATCCAAGTGAATACTACTTATTATTTTTATTACTGATTAATATTTCATAACAAATTTAACATGGAATCCTCTTTATAATATTGAGAGAAATAAAATAACACAATTAGTTATACATATTAAATTAGCTACCTATGTAAGGTAATTGTGATTATTAGTTTATTAAGGAAAGTGCTTATTTGTGCTCACAGTTTGGAGGCTTCAGTCTGTGGCTCAGAAAACAAAAACAAAAACAAAGACCTATTAATCATATGGCAAGGAAGCAAAAGAGATATGAGGTCATCTGTGGTTTCAATACCTGACTGGGGCCAGTCCCAGTGACAGGGAGGCCCCTCTAGGCCCCAGAGAGAAGTTAGTAATGCTTTCCAATGACTCTAAGAACCTTTGAGGATAAATTACCAAAGCCATAACAAGTTGAAACAAAGGTAAAGTGTTATAGTTATCTATACCTTATGGAAGTGTTGGTTTATCCCTGTAATTCCAGAAGTTAGGTAGAGGCAAGTGAATCAGAAGTTCAAAGCCAGTCATAGCTATAGAGTCAGCCTGGACTACATGACACCCCTGTCTCAATAAACAAAAGGTAAATAACAAAGAAAAAACAAGTCTATCCAAAATAACAGTGGAAAACTCTGAAGTTCAAGTCAGAGAAAGTTTTTGTTATTGGTGGTAATAAATAAATAAATGCTTTAAATATGAATTTTAACAAAATAGACTAGTTTCCATTAAGTTAGATATATAATTGGCAATAATGTGAACTGTGTCATTTGGGTGGCTTCATTAATAAACTTGTGAAATGCCTACATTTCCTCTGTGACAATGTAATATTTCATTCCCATAAAGTGAAATATTAAATCATTGTCTCATTAGCTACACTTCTATTATAGACTTTCAGTTATAACAAAATTAGAATGTTGCAATAAATTGCCATTTTTCACAACTCTATCTGTTGAAGCCTCCACTAGATACTGAGTGTATAGCAATTCAATCTTGTGTCAAGGTTATTATTCTTGTAAAATTGTCTATCATGTTTCATCTCTCTGTCATATACCAATTTAATACTTTGTTTACTGAAAAGTCTAAACATCCTTTTCAGATCTGCCTAAAATAATCAACTGAAGTATTCAGGTCAGCGAAGATGCCTTTGAGAAACTTGTCAGTAAATCAATGATCTTTTTTTTTCACTATAAAAGAATCAAATGCATATCAACATTACAAATCTAAAAGGAACTGAGGTTTTCAAACCCAATATTTTGTGATATTATTTCACATTTTAATTTTTATGTTTACTTTTTACCTAACCAAACTCTAATGTAACATTAAATATTGAACAAAATGCTATCAGAAATGATCAGAAATTACATCATCAGCATTTCTTTTCAACACTATTATAGGGACCACTCTTATAGTTACAGCACTGTTTCTCTCATTATTTTGTAATTTGCTATAATTTACAATCTGTCCTATTATTTAACTATCGTCTGGAACTTTATTATCTTAATGAAATATTTTCAGAATGATTTAGTAAACATATAATTCCCAATCTTTTCCTTAAAGTCCTAGAAGCAGGAAACACATTCCTATCAGTAAAATTGTGTTTCACTGTAGAACGGATATTTCATTTTGGCATGCTCCCTTGTTACCCTGACATTGGTGGAGGAGGCAATGCTTTTGAGATCCGTGCCCAGTACTCTATTGGATGTTCTTGCTAATAATATTTCTGTATGTGACATTTGAAGATAATGGTCACATTAAAGTACAAAAATGTCATATTACTGTGCGTTTATGGTTCCCGATTTAACTTTTTTGTTTTTGAGAAACAAGACCACAAAGAGTGTTAGGCACCTAACAGCGTAGAACTAGTAAGTCATCTGACCAAAACAGATATTTCACACCTGGGAAGAAAGACCTAATCTGTTTAGAAAAAATACTTTGCACGCCCACTTTCAATAAGGTGTTCGTTGTTGTCTGGTACCTCTCTGCTCACTGACCCTGCCAGGCCAGGTATTTTTCCCTCCCTCTAACTAAACCATGAAATGAAAAACTCCCAAGCCTCAAACCTCAACAATTTCAAAGATGATCCTCTAGAGGGCTCCAACGTGCTCACCATTTTAGACCATGGCGGGTGAGGTGCAGGTAGGAAAGACAGAAGTTTTACAGACTAAGACAATATTCTGAGAAGTTTTTCACTTCCCGAGGCAGTAGGTCAGCTAGCCTTCTTTCTGCTCTTCGATATTTTAGGGCTTCCTCCTGTGGTTGGCATAGCTCTAGCACACAGCACACTTCCCGCTGATGAAGGTAATTACTTCCTTGCAGTCTTTGGCACTTCTTTTTTCCCTCCACAGCCTGACAGGGCATTCTGCAGGATGCCTGAACCAATTGGACCTTGACCATCTCCCTTCTACCACATTAATGTTCATCAACTTTTAAGAAACTAACATAATTTTACAGCTCAGTTCTCCGAAAAAAATTAAGATTCCAAATCAGTGGTTTATGAATCCATTTGCCCCACGGGCCGTTGTCTTGGCTTCTCATCAGCTGTGTTCCGCAATAAGCAATATCAAATAAATGAAACTGCAGCGGAAAGTGAGCTTTACTTTCTCATAAAGGATTAGAACAGAAATCATCACTGTATTTAAGCAGAGTCCCTCAACACATGTAGTGTTTTTATCCACCCAAAATACCATCTGAGTAGTAATTAGTTGCTAGAGCAGTGATCAGAGGATCCTCGCAAGTGTTCTTAGGCTAAGTGTACAACAAGGAGTCTTATTGCCTCCTCTTTTTAATATGTATCTACCAGAAGGGGGAGCAGTCCATCTAGTCTGTGGGTGCTTGGTCTGCCTGCCTTACATCAACCCACTGAACACATTTTTATGTGAATGACATTGGCATTTTCAAGTTTTATTTTGTGTTTATCAAAGTAAGCCATGAAGGAAAGTAACAACTCCAACCTACAGTAAGTAACAGGCAATGAGTGTTCATGGAATGAACTACCTTCAATTACTTTTCCTGAGGGAATTAAATGAGCCTTTGCTATAGTTAAGAGTTGATTCCTGGAGGAAATTGAAACATAATTAGGAGCTATGACCTCAGCATTGCAAGTTCTACCAACTACTTTCCCCCATTGTATCAAAATAGTTTTGACCATTTAACACAAGAAAAGATCAAGTGGTATTGGGTGTTTTTTTCCAGTTATATATCTTGCATTTACATTACCTTAATAAATAGAGTGTGTAAGTTGACCAATGGACAATATACAATTATTTTGATGCAGTCACTTGAAGACTGAACAGCCATCCATTTTTACTATCAATTACAGTATACAATACATTACTTTAAATGATCTCAAAATGTATGGCCATTTATTTTGCAGCCTAAACAACATGGAAAATGTTTATTTCGATCTGTCTTGTGTCATCATTATACTGTGCCTATGGCTGATACTAGACTGGGTAAGTGTTGTGTGAACCTTTCCTAAGGAGACATGAACAATGTCTACTCACTCAAGATAGTGCCCTTGTGCCAGAAACAAAAAGCCAGTTCCACCCAACTATACTTTGGTTAACAAATGAACTTAATTGGGACTAATTATAATGGCATGGACAACTAATAGTTGGAAATAACACTGAAGAAATAGAATCTATTAACTGCCTATAATCCTGGTGTAGGACACTTCTGACTTCCTGTCCCCCAGTCCATGGCAAAAAAGAATGAGCCCAATTCTGTACAGGTCACCTTCGGGTAATTCCAGCTGCCCTCAAGAACACAAAGACAATACCCAGAGTATAGCATTCCACACACTGAGATTATTACATTTATTCATCAATTTCTTTTAAGTTATAAGTTGTCCATGTGAAATATTAGACTGTGGACACATTAAACTTTGGTGATAAGAAACCAGACACACATGTGAACATGTGGTACACCTGTTAATATTAAATGTAGAATTCATGTTTTTGCCAGGGCTGTGGTGAAGGAAGGCTTGGTGACTCTGTAGAATGGGTTACCTCTGAACATGATACTGGGAACTGGGAAGAACTATTTTCTCTTTGTAACCTGGCTCACCTCCCTTCAAGATTCACATAGCTGAATGCTCTGCTCCGTTGCTGACTAGTCTTTCTTGGTGTCTGTTTTAAGCCACAGACACTTCTCAGCTCACTCAGTCTTGGGAGAGAGGCTTTGGCAGAGTGGATGTGAGCCAAGGCTGTTACTGGAATTGGGGCTCCACAGGGCCAGGTCAGTGTGAAGATGGTTGTGGTGTGGTTTCAAGGTGTGTGTGTGTGTGTGTGTGTGTGTGTGTGTGTGTGTGTGTGTGTGTGTGATGTGAAGTTGCCTTCTCTATGAAGCTGTCCCTATTTGAACCACCAGTTCTTTCTTCTACGTGGCCTAAATGGAAAGGGCAAGGAGAGCTGCATTTCATGCTGAGCACTGCCTTTCTCTGCAGCAGAGGGAGTCCCTGGCTACAGTAACATACATGTTGAGTTGCTTCATTGCAGTTACCCAGTATGTACATGAAGCCCATGGAGCCATCTGTTAGTACTAATGTCTTAGACAATATTATTTCATGTCTTACATTCACTTCTCCCCTTCAGTGCAATTTTATTTGTGCCAGCCAGACATTTTTAGTGTCAGTGTTGAAACATCTTCCTAACTACCTAATGCAAGAAAGGTCTTCCCAAAGTTAACAGAAGCTACCTTTTGGTCAGAGTATAGGATTATAAACATCAATGAAATGGCGTTAGGATTTTAATTTCTTTAACAGAAAGAATATGAGCTTTGGCAAGAAGGAGATGATTCTCTTCTCTTCGGGAGTTTCCACTGGAGAATGACTAGAAATTCCCCTGTTTTCTTCCAGCTTTCAACTTGGCTTGACAACTAAGAGTATTCCTTGGCCAGTAGGAACTAACAGGCTGAGTGGGAGGGCTCCTGTCCTTGCTCTGCCAGGTAAACTTTCAGATAACTGACTATTCCTTTCCCTCCACACATCTGGGCTGATGGGAGACACTGACTTTGCCTTTCCTTCCACACACCTGGGTTGTGGGAGACAGTGACTTGACCTTTCTCTCCGTACATCTGAGCTGGTGGGAGACAGGCTGAAAGAAGACTCAGTAGAAAGGACAATGAGAGGCTAGCAGCTATGAAGTGTTGGAGAGCAACATTCAGGGCCAATGATTTTCCCGGGCTCCTACCAGGATCCCAGGGGAATCACTAGCCCCACATACATCTATCTGTACTTCTTACATTTTTGATAAAATTTCAAGACACTGTATTTTGATGAGCACTATTAATGTTCTCTTTCCATTTTGGGTTCTTCCATGATGCTTCTCTTGTCCAATGATGTAGAAGCACCCAGAGATGTCTGGGTCAATGGAGGTGAGTTAGACTCTCAACCATTATTTAGAATGGGATGAATGGGCTTATATCATTTACATTTGTGCTAGGTATAAGTTATTTTGCTGTCTATATTAGAAATATCTTCTTTGGTCAATCATACTATAGGAAAATATAGAATATCTTTCTATTGTATCTTAGAAACAGTACAAACTATTGTCATGTAAAGGATGAGGAAAGATCACTCCTCCAAGGAATAAATGATCAATCAATATGGAATTGTTTCATATAGTAACAGATAGGTTGAAATATATTTTATCATTTCTCAAGATTCACTTAGGGTTCTCCTTGCAGAGTACCTCTGTCAGCTTCTCATCCCTATAAGTAACTCCTGACACATGCTCTTAGGAAGAAACAAGATTTTTAGCTCACAGTTTGAAAGATTCAAGAACATGGGCTCTGCATCAGCTTAGCTGTGGTGAGCGGCCCATGGCAGATGGGGTGTGAACAATAATGGTGGCAATGTAGATCAGGGTAGGCATTCCAATCTTCATTTAAGAAGCAGAGAAAAACAGAGAACAGGATGTGAAAACCTGAGTTCTGCTTGGTCCACTTTCCCAGGAGAACTCAAAGGTTTGTGTGAGCTCTATACTGTGAAAGCATACCCAAGAGGATCTTGGAACGGTCACTGGGCCTACCTTAAGGCCCCGCAATTACCCAAGGCACTATCTTGGGGACCAAACATCTAACACATGAACTTGTTGAGCATTAGAGTGCATCTGAAACACCTCACTGGAAATTATTTGTAGGGGACTTTTGTAGAGAGCTCCAACTTAACTTCTGGTTTCCTATCTGGGCAACGACAACATAATTATTAGGAGAGAAATGAGGGTGCCAGTGCTGATTTATGGATTCCACTTCTAAAAATCTCATGTGCATCCATACAGGGATAGGGAATATGATAGTTCATACCATGTTTCCGCTGAAGTTGTTAACACCTTTTTTTTAAAAGAGTTGAATAAATGGAGATGCAGAGAGCCCAGAGTGTTCATGACTTCCCTGAATTCAGAATGCTGACAAATGACATCTTGGATTAGACCTCCATCAAAACTCCACACTCCTCTCTCCTGATATAGGCCAGTAGGAGGCCTTGCTAGACAATATTCTTGGAGCACAACAGCCTGTTTGGCTGACTTTCTCATATTGCCAGCTTTGAGAAAGTCACTGAGAATATCATGGTGTCTGTTTCATTGTATGTTTATAGGGCAAACACCATTTCCTAAACTTACTACAAATATTTTCAGCCACACTAACAGGAGATCGCTAAAGTTCTGTGAGGGCCCAGGGGTAAGAAGCCTGGAAAAGTTTCATAATATATAATATAATGATCTCTCTCTCTCTCTCTCTCTCTCTCTCTCTCTCTCTCTCTCTCTCTCTCTCTCTGTCTCTCCCTCTCCCCTTTTTACCAGATGGCATTCCCCTACCACTCTCACACTCTATCAGTGTAGACAGTGTTACTTCTGTTTAATCTGTATTCCTATGTGTGCCCTCTATTTATTTACCCAGGAAATATTGAGATCAATAGTAGTATATACTTGATAGGTTCTTAGTATGAGAATCTACTTTTCTGTGCTTTCTAGTGAAAATTGATATTACGAGTAGGATGGCATTCTTTTTAAAACTCAAATTAACCTAATGAATAACAAGAGAGTGTAATTCTCCTAAATCTTTAGATTACCAATTTTTCATTGTCTTTTAGTATTTTCCATAATTGAGTCACTTGTGCTTTACTGAATGATTTTTGAGGTTGCTTGCTTATTCTGAACACAAATCTGTCACTAATACAAATGTTAAACAATTTTTTAAACTTTGTGATTTAATTTGATAATATATTCTTTTATTATGCCTTATGTGAAAATTTTTAATTTAAATTTTATTTTTGAGAATTATATATGAGTACTGTATTTATATAATTTCTATCCTCCCTTTCTGCTTCTTCCATGTCACCTCCCAAAACACACACACACACACACACACATATACACATACACTCCCTCTCAAATTTATAACGTTTTTTATAGTCAAATGTAACAAGTGTACTTTCATTGTTGTGATATTTTTATCTTGTCTGAGAAATTCTTTTGCTCCTTGATAATATAAAACACCCTCTAGCCTGGGTGTGACGGTACATGCCCATAATCTCAGCACTGTGAAGGCTGAGACAGAAGGATTTTAATTTCAAGGACAGCATGGGTTACACTGTGGGGTCTGGTCTCTAAAAGGTAAAGCAAATAATACTCATTTATTTAATCTCTAGGATTTACTTTAAGAGTCTTTAATGGAATCAGTGTCATATTTATTTATGGAGGCAATTTCATCTTTATATATTGAAGAAAATTTCTTATAAGACAATTTCTTGAATGATCTAATGCAACTCTTTTATACCAAATGTCAGACTTGTTACACAATAAACTTTCAAACACTCACACAGAGGAGAGAGAGAGAGAGAGAGAGAGAGAGAGAGAGAGAGAGAGAGAGAGAGAGAACAGGGAGAGAGTCTTGTTTGCTGGATTTCATTCCCTGAATCTGAAAGAACCTTTTTAATGACCACCAGAGAAGTCTTTGTCAATAGAAGGTAAAAAGGCTCTATGACAACACACATGGACAGACTTGGTGACTACTTCTTCCCACACTGAAGAATTTTGGTTGCTTCATCTGGTTATGGAGAAGTAACCTTATGATGTTCTCTACAAAAAGGACCACAGCAATAAGCTTAGAGGTGACCTGATGAACACTTTAGTACATAAGAAAACTCCACACAAGAAATATCTGGGTAAATTATCATCTCATCATTACAGTGCTCTTTATAGATGGGATCTCTGCAAAACGGTGAAGTTGGAGGAACCATAACCCCGGTCTTAGGATATATTACACTGCCAAATGGTGTCAGCCCTGGTTCCAACAATAGCAAGAACACAGCTTTTCTGAATATCTAGGAGATGAGCAACCTTTGCTCATGACTTCACTTTCTACATTTTCCAAAATCAAAATTATGAAATCTTCTGGACTTTAATCTGGGATCATTTGATTTTGTTGAGGTCTGTCCAGATCTAGCAAAGGATTGATGTGTCCACAGACTTTGTATGTATAACTGGACTTGGTTTTGTTTGGACCTCTTAATGTAAAAATTATGACATTTTTACATTTGAAAAATTAAAATCTTTTACATCATGAAAATCTTACCTTCCCAAACGATAAAAAACTAATTACGATATGTCTGAAAACTTTGCACTTACATAGATTAATGGAGAATACTCATTTGTTCTAGTTTTATAATCAAAGTGTTCACCCATTCACTCTATCAAAAGATGTGTTTTCCCACAGATTGCTCCCTCCCTACATTGTTTGCTATGAGAACCCATGGTACTTAAGCCATCTGGTCTTGATAGTAGAGGAAAGGCTACCACCTTGTCAGGACATGCCTAAGACCCTCATCTGACATACCCTCAAGGACTTTTCTCAGATTTCACCCAAGACATCCAGTTTTGTTGAAAGCCCTGTCAAGTGGAAGATTATTTGATTAGACTTATAAACAATGGACTTTAAGCTAAAACATGCTACAATGTTTGCAGGTTGGACTTTATTTATAAA
Organism: Cricetulus griseus; assembly: GCF_003668045.3. Classification (NCBI taxonomy): domain Eukaryota; kingdom Metazoa; phylum Chordata; class Mammalia; order Rodentia; family Cricetidae; genus Cricetulus; species Cricetulus griseus. Next base: position 143,461,876 of record NC_048595.1, on the reverse strand, counting down.
CTTATTCTTCTATTTATAAAAGGAATAACCTGAAATAGCTTTAGAAAAGTTCGAAAACACAAGAAAGGCCATGGAAAATGTTAGGTGTTCTTTGAGTTCAAGTTATAATGATTGAAGCATAATTCTATCAGACTTGAATCTAGACTCTAGACTCTAAAGCGATTTCTTGTATTTGAAATCTGGAAATAGCAATGAACTAAAATAAAGTAGTGTTAGTGAAGTGGAAAAAATAGGTGGAAATATTTTCTCAGAATATGGAACGAAGGTTGTGTCCCTAGGAGACTGTGGCCTTTGCATGTACCAGTTAATTAAGGCAATATCATAATGAATATAGTACCTTCAGCACATTTTAGGTTTTGAGATATTATCTTTTGGGTTAAACTTCAAAAGGAGACTGACGTTGGGCTTTTGCTATTTTCTTATAGTCCTGAAAACATGATTCTTGCATTTCACAACAAACCAAATTTTGACATTTTCTTGGTAGGAAACTGCCAACATTAGATTAAATTTTTGTGAAATGTTCATGTGTATGTGGAGGTGGAGTTTTACTTAAAGAGTTTTTTTCTACCCTTTCCTATATTATTTTTTTGAGATGGGATGTTTCAATGTACCTCCATCTTACCAAATAGACTAAATTTGCTGGCCAGGGAACCTCAGAGACTCTCCTCCTTCTGTCTTTCCAGTGGTGGAATATAGGCTTGGTCTGCCATGCCTGGCTTTTTCCATGGCTACTGGGAATATGAGCTCAGGTTCTCATGCTTCAGTGCAATCCACATATTACTGATTATTCCATCTCCCAAGTCTCATATTTTGTATAGTTTTAATTTTTAATTAAATGATAATTTGGCTTTTAATTAAATGATAAATCTACAGCACAGGGGATGGTCATTTTCTTTGACCTCAACTTGCTTCTTAGTAAAACAAAATAATAAAGAAAAGTTCTTTTTCATATACTTTGTGATCTATGATTATGCCAATAATGACTGGGAACAGCTCAGTATTTTAATCAGCTAAAGGTATTTGCCTTGTTATTTTTAAAAATAACTAAGTAAAAACTACATGATGAGGAAAATAGATTTCCCAGGGGTTGCTGACACCCTTGGTAAGTATTTTCGGGGTGTTGATTACCAGTGGAAAGCAACCAGTCCTAGGACTTAAGAAGCAGGAAGTCATGAAATGCCAAGACAGAGCCACTTCTGTCTAAGGAAATTATATTCACCTTGGATGGCTACAGAAACAGAGTGATGCCAGGCTTATGCCACAAACTGAAGATCAATTGCAAGGTATGTTTTACCAAATTAAATAGCTTTAGAAAAGTTCCAAAAACAGTTCACAGCTGAGTGCATGTTTAAGACATATAAAGTTGCTAATGCTGAAAGTAGCACTGAGTGCCAGAAATAAAAAGTTGTCTTTTGAAAAAGACGTAGGAAGTAAAGGAAAATTGGGGATAAAATAGTAAAATGGCAAAGGGAAATAAAAGGGGTCTGGATATCTTTAGATAATTTTCTCCCTGGTTTGCATTCCTTTAATTCTATCCCTGTCGCTTGGATTAGCAAATTGTGCCAAGGGCTGACTTTAAACAAATCTTGAGAAGCCAGAAGTACAACAGGAAATCTGGTTAGATAGAGCAAGGGAATCTGCCCACCATGTGGGAGCAATGTTCGTCTTACTAATGGATGGTCTGTGAGCTGAATTATTACCAACAGATAAGCTACTAATTTAAAGTAGAAATCAAATCCACCTCTAGGGATTTGACAAAGTGAATAGTTTTTCTTACATGTTCCTTTCCAAATAATCTTTTCATACCTACAGGCAATACTAATAACTTTTACATATTCAAGATGTATAATTAAAATTACAGTTTCACCTCAATTTATTCTATGAAATCTTGAATGAACTTGGATAGATTGCTGCCTTGGCAAGTGGAGAAACGTGTCTTGAATTTTTCTGATTCCTCACTCAGCCATTCTGTTGGCCATCTGGATATTAGCCACTGTTCACGTCTCAAAACACACACCTAGTACTTCCTTCCTGGCACAGGCTTAACCTGACTTTGCAGAATATTGCTTCCTTTATATAATAATGTTGAGGGAAGAAAACCTTTGAACCTCACTTTTATTTTTTCCATATCAAGAAATGTGTCTCTTCTTGGATTTGACCCTGTATGCTTCCTGCCATTCTTTTTCTTTTTTGTTCTTTTTTTTTCTTTTTTGGTCAAATGAGTGTTCTTTTTTGCACACCTAGCTCTTCCTAAAGTTAAAAAAAAATCCGTTTTAGTTTGAACCAATCTTTCTTTCAGGGTTATATTTTTCTCAAGCAACTCATTTGTTAAAATCTATGTAACAATAAGATGTGATTGACTAAAACATACATTTTTAGATCTAGAAATTCCTTAGAAAAGCAATTCAATTCTTTCAAGTGGAACAATCTCTTCGGCGGGATAGCTGTGGAACACAGCTTGGCACAGCATTTTATTTGCTACTGCCCTGCTTTTCTTTAATATGGAATCACCGAGGTATAAAATTCTTGTGCTTCCTTCTCAGTTGCTCTGTTAAGGGGCACTAACTGGACAAAATACATAGAAAGATAATTTTAAAATACAGCTTTTCAAATGACAAGCCACTAGTGAGGTTAGAAGTAAGTGTTAGAAACTTCAAAACAGAATGGTTAGTGCAGATGTCCTCTGTGAGTGTGCCACTGCCTCCTACCTCCAACACCATTTTCTCACTGTACAAAGATTTTCACTTGCACTTGTCAGACAGCAGCAGTGGGTGGGGCATGTTCGTTAATGAGAGTGTGCTGTCAAGGACATTAATTATGAGGAAAAGATGGGACACCAAGTACTATTGACTTACTTTCTCTGAACTACAACAATGTTTATTCTACATTGCTAGTCCACTACTTACAGTGTTTGTTGGCCAGCTGGGCTTTTTCTCTGATGATTTTTGTGCAGCATACAACAGTAAGATTATAGGAGTTTAGAGAAACATTCCTGGGCATTCATGTATCTGATGGGTGGACTATATAGTCTTGGGCAGCCTCAAGTAGAATAAGATAAATTCTGTCGTTTAGAATCTAATCCAGGCCTATCCTGAAAGAGCAATTCCAAGTGTGTTCTGCTGCTTGACAGCAATGGGTGAGGTGGGGGCAATTTCAAGATGGCAGGTACAACTTGATGTGTCTTCACACTGTTAGTATGAATACTCTGTCACTTCCACCAGTATTCAAAGGGCCAAGAAAGAAACAGGGTCAAGCCTAAAATCAATGCCAAAGAAATATTTGTGGCCCAAAAAAATTTATCACTACAGGAGGGATGTTTGATTTATAATGGATACTCAAATAAAGAAAAAAAGAAACATTTCCATAAAAGAACACATTTTTATACAAATTACTGCAAATACATATTAATCCTGATTGTGCTTATTATAAGCATATATTTATTCCAGATAAAATTGATTATATTTGGAGGTTGGAGAGTTGGATCAGTCAGGAAAATGTTTGCCACACAAGGATGTGGACGTGGCTTTAGAGACCTCACACATACAAACCAGATTTGTGGTATGTTCCTGTAATTCCAGCACCAGAGAGGGAGAGACAAAAAGAGCTCTGGAGGGTCTAGTTGCTCAGACAGTCCAGCTGAATTGATGAATTCCACGTTCAGTGAGAAACTCAGTCTCAAAAAATATGGTGCTTTGGGCTGGAGAGATTTCTGTTCTTGTAGAAGATCTGAGTTTGGTTCCCAGCACTAACAGCTGGCGGTTCCGAACCATTTGCAGGGGAGTCGGAAACCCCTGACCTCTGCAGACATGTGGACTCATGCACACTCACCCACCCCCCAGACTCTCATATCCACAAATTATTTAAATCTCTTTTAAAAGAAACCTTATAAAAATAAGGTGAATGGCAAGTGGGGTGGTACTAGATGCCTCTGTGTCTCATACATAACTGCACACATGTGTATAGATACACAAACACAAATGTATATGATATATTGCAAAGATTCTCAAATCTAGATTCACACTATAATTAAATCTTACCAGTCTCTTTAGGTATAAAAGAAATTATAGTTTTACATTAATCTTGACTTTCATTGAAAGTTTTAGGCTATATGCAGATTTTGGAGTATAGGTAAAATATGTTTATAGTTTGGACAGCCATGAAGACATTTCTTGGAAGAATTAGAGTTTGAGATAAAAGAAAGGAAAGGGAAGACATAAGATCCCTGTATCAATTAAGATACATATAATTTAGGAAAAGATTTGCAAAAAATGGTGCCAGGAAAGTAATATTTAAAATCAGTAAGACACCAAAAATTGGTACTGAAATTCAGACCATTGAATGAAGCAAGCCAGATGCAGAAACAGGCACCTCCTGACAATAACGCAGTTTTTAACACAAAAGTTGTAGATGCTTCAGATATGTTTGCCAAAGGAGGTTATTCAAGCATATTTCTTGTTTGCTTATATGTTTTGCTTGTTTATAAAGTCATTGGTCACTTAAGATTTCACTTTTTTGTAATTCTTCCTCTCTCCCCTCCCTCCTCTCTATGTGTATTATCCATTGATTTACTCTGTATGTGTTTCTATGCGTGCATGCCAAGGGTTAATTCAGTTATCTTCCTCATTCATTCTCCACCTTAATTTTTGAGGCAGGATCTCTCACTGAGACTGGAGCTCACTGAAATACGTAAGCTATATCTTCTTGTCTTTGCCTACCCAGTTCTTGTGCTGTCTTGTCCAGCTTTTACTAGGGCTCTAGGGATCCACACTTAGGCCCTTGTATTTACATGAAAAAATCATTATTGACCGAGCCATTGCTTTGGTGACCATTTTTAGGTCAAAAGCATTGATAAGATCTATACCAATTCTTGGGATTATTCTCAGAATAGTGGGATGTTATATATTACAAATAATACATTGCTCATTTCTTCCCTATTCCCAGTGTTTTCTGTATAATTTGTCTATTTATAATTAAAGTTTTATTAATAACTCCCCTGATACAAAGTGAAAGAACGTTTAATACTTAGGCACTACACACACACACACACACACTCTCAAGCACACACAAAATTTCCTAATTGTACAGTTTGTCTATATACCAGACACTAGGATTTTCTATTCACTCTGACTAAGCATTATTCTGTAAAATCATCATTTAAAGTGGACCATGGGGCTTCTGTCAACTTTTCCTTCACAGGGTGCCTAATGACAGCTGAAGAATCTTTCATCTCTTTAAGCTGGAATGAAAACCTTGCCTCAGTCATTAATTGTGCCCATGAAAGGGCGAAGACTTTCCCTGAAACAATGCTCCTCTTTCAACAGTTCTTCCCAATAAGCTTGGAAGATCTCTACCCCAAACACAGCAAGGAGCTCATCTATATGTCTAGATAGGGAGTGGACACCCCTGAATATGCTTCAAAACTCCTTTAATTGGAAAATAGTTTTGTATTTCTGCTCATTGTGCTTTTAAAAAGTGAAAATACACTGCTCAAAATGGATGGTTGTATGTCAATGAATACACCTTTCTATGGATGTGCTCCAGATTAAAATCTGCTTATGGTATAATTATGCATATAGGCTAAAAATGATATGTGGAAACATAATCTGCCAGTTGAGATGATATCCAAACAAAAATACAGCAACCTCCTGAAATACAATGTGACTTTTCTAATAGGAAGGTTGTATGGAATAAATAAATGATTTACATATGCATTGTATTTATTTATTTAAAAGGGAATTTATATTCATAAATTTTAATGGAAATGAATGGTTTATGGCAGTACTCCTTAACTGGAAAGCACTGAAAATCTGTTAATGTTAGTTGGTCTGGAGACACTTCCCAGAGTTGTTACATCCTGTCCACTTTGAACATTTAAAACACAGGAATTGTCCCTCTGTTCTGTAGCACATTTGTCTCCCACATACTTACTTCAATGGTAGATGTCTTCCCCCAAGGAAATATCTTAGGTGACAGTCATCTCAAGCATGATGATCCTTGTTTACTTTGTGGATTCCAGTTTGTCTGCCATGCACATCCCAGAGCACATGTACTGTTAGCCTTGAATGTGTTTACACACTTGGTCCTTGGCTACTGGTGCTGTATTAGAGGTCGTGAAGCCTTTAGGATATGAGACCTAGCTGACACATGAGGGCCACTGGAGTTGGACCTTAAGGGTCATTCATTGCCTGACCTCCCTTCTGGCCAGAGCTCTCTGCTTCCTGTCACCTCACATCTGTCACCAGACACCTCATGCTTAAACTACTCTTCAGCCATACCAAAGACTATATATACCCTGTACTGTAAACCCAAATAAATTCTTTCTCCCCTGAGTTGTGTCTGTCTGGTATTTTGTTAAAGCAACTGGAAAAGAAACTACCTAATGTACTTTCCCAAGATCATGTTTTGTATTTCACAAACTCCAGTTCATCTGTGAATGTCATTGTAAGTGATAAAATGAAATACAACTTACTCTGCTAAGAATTTTTTTTAGCATTGCTGGGAAGTAGGGCAAGTATCTAAACAGCTATCAACTGCAAAACAGAAAGAGGATAGTGAAGAGGCAGAAAGGATGGCTAAAATGCGGCAGACGGTGGTTTGTGTATAGATCACCAAACTGAATGTCACAGATTTCATGCACAGACAAGAGTATTGAGAAAGGCAGAGAAGCACATAGAAATTCCTGGCTGTTTTTAAAATGCATAGTTTGTCACAGCTGTGAGAGTGGGTGATTTAAAGGGGAACTGCTGAAGGTAGTGAGTGAAGGGCAGCCAGACTGCAAAATAATGACAACGTGTCTCATTCAAACCTAAAAACAGGCTGATTTATTTCCTAGGCATTGAAACATATGAGTTTCCAACTTGTGACATGAGTATGGGTCCCAACAGTTACAGTCTTTTACTAATCCAACTAAAGCATCGTATTATGCTTGGCCTTAGCAATGGCACCTGTTTCTGTATCTTAGTTTTGAAATTTGAACTTTATGCTGAATGATTCATGACAGTTTCCCAGTGATAATGACAACAAATGTGGCTCTTTCTAAAACAGCTTCCATTGCCAACTGTTCCTTCTTCACACTATACCACAAAATCCATCCCATGTAGAAAAATGGGAAGATGGCATTCAATAAGGTTAAGAGATAACATAGCAGGGGTTTCTTCATAATTTTCGATAGGCAAATATTTCTTCTGCTGGGTCAAAAGCTAGTGACATGACTGGGGGGTTAAGAATGCTTGTTGCTCTTGAAGAGGACATGAGTTTGGTTCTCAGCCCCAGTATGGTGGCTCACAACCTCCTGTAACCCTGTTCCAGAACATCTGACATACTCTTCTGGCCTCCTTGGGCACCATTCATGCCTGTGGTACTCATACAACAAACATGCAGGCACTTAGTCACACATGCAAGAGAAAAATAAATAAATCTTTAAAATAAATAAGTAAATAAGTCTACACCACTTCCATTTTTTTAACAGTATGGAGCTACTCTCATCCCTATAACACATACTAACTTGTGGTAAATTGGGGGTAAGCTAGAACACATTTTAAGGTAATTCTTTACTCTGCACATATACAGAAAACTATAGTATGGAGAAGGACACTGGCAATAGCATCATCTTTGCAGAAACGTGAGGTTTACAGTGCTTTGAGCTGCAGGTAGCTAAATACTCAAGCCAGCAGGTGTGGCTTAAAAATGCATTTATAACCTCACATCACAAGAAAATAGCGGGGATTTGGTCAAATCGTGTATCAATAGCAGGAAGAGACAGATATAATTTGTCCTTATGTTCAACAGCTAAAGAGGTCTTTCTCTTTAGTCTGTCCAAACTTTAGTCTGTAAATACAAATACAGTTGTATTTACAAATTTCACAAATTAGCACTTAATGACTCATTTTCTTTTTATGGACCCCATTAGCCCTTCCAAACCCTTTCTTCAGCCCTAACTACAGGCCTGCCTTCCTTGAAATAGGAGCAAATACTGCTTGAGCTGTCTCTTAACTAAGTTAATCATTGCTCCACCAATCTATTGTGATGTCTCACTTAGAATAATTGCCAGTCAGGGTCATTCACTTCCAAGGTTGCTGTCTGGCATGAAAAGGTAGTCACCCCTAGTAAAACCAGAGACTGTGGACTTGGAAGGAATAAAGAAGAGGGAGACCCAGTGTCGGCCAGGTACCCAACAAGGTCTGACACAAGAAAGTAGAAATGCTACCACCCACCATGGCTTTACAAGGGACTGCTTTAGCCAAAAACCCAAGTTCCACTTTGACATGAGTTTTATATGGACAAGAAGTTTTCTTCTGTTTACAAATAGACTTTACAACAATAAATAAAAATATGAACAGTATGCTTGTTGAGTTTTCAAGAAAGCTTATATACTGAATTGGGAATGAAAATATTATTGAAAGGTTAATGTTTGACATGGAGAATATTTAAGCCATTCTTTGATTAAAATTCCTTACCAGATTTCTTACCATTTTAATTTCTTTAATCCCAATTAAAGCTTTTTATCCAAATATTAGAAATGGATGTCAACATAGATGATCCAGCATCACAGACACTGCTCACAATAATTTTGAGGAGGCTAGCTGAGATGATCCAGCCTCACAGACTACTCTAGCAAGGACTCCAGACAATCCCTGCACTATCCCATTATGCAGAGACTGGGAAACAAATGATACAGTTTGTCAATTAACCCAGAAGTTTCCTTTACAGGATCTCCTAAAAATGCTGTTGCCCCAAGACAACATAAAGTAACTTTAAGAATATGACACCCACATTCCCATGTGCAGAAGTGGGGTGGGTAGTTTTTAGTCATTTAATAGGTTATGGATATTTGTCATTGTTTAGGGAAATCAGTTACAAAATATTGTTGGTTATGGTCAGGAAGAAAGTTCAACAAAAGGGATTAGATTCAAGTTTTTTTTTTAAACAAAGGATACACATATGATAGCATAAAAGGATAAATTATTGAAATTACTCTTAAAAGGAAAACAGAGAACATATAGATTTGATAAAATAAAAAGGTAGATTATTAAATCTACTTCCAAAATGTATAGATATGATGATAAAAAGATAGATTATTAAATCTACTAGTTTCAAATATTTTACATTAGATTGGATTTCTGTGTAGTATATACAAATATTACATATTGTTACAAATTTAAAATTTGTTGGTTAAAACATACTATATATATATATATATGTATTTCTAATATTATTCAAGGTATTATATCTATACAGATCATTTATCATTGTGATACAAATTTATAGTTCTTGAAAGTTATTATTACCAACTATATAAGATAATAAGGAAATGTAGGTGAGTAACTAGTCACCTGTTATAATCGAACTTGTAATCACATTAGGTATGTTTTCAAGGACAAACATATATTTTAGAAAGATAGGTTGTCTTCAAACATTTCAGAGATCTACAGAATATGACATTTTAAATGTTTTAATACCATTGAGACATGTCTGCTCCTGGCAACACCAATATATTTAAGAGAAGATACTGGGCAGCAAAGAAACTCACATGGGATTTACTTTCTCTGTGACAAAGATAAGCCACAGGGCAACAAAGTGCACTTCCTTGACTGTTGACATTATGCTGTCCAAAATGGACAAACAGGACATAAAAGAGAGTAAACTGCAAAACCTTGCCAAGAAAGGTGAGATAGCCCTTCAGAAAATCCTGCTTCACAGAAGTTGGAAGTTGCTTGATGGAACTTCCTGATTACTCAGTTAATATTATTTCCTTCTTGGGTTTCTGAGGAAGTTAAATACTAGATAGCATAGTCATAATTTTCATTGTTTACCAGACCCAGAAAAGAAGCTCACTAAAGATGTGTAAAGTATAAACAATTTGAGAGACATTAAAAGATATTTTGATAATGTAAATTAGCATAAAATGTAAATTAGGTACAAGACTTTGGACTTATCAATTTAGGATAGATAATGAATTAGTTTCCTTAAATTGTCAAATACAAATGGACTAGATATTTTCTCTGAACTATCAAATGTAAAAGGACTAGATATTTTCTCTAAATTTATCAAATACAAATGGACTAGATGTTGCTGATAAACTTATTGACTGTATATATTGTATACAGTTTTTCTTATGTTAGTTTGAGCCTTCTTCTTGTTGTTTTAGACAAGAAGGAAAATTGTAGTGATACATTATTTGTGATTTATTAAAGCTTGCCTGAATATTCAGAAAAGCAAAGTCAGCTTCAGGTTACAGAAATCAGGCAGTGGTGATACACAACTTTAATCCCAGCAGCCAGAAGCTAGGAGGTGGTGGTACACACCTTTAATCCTAGGACTCAGGATTAAGAGATAGAGGGATCTCTCTGAGTTCAAGGCCACCTAGGGATACTCGATATTGAATCAGTATAAAAGAGTAACAGATCACAGGCCTTTAATCCCAGCACTAGAGGGGTATATACGACAGGAGCAAATTCTGTAGGGGCATTCAGTCTCTAGCCATGCTGAGAAGAAGTTACAGTCTGAGGCTTGGTGAGAGCTCTTGGAGGCAGGATCAGCCTATTTAGCCTGAGGTAGAGGTATCAAGCTAGTGGGCAGCTGCTTTACTTTTGTGATATTCAGCTTGAAGTTTGGACCCCAATATCACTGGGTCTTTTATTGAGTCCTAGGATTAAAGGTGTATACCACCACGTCCTAGCTCTGGCTGCTGGGATTAAAGGTGTGTGTGTGTGTGTGTGTGTGTGTGTGTGTGTGTGTGTGTGTGTCACCACTGCCTGATCTCTATAGCTTGAGGCTGACTTTGCTTTCTGAATCCTCGGGCAAGCTTTAATAAATCATAAACAATATATCACTACAGCTTATATACTGAATTGGGAATGAAAATTTTATTGGAAGGTTAATGTTTGGTGAATATTTAAGCCATTCTTTTTTTAAAAAATGATAATTTCCTTACCAAATTTCTTACCATTTTAATTTCTTTAATCCCAATTAAAGCCCTTTTCAAATATATGCAGTTACTTTTAGTAGACTTAACTCTATTCCCTGTATGGCTTTCAATGACACATAAAGTGTGTGGATAGACACCGTGTCCATCTTCAGTAAGACCACCATTTCTTCATGATGAACACACACCGTCAACTCACCTATCATTTGCAAATGTGGAAATCAGTTTTCTGAATGGCAGTTGTGAGAATCATGAATTATTTTAAACCTACAAATTTACAGCCATTTTGTGTTTAAGAGGCTGAAGATAAAAATTGTGAGTCTCCACTTAAGAAAGTTCTACATGGCCCACAACTTACTCCTCCTGATAGGTCTGTTTTCCCTTCTTCCCTCTGCCAGGTAGCAGGGACTCGTGGACTACAGAAGAACAGCTGGGGAGTAGAGAGAGGCAGGTGATGGTTGGAATGAACTGAAAATCCCTCCCACAAGGCTTTTGCTTGGCCTTGTGCGATACTCCAGATACAAAGGTAAAGAAAATTTAGATGAGGGTTCACTAAGGAACAGATGCAAACCACAATTAAATAACCCACTTCCAAATGAAAATGTGCAGGTACACCACTGTACCCAGTAGGGCGACACGTTATGAATTTGAAATTAGTAAATCCCTACTTTAGGTTGTAATACAGGCAAGGAGGGAACTCCACTTTTCAGTTTTTCCCGGGACTAAGACTTGAACTCCTGTTAATCAGTGAAACATAAATTAGTTAAAGGGCCCTTCATGTTTTCACAAATGCCAAGTGCTGTGATCTCTTTTGAGAAATTGCGTGTTTTATGACTGAAGCAGAGGTCTCAACTGTGAGACCACATCTGCCTCAACAGTCTCCTGAAACCCCTTCTCCATCTGGTCCTCATTAAGTACTAGAAGCCAAAGAATAACTTCTCCCTTCTAGAAAGAAGTGCCTAGAGACCTATGGGTGCCCCATCAAAGAAACTGAAAAAAAGAAAGAAAAAAGTTTCTCCCTTCATCCACCCCCCCCCCCATCTCCTCCTTTTGTGTGAGCAAGACTGGAAGTTCTGAGCACACCTCCATGCCCACCCACCTCAAGTTCGGGTGTCAGCTCCATTGTAGCCAAGGAATCTTACTTAGTGCCTCATCAGAGAGGATCTAGGGGGAGGGTGCCTGATAGCAGAAGAGCTGAGAGGGGCGGAGAAGTTAGGGGCTCTCCTCCCCCAGGGTCCAGACCATCTCCGCCCCTGTCGCAGAGGCCCAGAGCACGCCCACGAAAGCTCCTGCCTTGCTACTAGTCTACTCTCGTGGGCTTTGGGCCAGGCCTGGGTGGAGGTGGAGGTGGGGGTGGGCAAGGAGGGCTCTGGCGTCACGTGCCTGTACAGGGACCTCAATAAATGCCCGGGAGCGCTGGGGAGCGGCGGAAGCGCCTGGCGCCGGGGCTCTGCACACTGAGACTGCACTGGGCTGAAGCTCGAGGTCGCCACGGAGCCTTCCCCTTGTCCCACCCCTCCTCCAGCACCGACGGCTCAGGGACACAGTGGGGCCCACTGTGCCGAGACAGCTGCTTTCCGCAGCCACTCTGCTGTCTAACTTTGGAGTCTGCATCCGTGCTCTTCCCAGGTTTGCCAAGAGTCACGGAGGTAGGGACTTCAGCCTGCTCCTCGCTCAGAGTCCCGCGGTGGCCCGTTCCTTCCCCATCACCGAGTCTGTGCAGTCCTGTGTAGAGACTGGGCAACTGCGGGGAGCCGCCGTCCTGCTCCACTCTGCTCGCCGGGAACATCACACTGGAGAGGTAAGGGCGATTCACAAGCTGCAGCCAGTGAAGTCCAGCTGCCAGGTTTTCCTACTCCCCTTTTGGAAACATGATCTATGAAAAAAACTTGTAGAGAAAAGGTCTGGCCCAAACAGGGTAGGTGGGTTGCAGGGCAGGAACCAGAGGCTACAAAGGATGAACCTGGCTTAGTTCATACAACTTACTTCTTTGGTGTTGTCCTGGGCGCGTCCTCTCTGCCAGGTTCAGTTAACCGCGGACTCCTGCTGTGTGCGAGGGACTTGCTCTTGGTAGGGTATGGTTCTCAAGTTGGGCACAAACTTTGCAGGAAACATAATTGATTTCTTCATATGCGCGGGGGGTCAAAGAAAAGTTGCTCTAGGGACCCGAACCATTCATTTCTAGTGATTCACCCGCCCTCTCCAAGTACCCGTGGGCACAGGCAAGGATCAGTGTAAAACTTTGCTCGCAATTTCAGGACATTATGGACATTATGAATAGCTATGAACCACGAATGAGATGCTAGGATATTGTGCCTTAAACTTAAAAACAAATTAAAAAGCTCTTGGAAGTTTCTATAGAAAATATGGGCCTCTAGACAAAAATAAAACACTGTACTGATCGCACTCTTTGAAGGCTAAATGTAATCTATGTCATTTAAAACCTTATAATTCAGAAATTATTCTCAAGCTTTGAGCTTCCTGGCTGCTTTTGCCCTTGACTTTTGGCTTCGTGGGAAGCTTGGAAAAAATATTTTGTGCAAACAGTGCATTGTGAAAATTCTCTGTGGGGAGATGGGGGCCATGGAAAAGGTGCTTTGAAAACCTGAGTGCTTCCTTGTTGAAGTTTGCTATTAGAAAATAAATTCATCTTAATCATGACATGTCTTATAGCCAAAAGGAGTGGAAGAGCCTATCTTGGAGATTTTCCCGGGGAAACCCCGAGGCCATTCATTATGATGTGTACTGCACGGGAGTGGCTCAGAGTGACCGCATTGCTCTTCGTGGCTAGAGCAGTTCCAGCTATGGTGGTTCCTAACGCCACTTTGTTGGAGAAACTTTTGGAAAAGTACATGGATGAGGATGGTGAATGGTGGACCGCCAAGCAAAGAGGGAAAAGAGCCATCACAGACAATGACATGCAGAGCATCCTGGATCTCCATAATAAACTGAGAAGTCAAGTGTACCCAACAGCTTCTAACATGGAGTATATGGTAAGACATTTTTCACGTGGTGTATACCAGAGAAATGTTTATTGGTGAATTCTGCACCGTAGGTAAATTATTTCATGCTGTTCTTTAATCATTTTACCAATTGCTCTGTTTTAATTTTTTAAAGTTTTCTTCTAGTCTATCCTTTTCTGAAAACTCTTTTTTTCATGTTCCTGTTGATAAGGCTCTTTCAATTTTATCATAAAATTAAGTGCCTCAGATCCACTGTTCCTACTAAGTATTCTAAAAACCTCTGCTCCGATCTGCAGGAAGGTCACCACCCTCCCGAATGGCCTCTGTATTGACTTTAAATTTCTTTTATTACATAGGGGTCCACATGCTATGATGGAGGGATGGCAGTCAGAGGTCAACTTTCAGGAGTCATTTCTCTTTTTCTGCATGTGAACCCAGGTCATCAAGCTCAAATCATCAGGCTTGGCATTTACTGGCTGAACCATCTGGCCAGCCCCCATATTGACTTTCAGTTTACTTAGTAGAAAGATTATGCCTTAATGCCTCATAGAACCTTTCTGTTAGTAGTGGAGCTAAACAACTAAGACTGAGAGATTGTGAAGAGTTCTACATTGTTGAGCTCAGGTATGTCCCCAAGTGGCCTTTTTGTTGTCCTTGCAAATATGAAAATCATTTTATAGTTTTGTGTAAGACTGCTTTAGCCATGGGTTACCTCCATGTATTTCTTGTTGGTAAACTTCAAAGTATAACTCTAGGCAAAGAATTAATTTTTAAAGAGTCATTTTTGTCCTTAATCTCCTCATATACATTAACTGGTCTAGGAAACAAAATTAGTTCTTTGAAATTATTAGCATACCTTACATATTTACACAGGCTTTCAAACTCTGTTATATTACTCCCATGAACTCAGAATGTGCTGTGCTAGAGGTTTGATACTTCGATGACAGCCAGGCATATTTAACGACCATTCAAAAGCACAATTCTCCTTTACACACATTGTAGGGTACGGTAGTTTCAGTACATTCTAGCTGTTCCTTTTCCCTCCATATTTACATTAGTCCTGGTGGATATTCTTTTAGATAAATTTCTAGAAACATCACAGATCTAACTTTCAGTGACCCATTCATTACAAAATAGTGCATTGGTTTATTTTGACTTTAACTTGAAAACTATTTTACACTAAAGAAACCAGGTAGAATTCAAGAAACTTGGAATTGGGACCCAAGTAGAAGGTAGAAATTTTGGCATCATCACTGACTGGCTTTGTGAATGGCCACTTATTAATATGGCTCTGCTTCATGTTCCTTAAGGCCATGCCAGGAGGGGAGTGATGATTCACTGAGATAGCCTGTAGTTTAGTTCTTTAAGATACATATTACAAGGTGATAATATGTCATTGAAGAAATAAGTAATGGAGTTTTAAGTTTCATCACATTGTTTACACTTGGCATCTAAAGAGATTGCCCACTCTTCTCAAAATTCCATGCAGGATGTGATAGATCATGTTTATTTTGGAATGTTTAAGATGAAAATTTCTCTAACTTCCTTCACTAGTGAGCCTTCATTGAAACAAGTTATAGAGCCTCTCTAAGTTGACCAGTGTCCATTTATTCCATAATGGCTGGCATTGGGTGACTTCATGTGTGTGGCAGTATGTATGTGGTATATGTGTGTGTACACATGTGTTTGTGGGTGCACATGTATTTGTGTGTGCATGCATGTGGAAGTCTATCACTCCCCACCTGATTTTTTGAGATAGGGTCTCTCTCTAATTCTGAAACTCACTGAATCAGCAAGACTAGGTGGCCAATGAGATCCACAGGTCCTCCTGTCTATGCTTCTTCAGTGTTCCCATCACAGATTTACACCACCTTACCTGCTTTAGGGGAGTAGTTCACACATGAGTGCTGATGTCTAAAGCTGGCTGCTTGTGTTTGTGTGGTAAGCACTGTGTGGACTGTACCATCACTCTGGTCCCTCCCCTGACTTTTTATTTAAAATAAGGAAGAACTTAAGAGCTCAGTCTCACAGAAAGGAATGTGATAGTCTCTCTGTGTGTGATTTAGTATGCAAATCATGAAAAATATTCTCTGAATTTTTTTCTCATGTGGACTTACAAACTAGAAACAAAACCCAATAATAACTACACACAGTACTTATGGTGTCTACTCTGGGATGTTTATTTGGGTTCGTTTTTGTTTCACTGGTCTCTTTCTATCCTTAAAATGTAGATTGAGAAAGCAGCCAGGGTTTATGTTGTGTTGCCCTTAGATACTATTAACATTGGAACTGGGTGCTAGCTTTAATGAGACTGCAGAGCTCTGTGCCCCACTGTAATTCTGGGAGTTATTAGTTTTAGAGTACACATTGACCGGGTATTAAAATGTGATTATTGGGAATATTATTTTATGAATTTCATAGGAATGAAAGTATAGATACTGACCAGTTTTTTAGAAGATTGTTAGTTCAGTGATCTAAAATTAATTTAAGAAATAAAACTTAAATCTCAAAGTTGATCATGGGACCATTTTCTGTGTAACATTAAATGTCCACTTATATTCTGTATGTCTTTTCAGATTAACTGTTGAAATAGTCAATCTCTTTATTTATAATTTGTTTCTATTTTAGTCCTACAATATCTGAGTCATACACTGACTTATTAATGCCATGTTCCCACTCCTATCCTTAACTTAACTTGTAGAGTTAAAACCTTACTGTTGGAAGCTATGCCTGCCTTTTCTTGAAGAGCTTATACTTTGATAGAGAAAAAAGAATAAATGGGCTTGAAATCCTCACATACACGGGGAAACAAAATTCTTTGATTATGCCCATACAAAGTTTTTCAAGAGTAACTGTGAGAGGTGTGCTGTGTGTTATTTTTCTCCATTTTTTATTTGAATTAGAAACAAGATTGTTTAACATGTCAATCCCAGTAACCTCTCCCTCCTCTCCTCCCCTGCTTCCCCAACTAACACCCTACCTATCCCATACCCTTTCTGCTCCCCAGGGAGGGTGAGGCCTTCTATAGGGGGTCTTCAGGGTCTGTCATATTCTTTGGGATACAGCCTAGGACACCCCCATGTGTTTAGGCTCAGGGAGTATCCCTTTATGTAGAATGGGTTCCCAAAGTCCATTCCTGTGCTAGGGATAAGTACTAATCTACTACAAGAGGCCCCATAGATTTCCAAGGTCTCCTCACTGACACCCACGTCCATAGGGTGTGGATCAGTCCCATGCTGGTTTCCCAGTTATCAGTCTGGGGACCAAGAGCTCTCCCTTGTTCAGGTCAGATGTTTCTGTGGGTTTCATCAGCCTGGTCTGAACCCCTTTGCTCATTACTCCTCCTTCTCTGCAATTGGATTCCAGTTCAGTTCAGTGTTTAGCTGTGGGTGACTGCTCCTCACTCATATATGGATTTTAGACTGAGCAAAGGATTACCAACCTACAATCCACACCACCAGAGAAGCTAGGAAAGAAGAACTCTAAGCGAGATATACATGTTACCCCGGGAGAAGGGGAAAGGGACAAGATCTCCTGAGCTGATTGGGAGCATGGGGGAGGGGAGGAGAATGAGAAGGGTAGAAGAGAAGGGATGAGGAGGACATGAAGGAGCAGGAAGGTTGGGGAAGAATAGAGGGGAGCAAGATAAGAGATACCAAAATAGGAGACATTATAGGTTTAAAGCGAAATCAGGCACTAGGGAAATGTCCGGACATCTACAAAGATGACACCAACTAACAATCTAAGCAAAAGAGGAGGGCCTACCTTAAATGTCCTCCCCTGATAATGAGATTGATGGCTAACTTATATGCCATCCTATAGCCTTCAACTAGCAGTGGGTGTGCTGTTTTTTTATAATTGTGATCACTACCACTGATTGAAGGCAAGAACAGACAGCTAGTGTTGCTCTCTGTCAGTCTGCTTGGGGGAGAATCAGACTAAGTAGGTGCAAGCACAGAGCTGGGGCAGAATCTAGAACTATAGAAATGATGTTAGAAACCAGAAACAATAGGGAGAGTGATTTCCTACATTTTGTTTATAGTGAGTTGAGAATTGAGCCTTAGGGCATCAAATGGAGGGACAGGGGATTACTAAGTAAAAACACTGGCTTTGGATGTATGCAGCAGCAGGCTCACATCTTGTCCCTGTTGCTTACTGGAATGTGAACTCTGATAGTCTGCTGCCCTTCTGGGCCCTGCCTGCTTCAGTGGTTAAGCTGGTGGAAAAACACAAAGCCCAGAGGTTGCATTGAAGTGAGATGTTTTACTCTTTGGAATGGACATGTTTTCTTCTAGCCTGTCTTCATGTGTGTTTACAAAGTACAGTTTGGCCATCTGTATTCTTTTCTTCAACATTTAAAATGTATTATGTTATTGTTTGGTCATCTTCTTTTCTTCAACATTGAAAGTGTCTTCTTTGGGGTTTCCTTTATCAGTTCAATTTACATACCATAAGGCTTGCATGGCTCTGTCTTCCATACTTCCATCTGGCAACCCTCTCTGCACTTCCTTTATGTGTTTCCTATGAAGCATGGTCTCCATAAAGAGTCATTTCATAGTAACTTCAAAAGAAAGCCAAGAGCCTTATGGGATGTGTTCAAGTCTCTCCCGGAAACAGACACGTAATTGTATTTATCTTCAAGTCCACAAATCTGGTTTCCACACCCATATCCCTAACAACACATCTGCTAATCCATTCATAACATTTGTCTCATGGATCTCTGTAAACCCATCCCTTCTATTTCATCCTCACCTTTGTTCCTCCACTCAAAGCTGCCTTGGCACAGTGCCTTTCCCTTTAGCAGATTCATTCCTGTATTATAGCTTAAGTCACTTTCTTCACTATTGGTAAAGGTGAAATTCCCCTCAGCTTATCTGTGTTGGTCACTCAGGTGAATAAATGTTCTTTGGACTCCTCCATGGTTCAGAAGTATCTAGAATTAACTCAGCAAGCAAACACAGGTAGTCTGCACTAAGGACCTCATCTACCTGTGTTCATAGTGACACGGAGGACATGCTCCTGCACCTACTTTCCCTATTTGGATGCCTGTGTCCAGCCTCTCCCTGTTTAGCCCTCACATGTCATGCTTCCTCTAAAGCATTTCCCGGTGCCTCCATTCCTCTGTCCATCCTAAAGTGTCCTATTTATATTAAAGGTTCAGTGAAGCATCTTATTTCCTTTCTAGACTTTGGATTCCTAGAAGGGTAAGGCTTATCTAGGCCTTTAGAGAGCAAAGGTGTGGAGGGTTGGGGATTGTATGGCTATCAACAAATTGCCCCATGGCATCTGGGAAGTTTTATAGAAAATGAAGTCAGAGATTAATGGGGAGGGGATGTTATGGGTCACCTTTAGTCAGATAAAATGTTCTTCGAGTATTTGAATAGAAGAGAAGAGAGACTCATTTTAGGATTGCTCCAGGCTTCACTGGAAATGGAATGTAGGTGCTTGAAACTCAGCTGTGTATAACAATACGATGATGAGGCAGCAGTTGTACAGTTGATAGTGAGCAGCTTGCAGTGCAAAGGTGGTGACAAGTGGCAGGAATATGGATATTACCCCCTTGCAAGTCATTTAGCCTGAAGAATTCAAAGAAGCCTTGTTCCAAGACACACAGAGTTGACTTGGCTCGAAGGCAGCCAGCAGACAGAATTCCCTGTCTTGGTGATGACCTGGCTCGCAGGCGGCCAGCAGAGGGAATTCTTTCTCCTGTCTATTCAAGCCATGATGTAGAATTTTGAAAATTAGTGGCAGTTTCAACTCTGGTTTACATATGAAGAGAAAACACTATGCATCCTAGAAATTGGAAAGGACTTTCACAACATTGTGAAAATTCTAGAAATAGATGATTATATTCTATTTAATACAATACCAAGATATTAAAGGATGCAGAACTCAAACTCTATCTCTCTCTTTTAAGATAAGAGTGATTAGTTGGCTTCTTACCTGGTCTGTCCTCCTCTCTCCAAATCCAAAGTTGTCTCTTACTCCCTCTGTAATAGAAGATGAAAACTTTAGCCTGAGATACAGAATAACACAGAGGCCAATATCTGTTCAGATTGTCATTGGGCTATCATGGGTGGATCATTTGAGCTCATTTTTAAAAAGTAGTATTGTTATGCTTTGCACATGGCAAATGGCTATGTGTGCTTAAGGAACCAGTGTCATTGGAGATGTCATCTTCTAAAATGGGAATAGTTCATATAGAACAGCTTTTGTTAGAGGAAACTAGAGCTCAGTGTTGGACACTGCATAGTTATCCAAGTGAATTTCTTTGAACATGGTTAAGACATGCAGCAGGAGGATTAATGGTGTCCGTTCTGCAGCATGAAGGTATGGTTCATGAACATACAGACAGTAAAGTCAGAAGGAGGGCAAAGATCTCCATAGATGGAGCTCTTCAAGACATGAGCTTTTGACACCTTCTGAAGACTACAGGTGTGGATAGTGCGAAGGAACTGTAAAGAAAATGGAGAGGAGGGATGAGGATGGGTTGTGCCGAATCCTAAATGGAGAAAAGCAGAAAGGTAAGTAACTTCTAAATGACATTTTAAAACCTCAAAGGCAATGAGGACAAGGAGGCTTTGCAATGTACTTGACTGTGTGGGAACCACTAGAAATTTGAGCTATTCCAAGGCTGGTTCAAAAAAGTAGATAGAAAAAAAGTAGCATCTTTTCTTCTCATTTTCTTTTCAAATCAGCAGCATTTTACATGGGCTGGTAGTGTTGACCACACTGAATCTTTTCAAGCCAAAAGTTTTCAACTTCAACTAGATATCACATTTCAAACTTAATGACAGTTTATAAGAAAATAAAATTTTTTCGCATACTCATCTGTCTTTATTGTGTCCCTTGAAAATATTCATTTATATAAATAATAATCACAGTCAAAAATGATGCTAATTCAGGACCATTCTCTCTTTGTTGTTATTCAGATATGCTTACATGGGCCTGTTTGGAGTTCACATAATGAAAAATTTTCACAGTATTTTGTTGGTAGAGATAGTATAACAAGTCTATTCAAGGCAGTATTTTTCAACCTTTCTAATCATGTGACCCTTTAATACAATTCCTCATGTTGTTGTGATTCCTCAGCCATAAAATTATTTCATAACTGGAATTTTGCTTCTTTTATCAATTGTAATGCAAATATCGGCTATGCAGTCCTCAAAGGGGTCATGACTCAGAGGCTGAGAACCACTGTTCTAAGGTAACTGTCTACCTTTTCCTGAGTATTTGTATCTTTATAATTTTAAGAATATGTAACAAAGCCATTAAAATTGTTTAAACTATTATATCAATAAATTTGTGTTTCCAGAATGCATTGTATTGATAGATATTAGCTGAACATTTTTTTTCTCCAGAAATTGTACTTGAGTCTCAGTTCAGAATTGATGTTCAGAAATTCAACAAGTTCACAAACATAAGCTGAATGAGGTGCTAAAAAATTGTTAGATATGAAACTAGCCTACCATTAGTATTACAGCATAGGAAAGCCTTTCACTTGCAACTGGATTACACTGCTTCAACTAAACATGGATTCAGAGGTCATCATACTTGGCAGAAGAAACACCATGCACAAAACCTGTTACTCCATGTTAATCTACAATAAGATGGAGTATGGTTAGAGTTTTACACAGCAGTTCGAGGTGACTGAATGTTCTTCAACAACTGGGGGAGTAAAAATGATATAGACATGTAAGCGCAGACTAGAAATATTGTGTTTCAAGTTAAAAGAAAATTGGATTATTGTATTCTTCATAAGATGCAAAACCATTGGACAACTTCTTCTAAGGGACTGGTGTGTTGTTACTTAAAGTGTTGTGAAATGTCATAAAATTGTCCTGATTATCTGGTAGACAATGATTGGATAGAGGGCAGAGACTTAAGTTAGGAAGACTTAACCACACCGTAGGTGGGATGGTTTGGAGCAGCAATGAGACAGATAAAAATGGGTGATACAGCTAGTTTCATTGATACTAATGACTCACTTTACATTGAAGAGCAAAGGATAAGGAAGAATTTGAGATTATGTTTGAAATTTACCGACCCTTGATGATTAATTGAAGCATTTCCTGTGGCAGAAGGAAAAATAAGACAAGGTGAAGATAAAATCATAAGGTCATTTGGCAAAGACTGAGTTTGATGTGCCATGCCATCTTTAATTCCATTTAATGTCCAGTGAAAAGATGGGGCTTGAGATTAAAAAAATAGGGGGATGGTTGTAGATATTGTCCGGAGTTATCAGTGTGGACCAGCTTGAGTAAAAGAGAAGACTGTTACGGACACTTTTGTCCATCAAATGCTTTGGGTTGAGCCTGAAGCACAGCACGTGGGTGTTAAACCAAAAGGAGAGGGCTGCAAAGGAGCTGAGTGCAAGGACTTTGCCAGGGTGGAGGATCAGATGGCATGCACAGCTGTCCCTTAAGGCGGAGGAGAAGGTGAAGAAGTTAACAGTATTTCAACATTGTTGAAAATCTCATAAGATGAAGTGTGGAAGCCACTGGTAACCTTTATTAATGATAGTGGTGAGGGGTGTCCAGAAGCCCTAGTGAAGAGAAAGTATGTAAACTTTCATTTGAATAGCAGTCTTTGATTTAAGTGGATTTTTTATGTACATTGTGGTTTCAGTTTCTTTATTTCTATAAGCTTTCTTTTACTAATTTACCCAAGAAGTTTTTCAATTTTAGTCTTTTTCTATAAATATATATATATATATATATATAATATATATGTATGAGACACTTCCAAATACAGCAAATAGAAACAATTAGCTTTTCACTCACCTTCAAAATGTTAGATATTTGTATTTATTTCAGTTTGATTGTGAAGTGCTACCCCCAGGATCATGTATTTGAACACTTGGCCATCAGTTGATGTTCTAGGTTTGACTTTCTAAAATTTATTGGGCTCTAAATAAACCTAACGAAGAAATTCACCCTCAAAAATTGATCCCATACCCACAGATCAAGATGTAAAGGGCTAATCAGTTAGACTGTTGTTTTTGTTTGTTTTGGGTGTGTAATATTTGTGTTTATATAGATGTGTGTATGCAAGCGCATGTGGTGGCTGAAGGTCAATATTAGGTATCTATTTATCCATATGCATCTTATTGTTGAGACAAAGTCTTAACATCCCTTGAACTCACTCAGTCACCTAGAAGGGCTGGCCAGCAAGCTGTAGGGGTCTTCTTGTTTGTAACTTCCCAGCACTGGGATTGCATGTGCCTGTACTCCCAGTTTTTCATGTGGGTGGTGGAACTCTGAGTGAATGTTCTCACACTTAAATAGTAAGTACCCTATTACATGGTTTACTCCAGATTGTACTTCAGCAATTCCTCAAAGATTTCCCTAATTACCATGGTCTCCTGAAGTATCTAGGTAGCATTTTTAAACATTAAACTACTGTTTTCTTTTCCAGAAAGACTTTGAAGACATTTTCTGTGTCTGGCTGTTTTGCCTATATGTATGCCTGCAGAGACCAGAGAGGGTGTTCAGTCCCCTGGAACTGAAGTTACAGATAGTTGTTCACTGCCATGAGGTAGTAAGAATCAAAACCAGGTCCTGTGGAAGAGTAGCCAGTGATTTGAATCACCAGGCTCTACCTCCCATCCAAACTTTTCCTCTCAATTAAATGTCAATAAAAGTAATGGAGGCATTGTAGTCTTTGGTTTACCGGAAAGTCTATAAAAAGGTAATAGCAGTCACAAAAAGATTTCAAGTGTGCAGGCTTTCCATAGGTGCGTTATGTTATGGATACTTTACCACTTGCACTTAATCCCAAGAATGTTTGAAGCAGGAATTCTGGGCTGTCTGTCTCTGAACCAAGTCCTTGCCCACCCTGGTCATCTGGTGAGATGAGAAGCAGGAAGGATACCTGGACAGTCATGTCTCCCCTAAGTCAAGTTATGTATTAGCTGACAGAAAACTCACAAGACATACACAACAAGGTTTTGCTTTTAAAATTCTCATCTGGATATTAAGATTCAGAACAATGGAGAAAGAGAAAGAAGGAAGTATAACAATTGGTAAATTGTGTGTTTAAACATATTGAGAAGGTGGAATGCGAAAGAAAGTGTTGGAGTGAACATTCTTTTGGGGAAACTTTGAGTAATTAAGGAGAAGAAAATAGAATGACAAATCCTGTTGGAGAAATACTGATTAATTCAGCATCCAAGAGAGATGAATGGACAGGTGTGTACCATGATGCTTTGTCTTCTTATTGGTCCTAGCTCCAGGTGATAGACATGTCATAGCTTCTCTCCTGTACAACTGATTTGTCATTTGCATTTTGACAAGAAACCCTTTAAAAGTGTAATAGTTTGATAGTGTAAGCTATAGAGGGCCAGCAAGGAGGAAAGTTGGGATATAAAGGCCTTGACAGTGACATGAGATTAATAAGTACAAATTCTGTACAAAAATGTAGGAATGGTGAGAGATTAATGTCTGCTCTACCCCATAAAGAAAGTCTGTCCTGTCTTTGATCTGCATATCTTTGATGCTGGACATGGTATTTTTGTAATATCAGACCACTAAAATGGTCTGTTGAGTTTACCTGCATACTAAGCTTGAAGTTCAGAAATTAAAACAAAAAGATTTGTTCTAAATTGTTAGGTTGCTGCTTTCTATAATATTATCAAGGCTTTGTTTGAAAGAAGATTTTGAGAGAAGTCACATCTCTGTGGTTTCCAGGAAACCCTAATAAGAACATTCTATGCCTCAGGGTAATGCTGCTTTCTCAGTCTCTGCAGTTGTGAGCATACTGCATGTTCCTTCTCACTACAGAGTTCTTCAGAACAGATGAAGCAGAGTCCTTAAAATCTGACATCATCCCCAAACTAGAAGGAATGCTACAGCTCTTTCCCATAGGGTGTGTGCATGTTATATATGTAGTTGGAAAATAACTATGTTTTCTTTTTGACATACCTCATGTACCCATTTTATGAAGGAATGGTAATTTTGGTGTAGGTTGACTTTAAATTACTGCTGGGTGAATAGTTCAGAGGAAGAAAAAAAAGCTTCTTAAGCCATCTTGATTTGATTTACAACCAGAATTTAAATAGAAATGTGTAAAGTCCAACCTACATTTAAATAGTATGGGTATGAATTATTGGCTGCCTTAAAGCCTGAAATATCATGTTGTAGAATGAAAATACACATGTACCAAAGGCACACATATACATTCCATGCTGTCATTAGGTCTTTGTAATAATTCAATTCAGAGAGCTATATTTTCAGTACTTTATTCTGGAAATTTTTAAAAATTTTCATTGTTGGTCTTGACCTAGACATTTAGGCATGATTAAATTCGACAAATCGTCACTTGAAATGATTATAAATTACTATTTATTGAATATTGATTTAAAATTAAGTTTAGGTACATGGTTCTCTGCTTATATTCAAATATGATCTTATGAGTATATTTGCATGTGCATGGTTATAAATGAATTCTGTTGACTTTCTTCTCTTATTTTCAATGGGTTAAAAGAATACTTGATGCTTCTAAAATAAGTTATTTCTTCTTTTTGAGATAGTAATGTAATCACAGTATTCCCCACTTTACTTGCTTGTCTCCAGACTCTCCCATATACCCCTACTTGCTATTTTTCAAATCCATGGCTTCTTTATTCACGAGCGCGTGCGTGTGTGCGTGTATGCGTGCGTGCGTGCGTGCGTGCGTGCGTGCGTGTGTGTGTGTGTGTGTGTGTGTGTGTGTGTGTGTGTGTGTGTGTGTGTGTGTGTGTGTGTTGAGCTGTCCATAGCATGTATTGGATGGATACATTGTAGTCCTTTATGTCATCTTTATGAGTTACTTTACATTGCATCTCATCTGACAGATTCTACAGTTAAGGAAGGTTAGCCTAGCATGTTTGAGTAAAATTTATTTCACTTTCTGTGTAACAGATATAAACAGTGTTTTGGAAAACACAGATTTATGAGTTTAAAAGCAGTTGTATATCCCCTCTCAAACATTCCAGTTTCTATTGAAAACCTTGCAGCTCAGAGTATCAAGTGAAAAGCAAGAAGAAGCTGACTTGCAGTAGTCTCTGGGACTTTCCTGTGGGCTCCTCTGTGTGGTCCTTAGGAGAAGGTGGTGGGTGTGAGGCTCTCATTTATTTACTGGCCCTGGGCCACCATCACCTGAGGGTCTGTGTTCTCTCCAGTCTCAAGCCTGGGCCAGGAAATCTCACAGCTGCTGCTCCCTCTGTGTGGTCCCCTCCACAGTGTCCTTCCCGCCAATTTTCCTCTGTGGTTGGCTGCCTAATGTGTTGGCTCAACTTAGTCAAGATGTATCTGAAAAGAAAACCGAATAGATGCTCTGTTTCATAACCTAGCCCCAGAATTCTCAGGGCCTCATTCCATTTGTTAGGAGTGAGTCACTGCACCTCTGATTTAAAGGGGGAGACAGGAATTCTCCAATACCTTGTGTGGAATGAGTATTTAAAAACCAACACAATGCTCTTTAGATACTTTATTTTTAGCCATGTAAGTTCTATCTGTGATTATCCTCTTGTTTCTGGCACTCCTTTAGCATGAGGTTGGCCTACTGGGAAACCTATGGATTGGTGTGGATTTAAATCACTGTGGGAAACCCAAGTTTTCAGATTGGAGACAAAACTTTTTTCTCTTAAGAACTCTACTTTTCCAGGTGGCTGTGCCTGAAAACCTGATTGCTTTGGGAAAGTGATTTTTTTTCTAATTTTTTGACTACAAAATGAAGATAGTATTTTGCCCATCTTCTAGGACTTCATCCAAATTCATATTTCTTATGTAAAT
Source organism: Cricetulus griseus (assembly GCF_003668045.3). Taxonomy (NCBI): domain Eukaryota; kingdom Metazoa; phylum Chordata; class Mammalia; order Rodentia; family Cricetidae; genus Cricetulus; species Cricetulus griseus. Next base: position 143,435,216 of record NC_048595.1, on the reverse strand, counting down.
TTTTGTTGAATAGACAACAGTGACTTGAATATTTTCTATGCTAACAATGAAATTAATAGCTTTCTTATATCTGCAAATAAAGTATTTAACTGATAAATATTTATTGGTGCATATACTTCTCATGCCCATGGTAATTTGCAATATTTGATATTAATCCAAAGTAAAAATAAATTTTGTAGTGAAAACCAGCTATTGCTTATCTCTCTTTAGTTTATAGTTGAATGTAGAGATGTTTTTGTACTTTTTGGTAAATAATAAAGGTATACAATATTAAGAATATACCTACCTAATGTAAAATTTTACTTTGTGAATGAAAAAGCATTTTCCTTATTTCAAATCCACAATTGAAAGGAAGAAATACTCATTTATGAAAAATTATATGAACGAGGCAGAAAGATTTCCATCCCTGTATGTGTTTGTGTGTGTGTGTATGTATGAATGTGTATATATGAGTATATGTGCATGAGTGTGCATGTCTACTCATGCATGTGCAGTCATGCATGCATGTGTGTGTGTGTGTGTGTGTGTGTGTGTGTGTGTGTGTGTGTTTGTGTGTAGGAGGGCGAAGGGTCTCTTCCTGAAACCTTTCAGGCTGTAATTATATTAGGGTTCTTTCAGCTTCTAAAATCATAGAAAGCAAACAAGTCTCCTCGGACGTGATTCTAACCTTTGTTAGCTTCTCCATCACCTCTTTTCTAACATGTTAGGAAGGTCACTGTGCTTGCATTTGCTTTCTGTTCCCTTTCTAACCCCTATGGTCAGATTTCCTCATCTCTGATCTGGAATTGCTCTTATTCATGTATTGTTACTTAGCTAACATCCTATCTTGTTCTCTTTGTGGCATAAAAGAAATGTGAAATCTCTTTGGTCTTGCTGTAGTTGAAGTCACCATTAGCTTTCACTTAGCCTTTCTGATTCATTTTTCTTGCATTTTAAAAAAGTCACATTGTTTTTCTCCCAGTTTTAATAGTTCTAAAATTCTTTTAATCAGTCTCATTGTTCCATATCATTTTTTTCTGAAGTTATTATTCTCTACATATTTAGAACTAACTGGCTTTGTATGTTCTTACACTCTAGTTGGTGTACATATCACTATCCTACTGGTGTACATATTGCAACCTTGTGAAACTCCACTAGAGGAATACACAGACACATGGTTGCTATTTCCTTTATGCCTTTGTGGTAGCTATATTGCCCCACCATTTCTTTTCCCTGACAACTTACCTCCAGGTACACATTGCCTTAGAGGTGTCTAAATATCTATGTATTTTTTGTTCTGTCCTTCTTCAATCCTGTCCCTTAAATTGTTCAGATGTCCCAATCCTAGGGCTGTTTTCCTGTCCCTTTATTATGTGGAGTTCTGTTCTGAAAGTGCCAGTGAATTCAGTTCTACTTAGTTTTGTGACTGGAATATATGTCTAGTACAGCAGCCTATGTTTTGAATCAATAAGAACCTGAACACTAAATCCAGAGCTTGTAAAACTTACTAAGTTATTAATTTATTTTGATTCTTTATAAGTTATTTTAATGAGCCAGTCACCTTCATTGAATTTTGTAAATAAGAATAGTGTACATTTTATTGTAGTCTGTTTTGTTAATTTCTCATGTATCCGACATGTACTTATTTGCCACTGTGTATGTATAACAGATACAGAAAATAGGCCAAAGGTATCAGTAGGAGTTGAATGACTACTTCCAGGCAATTTATACTCTCTTGGGAGAAGTAGACATGTAAATAAACATTGCCATGCAGGGTAATAGTACCAAACAAAGGAATGTAACAAAGCTTCAAGAGCACTAGGGTGGGCGGAGCTTAATTCTGGGAGAGTTGGAGAGGTAACAGAGAGACCATGTTAGGTAATGTGAGATAGAAAGCCAAAAATAGACTTCTTCCTGGCAGATAACCAAAGGATGCTTAGACCAGGATCAGGCCCTGCAGTTATAACATGCTTTAGATATGGAGACCTGGCACTAGATACTTGTGGGTACTAGATACCTTTGCTGGCTGCATTTTAGGGAGAAGCATCAGGTAAATGCCTTTGTGATCACTCTAGCAATTCTAAAAATGTGTAGGCTTATCAGTAAATGGAAAGATGTAGTCAAGGAATTTGAGTAGGAAGGAAAAACTCAGACTGGTAGATAAGGAAAAGCCTAGATCAATGGGTTCTCTTAATAAAGAGGGAAGAAAGCAAGAAGCCAGTGATTTGTATTTGAAGAAATGACTGGTGTGCAATTGAATGTGTGTGTTTTGTTCTCTTTACCCTGTAGACATGGGATGTGGAGCTGGAAAGATCTGCAGAATCTTGGGCTGAAACATGTTTGTGGGAGCATGGACCAGCAAACCTACTGCCCTCCATTGGACAGAATTTGGGAGCACACTGGGGAAGGTAGTGGAAAGTGCAGCTTTTTTGTTTCTGGAATCGAAAATGTCGTGAATGAAATGTTTATTAATCTACAACTGCAAGGTTTCTAATGTTTGGTACTTAAGAGTAAAAAAAGCTAATCGAGAAACAAAGAAAACTCATTTATCCTACCAGAATAGTCACCAAATTCCTAGCTTACCTTTGCATTATTTGTATATTTAAGATTTGTAGCTTACACAGAAGGAACTGTCTGTCAAGCCTTGTCAATGTAAGTTTTATGCTTTTTTAACTTTTTTTGTTCCCTATTATTTTTCTTCTAACAGATATCGACCCCCTACATTTCATGTACAAGCATGGTATGATGAAGTGAGAGACTTTAGCTATCCATATGAGCATGAGTGCAACCCATATTGTCCTTTTAGATGCTCTGGCCCCGTTTGCACACACTACACTCAGGTATGCTTTGTGTGAGCTACATTGGCTCTTCCAAATTAAGTTAACTGCAACTGCAGGAGAACAAACAAGCATGTGTCTTGTATTACTTAATGTGATCATTTAAGAAAACTTATGTTGTTAATTTCATGCAATAGACAAAACAATTTCTAAAAGCAATAGTATTATCGCAGATATCCAAATACTTACTTAAAAAGGTTATTTTAATGACTTCAAATATAAAATATTTTACTATGTCTTCAATAGATACAGTCTGAGAAATAGTTTGCCTTCTTCTTCTTCTTCTTCTTCTTCTTCTTCTTCTTCTTCTTCTTCTTCTTCTTTTTTTTTTTTGGTTTTTCGAGACAGGGTTTCTCTGTGTTGCTTTGGAGCCTATCCTGGCACTCACTCTGGAGACCAGGCTGGCCTCAAACTCACAGAGATCCAGCTGCCTCTGCCTCCCGAGTGCTGGGATTAAAGGCGAGCGCTACCAACACCCGGCAATAGTTTGCCACCTTCTAAATCAATTGATGCAAAAAATACACATCATCATCTATATTTACTATTTACATACATATATACAGGATTTATATTATGTATGTATACATTTTATACTTCATGTTCACTTTTAGCACTGGGTGTATTTGCAATCTCTAAGTCAAACAAAGGAAGGCAGGCTTAGGTAGACAAAGGTCCCTATCGTCCTGGGTTCTAGATCGGAAGGCCTCTGAGCATCGCACTTGAACTTCTTGCTTGAGAGACAGACTTCTGTTACTTCGGTTAGTAAGCCTCTTCATGGAAATGTTCACAGTGTAAGATGGAGATGTAGCTTAGAATTATTTAGTAAGTTAGTACTTTGAAAATGCTGATACTGTATTGCTGAGAAAGCTGTTGACCTGCAAATTTCTTTTATAAAAGGAGTAACAAGCCCAAATCCAAATCTCAAAGGAAATGCATTTGACACTTCTCACTCTAGTGTGCATGATCACTGTTGGCTTCTGCAGTTTCATTTTTCTCCATTCCTCTTTGATGTACAGCTGTCTCATTTTATATCTGCCCTGCCTGAGCCTCTCTTCTCTCTAACACAGGTGGTGTGGGCAACTAGTAGCAGGATAGGCTGTGCCATCAATCTGTGCCACAACATGAACATCTGGGGGCAGATATGGCCCAAGGCTGTCTACTTGGTATGCAATTACTCTCCCAAGTAAGTGGACAAGGTACTGGTGTCTTGTGGAAAGTTTTCCTAGTGGGAAAATAGTTTTCTAATTCTGATTTTTCCCAATTTCAAGGTATATTCATACAGTATTTTGCTTACTTCAGTTTATATCTGATGGCAGTGATTATAGTTTCTCAATGCATTAGTCAGTAATTACAGGAAATGGGAGAATTGAAGCCAAGATATTACATAAAGACATAGAACACATTTTTATGTGTTTCAGGTTCACACATTATGCTAGTCTAGTCTATATATAGTAATTTTGATGAGAGATTTTCAGTTACATGTTAGTAGCGATATATATATATATATATATATATATATATATATATATATATTTCCTCCTGTGTCTCCTGTGTAAAGAAGACTTGAATAACTATGTTAAAATTTCACAAGCTATTCTGAGAATCGGATTTAAATTATTAGTATACATGAAATAGGTGAATATTCTTCTGAATTCAGTTGTCTTCAAATGTTTGATTTTGAAATTTCTAACAGTTTTCATACCAATTTACTTTGGAAGTTTTCAAAATAATGAGATGTTTAGCTGTATGTAACCCTAATCCCAAAGGAATTCATACTAAAGTATATAAAATATATAAAGGTCTTTATCTTAAGAGGTCTGCATCATTACTCCTGACATGCTTATGTAGTGATGTTCTCAGTGTCTTAATAATGCTGTAAGATGTCTTAACGGAGTGCATCTTCTCTGTAGGGGAAACTGGTGGGGCCACGCCCCTTACAAACATGGCCGGCCTTGCTCTGCTTGCCCACCCAGTTTTGGAGGAGGCTGTAGAGAAAACTTGTGTTACAAAGGTCAGTGATGTGTGGCTGTAGTTTTCACTTTGAAACCTCTGTTCATCCAGCTTTGCATCATTGCACATGTTCTTGGGAGTATGGCCAAAGGCTAGGGGTATGGCCAAAGACTAGAATTTGTCTCATGTCTGTGAGGGAGGGCCTAGGTGGAATCCTCAGTGCCAAGAAACTAAAAAGGAATCTAAACCTACATTAGTTATCACATGAATACTTTCCAGAGTGCTAGTTCAATTATTTTGAGGAAGTAATTTTAAATATGAATAATTAATTTCAACTTATTTTTAAAAGACTGTTATCATGAACTAATGATGACTGGGTCATGTGCCTACAGGACAGTAGCCAGGGTTTTAAAAACTGCCTATAGCCCTCCATTGCTACTCAGAGAATGGATATCCTAAAAGCCATCTTAATGTGTCCTTGAGATTTATCTCCATAAGTGTCATTTTTAAGGATCTGGAAATTTAACTTCATTCATTTTTAGTGCTTTGAGAGTTTAGACAGAAGTATATCTCTATGCTTTGTATTGATCAATGAATAGAGTAGAATACCTCCTTATATCTTACCATAGACTATTTCTTATGACAAAACAAATTTAAAAGTATAACCATACTGTAGAATTTATAAAAATTGGTGTCCTCAAACACATTTGAAATCATAATATGTAAATGTAAGGCTTGGGTACTGGAATGCTTTTCTAGTATTCAAGAAGCTGAATCCCTAGCACCTCATTAACCCAGAGTAATAGTACTCACCTTTAATCTCAGCACTAGGAAGGTGGAGTTCAAAATCATCCTCAGCTATCCCCCAAGTTGAAGGCCAGCCTGGAATAGATGAAATCCTGTCTTAAAATATGTAAATATAAATAAAATGTGCTATTAGTATTACTTGTGGTATTACAGATGATAGAGGTTTGTGAAAAGTCATAAACTTGGTTATCTATGTAGTCACATTTTACCTTCACCTTTTTTATTAATAATGAATATTGGTATAGATTATGGGTGTGAGGTAGGCTTGAACCATGCTCAGTGCTCATGGAGAGACTGAATGCTCCTTAGTGGTGATAAGCAGGCATGAAACACCCATTCTGCCTTTATATTGAATATCTCTGTTTGAATTCCTAACCACTTCCCAGCATGCCTTCCTTCTGTGATGGTCTTGGTATGCTCCATTCCCAAAGCTGCACCCTCTCTGCCCTTCACCAGTGACTGGTGTGTTCCTCTTAAAACTGGCACTTGTCTGTATTGACACCTTTCTTCTGGGTTCTGAGTTATGGGTCCAAATGAAAACAAGTACCTTTTTACAGCATGACATTGACAAGCTCTTAATATTTGCCAAACCGGGGCATGGGGGTAGGGGGGAAGAAGGGATGGGAAGAATACAATATAAAAACACATTCAACAACAGAAAAAAACAATATGACACCACTAGAGTCTAGGGACTCTACACCAGCAATACCTGAACATACCAACACACATGAAGCAGAAGAGAATGACCTTAAAAACAACTTCATGAAAATATGAGGATATGGGAAAATCCCTTAAAGAAATGGAAGAAAAAACAAACCAAAAAATACAAGAAATCAACAAATCTCTTAAAGAAGCCAAGAAAAAACAATCAAACAGATGAAGAAAACAATTTTCAGAAGACCCGAAAATTGAAATAGAGACAATAAAGAAAACACAAACTGAAGGAATGCTGGCAATAGAAAAGCTGGGCAAATGATCAGGAACTACAGATGCAAGTATAATCAATAGAATACAAGAGATGGAAGAGAGGATCTCAGGCATTGAAGATACACTAAGAGAAATAGATTCATCAACCAAAGAAAATCTTGATTCCAACAAATCCCTAACACAAAATATCCAGGAGATCGGTACACTGTGGAAGATAAAACCTAAGAATAATAGTTATAGAAGAAGGTGAAGAAACCCACCTCAAAAGCACAGAAAACATATTCAACAAAATCATAGAAGAAAACTATCCCAACCTAAAGAAAGACATGCCAATGAAAGTAAAAGAAGTTTACAGAACACCAAATAGAAAGAACCACAAAAAACCTGGCCACATAATAATCAAAACCACAAACATACAAAATAAAGACAGAATATTATGAGCAGCTAAGGAAAAAGGCCAAGTAGCATTTTGAAGTTTATTCTAAAAGAAAGAAATCATGGAAATTGGTGCTGTAACAGATAACAAGGGCATGCACAACATTTAAGGGGAAAATATACATTTACTGGGGGGAGAAATGTACATTTCCTAAGCCCTAATCTTACTGGTGAACAAGGTCAGTTTCATGGTATCTTCCTGAAATAAAACATAGATACCATATTGAAACTAGATTGGAAATGAGTCCACTGAAGGCTAACTAGGCACTAATGCAAAGAATCAAGGGCTTGAAGGCTGTACTATGTATTTCACTTCAGTGTGGTTCACAAAACCATGAACTTATGTCAAAACCTCTGCCAAAATAGTATTGCACTTTTACTGTAAAATTACTTAACAGAGCCGGGTGTTGGTGCTGCATGCCTTTAATTCCAGTACTTGGGAGGCAGAGGCAGCCAATCTCTGTGAGTTTGAGACCAGCCTGGTTTGCAACAGGTAGTTTCAGGACCGCCTCCAAAGCCACAGAGAAAACCTGTCTCAAAAAATCCAACCAATACTTACTTAACATGTGTAGAAAGGCATTTATTAATAATTGTGCTCATGTAAATAAAGTCCAATTATTTTTTAATCTTTTTTCTCTGACAGAAGGGTCTGAAGGGTATTATACCCCCCGTGAAGAAGAAACAAATGAAATTGAACGGCAGCAGGCTCAGGTCCGTGATACACATGTTCGGACAAGATCAGATGACAGTAACAGAAATGAAGTTGTCAGCACTCAGCAGATGTGTAAGACCTTAATCTCATATCATTTGCTTATATTTTGTGGGGTGATACTCCGCTAGTTTTATTTGCACATTTTCAGAATACAGAAAGCTTGTTTCAGCCCAGGCGGTGGTGACTCACACCTGTAATTCCAGTACTCAGGAGGCAGAGGCAGGAAGATCTCTGTGAATTAAAGGGCAACCTAGTCTACAGAGAGAGTTTCTCAGTAGCCAAGGATACACAGAGAAACCCTGTCTTGAAAAACCAAAAATAAAATCAAACAAGCAAATAAAGAAACAAAAACCCCCCAATCGAAAACAAAACCACTGCATGTTTGAATAATGCTATTCATTTTAGAAGCTTTAGAACTATTGAAACTATATTGGTATTATTGTTTTCCTTTTAGCTCAGATTGTTTCTTGTGAAGTCAGATTGCGAGACCAGTGTAAAGGGACCACCTGCAACAGGTAGGTAGTCTCAACATCCCCTGACAAGATAAAAGAACTATGTGTTCTATATCCTGAGAAACTGAACTTTCTTCCCCATGTCTGTCACTTAGGTATGAGTGCCCTGCAGGCTGCTTGGACAGTAAAGCTAAAGTCATTGGGAGTGTACATTATGAAATGGTAAGCAGAAAGGAAAAATATTTGGGAATAAAATCTTTTCATATAATATCTACTTTCAATGTGGAACATGCAACTTATATTAAGTGTAGCTTTTTTTCTTTTCAGAAATGTTTATTTGGGTTAAAGTCATATACAGAGTAATTTTCTTCTTCATACAGAACTTGAATTCTTTAACATCCTGTGTCTTTTCCTTCTCTGCAAGCAATCCAGTATCTGTCGAGCTGCCATCCACTATGGAATAATAGACAATGAAGGTGGGTGGGTAGATGTCACTAGACAAGGAAGGAAGCACTACTTCATCAAATCCAACAGAAATGGTGTTCAAACAATTGGGTAAGAACCTGAATGGTCTTTTCTGTCAGATGAAATGAAGTTATAACGAGCTAACATATCCTTTGACCCAGTCCTAGAAGAATTTATGGGAGAGTGGTTGCTAATTTTCAAAGCTCTTTTTTTGTTGTTTTTTTCTTTCTCTCCATTTTTTATTTAAGTTGGAAACAAGATTATTTTACATGTCAATCCCAATTCCCTCTGCCTCCTCTCCTCCACTGCCTACCCCCCCCCCCCAGCTAACACCCTATCTATTCCATACCCTTTCTGCTCCTCAGGGAGGGTGAGGCCTCCCATAGGGGGTCTTCAGAGTCCATTGTATCCTTTGGGATAGGGCCTAGGCCCACTCACTTGTGTCAAGGCTCAGAGAGTATCCCTCTATGTGGAATCATTTTATATTAGACTCTCCACATATACAAAGATGGGGAAAGCCTCCAAATTCAAAGCTAAATCTTTTCGCTGAAGGGCATGATAAAATTCCGAATTGTCAAGATATTCCATAAGTACATGTAAATTTATAGTTGGTTCTCAGGGCTGGACAGACGGCTCAGTGGTTAAAAGCACTGGCTACTCTTTCAGCACACCTGGATTTGGTTCCCAACACTCACATGGGAGCTCCAGTTGCAGGGAATCCAGTTTGTCTTGTGGAATTGACAGGAACCAGGCATGAATACCATGAACATATGTACACATATAAAACTCCTATACATAGAAAATAAAAAGGTTTTTTTTTTAAATAAATTATAGCCAATTTTTAAGGTTAAGCAATAAACTTTTCATCTATGTCAGAAATATCCCAAACAAGACTAATTTATTGCATGTTCTTTCATGTAAGTGTAATTTAAACACGTGAAAAGTGTTGGTTAACTTTTTAAGTGTTTCTCAAATTTAGTATAATGTGTCTCATTCTAAACCATGGAACATTTTCATATGTGCTTTAAAGAAGAGTAGTGCAGGCCTTTGAAACATCTTTGTGTTGTCTTTTTCCTTCTAAGTAAAAGAACCTTGACCTTCACATAGACAGCTTTCCATAGGAATTCTAGCATAGACCCTTTCCTTGTAAGTATACAATTGCATAAAGTATCACAAGTTAAATTGGAATCCATTGCTGGGTATAGTGGTGCATGCCTTTAATCCCAGCATTTGGGAGACAGAAGCAATCGAATTTCTGTGAGTTCAAGGCCAACCAGGTCTGCACAGTTAGTTCCAGAACAGCCAGAGCTACATAGTGAGAACAGGTCTTGAAAAAAGCAACAAAAAAATCAGAATTCATAATTATAAAAAATAATCCGATTAGAATTTTCCTTGCAAATCAGTGTCCTGACTTGTCAGAAGTGCAGTTTTGTGGTTTTAGTCATTGGCATTGTCTCTTTTTAGTACAATGCTATTAGTTTATTCACTTAGCAAAGTATATAAATCATCACCAATAAATAATATTAGTATAAAACAGACACTGGTTAAAAATACATTAAGGAACAGTGTTTCTATCTTAAACTACATTTTTTGGTTGTCCTTGATAGAAATGCTTCAGAAATATGAACTGTGATCTACTTTGTAGGTTCTGCATTTTGTTAATTTTGTAGGATCATACTATAAATTAAGAATAGTAAGCATTGAATTTGAAACTGGTAGAAATAAGAGAATATTAAAGATTTTACATCTTTAATACTAAGTAGGGAAGTTAAAGGGTGAACCACATTGAAATAACATTGCAAATTAGCTGTACATCAATAACAAATGATGTTTTTCAAAATTTGAATATATGTAATCCAGTTAAAATTTTAATATAAAATAATTTTCTTAATCTAATGTTTCCCTTTCTGGATGATTCATGCAATAAGAAGGGTTCATTCATTGACTGTAGACCCATTAACAATACTGAATAATTGAATAACCACTTCCTCTTTAAGACAGTTGTCGTTTTTTTGTCTTGTACTGATTATTGTAAAGGCTTAAACTGATTCTAGAGAGAAAGGTCATTAGTGTATAGGTCTTTTTTTGTGTGTGTGAACTAGATGATGTGTATTCATACTACTTGTTCGGACATTTTAGTAAGAACGTTTAAAAGACAAAGACCTGAGCTGTATCAGGAATTATATTGTTGCTAATGTCCATAAGCAAATGATTGACATTTCTTTTTTTTTTTTTTTTGTCTGCAGCAAGTATCATTCTGCTAATTCCTTCACAGTCTCCAAAGTAACAGGTTAGCGACCTTTCCTTATTTGTTTTCTTACCATGTATAGGATGTCTTGCTTTAAATGGATTCATTTGTTTCATGCTTTACTTTTTCAGTTCAAGCTGTGACATGTGAAACTACAGTGGAACAGCTTTGTCCATTTCATAAACCTGCCTCACATTGTCCAAGGTAATGCTTTCCACGTTTCCTTATCCACATAATTAAATATATGCATTTGTGCATGTCCCTACATGCACTAGTCACTTAATGTGTGTGACATTGGTCTTGTGATATCTGTTTTTATCTGAAATTCTGGTTCTTTTAATGTTTAGAATTGTTTATGATCTAGAATTGTTTCCCAGAGGGAGCAACAAGACACCACATACTGTATGTACCCAAGTACCACTATTGTACCTTCTCTAAGTGTTAGCTATTCCCTGGTCTCACATCTTACACATGATCACATGTGTTCATATGTGCTACAAAGAGGTAGTACTAATTTACATGAATATAGTAAGATACCACACTGGTGATATAAACATCAGAAATTTATTTCTCCCATTGCTGAAAATTGGAAGTTTAAGACCAAAGGTGTTCCTGACTTGGCCACTAATGTGGCTCTCTTTCTAGCTTATAGATGGCCACCTACTGTGCAGCTTTAGGTGGTGGGAAGAGCTCTTTCCTCTCTACCATTTTTGCAAGGCCACTAATCCAATTGGATGATGGCTCTTCTCTTATGACCTCACTTAGCCAAATTACCTCCATAATGACCCTCTCCTTCTCCAAAGTGTAATGTTGTGGGTTAAGTCTTTAACATACACTTGTGGGACTGACAATAACATTCATTCTATGAGAAGTTCTTCCAACATCTTAACATCATTATCTAGTTCCTAAATTTGAAGAATATCATTGCAATTGCCAATAAGATTGGAATGGGATTCTTCATTTTTTGGCTGTAGGAAGTCTCTCACTTTGAGATGTGGTGTGGTCAGTTGAACTTGCAAATAGATATAGCCATCCTGTATCCTTTAAAAGAAATTAATCCCAAAAAGAATGTGAAGAAATATGTCCTCGTGGATTCTGTATCTGGCAGGACAACCCAAAGTAAACTGTGAAATAAATAACTATTAAATAGATGATAAATAATTATTATTCAATATTAATGGAAACTTTATATACCTTATATGTAAATAATTAGAACTGTAAATATCTGTTCAATACCAAAATGAGTCATTAGCATTTTTATTCAGAGTTTTTGGCAAACGTGACTCAAGGACTGGTTATTATACCACTCCTTTCTCAGTAATATATGGAGTGATATTAAAACAGCCAAACAAGCAGCCCTCCCTTTCTTTTATGTTTACTTTTCTAAGTAAAAACAAGATCAAGTTGGAACTATTGCCACTGACCTGCAACAAGCTAAACACTAGCTAAGAGTAAGGTGCAGCCTGAGCCTGGGGTGAGGGAGATTTGGCAGCCATAGGAGGAGAATGAATACCCACAGATTTCACATTCAGTGAAATCATTTCTAGTCAGTGGGGACATATTTCAGTTCTCAGAAACTCCAGATAGGTTCTCTAATAATAATCAACCCTAAAAAAATTAATGGTTCTGTCTTACATATACTATGAAGTATACACAGTATAGAATATTATGTGGTATTGTACAAATTTTAGAAGTAACAGCTAAATCTATTTCTTGAGGAATATCTATCTAAATTGGTGAGGTTAGATTCAATTCAGTTTTTTTTTCTTTTTATTAGCACAAATAGAAAACTGAAGGATGCAACCATGTACGAGGGATTTTCACATAGTTATTGTGTTGAAAGTCTCATATACTATGTAAAATATTGTTTTTTTCAGTATCAGTTTATATTTCCTTTAAGTCCCTACCTGGGGTGCAAGGGACACACACACACACACACACACACACACACACACACACACAGAGAGAGAGAGAGAGAGAGAGAGAGAGAGAGAGAGAGAGAGAGAGAGAGAGAGAGAGAGAATATATCAATTAAGAAGAAGCAACTGGTTATTTTTTCAATTAGTTTCCTCAACTCCAGAGATGGGATGGATTTAATCATTATGGACTGGATATTTTGACTTAAAAATAGTAAGTTTTTGGAAACTTTTTAAAAATGAGCCTAGCCAATCAGATATCTACATGGCAATGGGATATCTGGGGGAAGAACATTCCATGCAAAGTGAGGAGAATTGTAAAGGCCTTGAGGCATGAATCCATGGCTTAATTTGTGTTTGAGGAATAGCTGCCCTTAACTGGAACTTGAAAAGCAGGTAGAAGAGAAGCTGCACATAAATTTATCAAATACACAGAACATATTATATCTGCTCATTTGTTTTCTTTGAGGAAGAAAGGCTTTGGGATAAGTGGAGGAGTGGCATATTTGGGCTTGCAACTTTTAGTTTAAACATGTGTAAATTGATTGGAGAGGACCAAGTCAGGCAAGGTCATAAGGGAGGGTGTTGCTGTAAGTTACACAGTGGCTGATCATGTCTGTACTTACTGTGGTTTAAGTTCTTTTAGGGAAGCCCTCACTTAGGTGTTTTAAGTATGACTGATAAGAATTGCTGTTCAGTTGAATATAAAGTATGAGATGAAGAGGAACCATGGCACAATAAAGGCTTCTGCAGAGGTCCCTGCAATAATGGAGTTGCATTGTATTGTGATGAGGAACCCATTGAAGAACAGGACTTGATGAAAGACAAATTTTATTTTACACCAGACAAGTGTGAGATATTTATCAGATGTAAGTGTAAGGGCTGAGGAATCGGTAGGGATTCAGAGGAGAATTAAGAGAAATCGCAGATGGAGATGTTAATTTGGAAATTAAATGTCTGTAGATGAAACTAAGACTGAGACTGAAGAAGACACCAAAGATGTGAACACATACTGTGTCATACAGGCCTTCACTGTGATTTCCCATCCCATCCACTTGCTAAATTCTGCTGACACTGAGTTCCAAACTCAGATGCGTGGGGTTTTGTTCATGTTTCTTTCTCCTTTGAGCTCCCATGTCAGAGGGCTTCTGTGTAAACTTAAAAAAAAAAAAGATCTTGGTTAAAACCTGAAAGTAAGTGAAAGAAGCCACTGTGCCAACTACTGGATTGCACAGTTGGTCTATTTCAAGAGAAATACAATGTTGAATTTATTTCTGTATAGGATTTTAGTTTTATTATTAAGAAGCACTGAATTTACCAGCCTACATTATGTGTTTATTTTTATTCAGAGTGTACTGTCCCCGCAACTGTATGCAGGCAAATCCACATTATGCTCGTGTAATTGGATCCAGAGTTTATTCTGATGTAAGTACGCTACCTCGTGCAGCTCCTGATATCTCCAAGTATATGAATGTATACTCATTTAGATGTGCATATATGCTCTTTGTGCAGCTCCTGATGTACCCAAGTATATGAATATATACTCATTTATATGTGCATATTTGCTGTACATAGAGTCGGGGCGTTTCAACTGGTACACATATTTTCAGAAAAGTTAATCATCAAGGTCACTGAAAATGAGTATTTATATAAAATATGCTTGTGTAATTATTTGACTAATTTTTCCTCATGCCTTGCCCATATGTAAGACACTTAACAAGCGAACCTGGAGGCATTCTTGGGAAGGAAAATGCTGTTTACTTCTGTCTTTCTTTTGGTTCTTCTGTGTCTGTGATGGGAGCTTGGTAGTTAATAAATTGATCAAATATATGTATCATATTCTCACTCCAAAGAGGCATTTGACAAGTAATAAAGGGTCAAAACCAGATAATGTATTAAAATACATATGGGAGGGAACTATCTGCCCATACATTGTAATGTGTGACTTTGTGGTTAGAAAAGGTGCTCCAACAGTGATGGCTTCAGAATGGATACACACATCACAAGTGAGTTTTGTAGCACTGGTCATTAGAGGGTTGTAGGGCAATTGTTCTGGTGGTAGGAATGGAATCTAGCAGGATATGCAGGTAAGAGTAGATTCCTTGGACACAAGAGGCAGCATGGGCAGCTCTGGGCAGAGAACTGAAGCTAAAAGGAGAATCAGGAGGCAGGGAGAAGGATGGGGAAAGATGAAGGCAGGGGGGAAGGAGATGGAGATTCTGTAATTGTATGCTGACGAATTCACATTTCATTCGGTGGATATCTGGAAGGCACTGAAGATATCAAAGCTAGAGTTACAGAAACAAATGTAGGAAGTCTCCTCTTGGTGTACGTATTCAGTGGAATATTCTAGAAAATTGGTTGTGCATGGTGGCTAGGATTATGTACTTCACCTCACTTCTCTTATTACATTCAGGTAAGTTCAAGCCTTCCCAGTACAGCTCTGTTTTGCTAAGCCTCCAGCCCCAGGCTTGGTTCTTTCTTAAATGCCCTGTGGGTGCCAGGAATTTGCCCATAATCACAGTCCTTCCTGAAAATTTTCTGTCATGAGAGTGATCTCTATTTCTCAATTATCACTTGGTGAGGTACTTAGTGAGCCCTCCTCTCTGGTAAGATGCCATGCTTCTTTTGACCCCTATTACTGCACCCTGTTTCTCACACTAGCCTATGTTTCCAGGCAGTTTGACCTTTCTTATGATTAGTCAGCAAGTTCCTTGAAGGCAGCTGCTGAGCAATTCAGTCTTTGCTTTTGTCTGCCAAACTATCTTCAGTTAGGACACAGATCATGGAAAAGGAGTCATTCACTGAAGGTTTTCCTTTAATTTCCAAAATTGCTCTTTTTGGTCATGTCTCATAAAAGTCTTTGAAAATATCGTCCCCACAACTATACCTTTAAGGCATCTCTTTCTAGTGATGGTATTGCTAGGACTTCCACCCTGGGATCTTAATGTTGTCTTGGTGAAGTGTGTGGGCAATATGTATTGTTAGCTAGAGTGAGTTGCAAGTATAAAGATTCCTATCACACAGTAACAGCAGAGCTGTAGACTACATCTGCCAATCTTCACTGCTGCCACAAAATATGTTGTCTCTACTTAAAGTTGGCATGGAAAGGTATGGGGGAATCAGCCAGCTTCCTCTCTTTTTTTTCTATACAGCCAGAAGTATATTGTACATTCTGCTGCTCTGCACATCTTTTGTAGCTCATTACAAATCATAGTAATTCTGCATGTGTTCAAATTGTACTATATTCACAGATGGAAAATATCATTGAAATAATAAAATCATCTAAAGTATGGATAGGAAAAGATACTGCTTTTGAACTCAGTAGGAATGCCTGCTGAGTGCATGCTTGCAAGCAGAAAGTACTCTAAAAAGCATCTACAGGGCTTGGGGTTTAGTGAGTGTCATATGCAAGCATTTTGCTGCCTTGAGGAGGAAGTGCTGATTATATTATTTTAATAAAACATGAGGAATACTGAAATGTGCAGAGAATTACTGTTAATTTAATCTATTATGAGCAGCATCTGTCCTGGATATAGTGACCAGTGTGTTCTGGGCTTTAACATGCTGAGTGAGATGCTTCCTCTACAGAGGGAGGAGACGCAGGGTTTGATAGACAGCATTTTGTCATAGAGTAAAAGCAGAAGGATTAGACACTCTGGCCTTCAGGCTGTTGGAGATAATAAGTAATGACTGATGCCACAGAATCCAGAGAGCCATGATAAAGCAAGTCCAGGCCAGACACACATGCTTGTGTGAACCTTAAAACCCTTACAGAATGTCAAGTTGAGGAAGGACCAAGACCCTTCCTGCTGTTTCAAGGCTGAGCAAGGTATCCCACCACAGGGAATGGGTTCCAAAAAGCCAGTTCATATACCCTGGATAAGTCCTAGTCCCACTGCCAAGGCTGTGACCCCCACCAGATCAAGCCACATAACTGTCAGTGTTGATCCCCCAATGGAGGCCTTACCTCTTCTGAGGAGTGGGTGGGGGTTGGGGTGGGTGGTTGGCGGGGGGAGAAGAACAGGGAGGGAGAACTAGGGTTGGTATGTAAATTGAAAAAAAATAAATAAAAAAGCTAGAAAAAACCTTATGGAACCATCCACATGCAAGCTGAGATAACCCGAAGGAGGCCTGCCACAGGCTAGGGCAAGACTACACACTACTAGGATGTGAAGTGGATTATGGGATGTTGTAAAACCTTATGGGCATCCTGTGCAGCATTGCCTCAATTCCCAGCTATTGATGTGTTTCCATAGAACATTTTAATTGAAGCCAACATTTGAGTCCAGGGAAGGCTTCCATGGGATAAAAGAAAGGATTTCACTTTTGGAAGATGGTGGCTTTAAACATTGAACACTTGGACATGAAACATTAAACAAGGATTCTTCTCCATAGAATTTCTGTTTTGTTTAGATTTTGTGGCTGAATATGTGAACATGGCACAGTAAAATAGCTGTGCATAGATTACTTTTGTTAGAGCCAATGCATCTCCATTTCATGTATGCCTGCATTCTGGCAAATGCATCTTAGATATGGACAGAGCCATGGTTGAGTTGTGTATAAGTGAAATCTGAATATCTGGCCATCTTCTCCATACTGTGACTGTTTCATCCCATGTCCCTATACCCATTAGCAAAGCATGAGACTTATGAATGGCAAATAATGCTTGAAGAATTAAAAGGAATTAATCGGCTTTGTGTTGCTTTGGTTATAAAATTGTTACTAGGACAAGACAGGTGTTCCCCATATTAGGTGGTGGAGAGGTTTTGCTGTGATGGCTACTTTAGCTTCTGCATTCAAACTTGAGAATTGGTTTGAGGTGTGACTTTCCAAACACTCTTTTATATGTGAAACATTATGCAACAACTGCTCACTGGTTTCACAAACAGATGCTAAAGACCTCATACAGTAGAAGCACAGGATAAGCAAGTCGGGAAGGGAATTTCTTCCTAAGGGCATTGTCTTTGCTTCCACAGCTCTCTAGTATCTGCAGAGCAGCAGTGCATGCTGGGGTAGTTCGAAACAATGGCGGTTACGTGGATGTCATGCCTGTGGACAAAAGGAAGATGTACACTGCTTCTTTTCAAAATGGAATCTTCTCAGAAAGGTAAAGTCAGACAAGATGCGCATGGCTTTACATTTTCGTCTGTAGTCTATCTCATTTGTTGCTAGTATCCAGTTCTACTTAAAGTGATGGCTGAGTGGCTGAGTGGCTGAGTTTCCTTTGAAGCCTTACATGGCTGCTGGCCCTTCTGGGCCGAGAGGAGTTGTAGTACCAGACGTGAATGTCTCCTGCAAGCTTAGGAAAAAGCAACATGAAAATCGGATTACCCAGAGAACCACTCTTTTGTTAATTGATCTTATAAAAAGGAAATTGCTTTCATCCTCTTTCAGATTTTCTAGATTAGTTTTCATATTTAATTCTTTTTAGGTGTGCAAGGCACTGAGTATTTCTCTAATCCAGTTATCTGACAAAGTATTTGGCCAAAACAATGAATCTTATTTTCCCTAGAAATAAATTCTCTTTTTGATTGAAACGTGGATGCTTAGTGTGATGTAAATGAACTCTTTCATACTATCGTTTGCTGCTCAGCTCATTAGTGTGACACATATTTCCTGACATGAGAAAATGTATCTATTCAGTTTATAAACTATTAACAAACATTAAAAGAAATGAACTTTCAGTGAATTTTTAAATGATCAGTATTTATGGAACAAATGTGAAGTTCCACTTATTTGTGCAGATGTCTACATTTTAGCTATTTCCTGAATCATATTTCAAACTCATAGCAAAGATTCAGGTTTCTAGTAGTTTCTCTAAGAACACAAAGACTATCCCATGGAGAATCCACATTGCCTTTCCCAATTAAGGTGAACACATTGTGCGTCTGCTTTTGGATGGGAGTCTATCAGGAGGCTATGGCTGAGATGTCGGCTTTCTGCAGCTTGGCGCATGACCTTCCTAAGCAGGCAGAACATATAAAATAGGTTCCTGAGTTATTAAATCCAACACATCTTTTATAATCTAAGTGGGTTTCATTTAGCCCTCACACTTAAAACTTGTTTTAAGAGTAAGTAATATCCCACCAGAACGGAGGATAACATTTAGTTTTTAATTATTGTGACTATCCCAGCACTTTCACTGCCTCTGGTGGATTGTTCAGCTGAATAATATGTCTGAACCCTAATTTATATATGTGTTAGCTGAGGTTCCAATTGGTTAAGTAATTGATGTTCCCAGGGTCATGTAACAATCAATCTCTAGGCTTAACTCTTAACTCACTGGTTCCGTGAGTTCAGAGGTACAAATTTGTCCAGAATAGCACTATGTCCAAAGAAACACTGCAGACACATACACTTCCCAGGGCTTGTAGCCTATGCCCTGCAAAAAAGGATGATTTTGATTGCTTTTATCCTTTCATGAACACCCGGCATGGCACCTGAGTGCTTTGTGTGTGCTTATCAACACAAGAACTATCACTTTCTTCCTCTAAAATTCTCTCCTTGCTTATTGCATGAGAGTAAATATAGAAAGGAATTTCACTTTGTCCTTAGGAATATTCAATGTGTCCATCTTTAAGCTTTATTTAATTATTGCAAAACAAAATTTTGTTTGAAAATGCAAATAATATATGTAGTTACAATAAAAACACATAGCTCTGTATTGTTCTTACTGTCTGCTTTAAAATGAAAGTAGCTCCAAAATATCCTTGGTGAAGACAGATAAAGAGAGAAAACAAGAAAATTAATTCCCATTTTAGTGAGGAAGGTTTTAGGTATTTACAAATTTGAACACTAAATTTTATTAACTTTTTTTGGAACTCTCAATGCTAAGACTTAAGACTAGGTGATGGTAATATAATGTATATTTTATTAGAGTTAGGAAATGGTAATAAGCTAGTACTCTTTAGCATTGGTTAAGTATCAGCAGCTTTAGGTTGTAAATAATTATTAATGGGATAAACCAACTGCGAAGTAAATCTCAATATCCCCAAACCAGAATGAAATAGCAGTCTAACTCTGCTGTATCAGGATCTAAGGAGGCAATGCATGAAAACATGCCCCAGATGCTGTGAACCTGTATAGCAGCTGCTCTCCTTCCTTGGAAGCTTCTCAAGTTTCTTTAGTAAACTTTCAGTCCAGTCAGCAACCAAGGTCTAAGGGATTATGTCATCCTCCCCAGAGCTTCCCAGTAAGTGTAAATTACAGAAGTTTGACACAATTGGGCCATCTGGACTCATGGAGCTACTTGCTTGCTTGTCCTCAGAGAGAATGATTTATTGGGAGGATTATAGGTACAGATGACCTCAATGTATCTTTTGTGCTCTTGCAGTTTACAGAACCCAACAGGAGGAAAGGCATTCCGGGTATTTGCTGTTGTGTGACAGGGAACTCTTGGAAAGGGATTGGGAAGACTGCTCCACATGCCACAATTCTGAAATTTGTATAGAACTGTAACTGTACAGAAGAAAACAAGCATTGCCAGCCCACCCCCAGAGTGCAAATGCATATCATTCTCGAGAGACAAAGTCTATAAAATAAAACATGGGACATTAGCTTTGGGGAAAGTATTGAACATTTAATGGTTTTAGAAATCCTGTGTTAAATATTGCTATATTTTCTTAGCAGTTATTTCTACAGTTTATTACATAGTCGTAATGTTCTACATTCCGTATATTATATTATGTTATATGGTGCTTTGTATATGCCACTAATAAATGAATCTAAACAGTGAATGTGAATGGCCCTTAGAGAATTATCTGGTGCATTGAGAAGCAATCGACCCTAAAATGGAAAGAAACTCTGAAGTCACTCCTTTACCAGCCCACTGCTATGTTCTTACCTATGTGAAGTCTCTAATTGCCTTACCCTTAGGAGTGGGCAGTGTTTCTCTTCTGTTAAGTTTCATTGTGCAGAATATCAAGTCCTGACGTTGCACTTGTTATTTTGTATAAAATAATCCTTTCATTTCCAAGTAAAAGTATTTGATACCTTGGGAATGGCCTCACTCGTCTGTGGGGTAAAGTCCAAGTAGTGTTGTGAGAACATTCCTGGTGATCATTAGTAGCTAGAGGATGAGGTGGCAGCCAGAGCTTGGTAGCATTGTTAGAAGTGAGTTCCCATGGTTTTCTTTTGTATCCTGGCAAGTACTCCTGCAGGCCAGGAAGTATATTAAACAAGTCTAATGAGGATGAACTAATGCGTGACATTACTATTACCACTGGTTTTCATAATGGCAAGCAGCTTTGTGTATAAACCTTCCATTAGTGTGATCTCACAGTGGTGATATATTTGTTTCTGTGAAAATGTATTGTGCTTTGATACTTAAATTCTGTAAAATGTTACTGTTAGTATTTTTTTCTGAACATAATTGTTTCTCATAAATGTATTAAAATTAATGTTTCAGAAGATTATTTTCACTTTTGCACACATACTTTGATTTAGAATCCTTCTAAATAAATGAGCACAGTTGATTTTAGTTTTCTAAATTTGACCCACTGATATCAGTATAAACAAGTGCTTCCTATCAGAAGGCCACAAAATCCACCTAACCATGTAGTTACTTGTCTTAGGAAAATAGTCATTTATTTAGAAACATTAAGACATGAGAAAATTTGAATAAGAGGAGAGCTATGTAATTCATAAAGGAGAAGGAAAGTATCAGAAAGCAAGGTAATGATTATAATTATGAAAGAGTCGAATAGGCAGTAAATACTTGAATTATTTTTAAATGAGTAGGTGTTTAGAAGGAGGTAAAGTAGAGATAATTTGCATGCAGGGATCAGGTCAAGCAAGAAAACCGGGTAAAACAAAAAGAAAGATAAAAAACAGAGACAGAAATAGTTTCAGAAGAGTAGTTTCTGAATAAGCCAAATTGTATGATCATTTGCTGAGTCCTGGAAGACAGTTAAGTTGTTCAAAATGTAATCAAGAGTTATAAAGCATAATTATCTGGAAATCCCCCCAAATGCACATTACTGTTTTGTTTTGTGTTTTTAATTGGGATGTATTTACTGTACACAGAGCTAGATTTTTTATAAGGGCATTTTGTAAAAGTTTTCATTATAACTTTCCTGTGTGTGCATGGCTTTCTTCTCATGTGTGGTCTGCTCACAGTTCTCCCTGCAGAATGCCCACCATTTTTGACAGGCATATGGTTCTTCATACTTGTCCGTAGTCTGCAGTTCCAATGTGAATCTTTCATATTGTTGCTGTATCTGCAGCTTACCTCTTCCCTTCATACTGCTCCAGTGTAGAGCATCCCTCAAGCCCCGATAGAATTGCTCCCTTCTTTAAATTTCTGTTGCCTAGGAAAGCGAAACCCTACTGTAAAATCATTTGCTTCTTCATAAGCGATTTAACACATAAGTTGTGGCTTTGGGTAGCTTACTTAGCTCTTCATCCCTCTATGACTTCACCTGGAAAATGGGACACATAGTGTCTTAGGGAGATGGTGCTGAAAATTGAGACATAATATATATGATGTGGTAAAAGAAAGCATTGAATACCCAATATGCCATCAGCATGTGTGAGTTTTATTATACTCATTTTTTATTTTTATTTTCCTTTGGAAAATTGTTCACCTATCATATTACACTACTGTTTTCTCCTGGTGAACTTATTAATTTCCCATGGACATATTAAAATTAATCACTTTCAAAAGTTTACCTTGACTACCCTTTAATCACTCTGCTTATTTTCACTGATCCTTTGATGGATGCCTCACAAAATATGAAATGCTGCATAAATTTTCCTGCAATTCCTCTGATATGAATTAAATTATGTCTACTATAACACCCTTTAATTTGTCTGTTAAAAATCTGCCCTATATTATATATAGTTCTTTAAACTTAATGAGTTTTTTTTTCCCTGCTCAAGATGCAGAGAATCAGTGACAGATGTGGGGCCAGTCATATACAAGTCACTTATTGCCAAGTCTCAGGAAAGACTGGAAGATGAAGCAGGAAACACTGAAGAGCTGCAATATAGATAGGATGCAGAGCTAGGAAACACCATTCTTTAGACTCCTCCAACTATTGCAATCATCAACTCGAGAATACTGTAGTTACTTGCACTGGGCCTACACAAGAATGCCTTATCAAAAATTAGTGAAGGAAGGAAGCATGTTCGTGAATCCACACCTTTAACCTCTTGTATTAGGTTTCTTTTACTGAGACCCAAAGCAACTTTGGAAGGAAAGGAGTTATTTCTCTTACATTTTGTTGAGGAGAACCAATGCAAGAACCTGAAATAGAAACCATGACTAGATTGCCCCAAGGGTTTGTTTGGTTTGCTTTCTTACATGACCCAGACCACCTACCAAGGATTTGAACTACCCATGGTGGAGTTGGGTCTTCCCACATCTAATGCTAACCAAGATAATGTCCTGTAGACTTGTGTGGAAGCCAATTTGATAGAGGTATTTCCTCAATTGAGATTCCCTTTTCCCAGGTGACTCTAGTTTTATCAAATTGAAAGAAAAAACTAACCAGCATAGCTCTGACTATTGGTGGTTTCTGGGAGGAGGGGACTCACATTCTTTAGTTGTATATTTCCTGCTGAGCCCACTAAGATCCCGTGGATATCTCCAAACCATTTATCACAAGGATGACCCTGGTTAATCTCAATGGATCACCAAACAAAATAGACATGAACATGAGATTTTGTGGGGAGAAGAGGATTGAGAGTGGTTAGTACACACAGCATAAGTGTAAATATGGTAATAAAATTTTAAAGAATGAGCTCTTTGAGAATGGTAGTTTTCCTACCCATTTTCTGCCAAAGAGTAAAATTATATGGGTGATTTTTATTCAAATGGAAATTGCTTTCTAAAAGTTGTTGGTCAATATTATTGAATGAACAATCTAGTACTTCAGCATTTTATTCCTGATGGCATAAGTAAATATTTTCTCACACAATCATACCTGAAGGCAACACAATGATAAAGTATTATAGTGATTAATATGCCAACTTCTCTTATTTAGATTTCAAAAAAGAGGGTCAATATTAATAGAATAGTGTTAGTATCACTACTGGAGCTTACAAATCTGACTAGACAGCATGTTCTTTTATAGATCTTCATTTATTAGAACAATGTGTATTTTAAACAAAGACCACTTCCAATTTGTTAGGTAATTTGCACAAACTGATGGCCATGTATTTCCTTTAATATTTTATTCTATGAAAATTTCATATATTTTCACACTGTATTTTGGATATAGCCACCCTCCCATTCCTCCTTCCCCCTCCCCTGGGCACATCTTTCCAACATATCCCCTTCCGAATTTCATATCTTTTTAAATATAACCTACTAATTCCAGTTAGTACTTCCCAAATATGCATAGGTGTGGGGTCACACAGTGGGGTATGACACTCCACAACTTCCCCACACAAACCAAAGAAAAGTGACCATCCTCTCATCAGCAGCCATCACCTGCTAATCATTTCTCAACTAGAATTGGGAAATCAAGTGCCTCTCTCCCCTCCAGGCTGGAATTTTTGACGAACTGGTCTTGCAAAGGTCTGTTCAGATAATTACAGCTGCCATGAGTTCATGTATGCAACAAATTGTCACAACCAGAGGTTAGCATGTTCCAGCATCCTTCCCATCTTCAGGCTCTTACATTCTTTTCCTTCCATCTCTGCAATGTTCCCTAAGCCCTGGAAGGCTGGGGCAGGATTGAAACACAGATTTTATCTGCTGCATAGCACACACAGTCACTTATTCTCAGCACTTTGAATAGTTACGAGTCTTTGTGTTAACTCTTATTTCCACAATAAGAAACTTCACTGACCAAGGTTGAGAGCAGCACATGTCTGTAGATGTAAACAAAAATATTGAGTAGAAAGCAGTTTGACAATACAGATGTTCAGAAAAATCAACATTAATAGATTTTCTCCTAGGTCTGATAATTTCCTTATCCAGAAAGACCATGTTTACAGGACCAGGCTGAAATCTCTTCCATGGAATCGGCCTCAAATTCAAAGAGGAGAGCAGTTATTTACTCCCATAGAAATTCTTACCACTGTTGCATCATTAGGCACAAAGCCTGGCAAACCAATATTATAACATGGGAATTCCAGCACAGGGAAAGACCATTAATACCTTCTATCCTCCAAAAAAGCAGCCTGCATAGCACCTTCCAGCACTCTAACTAGCATTTTATATGCAATGGCTTGTAGACGAATGAGGGAGAAAGAATGACATACACTGGGGTTATGAAATGACATTGTAATCTTACACATCATTTGCTTCTAGTAAGAAACCACAGGTACATGGTTGTATTCTTGTTCTCAGTTACTGGTACACAGACTCTAAATGTTCAGAAACATTTCCTAGGGACCCGAGTTTCCAGATAATTCTCATCTCATTTCTCTAAATTTAAAATCTGTGCCCTGTTAGTTGATGATCTCTGCTGGATGATGTCATTCTCCATCATCTAGATTATGACTTCACTGAGAGACAGACATTTTACAATCCTGAAAAATGCCACAAATTTGTTAGATGTAGGAAGATTGTAGAAGAGATTTAGTTTTCCTTAAAATTTGTTCATAAAATATATTAGCAGAAAAGGTCTCTAAGAACACCAGAAAAAGAGAAGGATAGTTTTCTGAATTACTTTGGTATTCCTGCACTTAAAGCATCATGACCAGGGAAATTTATAAAAGAAAAGGTTTAACTGGGCTTGCAGTTCCAGAGGGTTGGAGTCATGATGGCAGGCTGAAGGCATGGCAGCAGGTATCACTAAGAGCATATGTCCTGAACTACAATCAGGAGGCAGAAGGCATATTGAGAATGAAATGAGTCTCTTAAAACTGCAAAGCTCACCCCCACTGAAACACCTCCACCAACACCTACTCCTTCCCCAAGAGTTATATCAAATGGGGATAAAAAGTTTTAAAACATGTGAGCCTGTGGGGGCCAGTCACAGGCAATCCACCATAAATTTTGAATGAGTTGATTGATTACTTTGTCCAGAGAATAGAATGAATTATTTTTACTCCCTCAATTTATAAAAGAAAGGAATATAAACTGAAACGCACATGCCATGCTCATAATGGCATGGGGATCCTGAAATCATGACAGCTAAGTGATTGGATATTATACTTTCTACTTCCAGTCAGGTGTCTTCTTAGACATCACTCTTTGTTCTTCAGATCCTTTTTGCCTAAAGACCCTCAAATAAATTCAATACATGAAAATGGAAGAGCTCATCAGACAAAAAAAGGACAAATAAGCAAATTTTGCATCACTTGATACCAAGATGCAGGCATTACAAAATCATCTCTAAAAATATCAACAAAGGCTGTTTAGAAGAGGTGTGTTTACCAAGCAAGAGCAGACTATCATGGAAATGGAATAGTTTGAAGGAAAAAGTATCAGATTTTTGGATATTAGTTAAAACTCAGTGACTTGATTCCTGATTGTGAGAATAAAGATCAGTTCCAGAGATCGAGTGTGAATTAATAATGAGAATTTTTATAAGCAATGCGAAAGAGGAAGATGTAATTAAGAATGTCTGGTTTGAAACTACAACAAAATGTGTATATCCATCCAAATGCATGACAATATTACAGTGTAATGGCATGTAAAACTCAGAGCAAACTGTGACTGAGTTTTTATGAAGACTTTTTATGTTATCATATCCATTTTGCTCCCTTTTTGTTGGATACCATCGAGGTTTTATTAAACTTTTATTATAGATAATGTTATTATGATAACTTTCTCACAGTATTGATAAGAAGATTAAATGGAAGAACATGGTAGAAATTACCTAGTGTTTCCAAAATACTATGTAAATTATCATTACATATGCATAAGTATATTTGTAGAGTAAGATGATGAAGTTAAAATATTACATTTTCTCTGGGATTGCATAGATTTTTATCCCAGATTTCCATGAACTATTCTCAATTATCTTAAAAAAATATTTTGTAGTATGGTTCGGATACAGAATATTGGTATTTAGTTATTTGTTTGGATGTATTAAGTATTTTTGTAGCTGTTGTAATTGCAGTTCTGCAGACAGTATCTCAAGAAACATGTATGCTTTTAGTAATGAAGCATGAATGTTGGGGACTAAGGTGTTAGCAGGACCATAATGGTCCCTTTGGTGATGGTAGGGGATACTGATCTACTTGATGTCCTTCTCCTGTCTGTCTTCTGTTAGTTTGCTGGTAATTTGTTCATTTTTTTTGATTTGGCACAGAATCATTCTCCATAGACTATTCTGCCTGTGTCTGGCTCTGTTACAGATTTTTTCCTTTCAGTAAGGACACTAGCCTAGTTGGATTAGAGATTCACCCTACTCAAATATGGTCTCTTCTTAATTACATCTTTATTGGTCCAAGAAAAGTTACATTCTGGAGTACTGACAATTTGGAATGAAGATTAGGTGACAAAATTTAAACTGTAAGTGTTAACAAAGATACTAACATATGATATCATGACAATCAAGATGGAAAAATTTTCTGAAACACTTCCAAAATTTTCTTGTACTTTCCTGACAATTCCAAATTCCATCAGATTGTGGGAATTAATTTTTGAAAATCAATATTGATCAGAATTTTCTACAGAATTCTCTAAGTAATTGTGTGGTACCTACTGTCTTATTGTTCTAAGGTTTACCTCTATTGTTAAATTTCTTGCAACTACTATCATCAATAGTATTTTTTTTTTTTTACAAATACAGATAGCTTATCCTTTTACCTGCCAACAGGCATTAAAATTGTCTTGTATCTTATCTACTTTGAGCAAGGCTCTAGGAACCTTTATGAATAACTCCTCGAATATACATTTACTTTCATTTATTTGAGGTAAATAATAGAATCATAAGTCACATGGGACACCTATGACTGCATTAAATTTTGCGGAATTATTTTTTAAAGTGCTGTGACACTTCAGATTTCTGCAAGGATTTGCAAGAACTTTTGTTTGTGTGAATTTGGGCAAACTTGGTGGTTTTACTCTTTCTAAATTTAGCTACTCAATCTGTGTGTAATGATGCCTTCTGTATTTTTCTTTTGCATGTATTTAACAGGCAAACTGTTGAGTATCTTTTTACTTGCCATTTGTTTTTCTAGTTTTGGTCAAGTATTTTGCCCATTTTTAAGTTGTATTATTGAGTTATGGTAGTCAGATTATTTTATATATCATTAATTTGAGGTCTTTGTCATCAATATATAATTCAAATGTTGTCTTCCACTGAGTGGCAGAAATTATAAATACTAGAAAAAGCCATCTTAATAAACTTCTTTGCTTTATAGCTTGTGCATCATCCCTAGGATAGATGTAGTTATTGAAATGATTTTCTCTTAATATTTCCTCTAATGTGTTATAATTATATACTTGATTTAATTTTGGTGCATAGTGTAAGATAGAGCATGTAAATATATAGAAAGTTTTTTTTTTTTCTCTGTGGACATTCAGTTTTCTATGTAACATTTATTAAAAAGGATCATTCTTTCTCCACCTTCCAGTATGCTTCCATTAGAAAACATATTTCAGGAACTACTCTTCCAAAGATGTCTGATTGTGATCTTAAAAATTAGTTACACATATCATCTTAAATTTTCCAACTTCTCTGTTAATAAAAGGAAAAATCAAGTTCAGTTAATGATAATCTAACCCATATATCCAATGTATTATCATTATTGACTAAAATATTTGCTATTTTTTTCTGAGAATTAATTTGATATTATTATCACTCCAAATATTTTATGATTGTGCTTGAAAGATCCATTTGAAAAAAAAAAAAAAGAACGATCCATGTGTATCTATTAATTGACTTTTGTAGAAACATAATCTTCATGAATTTTAGTACAGCATTATATTTAGTGCATTATTCCCTAATGACCGAGAAATGCTTAGCTATCTAGCAAACAACATTGTAAACACAAGACATTTATATGTGACATAAATTATATAAGATACACATGTAAATTATCATGTAAAACAACCCAGTTATCATGTGAAAGTGAACTTGAAGGATCAAGGCTAATAATTAGGTGAATCAAGTGATTATTTGATAAAAACCAAATAAACAAGGCTAAGGACTTAAAAGAGGCAGGACTGCAGGACTGATGGTGAGGTAGAGAATATGGATTAGATAAAGTCAGCAAGACTTTGTTATCAAGTGTAAAAAAAAAAAAAAAGGAAGACAATCCAGAAACACTCCAGGTTTGTGGTTTCTTGAGGGGGTTACTTTGAAATTATAAATGCTATTCAAACTAAAAGCATATTTGCTAATAAGTAACTGACTTTAGTAAGCTTGAAATGAATGTATGACATCTGTTACTAGTGTTCATACTGGCACTTCAAATATTTTTTTTTTTTTGGTTTTTTGTGACAGGGTTTCTTTGTGTAGTTTGGAGCCTATCCTGGCACTCGCTCTGGAGATGAGGCTGGCCTCAAAATCACAGAGATCTGACTGCCTCTGCCTCCCTAGTGCTGAGATTAAAGGCGTGTGCCACCAATGCCTGGATAATGCTTCAAATATTAATAAAGATACCAGTAATTAATAAATTTTGATGTCATTCTGAATGAAAAGTATAACCCGGCCAGAACTTGTTCTTCAGTCTCCACTGGCAAGCAGCTGAGTTGTAGGGTGATTATCTGTTCTTCAGAATGAAATCAAGATAAGCCCCCAAGAAATCTTTCCCCTATAAACTGATAGATTATATAGGCCACATATATTTCGTCCAGTTTTTCTGAAATAAGAAATCAACCAAATATTTGTCAACTCAAACTCAAAATTAAGTCTTCCCCCTCCTGATACATGGGCAGTCACTGAATGTCACGGTTCTCTAGGTTTATTTGGTTATTCTTTCAACTTATAGTCTATCCTATTTGATGGTTATTGTTTCTGACCTCAGCAGTAGTCATCTATCCCTTCATCTATCTCTCTTTTCCTTCATTTCTTCCCCCTCCCTCCCTCCCTCCCTCCCTTCCTTCCTTCGTTTCTTTGTTCATTCATTCGTTCATTCCTTCCTAACTTCATCCCTTCCTTTGTTTGTTCCTTCCTTCCTTAGTTCCTTCCTAACTTCTTTCCTTTGTTAGTTCCTCCCTTTCTTTCTTCCTGTCTTTCCTTACTTTAGTAGGTCTCATTTCATCTCTAAATCAACAGTCTAGTTCTAAGCTCAATTACTCCCCCAGCCTTTGAATAGTCCCATATCCAAAGGTGAGAACTTTAGATATTTCCACCTGGCTCACTCTTATCTCGGAAGAATGCCTAGACATCCTTTAGTTCACAAGTTCTGGTAGCTAAAGATGTACTCCACAGTGTAGAGTGATAGGAACTCACAAAATAAATAAATATACTGTCAAGTGACAGCCCTTCACTGAATTAGACAGTTCTTTTTTCAAATCAGGATTTATAGTTTTAAACTGTATCATGAGTCTCAAATTTAAAAAAAACAATCTTCAAATGCTCTCTATGGAGCATATAATGAATACTAACTTGAAAGCTCACATAAAATCAATCTTCATTTTAACAGCCTATTAAGTATAATATATAAACTATTTATGTATAAGAAATGTTTAAAATTTGAGGAGTACACTTAAAATTTACCTTGTAGAATTTAATTAATTTTCTTGGTATGAAGTAGAGGTTGTTAGGAAGAAAGAGAATGACTAATTCAAAGTGACTTCAGGGCTGCCAAAATAGCTCAGTAAGTAAAGTAATCAATGGGAAAGCACAAAACCTGAGTTCGGATCTCCCAAAACAGCATAAAAACAAGGAATGGCAGACAGCACATGCATGTAACCCCAGTGTTGAAGGATGGGGCAGCACGATACTGAGGATTCAGTGGCCTTCCCATCTATCTGAATGACTGACCTTGTCTCAAAAGTAAATTGGAGAATTAATTGAGGAAGACATCAAAACACTGACCTTTGGCTTTGCATTGATGAATACACACACACACAGACACACACACACACACAGACACACACACACACAGACACACGTCTCCATACAGAAATAAATATGGAACAAATAGTGGATTTTCAATTTGTTGAGATATGAATGTTCCTTTGCAGTCAGCAAGTAATGGAAGTTTCATTTTGTAAGGATTACACAGAAATCTTAAAGTAATTGATATAAATTATCATACATAAAAGGAACAAAAGAATTTAAAGGTGTCATAACCTCTCAATAATAGAACTTTTGCTCTAGCACTGGAGAGATGATCAATAGAAGGAAATAAGCATAATATCATACTTATTGCAATGGGCTGGAAATTGTCTCCTAGCTTTTTATATGTATTCAATTTAACAAAATCCCACAAATTTTATAACACTGTTATATATACACTACATGAGAAAAAAAGACACAATTCCAGAATCCAGTGAATAACAAATTTGCAAACTGTGTTACCTCTTGGTTACAATTTGTCAAATAGTCCTGGTTTCCCTAGCCATTAGCAAATGAAAACTTGGGTTCTTTTATTACAATTTAATTCCTTATAATTCAACTCACACTTTACACATCACACTATAATTATATCTCTGTATATGTAGTTATGCATTTACAGAAAGGCTTCAAAAACATTAAAGAGGCCTCATCAGAGTTAATAGAGTTCATGGAAGCCTTATTGCAGCAGAGGCAGAGAAGTGATATAGATGGGGGAGAGTTGTTTGGATAAAAGACGCAGCTGTGTAGCTGGACAGCTGCTAGACACACTTACAGAAACAAGACTATGAGCTCACAGAGGTGAGTCAGGCTTTACCATTGATGTCATCTATGGAGATTTAGTGTAGAGTCATGGAGGACACCAAGGCAAGGTACAGAGACTATCCAGAGGATGGACAATGAGATGATGGACAGAGACTATTTGCGTAGGCTTTATCATCTGTGTGGCCAAACTGAGGTGATGTCCCTGAACATTCTGGAGGAATGTTGTTAAGGTTCCAAGGTGAGATTTCTACATGTTCTTTGTGTAGTTATTTAGTGCTATGAACGTTCCTCTTAGCACAAATTTCATGGTGTCCCATAGTTTGGGTATGTTGTGCTTTCATTTTTGTTGAATTCTAGGAAGTTTTTAATTGTTTTCTTTATTTCTTCCTTAACAATGATGATTCATCTGAGCATTGTAGGCTTTCTGAAATTAGTGTTGTTTTTTTATTCTAACTTTAAGTTATGGTAACCCAATAAGATGTAGGGGGGTTATTCCAACTTTTTTGTATGTGTTGAGGTTTGCTTTGTTACTGAATTTGTGGTTAATTTTATAGAAGGTTCCATGAGGTGCTGAGAAAAAGCTATATTCTTTTGTGTTTGGGTGGAATGTTCTGTGTCTGTTAAGACCATTTGACTCATAACATCTCTTTGTTCCCTTATTTCTCTACTAAATTTCTATTTGGCAGACCTGTTAATTAGTGAGATTGGGGTGTTGAAGTCTCCAACTAATAGTGTGTGGGGTTTGATGTGTGATTTAAGCTTTAGTAATGTTTGCTTTACAAGTGAGGTTGCCCCTGTACTTGGGACATAGATGTTTAGAATTGAGACCTCATCTTGTTGGATTTTTCCTGTGATGAATATAAAATGTCCTTCTCCCTATCTTTTGATTTATTTTAGTTTGAAGTCTATTTTGTGAGATATTAGGATAGCTAAACCAGCTTGTTTCTTAGGTTTATTCAATTAGAAAATCTTTTCTCAACACTTTACTTTGAGGTACTCTCTATCTTTTAGGTTGAGGTGTGTTTCTTGTATGCAGCAGAAGGATGGGTCCTGTTTTCATATCCATTCTGTTAGCCTGTATCTTTTTATAGGAAAATTGAGATCATTGATGTTAAGAGATATTAATGACCTGTCATATTTGGTTTGGTTTTGATGGTGGTAGTGTTTTGTGTGTTTCCCTTCTTTTGAATTTGCTGGTGTGAGGTTATCTGTTGTCTGAGTTTTTTGTAGGTGCATCTAACTTCCTCGGGTTGTAGTTTTCCTTCTAGTACTTTCTGTATGGCTAGATTTGTGGAGAGGTATTGTTTAAATTTGATATTTTCACAGAATGTCCTGCTTTTGTCTGTATATGGTGATTGAAAATTTGCTGGTTATAGTAGTCTGGGCTTGCATCTATGGTCACTTAGGGTCTGCAAAACATCTGTCCAGGACCTTCTGGCTTTCAGAGTTTCCACTGAGAAGTAGGCTGTAATAAGTCTGCCTTCTGATAAGTCTGCCTTTATATGTTACTTGGCCTTTTGCCTTTGAAGCTCTTAATGTTCTTTCTTTATTCTATATATTTAGTGTTTTGATTAATATGTGGCTAGGGGACTTTTTTGTTGTTCAATCTATTTGATGTTCTGTAAGCTTCTTGTACCTTCATAGGCATATCCTTCTTCAGGTTGGGAAAGTTTTCTTCTGTGATTTTGAATATAATTTCTGTGCCTTTGAGCTAAAATTATTCTCCATCTTCTATTTCTATTATTATTAGGTCTGATATTTTCATGGTGTCACAGATTTCCTGGATTGTTATGTTAAGAATTTGTTGGGTTTAACATTTTCCTTGACTGATGAATCTATTTTCTCTATTGTATCTTCAATGACTGAGACTCTCTCTTCCATCTTTTGCATTCTGTTGGTTATGCTTGCATCTATAGTTCCTGTGAGTTTACCCAGATTTTCCATTTCCAGAATTCCCTTGGTTTGGGTTCTCTTTATTGCCTCTATTTGAATTTTCAGATCTTGGACTATTTCCTTCACTTGTTTTATTGTTTTTTTCTTGGTTTTCTTTACTTTCTTTAAGGGATTTATTGATTTCTTTCATTTGTTATTTGTCTTTTACTCCATTACTTTAAGGGAATTTTCATTTCCTCTTTAAGGGCCTCATCTTCATAAAATTATTTTAAGGTTGTTTTCTTCTGCTTCATCTGTGTTGGGATGCTCAAGTCTTGTATAACCACTAGTTTCTGGTGGTACCATTTGCTCTTTATGTTGTTAATTATATTCTTACACTGCCTTCTACCCATCACTTCTTCTGGTTGGTTCAGGCGGAACATGTGCCTACATGGGTCTCTCTTCCTTGATTTGGGGCAGATGGGGACTGTGGTTCCAGGGGTCACTCTTCATACAGGTACAGGTGGGTTTCTTGGCTCAGGTGGTCACACCTCCTCCAGGTGCAGATGGGGCACGTGGCTCCCTTGGTTAGTGATGCAGTGGGGGAATTGTTGGGGGCAGGGAGAATACTGCTGCTGGGTCACTGGGACTGGGGTAGATGGGCTAGAGTTTAGAAAGTGGCTAAGACCAATGGAGCAGGAGTCTCACTATGTGCATATGATATGATAGTATACATAAGTGATCCTAAAAATTTTACCAAGGAACTCTTACAACTGATAATACCTTCAGTGATGTGGCAGGATACAAGATACTGACTCACAAAAGTCAGTAGCTCTCCTATATACAAATGATAAATAGACTGAGTAAAAAGCAGAAAACCACCACTCTTTACAATAGCCACAAATAACATAAAATATCTTGGAGTAACTCTAAACAAAACAGGTCCTACCCCAAGTGCATGAAATGGTTTTTTGGAGCCCATTCCCGATAGTGGGATACCTTGCTCAGCCTTGATTCAGGAGGTACAGGCTTGTCTTGCCTCAACTTGGTATGCCAGACTTATTGACTCCTCAAGGAAGCCCTTACACTCTCTGATGAGTGAATGGGGGAGGTGGGAAAGAGGGGAGGCTGGGGGTGGCAGGAGAAGTGGAGGGAGTGGGAACTGGGGTTAATATGTAAAATTAAAAATGAATTGTTTTTAAATTTTAAAATAACTATCCATAAAAGAACTCATATAAGTTTTTAATCAGTTCTTATGCATAGCCCATGTGAAATGTTAAGTATAAATTCTTTCAGCAAATATACTAACTACACACTAATCACTCACTTTCAGGAAATAGTAAATGAAACTAAACTAGACCAGGGATGTGAAAATATAGGTAATTTTTTGTAATTTAATTGCTTGGAAAATCCTCCAGAATTTGGAAGAAAGCCTTTAAGATTTTCATTTAATAATGGGTATAGCATACAAAATATTACATCAATGATACAATATGAAAATAGGCTGAAATCCTGTTTTTGGAGATTTATAGTCCTATGTAGCTTAAAGACATGATCACATGCTAAAAACATTCTAACAGGATTTGTTGATAGGGTGAACATCATATGATGCACTTTCACAATCACAGAGTGTTCAAGCATTCATTCAATATGACCTTTCAATGAAATAAAGAAATATAGTGTACATTATCAGGCAATTACTGGTATAATGTGACATGCTGCATGCCAATACATATTTTAAATAAGTAAGAGTACATTTTAAAATATGGACAAAAGCTCTAGCATAATAAACACATAGCTAGGAAATGGTCTTTTATCATTGGCAAGGACTAATTACTGTAATTGCTTATATGCATGTATTTGTATATATGTACAACCTTATGCTATAATTCTGTGTGACTAGAGATAGGAGGTTTGATCAAATCAGCATCACCACACACACTAGCAGTTGTGATGTCAACATCAGTAAGGGTAAGAAAAGCTGTATTTATGCATATGGGGCTTCTTCCCTATGTGTGATTGGTACGGACAAGAACTACATTATCAATCACTATATGATACATGAATGTGCTACAAGAAAAATTTCAATTTGTTGTTTATAGCTCAAACTGAGTTAATCATCTAGGTTAATGTAAAATTTGTCATACATGAAATTAATAATTATATAATTGTGAGTATATGCAAACTGGGAAACATAATGTTTTTAACTTATCATTTAAATTATGATTTTAAAACATGTGAAGCAAAATATCCATAATTTATTTGATAATAATGTTTCCTTTTTATTGTTTTGGTTTTTGAGACAGGGTTTCTCTGTATGATTTGGAGGCTGTACTGGAACTTTCTTTGAAGACCAGGCTGGCCTTGAACTCACAAAGATCCACCTGCCTCCCGAGTGCTGAGA
The DNA here is from genome assembly GCF_003668045.3 of Cricetulus griseus. Lineage (NCBI taxonomy): Eukaryota > Metazoa > Chordata > Mammalia > Rodentia > Cricetidae > Cricetulus > Cricetulus griseus. The sequence continues at coordinate 143,399,532 of NC_048595.1, read as the reverse complement.
TTAAAGGCGTGTGCCACCACTGCTCAACTGATAATAATGTTTCTTTTATGAAGTTTATTTATTGGTCCAAAGTTTCATACACATATAATATCCTTTATACAAATCATTTCTGTTACCCTGGTCCTCCTTTCACTGAACCCCTTCTTACCAGCAAATCTCCCTTTTACTTCAAACGTCCTTCTTTTCTGAGGCCATTGCATTTAAATAAAATTGCTTTCATGAGCACAGGTAGTGGATGGGTATTACTCACTCAAACAAAAGCAACTTACAGGTGGGCACACCACTGAGAAATATGACCCCTTCTCCCAGTAACCGTTAAATGCTCATAGTTCCTCAGGGAAGGATGGGACTTTATGAGCCCTTCTCAGACAAGATGGACAGCCATATAAGATCTCATGGAGATGTTGTGCAGATAGCCATTGCTGTTGTGAGTTCATGGATGCAATGACAGTATCAAGTCAGAAATTGTCTTACAGCACTCCTTTCCATGGGTTGACTCTTCCATTGTTTCTGCCTCACTTCAGCAATATTCCTTGAGCCTTGGTGGGAATGACACAGATATTTGCTTTAGGGCTGGGAACTCAATAATCACTCTCAGCATTCTGATTAGTTATAAATATCTTCATTTTGTCCACTGAAAATAGAAACTTCCCTGACCACGGCTGAGGGGTGCACTAATTTATGTATATAAATGACAATGTCTAGAAGACAGTTTGAAAACATCTGTTTTGCAAAAGCACACTAGTAGGTTTTCTCCTAAGACTGTTACCTCCCTATCTGTGGGCTTTTGACCAGATTTAGACTACCAGGCATAAATTCCTCCTGTAGAGCAGGATTCACATTCAATCACACAACAATTGATTACGTCTTAAACAGTCACTCCACTATTGCATCAGTTTTCATATCTTGTCACACAGGTTCTCCCTCAGTACCTACACTTGACATTCCCAGTTGCAAACAATGGCTATTCAAGACTTCCTTGCAGGGACTCAGACCCTACTATACATTGTCTGACTTCAGATGTGTTGTGAAGCCACATAAAAGGATTTGCTAATTATTTCAGGAACAAATAACAGTGAGTGTGTGGTAGACCAAAACTGCTGACTTCTGGCCAGAAAGCAAAAGGAAAGAATTGCTAGAGGCCATGAGTTTATGTTTTATTTGTGAACCATATCTCTAGTCATTTCAAGTCATCTCAGCCTCTGGTCTTAAAGGTTCTATTACATCCTTGATAATGGAAGTTTCTGTCCTAGCCTGGTCCCATAGCCATCTAGTCTAAAATAAACACATAGAGGCTGGTATTAATCATAAACTGTATGGCCATTGGCCCGGGATTAGTATTGGCTAGCTCTCTCTTAATTATTAACCTATTTTTATCAAATTATGCATTGCCATGAGGCTATGGCTTACCAGTAATGTTCTGTCATGTTATTCCTTTGGTGGCTACATAGTATTTCTCTTCTTAGACTTCTCCTAGACTGGTAGCCACACCTATATTTCTTGCCTGGCTATTGGCAAATCAGCATTTGTTCATCAATGAATAAAAGAAACATATATTCACAGCATACAGAAGAACATCCCCCATCATGTCTTCTTTTCTGTCTAAATAGTAGTAAATATAAATAGTAAAATTATAACAAAACAGCTATCAAGCAAGAAATACAGTTAACAATAGTCCACGAACATTTGGCAAAATTTAAAGAACACAGTCTATCATCTATCCTATTTTTGTGAGTCTAAAGTTTTATATGTAATTTATCTTTTATCATAACTAATGAAAATAATAACCATAACTATCTGTCTTCAACTCCATCAAAGACAAGAGAAGGATAATATATAAACTCTAGAATTGACAGAGACATCTCACTGGCTGGAGAGTCACCCAAAGTTCCTCTGTAACGTTGAGGCATCCCTCTTCAGCCTATAGGCTCAGAATGTCTGGGAGACTTTTTGATGAAGCAGGACACTTAAAGGACCATCCTATTCCTTGGCAAGTTCAGCAGTCACTTTTCTTTGTAACATGCTTACCCAGTTTGTACAGCATGCTGTCCAGCAGTCTGGGCAAGAGCAGTCAGTTTCTTGTCCGAATGGCGCTTCCTGCCATGCCGAAGGCAAACTCCATAACAAGATTCTCCAATGCCCATCTTCCTCTCTGACATAATTAGTGCTGCTAGGAACAGTTGTGTCTCATTGTCATGAAAAACCATAATAAACCATTTATATTCTCTAGGTCTTTGAAAGATTTTGAAAAACTACCTATCAATTTGAAATGAATATCTGTTTATAGAAAACCTAACTAACATAAGTTTTGAATATTGACTATCCATAAACTGTATTTAATTATACATTACATTTTTAAAGAGCTGTATAAACACAATACCTAAACAAGAGTAGAAATATACATATAACAAAATTGACCTTAAATTTGTATCAATAAACCAAAAATCCATACAAATATATTCATTTCTATATCATATTCTCCTTTTTTATTGGCAAGAGATTGACTGTGATTATTAATCATTTATAACCAACTACGTTGAAATGAAAACAAGCATTTATAAACAATATTTGGGAATTTAGGTGTAGTTCTCTCCAAACTGCTTCCTGCTGTTTGGGCATGCTATCACTCCCAAAGGATCCTGAGTAAACCCAGAAACCTGGCCAAATCCTGGCTGTAGTAGTCTGAGGCTGCATTGTCTCAGTTGTTTGGATGTTGAATCACCTAGGCCACTGCAATAGGCAGGGATACTAGACTATGAGAAGGTTGGGAAGAGAAACATGGGAAGACGCCATATAGCCACTGAAGGAGTAATTGTCAAAGCATTAAGGATATTATTAAGCTTACCCTTAATAATTAAGAGAGACCTAGCCAATAAGAAGCATGAGCCATTGCTCTAACAGTTTATAATTAATATAAGCTTTTGTGTGTTTATTTTGGACTAAATAGCTGTAGAACCAGGCAGAACAGAAACTCCATCTACACATCCTGGTAGTATAACTCTGGAGATAAAGCCTTTAATACATGGGCATGGGAAACATTTACTATACAAACAATGCTTTTATTAATGCATTCTTTCTTTATGTCTATATATGGCACACAATACTACATATTATAAAATCCTCGTACAACATATGGTATGTAATAGAATAAATAAGAAATTCATTCAGCTTAGGTATTTGTGTTGAGTTCAAACTGGGCTCAGTCCCACCTGTAGATAAGGAAGATCTTGAACTCCAGATCCTCCTAGTATCACCTCCAAAAATGCTAGTACTATAGGCATGCACCATCATATCTAGTTTATTAGATACTGTGGATCAAACTCAGGGTTTTATGAATGCTAGACAACCACTCTACCAACTGATTCATAACTCTCACCCATGAGAAATTTATACATATTTAAATTCTAAAATGTGAATTAGATTTATTGTGCTTTATTAAACTGTTACTAAGTCTAAATATTATTATGTACATTGTATTAACTCTTCTCCCTCATTCAATCAACCCATTTACAACTATATAAACAATAAGCGGTTTTATCATCATGTCAATTGGGGAATATAGCAACCCTAAAAAGAAGAAGCATATTCTCTCACAGTAAAAGAGAAATAGAATAAGACAAACCCACAGATAATTTCCACCAGTTCCAATGGCTGTTCACCAGCTCTTTTGGTCAATATGATATTCTGGTTGACAGTAACCTTCAGTGTAGCCTTGCCAGAGAAAGCCAGGCTGGTGCTCACCAGCCAAGGACTCCTCCACGTCCTCACACACTGAGTAAATCTTTGCTTACTGGCAAGCTTGCCCATGGCTTGGAGTGCTTGACTGGAAAGGAGAAACAGATATAGATGTGAAAACCTGAACTCAATAAAGGAGAAATGGAAAAGTTCAGGAAAACATAAAAGGCAAGGGTTGGAGGATTCATTTTTTTAATGAACTTTTAGAATGAATTAAAGTGAGGTATATTAAAGTGAGTATGCACTATGAAACTGAGGAATGATTTTAAAAGTTAGGTAAGAAATTCTCCCAGAAATCACATCACATAGCCATAGATAACATAAAATAACTGCTAAAAGGTGTTAAAACCAAAGACATAATTATATAAGTCCATGAGAAGTTCAAGACAGAAAAGAGAAAAACACAAGAGGCATTGGAATACATACGCCATGTTTGACAAAATATGAAGGCAAACTTGTGCTTGTGAGTTTTGTGAGAAGAGAAAGGTAAATCATGCCCACTATAGAAAACATTAATAACAGCACAGAGAGAAAATTCTAAGTATTTCCAAGGAGAAAGAAAAGAAAAAAAAAACTAGGAAAAGAAATGTACAGAGGATATAAATATTTCCACAATACTGTTTCAATTGTCAAAGATACAATATTTTTAAGGACTGAAAATTAAGAACTTAAATTCATAGCACTTTCAGTCCATCAAGCTAACTCCAAATGCTGGAGTACAATATGAATGTCAGTCATACAAGTTTTCCTAGTTTGTGGCCTGGAGAGACACATACTGAAAACACCCTCAGCTGTGGCACTCAGTTGAATGGGAAAATGATTACAAGTTGGTTCTGTAAAAAGTACAGTATGTTAAGTCCCCATTTCTTGTGTTTTTGATAATGAGACAGCTGTCTTTGACAAGCTGTTCTATTATTCAATACTACTGATGTTACAGGGTTGGGCTTTTGGTTAAGATTTTCTCCTTAAACAGAAGTTGAGTGACTTCCAGTATTTCCATGATGAACTAGTTCTTATAATGAAGAGTCCTTGGATGTACTTCAGATACAAGACATAGGGAATCTCTGATGGGCAGAAGAAGGCAAAACACTTAGCAGGCTCAAGGCTGAAAGAACTCAATGGCAGTGAGTTCCCTACACAACTTGTCCATGAATCCTCAAATCCTGCTTTACTTAACTATAAAGATTCTTATAAAACTACAAAAAGTCTTTTCTCCTATTTAAGATACAAGAAAAATAGGGATAGGACACATTTTGGGGAATACCTCGTTACTATAGGCAAACACTGGCAATAACAATCTCCCCCAAATTATAGCTCCTTAAGTAGCAGATGGGTTGATCATCTACCCACACCTACCCCAAGGCATCAGGCAATGTTCTGATTTTCCCACCCAAGTACTCTAAACACAAGGGAGAAGTTAATCTCCCACCCTCAACTCCATGAGACAAAGGTTCCCATTTAACTTACTAGAGGACTAGCAGGTATCCTGAACATGAACTGTCATTCCATCCATCAGAAATAGGCCACATCTCTATGTGTTTGTACCTCCCTTCTCTATTACCTTCTCTCTGCCTAGGAAACTGAAGATTTCCTAGCTGGAGATCAAAAAGACTTAACAGGTGGCACAGGCAGGCTGCCCTCCTCCCTTCTGTTCGTTCAGTGGGGAAGTGAGCTTTCCTTGGGATCTGAGGAAGAACTAGGTGGTTACCTGAACCTTAGGATAAACTAAGGGAAGGTCCTTTTACCTGGATGGCATATACTTGGCAATTTCTATGACAATGTGTGGCAGAAATTGGCTAACTGCAAGCCCACTCACTTGCCAGTCTTCAAATAATTCTCTATAACAGAGGGGAGAACATGGACAAACGTAGGTGCAACTAATGTTCTGAAATGACTGAATTATAGTATCTGTGAATTTGACCTAACAGGGTCTCAGTTATTAAAGGGCTTGCCATGTAAGTAAAAGGATATGAGTTTGATCCCAAAATCTGTGTGAAAAAAGCTTAATGTGGTTAGCATTCACTTGTAATTCCAGTGCTGGAAGTGTATAAAGAGGTGGTTCCTTGGGCCCACTAACTATCTATCTAGCCACTTACCAACAGATACATAAACTACTCATACAGGAACACACACACACACACACACACACACACACACACACACACACACACACACACACTCGTGCTTAAATCATCTTTAAATACAATTGCCCACTATTACTGAAAGTAACAGGATGAAAAATGATGGAATGTCAAAGTCAAAATGGCTCCACTAACATCATGAAAAAAGTACTTGAGAAACAAAAGCTATTATGAAACGTTTCATACTGATTAAAAGGAGTGAATTTGTGAAGACACCATGGAAGCCCTAAATATGCATTCACTTAATCACAAAACTTCAAAATCAATGAAGCAAGAGGTTGTCAAATGATAAGGAGAATACACAAATTTATAATCATATTTCTTAAAGAAATGTGTTATTTTTTCTACAGTGAGGAATAAGACAATTAACCTCTGCTGTTACCATAACCATCAAATACTGTGTGGTAATAAATAATAAATCAAGGAAGACTTTTATTCTTGAGTCAAGATTTTCAAACATACAGGTGTGCATTGCATAAACACAATGTTAATGACACTAAGCCTGATCATGGGTGTTTGTCAGTTGTTTGCACATTGAAAATTATGCAAAATATTATTCATGGAAGACGACCATGGCACACACCATAATAGTGGTCCTCTTTCTGAGACCTCAGACCACAGAGTATAGAGTACAGGAGATGCTGATTGGAGGGAGGAGAGGAATATTCTTTCCATTTCTTTCCATTTCATCAGTGAAGTGACTAGCATTTCACTAGTCAACACACTCAAGGCCAAGTTGTAATTTAGGTATCAGGAGTAGATATCTTCCCCAAGAAGGGGCACTAGACTTGTTCAACACAAGCTACTTTAAAATTTAAGTTAAGTGACTGATTAAAATGTTCCCTTTAGGGACACTGCTTTTGGTTTTAAGAATTGGAGTTTAGGCTCTAATAACTGGAAACCAAGTTTTCAGTTTTTGTGTTGGAGGGAATCCCTTACCTTGACTTTAAATTCAATACAGCCAAGCAATGCAGAGGCCATCTCACTGATTAAGACAATAGCTTCATGTCCATGCTTACCTTCATTTCTATATTTTATGTTTTTCCTATAGATTGCTGTGGACTCATCAGATGTCCTCTGTTTTCTTGAGTTATTTCTCTTTTCAGTGTCAGAGGTATTCTTCTGTAAAAATCCATTATAGAATGAACTATGCAGCTCCATCACTTACAGTGTGCAGATATCATTGTTTATGTTGATAGCTTCTTGTCTCAGGATAAAATCCCGGAGGACATGGGATTTTGCCATTTGTTTACTGCACATAAAGAGCACTATGCATTCCATATATGCATGTTGAATGAAAAGGGAGAAGGATTATAATTTTAATTGATGATCTCGATGTAGGGCTGTTCAGTCTACTAAATTTTACTATCCTTAACAAAGTCCATCTTTTTATCTTAAACAAAATAACAAAAATCTTAAGCGACTGCCTTGGCATTTTGTACCTTAATAAAAATACAAAGAAATATAAAAAGAAGTTTAAATGACGTGTGATGATGCCCTCGTTTTGATGCCTGAATACGATGCCCAAATCAGGGCAATCTGAGCACAGTGTACCCTTGGTGCAGAATATGTTGTCAGTTGTTCTGTCTCTGTTGCTATAGTGGTCATGTAAAATATTAACCATAGTGAAAGCTCAGTCAAGAGTACACTGGATCTTCTTTCTCCTATCTTCATAAATTCATTTTTAAAGCCTCACAAAGTTTTTTAAATAAGAAAATACTGAGATATCTAGTGCCTATTAGGACATTCTTCACAAGGTCCAGCTATGTTTATAAGGCCTTCCCTTACAATTTTTAATGTGGTGAATATATTGTTAGACATTTGAATATACTTATTGTAGCAAATAAATTAAGGAAGGAATATTATGATGCTGAATTTTCTTGTAGGACTCTACAGCAACTGTGAGTGGATAGGTAAGCATGTTGCCCAATGTCTCAATTGGGTGCAGTGGCTTGGTTAATGCTCTTATGGGAAAGGTCACTCACTTACTTTACTTTCATACAATTGAGTTGAAGAAAGAGTTTCATGTGCTGTCATGGGTTCTCTGTCAAATGATGCTACTGTGTTTACTTCATAGTTCTGCATCAGTTTAGAATACCTCAAGACTTTAGGAGCTAAATACTTAAGGGAAACAGGCTCATTCTAGATCCCCAAGCAAACTGAGCCAGGAGGTACATTTCCACTCAGCTATAGGCTTGAGGGGTGATCTGATTATGAAAAAGATATTCAAAAAGACATATGCTTGAGAGAAGAATGGTTGATAAGAATTTTGAACTATGAATTAAAAGATGAATAACAGGATATATACACTCTACTTTTGAAAAATGCATATGGATGAAACAAACTGGACTTGTAATTTTCATTCTGCTCAATGAAAGTATTGTGAATTTATTGCAATAAAGTTAATAAGCTCAGAATTATAAAACTGAATAAGTTAAGTCCTTGAATTCTTCATAATCTTTGAGTGATGGCATCAGACCTAAAACTTCCTATAGCCATAGATTTTAAAGACTATTTCCTAAACCACAATTATTCATCCACTACTACCTGTAGGCAAAGCCATCTCAACTAACTTACAAATATTATTGGGGTGGGGAGTGGGGGGTGGTTCATAACTACTTTGGAATAGGGTCTCTCTCTCTCTCTCTCTTTCTTCTTCTTCTTCTTCTTCTTCTTCTTCTTCTTCTTCTTCTTCTTCTTCTTCTTCTTCTTCTATCTTGCTTCCTTCCTTTGTTTGGTTTCAAAAAGTCTAAGTTTCCTAAGTCCAGACACTTTAACTGATTTAAAAATAGCTAGGTCCTGTCAACAATTTTTCCATTCATCTTAGGCAACAGTTCTCTCTCATCACCTTTTTCTGCCTATACAGAGAAATTGAAAGAAAACTGAATGTTGGACAAATCTGGGTTATTTCTGATGTGGAACTGCTGAGCTTTCTGTTTCTTATTTCTCTTATTATTAAAACATGATTTTTAGAAACATCATTTTTATAGGAAATTATAAAGCTGAGTCTTAGCTGAGTCTGGGTTCTGCCACATCTGTAATACTATTTTTTTTGTTCATAATTCCTTTTTCTAAGCTTACCAGAGGCCAAAGCAGCTTTCAGACATATTGTACCACATTCTTTTCCCACTTCACTTTCTGGCCTTTACTATTGTCAACCAATAACAATATTGTTCTACAATAAAAATCCCCTTTATAAAATGTAGAAAATCCAAACACACAATAATTCAAATAATTGTGTATATAGTGTCAGGTGCCACAACATGAGGGGTCTTGGGGAGAGAACTTTGGCAAGAAAGCCCTATGTAAAGCAATTCTTGCTTCCTGAAAAATGGAATATTCGCAATTTCTGATATTTTCACTAGTTAAAGGAAAATACCAAAGTCATCCTTGTGTGGTTTTGTCTTTTTAACTTGAGTCCAAGTTTCCATTTTTATAGGCACCAGTTTCTAAGTCCTTGGTACTTTAGACTGGCAAGAATGTGGTGTTTCTACAGAAACTTCTGAATGAAACTGCTGGTATTAGAGAACTAGGAGATTGTGAACCCATCACTGAAATGATTGACAGTCTCTCATGCCTACATTGCTGTGCATAGTGTCACATGTTTTTAGTAAATCTTAACCTTTATTTCTTCTCTGAGAAGACATCTATAGCTCTGCACCCTTTGTGTGGTGGGCAAAGCTCCTTTTCAATCCAGGTAAGGCTTTACATCTTAAGGGCATGGCTTCTCTCCTGTCAGACTCCTCTCATGCTCAGCCCTACCCCATATTTGTCCACTTCAACAGTTCATGGTGTGTTTTTCTTTGAGGCTCTCTAGCTCTGTTTGTTGATGTGGTAGTTTGAATATGAGTGACCACCATAGGCTTATTTACTTGAGTATTTAGTCATCAGGGAGTAGCATTATTTGAGAAGATGATGAGTGTGGCCTTGTAGGAGGAAGTATATTACTGGGGGTGGGCTTTGAGGTTTCAAAAGCCCACTCGACACAACATCTTTCTTTCTGCCTATGGATCAGCACGTATTTCCCAGCCACTGTTCTTGCAGTGTACTCCCTGGCACAATGATAATGGACTAAGCCTCTGAAACTGTAGGCAAGACCCTAATTAAATGCTTTCTTTTATAAGAGTTGCCTTGGTTATGGTGTTTCTTTATAGCAATTGAATAGTGACTAAAACATTGGGTAAGGATCTTACTCCCACTGGAATACAATTTAAGCAAATATGTTCATCTAAGTCATCCACATGGCTTTGAATAAATGTCTACTGAATCTCATAGTCCTATATATTTTTCTTCATGTGTCAGGTGAGAAGTTAAGTTCATCATTTGTAATTAATGTGCATTCCTGAGGTCTGATTTTATATGCAGACTTGGATCTCAGCTTCTGGTTCTGCGGATGGTTAGCTTCATAAGATGGTGTTCCTGCCATGGTTCCACACCAAGCAAGATATATGATGGCATCTTGTTAGTGATTTTTCCTTGCATTTAATATTCTACATGCAAATAAGTTTTGTTGACTTGAGATATCTCATGTTTCTAAGTTGTTCAGGTACAGCAGAGAATTATCAACAGAGATTTATTTTTATAAAGCCACACACAATACAGAGAAACTGTTTCTGATTAATTTTGTAAACATTAAATTTTATGAAATTAGTTTTAAATTTTGACTTAAAGACCATATAAATGTAACCATCCCAGAGCTCAGAGTACACAATGCAGTGACATTTGGTGCATCCAAGGTATAGAATTAAAACCACAACTCCTATCAAGTCCCCAAACAGTTTTATTGTTCAGGAATTAAACCCGTGGATTCTCCACATTCACCTTTGCTCACAACCCTGGCAATTTCTCATCTTCTCTCTGTCTCTATGAAGGGATTAATTCTGGTTGGCTCAGGTAAAAGAATCTTGGGACATGGGAAATGTATGTTTATTACATTTAGTACAATATTCTCAAGGTTCATTCACATGAGATCTTTTGCCAGTAATAAATTCTTTCTTGTGCCTCCATAATATTCTTCGTGTGTGTGTGTGTGTGTGTGTGTGTGTGTGTGTGTGTGTGTGTGTGTGTGTGTGTGTTTTATAGCTTGTAGGCTTCTTCAAATATTTATGGACATTGAGATTCCCTCTTAGTTGTTTTGGAAAGCTTCTGTTAGCATGTATGCATTTGCATTTGTTTAAATGCCTGTTTTCAAATTTTAAGCTTATACAGCAAAGTGGAATTTATGGGTAATACCTTAAATCTATGTGTAAATGTCTGAGAAGATAATGACACATTTTCTGTAATAGCTGCATAACTTTATATATCCATCCACAATGCATTGATGCTTCTAACTTCTTGCATTCTTACCAATTCTGTGCTGAATTTACTGTTTGTTTCTCTTACTTTAGTCATTCTGTGCTTTTGATTTACATTTCTCGAATGATTCTAAGCATCATTAGATGGTCTCATTGTCTCTTTCTATCTCTGCTTTTGAAAAGTACCTTTTTAAATTTTTGCCTGTATTTCAGATGGGCTCATTTGTACTTTGGTCATTGAACTTTCAAAAAACTGATATGTTGTGAGTTTTTCGTCCTTATCAGACAAATACTTTTCTAACTTTTATTTGCTTCCTTCTAAGAACTATCTTTTTCACTTTCCTGATAAATGGTTTGATGTATTAAAGCTCTTCACTTTACTCATTTTGACTTATTTACTGTTTTGCTTTTTACATGTTCATAATCTGTGGTTTGTGTGTAAAACTAGTCTGTAGCAAAGATGGTACATTGTGAATATACAAGTTTGTGCCCTGGAAGAACTTATTTGTATTTAAATGGACAGTGGACTCCACATGGTAAAAGCACCAGTAAACAAGTATTTTCTTTTCAAAGGCCCTTGTTTCTTTCTTATGTGTTATTATTTATCATTAATTTATTTTAATTTTTTGAGACAGGGTTTTTCTGTGTAGCCCTGGCTGTTCTGGAACTCACTCTGTAGACCAGGCTGGACTCAAACTCACAGAGATCCACCTGCCTCCAGCTCCCCAGTGCTGGGATTAAAAGCATGTGCCACCAATGGCGAGCTTCTTACTCACTTTCCAAGTGCTGGAATTACAGATCTGTGACTTTAGTGTTTTTATTTTGCCATCTAGGTCCATGAAAATCACAGTAACCTGTCAGTATCATTGTGTTCCAGCATCACAGAAATAGAAAGAAGAAGCTTAAATATCCACAAATGATTTGCTGTCTTCTAAGACTGGTTTTTGTTAGAATAAACCAGATGTTTAGTCTTGTCTTCAATTGGTCTAGAAACTTTAAAATCTAGAAGGTTACATGAAATCTTGTACAAATTACCACTTTTGAGAAGAAAACCACACCCACGGTTGATTGTTTCCTCTTTGAGATACAGTAGCAGCAGCAGTGGGTAGAAGAAAAGTAAGAGAAAGCTGTCACTACAAGTCAAGCCTGAGTTTGCACAGTTGTTTGTGGACCTGTCTTCCATTTTGTGGAAATATTTATGCTATAATTGTTTTGTGTTACCACTATATTGTAACTTTATGTACATTCATACTCTCTGTGTTCTCATCATAAATGCAGATGGCAAATAATAAATAAAAGAACAAAATGTTGAAAGTCAAGGAGAAGAAAACAAACAAACAAACAAACAAAGGGGGAAATGTTCTGTAAGAGTTTTAAAAAGCACGTTTCCAAAAAAACCTGAACCAACTGTATTTTGAGAGGAAACTACAATGCGTCTCTACAATTAAAGCCACAGTTTTGAAAACTTGATAATTAATGGTATTTTAGCATATGACTTATTTTGGGGGAATCAACCTTCTAATGCTGAATTTACACTCACTAACAAATTGAGTTGGATGCATTGTTCCCAACACAAAGGTGACAGCCATCAGTGTGTGCCATGGGCCCTGGTACTTCAGGAGGAGTCAGTGACAGGCCACTTAGAACTGAGTCCTCTTGTGTTGACTGGGAGGAGATCACTGGGCTGGCCAGGAGTTCCTTCTAGCAGACGTCATCTGGGTTCTCTAATTTAATAGGGTGCAAATAGATCCTAAAATTAAAAGCCCAGTCCTCTGTTTATTTCTTCTGTTTGGGAAGCAGTCAATAAGCTTCACAAAACATGAGCTCTGTGCTGTGTTTCCAATGTCAGCTGCCCCTGTGGCCAACTCTTGCTTGCTATGAAAGGATGCCATTGACTTCCACCAACTGAAAACACAGGAGGCTGACTATCCAGGAACCCCACTTTATTTTCAGTTATGGCTTCTTCTGTTTCCATATTTAAAAACAAAAACGCACTCTTAGCTCTGGGTTTCCCGTTGAACTAGGTCTACAGCCATAACTGTGTGTCTATATAGAGTTTCAGCCCAAAGGATGCTCAGCCCCTTCCATGAACATGTATAGAATGTCTTACCTTCTTCTTACCTTCCCATCCCCCAAATCTATGCCCATAAATTATGTCATCCCTGAAATAAGACCTCTCTATAGTGAGGTATGCTTGAGGCAGATAGATTTCTGAGTGATATCATTGCCTTCATATGGAGCTGTTGGAAAAACATAGGATACCAGGAAGCAGGCATTAACAACAAAAACAATACACTTGCATGCGTGTATGTGCACACACACACACACACACACACACACACACACAATCTGGGAAAAGAAAAAGAAATAATATTGATAATACAACAAGCCAAAAAACTAAAGAGAAATATATGTTTTCCTGTTCGGGATTTAAAGAGAAAAGCATTACATAAGTGTGGGGACACACACACACACACACACACACACACACACACACACGCACGCACGCACGCACGCGCACGCACGCACGCACGCACGCACGTACTGGTGCGCGTGCGCACATACACACACAAGAGTGGGAGGGATCACATCATTAATTCACATAAATGACTAAAAACATTACTTTAGTAATTAAAGTTAAAAATACAAAGTTTGAAAAAGACATTTTATCACAAAACATGTCCTAGAAGCTTAGAGTAAGCAGACAGATAATGATCCTGAGATGAATGGAGTTATGGAATTTTATTTTAATTAGAGCCATAAAAATATAAGGTTAGCAGTTAGGAAGACAGATCATGAAAATCCAGGCAAACATAGTTTAATGGTAACATAGAATCATACAAGGCTCCTAATTACAGCACTGATTCTGGCTTCCTGTAATGAGGAAGAAAAATAAGCACAGCCCGGGCCACCAGTGTTGAAAATAGAAGTTCTTAGCAAGGACCCAACAGAGAGCTAGACATGCACACAAATATGCCTATACTTGTAGACTTAAGTTCAACAAGTAAAAAACATGAAAAACGTGCTACAAAAGGAACAAAGATCAAAAGAAATGGGAGTTTATCTTTCTTAAATGTAACTCCAGTTGCACCTGTGTTCTCTATGAGAAAAGGCCACTGACTGGATAAGGGTAATAAGTTGAAGAACGACATTCAACCTAGCATTTAAAGTCCTTAATTGTGTACCGTGATTTTTTTCTGTTTCCTATTCTTTTTGATGCCTTTCTTTCATGTTAAGGAATTTGCTTTGCTAAGTTGTTCCTTCATTTTTTTCTATTTGTGTTTAGTGTCTGTTTTGTATGAGTCCCAGGTAATAGTTTAATGACTTTATCATATAACCTGAAGTCATGGACTTCCGGTGTTTTTATTCTTTGTATGTTTATAGTGGAGTGCATAACAAAACACTAAGGTACTGAGATGACAAAGAACATTGCCAAGTTTACAACAGAAATTGTAAAGGCAGAATGAGAAAAAAAAACACGATTTTCCCTCTTTCTGTTCTAATGCTTCACTCTGGTTGTTTTATATGCCTGATCATTTTATCTCTTGTTAAAATTAAGACAATAATTCCACAAATTCCAATAATTCCACAAATAGATACTTCATGGATTATTCAGGACAATGTATTGTGCATGTATGTTCGTATTTATCTCATATATTCCATTATCTGAATTGGATCATGAATAAACTTTTATATTTAGGTAATACTAGGAGAACTTACTTTTTGTTTATACTCATCTGTAATTTTGGTTATATACAATACACCATTACTACCTTTTTGTTTGAATAAAGTAAAACATAAAATTATTTTTGTCTTTTTTATATAACACGTAATAGTTAATAGAAGCATCAAATATTACTTGAGAATTAAATTAAACATGATATTTGGTGTGAATATTTTCAGAATTTTTGTGGTCTTGGCTTAGGTTTTACATGTCTTTAATAGTAAGTCAACATAATTAAGAGACTTAGTCTTTTTCCATAATATGGGAAATGGGAAACCTCAGATACTGTCTACAGTATCTGAGTATTAACTCCTATCAAAATGGCAAAATGTCAAACTCAGGGCATGCACAAGGGTGTGGCAGTTGTCTCTTTGATCAGGCCTGATTTGGAGTGTCTATCACTGGTATCTATTTTGTTTAGAACAAAGAGTATTCAGAGCCATGAAGATGTGAATGATCCCATGGTTAATAGGATTCTGACTGGCCCTCTGAGTTAAAGCAAGACCATAAGAGAGACTTGGAGAGGAGAGAAGTGGTAAGTAGACCTTAGGGAGAGCAGAAGAGTGGGAGAATGCAATTATAGAAGATGTGGGCTTGTTGACACTGACACTGCTCTGTCAGTACACAACTCTTCTAATCCTTCAAATCATGGATTGATTCCTAGCTTATTCCTCTAGAAAGCAGAAACATTCAGTGCATAAAACACATTATGAAATGTGGGAGAAATATGAGAGGGACATATGGTTTGGAGAATTGTGAAACTGAAAAAAGAAATCAAATCAAGGAGCTACACTACCATTGCCATGTGGTTAAATGCAGTGCCAGACCACACCTGCCCAAGAGCACCCAGCGTCTTTTGTAGGATGGGTTATTTTGGTTCATGTCCTGAGAAAAGCCTTGCATGAACATGGAAAATTTTAATTCTAGTAATCTCGCCAAAACCAAGAGGTAGATTTACAGCTAGAGTGGGTTTATTTCCTAAAATACAAACATAGATTAGCCAATCACTGACTAGGTATCTTTAACTGTATATGGAAACCAAGCTAGCAATGGTAACATATACCTGTAACCTCAGCATTTGAGAGAATAAGGTAGGAAAATCATGAGTTTGAGGCCAGCCTAGACTACGTAGTGACTTCCAGACCAGCCAGGACTATATAGTGAGGAATTCTCTCAGGAAAAAGAAGAAAATGGTTAGAATATCTAAGATGAATGATTTCTTAAACTAGAGTTTTATTCATGTCAAACAAGATTTCTATATATTAGATGAAATAAACTTTACTAAAAAGTTGTCACAATGAAAAATTGTCTCTATTGAAACAAGTGAACAATTACAGAACTGTTTTGAGGCTGGAAATGGTGCAGCAATTAAGAGCACAAATTGCTGTAGAGGGCCTGGGTTTGGCAGCTCACAACCGCCTGCAACTCCAGTTCCAGGGGATCCTAGGCCACCATCTGGTTTCTGGAACACCTGGACACAGTGATGCACATACAGAGAGGAATCATATGCATATGTACACAAATAAAAATGAAATTATTCTTTTTTAAAGCTGTATTTTAGCCTAGGAAAAGTACATTTGAGGAGTTTTAGAAACAAAACCATAAGAATGTATAATAGTCTAGATGAAACTAACATTTGTACTGTTCTAATATTTACCACGTATTTGTTCATATTTACTTATTAGTTATCAGGTACCCACAGAGGTAATTAACATTGTTATTGCTACACATGCAAGGGAATTGGTTCATCACTATCGTAAAGCTATATCACTTTGTTTTTGGAATTCCATCCAAGTTGTACTGAATCGAAATTAGCATCAGTTGCAAGAGTCATCTCCCAGATATGTCTTCTTTAACTAAAATATTTTCTATTTTGGATATATGTAGCTGCTTTTTAAAAAAATCTAAAGGTGGAAGTATTAGTATATTTGCATCTTTGCAGTTTCTAAAATGTGCCATTCAAGGATGGTGAATTTGACCTGCGTGTACTCAAATCTCACACAACAGTGTGTATCAAGTATATACACGAGACTCTACAGGCAAAATTATTTTGTTAAATATCCCTTCATTTTACTATGCCTACTAACTTATAGGAACCATCTCCTAGGAGTCCCAGGAATGTGTTCATGAACAAAGTCCTATATAGCTGGCACTGTTCCTTAAGCAGCCAAAGCCATCCATTGTTCTGCATGAAAATAAAGACAGACAACATGTCAGGCATCCCCATTATTCTCAGGGTAGGCTCACACTGGATCACCCTGTTCAACTGTTTGTACTTTCATGCATTTGTGCTAGAGTGTTTTTTGGGGTTTGGGAGGGTTGAGACATGGTTTTTCTGTGTAACAGCCTTGGTTGTCCTGGAACTTGCTGCTAGACTAGGCTCTCTTGGAACTCACAAAAATCTGCCTACTTCTGCCTCCCAAGTGCTGGGATTAAAGGTGTGCACCACTTGGCTGTCTTTACCTGGTGACAAAGAAAGTTATCATTCTAGAACGAGAAGGTAAATTGTACATTCTCTTTATGAGTTTTTGTGCTTTTTATTAAAAATAGATTTTTCTCACATACTGTACTATAATTAGATTACCATTTCCCCTTCCTCTACTGCTCCTAGTTTTCCCCTGCCTTCCCTCCAATCCAGACCTGTTCCCATTCTGTCTCTCATTAGAAAAAAGATTAGGCTTCTACGACATAACAACAAACAACAATAGCCCCAAGAGAGTCACAAGAATCAGAGACACAGTTGTTCACAAATTCAGGAGTCCTACAAGAATATTAAATTGAAAGCTATACTATATATGTAGAGAACCTGGTGCAGATCACTGTTGGCCCTGTGCTTGCTGCTTCTCTCTCTGAGTTCATATGGGCTTTGCTCAATTGACTTAGAAGGCCTTGGTTTCCTGGTGACCTCTGGTTCATACACACTTTCTTTGGTGATTCTTCTCTTCTGTGGGATTTCCTGAGCTCCAAGGGGAGGGGATTTTTGGAGGAGGGATTTGTTGGAGAAATCCATTTAGAACTGTCTGTTCCAAGGTCTCACATTTCTTAAGTATAGTAACATACAGGTTGTATATCTTTAATCCAAATATCCAATTCTAACATTTTTAAAAATTGAAAACTATTAAGCATTAATATGATGTTGTAAGTTTAAAATTGCACATGCTTCTTCATGTGACAAATTGTGATAAAAAAAAAAACAAGCCTGGTAGCTGGAGAGACTGCTCAAGGGTTAAGAACACTGGCTGCTCTTGCATAGGAACTATACCTACAGGGTGGCTCACAATAATAGGATCCAATGACCTCTTATGGTGTATCGGCATACATAAAGACCAAATATTCCTATACATAAAATATATAAATTAATAAAACCTCAAGTGCACTAAAAATGTTAAATAAAGTACCTTCAGATTACACAAACTGAACAGAATTGAAGACTCAGGTATAAATCTACATACCTATGGACACCTGATTCTATATAAAGAAGCCAGAAATATAAAATGGCAAAAATAAAGAATCTTCAACAAATCCTGATATATCTGAATGTCAGCATGTAGAATAATGCAATTAGAACCACATCTATCATCTTGTACAAAACTCAAGTCCAACTGGATCAGAGACCTCAGAATAAAACTAGATATACTGAACATGATATAAGACAAAGTGGTGAATAGCCTTGAACACATTGACACAGGAGACAACTTTTTGAAAAGAACACCAGTAACACCGGCACTAAGATTAAAAAATTAATAGATGGGACCTTGTGAAACCGAAGCACTTTGGAAGGCAAAGGACACTGTCAAAAGCTCAGAAAGGCAGCCTAAGAATGAGAAAAGATCTTTGCCAACCCGATATCTGGCACAGAGTGTTATATTGAAACTATATAAAGTACCCTAGAAACTAACATCATCAAACCAAACAAGTGAAGTATTTGGTTTTACTCTAGATCTGTGTTCTATCTAGTTCCCGGCTCTTGGTCACCCAAGCAATATCAGTTATGGGTTCCGTCTTGTGGAGTAGGCCTTAAGTCAAATCAGATATTGGTTGGTTATTCAGACCAATTTTATGACAACATTGCCCTAGTATATTTTGCCAGCAGGACATATTGTAGCTGGGTCGGGGTTTACATTTATTTTTTTGTAGCCTCCAGAATACCAAAGACTAGAATTTCTTGGTGAAGATTCTATGGGAATTGAATCACCAGTTCACCACTCCATGTTCAGTGAGTTCTGTGGTGTTGTCTTTTGCAATGGGGCCTTGATTTCAGTGTAAGCAAAGTAATTTTTTCTTGACTTCATTTTTTTATCTTTATATATTGAGTCTTAATAGTGGCAAGAACAAGGACTAAATTGTGGACTCCAAGGATAGACTGTGTTTAGTTGTATATTTTCATACAGATCTACTCTACATATTGGGACTGTTTTGGTTTTATAGGATGAGATATATTTTTCTCTGAAAGAAAGAAAGCAGAATATGTGTGACACATCGGCATATAATGTATCATGATCTGATGCTAGGTGTGCTTCTATTTCTGAGTGTTTAACACTTCCTTATTTCACTTATTCTCTTAATCCAAATTTATGTTTTCTACATATTCTTAAAAGCTCTCTCCATTCAAAGGGCCTGGCTAGAGCTGATAGGCTCACAGCCTACTGATGGTGTAAAAGTGCATGCTGTGGTTTGGATATGATTTCTATGTGTTCACATAGGTTTTATGTGTTGGAAACTTGTTGCAGTGTGATGGTGTGAGAAGCAGCAAAGATTGTTTAGAAGTTGGTCCTCATGACTAGGGGGTAGGCCACTTGTAGTCCTGCCTGTGGATGAGATTAAAGCAGTTCTTAGGGAACCCCTTTTAATTCTTTCATGAGTGATTTGTTATGAAAAGGTAAGTCCTTCTGGATCCATGTCCATTTATGGGATTGCTGTCATAAGCAATCCAGTCATTGTGATGCCATTTATCATTTCCCAAGAGCCATCACCAGAGCTAAGAAAATCGGGAGCACCATGATCTTAAACCTCCAAAGCAGTGATATAAGTCGTCTTTTCTGTCTAACTTAACCTTGGCTATTTTATGATGGTGACAAAATATCAAGCTCCTCACTTTATTTCTACATTAAACATTTCAAAATGGTTCTGCTTGGCTGTGGTTATATGTCCAATTCTTTGACTAACTTCTAAACACAGCTGGAAACATGTGGCTACAGTTTAGAATAACCACAAGAGAGTCAGTTGATAGGAGAGAAATTACGGTCTTGGAAGAGTGTTGAATAGAAAGGGGCCAGTTTTACACTGTTACCCTTTCCTGTGTCAGAAGCAACTTTCTGATCGAGTTGCTACTTCTTATGTCATCCTTTTGTGATCCTCTCCTTCATGACTGCTGCCATTCAGCACCAATCTGCCTGTCTTTTGTTGAATTCCTACTCATTGACTAGCATTTCCATGTATTGAAGAAACAAAGATAAAATGATAAGGCCCTCAAAAGCTCTTGGTGAGTTGGGGAAGCAGTGATGATACAGTATGAGCTCTCCATACTAGAGATGGGCACAGGGTACAAAGTGACACCACCCGTGCAGTATGGTCTGGGCAAGTCTGATCCACTGGAGCAGTTTCCCAATGGTGCCACTGTATATGATAACTCTTGAAAAATAAATATGAGGTATCCGGACAAAGACAGTAAGAAAGGATGTTTCTGGACAGTTTAATATAGCAGCCCATCTTATATTCACCATCTTCAATCTGAATTTTCTGTTGATGGCCATTTATCATTGTCCACTGAAGTGTTTCCTCAGTTTCACCAACTTTTATTTATTTTTATCATTGGCCATTTAAAATGCTTTTTCTGCTAGGAAAATTAGCTAATCACCACAGTGATGGAATTGCTTGTGAAATTGAGTGTCTGTTTTCCTGGAAAGATTTACAGATTCCCTTTTCCCCCCAACCAATAATTTTTTTCTTTCATTGAAAATTGATTTTTTTCCAACATAATGTATTCTGATTATGGTTTCCCCACTCTTTATTCCTCCCTACTCATTGTCACCTCCCCTTAGATACTGATCCAACCCTTCCTGTTTCTCATGAGAAAACTAAAAAGCTTCTAATAATATAATGTTATAAAGCAAAAACTAACACATCAGAATGGGACAAAACAAACAGAAGGAAAGAAAACAAGAAAAGGCACAAGAAACAGATAGAGAAGCAAATACCCATTCATTTCCATACTTAGGAATCCTATAAAACCACTAAACTAGAAGCATAATATATACACAAAGGATCTGTAGGTTGAAGAGAGACAAAATATGAATAAAGTAAAATAAAAATAAAAAAGCCAGGAGACAAGGAACCTCTAATGATGCTGCTGAGTTTGTTTTCATTGGCCATCTATTGACGGGCATTCAGTTTACCCTTAATAGTAGTTTGTTTCCCCCATTGAAACTTCCTTGAAGAAAACTAAATTTTCATTTGCAAGTGGTTATCCATCCACCCATGGATTTTTAAGTGCTGCTCTAACAATAATATTTTATTCCATTAATGATATACAGCCATTCATGTGCCATATTCCCAGAGCTATGTCTCTTTTAAACCTTCTCATCTAAAAAGCAAATTATAAAATTTACCAACTCCTTTGGTCAAACTTTTGTGCATAAAAATATATTAATGTAGGAAAATAACATCATATGACTCTGCTATGCCAGTAAAAATACCACCTTGTCCAACAAACACTCTCATGGGTGGTTTGATTTGCCTACAACACCTAATTAAAATTTCTCCACCCTCCCCCAATGGTATATTCATAACAATTGATTGGTTGCTCATTATTCAGGTACCTCAAAAATGAATGGCAACTGGTTTAATTTATGTGCAATATCGGATGCAAAAACCCACACTCTCTTTGGTGGTACTAAGAGTCACTCTTTTGCTCGTTGTTTGTTTATTAACCTCATATACTATTTTTCCTGAGATACATATACATATAGACTGCACAGAATATATATTCTTACTATATTATATGCAAAGACTAGTTTTGAATTTAAATATATCAGTTGGCTGAGCCTTGTAAGTGGTTGGGCAACAGAGGTTTTTTGTTTTTTTTTTTTTTGTTTTTTTTTTTTCTGTGAGTATGAGGTAATTCTCAGCTCTTTGGCTTTTTTGACAGGAGAAAGGAATGAGGCTCAGTGAAGGACCCTCTCTGGAGACTATCTGGCGGTACCAGTATTTTCCAGGCCTGCTTTCCTATTCACTTCTAGCCCTGTGAAGTTTGCTTGAGGTATTTATTTTTCATGCAATGAAATATGAACACCACTATAGCCATCGAGTCTAACCAGGGTAGAATGCCTTTGAAAATCTTATTCAGTTCAATTTCTTTCAAGTTACTTAAGGAAATGGTAAGTGAGATTTTTCTTTTAAACTTTAGTATTGCCCTTCTTAGGGACAACCAACCTAGAAGTTTATATTTGACTAGAGTATGCCAATAATGGTACTTTCCTGTTTGGTACAAGCAAAAGGTGTTTTTACTGGTCCTCAAGTCACAGGACAATCAGAAGGCAAGCTCCAAAGCCATGGGCAGCACAAGATTAAGGCAGACATTCTGAAATCCTAGGGTTCTAATAAATGTCTTTATTGTAGGCTGCTAGATAGCATCTTTGAATTGGAAGTACATTACTAAAAAAAATCTTACAGTGGAGAAATTATTTAAGGAGTTATGTGGATTTGGGTTTCCTTAGATTGAGGAATACTTCTAATAAACTTGACAGAAATTTCAAAACAGGAGGCCAGTGGTGGCAGGTATTTTTCTAGGTCAGGGACTCCCCTAGGGAAAGCCATTCTTAGTACCACAGGTTTATTTTCACAGTGTCTTCTTTCTCTAGGAATGGCTACTGTCGTTCAGAGGGGAGAATGGAGTCACTGTGGACTACTAGCAAAAGAAAGAGTTGAAAAACCCAATGGTCCCTCACATGAGATTTCAGGAACAAAAGAAACTGAGAGAATGGCTTCCATCACAGCAGAAAAAGCTTGGGAGCCACCATCTACCTTTCCACTGTTCATAAGGATGAAAAATGGGTCAGGAGAACTCTTCCACCTTGATGTCTTCCTATGGAACTTGTGACAGCACTATGCTTGTCACCTGACAATTGCTACTACTTCATGTTTTTATGCAGTAATTCTGAGTGCCCTATACCTCCTTTTGTTTTTATTAGCTTCTGCTGTTTTAGGGCTCATGAGTGAGTACTAAGGGGTGGAAACGCTAGTACTACACATGGGGACAGCTTTGATGGAGATGACAAATGTGGCGTGGGTAAAAAGATGAGGGGTTAATGTCATTTGTAACAAAAATGTGCTTTCAGCACATTGGTAGAATTCTATGTTTAGACCTGTTTCTGTGGATTATGAGCAGTGGAAAGTGCACATGGAATGGGAACAAATGAGCATCTTCCAAATCCAGGAGACTACAGAGTGGTTGGAGAAACTGACTATAAGACAAGTTAATGTCCTAGATAGAGACCATGCAAGCAGTCTTCTCAGAGGGGGTGGCTCCTGAGCCTCTTGCTTGCATTTGTGACTTGGCTTCTAGCTTGGAAAGGAAAAGTGCCTGTTTGGGAAGTATACAGGCACTAGGCTGTTAGGACCAATTTAATTGCAGCCTTCCTCACAAAAATATATAACAGTTCTTGGCACATAGATATTTATTGGGTTTTATTAAAATTAAATTGAAACCAAGACATTTTGCTCTAAACTCTATGCGTATTTCAGCACTGACTCTAGAGAATCAAATGATGCTTTAATTTTTCTTTCCATCCATTTCTCATATATACTTGTCTATGAACGCCTGTGTAAATTCCTGATTTCTTCGAATTATCTTATACCATTGTGAAACTTAATGAGCAATACTAGGCTCATGCCTTATGGCATATTTTCTTAAAGAGAAACAGACCCTTTGTTGCTATTTCTAACGAAAAGTTCTCAGGGGATCACATGTGGAAAAGCTTGGGTCCAAGGGCAATTCTGAACTAGAAATAACTTGATTGGATATTCCTTTGCCAACATTATACTCTCATGGCTTCTGGGAGGTGGAGAGCATGTTGTTGTGGCTGAAAGCTCCATGTAAACCATATGGACTTTTTTTAATGAAAGAACCATTCACACTTCAGATGGAGCATTTCTTCTCTATTTATTTAATGATTCTGAAGTTCCCCTAATGAAAAGGGTTATTATACTCAGTGAAGCAGAATTACAGGGCATCATACATAGATATGAAAATGCCATCATAATAATCTATCACACATATGTTATCTTTTAAAATTGAAATAGAGAATTATCTATATATGTATAAACACATATATAGGTAAAGTTTTCCAAAATTTTATTTAAAATTCTAGGCTAAGTAGATTCAGTTGTATATTTCACCACAGCCATAATGGATACTTAACAATCAAAATGTTTCTGGGACATTTATAGTGGACTAGAAAGAAAGACAATAAAATGAAGGAAAAGGGAAAACTATGAGGTAGACAAAACAAGAAATCAAACACTAGTTTGATGGCCTGATCACATTTAAAAAGACCAGGAGACAAGCAGGAGAAAAGGAGGAGTGCAAGGTTGCTCTGAAAGCAGGAGAAAACTCTCAATGACTCTGAATTCAAAACTGTTCTTGGTTTTCTGTCATTGCCTTTCAAGTTAATAATGAAATAGAGTTACAATTAGTCTCTTTCCTTCCAGTTCATTCCTTGACTTTTCACCTCAAACACTATAATCTCTTGACATGCCTAGAAGATGAAATATTACCTACAGTTATGAAATATCAAAGTGGCTTGGACTGAAACCTGACTCTAATGGATGGAGGGATTATATGAGAGGACTCGTAAATAGTAGAGCATGGAGTTGAAAGCCTTCTAAAATAGGCAGGTGATATTACTCAGGGTCGTAAAGGTAATAGGATGCTCATTAATGACACAATATGATACCTACAGAAGATACAGTTTTCAGCTCACGTCAGGTTTCTTAGGCATGGCCGGGAAGATATTCTGATGCTTTTAACATGGTTCTACTTAGCTCAGTTTTCTTATGGTGTTTTTATATGTGTATCTTGATGTACTTTGCTCATGTTTGCTTCCTAATTACATTGTTTATCTCTCTCTCTCATCCTTTTACCTCTCCACAACAGTCCTCCTATGTGTCCATGTGTGTGTGCTCACATAAATATATGTACATATTTAGATCTTGATTCCACATGAAAGAAAGCATGTGATATTTGACTTGATCTTTGTTTCTCCCATTATTCTCTTGTGTCCTACCATTCTCTTCCTTTTAGACTCCTACTCCTCCCACTTACTCCACCTCTACTTTTATGTCACATATATATTTATATATGTAATATATATGTATATGGATCATTTCATATAAGAGAATATATGGTGACTTTCTGCATATACCTTATTTCATATAGCACAATGATCTATAATTCCATCTGCTTTTCTGCAAATGACATAATTTATTTTCTTTCTATATGAATAAAACTCTGTCATATATAACTAAATGTTCCATATTTAACATTCATTTTATTGATGGACATGCCAGCTGGATGTTTATGATGAATAATTCTGCTAAAACATTTATTTGCAAGTGTCTCTGTCATATGCTGCTGAGGTATAGCTGGGTCATATGATAGTATAGTTTTGTCTTTTAAGGATCTTCTAATTATGTTTGGAATATGAAATACACCACTGAGGATCACATATTTGAACACTTGATTTTGAATTGATTGTGCCTTTTGGAAGTCTTTGATATCTTTAGGAGATGGATCCCAGCTGAAAGAAGCAAGTCACTGGGGCATATGCATTGAGAGTTTAAGCCTAGCTCTACTTCTTGTCAGAGTTCTATGCTTCTTGACTGTTCCCATGTTGTAGCTAATCTCTTGATGTTCCTGGAGTCACAAATTCAATCCACTTTTGCTGCCATGCTTTCCTCAGCATGATAGTCACAGTTCCCTGAACAATGAGACAGAATAATTCCATCCTTCCTTAAAATTCTTCTGTTAAGTATGACATCATAGTTAACTAACTAATATGTAAAAAAAAACTGGCAGCAAGAAATAGTAGTGTTGTGATGATAAATAAGTCTGATACTGTTTTTTTATGGGCCTTTGTGCCTTTGTGATTGGTTTGTGCAGCAGATATAAAAGGGCTTAGAGTTGTAAGCTAAAGAAATCCCACAATGCTATAAGTAGAGTTTAATGAACCATTCTGAAATGAGTATAGAAGTCCAAATGCCTATAGAAACGTTTGCAAGAAACATCGCTCACAAGACATAATCCACAAGAGATGATGAGAGACACTCACAACTGTGTTTCAAGAGGGCCAGCTACATCTCCATCTATTTGTAGAACCTATGATCATTTTTCAGAAATATTAAGGGCAAAAATTATGGGATCATGGAGACATGTACAAAGCTTGCAAAGGCTTGCTGGGCTTGGGCAATGTGATGTAGGAATAGATTTGGTGGTTGGAGATTCTTGGTGGGTTGTGCTTTAAGCTATGAAGATAAACCCAAGTTGCATTGGAGATCCAGGAATGCTGTATATGAAAAGAGGTTGTCCATGATATGTGTTGGAATGGAATGGAGTAGAACCAGTTCAAGCAACAGGGATAGAGGCAAAGAATTACCCAAAGGAGCCCAGGTTCTGCTATAGATAGTTCCAGATGCTCACATTGCACAGGTTTTGTGTTTTCCTAGCTGTGTCCCACTTAAAAAAATAACTTTTTGAGATTAATATGGTTACATCATTTACTTCCTTTTCATCCCTTCAAATGCTTCCTGATGCCCATCATTCTTTCTCAAAATTCATAGCCTTTAGAATGAGAATATTTTATGGCTGCCACCGTATATTGGAAATGGATGGCCTTTTCTTCTGTTTATTTTCCTTTTTATTTATTTAAATTAGAAACAAGCTGTTTTTACATGTTAATCTCAGTTCCCTCTCCCTGCCCTCCTCCCCTGCCCTCCAACCCTTTTCTGCTCCCAAGAGGGTGAGACCATCCATGGGGGAATCTTCAAATCTGTCATATCATTTGAAGCAGGGCCTAGATCATCCCCAGTGTATCTAGGCTGAGAGAGTATCCCTCTATGTGGAGAGGGCTCCCAAAGTTCATTTGTGTACTAGGTGTAAATACTGATCCACTACCAGTGGCCCCATAGATTGTTCAGACCTCCAAACTGACTTCCTCCTTCAGGGAGTCTGGAACAGTCCAATGCTGCGTTTCCCAGCTATGAGTCTGGGTTTCGTGAGCAACCCTTTGTTCAGGACAGCTGTTTCTGTGGGTTTCTCTAGCCTGGTCTTGGCCCCTTTGCTCATCACTCCTTCTTCTCTGCAACTGGATTCCAGAGTTCAGCTCAGTGTTTAGCTGTGGGTGTCTGCTTCTGCTTCCATCAGCTTTACTGGATGAAGGCTCTAGAATGGCATATAAGGTAGACATCAATCTCATTATTGGAGAAGGGCATTTAAGGTAGCCTCTCAACTATTGCTTAGATTGTTAGTTGGGGTCAATCTTGTCTGTCTCTGGACATTTCCCTAGTGCCAGAATTCTCTTTAAACCTATAATGGCTCCGTCTATGAGGGTATCACTTTCCTTGCTCTCCTCTATTTATCCCCTGACTAGATCTTCCTGTTTCCTCATGTACTCCTGTCCCCTCCTCTTTTCTCCTTCTCTTTCTTATAACTCCCTCTCCTCTCTCCCCATTGATCCCAATTAGTGTAGGAGATCTTGTCCCTTTCCCCTTCTCTGGGGGACCATGTGTGTCTCTCTTAGTGTTATTCTTGTTTCCTAGCTTCTCTGGTGGTGTGGATTGTAGGCTGCTACTTCTTTGCTCTAGATCTAAAATCCTTATATGAATGAGTACATACCATTTTTGTCTTTTTGTGACTGGGTTACCTCACTCAGGATGGTTTCTTCTAGTTCCATTGATTTTCCCTGTAAATTTCAATATTCCATTGTTTTTTTCCCACTGAGTAGTACTCCATTGTGTAAATTACCACATTTTCTTCATCCATTCCTCAGCTGAGGGGCATCTAGGTTGCTTCCACGTTTTGGCTATTACAACTAATGCTACTATGAACATCATTGAACAGATGTCTTTGTTGTATGAATGAGCTTCTTTTGGGTATATGCCTAAGAGTGGAATTGCTGGCCTACAGAAGGGGAAAAGATATTCACCAACCCCATATCTGACAGAGGGCTGATTTCCAAAATATACAAAGAACTCAAGAAGCTAGTCTCCAAAACAACAACTAATCCAATTAAAAAGTGGGGTACAGAACTAAATAGACAATTCTCAACAGAGGAATCTAAAACGGCTGAAAGACACTTAAGAAAGTGTTTGACGTCCTTAGTCATCAGTGAAATAGAAATCAAAATAACTCTGAGATATCATCTTACTCCCATCACAATGCCTAAAATCAAAAACACCAATGATAGTTTATGCTGGAGAGGATGTGGAGAAAGGGGAACACTCCTCCACTGCTGGTGGAAGTGCCAACTTGTACAGCCACTTTGGAAATCAGTATGGTGGTTCCTCAGGAAAATGGGAATCAATCTACCACAAGATTCTTTTGTTTGTTTTAAAGGTGCTCACAAGAGATACCTTTGAGTCTCAGAAAATATTTTAGAGTTTTGAAGACTATGTTAAATGGTTTTGAAGTTGGATTGGTTACATTTTGTGTTACAAGATAGCTGTGAACCTGGGGGATCAATGATGAAAATACTGAAGTTTGTAGTGAAATATTTCTCATAGACACATGTGTTTAAACTTTGATTGCTAACTGGTGGTACCATTTGGAAAACTTTGAATTTTTTTCTGAGGTGGGGCACAAAGCTGAAGGAAGTAGACTGCTGTGAGAGAAAATATAGACATTAAGTTTTATTAGTTCAATGCCACTATCGAACCAAGCCTTCTGCTTCCTGGCCATTGCCAGGACATAACTAGCTGTCTCTTGCACCTACCACCAAAGCTGCAAACTGCTCTCACTGTCATGCTTTTCCTGAAACGGCAGGTTATATCCATTGAACCATGAGACAGAATAAATCTTTTTGCCTTTAAAGTTGCTTCCATCAGGCATTTTGTCACGATGATGAAAACATAATTATTATGCTCTGCACTTATTTCCAGCCTGTTGAGCTCACATTCTCAACAACAGTGTATATGGATTCCTTTTCTATTGAATCCATGTCAGTATTCTTCACAACTTTGTTTTCTTTATGATAGCCATTCTGACTAGGGTGAGACCTAATCTCAATGTAGCTCAAATACTAAGTTTTTAATGTCTTAAATAGGATACATAATCCACAGAGGTTGTTAGACATAACTGTTGGAGACAATGAACCAAAATATTATGGAGAATTTGCAGCATATACAACCTGTAACTTTCACTAGATTTTTAAAACCTGATTTTAGTGTTCCATATAATCCTGCTGCCTTCAAATGCTCAGAGTGAAAATGTATTTCTTATGCTACTTACTTTTAATGAAAATGACTTATTTGCTTTATTCATAGAATAGCCAGAAAATATAGCTTTTATATTTTCTGTCATTTAAAAAGGAGCGTTTGAAGTTTTATATCTATTTGAGTGACAACAATAGAATAATATGTTTTTACTCTACATTTTAAGTTTATCCTCTACCTTTGGCTGTTTGGAAAAAATAAATATTTTAACAAAATACATAACTAGTCATTTCATTTGAAATACTCTGCTTTAATATTCTTTCCCTTCATGTATCTTAAGATGGGAACATTGTGAAATATACAGTTTTTCTAAACATAGTAATATAGCAAAAAAGAAAACTGAGTTCCTACCCCTGGTCTTATCCTCCTGCCAGACATGATGGATTCATTTTTGCTCTTTCATGTTCCAGTGACTAGCATCATGGTTGGCATGTAGTATGTCTGTTCAATAAATATTTGTTGAACTGAATTGAAATGAATCCCCTTGTAAATATTGTTCTAGTAACATGAGTGCAGTCAAGTAATATACAATTTAGGAGGCCCTGCTTAGGAGCTAAACTAACACTAATCGTTAAATATTTGATTTGGAACCAGACTTTGAAGTTTGAGTTTAAATCACTAACCACATAGAACTCGTCCATTCCAGAATGATGATATAAGAATTTCAACTCATCTCAACTCTTCTGTGGAGGGAAATGTACACATAAATTAAGTATAAAGAAAACACTGAAATACTGGCAATTTTAAAATTTTAGCATATACTCACTGTATGTGTAAAATAGAAACTCTGGAATTTAAAATGTTGTTTACTACAGTGAATCAAAGTTTATTCTATAGATTTTTACCTTAAAACACTTCTCGGAACCACCCATTTTAATTTGTTTATCCCTTAATATTTTTAAAACTAGCTTCAAGTATAATGGACCATTTTAAGTTTTTATAAATGTTTATTTTGGTTGGTTCTTCCCCATCAGTTCTTCCCCCATCTCACTGCCCTCCCTCTATTGGGTTTTGCCCCAGTATTCTGGCTTCTACTTCATTTCATTTTCTTCCTCACTCCACTCTTTTAAAGGTTTTTCAATTACCAGTTTCCTTATTTTTGCTCATATTTATTCTCACCTGAATACTTTCATCTTTATCAGTTTGAGGGTAATAATATCTCATATGAGGAAAATCAGAGCATTTGTATTGCTGGGTCTGTGTTACCTTATTCAATACAACAGTTTCAGTTTCATGGATATTGCACAATTTTATTTTTCTTTATGGCCGAACAAAGATCCATTGTATACATACATCACAATCTCATTTTCCTCTCATCTGTTGATAAACATCTAGGTTGATTCTATTCCTTTGTTATTGTGAAAAGCAATAATAAATATGGATGTGCCTGTGTCTCTGGATAGGGTGTAGAATTGGTTGGGCATGCATAGGAGGGGTGTGCAGTCTTCTTTACTTGAAATGTATATTCAATAAGAACACTTAAGTTCATTTATTTGTTAATTGATTTTGAATGGTCTATTTTTCATTGTAGAAATAAATGTGCTGATCAATAGTATAACATTTTAAATGAGGAAATTAAAATTCTATCATCTAATTAGTTTACTGCTAAAATTGTGTGTGTGTGTGTCTGTGTGTGTTTATACAGATTATAGGTAGGTAGACAGGCAAGTAGATAGATAGATAGATACATACATACATATATATGACAATATATACATATACATATATATATATATATATATATATATATATATGATGAGAGAGAGGAAGAGAGAGAGAGAGAGAGAGAGAGAGAGAGAGAGAGAGAGAGAGGTTGTTAGAGTACCTAAATGGAAACAGTATGAATCTTAGAAGCTGAGTATCAGCTCTTAGCCTTATCATAGCCTGGTAAGGCAAAATTACTAATAGAAACAAGATTTAAAGAAACTCATTTTTCTTTCTGTATTTCTTAGTTATAAAGTCTTTCTTACAGATGGTTTTCAACAAAATCTGAATTTTCATAAAGATCATTTATTGATGAGTTCTATCTATGCATCTGTACTTGAATTGGTGAATTTGGAATGAGGTATTGTTTTGTGAGGTGTGGAAAACATTGTGTCAAGCCTTAGCCTATATTCTTGTCAATGAAATATGTTTTTATGTCAGAAACTGAATCAGAATGTTTTAAAACAACACACAGGTCTTTAACTTGCCTATATTCAGAACACAAATGTCATAAAATCTAAGCCAAGTGCTTATCCAGTCCAACCAGTAAATTTAATATACCTCATATGTGAAAATAAATCATTTGTTCACATGGGGAAAACAAGCAAAGCAGACTAGTATGACATTATAGAATGGAAACCTTGTAAAAGCTTCAGCTTTGTACTCCAGCATCTTGGCATGAGGTCACTTTTGCTTGTTATGATTGGCTCAGACCTTAGACTGGCAAGGCAGACTCCTGAGACTGGATTAAATCTTGCTGTTTGCATCATTAACATTGAATGATGACTTTTATTCTGTTAACTGTACTTTGATAAATGTCAGGATCAATAATTTGTTAGCTGTAACAATCACGAATGAATCCAGTGAAATTAATTCTATAGTATTTATTTTGCACCACAGGTTCTAGTTCCCTGCGTGGGACAGAGTTTTGAGTGTATCTTTTTTTTTTTTTAAGAAAATTATTTTACATGTCAATCCCAGGAACCTCTCCCTCTCCTCCTACCCTGTCCCCCAACTAATGCCTTACTCATCCCATACACTTTATGCTACCCAAGAAGTGTGAGGCCTTCCCTAGGGGGTCTACAAAGCTGTCATATTCTTTGGGATAGGGCCTAGGCCAACCCCCCTGTGTCTAGGCTCAAGGAGTATCCTTCCACGTGGGATGGGTTCCTAAAATCCATTCCTATGGTAGCGATAAGTACTGATCCACTACAAGAGACCCCATAGATTTCCAAGGTTTCCTCACTGACACGCACATTCAGGGAGTCTGGATCAGTCCCATGCTGGTTTACCAGTTGAGTGTGTCTTTAAAGCAGAAACCAAGTACAGTAGCTTTCCAGTGAGTTCTGAACTCAGGCCAAAGGCTCCCAGTGGTTGCAACTCTATTTCTTTAGAAGACAATTTAAATGGCCTTCTCACCTTCCTAAGCCATCCTGGGCCTAGGTAAGGTCAATTGCACACTTTTGAAAACATAATTAAGATATAAATGGCTCCGCATGCTTCAAAAGTCTCCAGTTAAAGCATCCAGTTCTTTAGTAAATGTGATAATGGCTCCACATTCACACTGGAAAAACTTGTCTGCAACTTAAATAGGCAAATAGATGTTTGAGTCCTAGCTCTGATACATCCATTATTTGTTCAAATTACTTTTGAACTATGAGCCATTGATTCCACTCCTCAATGTTGTTGCAAATATAAATAAAATAAAATTTGAA
Organism: Cricetulus griseus; assembly: GCF_003668045.3. Taxonomy (NCBI): domain Eukaryota; kingdom Metazoa; phylum Chordata; class Mammalia; order Rodentia; family Cricetidae; genus Cricetulus; species Cricetulus griseus. The sequence goes on along the minus strand of NC_048595.1, from coordinate 143,366,735 downwards.
ATTCTTTAATAAACAACACAGTATGATGCAGTATTTTATGGTATTTTTTGTGTTCATCAGAAGAGCTAAGGACAGTGAATTTTATATTTTGTGTTAAATATCACTAAATGCTATGAATAATTTGTCACATAGAAATTCTAAGTAAATATTGGATAGGTCAAATCTTAGTTACTTCATTGATCAAACAGAAAGGAACACACACACACATACACATATATACATGTATATATACACAAATATACATAAATACACATATATGCTATTTAAAATATATAATTATTAGATTTCCCTGTCATTTTCTAATTTTTATGACATTTGAAGAATATTTGTATGTATTCATGTATTTCCAGATACAATCTTTCAGGTACTATCTTGATTGCATAACTATATATAGAATAAACTAGATGATTACATCAAAACCAGCCCCATAGTCTAAGGTTTGTAACACATGCCAACAAAATGTATGTCCAAAACATATTTTAATAACCTATGACCTCAAAAGCATTTAGCCACATACTGGCATGAAAAATTAATGTTGTCATCTTTTAAATTTTTAATTTTAAAGATAATCAACATCAAATGGCCATTTTTGATTATAGAAAGTGGGTTTTCAGTCTTAGAAATTTCCTAGGCTAACATCAGTTTTCAGCACGTGTGACCTGCCCAATAAGTGCTAGTGAGCAGTGACTGCTTGGTGTGGATGAATGACATACTATAGCTCAGTTTCGAGTCTCATGTAAGCAGCTTTAACATGCTAGATATTTAGACATGATTGCTTTCCATGAAGTCTCATCAACACACACACACACACACACACACACACACACACGGGATATTCATAAAGTCAATTTATAATAAGCATTATCACAAGAATGTCAATAAACACACTATAAGGGCAAGAAAATAATTGAGTATGAGGAAATGTGATTTTGAAATGAATTTTGAAATAAGACTGGGCTGCAAAATGTATTCATCAGAAAGAGAAGGGCTTCTTTTAAAAATACAAAGGATGTCAATCATGAAAGAGCTAATTGATAGATTACATGTACTACTCTTACTTATTAAACAGTGAAGAACCAGCAAGCTACTTCATTACTATGGTCTTCATCATCTAGGATTTTTAAAGCCAGCCCAAGCAATAGTGTACAGAATGACATGGCACATGGCTGTTGTTAAGGAGAGGCAGCAGAGGAAATACACTGAAATGACATTCATACAAGTCTTTCTGGTTTCTGGGCAACCCTGCCTCACCCCTATCTGTCTCCAACTTCTGTTTTCATTTCTCATCCTTTCAACCTAACTTCTTGGAAAATTTGCCTACATTCCCCATTAGCTTCTTTTCTCCATTTTCATTCTTAAATTTTATCTCAGTCCAAATAGCTGACCATACAATATGTGTCAAAGTGCTGATCCCCCACTGATCTCCACACAGCTGAATGCAATGAACATAGGTAAATGCAGCAACTGTAAGTGACAGTTCAGTTATTAACCTTTACCTCAGTGACTATGCTTTTATTCATTCATTTAAAAATAACAAAATAAAATATAAGATAAAATAAAAATTACCACAACAACTTTGGACAGGACAAAGAAAAGAAAAACAGTCTAAAAGAAGGCAAAAGAATTGGAGACCTCGGTGTCTACATGCTGCTCTCTGTCCTGCGGTAGGTGCCTGAGCCGCAGGTGAGTCTGGGTGTAGCTCTATTCCCCCAACCTCCCCCATCAACCCCTGCTGTCTTCTGCCTGAAATCCCCCACCTCCAGACAAGAGTGGACCTGCCCAGACTGAAAGGCCCACCTTGAGTCTGGACACACCACACCCTTGTCCACCCAACACCCTCTGCCATCCCACTGCTGCCAGAGGCTGAGCCCTCCGCCAGCCACCTGAGAGATGGAGAGACCCCACTTGCAGTCACTGGAAGAAGTGATGGGAAGAAGACAGTGTAAGAACACACTCAACAACAGAAAAACCAATATGACACCATCCGAATCTAGGGACTCCACACCAGCAAGATCTGAAAAGCCCAATACAGACCATGAAGAAGAGATGGACCTCAAAAATTATCTTAGGAAGATGATAGAGTCCTTTAAAGAGGAAACAAGGAAATCCCTTAAAGAAATAGAAGAAAAAACAAGCAAAAAATTACATGAGATGGAGGAAAAGACAAACCAAAAAATTCAAGAAGTAAACAAATCTCTTGAAGAATCTAACAAAAGCCACAATAAAACAACCAAACAAGTGAAGGAAGCACTTGAAACAGTTCAAGGCATGAAAGCTGAAATAAAAACAATAAAGAAAATACAGAATGAGGTGATGCTGGAAATACAAAGGCTAGATAAACAATCAGGAACTAAAGATGTGATTATAACCAATAGAATTCAAGAGATGGAAGAGAGAATTTCAGTTTTTGAAGACTCTCTAGAGGATATACAGTAATCAATCAAAGAAAATCTCAAGTCCAACAAATCCTTAACACAAAATGTCCAGAAAATATGGGACATCATGAAAAGACTGAATTTAATAATAATAGGTATAGAAGAAGGTGAAGAAATACAGCTCAAAGGTACAGAAAACATACTCAACAAAATCATAGAAGAAAACTTCCCCAACCTACAGAAGGATATGCCTATGAAAGTACAAGAAGCTTACAGAACACCAAACAGACTGGACAACAAAAAGAAGTCCCTTGACACATAATAATCAAAAAACCAAACCTTCAGAATAATGAGAAAATATTAAGAACTGCAAAGGAAAAAGGCCAAGTAACATATAAAGGCAGACCTATCATACTCACACCAGACTTCTCAATGGAAACTTTGAAAGACAGAAGGTCCTGGATAGATATCCTGCAAACACTAATGGAGCATGGATGCCAACCAAGACTACCGTACCCAGCAAAACTTTCAATCACTATAGATGGAGAAAAGAAGATATTCCATTACAAAACCAAATTTAAACAATACATATCCACAAATTCAGCACTACAGAAAGTTCTAGAAGGAAAACTCCAACCCAAAAAAGATAACTACACTCACAAAAACATAAGCAATAGATAATCCAATTCTACCAGACATGAAAAGAAACAGGAGGGTGAAATACACACACAATGACACCACAAACAATAAATCCAAAACAAACAAGTACCAACAATCAGTGGACAGTAATATCCCTCAATGTCTACAATTCTCAGTAGAGGAATCTAAAAGGGCTGAAAGACACATAAGAAAGTGTTCAACATTCTTTGCCATCAGGGAAATGCAAAATCAAAACAACTCTGAGATACCATCTTACTCCTGTCAGAATGGCTAAAATCAAAAATGCCAATGACAGTTTATGCTGGAGAGAATGCGGAGAAAGAGGAACACTCCTCCACTGCTGGAAGGAGTGCCAACTTGTACAGCACTTTGGAAATCAGTATGGCGACTCCTCAGGAAAATGGGAATGAGTCTACCACAAGATCTAGCAATTCCACTCCTAGGCATATACCCGAAAGAAGCACATTCATATAACAAGGACATCTGTTCAACCATGTTAATAGCAGCATTATTTGTAATAGCCAGAAACTGGAAGCAGCCTAGATGCCCCTCAACCGAAGAATGGCTAGAGAAAATGTGGTACATTTACACAATGGAGTACTATTCAGCAGAAAAAAACAATGGAATCTTGAAATTTGCCAGAAAATGGATGGAACTGGAAGAAACCATTCTGAGCGAGGTAACCCAATCACAAAAAGACAAGCATGATATGTACTCACTCAAATGTGCACCTGCTTTATGATACAGTAGTGACCATGCTTAATCAGAGCTGTTTTTAATGATGTTGCTCAGAATGGTTTCCTTCCAGATGATGATTGAGAAGCTAATTTAAAAAAAAAAAATGGTGCCACGTATCACAAGAGTAACAGAACTGTGCTGTTTACTGGGATTTTGTTTTTTACTTTTTTTTAAATGGAGTACCCTGGAGGTCTCTACAATTTTGTTCAAATGACTGCAGAACCTGGAAAAGCTGTTGCTGCTATTGATGCATAACATACTGCCATTATTGGTTGGCCTATATATATATATATATATATATATATATATATATATATATAATTTGAATTTTTGGAAATTTTAGCTGTGCTGTCAACTTTTGATAAAAGTATCTCAGTTTACCATGTTGAGTTGGCATTGTTAACAGCCATTATTGGTCTAGAAATGTTGAACTTAAATTTTTTTCATTTGTACAGGGGTAATGAACTGTATTAAATATGTAAGGTCTTATCTACATGGGTTTGATCACAAAAACTAATAAAGTATTTTATAAATAAAAAAAAATCCCTCAATGTCAATGGTCTTAACTTGCCCATAAAAAGATAAAGGATAACAGAATGGAAATGAAGACAGAATCCATCCTTCTGCTGTATACAAGAAACACCTCAACTTCAAACACAGGTGTTACATCAGTGTAAATGGTTGGTAAAAGATTTTCCAATCAAATGGAACCAAGAAACAAGCTGGTGTAGCAATCCTAATGTCTAAAAAATTAGACTTCAAACTAAAATCAATCAAAAGTGATGAAGAAGGACATTTCATACTTGTCACAGGAAATGTACATCAAGATGAAGTCTTAATCCTGAATATCTAAGCCCCAAATACATAGGCACCCACATTCGTAAAAGAAACATTATTAAAGCTCAAACCACACATAAAACAACACACACTTATAGTAGGAGACTTCAACCCCGCTTTCACCACTAGATAGGACCACCAGACAGAAACAAAACAAAGAAATAAAGGATCTAACAGAAGTTATAACCCAACTGGATTTAACAGATATCTATAGAACATTCCATCCAAACACAAAAGAATATACCTTCTTCTCAGCGCCACATGCCACCTTCTCTAAAATTGACCACAGATACAAAAGAATTGAAATAACTCCTTGTATCTTATCAGATCACCAAGCTTTAAAGCTAGAATTCAACAGCAATACAAATTGCAGAAAACCCGCAAACTCTTGGAAATTGAATAACACCTAATTGCACCATTCCTGGGTTGAGGAAGAAATAAAAAAGAAATTAAAGACTTCCTATAATTTAATGAGAATGTAGACACAACATACCCAAACTTATTGGACACTTTGAAAGAAGTGCTAAGAGGAAAGTGCATAGCACTAAGTGCCCACATGAAGAAACTGGAGAATAGTCACACTAGAGAATTGACAGAACTGAAAGCTTTAGACAAAAAGAAGCAAACTCACCATGGAGGAGGAGACACAAGGAAATAATCAAACTGAGGGCTGAAATAAATAAAGTAGAAACTAGGAAAACATTACAAAGAATCAATGAAACAAAGAGTTGGTTCTTTGAGAAGATCATCAAGATAGACAAACCTCTATCCAAAATAACCAAAAGGCAGACAGAGAGCATGCAAATTAACAAAATCAGAAACAAAAAGGGAAATATAACAGTGGACACTGAGGAAATCCAGAGAATCATCAGGTCATACTTTGAAAACCTGTACTTCACAATATTGGAAAATCTAAAGGAAATGGACAGTTTCCTGGAAAGATATCACTTACCAAAATTAAACCAAGAAAAGATAAGCAGTTTAAATTGACCTATAACCCTAATAAAATAGAAGCAGTAATCAAAAGCCTTCCAACCAAAAGAAGCCCAGGGCCAGATGGCTTTACTGCAGAATTCTACCGGAGATTTAAACAAGAGCTAATTCCAGTACTCCTCAAATTGTTCCACACAATAGAAGCAGAAGGACCATTGCCAAACTCTTTTTCGGAGGCTACAATCACTTTGATACCCAAGCCACAGAAAGATACAACTAAAAAAACTGCAGATCAATATCCCTCATGAACATCGATGCAAAAATACTCAACAAAATATTGGCAAATTGAATCCAAGAACATATCAGAAAAATCATCCGCTATGATCAAGTAAGCTTCATCCAGGTGATGCAAGTATGGTTCAACATACGAAAATCTATCAATGTAATCCACCATATAAAGAAACTGAAAAAGAAAAATCACATGATCATCTCACTAGATGCTGAAAAAGCCTTTGACAAAATCCAACAACCCTTCATGATAAAGACCGTGGAGAAAACAGGAATAACAGGAACATATATAAACATGATAAAAGCAATATACACCAAACCAATAGACAACATAAAACTAAATGGAGAGAAACTCAAAGCGATTCCTCTAAAATCAGGAACAAGACAAGGCTGTCCACTCTCTCCATATTTCTTAAATATTGTACTTGAAGTTCTAGCTAGAGCAATAAGATGAGAAGAAGGAGATCAAAGGGATACAAATTGGAAAGGAAGAAGTCAAACTCTCACTAACTGCAGATGATATGATAGTCTACATAAGTGACCCAAAAAACTACCAGGGAACTCCTACAGCTGATAAACACCTTCAGCAAAGTAGCAGGATACAAAATTCACTCAAAAAAAAAAATCAGTAACCCTGCTATATACCGATGATAAATCCAATGAGAAAGAAATCAGAGAAACATCACCCTTCACAATATCCACAAGCAACATAAAATATCTTGGGGTAATGCTAACCAAAAAAGTGAAAGACCTGTACAGTAAGAACTGAGTCTTTAAAGAAAGAAAGTAAAGAAGATACCAGAAAATGGAAAGATCTCCCATGCTCTTGGATAGTTAGAATCAACATAGTAAAAATGGGAATCTTGCCAAAAGTAATCTACAGAGTCAGCAAAATCCCCATCAAAATCCCAACACAATTCTTCACAGAACTTGAAAGAACAATACTCAACTTTATATGGAAAAACAAAAAACCCAGGATAGCCAAAACAATGCTGTACAATAAAGGATCTTCTGGAGGAATCACCATCCCTGACTTCAAACTCTATTATAGAACCATAATTCTGATAACAGCATGGTATTGGCCCAAAATAGACAAGTAGACCAATGGAATCAAATTGAAAACTCTGATATTAACCCACACACCTATGAACACTTTATTTTTGACAAAGATGCTAAATCTATACAATGGAAGAAAGTTAGCATCTTAATAAATGGTGCTGGCACAACTTGATTTGGACAGGCAGAAGAGTGCAGATAGATCCATATCTGTCACAATGCACAAAACTTAAGTGTAAATGGGTCAAAGATCTCAGCATATATCCAGACACACTGAATGAATCATCTAGAAGAGAAAGTGGGAGATACCCTTGAACTAATTTGGCACAGGAGACTGCTTCCTGAACATTACAACAGTAGCACCAACATTGAGATCTTCAATAAATAAATGGGACCTCCTGAAACTGAGAAGCTTCTGCAAGGCAAAGGACACAGTTAGTAAGACAAAACGACAGCCTACAGAATGGCAAAAGATCTTCATCAACCCCACATCTGACAGAGGACGGATCTACAATATATAAAATGAACTCAAGAAGTTAGCCACCAAAACACCAAACAATGAAATTAAAAAGTGGAGTGCAGAACTAAAGAGAGAATTCCAACAGAGGAATCCGAAATGGCTGAAAGACAATTAAGAAAGTGCTCAAAATCCTTGGCCATCATAGAAATGCAACTCAAAACAACTCTGAGATACCACCTCTCACCTGTCAGAATGGCTAAAAATCAAAAACACCATTGAAAATCTATGCTGGAGAGGATGTGGAGAAAAAGGAACACTCCACCATTGCTGGGAGTGTGAACTTGTAAGACCATTTTGGAAATCAGTATGGCGGTTCCTCAGGAAAATTGGAATCATTCTACCTCAAGATCCAGCAATTCCTTTCTTGGGAATATACCCAAATAATGCACGTTCATACAACAAGGACATATGTTCAACCATGTTCATAGCAGCATTGTTTGTAATGGCCAGAACTGGGAAGCAACCTAGATGCCCCTCAGCTGAAGAATGGATATAGAAAATGTGGTACATTTATACAATGGAGTACTACTCAGCAGAAAAAAAGCAATGGAAACTTGAAATTCACAGGCAAATGGATGGAACTAGAAGAAACCATCCTGAGTGACATAACCCAGTCACAAAAAGACAAAAATGATATGTTCTCACTCATATATGAATTTCAGACATAGCGCAAAGGATTTCCAGCCTACAATCCTCTTTACTAAAGAAACTAGGAAACATGAAGGACTCTAAGGGGAAATTGCATGGACCCCAGGAATGGGAAGGGGCAGGTACTCCTGGGATAATTGGTAGCATGAGGGTAGGGAAGAGGCAGCTGCCAGAATGAGAGGAGAAGAGGAGAGGAGAGAAGGAAATGGAGGCACAAAACTACTGAGTTGGGGGAAGAATAGAGGAGAGCAGGATGAGAGATACTATATTAGAGGGAGCCATTATAGGTCCAAGGAGACATCTGAAACTAGGGAGATTTCAAGAGACCTGAAAGGATGACACGAACTGACAATCCAGGCAATGGTGGAGAGGATAACCTAAACGCCCTTCCCCTAAATCGAGATTGATGACTACTTTTTATGCCATCCTAGAACCCTCATGCAGTGGCTGATGGAAGCAGAGGCAGACATCCACAGATATACACTGAACTGAACTCTGGAACTTAGTTGCAGAGAGGGAGGAATGAAGTTCGAAGGGGTTGGTACCAGGCTGAAGAAACCCACTTGTTCAGCTGGCCTGAACAAGGGGGAGCACATCGACCCGGACTGATGTCTGGGAGGCCAGCACAGGACTAATTCAGACCCCTGAACATGGATATCAATGAGGAGGCCTCTGCACTCTAGGGGGCCCCTGGTAGTGGATTAGTATTTTTCCCTGGTGTAAGGAGGGACTTTGAGAGCTCATCCCAAGTGAAGGGATGCACTCTTGGCCTGGACACATGGGGAAGGGCCTAAACCCAGGCCAAGATGATGTGGAGGATATTGGGGAGCCCCCATTGAGGGCACTATCCTGCCTGGGGTGTGGAGGGTTGATGGGGTGGCGGGTAGGTCGGGGTGTGGGAGGTAGATTGGGGGGTGAGGGTAGGGAGAGGGAGAAGGGATTGACATGTGAAACAAGCTTGTTCCTAATTTGAACTAATAAAAAATAAAAAGCAAGAATTGGAGGCCTCACACACTCAGGAATCCCATATATATATATATATATATATATATATATATATATATATATATATATATATATATATGAAGAGGACATGATGTAGACCCTTGCAGGCCTGTGCATGCTGCCTCAGTCTCTATGAGTTTGTATGAGCTTTGCTCATGGTGTTTTAGAGTGCCTTGCTTTCTTGGTGTCCTCCATCTGGCTCTTACAATCTTTCTACTTACTCATCAGTGGGGTTCCCTGAGCTCATTTGATAGAGACATCCTATTCAGGGTTGAGTTTTCCAAGGTCTCTCATTCTCTGTGTGATGTCTGGCTGGTGGTCTCTGTGTTTATTCCCACCTGCTGCAGGAGGAAGCTTTTTTGATGATGGATATGCAAGGCACTAATCTCTGAGTGTGGCAAAATGTCATTAGGAGTCATTTTATTGTTTTTGTTTAGACAAGTAAGTAGTATCTGATTTATCCTAGGTCTCTGTGGTATCTAGTCTCTGGTTCTTGGTCAACCAAGCAATGTCAGTTATGAATGCCATCTCCCGGAGTGGGTCTTAAGTCAAATCAGTTATTGGTTGGTCACTCCCACAAGCTTTGTACCGCTCTTGCTATAGCGTATGTTGCAGGCAGGACACCATTGTAGAATAAGGGTTTGTGGCTGGTGTGGTCTTTATGTTTATTTTTTATTTTTATTTTTGCCAGAATTCAGAGTACATTCCTGTATCAAAGATGCTGGAACATATGGGTAAAGATTCTATGTAGGCAACTAAATAGACATCTTCATCTTCAGTGAGTTGTGCACTTGTCCTCAGCAATGGGGCCTTATGGTCAGGTCAGTTTGTGTAGAGCAATCTATGGTCTTGGCAGCAGCCTCAGTTCTTTGGGGATTCTCAGAGGGGCCCCTTGTCCAATAACTCAATTAGATGTAACCCAATCTATTAACAACAAAGTACTGGGCCAAGTTCCCAGAGCAATAATATGAGCAAAGGGAACAATACCATTTTGGGAATACCCACAGAAAAAGCTGTCCTGAGCTAGTGGGTGGGAGCTCACTGACTCTGGAATGACAATGGGGGGGTACCTGCATAGGACCAAACTAGGCCCTCTGAATTTCAGTAACAGTTGTGTGGCTTGGACAGTCTGTGGGGCTGCTGGCAGTTGGACCAGGATTTCTTCCTAGTGTTTGAACTGGCTTTTTGGAACCCATTCTTTCTAGAGGGATACGTTGCTCAGCCTAAGTATCCTAGGGGGAGGGCCTAGGTCCTGACTCAAAGAGATGTGCCAGACTTTAATGATTCCCCATGAAAATCCTTACCCTCTCTGAGGAGTGGCTTGGGGATGGGTGGGAGAAAAGGTGGGGACAGCAGAGGAGAAGTGGGGAGCGGGAACCATGATTAGTATGTAAATTGAGAAAAGATTGTTTTAAAATTTAAAAAAATACTATAAAAAGATGTAACCCTCTATTAATGAATCTCTTTTCTTGCTCTCCTCCATTCTTCCCCCTACTCAATCTTTCTGGTTCCTCATGTCTTCCTCCCCTTCCTCTTCTCTCCTTCTCTTTCTCCTAACCCCCTCTTCCCTCTTCCATGCACCCAATTTGCTCAGATCTTGTCCCTTCTCTCCTGTCTCTCTTAGGGTCCTCTTTGTTTCCTAGCTTCTTTGGAGGTGTGGGTTGTAGGCTGGTAATCCTTTGCTCTATATCTAATATCCATATATGAGGGAGTACAAACCATGTTTGTCTCTTTGTTACTGGGTTACCTCACTCCGGATGGTTTCTTCTAGTTCCATCCATTTGCCTACAAATTTCAAGATTCCATTATTTTCCTCCATTGTGTAAATTTTCTCTATCCATACTTCAGTTGAGGGGCATCTAGGTTGCTCCCAAGTTCTGACTATTATAAATAATGCTGCTATGATTATGGTTGAACAGATGTCCTTGTTGTATGAATGTGCATCTTTTGGGTATATGCCTAAGAATAGAATTGCTGCATCTTGTGGTAGACTGATTCCCATTTTCCTGAGGACTCTCCATACTGGTTTCTAAAGTGGCTGTACAAGTTGGCACTCTCACCAGCAGTGGATAAGTGTTCCCCTTTCTCCACATCCTCTCCAGCATAAACAGTCATTGGTGTTTTTGATTTTAGCCATTCTGACAGGTGTAAGATGGTATCTCAGAGTTGTTGTGATTTGTATTCCCTGATGGCTAAGGATGTTGAGCACTTTCTTAAGTGTCTTTCAGCCATTTTTATTAGTTCAAATTAGGAACAAGCTTGCTTCACATGTCAATCCCTTCCCCCTCTCCTTCCCCTCCCCTCCAATCCCCCAACAGCACCCTCCCCCCTTCACCTCCACTCCCCTTGGAGGATAGGGAAGTACATGGGGACTCCCCAAATTCCTAGACATCATCCTGGGCCTGGACTAGGCAATCCCCCATGTGTCCAGGCCTAGAGAGCATCCCTTCAAGTGGGATGGGCTCTCAAAGACCCTTCTTAAACCAGGGAAAAATACTGATCCACTACCAGAGGCCCCATAGAATGCTGAGGCCTCCTCGATGATATCTACATTCAGGGGTCTGGATAAGTCCCTTGATAGCCTCCCAGACAGCATTCTGGGGTCCCTCTTGTTCAGGCCAGCTGTTTCTGTGGGATTCACTAGCATGGTCCCAACCCATTTGATCTTCATTCCTCCCTCTCTGCAACTGGATCCAGAGTTCAGTTCAGTGTATAGCTGTGGGTGTCTACCTCTGCTTCCACCAGCCACTGGATGAGGGTTCTAGGATGGCATATATAGTATCATCAGTCTCATTATAGGGGAAGGGCATTTAGGGTAGCCTCTCTGCTATTGCCTGGATTGTCAGTTGCTGTCATCCTTGTAGATCTCTGGAAATCTCCCTAGTTCCAGATCTCTCCTTGGACCTATAATGGCTCCCTCTGTTATGATATCTCTCATCATGCTCCCTTCTATTATTCCCCAAACTCAACCTTTCTGCTCCTCTATTTCCTACTCTCCCCTCCTCTCATTCTGGCAGCTCCCTCTCCCCTACCCTCATGCTACCAATTAGCTCAGGAGATCCCGCCCCTTCCCATTCTCCAGGGTCCATGCATTTTTCTCTTAAAGTCCTTCTTGTTTCCTAGTTACTTTGGTGAAGATGATTGTAGGCTGGAAATCCTTTGCTCTATGTCTAAAATTCATATATGAGTGAGTACATACCATGTTTGTCTTTTTGTGACTGGGTTATGTCACTCAGGATGGTTTCTTCTAGTTCCATCCATATACCTGTGAATTTCAAGTTTCCATTGCTTTTTTCTGCTGAGTAGTACTCCGTTGTGTAAATTTACCAATTTTCTCTATTCACTCTTCAGTTGTGGGGCATCTAGGTTGCTTCCAGGTTCTGGCCATTACAAACAATGTTGCTATGAACATGGTTGAACATGTGTCCTTGTTGTATGAATGTGCATTAATTGAGTATATGCCCAAGAGAGGAATTGCTGCATCTTGTGGTAGACTGATTCCCATTTTCCTGAGCAAACGCCATATTGATTTCCAAAGTGGTCTTACAAGTTTGCACTCCCACCAGCAATGGAGGAGTGTTCCTTTTTCTCCACATCCTCTCAAGCATAGATTGTCATTGGTATTTTTGATTTTAGCCATTCTGGCTGGTGTAAGATGGTATCTCAGAGTTGTTTTGAGTTGCATTTCACTTATGGCTAAGGATTTTGAACACTTCTTAAATGTCATTCAGCCACTTTAGATTTCTCTGTTGAGAATTCTCTATTTAGTTCTGCACCCCACTTTTTAATTTCATTGATTGGCGATTTGGTGACTAGCTTCTTGAGTTGTTTATTTTAGAAATCAGTCATAAATCAGATGTGGGGTTGATGATTATCTTTTCCCATTCTGTTTGCTGCTGTTTTGTCTTGTTGACTATCCATTGCCTTACAAAAGCTTGTCAGTTTCAGGAGGTCACATTTATTATATTATTTGTCATTATCAATGTTTGTGCTACTGCTGTTGTGTTCAGGAAGCAGACTCCTGTACGAATTCATTGATGGGTACCTCCCACTTTCTATTCTAAGAGGTTCAATGTGGCTGGGTTTATGTTGAGGTGTTTGATCCATTTGCACTTGAGTTTTGTGCATGGTAATAAAAATGGATCTATCTGCAATCTTTTTCATTTCAGCATTCAGTTATGCCAGCAACATTTGTTGAAGATGATTACTTTTTTTCCATTGTATAATTTTAGCTTCTTTGCAAAAAAAAAAATCAGGTGATCAGTAGTTTGTGGGTTAAGAGGGAGCCATTATAGTTTTAAAGAGAAATTTGGCACTAGGGAAATCTCCAGAGGTATATAAGGATGAACCCAATTAAGATTCTAAGCAAAAGTGAGGAGCCTATCCTAAATGCCCTTCCCCTATAATGAGATTGATGACTACCTTATATGCCATCCTAGAGCCTTCATCCAGTAGCTGATGGAAGCAGAAGCAGACACCCACAGCTAAGCACTGAGCCAAATTCCTGGAATGCAGTGTTAGAGAGAGAGGATTAATGAGCAAAGGGATCAAGACAATGCTGGAGAAACCCACAAAAAAGTTGCCCTAAACAAGGGAGAACTCATATACCTCAGAATGACAGCTTAGAAACCAGAATAGGACAGAACCAAGGCCCCCTGAATGGGAGTGTCAGTTAGGAGACATGGGCAGTCTATGGGGCCCCTGGTAGTGGAGCAGTTTTTATCCCTAGTGTATGAATGGATATTGGGAGCCCATTCCCCATAGAGAGATACTTTCTTAACCTAGACACATGGAGGTGGACCTAGGCCCTGCTTCAAATGATGTGACAGAATTTGATGATCCCCTCACCCTCTCTATGGAGCAGAAGAGGGATGGAATGGGGGTCAGTGGGACATGGGAGGATGGGAGGGAGAAGGAACTGGGGTTTATATATAAAATAAGATCATTTCTCATTTAACTAAAAAATATTTTTTTAAAAAAATATGTAACCTACTTCTGGTAATTGAAGATTCCTTTGGTCACAAGAGATGGCCAGTTGGGACTCTGTCTACCTGGTTATTGGGCAATTTCATTTAGATTGCCTTACTATAAGTATATATTTTATCAAGTTTTTACTGTAGTAACTTTCCATACTACCCCTCAATGCCTCTTAACTTTTACCACCTCACCCCATGTTATTTCCCATAACACTCACTTCTCTTCCCCTTGCCATTGATCCTTCCATTCCAACCTCATCTATTCATAATTATTTATTTTATTTCCCTTGAAATTTTGATAAAATATGTTCTTCAAATTCTTGTAGTTATGTAGTATATTGCACTAACATAAGAAATTATTTTCTTCCTGTAGGAAACCATTATTTTTCCCTGTTTATTCCCTGGATCTTGTCAATGGAGATTTAATGTATTCATTTGTCTTTGTAACTAAAAGTTCATAGTTATAGTAAAGTCATTTTGTCATTTTTAAGGGAAATCATTTTGAGTGAGTTTACTGTGTATGACTATATAAACATGACAGTAGGATATGTGCTGCTGTACAAAAACATTTTGTTAGCTTGTCGGGTGGCCACACAGGTTGGCCTTACATGACTGGAAAAGAAAACTGTCTTGTTTTGAACTGATCTACCTTGGTTTAGTTAAAAAAAAAACTCACAAGTAATGCTGAAAACTGAATAAATGTTATGATTTATCACTAAGCCTGATTCAGTTTTAATTGCTCTTAGGTTTTCTCTCAGTAGGGTGGCTTTTTTTTCTGATATCCAAGATCAATAGGATGTGGGTAGGACCCTCCTAATGAACTTTCAGGTAAGGACTCCTGGGACTCTACTGAGTGTTCCCTAGCTCTTTTCATAGCACAGAAGGGGCAAGCCAGTAGGAAGTTAAGGGAATTATTCAAGTACATTCAGTATGTTGGAGTCAAAGCCAGGGACAACAGAGGTTCTTTCTCAAGTCCTTGCTACAACTTCAGTGTTAATTACTCTGATGTTGAAAGAATAAGCCATGAGAGAACCACCCATCAGTCTCATCATTCTTTTATTCGTGCTTAGGATGGAAAGTGTATTAACAGGTTAGTGTTTAGAGGATGTCCATTAAACGTCACTTCCCATCTCTTGATCTCCTTGATGTTACATGGGAACAACAGGTCTGGTGCTAGTTTAAAGGACAACAGACCTGTGCAGGAATGAGAGCTGCTAGATTGGTGCTGTGATTTACTCCAACCAGTTCAGATTGACATGTGCACTTACATTCTGCATTCTGCTTTAGGAACTGCATGGAAGCTGGAAACATAGCTTAGATATTGTCCCTGACAGTGAAGGGCTGATAGTCTAGTAAAGAGTTACATAATCATGGGAGATATTCTACTAGAGAGCTGCCTTTAAGAAAGCCACCTTCTTTTGTCATGGGTTAATTGTGGGTACAAATCAGACACTATAAATTTGGATTATAATCCTAGAATGTTATCACTGTAGTACCATGTACAAGAAAACTGAAAGATAAATTTACCATCAAAGACTGTATATTCATCAGTTCAGAGGTTATTGCACAAAACTGTATCTGAGTTTATAAAATTTCCACTTGACATGCACATATGACTAAATAATTTTTATCTCAAATT
Organism: Cricetulus griseus; assembly: GCF_003668045.3. Taxonomy (NCBI): domain Eukaryota; kingdom Metazoa; phylum Chordata; class Mammalia; order Rodentia; family Cricetidae; genus Cricetulus; species Cricetulus griseus. The sequence goes on along the minus strand of NC_048595.1, from coordinate 143,351,060 downwards.
GGCTTATGTAAGGTCAGATAGGGTTAACAAAGATCAAAAATTGAAATTCAGAGTTGTACATTTCCTCTCTCTAGGACACAAAATTGTCACTACTCTCTGAAAGTTTTGTTGGATATAAATAAATAAATAAATAAATAAATAAGCAAACAACAAGATACATGAAAATTGCCTGTCAAAAGAAGTGCAGACTATAAGTTAGGAAATGTTTGGAAGTTATGCAAAACATTGATCATGTATCAAGCAGAGACTATCCCCCAGCCTTCCAGTGTTCATAGTTCTGCCAGAAAACTTCAATTCTATATTTGGTAACAACAAATTACCTTTTTTATTTTCTTTTTCAAAACAGGATTCTCTGTGTAGCTTTGGAGCATGTCCTAGAACTTGCTCTGTAGACCAGGCTGGCTTTGAACTCATAGATATCTACCTGTCTCTGCCTCCTGAGGGCTGGGACTAAAGACGTGAATGACCACTGCTTAGCAAAAAATTATCTTAAGGTTGGATTTTTCTTGTCTTATAGCCATTGTTTAGAAACAAATTCAAGAAGAAATTACAAGCATGGCTTCATAATGATTTGAAGGGCTTCAAAAACTCAAAATAGACCTTAGATAAATGATTTAGAGCCAGGTATAAAATTTATCTAGAATCAGACTGCCTAGTTTCTGAAATCAAAACCACCAATTTCAGTATGTGTGACTTTGAGAGAGTGAATCCATTTCCCAAATCCAGCTTTTCTGTCTTTAAAATTCATTAATGATAATGGAATCAATGCATTCATAGTACAGAGAAGAATGACTGGCATGTCTTAAAAGTGCATACTATTCTTTGTTACTAACTAGTATGGAGCAGGAAACATGTCGCCACATCAGAACTATTCAATTCTTCCTGCTCTGATTATGAGATGATATATAATTTTGTTCTATATTCACACTAACCAAGTATGGATGCTGGACCATTATGTGGGAAAGCATTTTAAGATAATAATATCTGTTACTGAGAGTTTGATTTCCAAGTTAAGACCTCAGGAGAATTTTGTCAAAATTTGCATCTAGCCATCTCCATTAGTGAATGGAGAATATGAGATCTGAATTTTTCTATAAATTTATAGACAAAATGAGTTGGTACATACAACCTGTTCAGCCCAGATCCTGGCCCAGATTGGAAGTCATATTTCTATTACTATGGCTCAGACAAACTTATATTTGATGTCCTAATTAAATAGTATTAAAATTCCAGATATTTTTATCTAAATTTCCAGATCTGATCAACTGTTTGGAAACTAGGAAAACCAATATTTACTTCAGAAGTTAAGATCTATGTCTCAGACTACATAGAATCCCTGGGCAAAATGTCAATGATCTAGATACTGTCCACATTCTCAAACCATGTTTGCATTCCTTGTCTTTCTACACACCTGCATGTAGCTGAAGTTGAAAAACGGGAATTCAGCCTGCCAATAGGACTTCAGTCAGATTCCACCAACCAGAAATGTGCATGAGAACAAAGTGAAACACCACAGTTTTCTCTCTGGAGCTGTGGACAGTAGTGTTGAACCTGGGGACAGTAGTGAACACTGCCAACATCTTCAAGTTTTAAACCATCACTCCTTTGGTATTTCGGTCAGCTATGGTGACTGTGGCAGCTTCTGTATGAATCCTTCACCTCTGGATTTTCTGAACGCAGCTTTCCTGATCATACTTCCCTCATCCTCGCTGTAGTCTTGGAAATCACAGAACTCCAGTCTCACTCTACTATTAAAACAACCAGTGGACTCTGCTATCCTGACCTATTCTATATGGTACCAACATGCATTAGCCCTCTTGATGATCAGTCTCAGGATTTTATTATTTATATGATACAGTACTGATCTTCAACACTGCTGTGATAATGATTCTAATGTAATCGTATTTACACTAGTGATATGGGTTTATAATATAGGGATATTGGTTGGCTATATATAAAACTTCAGACTATAGCAGTCCAGGAAGTATTCCCTGTCCAGTTCTTGCTTTTATGTTATTTAAATGGTCAATATAATCCTCCCATTATCTTTAAAATATAGTAAAGAGACTAGAGCCTTATCTGTCTCTGTGTTTATGTACAAGTCGTTGGATTTAATCCCACATATTAGCTAAAGAGCTATATTCATTAAATAGTATTCACCCTTTTTAATTTAAAGGCACCCATTATGAAAACTACTATGACAAGGTAAAAACAAAACAACAAAAAACAACAAAAATCCTACTATGTTCATCTCCTCAAAAGGCCTTGATTGTGCCTGTTTTGAGTCATACTCTGAGTGCTTCATATCTATCACTATACTTTGCCTTTTATGGAATATTCACTTGGATGGTTGCCCTAATTCTCCACATTAATTCATGTCAGTTCCTTTGTTGGCATTCCCTCCCTTATAATTGTTGAGTAATATTCCATTATAAGGACCAGCCACAATTTGTTACTTAAAAACATTTGGTTTGATTCATGCTTGGGCTATTAGGAAACAGTTGCTTTGAATATTTGCATTCAACTGGTGTAAATATTTGTTTTGAATTTTCATGGTGAAATGCATGGAAATGGAATGGTTGCCTTGATGATTACATATGTGATTTTTTTTTAAAGAAAATTATGTTTTTCCAAAATCAGTTAGCTTGTTTTGCATTTTAAGAGCAATATAGGCATTTCAGCAATTTTGCATCCATACCAACACTTGTTAATTTAACCCACTTTGTAAATGCATAGTTTTCCAGTATAGTTGGGTTTTTAATTCTGCTATTGATAGTGTGTTTATTAGTCATTAAGACTGTGTGTTGATGAAGCATCCATGGCTGAGACTCGTTTTTTCATTGGATTGTCTTTGACTTCTTATAATGTAATTGTCCTTAATATATTATGAAAACAAGTCCTTTATCAGATATATGATGAGAAAATATTTTCTTCCGGTCTATGTCTCATCCTTATATTTGCAAGAAATGTTTGTCAAAGACAAAGTTTTAGGATTTAAAGTTAATCCAGTCTGCATTTGAACTGGGCATGGCATTTTTGTTGCTTTAGTCACCGTGGGTGACCCACAGGCTGAAAATTCCTCTGGTGGTGGACTGAAGCCATCCAGTGCTAACAAATGTTTTTCAATGTCCCTGTTCCACCTTTGCAGGCTGAGCTACACAAAGGTCTACCATTTTTTCCTTCAAGCAGTTGTTTGCACTACAGCTGGCTTGTTAAGTTTCCTGGTTCAGTTTTTATCTTGCTGGGCTCTGTGCCTCTAGGTCTTGAAAGCACCATTCTTGATATTACTATCTTACACTAGTGGGAAAGAAAAAAAGAAAGTGAAGAAGAGGAAGAAATGAGAAAAAGAAAATTTTTCCTGCCCCCAAACAGGTCTGCTCCACAATGGCATGACAACTGAAATGTGACCTCCATTTGTCTGGTGTGTGGTGAATGAAGAATTTTCTTGTATGCAACTGAAGAGCAACAGACTAGCTTTCTTTTTGTTTAGAAACTTGTGAATATTTTCATCTTCTGTGCTTGCCGATGGACTTCCCTCAATGGTAGGGCAAGTTCAGGTATAGGGGGACATTTTCTATGACATTTTTCCTGCATGAGACAAACACATTCTCTGGCCCTACCTCAGTCCTAGATGAAGAACCAAAGGCCAGTGGATAATGCTGAGAGTATGAGAAGAAATAATTCCCAGGAAATAACAGATTGATTAGTTACCCAATACCAAGTGGTCAGCTCTGAGATTTTATGTGTACTGGTAACACCATGTGAGCTGAGCAGGTTATAAAATGTATTTTATAATACATATTTAGTAATATATATTGATTTATGAATATATAATATCTGGTAATGTATGGATATACACATAAACAATTAAATAAAAAGAGGCCATGAATTTGAGAGAGCAAGTGGTTACATGGGAGAAGTTGGAGAGAGGAAAGACATGGGAGAATTATATATGTATTCAGATTACAATCTAAAAAAATAAAAATATTTAAACAATAATGTATCTGGAAAAACTCTACAACATAATAGCCTCCCAAAAGACATTTATCAGGGAGTATCTATACTTTATTTTACTGGATTTAGAGGTAGACCCTATCATTTTGTGACTTACTCTCACAAGATTTAATAAACTATCACAAATTCTAACACATAGACACAAGTTAGGGTTCCCATAAACACCTCCTTAAATTCTATTATTTTCCTATCAACTCTCATACTTATATTCATATTTGTTATATAATATGAAGATGAATATCTAGATGAAGAGTAGCATTGGACAGGACTATGGGGAAGAGGCTATACCTTCTATGAGTGACCATGCTACTCTCCAAAGATTGTCATGTGCCTAGCAACATGAGAATTCTACAACTCCCTGTTGAAGTATTTTCATGGTGGTGTTTTTACATGAGCATGAGGAAGTACAAATCCATCACCAGCCTACTGTCTGGAGAGTAGTTCTGGGTTTTTTACCAGTTGATGGTCTTACCAATAACTGGATCAGACCCATGTAGAGTGACAGATTAAAAACTTCCCTATCACTAAGAAAATTACAAGGAATAAGGAGCTCTGACCTGGGTACCAAGGATGGAAAGCATGAATATGCTTTTTATTAGTTCATGGCATCACAGCTCGCCAAACCTGGGACTTCTACTATGGGGCTAAATTCTGGAAGTACTTATTCTACCTTTGCCAAAAGTGGCAAGGCATTCCCTTCAAATTCTAGCAGAAGGTGGATCTTGATACTCCCACTACATTCCCCTTTTAAAAAGTGTTGTTCAAATGCTGCAAGAACTGAGGACATACTTAAAAGCTGGAAGAAGCTGGGAATTTACACACAACTCAAGAATGGTTGGGATAGATTTTCTAATGAAAAGATTGCTGAACTGTGGATCTCTAACAATAATGCCCATTCTGCATTAATGAACAGAAACCTCATTTCACAACCCATTCAGAATTTGGAGGTTTGCTTGGCTGTATTAAGTTGTACAATTCAGAAAGTGCATTTGCAAGTATCTACTTTTTGTTTTTAAATAACCATTTCTGTTTCAGTTGGCAATGTGAAACATTTTTTCCTAGCAGCTAAATCTGCTTTCCAAACTCTATTCCAGGGAATTATTTTAGGCAAAAATTCTTGCAACTTTAAATTTTTTGATGAAAAAGTATCAAACCAAATTTTGGAATGCTAGCACAATGTATTTTGATTAGGATTCATACACAAAGCCTTACAATAATTTATTGCCCACCCAAATCCCATAGTTTAAACGTTATGGGTGAATGTCTTTGAAAATGCTTCTTTCTCTCAAAGCTGAATGGCATTTATAGTTTTCTATAGTTTACTGAAGCACAAAAATAATTAAACATGATTATTTTGGGGGGCCTGTAGGATTCTAGAAGCATTTGAATCCATAGGATCAATACTTCCATAATGTCAAATTTGTGACTAATTTAAACTGAGTGAATTACTTAGAATAATTTTTAAAAAGCCCTGTAACTATCACTCTTCATATTCATAAACTAGAGATTAGACAACATCTTCCAAAGTAGCCTTATATCTTAAAACTTTCCTTAACTTAGACCTATACAATCAATTTACATACGGGGCAGTAACTAATCAGGAAAAGAGTACTCTGAATGTGGACAACATCCCTGATAAAGCTATGAGCCTGAATAGAATATAAGTTGAAAAAAAAAAGAAATCAGTCATCATGTGTAAGCTTTTTTAAATTTATTTATTTATTTATTTATTTATTTATTTATTTATTTTGGTTTTCTGAGACAGGGTTTCTCTGTGGCTTTTTATTTTTTAATGAAAATATTTTGTTACAATATATTTTACTCATTTTTTCACCTACCCAACTCCTCTCAAATTCTATATACTTCCCTACCTACCCAACTTTATGTTAATTCTATCTATCTATCTATCTATCTATCTATCTATCTATCTATCATGTACCATCTATCTGTCTTCTATCTATTCTAGCATCTATCTAAAAAAAACAAAAAGGAAGAAACAGAAACAAATCAAAAACTAAATAAACAAGGAGCCAATAATATAAAAAAAATCCTAAAATAATGCAAAATGAAACATAAAGTCCAAAAAAACCATTGAATTTATTTTGTGTTGGTCAACTATTCCTGGTCATGTGGCCTACCCTGAAATGTAGTTAATATAGCAGTGAGACTCCAATGGGGATAAAAAAACAAATTGATTTTCCCTTTACTGCAGGTATCCACTGTAGATAGCTTCCTGGTTAGCTATGTGCTGTACTTCCCCCTCTTAGTGCTGGGACCCCAACTGATTTCAAACTGTACATGCCTTAGGTGTGCTGCCACAGTCTCTGTGAGTTTACATGTGCATCATTTCTGCAGTGTCCAAAAGGCTCTGTTTCCTGGGAGTCATCTGTCAACTCTGGCTCTTAGAATCTTTCCACTTCTTCCTCCTTCTTCCACATGCAATCATCAAACTTGAGGGAAAAGGTTTGATCAAGATATCCCATTTAAGACAGAGTGCCCCAAGTCTTTCTGCATGTTTTCCAGTTATGGGTTTGTGTTAATTGCCATCTATTGCAAGAAGGTTCTCTGATGTGGGTTGAGTGAGACAATGATCTATAGCAGTGTATTCATTAGGAGTCATTTATTGCTGCATTCTTTTCTCAGAATAAGAATATTATTTCTTTAGGCCCATTACTTCTCTAGGATCAAGTTCTACGTCACTTTAGCAGTGTCAGGTATATATTCCATCTCATGAAATAGGCCTTAGATTGATATTTTAAAAGTGGTTTGCTACATCCATGACACTTGTACTATTATTGCACCAGGGTATCTTACAGGCAGGCTGTTGTTGTAGATAGCAAGGTTTGTAGCTGGGCGATATTGATAATTATCTTTGTTCTATAGTGCACAGAGTATCTTTCAGTACTATGAACACTAGTTAGTAGTAGTGGTAGTAAACCTTCTCATTAGGTTCAAGCTTGGCTTTCTTTGTGTTAAAGATATAAGTAAGCATTATCTTTAGCAAAAAGAGCCTCCCCATCAGATTATGGAAGCCAATCAATAGCCTTTGCAATGGCCTGTTATCTTTGTGGGAGGGTTCCATAGAACCCCTTTTGGCCAATGTGTCAGGAATATATAACCCATTATGTATGGAATGTATTAAGATAGAAGTTTTCCTCAAAATATGTCTAGGCTACATATATATCAATAAATATTATAGATAAAGCTATTTTGATACTTTTGATTACTTTTTATAATTTAAATGAATGTAATTTACATAATACTATTATAGAATAATTCTGTATTCTGCTACACATTTGTTTTCATCCCTGAGCTTACACTTTCATGTGTTGTTTTTTATTATTGAATATATTTCTTGTTATTTCTTCAGCTTGATAATTTCAAAACATGTGTTTAAATTCAAGGTTTGGTTACTTTGTTTTAGTTTTAGTATTTTTAGCTCAACATACATTTAGTTCAAACCTACATTTGAAGCATTCCATTGAATTTTTTTTCTTCAATTTGTATACTTTTAAGCTCTGAGATTTCTATCTAAATCTTTTTGTCAAAAGTGACACCTTCTTTTATAAATTTCCCATTTGGTTGCTCCATTGTATTTCTCACTTTATTTATGGGTGTATTTGTTTTCTCTTGAATCACATTCACTTTCTCTTCTGGGAGGGCAAGGGAATGACATGGCTCAACATGTAGTATCATGAAGACAGATACTGTAAGAGAACCAATTCCTGCAAGTTTTACTTTGACTTACAGGTCCATGTATTGGATTGTGCATACATGTGCATATAAATACATGCAAACACACACAAGAAATAAATAAAATAATTAAATTTCTTTAAAATTTTGTATTATATTGTATTTGGTATGATTGAAATTAGTATTTTGAAATATTCACCAGGCAATTCAAAGACCTCAATTTATTCTGGAGTGCTGTGGGAGCTTGGCCTGGTGTTTGTCACTGGATCCACAGTGAGATCTGTGTCTGATGAGCTCATTATCAGGCACTTAGACTGGCAAGTGGTTTCTGGGCAATGGCACTGACCTTGATACATAGCACTAGCATTGGAATAGTAATGATTAGGCTTTGAGGGTGTACAGAGCACAAACAACTTTAGATATTTGTGGGTATATGGCACTATTAAGTCACTAGAAATGATCCTGCTGTGTTAGAGGCTTGCTAATATTTAAAAAATGAATTTATATTTTTAACATACTTGGGCCAAAATTAAATTCACTGAAGAATTAAAACTGTCAGTGCAAATTGGTAGTAGAACCAATACTATCTTTGATAGTCATTAGATTGGCATTATTATTCATTAAATGAAATGAATTTTTTCCTTAAAGTATTTTCTTTCTATTTAGTTTTAAGCAGTTAGAATTCTATTATGCTTCATACTTTTTTCCTCTCATTTCTCAGGACAGGTTTGAAAATTAATTAAATAATATCTAGAGCTCAATGCTTTAAAGATAAAGGAGGGGAAGAAAGAGAAATGGAGGGAGAGACAGAGAGAACACAATCATTGACACAGGAAACATTTATTTTAGACAACTTACCTCAAAAACTTATTTATCCTGACAACTATTTTGTTGGCCCTTTCAGTCTGTGCTCTTTTGATACTCATCTTTCCAGTAAGCTGTGTCATTAATGATTTAAGAAAAAAAAAAACTTACTTTATTCTTCCTAGTCTCTGAAAGACCTAGAAGTCAGGATTCAGCCAGAGACTTGAGGTTTGTCAATTCACTCAGTTAATCAGAAACACTTTAGTGTAAGTCTGTGATTGTTAAAATAACAACCACTTTCTGAAAATTACCTTTTAACCAGTAGTTAACTACCATTTCATTTTGTATTATTTATGATTTCCCTGCAGTGGGTCTTTACACATAACTATGATCCATGATTCTATGGAGAGATGACACTAAATTATTAGACAGTTTTAAAATCTCAGTTACTAGAGAACCTAGATGGCTTGGCTAATTTTTTTTTTGCATTGGTCTTTTGTGAGGTAAAAGCTCTAACTATCCTTGGACCTTCTCAGAAAATTAAAGCACATTAATTTCTTAAGGTAATTATAAGTTTCTATTATACCGAGTACAGAAATCATTTATGTATGCTAATACTTGTACCTTGAACAATAAATGTAATATGACAAAGACTATGATTTTTTCAGTTTCTCTGTCTCCTCCCCCTCTGCTTCTACCTATCTCTATCTCTGTCTCTCTCCCTCTACCTGTCTTTTTTTCTGTATCTCTATCTCTGTCTTGATCCCTCTATCTCTTTATCTGTCTGTTTCTGCCTCCATCTCTGTCTTCTCTCTCAGTGTAAAATCTGAATTCAATATTTGCTCTGACCAAGACCTCTACTGTGACCTGTCACTCTACCAGTACAACAGAGGTGCCCTATTATAAGAATGCTCCCTTTAAGCATGTCGGCCCCAGATGCTCTTTGGGAGGCCAGTACGGGACTAATCCAGCCCCCTGATCATGGATGCCATTGGGGAGGCCCCTGCACTCCTGGGAGCCTCCGGAGGTGGACTGGCTTTTTGCCCTAGTGTATGTGGGGGACTTCGAGAGCCCATCCCACTTGAAGGGATGCACTCTGTCTCTGAACACATGGGGAGGGTCCCAGGCCCAGCACAGGAAGATTTGGTGGACTTGGTGGAGCCCCGGTTGGGGGCCCTACCCTGCCTGGGGAGTGGTGGGTGGATGGGGTGGGGGGTAGGTTGGAGGTGGGGGAGAAGGAATGGGGGTAAGGGGAGGGAAAGGGAGAGGGAGAGGGGAATTATATGTGAAACAAGCCTGTTCCCTAACTTGAATTAATAATAATAAATAAAAAAAGAATGCTCCCTTTTACTACTTTACATTCAATTTTCATAATAAAAGTAACTAAAGGCAAGGTTACCATTAAAGTAAATACAATAATATTTATTAGAATAAATGATAGCAGACAGAACAAGACGAGACATGGTTTAAAAATGCAAGTGTATTTTAACTATACTAACAAAATATTTTGGGGAGTATATACGTTTCAGACCCAAGAAGATTGAAGTTACTTTTTTCATAGAAGTAAAGAATAATAAAATTATAAAATTTACAAAATAGATAAATTAATTCAAGAATCTTCCTTTTGTTATTTAGCTTATTTAATGAGTTTTCAAGTCATTTAGGATTCATGAGACCATTACATTTACAAGCTGTTTCATAACTAGATTGTGAGACATTTTACATTTGGAAACAGAGTCACCTGTAAAACACTAGCTTTAAAAAGAAAACCTTGGGGCACTGACCTGTTTTGTGCATCCTACAAAGATGGAGATTGCTGAGTTTTCTCTTTTTATTTTCAGAGCTCCTAGTGAGGCTACTTCATCTTTGACATTACCCACAAATAATTTTCTTAAATCAAGATTACATCATGGAGTAATCACTTTTGAAAACCATAGAACCAGTTGTTTCCATTTTTATAGCTGTGAAATTATTCTTGTATATGCAACAACCTGAAACACAGGAGACTGACCTATATAACTAGTATAAAAATATCAATGAGTAATTTATCCAATAAAATAGCTCATGTTACTGAATACTTTTATATGCCAGTTGAGGACAAATTTATAATTTAAGAGGTTAAAGCTCTTGCTATTTGATTTGCTTAAATAAGGCAAAAGAGACACAATAGTGAGTGCCAATGTAAGTACAAAAGTGACTTTTATTTAGAATAAAAATAGAAAAACTGTTAAATTCTAAAAAGAAGAAAATATAAAATCCAGAAAAATAACTATGTTTTGCTAGTTAATTGTACAGAAAGACTCCATAACATTCTTTGTCCCTTCCCTATTTTGACAACTACTTTATGTGGCAAATTCTGTGACACTGAGCAGAGAAAGAAAAGTCTTGATTTGCTCTAATGTGGTTATTAGCTTTTAGATTACTTTTGAGGGCCTGGTTTTTAATAACTTCTTAGAAATTTTGGTAATTGCTGGGTATTTCTTCACACAGCACTCAAACTAATCATTTCACCAGCCCAAATTCCTTGTAGTGTGATAATATCCACCCCGGCCCCTGCCACTGGACCATACTCTACAGAAGAAGTAGGGCTGAGAACCAGGACCTAAAACAAGTGTTCTTTAACAATTATACTTAAAATGAATTTTATGAATTCACTTTTTAGAATTAGTAATGGGGAATGTACTGTGTATGTTCATCTTATTGATTATTGAATAAGGTACTGTTTGGCCAATGAGACAGCAAGTTAGACAGGACTAGGAGTCGAAGGGTATTCTGAGAAATGTAGTAGAGAAGTGGAGATCCAGGCAGGAAGTGACATAGCAAGGAGACTCATATTTAAGCAAGGAGAAACAGGAAGTGTCCTTTTTCCCCTCTGCTCTTCCTCCAGTGGCACAATGTGATCCACCAGTAAGTGGGGACACCAATGGAAGGTGTCCGATAAGATAAGTCTTATAAAATATATAGATTTATGATAATTAAGACTGAGCTAACACATAAGAATCCTAGTCATTGGCCAAGCAGCATTTGTACCTAATACAAGTCTGTGTATTATTTTGTCCATCCACGGGGTGGGCAGAACTAGGCGGCTGTCAGAAACCGCCCACATGGCGGTAGGGCTCTGGCAGCTTTGGCAGAAAGATTTATCGTAACAAATTAGCATATGAAGTAGTGAGCTTCATTATGATATTTTCGTACATACACACCATTATACCTTGTTTTTATTCTTCATTTTTCCTACTGTCTTCTCCATCCCCACTATCTACTCTTGCTTGACCTTTTTCTCTTACCAAATAGTACTTTGCTTTGTTTACATGAAATGTATATCCCATTACTCTCCTCCCTACCCCAACTTTATTTCCTGTCCCCTATTCTTCTTCCTCCCTCTGTATTCAGATTGGTGACTACCCTAACTGTAGAACCTTCATCCAGTAACTGATGAAAGCAAATGCAGAGATCCAAGGCCAAGCACCAGTCTGAGCTGTGGGAGTCCTGTAGAAGAGATGAATGGAGGAGGGATTATATGAGCAAGTGTTGGTCAAGATCATAGCAGGACCTCAACTTGTAGGATCTCATGGACCACAGACCAACAACTGCATGGGATTGAACCAGGCCCTCTGGATGTGGGAGACAGTTTTGTAGCCTGGTCTGTTTGTGGGACCCCTGGCAGTGGGACCAGGATCTATCTCTAGTGCTTGAGCTGCCTTTTTGAGGCCCATTCCATATGGGTGGGATGTCTTCCTTGGCCTTGATGTGAGGGTGAGGAGGTGGGGGTGGCAAGGAGTGGGTGTTTCTGCCTCAACTGAATGTGCCAGGCTTTGCTGTCTCCCTATGGGAGGTCTTACCCTTTCTGAGGAGAGGATGGGATAGGTTGTGGGAAGTGAGGGGGAGGAGAAGAGGAAAGGGGAACTGTGGTTGGTATGTAAAATGTATTTTAAAATGTATTTAAAAAATAAAATAATATACTAAAAAACTCTTCCTTCTTTCCTATTACCCTTACTATTTTGGTGAAACACACACAAACACATGAACACTCAAATACAAATACAATGAAAAGTAAATTTTTAGAAGATCCCAATACCGTCATACACAATGTAATTGTCTGTTGTGTCCATTTTTTATTTATTTTTCCTCATTATTTCTAGCCTTGAAGTTTCTCCCTGCCAAGTCTCTAGTACAAGGTCATAAAAGTGGATATCTTTGTTTTGTCTTATGTTTAGGGGAAAGTAGCCATTCATTTGAAAAACATTTTTGTTATACCTAGCTATTGTATGTATTACACACATGACAGGATTCATGGGTCCAGGGCAGAGGATATCTTGTATAAGTCAGTTTTTTTCTTCCACCATGTCTGCCCTAGGGACAGATCTTAGGTCAGGGGTGTTGGCTGAAAGCCCCTTCATCTGCTGAGCCCTCTCATGGGCTGAGGCACCCATTCTTCAAGAAATTAGTATGGATGTGAGCATGAACATTTCATGGGGACTCCTCAATAGGTGTAGAGAGTACAACACAGTAAGAAACTCAGTAAGTAAACAGTCTTATTTACTTAACATTTATTTATTCTAATGGAGTTTTTCTTTTCTTTTTCTTTTTTTTGTTTTTGTTTTTGTTTTTCGAGACAGGGTTTCTCTGTGTAGCTTTGGAGCCTGTCCTGGCACTCGTTCTGGAGACCAGGCTGGTCTCGAACTCACAGAGATCCACCTGCCTCTGCCTCTCGAGTGCTGGGATTAAAGGTGTGTGCCACCAATGCCTGGCCGGCTGAAATTTTTCTTTTTAATGTGCTTTTCTGAAATGATACATTTGTTCATGGGGTACCTTTATTTTGTCAAAGTAGTAGTACTATTAGATTTTAATGTATTAATGTGATGGGAATTTCCTGGAATAAATCTTACATAGAATGTAATCTTTAATTATTTTCCTTGAGTAGTTTTTCTATAATTTCCTTGTCTTCAGTGTGTGTTTAAAGGGATGGAGTCAGGGACAGAAAGGGAAGAGGGAGAAAGACTGAAATTTAATCCAGGGAGGTATACAGTCTCAGAACTCCATCTGAAGCAAAATTGTTGCCTTTTCTTCAGGGATATTTAATGTTTTATTTTTTGTTTTTAATTTCTTGTGTCAGACTAATACTAATAGCAAGGACCTAATTTAAACATGTTTCTTCCTTTTGATTTTGTGAATGAGTTGTGAATTATGCTGCTAGCTTTTCAAATAGCTGATAGAATTGCAAAGTCATGTAGACCTGGAAATTCATAAATATTTGTTTGTGGAGAAATTATTGAGTACTAATTGAATCACATCCCTCTTCTAAATACAGACAAAGTTTGTATATCTTTTAAAGCAAGTTTGGGTCATTTATTTCTCTGGGGATGGGTCATTTTATTTGGACACAGATGCTAATGTCATTCTCTTACAGTGTTTTCTTAGTTCTGAAAGTTCATCAAAGAAATTTCCTTTTCATTTCAAGGGTCATCTCACTTTTTTCTTGGTTTGCCCAGATAAGGATTTATCAAGTTTCTTGAACATCCCAAAGAATTAAGTTTGGTTAGCTGATTTACTTCTGCCATTTTATACTTTACTTGCTTGCTTAGACTAAAAATACATTTTTTTCTGTTTTCTCTGGTTCCTTTTATGCTTTTTTTTTTTTTTTTAGAGAAAATTTGGTTTTTGGTTTAAGATCTTTTTCTTTAACAGAGTAATTACTTTATATAGGTTATTTTCTTGTTGCTAAAGGATTAAGATTCCTATGTTAGATCTGAAGAAATGGTTAAGCAGTTAAAGCAGGAAGAGTGATTATATGGAGAATGGTCAAGATCATGACAGGAACCCCACAGAGACACTTGACCCAAACTTGGAGGAGCTCAAGGACTTTAAACAGCTGGAATCTAGCATGGGACTGAACCAGGCCATCTGCATGTGGGAGACAGTTTTGTAGCCTGGTCTATTTGTGGGACGCCTGTCAATGGGAACAGGATTTATCCCTAGTGTCTGAGCTGGTTTTTTGAAGCCCATTCCATATGGTGGGATGCCTTGCTCAACTTTGATGCAGGGGTAGTGGGTGGGAGATAGCAATCGTTGGTTCTCCCTCAACGGAATGTGCCAAGCTTCATTGACTCCTCATGGGAGGCCTTACCCTTTCTGAGGAGTGGATAGGGGTGGGTTGGGGGAGGTGAAGGGGATGAGGAGGAGGGGAGGGAGAGGGAACTGTGGTTGGTACTTAAAATGAATAAAAGAAATATAGAAGAGAAAAGAAAAAAATGTTAAGAGCATTGGCTGCTCATCTAGAGGACCAGGGTTCAATTCCCATATGGCAGTTCACAATTGTCTTTAACTACAATTCCAGGGTATCTGACACCCTCACACAGACAAACATGCAGGCAAAACACCAATGCACATAAAATAAAAGTAAATAAATAATTTGTTTGCAAAAAGAGTAAAAGTGAGAAGCTAAAATTCACATAATAGAAAATTTCACAATACCAGGGTTTAAAAAATATTCATATCTTAAAACAGTCTAGCTAATAGTTATCATAATTTAATATTAAGGGGATACTAAGAACTTTATTCATGAACACTGTATTTTCACCACTCCAAAAAAATTTCCGAAAACAAATATTATGAAAACTTTTCACCACTCCTCCTCTCTACTACATTGATAATATTGGAGAAATTACATCTTCATCTGTGGTAAACCAATAGCCATAGCTTTCTAACTATTATTTCTTGAAGTTATCTTTTATATAATGTAGAAGAATACAATTAAAAAATCACAGCATTCCCTGTATTTTACATTAACCTATAGGAATTCACTTGCTAGTGTTGTTTCATCTTCATGTAGATTTAATTACTGTTAATAATCATTTGATGTAAGTCTGAAGGACATTCTGTAGTATTTATTGTAGAGCAAGTTCAATGGAGACAAAATCTCTTTATTTTTATTTGTGGTAAGTATCCTAATATCACCTCAATTACTTTATGTATAATATGGGTAGATACACAGAATTTTGGTTTATAGTTTTTTTATTGTTATTTTGATGATATAATTTTATTGGTTCTTTGCTCATAGTTTCTGAAGCAAAGTCAACTCTGAGTTTCTTGATCATCCATTGTACATTTTGAGCTGTTTCCACCAGGCTGACTATGAAAGCAGGGTTCCCCAAATGTACTCACAGGGGAGATACTGCAGTTTTATAAATATATATTTTCCCATGTGTTACACAGAATGGGATGTATCCATTATTCTGAACATACCTTTGTCTTTCTAGGATCCTGGTAATATGCCAGGTCTTTCCAAATACCCACTGAACCTTTCATTCCTCATCTTGACTTCCAATTGTGTGTTTAGCTCCTCAGCCTCCATAAGCAAAGCCTTATCAGCAAGGTTCAATCTTTAGTAATTATCTCTGGTGATTCTCAACAAATGCCCTGTGAATATGGCCATTTGAGTAGCATTAGTCTTGAGTCTGTGCAAATAAATGTAACCACAAGAACAACCTCTCTCAATAAGAGGCCAGATATATCAAATAGTGACAATTTTAATATAATTATTAAACTAATATGAAAACTTAAAAGCAGAAAGTAGTCACAGAAAATTAGTTCTGTAAAAAAAAATCTCAAGGATCATCTGTGTCATAGTTATAAATTTTCACTTTAATTTGAAATACTAAAAAGCTGTAGGACAGTTTTCCTTTGGGAATAAAAATAGACTTGTATTCTTGAAGGAAGGATTTGTTGACAGCATGGCAGATGATGTCAGCATCCATTTTGCAGTATGTAGCATATTGTATAATGATGACAATTTATTGTATTCCTATTATTTGTTATTGTTACTATGGTATAGACTCTTATGTGGTTTTGTTCAGTCTCCATTCCTTATAAAACTTCCTCTCCATTTGCTTTCAATATATTGCTCTGACATGTGCCTTCTCCTGTCTCACACTGGTACCTATGCCATGCTTTTTTTTTTTTAAATTTATACTATGTGCCTTATTTTACTTATTATTTTTGACATATAAAGACTTCTTATTGTCACCATTCCAGATAAAAGACAGCAATTGTTGGGCAGTGGTGGTGCACACCTTTAGTCTCAGCACTTGGGAGGCAAAGGCAGGTGGATCTCTATGAGTTCAAGACCAGCCTGGTCTACAAGAGCTAGTTCCAGGACAGCCTCCAAAGCCATAGAGAAACCCTGTCTTGAAAAAACAAGTCAAAAAAAATATTTCTTCAAATAAGAAAATTAATGAAATACCTCCTGAAGATTTACTGTAGGAAGTAGATTTAGCATAATAATCTCAATTACTTTAGAAAGTAGATTTAACACAATAATTTCTGTCTAAAATAATCCAATTTTACCAACTTGTACTTTATTTCTTAAGAACTTGTTTAAACTTACAAAAGTATGGTAGTTTAAAAAACAGAATTACAACATTATCTCTTCTGTTTGATTTTGTGTGTGTGTGTGTGTGTGTGTGTGTGTGTGTGTGTGTGTGTGTGTGTGTGTGTGTGTGTTTGGATCACAATGAAAACATTCCCAATCCCAAAGCCTTTCCATTTCCAATACTTATAAGACACTGTTGCTATTTGAACAATGGTCTTTCTAACTTAGGTCTAGTGGCAAGAGCACTCTCTCTTACTTTTCCCAGCTGAGCCTCACCTATTTTTCTCTTTCTCTTACCTTACTCATTTGCATTATTGTTTGGTTGCATTGAGCTACCTAACACTATTTCATACTGAGAAAAGAAATCCCTTGCTCTAATTAGTGACCACATGGGGTAGTCATACCCTGAATAATAGTACCTCTACTTGAGTAAGGAACTAAGGCAGTGTTTATGAGGATGAATAAAATTAAGCACTGATTTTCTGTTCTGTGTTTGATATTTATAGGTGCAACTGCCTTGTCAAGTCTTAGTTCATAAATGTATACACCATTTCTGGATAGTCACTTGGGTTGTTCTTCTTTTAGCCAGGATAAAGAAGGCTTTTAAACATTTATTTTCAAGATGTCATCTTCTTTTGAGTAGATGTGTAGGTGTAATGTACTTAGCTACTTTCCTACTGAAGTGATAAAACTCATGACCAAGGAACACACGCAGGCACTCGTGCATACACACACACACACACACAGAGAGAGAGAGAGAGAGAGAGAGAGAGAGAGAGAGAGAGAATCTAGCTGGGCTTATAGTTGCAGAGGGTTAGAGAGAGGAGGAACAGCTGAGAGCTCTCACATCTCTAATGCAAGCTGGAGTCAGAAAGAGCATGCTTACAAGAGTCTTTTGAAACCTTAATGTGACACACCTCCACCAACAAGGGCACCCTCCCCAAGGGTTCTACCCACCAGAGACTAAGTGTTAAAAGAGGAGCTTATGGGTGGGTGGCATTCTCATTCAAACCACCACAGTGCCTTATCATGTTAAATGAGTTAACAAGTTTCCATTTCTTTCATCCATGTACAAGAATGTCTCACAACTCTTCAGATAGTGTGTTAGCTATATCCAATGTTGTGATTGAGGAAGTCTTTCAGTGGTGAAGAACTTTATGAATTGCAGAAATCATTATTATACTGGATTCTCTCTCTTGCTGGCAAAATAAGTTTTATAGGTGTAATTTTGATCTCACTCGGGTATTATTTTAAATTTCAAACGATTTTGTTGGCTCTCTACAAATAGATTGTGTTCCTCCAATGCCTCAGAGAGCTTTGGACTTATGCTAATAACAAGAAGTTACAGTTTCCTGGTGTCACACTGTTAGGGAAAGTTAGACATACCAAACTGTTTTAGAACAAAAGTGGTTACTGAAGTCAAGTGAAATTGAAGACTGGTGAGGCAGTAGAATTCAAAATCAACATCTAGGCATGATTTATTAAGCAAAGACCTTGTGTTATGAAATTTCTTCTCCCACAGTTTGAAAAATCACTTGACCTAGATTCATGCCCAGCATCTACTTGTTGGCTGATGTAGCAGCTGAAGAATCTTGGAACTCTAAAGCTATAGTGGGCTGTTCCTTTCACAGTGTTATTCTAGGAGAGGATTTTCAAACTCAAGTAATAACCTATTCAGAATTGCTCTTCTCTTTTTACTTTAAATTGGATAAATGTCAATCTCATTAAGGCACATATGATGCAGAATACATCATACCTACAAAAAAATTCAGGATTCCTTGAGGTTGACAAATGAATGCATCTTTCCAAACCCATGAGTCACTAGCTGCCCCTCCCCCCAATAGCATTCCACTGGAATAAACATCATGTTTTCTTTGTCCATCCACCTACTGACAGACATTTGGGTTGTTTAGAGTTTGGCACAGCAGGAAGAAGCCTCTTAGCATTTGTTTTCAAGACACTGTAGTCAATCTACTTGCCTCTCTTTAGGAGATGACTAGGAATGTAATACTTCAGTTTTATGGTAAATTTTAGAAATATTTCAATGAAGGTTGTACAGTTTAGTATTTCTGTCAATCATGAACAAAGGTTTCAGTGACACAAATTTCTCTCTAGCAGTAACTATTTCCTCTTTTGTTTATTTCAGTGTTAGCTTTCCTAGCAATTATAAACTAATATTGCACTGTGGCTTTTGTTTGCATTTCCAATTGCTTTTAGTAATGGTGTGTTTAGCATTCTTTTCATGCACAAATCAGCTATTCACATGTTTTTATCATGCCTCTTCAAATATGTTGATGACTTTCTTGTTTTCTTTCCTGTCTTAAAAATGTGTATTGAAAGAATTTTTTCTATATTCTGAATACAAGGTATGTATCAATATGAGTTTCAAAAAATTCTTCTATGTGTTTTCTTTATTTTCTCCAGTTTTTTATTTGAGTTAGAAACCCAACTCTTAGGTGTGATTTCTTTTTATTTATGTTTTTCAAAAACAAAAGGTTTCTAATTATCAATAAGTCAACTCATATTTATAATGTTTTGTTCATTGTAAATAGATAAATAATGAAGTTATATCACACAGGGTAAAAATGCCACCTTCCAAGAAACAGTATTAGACTATCTAACAAATAGTTAGATAACCAGTAAGTGTTATATTAAGAAACTAGTAGTGCAGGGTGGTGGTGGCACATGACTTTAATCCCAGTACTTAGGAGGCAGAGACAGGTGGATCTCTGTGCATTCAAGGCCAGATTGGTCTACAGAGTGAGTTCCAGGACAGCCAGGGCTGTTACACAGAGAAATCCTGTCTCTACAAACAAAACAAAACAAACAAATAGTAGCTGTTTAAAAAGAACTAGGCAGGATGAGTGGGGAATTCAGAAAACAATGTCTTTAAAGGGATTAGAAATATAGAGCTTATACTATTGACTTAAAAAATTTGATACTTTTTTCACTATGTTGTTTTATTTATTATGAGAATGTGATTTTAAGGTAAGAGCTAGTAGAATGTTGACTGGAAAATCCATGTAAGTGAAGGGACACACCCTCACTCAGCCCTGTTTTAGCAGCTATGACAGGCTGCAGAAAAGACCATCAAGACAAAGGCCCCTGACTCAACATGAGCTTGCCTGACCTTCCAGTCACTAGGTGCCAGGAGCCATGGCACAGGTAACCTTAGCTCTATAAAGAGATTTGGGATGCTTCTGAGAATTTCTTATAAAAGATTGCCAGCATTTTAGGAACAGCCCATTGTGTTAAAAGAATAGCTGCCTCCAGCTTCAATCCACCCCTCCTTTCCCCCTAGCTTCCTGATAAGAGAACCAGGCTTGCACAAATAGAGCTTAGCAAACAGGCTTACACAAATAGCTAGTTTATAACAGTCTTACAAAAGTAACTGTTAGCAAAGAGGCTCTTGGAAGATAGCTGTTAGCAAAGAAGGTCAGGTTACTTTACAACTCTTCCTCCTGAGACCTCTTCACCCCACTAACAACCTGCTTTATTCACACCTCTCCGTTTGCCCATCCTGTTATCCTGTCTACCTTCAAGGACTCATGTACCAAGCAAAGACTTCTTTCCCTGACAAGACGTATGCACCAGGCAAATGACCTCTACCTGAGGAATCCCTGCCCCACCAAGTTTTCCTGCTATATAAGGTCTCTGAGAAAAATAAAATTTTGCAGCTTGATCAGAAAGCCTGTCTTGCTATCCATTCCTCATGTCTGTTTGGTCATTCTAAGTTCTCTGCTGCTGCAGCACATTGGGGTGTGAGCCTGAGTGGTGCCCTGCTGGCTGGGGCAACTAGGGAGCCAGATAGCATTCATGTGGCAAGGAACCAGTTAGTTGGCAGTTTCTGGATGGGCTTAAAGGGCTCTGGATGTGCTTTATGGTAACAGTGACATACAGAGCATAGCAATCACCTGGGTGGGCCTGTAGGCCATAACAACCAGTTGACCAATCAACCCAAAACGGGTTGGCCAAGCCCGAAAGTGCACCAAGCCTAAGACAGTTGCAGACCCCAGACACTCCCTTTGCTCAACCCCAATAAATTCCCTGCGCTAGAGGTCCCTCCAGGTCCTTCTCTCTCTCCACAAGCTGTTTTGGACAAATGGAGGAACTGAGTTAATACTGTTAGCTTGTTGCATTATTAAAGACTCTGCTTTTGAATCGGATGAGGTCTCTTGGTGATTTGGGGATTCAGAATTTGGGCACAACATTAAGAAACAAGAAGTAAAATGTATAAGAAATAAGTTGTACTTAGTTCCTAGAAAGAGAAGATGTGTGATTCAGAGCCCAAGGAGAGCAACTGCTCTGAGACCGAAAATTCACAGGATGAAGACCAGGGTTCATCTGGGCCTTCATTAGAAAATCATTTTCAGAGTAGGAAGGTCATTTCATACTTACCCATCTCTTTGCATAAATAAAGGTAGAAACATTTCCCCAAGATTGTTTATACACTATTTCCTAAAAGTCTCTTAAAATGGAGAAAAAGTAAAATGAAGTATGGAAAAATATAGGGAAATTTGTGTTTTTGGAAAGCTAATGTTTCTGCTTAAACAGAGACTAGACATAAAAGGAAGGAACTGAAGGAGCTTACAGTTGTTTGAGAAACAGGTCCAAGGGAGTTCTGGAAGTGCTTTTTTAAAATAGAAAATGAAGCGTAGCAGTAATAAGCAAGTAGGTCTAAAGGTCATGGCAATGTTGCTCCCCAAATGTGGGTCATTTGAACTGCCTTGACCATCACTAATTTTTCTGCCTGCAAAGGTTATATGGATGGTGTTATGAAGTCCCACTAGAAAATACCTAATTTCAACTAGTCCTTCACACAGCTGTCTGTTCCCAAGGAAACAGAGCAGAGAGGTTTCCAGACCAGTACTTCATACTGAAAGAACATTGACAATACTTTAAGTGCAATTAGATTGTCATCTGTAATATTTGTGGTACCTACATAAAATTTGTGATGTTATCAAGCATGTAATTGGTTCTTCTCCATACAAACTCGTGTGTGTGTGTGTGTGTGTGTGTGTGTGTGTGTGTGTGTGTGTGTGTGTGTATGTGTGTATGTGTATTCCTATTATCTAAGTAAGTGTGCTATTGCTGAGGGTATAGGTGCAAAGATTCTAGGGTTAGCTATCACAACTCTAGAAGATGGAGTTTACTTCACAGCCCTTATACATTTGTTTAGACTAGAATCCCAGACTCTGATGCAGAAAGTCAAGGTCTGAAGATCAGAAAAAGAAAATGAGCCCAGCCTTGGGTAGAGAAAGCAAATAGAATGTGGACAATATTTGACCAAATCTGTTTCTTAACCCTAAATAGACATCAGCACACTGCTTGCAGAGGGAGGAATGGTTAAACAATTACTGTGCACACCATGATGGTGTGTGTCAGGGTCAACTCCTTCCCTTCTTTTTTCAGGGTGTTCAAACATGTCTCAGTCAGCCCCAAGAAACAGACTCAGAGTCCTCTTTCCTCCAACTGTGCCCTGACTGTATGATTAGCACATACAGTGTAGATACACAGAGCAAGTGTACCTACAGAGTAGTGACCAAGTATATAGAGACAGAAAACTCTTGGAATGTAATGCTACACCCAGAATTTGAGGGCATTTACTGACCAGTGTACCAAGCAATGCTTGCATAATGTTGATTCCTACTCAATGCAGCATTCCAAGCGATTCTATTCTACAGAGTCAGGGTCAGGTCCCTTGAGCTTTTTCATGTCACTCATCTTGAAGTTCTTGTATCAAGGACTTTAGATAAATCCTGGATTTCAGTTTTTACCATTTTATAATTCATTCTCCATGGCATTCTCTCCAGATGTCTTTCATGTTCAGACAAACTTCAAATTGCAGCTTTTTCCACTTCCCCAGAAAATAAACAAAACAAAACAAAACAAATATCTGATTTGAAATCTTTTCTGAGAAGTGCTTGTGGAGATTGCTCACAAAGAGGATACTTGCTTATTTTTTCCAAGTAGAAGAATCCAAAAGCAGCATAGATTTAATCTCAAAGAAATAACCAGGCTGAGACATACACCCCAGTGAAACAAGTGACACAAGTACACCCAGACAAATGGTTTCTGGGGTTAAGATATATTAATGGTTTGGGCATTACGCTGTCCTGCCCCTGTTACACGGCAGAATCCACTCAGGCAGTACCCTGGTCAGCCCAGCGTTCCATGGGAACTAAGTCTACACGCAGGTGGTAGAGGACCCCTTTAACAGACAGCCCCCTGCCCACTTATGCTCTCCCCTCCCCTCCCCTCCCCTCCCTCCCTTCCCTCCTCTCTCTTCTCTCCTCTCTCTCCTCTCCTCTCCTCTCTCTCCTCTCCTCTCCTCTCCTCTCCTCTCCTCTCCTCTCCTCTCCTCTCCTCTCTTCTCTTCTCTCTCTTCATCTTCCTGTCTTCTCCTACTCTTATGCTCTGCTCTGTTCTTCCATTTCTCTTCCTCTCTCCCCCGCTCTCCCTCTCCCCTACCTGGAATAAACTTTTTTTAATATATCCTCCATGGTTCATGTTCCATAGAGCACATCTTTAATTTAGGCAGAAATCTAATACTTTGGACAATATTTAATCTTTCTTTGGACAATATTTAATCTTTCCAGGACAGTGCTCCTGTTTAGGGAAGATAATAAGGTATTAACTAAGATTACTCATGCTGGTACAGCAATGGTCCTAAAATAGATATGTTCCTTGACTGAAACGTATGATCCTATTAAAATACGCCCTGAGGAACTAGGGGTGGTGTCATAAACAAACAGATTTTATACCTTTTCTGTAAGTGTCCCTAGCCATGTTAAGAAGTATGTTTGGGATGGAATCCTCTTTGTATTAAGTTTAAGGAGCTGATCCGATGGTTTCAATTTATAATAAAACAGATGTTTCAAGGCAGGGGAGGAGAGGCAGGAGAGTAGCCTGCAATGAGGGCACTCTGCTCCTGCTCCCCGACCTCTTTTATTCCAGGTTGCTCTTTATTGACACACCTTTGTACTGACTCAAGGCACAGACTCACCAAATGTCTTCAGGCTAACAGGTAAGAGTATCTGATATGTCTAAATTAAGATAGGAAAACCATGTGTAGATTTGAGTAATAAGAATATAAAATGGCTTTTGGTCCTAGTCTGAACTTCCTTGAGGTTAGATTAGGCAGTCTGTCACCTTCAATCCAAGGATCCTACAAAGTATTAGGGCACGCAAAGAATAATAGAAATAATCTCTTGGTTACAATGCACCATAAACACTGTCTAGTCCAATTACAAATACAAGCCTAGTTTCCCTGTGAAATCGGAGGAACACAGGCTATTCTATTAGTATGTCTCATTGGAATTCTGAATTCTTAAATTTCCATTGCCTATTAAGCTCTGCTTACATCACTCCAGTCTCTCTCTGGTCTATTTCTCCAAGATACGCTTATTTCCTCTTCAAAGGAGGTTAGTGAATCACATGGTCATATAGTCATTGTTATTCTTTTATTTAACAAGAAGAAAAGAGAAATGCTGAGACAGACATAAGACTATAAGTTTATTATAAGGCCCGGCAGAATGGGGAGACTAAGAAGAGGAATAGGGTAAATGGCTGACCGCCATGGCCGGTCGCCATAGAGAGACAGAGCGGGGGAAACAGAGAGGAAACAGAGAGAGGGGACATAGAGCAGGAATAGAGAGCGTAAATGGGCAGGGGCCTATCCTTTAAAGGGGTCCTCTGCACCTGCATGCAGACTTGGTTCCCATGGAACCTTGGGCTGACCAGGGTATTGCCTGTTCCACCAGGTAACAGGGGCAGGCCAGCATAATGCCTGAACCTTTCAATCATGACACTGACACTCTTTTTTTGCTACAGTTTTCTTTCTTGGTCCATTTGACATCACCATGACAAACAAATAAGGGAGGGAGGATTTTTTTTTTCTTCATGGTTCAGAGGTTTGCATCCATATGGGACAGTGTGATGAAGCAAAGCAACACATAATAGGGTTGCCAGGAAGCTGAGATAAAGATAATGTTGGCAGTAGAAGAATTGTTCTTTCTCATTTTATTCCTTCTAGTCCACCCCTCACACCTACCTTTGGCTAGCACTATAAACATTTAGTATGTCTTTTCCCTCTCTGTTAACCAAACTGAAAGCACCTTCACAACCTCAACAGGAAATAAGCTTTCCCAATCTCCCAGGTATCATTCAATCAAGTCAAGGTATCAAAACAGCCTAGATTACCCATCACAAAACAGTAAACATGCCATTTTATTTCTGTGTGTAGCTATTGCCCTTGCCAGGGAGGCTACTTAAGACTCCAAAAGTAAATGAACCTCAGAAGGTTCCAGAAGCAAACAAAAGTTATAAGTGTTAAGCTTCTGAATCTCACAGAATTCACAAACCTTCTCCTAAAGTTATGCAAGCAGTAGCAAAGTCCTGGGGGAGAGGAGACTCTCTCAGCTGGCTTTGTTCTCCTAGGGATGCAGTTGTCATGATCTGTCACCCAGGTTGGAGCAGGCTTTTCACTGATGCAGCTGCCTTTGAGTCCTGCTGTGCTCTGGTGAATAACCCTTCATCCATCCTCCACAAAATGACTCCTATAAATTCGCTAGCTCACTAAGCTGAATGTCAATGATTTCTTCAGTCTATCACCAAAGCCCTGTTTGACTGACTAGATTTTTGTTCACACCTCCTCAGTAAAAAAGTAACCTAGCAATTTCTCATCTATAAGTTTTAAAATCTTTCCTATGTCAATCTTCAGGAGAAAAGGTCCTGTACTAAACTCATTGAGAGGACAAAATACCAGAAGTGGCAGTTAGGCAGAGCAATAGAACTGAAGCATTTAACATTTTCAGCCTTGTTCTCAAACCACTTCAGTTATGATTTTGTAAACCCAGAATTCTTTCAGAGTCTTTTAAATGGAAGCAAACTTCTCTTCATTTCTCCCATTTTGTCAGTCAAAAGCACTTATAGAGGCAAAAACTATAGTCTTTTCTCAAAAAAAGTTCAAGTTCAAGAAACAATGTCACTACCCCCCAGACGCCATATGTTTAGATAAATTATACCACCCCGTTGGAAGAGAACTTTAGAAGAACACAATTTGTAAATCCGGAACTCTTCTGTGACACTACAAAGAGTCTCTACTGTCTTCACTATGCTGTTTTCAGGAGAGAATAGCCTTTTCTGCAAGTGATAAGTCACTTGCCTGCAATGACATGGTGTGCAATATTTCCTTGCTCTGGTAGATCTAGATGTGTTGAGAATTTCCCACAAGGAAGCATGTATTCACAAGACCCTTGCTAACTGTTGCCTTGTCTGCCCAGGTTTTGTAATATTTTAATGATAAACCATACTATAGACTTGTGTTAGTATTCTTATCATGGGGAAAAAACAATAATAATTGTGAATATAAACATTTTTGCTTAAAATATCTTCCTTTCTTCTATCAGACCAGCCCTGTGTCTATGAGGTCAACAGCATGCAGTATGAAAAAAATGCTTCATTATGTATTTCTACTGTGACTGGAATTCTGCCAGGTTGAGATTTTTTAATTTAGATCCTTGCCAGATGTGGGTGAGAGTACAGCTGATTATCAGATAGTACCTAACAGGCTCCTGTCAGAGAAGCGTAAGCGCTCTCACATGTGCACTTGGCTTCCTTCAGATCAACTTAAGTGTAAGACGGGAATCTCTACACCTACTGCATTTCTTTATAACACTTTTCATTTTCATTCTGAGAAATATTGTTTCTTTATACTAAACAATATCTACTGTTCTGCCATTGTGCTCATGTGAAGGGGTGGTGCAGAGAGAGAAGAAGAGGAAGAAGGAGGGGGGAGTAAAGGAGGGAGGGAGGAGAGAGAGAGAGAGAGAGAGAGAGAGAGAGAGAGAGAGAGAGAGTTATGGGTGTAGTTACAGTAAGGAATCTTGCTTTTCCAAATTAGATACTTCTTCAGCACTGACCAGTCACTACTCACTATTCATAGGATCACTCAGACAAACAGAGCTAAACACGGGAGCAAAGGGGAACCAGCAGGCATCCTGTCCTGCAGTAATAATCCCCATATTTACTGTTTACTAATCTTCCATAAGGATGGCATTTGAATAGCCATTTTTCTTATAAGGACATTGTTCTAAGGGAAAAGTAACTTGTCACGGATAGAACAACTGGAAATTTCATTTTGATTTATATCCAGTTAGGTTAAGTAAACACTCTGAAGCTGGTATGGTGGGATTGACTTTGGATCAGCTCAGGCTAGAGTAAATGTAGGAAACAGGCTCATGGCCATCGGATTTGCTACCTTCTGTGTTTTTATAGTGACCACATGGTTTCTTTAGCACTTACCACTGTGCTCATTGGAAGCCATGGCTTTTAGACTTTCTTGTTTCTATAATCTTTAGCCATGACTCACACTAACCTAGCAATTATGAAAAAAATAAAATCATCAGAAACACAACGTGAGTGCAAAAAAGCAGTTTTTGGATGAATTAATATTTGTTCATGAGTTCTCTTTTAGGCTCAAATTCTTGTTTCCATGGGTTGAAATAGCCTGTATTATCTGTTGATGTGTACAGCTACTGTGGAAGTGCACACAGAGAAAATCTTTCAGGAAAGTCCTTAGTATTTCAGATTGGCATATCTATACACCATGCAGGATGAGCAGAACATGTTCAGGTTTCAGCTATCTAGATATAGTACGTCTATTGAAATTTTAATTACCATATTATATCATTATATATAATTATCATATTGTATAAGTATGTACAGGACTCTATAAATTTGTTAATAGTTTCAAAGATGAGTGAAAATGATGTTGCCATCTTGACTCTGGTTACCAGGAAACATGCTTATTGAAAAACCCAGGAAGATACTTGCAGTGTCTGAAGTTAAGACAGTGATGCACACAGTGAAATTTACCTGTGACTTATGTAGGTCATGTAAACGTTGTTCCTGGCTTTCAGAACACATTCAAGACTTTACCATTTCCAACTGGAAAAATGAAGCTAAGTAAATGGAAGTGAGGAAGGAGAATTAAGCAAACACAGTGTTCTCTTTGGCTTCCTTTTCTCTACCTACTCATTAGGGTCATTGGATTACAGAACAATTAAAGCAAGGAAAATAATCATCAGATCTCCTAGACACCTTTTTACTTTGGTTGGGATCCCTGGCCATGTTGATTATTACCATTATTACCTATGAAGCAAGAAAGCTTAAGTTTATACTCATTTTCAAGAGTAGCTGTGTCATGTTTTACTAAGTAATTTCTGTTTTTTTCCACTGAACATTTAAGAGTTCTATCAACGAATATGTAACATTTTTTGCCTATACCAAAGAAAGAAGTACACACAGATTTTTCCTTTTGTACAGAACTTGATTGTGCTCCAATGAAGACTAAGTCATCACTTCTCAAGAGTCGAATTCCTTAAGTCTGGGTTTGGGTCTCAGTCAATATGCTTCACTCATTGAAAACTTTCCAGTATGCTGCTGACACTGCTGGTCTGGGGGATCCACATGAAAAATTACTCGGTTAAACTACAAAAAAAAATGCCACTAATAAACAGTCATTTAAAAATAAATGTTTAGGGGATGGGGATAGTTGTTGATGGGGATAGTTGTTGCCTGTCTACATGATGCCCTGAATTTGATAGGATCAGCTTCATATAAACAATGTGTGGTGGTACAGAAATATACAGCAGCATTCAGAAGGGATATTCAGGACACAATCGGGATTATTGTCAGTTCAAGGCTAGCATGGACTACATAACACACTGTCTAAAAAGAAAAATAAGAGAAATATTTCTGGATCCAGAAATATCCAGTGTTCATTGGAGAAGTGCTGCTGCTTCACCATTTTCAAATTACTGATGTACTTTGTACAAAGAATGCATAGCTACTCCAAAAGTGAAAAGCTTTCAAGAGTTCAATTTCACATAAGAAAATGTTATAGTTGCTAGCCTGTTTGTGCTTATTAAGAGATTAAGGGGAAAACATAGACAGTCATATGGAAATGGAAGATTGAGCTGTTTGAGTTGTTTCATAAGCAGAACTAAGATGGATAAAATGCTGAAAAGTAAGGTGGAGTGGGTGGGGTGGAGTGACGTACAATGGGGGGGAGTTATGCATGGGATATACGAGGAATTTTTGGATCCAGAAATATCATAAAATAGAAGGGTGTCCCTTCCCAAAAGAAACATCCATCCAGAATCTAAATGATCAAGTACTATGGGAAAAAAAATCAAGCAGATTCATACAATACACTGCTTCTTACAAATATATGAGTATATGATATATGAAAATTAATGAAGGCAAATGTTTGTAAAAAGTACAGAGACTCCAGAAATTTGAAATCAGAAGATTTACTATAAGACCTTGAAACAATTACATTGAAGAGTAAACAAGTAATGTAAAGTGGCCCGCAAAGAACATAGGTGAGAGTACCATAGGACCCATTAACCCGGAACCTAAGAAACAATGATTTAGATAAGAGTGGGCTGGACAGAGAAGAGCTGAGAACCCCTCACTCTCAAGACAGACCTTCTGTTTGGATGGAATAACAATCTGTATCTGTGCTACTGTACCCATAACCACTTTAATAAATCTTGCTTGCTAACTCTTTTTTGTGCATGTTTTTTTTTAACATTTTACAATGAAACTATAAGAAGAGACAGACCCTACATATACCAAAGCATTTATACAGAGAACCTTCATTCTAAGTGTTTAGATAATATATATATATATATATATATATATATATATATATATATATTTGAATCATGTTCTAACTTGTGGACTTTTCTGGGCTATAATGTTTGCTTCATAATAAAAGTTAATTTTTAGTTGAGTGTTTACCATGTTACATAACTCTTAAAAAGGTTGGATGCTAGAATTCTCACTCATTTTTAGGTTACATAGAATGACTCCATAGTTTATAATTATTAATAGTGTACAAGATTATTAGAAAGTGAGTGCATTTTAAAAATGTAACAACTTAATAATTCTTCTTCTAATTGTACAAGGGAGGCACAGAACTGACTTGAGAAACATACTAACAATTGTCTCACCTGCTTCTCATTCTTTTAGAGAATCCTCATTAGTCTAAATCTGAGACATAAGTTTTCTTGCCTAGTGGAACTATGCAAGTCTTGTGGAACTATGGCATTGGTGCTCATGAATGAATAGCTCAGGTCTGTTTCTACCTTTTGAAATCATGTCACCCTATTGCTCTAGCAGGCTCGTATGGGGGATTATAACCATGAAGTGGTAGATACCTAGTGGATGATACTACACTTAAATAGTTCCCCTTGGTCTACAGCATTTGCTGCATCACAAGGATACTGTACTTGGGAATGTTTCTGAATTGGAGTCTATATCATATTCTTCTTTTTAACACTGACATGGAGAAGCCTGTGTCACTCAGCCATAAGGCTTCTGAGCTGAGGCTCCAACCCACTCCAACAACTCATGACAACCATGTGAATTATCCCAGGCAATGCAAGTAAGTACAATGATAAACTGAGCATAAACAAGACAACTGTTCTTTCAAATTAATAAGTTTAAAAAATGTTGCATGGGTGGGACTTTGGCGGCCCATGCCTTTAATCCCAGCACTTGGGAGGCAGAACTCATCTCTGTGAGTTCAAGGCCAGTCTGGTTTACAGAGAGAGTTCTGGGACAGGGTCCAAAGCAATACAGAGCAACCCTGTCTTGAAAAATCAAAAAAAAAAAAAAAAAAAACAAAAAAACAAAAAACAAAAACAAATGTTTTATGTAGAGGCAGCAGATAACTGACAGGGCACTTGTGTGTGTGTGTGTTTATATTTCTATATACATATACATTTATATATTATGCATGTGTGTGTGTGTATCTGTGTAAACAAGCACATACATGTGTTTGTACAGTGTATGCACATGCACATGGGAACAGAAGTTGGCATTGGATATCTTCCGTATTTCTTTCTGCCTCATTTTTTTAAATGTCTCTCACTGAGTCTTAGGCTCACCCCTTTAGCTAGACTGGATGGTGAGCAAACTCCAGAGATCCCTGTCTCTGTTTCCTCGGCACTGAGATTCCTGACACATTCGAACTGACTGGCATTTTATGATGAAACTGGGAAACTGAGCACAGGTCCTATACTTGCACAGGAAGCACTTCACTGACTGAGCCATCTCCCCAACTACTGATGACAAGTCTTTCAAATTTGGGTCAATTGTCTGTTTTTTGAAGATGTTCAAATATATATATATATATATATATATATATATATATATATATATATCCAGCTCTTCCTATGTACATTTTTAATTAGAACTCTTCTTCATATCTATTTCTATTTTATAGAGAGGAAGAAAATGTTTTTGTGAGGATAGCTGCAATAAGAACAGGATTTAGCATAGTATCTGGTCCTTGATTTTCATGAACAGAAAGTAAAAAATAAGTGACCAGTTCCAGAGCTGTTATAATTACTATGTGTTAGATGTACCCCGATGCACCCCTATTCCTGCTATGCTAACTTTGGCACTCATATCACAAGACACTGGTTATTATACTGAATATTGAAATAGCTGTGAAACTGTAGGGAATTTTGTGCTAAGGACTATACAGGGAAGCATGTCAATGTGCTTTTTAAAAAGGAAAATAGTATGGTAACACACATCTGATGGGAGAAGTACTTCTGTGTATGTTTAATTTATTGATTGTTTAATAAAGTTCTGTTTGGCCAATGAAACAGCAAGTTAGACATGACTAGGAGTCAAAGAGGATTCTGGGAAATGTAGCAGAGAAGTGGTGATCCAGGCCAGAAGTGACATAACAAGGAGACTCATATTTGAGGGAGGAGAAATATGAAGAATCCCCTTTTCCACTTCCTCCTCCAGTGGAGAAATGTGATCCACCGGCAAGGAGGGACTCCAATAAGGCATCCGATAAGATAAGTCTTATAAAATATATTGACGTATGATAATTGAAACTGAGCTAACAGATGAGAATCCTAGTCATTGTCCAAGCAGCATTGAACCTAATACAAGTCTCTGTGCAATAATTTGGGCCCTAACTTGTGAGGCTGGCGTAAAGCGTACACGTGGCGGTGGGGCTCAGTGGCTTTTGGCAGAAAGATTTATCGCAACACACATATTTAATTTCAGCAGTCAGGAGGCAAAAGCAGGAGATCTCTGTGAGTTTGTTAGCCTGATCTGCATAATGAGTTCCAGGACAGCTAGCTAGAGGGACATAGCAGGACTGTCTCAGCAAGAATGAAATAAAGAAAGGAAGGAAGGGAGGGAGGAAGGGAGGAAGGAAGGAAGACAGACAGACAGACAGACAGACAGACGGACAGAAAGAAAGAAAGAAAGAAAGAAAGAAAGAAAGAAAGAAAGAAAGAAAGGACAAAGAAAGGAAGAAAGTTATATACTACATCATTTGAAGTCTTAGTGGACTGTTGAATTTGTTTAAGAACCCAGATCCTCATAACATTTATTTGGAACATTATTCTGAGCTTGTCCTTGCACAGTAATTCTGCCACTAGATTTGGCTTAGGTCTTTAAGGTGAAAGTCAGCATTTACCCATGTTCAAAAGCAACCTGCCGTGCAGGTTCTATGGGCATCAGAGTTTGCCCACACTGAGATCCTAGTAACAAGCATCTGATAAGTGAATGAACAGAGGATAGAATGAATAAATAAAATGTAGCCTAACCAAATTTTTCTTATTTCCAGGTTTTTCTTCTTTGTTTTCTTTGTAATTTTGTCTGTACTATTACAAAGTGTATATAATTGTGGTTTAAATGAACACTGCCTCAAAAACAGACCATGCCATTTTCTACCAAACTTCCTGAAAAATAATAGTAGGTAAAATCTGAATAGTATGCTTTTCAAATTCAAATGTTGTTTGTCATATGTGACAACAAAGCTTTTGACACTTGTGCAATGTATTGTTATCTGTCTTAACAAGTGCTATTGTTATGTTTATATATGAAGAATAAAATGCAGTTAAATGATAGATTCAAATTCACACACCTAGGAAGTGGCAGTGATGTTTCTCAAACACAAGCCTTTATCCTGAGATGGATACCACAGTAAGATGTGTAGACCCACCCAAAATATCATTTAAGAACTTAACCACTTATTTTTCAAGCTGCCAGGCATGTTGGCGGCTGATAGCACTGAGCTGTGTCAGCAAGTTCTCTGTGAAAAATGCCTCAGCTCCCCAAAAGCACACACTTGCCCATTCTTACCTGCCTGAGGACAGTGGTTCTCAACCTTTCTAATGCTGCAATCCTTCAATACAGTTCTTCATGTTGTTGTGACCCCCCAAATTATTTGGATTGCTACTTCATAGCTGTAACTTTGCTACTTCTATGAATCATAATGTAAATATCTGATATGAAGATTGTCTTAGGTTACCCCTATGAAATGGTTATTTGATTCCCAAAGGGGTTGTGACTTATAGGATGAGACCCACTGCCATAGAAGAATGTAACCTTTTGAAAGATTATTACTGATAAAAAGCAAGGACTCTGTTTACTGTTAAGTATGTGGACCCTAAAAACCCACTTTAGCAGTAGGATCTCCTAGAATGCCCTCTTGTTCCTTTGCAGCAAACATCATAGAAGACTTTCCCTCACTCTCCAATCCAAATGTTGACTCCAGGAGCACCTGCCAATAAACTTAATTATTAGTCTATTCCAAAATTTATTTCCTGAGCTCCCTGACAAGTGAATTTTCTCTACCATTTTTCATTAAAAACATAGCCCATGCTACCTTACATCTGTCAAAAATAAATTTTATCAAACTAGTCTATTTTTAGGGAAAAAAGGATTTTATTTAAACAATTTGATTCTTCCAAATCAGAAAGCAAATGTTAATTCTTGGCTTAAGAGCCTCTCCCCCACCCTTTGATCCTGCCAGTGTGATGGATATTTCATGAAATCATTGTTTCTTTTTCCAGGTAACAGCATCTCAATCTCTTGTAGATCCAGGTACACTTTTCAAGAAACAAATTATGCCTGGGAACTATTTTGATTGTTTTTAACTTTCTGATATTCTTTAGTAGGTCATTCCAAAAGGAAGTTGGAACAGATGCAGTAGGGACCAGTGGACTCTAGCATACTTACAACTTACAAGGGGATATAGGGCCCAGACCAGAAACCTGCATGGTAGACAAAAGCAAGGCAAAATTAACAAATAGATGTAGCAGGCAATGTATTAATAATGCTCTTTCAATACTTAGAATGAGAACACATTTTTAAACCTTTAGTTTGGCAATAGTCAACATTGTACACCTTATAGTTACTCAGGGAATATGTCCAGTGTGATATATTTAATTGAAATATACTGTTAAATTAAATGAAGCTATCCAGGTCTTGAAAGACAGAATTCAAGATGACTCATGTTTCTTTTCTAAAATAATTCTAGTGGACTTGGCACAACTGACAGAATTCAGAGAAATTTGATTTGGGGTTAAAGTTGGTTGGGCCTTGACCTAGCTCATAAATTCCCAATGGTGAGATCTCAAAGACTTTAAAGAATTAGGTGATGTCAATTGTTATATCAAACAAATTTATTTTGACCAAGAAATAAAGGAAAAATTAATACAAAACTTACTATAGCAAAGTTAAACTGTTTCTGGTAAAGGATCCCCTTGATACTCCTAGAAAAGCTGCATTTCACCATATTCTATGAATGCAGTGATGTGAAGAGCACTCTCTCTTTCTCCCTCTCCCTCTCCCTCTCCTTCTCCCTCTGTGTGTGTATGTGTGTCATAAGTTCCATAAATACCAGCCACTTCATAGACCATTTGAACATCTGAGCTCTCCTGAAGGCTTTAGTTTTATACATTCAAGGAGAGTTAACTTTAGGAGGATATTTGAAGTTTGCAGTTAAAAAATACAATTGGATGTATTTTTACGGATGCATGTATACATGTGAACATGGTACATACATGGGCAATGCTGTGTATCCTACTAAATATCTTGCTACTAAATAATAGTAGTCTAAGCTACTATTAAAATTTTTTTCTGTCCCCTCAGTAAATAATGGATCATAATATGTTAAGCATCCATTAAGATATATGAACATATATGAATTATATATGTATATGCATTATAAGCTACATCAATATAAGCTATATTAATATAGTAACATAAAATTCACAGACTACACATAACATGTAAGATGCATAAAAGTACAAGAAAGCCAGTTTTTTTCTGTTTATCAATGCTGCATGCTTGTGTAGACTCTAATAAATCATAAATTTTCTTATCTTCATATCCTTATACATGTAATTCTTGAAGAGTGTAATTTATATCCTGTTCAGTTCTTTTTAAAAATCATTGAATTGATGGAATAATTTCTATTGGGTTTTAATATACTCACCTGATACATGAGTACAGATAATCTAACTGCACATCTTGCTTATATAGTACAAAATGCTGAACTAAATAAAAAGTTTTATGTTCCAATGCCAACTCTTGAAATAAAAGAATAAATGCATGTTCTGTGTCCCATATTACTCTGAGCAACCCAGAGTAATGATGATGCCAAGAAACATGCCTGCTTGTCTTTCATGCTAAAATTGGTAAAAGGGTCAGATGGGCCAAAGACTAAAATAGAGTGACTTGATGTGCAGAGGTGTCGAATTGTCTGGGAGTTACCTCAAAGACAGTGATTAGCTAGAAAGATATTAATAACCAGTGACCATGATGGAGTTAGCTCAGGACATGGCTAACAGTAAGCAAAGCTACAGAGTATCTGTGCTTGATTTAGGAGTAGATTTAGAAACACAGTTATTTTATTATTATCATAGGATACAGTGTTGAGAATAAAATGCTAGGTCACCAATCCAAGGTGAGGGTTCTGGACAGAGGACCAGTAGGATATTTGATACCAGGGCAGGGTGTTTAAGTAGAAGGCATCATTGGTGGCTTTATAATTTGCTGTTTCCTTTCTGCACTTGGATTTTATGGCAACCAGCTGGCACAAAGGGTTCCAACTGATACAATCAACCAAGAGGGGAATAAAACTCACTCAAAATTCATGAGAGAAGATGGACATTTTGAATTTGATTCATGGCAAGAGAAATGTGTGCTTTGGATTTGTTTTTGTAAGAGTGGTGATATGTTGGATGAATTTGTCTCCTCGATGACTTAGGAATTTATTTCTGAAATGATTGCCTAGGTTTAAGAAAGGCAACTATTTATCTACAAAAGATCTCTCATCTTGCCTAACATCACTAGAATTATGAAATAATGTCTCAGATGAAAATACCAATTTTCATGTAATATAAATTGAAGAGCCATCACTGGATTTTGATGGTAGGATAAAGCAATGCTTTTCCTCCAAGATTTATTTTGATATTCTTAGATACCAGCTATTAACCTTAAAGTCCTTATCATATAACCACAAAGCAGAAAAACATTAGCTATATTTTATTTGAACCCCACCTTTGATTTTTCTACTGATGTGGAATATCTAATAGGTCAAAATACATGTAGAATTTTAAACATTCCTATTAGTTTTACATATTAATTAAATTTTGTAGACACCATCCAGTGTTGATGAGGAATAGTACTAGAAGTTTCCTGTGTTCTACTCGTCATTCTCCCCTTATTCCTTCTGTTATTTTGGCCATCACAGAAGTTTGGGTGAGACATGTGTGTCAATATTGAGATACCTGTCTAAGCGTACTGAGACTTCACTTTAGTATATAGTTTCTTTCACTCAGTTCTGTGTCTGTGACATTTATTCATGTTGTTTCTTTTAGAAACACATTATTTCTTTTCATTACAAGTAATAGGCTATCATATTCATATTATAATTTATATCCATTTTATTGCCATGAATAGGAACTAACTGAATTGTTTTCAGTTTCCATTACTTCAAATACTGGCAATGTCAATTGTTTTGTGGATGTCTTCAGTGTTTCTGTGCACAGCTTTTCAATATGCTACACAATTACTGTGTCACGGTATCAGCATGTTTTGCTCATTGGCTCTTTAGCTGATAAGCATTTTGACAGTTCTTGCTCTCAGCTTTTCATGAGAATTTTTATTGGTGTTATATTGTGAATTTTAGCTTAATGGCCAATAACATTGAACACGTTTACTTATGATTATTATATATTTTAATGTGTCTGTCTGGCATACTTACTCTCCCCTCCCTTCTTTCTGTCTCTTTTTTGTGTCCCCTCTCCTACTCTTCCTATTCCTCTCACTATTTCTTTCTTTTTATAATTTATATTTTTTACTTCTTTCCTACATATAAAAATTCCATATAAAAACTCCCAGCCAATGTTTATGTTCACTACAGTTTTTAAACTATTTGAACCTATCTTCACAGAGCTAGACATTTAACTTCATACCTATAATATAAAGCCTTCATTGTTTTTTTTTTAAAGTAAGTCTAGGTTCTTGGCAATTTATGTACTCTTACTTTGCCTTGCTTATGTTGGCCTTTTGAATTTCTACATGATTTTTAAGTGAACTTACTTACTTCTATAAAAATAATGCTGTGATTTTAATTGGAATTATACTGAATCTATGATTTTGATAATCATCAAATTTTTATGTTGGCTGTTGGCTGGCTATAAATTGTTTTTATTATGTTTAGGTATGTTCCTGTTATCCCTGATCTCTCCAAGACCTTTATCATGAAGTGGTGTTAGATTTTGTCAAAGGCTTTTTCAGCTTCTAGTTAGATGATCAGGTGGTTTTTCTTTCTATGTCTGTTGATGGTGGATTACATTGATGGATTTTCATATGTTGAACCATCCTTGCATCCCTGGAGTGAAGCCTACTTGATCGAGGTGGATGTTTTCTCTGATGCTTCCTATAAAATCAGGAACAAGACAAGGCTGTCCACTTTCTCCATACCTCTTCAATATTGTCCTTGAATATTGTCTTTGAATATTGCCCAATATTGTCTAGCTAGAGCAATAGGACAACAAAAGGAGATAAAGGGGATACAATTTGGAAAGGAAGAAGTCAAGCTTTCACTGTTTGCAGATGATATGATAGTTTACATAAGTGACCTGAAAACTCTACCAGGGAACTCCTACAGCTGATGAACAACTAGATCAAAATGGCAGGATACAAGATTAACTCAAGAAGATCAGTAGCCCTACTATGATAAATGCTCTGAGAAAGAAATCAGAGAAACATCACCCTTTGCAATTCCCACAAACAACATAAAATACCCTGGGGTAACACTAAACAAAAAAGTAAAAGACCTGTATAGTAATAATTTTGAAACTTTAAAGAAAGAAAATAAAGGAGATACCAGAAAATGGAGGGATCTCCCATGTTCTTGGATAGGTAGGATCAACATAGTAAAAACGGCAATCTTGCCAAAAGCAATCTACAGATTCAGTGCAATGCCCATCAAAATCCAAAGCACAATTCTTCACAAACCTTGAAAAAACAATTCTCAACTTTATATGGAAAAACAAAAGACCCAGGATAGCCAAAACAAC
Organism: Cricetulus griseus; assembly: GCF_003668045.3. Taxonomy (NCBI): domain Eukaryota; kingdom Metazoa; phylum Chordata; class Mammalia; order Rodentia; family Cricetidae; genus Cricetulus; species Cricetulus griseus. The sequence continues at coordinate 143,312,756 of NC_048595.1, read as the reverse complement.
CCTGTACAATAAAGGAACTTCTGAAGGCATCACCATCCCTGATTTCAAGCTCTATTACAGAGCTATAGTCCTGAAAACAGCTTGGGATTGGCACAAAAATAGACAGGTAGGTCAATGGAATAGAGTTGAAAACCCTGATATTACCCACACACCTATGAACACCTGGTTTTTGACAAAGTAGCTAAAGCTATACAATGGAAAAAAGAAATATCTTCAACAAATGGTGCTGACATAACTGGATGCTGGAATATAGAAGGCTGCAGATAGATCCATATCTGTCACCATGCACAAAACTTAAATCCAAGTGGATCAAAGACCTCAACATAAATCCAGCCACACTGAACTTATTAGAAGTGAAAGTAGAAAATACCCGTGAACAAATTGGTACAGAAGATGGATTCCTGAACATTATACCAATAGCACTGACACTGAGTTCCACAATTAATAAATGGGACCTCCTGAAACTGAGAAGCTTCTGTAAGGCAAGGGACACAGTAAATAAGACAAAATGGCAGGTCAAAGATTGGGAAAATATATTCACCAACTCCACATCCAACAGAGGGCCGATCTCTAAAATTTACAAATAACTCAATAAGCTAGTCTCCAAAACACAAAATAATCCAATTAAAAAGTGGAGTACAAAACTAAACAGACAATTCTCAATAAAGTAATCTAAAAGGGCTGAAAGATACATAAGAAAGTGTTCAATGTCCTTAGCCATCAAGGAAATGCAAATCAAAACAACTCTGAGATACCATCTTACTCCTGTCAGAATGGCTAAAATCAAAAACACCAATGACAGTTTATGCTGGAGAGGATGTGGAGAAAGAGGAACACTCCTCCACTGCTGGTGGGAATGCCAACTCTTACAGCTACTTTGGAAATCAGTATGGGGTTCAGGAAATTGGAAAAAAGTCTACCACATGATCCAGCAATTCCAGTCTTAGGCCTATACCCAAAAGAAGCACATTCATACAAGGACATCTGTTCAACGATATTCATCACAGCATTATTTGTAATAGCCAGATCATGGAAGCAACCTAGATGCCCCTCAACTGAAGTATGGATAGAGAAAATGTGATACATGTACACAATGGAGTACTACTCAGCGGAAAAAAAAAAATCAATGGAATCTTGAAATCTGCAGGCAAATGAATGGAACAAGAAGAAACCATACTGAGCAAGGTAACTCAGTCACAAAAAGACAAACATGGTATGTACTTACTCATATGTGGATTTTAGACATACAGCAAAGGATTATCAGCCTACGACCCACACCTCCAGAGAAGCTAAGAAACAAGGAGGAGTCTAAGAGACATACATGGTCCCCCAGAGAAGGGGAAAGGGACAAGATCTCCTGAGCAAATTGGGAGCAGGGGGGGTGTGGAGAAGGAGCTAGGAGAATGAGAAGGGGAGAAGAGGAGGGGTGAGGAGGACAGGAGGGAGCAGGAAGGTTGAGTTGGGGGAAGAAAAGAAGAGAGCAAGATAAGAGATACCATAATAGAGGGTGACATTGTAGGTTTAAAGAGAATTCAGGCACTAAGGAAATGTCTGGAGAGCTACAAATATGACACCTGAAGGGACCAGCTTCCCTTTTGGTAGCCATAACGGCTGAACATGTGCTTCTATGACCTTGTCCTAGACATAGAAAGTCAGATACCTGCCTCATGACAAGGAAACAATCAGAAGTTAGTCACTAGAAAGTCAGATGCCTGTCTCGTGACAAGGAACCAATCAGAAGTTAGCTGGTGGCACTATGCTTTATGACCCTGGGTGTGCTTTATGGACAAGCGCACAGCAATGACACACAAAGCATAGCAACCACCCTGGGAGGGCCTATGGACCATAAAAACCAGTTGACCAATCAACACAGGGTAAGCCCGCCAAGCCTGGAAGCACACCAATCGTGAGCCTGTGCGTACCCGTAGACACTCCCCTTACGCTGCCCTACAAGATCAGTGCAGTGGGTTCAAGCTGTCTTTTCTAGCCATCCGCCATGGCGAGTGGGTGAAAGACCCGAGCTAACATGAGGTTAGCTCGTTAAATTACAATAAAGCCTCGTGCAGTTTGCAGCAAACTCTCGTATCCGCCTGGTGATTGGGGTGACCGAGGTCATGGCCTGGGACCCCAGATATCTGAGTTTTCCAGGGGTCTAACAGTTTTCTGATATCATTAAATAAGATAACTAATACACACTTTTAATAGATAGGTTTTATTAGATTGAGATCATTGTCCTGTGTTCCTAACTTGCTGAATCTTTTCATGATCTTGCAATGCCTGGGCATGAGACTGTCTTTTGTTTTGTTTTGTTTTCCTCATATTTAGTTACATTGATTATTTTGAGTGATACACTCCTGTTTGCACTGTAAAATAAACACAACTTAGTGTGATTTATTGTGCATCTTTCAATGTTATTTGTTAATATTTGTTGAACAGTTTTCAATCCATCAGCATCTGAATGGATAATAAAAATTATGTGCGTAGGAAAATTGGGATATTATTCAGTTGAAAAATAAAGTCAGAAAGCTTGCAGGAAACTACTAGACTTAGATTGTATATTACATGAGTGATCCTAATTCAGATTGCAAATGTATCATGTATTTCCTCATATGCTGGCCTTAGCCTATAATATATGTGATATAAATGGGTATCTGGGGGAAATATTAAACTTCTATAGTAGACTAAGAAAGGTTACTTGTTGGTGAGTGTAATGGATGGAATTTGGGCAAAATGACACATGAGTCATGAAAGAGAATGCAAAGCTAATTTTCACTTGTAGTTTCAACTCCATCATAGTGTTTTTTTCTTTTTACATTGTGGATAAGTACATTCAATTTTCTGGGTATTAAACTATCAAGAACCTTTAAAATGAATAGAACACATAAGTGATAGTAAAAGTAAAAAGGAATTTCAAGGATGTTTCTAGAGAAAAGCATATTTTTAATTCTGTTTATCTTATTTGAAAACTTCAGAAAGAGAAGTGCATTGGATCCATGAAGAACATAGGGAATCATTTCTTTTCCTGTTTGCTAGAAATGGCTTTATGAAATCCTATTTCTTCCTCAATGCTTGAATCAGTTAAACAATGAAGTCAAAGTGGAGAAAAGGATTTTATTGTCAAGCTTTGATTTATTTATACTTAAATATATATTCAATTGCTTTGTGAACATCAAGTTAGTCTGAACTTATTTTTATTTTTGGCCAGCTTTGGTATATTATATTATTATTCTTTACTCTAGGGAATGCTTTTTCATTTCATCTAAATTAAAGAAAATCTTACTTAGACTAAATTTGATTATGTGAAACAAAAACACTTTATAACTTTTATCTGCTCCCATAAGTTCATTGCATAATATATAATGTTGATAGGTTACTTCAGAAATAGGGCAACCTTCATATGCTACCTTAATTAAGAGACTCTGTTTCACAGAATGATATTAGGCTCATTAAAGTAAAAACAAATTCTAATAACCATTGCTTCGAACTCATGTCTTCATCATTTGAGAAACAGTGGAAGCCACATAGTCCCAACCAAGCCCAGTTTTATCATTTGCTATCACTTGTTCATAAACATCATTTTCATCACCCCCTGTACTATTTTCACTCTTTTGATCTTACTTCTAAAGATTTAAATACTTTCTACAGTGAAACCTTTTTAGATGAAGATAGTTTATTTAAGATAGTTTTAGATGTCGTCTATTGGTGTGTCACAAAACACATTCTGTGAAATTTATTACCTATGGCTTAGCTGACACCTGGAATTTCAGCTCAGTTTTGTTACACATACATTCACTTTTACTCAAACATTTAGGCAAGAAAAATCCAAAGATTATAAATTGGGTCTAGTTTTGTCAAGAGAAAGAACATGGATTTCAGTCCCTCCAGAAATATAACCTCAGGTTGTAAAGTCCCCTCTGTACTATTTACCTTTCTTTCCTCAGAAATGGGTTCAGAGTAGAGCAAACCACAGGTAAACTATCAGGGTTTCTGTAGTGATGGTGACCTGAGGTGAAGAACAGTAAGGGCAACGTCCAGGATCACAGTCAAGAATATTAGTGAGGGCTCCACCAATTCAAATTTAGGGTAACTTGTGTGCAGTGCAGAGCAGGACTACACAGGCTGCCTTTATGAGAAGTTCAGTTACACAAGCTCTGGGTCAGCTCCCACTCTTTGTGGGTATCTAGGCAGGCCATCTCACCTATTTAACGTGGCCGCATGGACCAAGGAAAGCATGGACAACTGGGTGCTTTTCATTGCTAATCCTGGCCCTGACTCACTCTGTGACCTCTCTTGGTGTATTTCCTCAGCTGGAAAGAGAAGATAATAATAATGACCTATTTAACAAGGGGTGTTGTACGGATTAGGAGTTAATAACATGTTTCATGAGACAAGGCAGCACTGAGACTGTAAATGCTAAAGTTTTCTACACTGCAAAGTAAATTCCTACTTCTCTTGAAGAAAACCCAGGACACAAGAACAATAACATACAAAGCAGTTAAAATAAGGTCAGTTTTTGCTGACCCAAGAAAGACTGTGTAACTCCTGTAGATCCCATCTTTGGCATTTTAGGTTTTGGTTTTTGTAAAAATCCCTCCACACCAGTAGCATTATTTTAGCATTTAGTGTTTACATTGAGATGACATTTTTGTATATACTTGGCTCTAGTTTTCCATATTAAAAAAATAAAACAACTAATAAAGATCATGTTTGTTACCAGCGTGAGATCATAAGGCTCCTGTCAAGTCAACATGTCAGACAATCATTCTCATCACAGTGGTTGTTTCATCACAATGGATGCTTTTTCTCCTTGAGGATATTGTGTTAAGTTAATGGATTTGAAGTCAAGCACAGCTTTCCATGACCATATAACATGTCACAATATGTAAAATACATCTAATGACTTGCTTGAAGCTGCCACATGAATTCCATTAGCTAATGCTTTTTGCCTTTCCTTTGTATGGACTTGTATTTTCCCCTAATTTGAACAAAAGACAAAGATATTAACAAATATAGAACCATGAGTTATTTTGTAAGAGAAAATCAAAAGGTGTTCATCTCTGGACACCAGCAATTGTTCTTGCAGAATTTGTTCTTGCATACTTTTATTTTCATTAAAGCAGATTTAAAACCAGGGTGAATAAAAATATGTTGCTAAAGAAATATAGTGATAGCAACTCAATACCATGTTTAGTAAGGTCTGGTAAGATAATTTATAAAAACATGAAACAAACCATAATCCTATTAGAAATTTGACTCAGACTATTATTTAAGGTATTTTAATGATATTTAGAATTAATTCCTTTTTAATTTATGTTCATTTTAATGAGAGGTTGAGATGACTTACATAATACACATTTTTAGACATTAAGAAATGAACCAACTTGAAGTTCATCATCACACTATTTCTCCTGGTTTTCTTCAGTGTTAACAATGGTATATATAAGTAATTCTTTCATTTCTATTGGAAGAAAGTGTGACTGAGAAGAATGTTTTCAAGTTTAATAAATATATAATTGTAAAACTCTGCCCACTTTAACATAGCTAGGTAATGTGTATTGAAATTGTATTTAAAGTTTAAATAATAGCAACTATGCCATTATTGCTCCTCTTATCATTTAATTTTTTCACTTTTAAAATGATTGCTATATCCCCATCCTCCCTCTGCCACCTGCCAGGAAGTAAAAGGATGGAGAGAGGAAGAAATAAGGTTTATATTGATGATATCAGGGGCTGCTTACCTTTACTTGTTAGTTCACTAATGCATTCTACCTAGAGTCACATATAAATTCTCCAACACTAATGTCGTGGGACATCTAGTTCTGTTATCACAGACTAAAGTGTACTACAGGAAAGGGTCTGTTACACATAAATGATAAACACTTAAAATTGGTTTCCCTCATGAAATAATTTTCAAAATGAAAGTAATATTCCACTCCTAGTAGAATCTGTATGCAAGAACATAAGGATTTAGTTTTATTCATGAATTTTCAGTCCTAATATTTTCAGCCGATCATTTTTGTGATGATTTTGTAAAAAGTCAAAAACCAAAAAAACTGAGCACCATTGACAGAGACATTTGAAAGCACCACAACCCTTTATCCCACTATTCTCTCTGATCCTAGCTTTTGTTATCATTTTAAGAACAGCTTCTCAGAAAAGAATGATATGCTTCCAAGTAGAGAAACTCTAGTACAGAACATAAGAGACAGTAATTCAATTTTAATTACTAGATAGACTATTTCAACAAGTAAAAGGCTGTTCATAAGCACAGCATATTTCTAAATAATGGTAAGGCTGTGTTTGTGGGAAATTCGGCTATAGGTTTAATCACATGTCTTGAAAACTTTAACTCGAAGTCTCCATTGCAAGGACATTGGCAGAGACTTATAGCATTTATTATCTCTAAATGGTGGAAACTTTATGCTTTAGTTTGACAGTTGACAGTGATAATGCAGCACAAAATTGTATCCCTGGTAATGTGTCCACTCTCTTATCTACCACAATGACTTCTACATTCAAAAGTAAAGTCACATACATCATTTAAGTTTAATTACATCTGCAAATAGAGATCACAGTTTTTATATAATTCTCTGAATGATGAGATTAGAGTTACTTGGGTTTGAGTACTGAGGCCTTGGTTTCCAGATAGTGATACTACTTGGGGATGTTCTAGAAACTTTCAGAGTGGGGCCTGCCTTGAGGAAGTAGCTTCCTGGTTCAGTCTCTAGAAAGTCAGTGCCTCCCCCATATACTCCTTCCTCTCTATCACAAAATAGTCTGCTATCTTAATCCTCTTGGTTTCACTGCTATGTTGGGTTTCTTTGTCAAGAACATAGGGCCAAAAGAGCATGATATAAATACTCTAAAGTCATGAGCCAAAATAAACCTCTTCCCCTTCAGTTGCTTATGCCAAGCATTAAGTCACTGTGGTGAGAAAAGTAAACAGATATTGGTTGTGTTTTATTGTGATGCAGAAGTCAAAGTATCAGGAAAAACATATACAAATACCAGTAGGGATAATGTATCTGTAATATAATAACCTTAGTTATATTGCACAAATAAACCTTGGGGTATATGCTTCTAAAAATCCATGTAAAATTACACAACATGATACTTTTATTAGCTTGAATACTTTTCAGTGCATGATCACCATCAAATGTGATGACTGTTACAGCTCCTGGTATTTTGTGTACTATTATCTCTGTGTCCCATCACACCATCAGTCTCTCACTGGACACTCCATTCATTCCCCACTGGACTCCAAGGGCTATGTGATTTCATGTGACTGAATTTGAGCAACTGATAACACAAGTACACACATACACACACACATACACACACCACACACACACACACACTCCAATGAGTAGAATTGTGATTTTCTTTATTTTCTTTGATTTCAAGCAACTTATGGTAGATTTTTCAGCTAGGCATCACAGGAATAATAGGAAATCTTTATCCATGATAGAACAAACTCAGAGGTAAAGTGTTCATGTCAACTACTCAAGACACACACAGACTCTATAACTTATCTGAAATTTACCAATAAAATCTCCTTTCCTTTCATGTTGAAAGTCTGCCATATACCACTTTTAATTTGACTGTACATCAAAGTCAAGGTATTTTATACCCTAAGACAATGCGTGCACACACACACACACACACACACACACACACACACACACACACACACACACACACAGAGGCATGCACACAAGTACACAGAAAAGAATGACAAGGATTAAGGTAAATACACTTATTACTGTCTCCAAAGACCAAATAAACTGTGTAGTCATTAAATGATCAAAACAACTCACCTTTTACTGATGGAGAAGTAATTACAGAGAGGCTGAGAATTTTGCCCACTCTCACACAGCATGTGAGTCTGAGCCCAGTGTTCATGAAGCAGTGGGACAGTGAACCTCAGCATCAAATGCCCTCACATTGTTTATCTTGGGTTGCATTTCATGGTGTGGCATCATGTTCCTATTTATCCAGAAATAGCTACCATTTAAATAGTGATTTGGGCATGCACAGTGGTTATTTGGATAGACATGATTGTGCCAATCATAAAGTGGAAGTTTGGGGACAACTGGAGGCATTAAAGAACTAGTGCTAATTTTCAGGTGCCATGCTATTATTTTCAGTACACTGTGAAGTGTGAGATATTGATCAGAAGTAAGATACTGAGATGTCAATGATATGTGATAGTTTAAGGTTACAGATGGAACTAATTTAGCAAAAAAATTAAAAATAGTGCCTATTATATAATGACTGCATTTGGGTCCTTAGGTCAATTTACATCGTGTTTGAAATTTTTATGATGAATTTTGAAATAAGCACTTTTTTGTTTTACTTCAGAAGCACTCTTATTTACATGTCCATCCCCCCATTCCCTTGTCCTCCCATCCTCCCATGCTCCCCACCAACTCCCAAACCCACCCTCACTTCTTCCCCAGCGATAGTGAGGCCCTCCACAGGGGACATCAAAGTTCTTCACATAATTTGTGGGAGGGCCCAGGCCCTCCTTGCTGTATCTGGGCTGCAATAGTATTCCTCTGTAGGGGAAGCTGTAGCCATGCCTTCTTAGGGGCTGGCTACAGGTGTGCCTGACCACGCTTGTGAGGGCGTGGTCAGAGTGAGGTAGTGTGACTGCATTTGCTCTTTCGGTTTCACTTTGCTACTGGCTGTACAGACTGCTGCCACGCTGGCTGGCTAGGTCGCTCTGTAAGTAAGGCTTTTCCCTAATATATACCCTTATATTTCTACCTGACTCCATATTGGTAATTTCCCACTATATTCCTCCATAGGGAATGGGCTCCCAAAGTCCATTTGTGCTCTAGGGATAAACACTGGCTCCACATTTAGAGGTCCCATAGACTGTCTTGGCCTCCCAGCTGGCACCCACACTCCGAGTGCTTGGTTCCGGTCCATTGCTATTTCCCCAGCTTTATGACTAGGGTCCTCAGCTCTCACTAGGTCAGGTCAACTGTTTCTGAGGGTTTCTCCAGCACCATCTTAGCTCCCTTGCTCATCCCTCCTCCCTCTCCACAACTGGATTCCAGGAGTATGGCTCAGAAGCACATGGATGTAAAGTAAAAAGAAAATGCCATGAAGGGACTTTAAAGAGTTATGCCATGCCAGCATACTTTCTACAATAAACTCTTCCAATAGGAATATGACACTCAGTTTCCTAGACTGAAATGTCACCATAGGCATTAGAAACAATGATTATAGTTGAGGGAAATTTTGGTGGTGGGGGGTGGTGCAGGTGGTAAAGATGTGCATTATGTAAAGATGTGTGGGTAAGATAGCATCAGGAATGTTGTGTAATAGTCTTTCTCAGGTGGACTCAATGGGCCTAAGGGATGTGTGCCAAAGGAACAAGTGGCAAAAACAGGAAATGTTTATGATACTAAATGATGTTCATGTCCCCTTTCTGTTGATTTCTGCAAACACTGAAAAAAGTATTTCTTATACTACTGATTAGCTAAATATATCTATAAAAATGGGTTCAACTTCAACTAATTTAATCTTAAGAAACACAGACAATTTCACTCAAGTGCAATTGGTTCAAATTCAGACTTGTCGGAGTTCAGTAAATGTGCTGAATAAATGAATGGACATATGAATTACATTAGAAATGGCATACACATATACTGCTATAAATACTAACTCATCCTTCTAGGGTGTGAAGGAAATTGGATTTTATGTTTAGTAAGCTATTATTAATTTTCAATGAGTCATGGGAGAAATAAGTTTGCTTGTGGGATTTTAATGTCTGCTCTGAGAAGTAAAGGAGAAACTGTCACTTTTCCTGGAAATGTGGTTCCTTGGGATAAACCCAATTTATTGCCTCTTTAGTACATGCCATTAAACTTTAGATATTCTTTTCTAGTTTAGAAGAAAAATGCTAGAGGCCAGGGATCAGGATTTTCCTCATTTCAAGGTCTTTGTCTAAGTATTACAAGCAGGACAAGGAATGAATATGCCTGTATTCTGGGTCTGACACATACATAGTCATGACATCATTGGAATCATTCAGGTTTGGACCATCTATTAGTCATAAAAGCTAAAAGTATATAACTCTTTGGTTAAAGGAGGAATTATAAATAAGTGATTGTGCCATTTAATTTGTATTTTTGAATTTTTTTATTCTTTGAGAATTTCATACATCTATACATTTGATTTTCACACCTACACCCCCTGTTCCCCAACTCTCCCTGGACATCCCTTCAATATACTCCACTCTAAATTACATGTCTCTTTTTCTCTCTCTGTCTCTCTCTCTGTCTCTCTGTCTCTCTCTCTCTCTCTCTGTCTCTCTCTCTCTCTCTCTCACACACACACACACACACACACACACACACACACACACACACACACACACGCTATTGATTTCAGTTAGTGTGACCTATATTTTCATGGGTGTGGACCCAATCACTGGAGCATGGGCAACGTACCAGGGGCAAAGCCCCTAACCATGCAACCATTTTGATTAGCTTAATCTTGAATGAGATCATAGCTGCTGCTAGTTCATGAGTGCACAGGACATATCATATCAGGAAGACAGCAATTTACAGCACTCCTGTCATTTTTTTTGTCTCTTACATTCTTCCTGCACCTTCTCTCAAAATGATAAGGGGTGAGTGCTCACTGTAACTTATGTATAGCTGTCTGTATCAACTGCAGTAGTTACCACCCACTGTAAAAAAGATGCTTCTCTGGCCCAAGTTACAGTTGTACAAATTTATGGAGTCTACTTCTGGAATAGCTGTGCTGCCTTGAAATATGAAATACTGTAGTTCCTTCATCCCTCAAAGTCCCTGTGGTATTGTGTTGGGAGGGTAGTGGGAGAAATGTGAGTCCTTTCCAGGTAGTTCTAATGGACTACTGAATTTTATAGTGGCCTCTTCAAGTCCTCTAATTTAATTTTCTAATCTACAAATGATATTTGTCAAAATTTTGGGGGTGCACTATAATGATTTGTTACATGTATGCAATATGCAATGATCAAATTGGGTAATTAGCATTTGTTTTTTGTCATCCTGGAATAAACCTGGGACTTTGTACATTCCAGGCAAGTAACATTGAACCACATGCCCAGCCAAGTGTTTTTAGTAAGCAAGAGAAAGCACTACTTTGTGGCACCTATTCAGCTCCTAAATAAGTCTTTTTCCACATAGTGATTAGAGAAATGATCACAAGAACTTAAAAATGTATCATATTAAAAGTTTAAAGATAGGATATTACCTTCATCATGTGACAAAGGTCTTTGGGAAGTTTCAATGGGATGTGTGCCCATTTTTCATCATGACTTTGTTAATTTTACAATTCCTTTTATGCTAGGTGGTAATGCATGAAACAGCTTCTTATACTTCTTCTTGTTGTTCTTATACTGTTCTTCTTGTCCTCATTTTTCTTGTTCTTGTTCTCATATTTATTCTTACTGTTCTTCTTGTTCTTGTTCTCATTGTTCTTGTTCTTCTTGTTCTCCTCCTCTTCCTCCTTCTGGAGAAATGTTTATAATTTCTTGTTACAGAAAGACTCATATTTCAAGGATGTTTTAGATCATGGTATGATATGAAGCTGGCATGAGTTGAAGTAGCTGATCATGTTGCATCCACAGTGAGGAAAATGAACTCATGTGGCTACTCAGTTATGGACCTTGCTTTCATATTTTTGGATATTAAAACAAAGTGGGGTTTGATGATACCATATGATACTCATGTGCTTTGCTTTTTTGGTTTATTTTTGAGATTGTATTTTTTATTAGTTCAAATTGGGAACAAGCTTGCTTCGAGATTGTATTTTTATTGCAACATTTCTCCCTTCTACTTCCTCCCTCAAAACTCTCTCATGTATGACTCCAGCTCTCCTTCAACCCACAGCCTCTTTTTTATCAATTGTTTTTACATGTGTATATGTATTTATACGTACATATATTCTCAAATATAACCTGTTGAGTCTATATAATGTTACTTATGTATATATTTCCAGAGCTTTGGCTTTTCTTTCCCATGAAGATTGGCATATACAATTGTCATCCTTGGTCAGTATCTTGGGGTTTTTATTGTTGTGAAGAGATATCATGGCCCTGGCAACTCTTATAAAGGAAAACATATAATTAAGTGTGACTTACACTTCAGAGATTTAGTCTTTTATCTTTATGGTGAAAAACTGGTGACGTGCAGGCATACCTGGTGCTGGAAATGTAGCCTAGAGTTCTACATCTACATGCAGATCTTCAAGTGGGAAAGAGAGAGGGGGGAAGAGACACTGTGCTTGGCTTGAACATTTGAAACCTCAAAGCCTATCCCCAGTGGCATATTTCCTCGTACTACCATCCCCTAAGTATTCAGACATGAGTCTTTGGGGACCATTCTTATAAACCACAGTCTGTCATGTTGCTGAGACTCTACTGGTATAGCTGCATGAAGTTCTTCTTAAAATTCATTCCACATTTCATATGATGTTTGTTATAATCACAATATGTTGTACTTTACTATCTTTTTTTTCTTTTACTTTTTTTTTGGTTTTTCCGAGACAGGGTTTCTCTGTGTAGCTTTGGAGTCTATTCTGGCACTCGCTCTGGAGACCAGGTTGGCCTCAAACTCACAGAGATCCTGCCTCTGTCTCCCGAGTGCTGGGATTAAAGGCATGTGCCACCAATGCCCAGCTTTCTTTTACTTTTTAATTCTGATTGCTTTTTTATTTAAGTTCTTTAATTACTACTCATATTTACATATCCACCCCCCATTCCCTTGCCCTCCCTTCCTCCCAAGTTCCCCACCAATCCCCCAACCCATCCCCCAACTCCTCCCCAGGGATAATGAGGCCCTCCACCAGGGACCTTCAAAGTCTGTCATAGCATTTAGAGGAGGGCCTAGGCCCTCCTTGCTGTATCTGGGCTGCAATAGTATCCCTCCATAGGGAATGGGCTCCCAAAGTCCATTTGTGCTCTAGGCTTAAAGACTGGCTCCACTGTTAGGGGTTCCATAGACTGTCTTGGCCTCCTAGCTCCTAACATTCAGAGGTTTTGGTTTGGTCTAATGCTGCTTCCCTAGCTTTATGACTAGGGTCTCCATGCTCTCACTAGGTCAAGTCCACTGTGTCTGCGGGTTTCTGCAGCACGATCTTGGCTCATTTGCTCATCTGGAGGCATCACCATGCCAGACTTCAGCTCTATTATAGAGCCATAGTCCTGAAAACAGCTTGGTATTGGCACAGAAATAGACAGGTTGACCAATGGAACCAAACTCAAAACCCTGATATTAACCCACACATTTATGGACACCTGATATTTGACAAAGAACTTAAAGTTATACAATGGAAAAAAGAAAGCATCTTCAACAAATGTTGTTGGCATAACTGGATTTGGACATGTAGAAGATTGCAGATAGATCCATATCTATTGCCATGCACAAAACTTAAGTCCAAATGGATCCAAGACCTCTGTAGAGGAAGCTGTAGAGTGAGAGTTTCAGGTGGCTGGGTTACACTTTCTGTTTTACCCTTTTTGCTTGCTGTATAGACTGCTGCCATGCCGGCTGGCTAGGTCGCTCTGTAAGTAATGCTTTTCCCTATTAAATACCCTTATATTTCTACTTGGCTCTGTACTGGTAATTTCCCACTTTAGACCTCAACATAAATTCACACACACTGAACCTTCTAGAAGAGAAGGTAGGTGGTACCCTTGAACAAATTGGTATAGGTGACCACTTTCTGAACATAACACCAGTAGCACAAACATTGAGATCGACAATTAATAAATGGGACCTCCTGAGATTGAGAAGCTTCTGTAAGGCAAAGGACACAGTTAGCAAGACAAAATGGCAGCCCACAGAATGGGAAAAGATCTTCATCAACCGCACATCTGACAGAAGACTGATCACCAAAATATCCACTGAACTCAAGAAGCTAGCTACGAAAACACCAAACAATGCAATTAAAAAGTGGAGTGCACAGCTAAATAGAGAATTCTCAACAAAGGAGTCTAAAATGGCTAAAAGACACTTGAGAAAGTGCTCAACATCCTTAGCCATCATGGAAATGTAGTTCAAAACCACTCTGAGATACTATCTTACTCCTATCAGAATGGCTAAAATCAAAAATACCAATGACAGTCAATGCTGGAGATTATGTGGAGAAAGAGGAACACTCCTCCATTTCTGGTGGGAGTGCAAACTTGTACAACCACTTTGGAAATCAGTATGGGGGTTTCTCAGGAAAGTGGGAATCAATCTACCTCAAGATCCAGCAGTTCCTCTCTTGGGCATATACCCAAAGAATGCACATTCATATAATAAGGACATATGTTCAACTATGTTCATAGCAGCATTATTTGTAATAGCCAGAACCTGGAAACAACCTAGATGCCCCTCAACTGAAGAATGGATATAGAAAATGTGGTACATTTACACAATGGAGTACTACTCAGCAGAAAAAAAAAAAAAAACAATGGAACCTTGAAATTTGGAGGCAAATGGTTGGAACTAGAAGAAACCATCCTGAGTGAGGTATTCCAGTCACAAAAAGATAAACATGAGCCTTCATTCAGTAGCTGTTCAAAGCAGAAACAGGCACCTACAGCTAAGCACTGAACTATACCATACTTTCTTAAGTGTGAGGAATACAATAAGAAGTAATAGATGTCCTCAAAGACTCAAGGAACAAATCATAAAATTACAAAATTCATAATTCAATACATTTTAAAGAAGCAATAAAAAGTCAATGAAATAATCACATCCAACTTAGTCTAAATAATTTGGTTTATCATTTCTCTTTTATTTGGAAGTAGAAGTGTAGAGAGTATGTAGAAGATATAGAAGAAACAATCTATTCTTTGTGATCCAGTGTAGAGCCACCCAAGTGCATACAAAATATAGATTTACAATCCACATATAAACGCAATAAAATATTCTATAAGGGAAGGAAAACAGATCCAGTGAATATCTACTGCCAGTGATTAATACTCTGCTCTGGAGAAGAAAGCTCTCCCTCCTGAGAGCCATTGCTCCCTCTCCAGATGGAAAGAAAAAAGTCAATAAATGTCCCAGAGTTCAGAGATGTGAGAGTAAGAAAGGCACCCATTAAATGTGATTTGTGCTCAGATTTTACTTCTAGAAAACATAACTACGCTCATATCTACCTCTAAGTAATTTACGTGAATCTCAATTTATCAACTGCTTGGAGATGATATGTAGCCTTAGTATTCTCCTAAAGATGAGCATCTTTTCCCCTTTAGTTTGTCTGTTTTCACCATGAACACTTGACTGAGTACTGTAGGTTTTTTATTCAAGAGGTTTGAAATACGACTTCATCCAGAAATAGTTCGCAGCTTCTTATTTCTTGTTTGAGTTTCAAATTCGGGGACAGGAAAGCTTCTTCTTTAAAAATTGTAATGTGTTGTGTCCCCTGAATATTTAATACTGCTATTTAGATGATCATTTCCCTACTAAAATGAAGCATCTGTCTTAAATGTCTTTGCTTCTTGCCCATGAGCATATGCCCATTCATTTACAGGATTTTTGTTTTATGGTTTTCACTTTCTGAATAGTTTAAAAGCATCAAATTCAGTCTCTGGCAGTTGTTCCTACAGGTTTTTTGAAAGTCAATGGATTGCTAAGTGTAGTAGCACACGCCAGTAATCCAAGCCTCGGAAAGGCAGAGACACGAGGATCACGAATTTGAAACCAGTCTGGACTATGCAGTGAGAACTTCTCAGAGTAAACAAAATAAGCAAGCAAGCAAGCAAGCCAACACACAAAAGTAGGAAGGCAGAAAGAAAGTTATTTTAGACTGGTTATTATGAATGTCAACTTGTTAGTACAAATTTGGAGATATTCCTTTAATTCTCTTGGTGTTTTTAGTCTCCTTAATGAAAGAATTTGGGAATGACTGTAACAGAAGCTCAAGGTCAGTTTTGTTAAAATTTAAAAGTACTTCAGAGCAATTAAGCTGCAATTAACCACAGCTATCCAGATGAGAATGGAGAAAAAGAAAGAAAATAAGCAATGTTGTTTGTGTTAAAGTGGCATGGAGGTCAGTCATGCTGCTGAGAGAGATGAGAAAGAGTAAGGAACCATTAATCAAAGAACCAAAAAAAAAATTAAAAAATTTGTGGATTCTGGCCATTGACCAGCATCTGAAACAAAGAGGAAACAAAAAAGATGAGAAAGAGGAAGGGAGGGGTAAAGAAAGAAAGAAAGGAAAGAAGGAAGAAGGGAGAGAGAGAGAGAGAGAGAGAGAGAGAGAGAGAGAGAGAGAGAGAGAGAGATTTACACCTGAATAATGATTCAGAAAGGGAGACAGATCTAGATGAGCTTCAAAGCAGCTAGTAAGGACTGTATGAGGGGAATATGGGAAGGAAAAGTGCTGTATCTCATTAAGAAAATAATTATTGCATTTATCTCTTTAGTATGTTTTAAGGTGAACCTGCCTTCCCAGAAGTGGTCCTGCCTTCCTGAGGAGTATTTCCTTGCCCAGGTGATGACCTGCCCAACTGGACTGACTTCTTTATTTTGGGAGTCTTAGAATGTTGTCTCCACATAGGCCAGAGAAATAGCTTTCTATAATGACCCTTAAGGAGTCCTCGTAAGGGCTACTGTGTTACTCTTCAGGCATTTCAAATTATTTCTAATCAGGACAAATTTTATAAAGGAAGGAATAAAAAGGGTTTTCCGTTCTGTTCTGTAATTTTAAGTTTTCCTGCATCAGCTAAATAATAGGCCACACAAGACATTTCTTGACATTTTGGGGTAAATGGATGATACCCACATACATTCATTAAAACAAAAAAGTTTAGTATTTTTGAGTATTTGGCAGTTCACATAACCAACTTTCCAGACTATCATAAATGTCAGAAATGAGATTCCTCATTAATGTGAGGAAAACAGTAATAGTCACAGGTGAAATGAAATGAAAATTTAGGCATCTGTACTGAAATGAATCCACAGACTCTCAAAAGCCCCATGAATTTTTGTTTGGTTCTTTATGACTTAAGTCACTGTTTCTAACAGTGTTTAATTTACAAACAGAAATTGTAATATTATATTCTCAAAACCATATTTTTGTTGCAGTTGCTAAACAACTAAATAAGACTTGAATTTGTTATAACTGATTATAATTACAGTTCCAGAAGGTTTTCAGTTCTACTTAGGGCAGCTGTAATGAAGCAGATTACCAGACTGTCCATTCAAAGAGATATCTATGAAAGTGGTAGGGAGAGAAAACTTACTGTATTTAATATCCAAATTTGTCCTCCAGATCAGCTCCTGCCTCTGGGACCCTGCCCTATTTGAATTCCTATCCTGATTTCCTTCAAGATGATCACCAATGCTGAAACATAAGCAAAATAAACCCTTTTCTCCTAATTTGCTTTTTGGTTTTGTGTTTTATCACACCAAAACAAAACCTAAATAAGACAAATTGGTAGTGGATATTGCTGTGACAAATCTGACCTTGTTTTGGGTAGGACTGTGGAAGGACATCATAAATTTGAGCTACAAAAGCCAATGAGTGTTGAGACCTCAGTGGGATGCTCTGTAGGAACCTGGAAGATAATGATGACAGAATTATAGAGGCTAGAGGCCTGACTTGCAAAGTTTCAGAGGGAAGTTTAAAGACTATCATGGCCATTGGTTATTTTGAATTAAGATATTGTGGTTCTGGTTAGCTGGGGTGAAGAATCAGCTGTGTTTAACAAGACACCAGAACTTACTAAAGCAACATTTTTCTTTGCTGGGATACTTTATGCCAATCATCCAGAGCTAAGAAATTAGCAATGATTAAGGAGAGATGAGCATCACTAAGATGAAGTCTTCTGGGAAGTGTTTCCTGGGAGCACAGATCTAAACAGAATTCTCAACAGGAGAATCTCAAATGGCTGAAAGACATTTAGGGAATTGCTCAATATCCTTAGTCATCAAAGAAATGTAAATCAAAATGACTCAGAGATACCATCCTACATCTGTCAGATTGGCTAGGATCAAAAACATTGATGATAACTTATATAGGAGAGGGTTGTGGAGTAAGAGGAACACTCCTCCACTGCTGGTGGGAGTGAAAACTTGTACAGTCACTTTGGAAATCAATATGGCAGTTTCTCAGAAAATTGGAAATCAATCTACCTCATGACCTGGCCATATTAATCTTGGGCATAAACCCCACAAATGCTTAATTATACCACAAAGGAACTTGCTCAGCTATGTTCATAGCAGCATTATTCATAGTAGGCAGAGCCTGGAAATGACTTAGGTGTCCCTCAACTGGAGAATGGATAAAGAAAATGTAGTACATTTACACAATGGAATACTACTCAGCTATAAAAACCAGTTATCTCATGAAATTTGCAGGTAAATGGATAGAACAAGAAAGAAGTCATTGTGAGTGAGGTAACCCAGACCCAGAAAATCAAACATGGTATGTACTTACACATAATTGGATATTAGTAAAGTATAGGATAACCAACCTACAATCCATAGCCCCAGAGAGGCTAGATAACAAAGGGGGCCCAAAAAGGGATGTATAGATTTCCCTGGGAAGGGGACATAGAAGAGATCTCTAGTGTAAACTGGGAGTGATAGAGGGATGGGAACTTGAGGGAATGGGTTGGGAGGGCTGGGTATGGGAGGTAGGCTGGAGGTGAGATTGAGGGAGAGAATAATAAAAGAGATGTCTTCATAAGGAGGCCATTTGGGGGTTTGGGAAATACCTGGTGCCAGGGTAACCCCCATAAATCCACAAGAATAATCCCAGCTAAGACTCATAGCAATAGTGGAGTGGATGCTTGAACTAGCCATTTTTGTAATCAGATTGGTGACTACCCTAATTGTCATCAGAGATACTCTATGCAGTAACTGATTGAAGCAGATGTAGAAAACCACGTCCAAGCACTGGGCTGAACTACCAGAGTCTTGCTGACAAAAAGGAGGAGGAATTGCATGATCCAGGGAGTAATGATGGGAGAATTCACAGAGACAGCTAACCTGAGCTCCTGGGAGCTCATGGACTTTGCACCAATAGTTAGGGAGCCTCCATGTGACCAATGTAGGCCTTCTACATGTGTGAAAGGCTCCTAGTAGTGAGATAAGGACATGTCCCTGCCACTTAGCTGACTTTTAGAAACCTCTTCCCCATGCTGGATTGCCTTTCCCTTGATGAAGGAATGGGGGGGGAGGGAGGAGTGTGGTCCTGCCTCAACATTACATACCGTACTTTTCTCAAGCCCATAGGAGGTTTCCCCTTGAAGGGTGGAAGTGGAGGTCTGTAGATGGGAAATGGCAGGGGTGGCTGGGAGGAGAAGAGGAAAGGGAAACAAAGGTTGGTATGTAAAATAAATGGAAAATGTTATTTAAATAAAATTTAAAAAGAAAGGCAGGGTTGTGGCTTAATAGTGATGTGTTTGTGTGTCAAGTTAACAGGGGTCAGTTGTACTACTCTGTTTTGTGTGTCAACTTGATACAAGCTAGAGTCATCAGAAAGGAAGGAGCCTCAGCTGAGGAAATGCCTCCTTGGCATCCAGCTATAAAGCATTTTCTCATTTAGTGAGTAATGGAGGAAGTCCCATTGATCCCATGGTTGGTGGTAACATCCTTGGGTTGCTGGTTCTGGGTTCTATAAGAAGGTGGACTGAGTAAGCCATGGGAAGCAAGCCAGTAGTCAGCAACCCTCCATGGTCTCTGCATCAGCTCCTTCCTCTATGATCCTGCCCTGTTTGAGTTATTTTCCTGACTTCCTTCAGTGATGAACAGCAATGATTAGTGTAAGCCAAATAAACCCTTTCCTCCCCAACTTTCTTTTTGGTTATTGTCAGTAGCAGCTTATAGGGTGTTACAATTTACTCTGATACATCCTTATATTCCCGACAAAATTGTAAAAAGCAGTCCTATAAAAACATGCTATGCTACTTTTTACTGATGGCTCTAATGGGAAAGCCATTTGCATATGTTATGGATGGAAAGGAATATGTGGAACAGACAGTTCTGGCTTCAGCTCAAATAGTGGAATTTCGAGCTGTTGCAATGGTCTTTCAGCTCCTAGTAAATAATTAATTTAATTTGTATACTGACAGTGACTATGTCTTTAAGGCTCTTCAGGTAATAGAAACAGTTCCATGCATAGGATCCAGTAATAGTCAGGTGAGAATATTATTTCAGAAAATTCAAAATGTTATTCACCTAAGAGAATTGCCATGGTTTATGGTCACACTGGGAACCTATTAAATAAGGTCTTTCCCTGATTACTAGCTAAATGAAATGAGTCAACAGATAAATTAACAAAATTTGTTGATTTGCCTTAAATAGGGAGAGCTCTACAGTCATAACTTTCATCATTAAAATAGCAAAAGTCTAAGAAAGCAATTTGGCTTAACCAGAGAGACTGCTCATCAAATCATCAAGCAATGTGGAATGTGTCCACAATATCTTTCTATGTCTAATTTAGGGGTGAATCCTTGAGGCGTACTCCCTAACCATCTATGGCAAATGGATGGTACTCATTGCAGAGTTTGGCAAGTTAAAAAACAAACAAACCAAACCAAACCAAACCAAACCAAACAAAACCAAACAAAACAAAAATAAACGTACACATGGCAATTGACACATATTCAGATTGCTTAATGTTATAAGTCACTGTTTTAAGATGTATTTCCTTACATGGGAGCCCCAGAAATTATAAAGACAGACAATAGATTTTAATTATTTTGTACTCATTGGGAAAATGATCAAAAGACAGTTATTCCTTGTGATACTCCAGGACAAGGAATTTTAGAACATGCTCATAGCTCCTTAAAAACACAGCTTCTAAGATAAAAAAGGGGGGAGCTATGCCTCCAGTCTCCACATGATGCATTAAACCATGCACTGTTTATCTTAAACTTTTAAAATGTGGATGCCAGTGAGCAATCAGCTGCAGACAGATTCTAGCATGACAGAACTCCAGCAAATTTCATTCAGGTCAAATGGAGAGATTCCCAGTACCAGACAATAGAGTAAACCAGATCCCAAAACTATCTGGGGTCGAGGGCATATCTGTGTTTTCTCAAAGGTGGAGAATGAAGCATGCTGGCTACTGGAGCAGTTGGTGAGATGCGGGGAGCAGAGTTGAATTGGACCCAAGGCCTTGGGAGACCGTCTGAACCAGCTGGAGTGAAACACTGAACCCATGTTCCTGAACCTTGAGGACATCTGACCTACAGCTGGAGGAAGAAAGGAGACAGACATCCAGTTCCAGTTTCATGATGCTTTCCAGAGCTCCAGCTTCCCTACAAAGGGACTACATTCACCTCTCTGAATCTATGAGTGCTCATCCAGGAGCAGACTAAGAACTGAACAACAAACAGCTTGCCTTCTTGCCACATCTAGACACACAAAACTGTTTTGCCAGTTTTCCCATTGTGAGAAAGAACCCATTTAGGACAGTTGGATACTGGTATAAACCAGAGTGAGTGGCAGAAATCCCTTCACAATGCTTAAATGAGACATGGGCAAAAGACTTTTCAGTTAACAAAGACTACGTATGATATTACAAACCTGATTTCAAAACTTTACAGATTTCAGAACTTTGAACTTTAAGCAATAAATAGAAAGTTTCCAAGGGCATTGAGCTCCAGGCAAGGAATAAAGGAAAACGGTTTAGAATTGTGAAATTGATGACACCCTACAGATCGTGAGAATATCTTATTGTCTTTTGATTGTATTGTAACTCACCCTAATGTATGTTCATGATGAAATTGTTAATGTCTATAACCTTGCTATATGTATTATGCAAATGTTATTAGAAACTAGAAGTCAGAGTTCATTCTAACAGGGATTAATGTGTAATTTACAAGCCTTAGGATAGAAGTATTTTTAAGAGAGCAAACTTAAGTAGTGTCTGTACCAGAGGCACTGGAGACATTCCCACGCAGGTTTTAAAAAGCCATTTTAACTGTTTTATACCTCTCCTTCCCACAAAGAATGTTTGAGGCTGCAAGAGCTCAGGTGCTACCTCCCGGTGGATTGTTTTCTGATTCAGGAACTATTGGAGCTGGACCATGCTCATACCCCATTAACCTTATTTGTTTTGCAGAGACTGATTCCAGCCAGAGACGGGTACTGTTTTTCTTGCCTACAGGGAATCCTAAGACAGAACACACCTGATGGAATATGTGGTTCCATGACGTGCCCCCCTTGAAGAGAGCCATCTAAGACAGACACAGTCATCTGTCCTGTTGCAGAAGCACAGGTTTCTTTTTATTAATTTAAGAGAGGAGAATTGTCTGGAGCCAAGAATTATGCTATTAGAGGATTTCTGCAGTCCAAACCTCTGGTTCCAGTAACCGGGAGCTCTGGTCTGCATTGAATTGCAGATGCTAGCTGATTTGCTGCTGAATGGCGTATCTTCTGTGAAGAATGTCCCCTAGTTTGCATCTCTACAGAACTACACATTTTGAATAGGCCTGTACCAGGGCAGAGGGCTAGGTGTATGAGACAAGTGAGGACAGAGCGAGTTAGGAGGTATCTGGAAGGGGGATGGTAATGGGAGATCTGCTGATAGGGTCCAGGAAGATGGAAGAGCAGTGGTCTCCGGGTCAGGGAAGCACCATTAGGAAACAGCCAGGAAGATGTTGAATAAAGAAGAGACTTCAGTTTTGCAGCATGGAACTGAGAGCACTCTAAAGATGACAAGATGCCTGTATCTGGTCTTTATTGCCATTGGGTTGCTAGGAATTTCTGAGTACATGGTCTCCCACTCAGGCCATACTTTATGGTTTTCTTGGTTTGAGGCTGAGACATGCAGGGCCACGAAAGTCATGGTGTTTCAGGGAAGCAATAGAAAACTTACATGGCTGGAAAGCAATGACTAGGATTGAAGGATTCCAAAGCATGTTCCTAATGATCAGAAAATCTTTCAATAAGCTCCACATCTAGCCCCTCCAGCTCCCAAGAATGTCAAAGGCAATGATCAATCCTTTCAAAACACAGAAGTTTTTGGAGCATCATCCATCTAAACTGTAGCAGCCTTATCCGATGCAAAGTCCTCAGGTTAGTTGATCATTGACATCTCCTTCAATAACTGTAAAAAATCATTGGTGTTCATTATATGGCACTCAGTAAAATGTCTTTTGACATAGCTCCTAAACTCATATTTGAAACCATCAATAATAGGATGTATATTTTTAATCATGTAAAAGCAGTTTTTAAAAGTCATGTTGCTATGTCCAAATGTGTGAAAGGTGAGGAACTTGAAAAGTCTAGGTACTAATTTTTACATTAGTCTATACAACACAGAGTTTTGAAATTTTTTTCCAGTGTCAAATGTTGCTGTGGATAGTATACAACCATGATAACCACACTGGAGATGTCCTGATTGTCTTGGCTTGGACTGTATTTTAAAGTTAGTTTTGCCATTCTTTTCCTCACACAGTACTTGGAACTTTAAACTTACAGAATATTTTTTGAAAATTCAGAAGCACATTATTATCTGTTCTTCTTTGAATGTGCTGGAATATTTCTTCCTGAGAATCTAGCTTGTCAATCTCATAGGAGTACTTTTCTTCCTTTCTATGTCAAAATCAAGGTTGTTGGGCTCTGTCTTAGCCTTCACAAGCTGAATCACTGCACTGAATAAATCATCAATATTTATTTTATAAAGCCTCCTATTTTTTGTATCAAAAGGTGGCTCCCTCAGTGAAGGAGTGAGAGCTCAATAGCATATCAATTAAATATCAAAAGACCAAACTTACAGGAAACCCATTTTTCTAAATAATAATCATTATTTTGCCTGGAAATTTCCATATTCAATAGTTCTGAACTACTTTGTTCTCTGAAATATCCAAGGAACTCTGCTCTAGGCAACATCCATCATCAACATTTTGATTACCATGTGACCTTCGAATGGACCACACACAGAAACACCCTGTATCTTCACAGCCCTGAGTTCATGCTGTTTTTGTTCTGTAGCTCTCTGGAGCATGGTGTCCATATAAAACCAAAATATGCAGACCAGAATAACATAATGGGCTTCAGTCACTTGTTTTGGAGTGAGTTTTCCTTACTTCATCATTTCTAAAAGGTACACATTGAAACACCATGTAATTGAACAAATGGCTTGCTCTATTTTGATTTAAAAAATACAAGTAGTTTGCTTTACGAAAATGTGCTTAACAAGATCATAGTTAGAAGGATGTAAAATAGATTAATAACACACTTGCTTGAGAGGTGTAACCTTAGTGCTCTTTCTCTCTCTGTCTCTCTCTCTGTCTCTCTCTCTCTCTCTCTGTCTCTCTCTCTCTCTCTCCCTTTCTCTCTGTGTGTGCATGCACATGTGTTCAAATATTTTTGCCACACTTAAAGTTTTTCCTATTGTTGAATATTTGCTATTGTTTCAATAATATTTTGGTCAAGAGACCTATGTTTAGCACTCAGGAATATTGTTACTTCACATCATTTGAAGAGATAACTAGAATCTTCAGTGTGAAGATAGTTTCACCAGAACTATGTCACGAGATGCAAATATGACTATGAGTAGGACTTCATCAGCTCACTAGACAGCAAAAGGTAGAGGAAATATCCTCAGGTACTGTATTGTTTAAAACTGCTACCATTTTAAGAGAAAACTTTCATACTCATTTTCCCCTCTGTGCATTGTGATATCTTTTATAAGTAAAAATGTGTTATTTATATTTATATTCTTATAGGATACATAGGTTTCTTAAAATTTTACAAAGCAAGTCAGGATATCTGTCGGGGTACTTAAAGAAGCAAGTTAAATGAGTAGACGGCTACTCTTGGAGTAGATCCTAATCCAATATGAAGTGTGTTGTTCCAAGAAGAGTGAATCTGAACACACTGAATTATCAGTGATGCTCATCCATGCACAGAGAACAGATCATGTGACACATCAATGAGGGATTATCCCCAGAAGCAAACAAAATGTAAAAAGGAGGAGAAGGCAAGTCAGAAGGCACTTGAGTCTGATAGTGCTAACCTATATAGGGTGTGAGACTATTGTGCAAGCTGCACAGTCAGATGTTTTGTTATGTCTTCTAGGCAATTAATGCACATGCATGACCAGAGTTTGATGACTAACACCATCTTAAAACAAATAGAATACAAACTATTGCCAATGTTTTCTTGTTTTTTCCCTTGCCTTTAAATTTAAATTAAAAACAAGTTTGTGTTACATGTCAATCCCAGCTTCCTCTCCCTTTCCCTCTCCTCCTCCCCTGCCCCCAACTGACCAACCCTTTGGCTCCACAGGGAGGGTGAGGCCTTCCATGGCAGATCTTCAAAATCTTTCATATCATTTGGAGCAGGGCCTACACTCTTATTTGGAGCCAGGCGTGGTGTCTAGGCTGAGAGAGCATCCCTCTATTTGGAGTGGGCTCCCAAAGTCCATTCATATACTAGGGATAAATACTGATCCACTAGCAGAGGCCCCATAGATTAACCAGATCTCCAAACTGACATCCATGTTCAGGGGTCTGTAACAGTCCTATGCTGGTTTCCCAGCTATCAGTCTGGGGTCCATGAGCTTCCCCTTGTTCAGGTCAGTTGTATCTGTGGGTTTCTCCAGAATAGTCGTGACCCCTTTACTCATCATTCCTCCCTCTCTGCAACTGGATTCCAGGAGTTCAGCCCAGTATTTAGCTGTGGGTGCCTGCTTCTGCTTCCATCAGCTATTGGATGAAGGCTCTAGGATGGCATATCAAGTAGACATCAATCTTGTTATGGGGAAGGGCATTTGAGGTAGCCTCTCCACTATTGCTTAGAATTTTAGTTGTAGATCTCTGAACACTTCCCTAGTGCCAGATTTCTCTTTAAACCTATAATGGCTCTGTCTATTATAGTATCTCTTTTCTTGCTCTCCTCTATTCTTCCCCTGACTCAATCTTCTTGATCTCTCATGTACTCCTCTCCCATCCTCTTCTCCCCTTCTATTTCTCCTAACTCCTTCTCCCCTCCCCCATGCTCCCAATTAGTTCAGGAGATCTTGTCTCTTTCCCCTTCTCTGGGGGACCATATATGTCTCTCTTAGGGTCCTCATTTCCTTCCTTCTCTGACAGTGTGGATTGCAGTCTAATTTCCATATATGAGTGAGTACATGCCATGTTTGTCCTTTTGTGACTGGGTTACCTCACTCAGGATGTTTTCTTCTAGTTCCATCCATTTGCCTGTGAATTTCAAAATTCCACTGGTTTTTTTTTTCTGCTGAGTAGTATTCCATTGTGAATGTACAGTATTTTCTCCATCCATTCTTCAGTTGAGGGGCATCTAGTTTGCTTCCAGGTTCTGGCTATTACAAATAATGTTCCTATGAACATGTTTAAGCCTATGTTTTCTATAGAACAAACTGTTTGAGGCTGACAAGCATATAAACATATTAAGGAAACAATTAAGTATAATAAAGTATGGCTTTATTATCTCTGTAATTATGTATGAATATCACAGTTGTTTGCCTTTGATTTTTTGGTATGTTAATACATAGTGGACCTATGGATAGATATGTATTCGAGGAGTTGTATTTATTTAACTTCTTCTAGTTTGTCAGAATCTTTTGTTCTATGATATAAACTGATCATTTTTTGGTTCATTCATTGATAATGTCTTACCTTATTCATATAAACTTATTCATGGGTAGCAATAAAACAGTATATATGCTGTGAATATGTGTTACTGTCATTGGTTGATAAATAAAGCTGCTTTAGCCTATGTCAAGGCAGGTGGAAAATCCAAGGAGAGATACAGGAGAAGAAGGGTAGTGTCTGGGACACACCAGCCAGCTGTTGAAGAAGCAAGTCATGGGGAAAATGAGGTAACAAGCCACTAACCGCAAGGCAAAGCTTAGTCAAGAAATATGTGTTAATTTAAATGTAAGACCTAGCTAGTAATAATCCTGAGCCAACTGCCAAACATTTATAATTAATACAAACCTAAAAGCCTCTGAGTGGTTATTTGGGAACTGGCAGGTGGGAGAGAATCCTCCATTTACATGTTACCTGTAAAAAGACAGCAACAATGACAATTGATTATTTCATTTAAGAGATAGCATGGTTGGGCATTGTTCCCTACTTTTAAGCCAATTTTGTAGGGACAAAAAATGAGAGAAATTTTTGGCAGTAAATTGTCAAACCATTCACAGGAAAGAAGAAAATTTTTCTTAAGTGCGACTCATCAGAAAATCCTTGCTTATACCCCATGATAGCCTTAGATTAACTTGGAGTTACTTAATTTTCAATTAAACTAATAGATGATATTTGATGCTTGACCTGTTCAGTAGTGTGTGTGTGTGTGTGTGTGTGTGTGTGTGTGTATGGTGTGTCTGTGTCTGTGTCTGTGTGTGTCTGCATGGGTGTCTATATGTGTTTATATAAATCTAGCATAGAGTTCCATTTTCTGTTCCCATTGCATAAACTAACAAAAACATAACTTGAAAGACAGTCACTAAGGGAAAAGCAAAGAAAATATTTTCTTTAGAAAAAAAGATTTTTTAAGTAAAACTAACAGGAATATAATTATCTTATGTTGACTTTTAGACATATGAATGGACCAAAGGTAGGTAGTAGAGATGACATATTTTTAAATCTATAACCTTTAGTATTTAGTTGGCTCTTTTCTATGCCTATCTATCCATTCAAATATTAGACAATATATGTGAATAATGACAAGTTTGAAGGTTTATTATTATATCCTCTTTCAAAAGTTATCTGTCAATTTATATAGCTACACTTTGCTTACAAATTTATTTGATACCATATCTTAAATTGATTAGGAATATCAGAATATTTGTTTGACCAATACTTAGGGATAAAATATGAATGTTTTTGTTTTTAAAAAATTCTGGTTAAGATTAAAATTTATAGATGGGCAGTGATGGTGCCCACCTTTAATCCTAGCACTCTGGAGGCAGAGGTAGGAAGATCTCTGTGAGTTAGAGGCCAGCCTGGCCTACAAAGCTACACATAGAAACCCTGTCTTGAAAAATCAAAAAAGATTAAGATTTTAACAGCTTTCTGTATGTTTTAATAAAGTTTTCAGAAAATATTAATATCCTCAAAATTATAGCTGTAGGAGACAAGAAAACAAAATCACACAGTAAGTAACACCTGAGATGGTTTTACCATGTACCTTCTTTGCTCCTCAGGATCCTCTAAAGTACTAAACTCACTGCTTCTTCAGAGTGGACCTTCTCATCATAGCACTCAACTGTGTGGAGAGTGTTCTGGAACTTTCCCAGTTCTAAACGCAATGCTACTCAGCAGTTAAAAGTTCCATTTGGACCTCTACCATTCTCCAAAAGAATCACCACTTTTCCTTTCTTTTCTTTTTCTTTTTCTTTTTTTTTTTTTTACAAAAAATCAGAGGGACTACCTTATAGTTCAAATATATATATATTTGTGTGTGTGTGTATGTATGTATGCATGCATATGTGTGTATGTGTGATTGTGTTTCAAGACAGAGTTTCTTTGTGTAGCCCTGGCTGTCCTGTAACTTATTCTGTAGACCATGCTAGTCTCTAACTTATGGAGATTTGCCTGACTTTGCCACCTGAGTGTTGGGATTAAAGGTGTGAGCAAGCACAACATAGCTGAGATTTTGAGCTAATTAAATTAAATACATTGTTGTCAAAAATTTCTGATTTATAGAAAAAGTGTAAAAGTAATACATAGACTTTGTTAAGACCTTTCACTCTACTCCCTAAATGAAAAATTTGACATTTAATTACTGTTTTTTTTTCATTATTTTTATTACTAATGGTAGGCATGAAGCCCTAATCCTAACCATAACGCTCCCCCTAACCCAAGATTTTTTCATGATAGGCAAGTGCTCTTCCTCTGAGCTATACCCCCAACCCTTTTCCTTATTCACTTATGCATTTTGAGATAGAGACTTTGTTAGTTTGAATGTACTTGTCAACATAAGCTCCTAGGTAGTAGCATTGTTAATAGGTGTGGCTTTGTTCCCATAAGTATTGCTTGGTGAAGGAAGTGTGCCACTGTGGAGGCAGGATTTAAAATCTCCTGTATGCTCAAGCCATGCCAGTGTCTCAGTTCACTTCTTGTTGCCTTCACATCAATATGCAGAATTCTCAGCTCATTCTTTACCATGTCTGCCAGCATGACACCATGTCCCACCATAATGATAATGTACTAAATCTCTGTACTGTCAGCCACCCGAATTAAATGTTTTCCTTTATAAGAATTGCCTTGGTCATGATACCTTTCACAGCAATAGAAGCCCTAACTAATGCAGACATTGGTACCAGGGACTAGAATATTTTTGTGATAGGCCTGACCATGCTTTTGTTTGAAGGAATATGGGCCTTTCGACTTTGGAATAGAAAAGCAGTTTAATGATTTAAGTACTGTTTAATGGGGCATACTAAGAGGAACATGGAAGACATGATGCTGATTGTGATTTGATGAACTGTGTGGGCCTGGCACAAGAGGATTCAGAGGAGAAGAATTTTAGTATGTTGCCTAGGGATCCTTTTTGTGATAAAAGGAAAAAAATATGTACAATTTGAGGAGAAAAGGATCACCAGGAAGTAGAATTATCTAAGTCCTGTGTTCAAGGAGATAAACAGATTAAAAAATAGAATAAAAAAAAAAGGGAATAGTGACCTCAGGACAAAAATGCCACTTAGCTAAATTCCAGCTTGTGAAAAGGAATTAATGTAAAGCTTAGAGTCAAGTGTGGTAGTGTGTGTCTTTTATCCAAGCACTTAGAAGGCAGAAACAGATGGATCCCTGAGTTTGAGGTAGGCTGCTCTACAGACCAAGTTACTGAACAGCCAAGTTCAGGTAGTGAAGGTACGCATTACAAACAGAAAGCTGGTGAATATGTAATTCAAAGAAAGGGCATGTTCCAAACCAAGCAAGCAGCAAATGTGGCAGCTGTGGCCATATGGTTCTGGTTTTGGCTTTAAGGAGAGAATAAAGGGCTTAAGGAATATCTCCTACAGGTAAGGAAATCCACTGAGCCCAGGCATGTGTCAAGTTTGTCCCTGAATGGAGGCCTATAGAAGCCATGATATGAAACTATAAAAGTGAAGCCCATTTTGCCTTGGAGACCCCAAAATATTGCAGATGCTAAAGCCATGGGATACTTGCCGAGAAAAGCTGCTATCAGGTAGAGGACCCAGCCCAAGAGAGAAAAGTGTGTTGCAGTCAGCAAAGCTGAAAGGAGTTGTAGTTTTAAAGAGAATTTTGATATTGGATAAGAAGATGCAGAGATTGAAGTTTGCCTGGCTGGTTTTGGTCTTGTTTAGTCCAGTATTTCCGCACTATATCCTGTGTTATTACATGTTGGAAAAAGCATGTGACCTGTTTTTTTTTTTTCATTTCATTTTATAGGAATTTTCAAATAAGAAATTGCAATAAATTTAGAGTAGACTTTGAACTTTGGACTCTTGAATGTTGTTGAGACTGTAATAGACTATAGGGACTTTTGAAGTTGCGCTAAATGCATTTTGCATTGTGACACTTACAATTTTATGGAAGCCAAGGGATGAAATATGGCCATTTGAATGCAATTGCTCCATAAGCTCATAGAGAGTAGTACTATTAGAAGAAATTACATTGTAGGAATAGATATGGCCTTATTGGAAGAAGTGTGTCACTGAGGAGGTGGTGCTTGAGGTCTTCTACTTCCTCTAGCCATGACTTGTATTTCAGTTCAATTCCTATTGCCTTTGGATCAAGATCTAGAATTCTCAGCTCCTTCTCCAGCATCATGTTCCACCATTATGATAGTTCACTAAAGCTCTGAACTGCAAGCCACCTCAATTAAACGTTTTCCTTTTTAAGATTTGCCAAGGTCATAATATCTCTTCATAGCAATAGGAACCGAAACTAAGACAAGGACTTAGTATCACACATTGGCTTTGAGCTTGCAACTTCTTTCTCAACTATCTGAACAGATAAGATATGTTCATGTAATACCTTAAACAACTTTTAGCAGTTCTCTGGAAAAGGCAGGTAAGATTTGATCTGAATCATTCAAAAGTAAGTTGCAGAGATAATGTCTTTTCATCATGAATGTAGAAAAAGTGGTAGTCTCATTTTGGCACTGTTAATTTGATCAGATTGATTAATGTGTTTCAAAATTCTCCCTGCAGAGTTCCTGTGTGTCTTAAAGTTACACTTGTTGTATTATCTTCTTAGCAGATGTGCTGTGATGTTGTAGATACCCTGATATATCTCACTGGCTGGTTTTCAGCATCCAATCCTCTCTGACACAATTATTATAATAGCTGTTGGAAAATAGCAGATTCAAAGGCCAGCCTTCTAAGGTGTTTCCCTTGGACTTCTGTCACACAATAAACCTTTTAAAACTGGATTTTCCATCTCATTGGAAAAAGAATTTAGTAAGAAGTTTGTTACATTCTCAGGAGAACTTTATTGGCTAAAGTTAGTGTTTTAAACATCTTTAACAGAAAAGGATGGGTTTTCTTCTGGAAATTGTGGGAATAGAGTAAAACCCGTCTCTAAGACTGACATTATGGGAGAGGAAAATATATGGGTATTGAAAGAAAGGTTCTTTCTTAATAATTTCTTAATAATATTATGCATGCAGATGGCTCTGAATGATTCTATTCATTTCATCAGAAAGCCTGAGGATGTTGGACTTAGAAAGAACGATTCAAACACTTGTGGGTGGGTGTAGCTTGAGGCCAGATTTTTCTGGTGAGTAGGGCAATTATAGACCCAAATTCTCCTTTACTAATGATTTTTTTAACAAGGTCAATGAGCCACAAGATTTTCATTAAAATAAGCCATTTTTGAGACATTTCCCCTAGATTTCATATAAAGTATCATTTGGTGAGAAACGAACCAAAGATGTTTAAGTTCAGGGAGACATAGATGTTTATGAAGAAATCTGTGATTAAACACCTCTAATGCATGCATTGCACAGCATTTTTAAGTCCCAGATGTCCTGAACCATTGTGAACTTTGTGATTATAATGTCATGATGAGTTTGAAGGAGCTAATGAGGAAAGTCAGGAGCAATAAAAGATCACAAGACATGGAGGTCAGGGGTGTCAAAATAAATGGTGAGAAATTGTGACCAGGTGTCTTCATTTCCTGACTCCTCAAATACTGCACAGTCAGTTTTCTCTGACAAAAGGGGGTAGTCTGTGAAATTCCACACAGTACCTGCAAGCTTCAATATGTCATGCAAAAGTTCTTAGGTCTTTACTCAATCTTAAGTACCTTCGTGGCAGATGAAATGAACTATTTGAAAATTACAAATGAAGTAAACAGAAAAATATGATTATCCTGAGAATAAGACATTCATGTGGTAAATATACCACACTTTCTTTAACCATTCTTTGATGGATGGTTATCTAGGGTGTTTTCAGGTTCTGGCTATTACAAATAAAGTTGCGATGAATGTATTTGAACAAATGCCCTTGTGGTATGAGTGTGCATTCTTTGTTTATATGTCCAAGAGTGGAATTCCTGGGTCTTGAGGTAGATTGATTCCCAATTTTTTGAGAAACTACCATACTGATTTCCAAAGTGGCTGTGCAAGTTTGCACTTCTACCAGCAATGGAAGAATGTTACTCTTACTCCATATCCTTTCCAGCATAAGCTGTCATTAATATTTTTGTTCTTAGCCATTCTGATGTGTGTAAGATGGTGTCTCAGAGTCATTTTGATTTGCATTTCCCTGATGGCTAAGAATGTTAAGCAATTCCCTAAATATATTTAGGTCATTTGAGATTCTTATGTTGAGAATTCTCTGTTTATATATGTACCCCATTTTAATTGGATTATTTGACATTTTGATGTATAGTTTCTTGAGTTCTTTATATAGTTTTGAGATGAGCTCTCTGTCAGATGTAGAGTTGGTGAAGATCTTGTCCCATTCTGTAGGCTTCTACTTTGCCATATTTACTGTATCCTTTGCTTGACTGAAGCTTCTGGGTTTCACGAGGTCCCATTTATTAATTGTAGATCTCAATTAATAGTAGTGTCTGTGCTACTGGTTTTAATTTTAGGAAGTGGTCTCCTGTGCCAGTGTGTTTAAGGCTACTCAGTGGTGAAAAAAAATGGCATTTTGAATTTTTCAGGCAAATGAATAGAACTAGAAAACAAACAAACAAAAAACACCCTGAGTGAGGTAACCCAGACCCAGAAAGTCTAACACAGTATGTCCTCACTCATAAGTAGATATTAGATATAAAACAAAGAATAACCAGGCTATAATCCTCAAGCCCAGAGAAGCTAGGTATAAAGGAGGACCTTAAGAGGACATCAATGGAGGGCTCCAGGAAGGGGGGATATTTAAGGTCTCCTGGGTAAACTGGGTGGGGTAGAAGATAGGAGATGGGGGATGGAAACATGAGGGTTTAAGATGGCTAATTTGGGGGAGGGAAAGAGTTGGAGGGCAAAGAAAGAGATATCTTGATAGAGGGGGCCATCGTGGGGTCAGGGAGAAACAGGGTGCAGGAGAAACTCCAAGGAATCCAGAAGGATGACCTCAACTATGACTCCTAGCAATAGTGGAACTGGCCTTCCCCTATTATCAGTTTTGTTACTACCATAATTGACATCATAGAACCTATACCCAGTAACTGATGGAAGCAGATGCACAGATCCACTTCAAGCATGTGGCTGAGCTCCTAGAGTTCAGTTGAAGAGGGGGAGGGGGGTCATTTGAACAAGGTGGGTCAAAACCTTGATGGGGAAAACCACAGAAATAGCTGACCTGAGCTAGAGGGAACTCACATTGTATGGACTGACACTTGGGGAACCTGGCTGGGACTGACTAGGCCCTCTGAATGAAGGTGGCCAGAACTTGTCCCAGATGTATAAACTGGCGTTTTGGAGCTCATTTCCTATGGTGGAATACAGTACTCATCCTTGAAGTAGGGGTGGGGGTGGGGAGGTGTTGGTCCTGCCTCAAGTTGGTATGCCAGACTTGGTTGACTCCAAAGGGAGGCCTTACCTCCTCTGAGGAGTGCATGTTGGATTGGATAGGAGGAGGTTGTGGAGGGAGGGGGAATGGAGTTGGTATGTAAAATGAAAAAAAATGAATAAAAATAAATAATTAAAGAAATTCATGGCGATACATTTTTAGTGCTATGATATATGTCTGCTCTGACCATAATGTAGGTTTCATTATAGCATTGCCGATGAGTACAACAACCAGGCTATGAGCATTCTGACTCACAGACTTTGCAAAGCAAATATATTAAAAGCCTTATGAATCATTTTTTCATAATACTGATGCCATCTATGTGGGCAATTTTTCTTTAATTATGTGATTCACAGTGTATACCTTTCTGTGTTATATTCATTTCAAATAATGTTAATTTATTGCTTTCCATAGACAAAAATATATATGTTGTTTAATCCAGGGCGGAGACTACAAAGCAAAGACTGTAAGGGGCCGTTTCATGCATTATAATGGTGACTGAAGACACCAAGATGTAAATTACTTCACAGGCGCTGGGTAATCTCCATTCCTTTGATCTCTGCCTATCCCGTGGCTCATTTTGGCCTGAGGAGCTGAAGCCATTCATAGGGTAACACGTCCCAGGCGGCTGGTCAGCCTTTATAAGGGATGGTTTTCTTGGTTCAGTGTCTCCATTCTGGTCTCCGCTCTGGAAAGCTTATGCTCTCCCCTCACAAGATGCATTAAAGCTTGTCTGCAGAAGGATCCAAGTGTCCCGCGTATGATTTCTTGCTGGCGAGAAAATACAGCGCGCGCGGGACAAAAGACTAAGGTATAGGTCAGATGTACTGAAAAGAAGTCCAAGTCAGACTTTATTGCACTCTATACATTAACTTTCTATACATTAAACCTAGAAATGCAATGACCAGAATAAGGTAAGAAAGGAGTTACAGTAGAATTGGAGGCAGGATTCCTACCTTCCCTCCTTATGTAGGGAAAAATGAAAGACACGTAATACACAAATCCAACTGAACACAGCAAGGGAAGAAAGTTTTCTTAGACACTTTTTCCTTTTGAGGATGCTCATGGAACTATTCACTATATATTCATGTTCAAATTTACTTTGCTCCAGGAGTTTCACCCATAGGATAGAGAATTCTGATTATTCTAAACAATGGTCTCATAAATGCTGAAACTTTGAAAGTAGCAGATCTTTATAAAAGAAGCATGTGGTCTTGTGTTCGATAATAATAGGAAAAAAGATCCAGTAGCAAACATAGGACTCATTTTTAATACACTTAACTGTAATTTCCTTGAATGAAATACATATAAATACACTTTTATTCCTACCTAGTTACAGTAGGGGGAAGTAGAAAAAGCCAGTTTTCAAAATTAGATGCTTCTATTGCTAAGGATTTCTTTTGTTTAAAACAATAGGTTTGGTTGTCTCCTTGAGATGTGGAGAGAAGGTTACTCACCCATAAAGTGATATCTTTTTGAAGGCAAGGTTTAAATGAATTCGTCAGACCCAAGATAAAAGATAAAATAGGTGTTTTATTGGGGATGAACTTACACAGGTAACAGTAAGTAACTGTCATGGTGTCCCTGCACAAAGGATGCAGACCCTGCCTCTCTGATGCTTTCCAAGACCCCAAGGGACTTCTATCTCCAGCTCCTCTACCTTAAATTGGTCACATCTTCACCTGAAACCACACACAAAGGGCATGGCCACTGTTACAGGTTCACAGGAAAAATGCCAATGCATCTTTTTATAAAGTAAAAGAGAGCTGTAGATTGTAGGCTGGTAATCCTTTGCCCTATATCTAATATTCATGTATGAGTGAGTATATACCATGTTTGTCTTTCTGTCTCTGGGTGTCAGTTTAGGAGTTCTGAGCAGTCTATGGGGCTTCTAGCAGTGGAACCAGTATTTATCCCTATGAAGGGACTTTGGGAACCCATTCCACATAGAGGGATACTCTCAAATGATGTGACAGACTTTGATGATCCACCATGGAAGGCCTCACCCTCCCTGAGAGGTGGGATGGAGTGTCAATGGGAAACTTAGGAGGATGGGAGGGAGAGGGAACTGGGATTGATATGTAAAATAAGATTGTTTCTAATTTAAATAAAGAAAAGGGGAGAATAAATGGAAGACATTTAAATTCTTCATTTTGAAAAACTTTCAAAATGTTCAGTCTTCTACCAGAAGTGATGCTTGGAAGGTTTAAGTCACTAGTTTATGAGATAAGAAGCCTCTAGATAGGTAAATAAATCAATTTTATGGTTTTGAATGACCTGGGGGATAATTAAGAAAGCAACATACCCTCATCACTTGACATTGATACAACCAGAAGTTCATGTCTTACTCAGATATTCATACTAAGATATTCATATAATACTAAGATATTCAAGTTACTACTCTTTGAGTTCTACAGAAACAAACTCATGTCAAAATAGAATTAAGTAATATAACTCTCAGCAGATTCACGGATGAATAAGCTATCAAATATCCAAAGGATGGGATGATTTATACTAAAACAGATAAACATCAAAATATGGGAAAACCTGGAGACTGTGCAATTATAAAGTGAAAAGAAGCCCATCTGAGAATCCTACGGACTACACAATTCTAACTATGCACCACTCTGGAAAAGTCAAGCGGAAAAAGAAAGTCAGGGTTGAGAGAGAGTAGTATGACCAAAAAGAGTAGAAGGCATTCTAGGACACTGTAACTATCATGTAAAACACCAGTAGAGGCCATATAACATTAACCATGAGTACAATACCAAAAGGAGTCCCAAGGCCCCAAGTCAGGACTCTGGGTGGTGATGACTTTTAAGAGTATCAATTGTAATCAATGCCCCATGATAGGGTGGGGTGCTGGCAGAGGTTTGGGGAGGCTGAGGTTTTGAGAATCAGTGAGCTTCTAAGGGATCCAGTACTTTCTATTCAATTTCACTACAAACTTAGAACTATTTTAACAGTTCCATGAAAGAAAATAAGTAAATTGAAACATTAACTAATAAGATGGTATGTAGAAAAAGACTCGCCCATCTGAATGAATGAGATTTTTTTCCCCTAAAAATCTGAGCAATTTTTTGTTGGGATATATGGTATATTCTATAAGTATTACAAAAGTGAGATTCTAAAGGCAAAAATATGAGCACTGTTGACTTGTTAGTCAACCCAATCTTACCAAAAAGTTAACATCCAGACAAAATTAAGTAAGAGTTTTTGCACTCAGTTTTATAGTTAATCTTATTCCAGAAACGAGTAAGAAGCAAATATGTAGACTTTTAACTTGGTTGCATTTAATTTTGTTATGTTGATTTTTTTTTAGAGAGAGATAGAGGTCAAGAGTAAAGCACACTAGATAGAATGCTGTTTGTGACAATAAAATACAAATAAGTACCAGGGAGGCAGCATTCTTATTTTTGTTTCAGGCTTCAGGAAGAGAAATCGGTATAGCAAAGAGTTGGTCTCAATCACTAATGTAGAAATAAAGGAAGGGAAGAAATAAAAGGAAGGGAAGGTGACAGTGATGTAAAGTGAAAATGGACCTTTACAGTGTATGAATGCAGGGCTAAAGCAAAGATAATCGCATAACTTCTCAGATCTCACATTAGCATATTATATGAAGGTGAAACAGAACCGTGATGTGTCTTTCTCATGCTGCCTAAACTCATGAAGATGGGTGCACTTGAGAATAGATTTTAAAATATCAGTGTTGTTTATTATTTACATAAAAATTATTTTCAGCACTGACAGTAATTTGTCACTGGTAAGGTGAAATGTTGAATCCAGCAGCCAGCTCTTTTTCTCACTAGTTACATAACCAAATAGAATACGTGGGTATTGAACTCCATCTCATTAACTTCTTTGCCTCAGCTATTGACATGACAAGTTGTTTTTATCTTGAAACTGTGCTAAAATACACTTTGCCTTGCCAAGGTTCTAAAACAGCTTACTGTTTTCTTGCCAGAAAACAAGAAACTAGCAATTTTTAAAATGGGGTAATAATTTATGCTCTGATGACCTACACCTACCTCATTTTGTAAAGTATAATGCTGCTTCACTTAAATGCTTTAATGCATTAATTTATCACCAGTGAAAACTACTTGGTCAGCATTCTTAATACTGAACCATTTGACTAGAATTGTATAACAGATACAGTGGGCATAAGCTGGTAATATCAAGTATTCTTCCCAATTGCCTATCCACCTACTGCATGCTTAATGGAATGGAGGTCACCAGCTTCAGGACCAGCAGTATTCCATTCTTTTTTGAGCCTTAGTTTATTCATCATAATTTATTGATGCTAATGAAAATCTTACTTAATTATATCATAGCTTAATTTTTCACTGTATGAAACTCAAATAAGAAATATTTAGGTTGCTAAAAATTATGGTAGTTGTCTTTCTCCATCTTTTGATGTGTTCTCCCTAAATAGGGGGGAAAAGGGCTGAAAGAACACGAAAACAGGAAATCAATAGCCCAACAATGCTATAATGTTAAAACCAATCATATGACTTGAAAACAAAGAGTCAGAACATAATAACAACCAGCTAGAAAAACAACTCAATAAATGTAAAACTATAAATATCAAATTGCAAGGACAATGTATCACATGCTGCACCTCTGTAAACCCTGGCAGCAACCAAAGATAGTCCAACAAAAGCTGAAGGGAGAGAAGATAGAAACTATTTTTGATCAATTATGTAGGAAGAGGAAAAATAGCAGAGAACATGGAGGGGCTCACCATATGAAGGAATACCATGCTTCAGAGACACTAATCCTTGTCCAACCAACAGAAATATAAATGAGGAAATAAACAAAGAATAACTAACTCACTGAAGCATTTTGTTTACTTAGAGGAATTTGGTCTACTGACAAAAGAAATACCACAAAAAGAATAAACTAAACATATCTTTCTGAATATAGATTTCTAACATTTATTAAAATTACATTGATACTTTGAGAACTTCATACAATGTATTTATCATATTAAACTCCCTTCTCTACTTACCCGAATTCTTGTCCTCACTTTATTTTTAATCAAAAGCAAATTTTGTTGGCCATATATTCTTAGCCACTGGAGCATGGTCAACCTCTCAGCAGATGTATCCTTAAAAACAAACAAAAACAAAAGAAACAGACAAACAAAATTGACTGTCCCTTTCCCATCAGCTATCATTGACATTAGAGCCTCAGCTAAGGGTGAGACTTGGTACTTCTCTCTCCATGCTAAGGTTTTGTCCTCTTTGAGGTTGCCCAAGTCTTATGTATGCTATCACAATTACTGTGAGTTTATATGTTCTGTCAGAAAGACAGTTTTCCAGTAGTTACCCACCACTTCTGGTTTTTACCATCCTTCCGTGCCCTTTACCTGATGAGCCCTGAGCCTTGGGTGATATAGATATCTTATTTAGAACAGGTGAGTCCACAGTCACTTGTTAACTGTATCTAGACCAGTTGTAGGTGTCTGTATTATTCACTGCCTGCTGCAAAAACGCATCTCTGATGAAATTTTGAAAGATTCACTGATCTAAGGACATAAAGATAAATCGTTAGGAGTCAGTTACATTGTGTCTATATAGAAACATTATGTTATTAATTTCTTCTTACAGGCCTTATGATTTATCTAGCCATAGAATTTTGGCCCTGATAATGGTGAGCATTGGCTCTCTCTTGTCTAGCTTGCCTTAAATCCAATCAGAAGGTGGTAGCCACTCTGGTAGCTTACATAGTAGTTTCCATCACTATTAAAGCTAATCAGTAGTAATGAAGGTTCCAGGTAAATATCTGCTTCATCATTCCATGTTCAGTGACTTACAAATATTGTATCGTCAGCAACATAATTTTACTATGAAGTTATGGAGGGTAACCAAGGTCACTGACAATAGACTATAGTGTTTGTGTTGGGGTAGGTGGGTAGGAGTGGGATCTCTATGGGATCTTATTGATCAGTAATTCCAAAAGATACTAACCATTTCTGGAACTGGGATGGGCTTTTATTTGTTAGCTTGGGATATGTAGTAGGGATTATTGGCCCATATAATATTCATATTAGGTTTTCATACAACTTTTCCAAAAGGCTTTAGGTGCTATCTTTCTCAATTTTTCCTGCTCTATTCTTCCCTTCCATCCTTGATCTCACTTAATTCATTGTGTCCCATAATTCCATTCTCCTACATCCCTTTATACCACTGCATGTATTTCATGTGTCTGTACATTCTGCACATGCAGTAAGTGTGGGTGCCAGAAGAGAGTATCAGATCCCCATGCAACTGAATTACATGAGGTTGTGAGCCAGCATGTGGATTCTTGGTTGGGAACCTGGGACCTAGGGAAGAGAATCCAGTGTTAACCACCTAGTCATCTTTCCATCCCAGTTTCATTTTCTTAATGGGTGAATAATATTCCATTGTATAAATGTACCACATTTTATTATCCACTCATCAGTTGATGGGCATCTACAGTAATTGTTTATAGCTGAAAATAATTTTTTGAAGAACTAAGTTCTCAGCTAAATGAATGGTGATTCTTCACAAAGATTTGTAATAATCAGTTTAGAACAATTTTATCTAATAAAGAAAATTAAAAAAATATTAATAAAGCAGTGTAGCATTAGTAAACAAAATCCTAAGAATTACCTGCTACATTTTTTTAAACTAAGCAGACATAATATTGCTTTCAGTGAGAGGAATTATTCTCTGGTTCAGTGCTTATTTTTCAAAAGAAATTTGTAATTTTATGACCATACAACCAGTGCTAACAAATTTTTAAAACGGGTCAATTCAAGCCTTCACCAAATAAGGATTTTCAGAATAACTTTTATAGAAGGAGTCTGGTTATGATTCCATTGTAACTGTCAGAATTGCTTATTTTTTATTACTTTCATTTGTATTTGTAAGGATGAGCTGGCTTATGCATGTGGAGGTCAGATAATAACGTTCAGGAGGTGGCTCTATCTCTCAACCATATGGGTCCCATGAATCTAACTGAAGTCATCAAGCATGATGTCAAGGACCTTTACCCATGTCACCAGCTCCCTATATACTTTTTCTTCATTATGTCATTTAGCTGTCTTATCACAGTAGGCTGATCAAGAATTTAGACTTTAAAGATATGAAAAACAACTTTAATTATTTGAAATTGAGTTCATGTTTAGTAAAAATGATGAACTAATTTGAATACTTAGTTCTAAAGGTCTGAGAATCATCCAGAATAAAACTATTGTGAACTGTGATTTCCACTCTGTTACTCTTCTTGATACTTCCTCATTTTTGAAACCAGGACTTGCTTCTGTTGCTGGCAAACATTCTCCTGCATAGAGGTAATTACCAACACTGATGAGAGAGGATCTCCATCTGATTCTTCAGATTACAGATAGTGACTGACTATTTAAAATTCTAACTCAAACGCTGCATTCTACCCATGTGACCTCCAACGAATACCTTTAAGATGCAGAGATAGACAGGACTTGCTTAATACAACCCATATTCACAAACTTTAGCTTCTTTTCCTTTGAATGATAGCTCTTATGCTGAGCTTCTGATGCTTTTGGTCCCTTCTCTTACAAATAGATGACAACTTTCAGTTAGTTTGGGCATATTTTCCCTCCATTTTTTGAGATTATAATATAATTATTGGAGACTTTTAATCTGACTGTCATCAATGCCTATAATTTCACTTGGTATACAGACTATTATACCTTTATCTCACATGCAGTGCCCTAAATTGAGACAGGTTTTCTTAGTACACTTCAAGATCAATTCCTCCAGTGGATAAGATAAGGCTTCTATATAGTAGAGAGCCCATATGTAGGCTGTTCAGATTACTAGGACCACCCTAATACAAAAGATGACCAATGGATCCTCTTCATTCCCTAGTGATTTCAATAACAGTAAATTCTAAAGTGTCTGTAGACTTTTAAAAACCCCTGTTATCCTAAGATCACCAGAAATAGTACAGACAATCATACATAAACACACACACACACACACACACACACACACACACACACACACACTTACTTATAGGTACAGATCATGAAATGCCTCCAGAGTGGTGAGTTAGTAAACAACTTATTTACAAACATTTGTAATCATTGCTTTTCTTCCCAAGAAGGCTATGATAGGGCAGAAGGTCAGAAATGTTAAGTGGTGATGGCAAAGCAATACAGAAGACTTAATAATAAGTTTGAGTGGGTACTCTTGGGGATGTGGGGAACAGAGACATTCTGATTTCTGCAATCAGAGGAGAGAGATAAGTTCTGACAAAAGGGAGTAAGCAGGAGTTTCCATCAAAAAAATGACAATTCACCCTCCATAGGTCTCACTCCACAGCAAGGAAGGTCTCTTGCAATTCTACAATTTCATTCAAGAAAAGTATTTCTGCAGTAGTGTTTGTCTTTATTATTTATACCAGGGATCAGTAAACTCTTGTCTGCTACTTGTTTTTATATGTTACTGGGTTAAGAATTGCCTTACAGATTATATTCGTCTACTGAATCTGCTATAAAAAATACTACAAAGATTGTATAGTACAATAGATGGCATAAGAAAC
Source organism: Cricetulus griseus (assembly GCF_003668045.3). Taxonomy (NCBI): domain Eukaryota; kingdom Metazoa; phylum Chordata; class Mammalia; order Rodentia; family Cricetidae; genus Cricetulus; species Cricetulus griseus. The sequence continues at coordinate 143,270,294 of NC_048595.1, read as the reverse complement.
AAACATTTTACCACTATTGTGGGGGCTAGAAGTTCAAGTACAAGGTGCTGTTGGTCATGGTTGATTTCTGATGTGGCTGCTCTGCTTCCTTCTACATCACCACTTCTTGGTATGTATTCACTTGAACATAGGAAGTGGAGGACAATCTTTGACCCCTTCCTTTTATAATAAAGAAAGCATTCCTGAAAAATTTGGCTCCACCTTCAGAACATGGCCTAACATGTATTATCTAAGACTTTTTTGAATATACTGCAAGTTCAGGTTGAAATCTTCAACATGTGGACCAGCAATCTATATCCCACAACACATAGAAATATTGACAACGAAGCAGATAATTGGGGGCACTGACCTTGAAGTTCCAAATTCAATTTTTAGAATTTTTCCTTTTTGATAGCCATTAGCATTATATTATTTGTGTCTCCATTTGTCTTGTGAAACCTGAAATACTTGCATTTGACTCTTGAAGTTTGTCCACCTCTGATATAACAACAAATTTGGCTGATCTTGTGTGGTATTCGAAACATGTCTAAATGACATATAATTATGCAGAAAGAGATTTACTATCTTAAATCTAAATGTTTTTGCTAGAATTTTCTATTTTGCTTTAGCTGTCTTCCCACAGAGATACTTTTTTCCTATACAGTTGTTTTGCAGACTTACAGGAACAGTATTGATAAATAAAACATAACCTTGTGTAAAGCCCCGTTTTAATGCATTTTTCTTCAGATTATAGATGTATGGTGCTAAAAAAATCTCCACAGATTCATATTAAACAGTTTTTTTCTCATAGTTAGTTCAGTGGCCTCCAGATTCCTAAGGGCCTTCAGCAACAGGAATTCTCAATCCAGATCTGGGTACCAGGTACATGCAGAATGAATGGAGAATTCAATTCTTAGTCACCACACTCTCTTGAATTTTTTCTAGACCATTGTAGCTCTTTATAGTAGGAGGGATGCCAATGGCTTTTATTTACAGGTTATATATGATGATTTGCCTTTCACCTGTAAAAATATGCATAGAAAATCTTGCAGAGAAAGGATTCCTGTTTCCATATAGTACTGGCTTTGCTTGAACAATGTGTTTGAACAATAAAAATAGCAAAATCAGCTGAGTATCTCCATGCAGAAATTGCCTTACCATTTTTATAGAGTAAGTTCTGGTATCATCTCTATTGTATTAATGAAAAATTAAGTCCTTTGCAAATGATTAAAACTTATCTAAAAATCACATGTATTAGCAGTGGTTCCCGACATTCCCAATACTGTGATCTCTAATACAGTTTCTCATGTTGTGATGTCCCCCAACTATAAAATTATTTCATTGCTACTCCATAACTTAAATTTTGCTACTGTTATTAATCATAATGTAAATATCTGATATACAAGGTATCTGAAGTCTGACCCCTGTGTGGTTCGTGAACTACAGTTTGGGAACCACAGCATTAGAAATACTATTTCTCAAACTTGAAGAATTTTGTCAGGAGAGGCAACTGGGATTGACATGTAAAATAATCTTTATAATTCAAATAAAAAAAACTAAAAAAAATTTGTCAGAAAATCTGTTTCTCCACTTTTCTTTCTTTTATCTATGCACTTTTTTGTGAGAATGTTTCTTATAGTGTACTACAAATGATTCTTAAGTTATTTATATGATAAATATAACAGCCACAGGGACCATCATAGCCCAAATTTCTCTAGCCTTGCTAATATGTGACTGGATAGCAAACACTGGGAAGAAACAACATGCACATTGCAGATATTCAAGCCAAATTTCAACATAGTGGAGGAGATCATGATGCTATCTTTGTACTGGAAACATATAATATTTTTCTCCCATGACAACCCCCATGGAATTTTTACCAACTCCAAATCCAGTAAAGGAGTAATATCCAAATCATATAAATAACTCAAGGAACTAAATATCAAAAAACAAATTAATTCAATTCCAAAATGGGGTACAGATCTAAACAGGGAGTTCTCAATAGAGGAAACTCAAATGATTGAGAAACACTTAAAGTAATATTCAATATCCTTAGCCATCACGGATATGAAATCAAAATGACCCTGAGATTCCTTCTTATTCCTATTAGAATGGCTAAGATGAAAAACAAAAATGACATCTCATGCTGATAAGGATGTGGAATAAGGGGACACTTATTCACTGCTGGTGGGAGTGCAAATTTGTACAGCTACTGTGGATATCTGTATGGTGGTACCCCAGAAAGTTAGTAATCAATCAATCTCAAGATCCAGCTACACCACTCTTGGGAATATAATCAAAAGATACTCCATCCTACCATAGGAAAACCTGCTCACCCATGTTTATTTCTGCTCTATTTGTACTAGTCTGAAAGTAGAAACAACCCATATGTCCCTCAATAAAAATGGATAAAAAATGAAGTACATTTAAACAATGGTGTATTACTCAGCTGTTATAAAAATATCATCATAAAATTTTCATACAAAAGGGCATAACTAGAAAAACATTATATTGAGTTAAGTAACCCTCAGACCAAGAAAGATAAATATGGTATATATTTGCTTGGGTGTGGGTATTAGCCGTTAAATAGAAGATAAGCAAGCTACAATCCATAGACTCAGAGTGGGTAGGTGTAGCAGATGGAATTAGGGACATGGATCTCCATAAGAGGGTGAAATAGATTTTATGGGTGGGCTGGAGGTGAGGGTACAGGAACAGGAAGATCAGGTCTGGGAGGGAGTTGAGGAAAGGAGTGCAGGAAGAGACCGCTAGAATTGAAGGACATTTGGGGGGGTGGTATGGAAACCTACTTCAGTGGAAACTCCCTAGAGCATACAAATGTGATTCTATTGACATCTCCAAATAATGGGCAAGATGGAATTCCAGCTGTCTACCTTTTATCACCAAATGAAACTTCCAGCATAGGGACTGGTTTCATCCAATTGAGTTGTTGAGCAAGGGGAGCCTCATTGAGATACCCAGGCAGTCCAGACTGCTTTAAAGACAATAGGTTGCTCTCTAAAAACTGATATTGGGGCCCCATTAGTAAATACAGCACCCACACAGCTGGTGTTATAGAGAATATTCACCTCTGTGTCCTAGTGTGTTTGGTACAGGATGGTAATCTGGAGGCTACCAAAGCTGAAATGCAAACACCAAATCAGCCATGGAGTCTTTGGTCTACAATGCTGTCCTGCCTGCAGAATATATAGGGACCATGATGACACAAAACTTGTGGGAGTATCCAACCAATGTCTGGTTTGACTTAGGGCCTACTCTAGGGGCTGGAGCCCATGCCAGACACTTTTCTGTTTGCTAAGAGCCTGATACTGGATGACCCAGGGAATCATGGTGTAATCAAATAGTATGGATCATTAAGAAAAGAAAAGAAAAAGGAAAGTGAAATAAAATGATTTCTGCTGATTTTCTGCTATACTAATGGACCAGTGCCTTGTTTGGCTATTATCAGAGCAGGAGATTACACCTTCATCAAATGAGATTGAATCCAGAGACCCACGGCTAGACACTGAACAGGGAGAGAGACCTTGGAGTTTGCATCTCTAAATTGCATGTCTCCATCATCTCTCTGCCCTCAGAGCTTGAAGAGCCCATGGAAGGACAGGTAGGGGTGGTATGAGTGTGTGTGTATGTGTGTGTGTGTGTGTGCTATCTGCTATCAGTTTAATGTTTTTATGGGAATGCAGATAAGAGTGTATGAACAAGTGGATCTCTGATTCTTGTGCCTTCTCTTGAGGCACTTTTCCATCTGTTGGTTGGCCTTGTCTAACTTCAACGTGATTATTTTTCTTTTGTCTTGTATTTTATTTTATTTTTCTATGTTTTGTTGGTATCTATTAGAAGCCTGTTCATTTCTAACTAGAGATAGAGAGGGAGTGGATCTTTTTGGGAGGGGAGGTGGGAAGGATTTGGGAAGAGAAGAAGGAAGGGAAATTATAATCAGGATATAGTGTAAGAGAAAGGAGCTAATAATGAAAAAGTAGCTGTCAACTTTGAAATTCAGGAAGAAGACTAAAAGTTCAATTAAGAAATGTAGAAAGACCTAAAGGAAAATAAAAACTTCACAGTGTCCTTATATTGTTGATATTCTGAGGTATCAGAATTCTCTGCAATATGTTCTAATGTAGCCATACAAAGTTGCACAAACATAACCATGTTTTCTTCGAGCCTTAAATATGAGCATATAATCAAAATATCACCAAACACTTAAAGATATCCCTTGATCAAAGAAGAAACAATTCAAAAAACAGCAAAGGTTGAAGAAAAGTAAGATATATAAGGAATGGGGGAAAACAATGGAAAACTAATGTACTGAGACTTGAGGAAATGGCAATTTATAGCAAACACAATGATGTTGATTTTTAAAGAAAGAATCTAGAACAAGAGAAAAACTATTTAGCACAAAAGAAAAGAAAATCATTAATACATAAAATAGAGCAAATTGAAAGGGAGTAAGATTAGAACCTGAAGGAAATGAAAACCTAATACAGAAGAAATGGATACTTGGGTCAAGAAAAGTGTCTTATTTTTATTTAAGAAAGAAGCTTCTTTTACATGTTAATCCCAGTTCCCTCTCCCTCCCCTCCTCCCCTACCTATCCACCTCCCATCCCAAACCCTTTCTGCTCCCCAGTGAAGGTAAGGCCTTACATGGGGGAATCTTCAAAGACTGTCATATCAGTCTTTGAAGGGCCTAGACCTCCCCTGTGTGTCTAGGCTGAGAGAGTATCCTTCCGTGTGGAGAGGGCTCCCAAAGTCCATTCATGTACTAGGGATAAATACTGATCCACTACCAGAGGCCCCATAGATTGCTTAGACCTCCAAACTGACATCCTCACTCAGGGGATCTGGAACAGTCCTATGCTGGTTTACCAGCTATCAGTCTTGGGTCCACGAGCAACCCCTTGTTCAGGTCAGCTGTCCCTGTGGTTTTGTCCAGTCTGGTTCTGACCCCTTTGCTCATCATTCCTCCCTCTCTGCAACTGGTTTCCAGAGTTCAGCTCAGTGTTTAGCTGTGGGTGTCTACCTCTGCTTCCATCAGCTACTGGATGAAGGGTCTAGAATGGCATATGATGTAGTCAGCAATCTCCTAAATGGAGAAAGGCATTTAAGGTAGCCTCCCAACCACTTCTTAGGTTGTTAGTTGGGGTCAAACTCATAGGTCTCTGGACATTTCCCTACTGCCAGAACTCTCTTTAAACCTATAATGGCTCCCTCTATCATGGTATCTTTTTTCTTGCTCTCCTTAATTCTTCCCATGAATAAATCTTCCTGCCCTCTCATGTCTTCCTCTCCCCTCCTGTTCTCCCCTTTCTTTCTTCTAGTTCCCTCTTTGTTCCCCACATGCTCCCAATTAGCTCAAGAGATCTTGTCACTTTCCCCTTCTCTGGGGGACCTTCTCTTAAGGTCCTCCTTGTTTTCTACCTTCTCTGGCGATGTGGATTGTAGGCGGGTATTCCTTTGCTCTATGTCTAAATTCCATATATGAGTGAGTACAAACCATGTTTGTCTTTTGTGACTCAGTTACCTCACTCAGGATGATGTCTTCTAGTTCCATCCATTTGCCTGTGAATTTCAAGATTCCATTGTTTTTCTTTCCACTGAGTAGCACCCCATTGTGTAAATGTACCACATTTTCTACATCTACTCTTCAGTTGAAGGGCATCTAGGCTAACCTCAAAGTTCTGGCTATTACAAATAATGCTGCTATGAACATTGTTGAGCAGATGTCATTGTTGTATGAATGTGCATCTTTTGGGTACATGCCTAAGAATAGAATTGCTGGATCTTGTGGTAGACTGATTCCCATTTTCTTGAGGAAACACCATACTGATTTCCAAAGTGGCTGCACAAGTTGGCACTCCCACCTGCAGTAGAGGAGTGTTCCCCTTTCTCCATATCCTCTCCAGCATAAGCTATCATTGGTGTTTTGATTTTAGCCATTCTGACAGCAGGAAGATGGTATCTCAGAGTTGTTTTGATTTGCATTTCCCTGATGGCTAAGGATGTTGAGCACTTTTTTTATGTCTGTATCTCAATGTCTGTGCTACTTGTGTGATGTTCAGGAAGTGGAATCCTGTACCAATTTATTCAAAGGTATCACTTGCCTTCTCTTCTAAGAGGTTCAGTGTGGCTGGATTTATGTTGAGATCTTTGATCCATTTGTACTTCAGTTTTGTGCATGATGATAGATATGGATCTATCTTCAGTCTTCCAGTTGCCAGCATCCAGTTATGCCAGTACCATTTTTTGAAGATGCTTTCTTTTTTCCATTGTAAAATTTTAGCTTCTTTGTCAAAAATCAGATGTTCATAGGTGTGTGGGTTAATATCAGGGTCTTCAATTTGATTCCATTGGTCTGCTTGTCTATTTTTTTGTGCCATTACCAAGCTGTTTTCAGGACTATAGCTCTATAATAGAGCTTGAAGTCAGGGATGGTGATGCCTCCAAACGCTCCTTTATTGTACAGGGTTGCTTTGGCTATCCTGAGTCTTTTGTTTTTCCATATAAACTTGATAATTGTTCTCTCAAGATCTGTGAAGAATTGTACTGGGATTTTGATGGTGATTGCATTGAATCTGTTGATTGCTTTTGGCAAGATTGCCATTTTTACTGTGTTGATTCTTCCTATCCAAGTGCATGGGAGATCTTTCCATTTTCTGGTAAATTTTTAATTTCTTTCTTTAAAGACTCAAAGTTCTCGTGATGCAGGTCTTTCACTTGTTTGGTTAGCATTACCCCCAGATATTTTATGTTGTATGTGGCAATTGTAAAGGATGAGGTTTATCAGCTGTAGGAGTTCCCTGGTAGAGTGTTTTGGGTCACTTATGTAAACTATCATATCATCTGCAAATAGGAAAGTGTTAAATATAAAAATCCTGGAAAAATTCCAAGGAATCTGGGATATTCTGAAAAGATAAAATCCAAGGACAATAGGAATAGAGGAAGGAGACCAAAGATACAAAATATATTCACTAATATAATAGAAGAAAATTTCCCTAACCTAAAGAATGACATTCCTATAAAAGCATAAGAAGCATACAGAAAACCAAATATACATGTGGAGGGAAAAAACTATCAGTATTGACAACTCATGGGAGAGGGAAGAAGGAAAACAGAAGGCAAACAAGGGGGCTAAAATGAGCCAAGTCCAATGGTGTGTGTGTGTGTGTGTGTGTAATTGTCATAATGAAAACCATTCTTATGACATAGACTGAAACGAAGAATAAATTTGTTTCTTTTATTTATTTCTTCTTTACTTGGGATGGAAGTTTTTAATGTTTTTTTTTTTTTTAGCTCCAAAAGCTCAGTTGGGATGAGAATTAAAGAGCCTGTTTTCAACCAGAATCTCAGTTTTGGTCCAGACAGAATTCAATGGCATGTTTGCCTGCATGGTACAGCCTGTGAGAAGCATTGAAATGGAACACATCTAATTTAAATGCATCTGGCTAGTTTTGTGTGTCAAACCTGTGGGATCCAACTGGCAAAAATCATGTGGTTCAAAAGGTTGTGTCAAAAAAAGGAGGATATTTTTAAAGTATTTCTTAAAACACAATGTCACCTTTAAAACCCTTTTCTTTTTAGTAGAGAAAAATAAAGAATGGAACGTATCAGACATGCACAAAGGCAGAATATAAATATAATAGAAAAAGTAGCCAAAGACACTGCTATAGATGATGAGCCAAATTTTGCCTTGTGAAACTCTGCCTCTGCAAAAGCAGACTCATGGCAGCAGGCTGGTCCAGGAAACTTTTAGTGCACACTTTACACAGGCCACTCTGTACCCTGGAGTTGTGAAAAGCTTCTTGTCACATTCAAAACAGAAGGTCTCTGCAATGCTGTACTTTCTGATTGGATCCAAGGCACCAGTGAAGAGCTGTAGCCTGAGAATGACAGCTTTTTGTAATTTTGAATTAAATGATTGATGTTATTTAAGTTTGTATCTTATCATAATGGGGAAAAATAAAGAGAAAAATGAAAGGAACAAAGAAAGGAGGGAGGACACAATGGAGAGGCTGAGAGAGAGGGGGCCAAGGGGATGATGAGGACCAAGCCTGAGAACTGTGTAGGGAGCCAGGAATGCCTGTCTCCCCAGACCATCACTTTGCTATGCTGTAGCTCATTCACCTGACTAAGGAATGTCACTACAATTGTACAGTGACATGTAGCCATGTATGGGAGCTATATAAAAATATAAAATAGCTTCTGATTATCAGATCATGTTATTTATAATTTAGCAAGGAACAAACCAAAAGGCAAAGAAGGTGGGAGGCAAAAAGCTGAGGAGTTGAACCTAGAAGAATGTGTAGGCCTGTGGCTACAAGAATTTGAAAGAAAGGCCCATAAATAAATGGGATAACATTCTTGTTGTGGGTACCTAACCAGTACCACTAAACAAAACTGACAGACAAAAGTGGTTTTAAAGTCTTTCATTGTTTGGGATTTCAAAAAAGATGATAATATGTTTGTTGCAGTCCCAATGCAAATTCAGGCCACTCAAGCACAAAGAGAATAGGCTTCTCATTTTCCCTAAGTTGTGTTTAAAAGGGATCTCTTGAGAAACTGTGTTCCTCGTGCCCTAGGACCTGTAGTGGATCAGAGAGGGAGCCCAGTGACAAGGAATGAGTCCTTGATTTGCTGTCCTATGCAATGTGCTGTATACTGTATATTGTTTACCGTTGAAAACTGAATCTCATTTTTCTTGCTCCCAAAAGTGTTGTCTTTTATCTTTAATTTCTTCTTTTTATTTCAGTTCTCTCTAGTACGTCAAAGTGGTCATAGTTGCCTTGTATTGAACAGCTCTGTAGAATCATAGCCATGTGTTGTGACTGAGACAAGTGGGAATCATTAAGAAACCTGATTTGGGAGCTAGAAGGAACAGTTAAGGGGCTAATTGCACTTGACAGACTTCCTTATTGGTAAAATTTGGATTATTTTATAAGGCAGCAATTTGTCTAGCTAGCAAACAATTTTTCAGGCTTTCCTTGTAGACTTTATAGTCCATAAACCATAAGAAATTTGATAACTATTTCCATAAAATGTTGCTTCTAAAATATCAATTTCAATCTTCTACATTTTGCTTATTTTTCTTCCTAGTGGCAGTGTGGTTCTGAGGCTAGAATGGTAAAATCCAATTTATACATTCAAGAAAAATTTGATTTCCAGACACATGAGAATGAAACTCCCATGTTAAAAATGGTGAAGGGAGATGATAGATGGGATCAATGATGTTCATTCCACCATGGAGAGTGTCGATCAGGGTTGTGTTATCCTACTTTGGATTCTTGCTTATATGGGCAATTACCCCTACAGATATTTGGATAAACCAAAGAAAGATGACACTGTCTATACCTATAGATCTGTAATACTGTTTCAGGATATCCTTTGCTTTGAGCAAGGTCACTGGGATCTCTGCTTTCCTCTATTTGAAAAGTACCCCTTTGCTTTGAAAAACATTACTTTTTACCATCACATGGGCCATTCCAAAATGCTTAGAATAAAAACCACCATTTCTTAACTAGTTGTGTCTTTATTATAATTACTTGAGGCATTAGTGTAAAGAAATGTGCTACATTTAGAATACCTCAAACATCTGTTCTTTGTAAGTGGCCCAGGAATGGAGCAGATTAATTAAGCAATCATTCCTTCCCAAGAACTTGCAAAGTGGACCTGAGAGGAGAGGGCCCTGTCCTGTCCTTAGAGTTTTTCAGATGTGAGTCTGATATGTGCACAAATCTGTGTGAAGATACTCAATCCAATGTAATTAGAAACCCAAGGATGAGACAAAGAAAACTTTGAGCACCTGTGCTTGTAAAAACTCCTTCCTCTCTGTTCTCACTGTAGCATCGTTATATCCAGTTAGTTATGTTTCATGTGCACTCCAAATCACCAGAGTATTTACAATTTAAAATAAAAGAATTAATGTGGTTATATGTCCTTTCATTGAATCATTTGATACCTTTTTATAGAAATGTATGAATTATAACCATTGCTTCATTTTATCTATGAGGTGATTAACATCAATGTCAATTAGTTAAATTTAAAATAATTGGAGGTCCCAGAAAGACTTGTGACTAATTACATTTTCTTTAAAGTGATAACTCATCATTATTAACCATAATGAGTAACATTGTTTTGTTTGCTCCATCATTAGTGAGTCTATTTAGTAGCTCAGAGTTTTAAATAGCAGTCTACTTATTAAACAAAGTGGTTGATTAAGTTATCTGAAATAATTTCTGCCAAGAATATTTGTATTTAAAATAAATGTTATGAACACACTTCTTAAAAGGAGGCATTATTTCCCATCACTCTTGTTAATTGGTGTATTTGAAAATCAGTAAGAGCCGAAATCAAATGCACATGAAAGAAAGTCCTCTCCATACACTGTGTTGGCCAAAATAAGTTTTAATAATTTAAGCAAATAATATAATAGTTAGTTCTGCATTGATTGACTCATATTCTGTACTATCATTAAATAAAATCACTAAATATAAACATTCTTTGTATTCTTATTATATTATTGTATTAGTTGTAATAAGTAATATTTTAACCAAACTAAGATACTATCAATACCAAATATGACATGGAAAACTTCATACAAATTAGAATTAATAAAGGTTTTGTTTTGTGATGAGTATGCTATGGTTATGCCAGGGTGATGAAAACCCCAAACCCTATGATCTAACTGAACCATGAATTCTTTATTTACACTGTATGTAAAATAATTTTTACTTAATGTAGCACAATATTTTCTTATATGTTGCACAATTTTCATTTCTCACTATTAGTCCAGTTAAAACCTTAGTAAGGAACTGATTTATTTCTTAAAAATGTGATCAATTATAAATCACACCTGAAAGATTATTTTAGTTTAATTACAGGGAAAATTCACAAAGATGCCAATACTGTTATGATAAAACTGTTCTCATTTTTATCTTGGAAGAATTTAAGGTAATACAATACAGGCTATTTAGGAATGATTATGTCATACCTTTATGTCTAAGTGTGGACTAAGGGAGAGCAGCAAAACTGTATGCTTCATAAAATAAGAAGGAATATGTCTGATATGCTCAATAATTACTTTTAGATTATAAAACATGAGAGGAAGCCATGGAGTGTCATCGGGTCTGAAATGACCTTCTGTTAATAAGTACAAAGTTGAAGGAAAGGAAAAAAATCAACAAAACCAGAAAAAAATCAACAAAAGATGATGACAAATTACAAGTAAACAAGGATTTCTCCAAATTTCTGGCAGGAGAAACTCCCCCATCTATCCGTACATGCACCAAGAGCACAGCAGTCATGGCACCCTGCTAATTTTGGGGCGGGGAGAAAAATAAGGGAGATGTTTGTGATTTCATTCAAGACTTAATGTAGATCATTGGAACAAAAGGTGGTGTTCAGAAATGGATCAACACTTATGTTCAATTAATTTTAAAAGAAAGCTACAGCTTTGCTGAGTACTTTCCTTGGACATAGAAGTTTGATCAACATCTATTTTCCTTTCAGTACTTTGACGTCACATGTCATTGTGTATGGAGATAACTAATGAGGACTTGCTGATTCACTGTCTTCTTCATGTGTCCTTTGTGTCATTTTTTTCTTTTCTTTGTGTAAGATCTTCAATAGGTTGAAGATATATCCTGAGATATAACTCTCTTTGATTTACGGTATTGAGACTTAACAAAGTTTCTTAAGTATGTAACTATGTCTTTCGTTTCATTTAGAAATCTTTACATATTTTCTTCAACTTTAAATTATTTTGCCCAACTCTTCAATCTTCCTCTGAGACTTCTAGTACTCATAAAATTTACTTTCAATATTTTTGCCCACAACTCTGAGCATCTACCTTTTGGCATAATATTTCATTTTCCTTTCTCATCTTCGGACTGCATAATTTCACTTGTCCTTGTCTTCATCACTTTTCACCTCTGTCATTTCTATTTTGCTGCTGAGACTTTCCAATGAAGTTCTTTAAGGAACTTGTATGCTTTAATTAAAGATTTATTTTTACTGTTATTTTTAGATATATTTTAATTGAAATGAAATAGAATTACATCACACTACAACCTCCCTTGCCTCCCTCCTGGGTCTTCAAGGTACATTCCCTCTAATCCCTCCCATGTATGTCATCTCTAGTTATCCTCTTTTTTCATTCATCATTATTACTACATATATTGATTGATAGATGGATGGATGTCAATTCACAAACACTACCTGCTGTGTCCTTTTGTTGTTGTTATTGAGGCTCATTGCATGGGGACATTGATTCTCTTTTCTCTCAGCAGTAACTGCTTCCCAGGACTAGTAGGCTAAGGGACCTTAGAAATGAGCCTACTAGCACCACATTTCTAGACCACCATAATTTTCCTAATACATTCTGAATCTTCTCCTTATGTGCACAGATAAGTGTAACTATTATCTGTCATGTTTCTTTTAGCTAATACCATCATTTCATTAGGCCAAACTGTGTTCTTGACTACTTAGTATTAGGTATAGTGATCCTATTATATGCCTCATGTAAATATTATGTCAATACAAACCAGGTAAGGAAAACCATTACATTCAAATCATCATGGCTATTTTTTCAATAACCCAGGAATTTATTACTTCCTCCCTCCCTCCCTCCCTTCCTCTCTCCTTTGCTTCCTTCTTTCTCTTCCTTCCTTCCTTCCTTCCTTCCTTCCTTCCTTCCTTCCTTCCTTCCTTCCTTTTTGTTGTCTTTTTGTTTTTTGAGACAGAGTTTTTTTGTGTGTGTGTATGTAGCTTTGGCTGTCCTAGAACTACCTTTATAGACCAGGCTGGCTTCAGATCCACAGAGATCTGCCTGCCTTTGTATAGCAAGTCTTTCTTTGGACCACCAGTCCCAAATAATTATTCAGAGACTTCTTATTAAGTATGAAAGCTTGGCTTTAGCTTAGGCTTGTTTCCACCTTGTTTGTAAAACTTCAGTTAATCCATTTATATTAATCTACATCCTTCTGCATGCCTTGTTACCTCTCCTCCATACTATACATCCAACTTCCCTCTGTGATCTTGCTAGAAAATTCCCTGTCTCTCAGATTCTTCCCCTCAGTTCCTCTCTGTGCCCAGAAGTCTCAACCATGCTTTCCTGTCTAGCTATGGGCTGTTCAACTCTATATTAAATCAATAAGAAGGTGCCCTAGCAGAGACATATTTTCACAATAAAAAAAAAAGATTACCCGAAAACAACTCTGCTTCCAGAGTACTGGGAGTAAAGGCAACTGCTATTGCTGCCACCACCACCCAGCAGGAATTTCTTTTTTAATAGCCTTTACAGGTAATTCCTCTCTCCTAAAGAGTGTTGCCCTGCGTATTCTCCAACATGAGATCCTAACAATGAGCATCATAACTACCTTATATTATGTAACTAATAAAACACGGCCCCCACATGCACAGACTCCGATCCTTGCTCATCAGAGGGAACAACAGAAAAAAGAAACCTAAAAATAAGTTGCATCTGCAAAGCCTTACTGACTGGTTAAAACTGAAGTGGTGTGGAAAGATTGGAGTTTTACGGGGCCTGAGACTAATTGCCTGTTTTGGGGCTAGCTTTAGCCTCCTGGTTAGCCATTCCATATCCACAACCATGCTAGAACTAACCCTGAAATTAATATATAAAACCTTTTTGAAAGTTCTTAACCTAGAAGACCATTAGCATCCAACAACTCAAAAGCTCAGAATATTATCAGATAGCATTGGAGGGTTACAGAAAACCTTCCCCCATCTTGCTGTACCTGCATCTCTTATGCACCCATCAGTGTATTTGAAACTTGCCTTGATTTATGACTTTCTTTGTTCTATAAAACTATACAACTTTGTGAAACTGCTTCCTCTTGTAACATGGAATTTGGGGTAACCCAAGTCTGTGTGTTTCTAGGCCATGGTCACTAAAAATGTCTCTAGGATTAATAATCTCTTATTCTTTTCAAGATGAGAGCTGTTCTGGGTACAGCCTTGCACACCAACAAGCAGAGAGGCAGAGGCAGGCAGATGTCTGTGAGTTCAAGGCTACCTGGTTCATCCAAGGGTATACAAGGAGACTGTGTCTAAAAAAAATTTAAAAACCAACAACACCAACAAAGGTGATAGCTGGTCTTTTTGCTTGATTTATTTTTCTGCTGTTGTTGCATTGACAGGAACCATTATTTTAAAGAGTTGATGCTATACTTTAACATTTCTGTTGATTACCACATGGCACCTGATGATTGTGTTTTCCTTTAAGTTTGGGTCACCCAGTGTGTGTGTGTGTGTGTGTGTGTGTGTAGGTGTGTAGGTGTGACTTACTTGTACATCATGAGTCTTATTAAAATTCCAGATGTTAAAGACACCAGAGCACTGATATTTTCATTTTTGTCAAGCAAATAGCTCAACTTCACACAAGTTTGAATGGCAATTGATATGTCAGTTTTAAATGACATATTGTGCCCCACATAGAGGTGGTTAAGAAAGGAATTTGCTCTGGTGAGTGTGTAAGGCAGCCAGCTGTCTCTAGGACTCTTTTCTGGAACCTTATTTGCAAACTTTGGAGACTGTTTTGTGGTTTTATAAAGACACTGAGGAGCTGGAGAGATGGCTAAGTCACTAAGAGTCCTGCTTCTTCAGGGAACACAGTTCCAGTTTTCATCACCCATAGGTTGGCTCATAACTATCTGTAACTACAGTTTGAGGGTATCTGACCCTCTCTTCTGATCTCCATATGGACCAGGCACACATGTGGTACATATACATACATATGGTAATATACATGTGGTACATACACACAAAACACCCATACACATAAAATAAAAAATACATATTAAGGGAAGGAAGAAAGGAAGGAAGGAAGGAAGGAAGGAAGGAAGGAAGGAAAGAAGAATTATTAGCAGAATTGAGTGTTTTACTATTATAACCAAAGTCAAGTCCACACTTATTGTCCCTGCAAAAGATAAAGACAGAGAGAAGCTCACACTGATGGAGAGTTGTACTTGATCTTGACCCCTCTGCACAAATTGTCTGACTTTGTTTCATCTCTGGCACCTGTAGACATTTTTTCTTTATTCCACTTTGTAGATTTTATTCATAGGATAATCAGTCTGTTAAGCATTCACTTCCCTTTCCTCCTCTCTCCCCTTCCCTCCTCTCTTCTTTCTTTTTAAAAATTTCAATTTGTATGCTCAGTGTGGAGGTGATTTATCCTTAGGTCTTGCCATAAGTGGCCCAAAACAAACATCAAATATGTAGTAATCCTCCTGCCTCGATTTTAGGACTGGAATGATGGAATTATAGCCCAGCTACACTTCTCTATAATAGTTGCCCATGTTTTTCATTTCCAATACAGAAAGCCCCCCAAAAAACTCCTTTTGTGCCTATATGTGTGTGTATGTGTGTGTGATGTCTAATATATGCATACATCCAGTCTAACATTACACACACACACACACACACACACACACACACACACACACACACACACACACACGAGGCCTCACTGTGGAGCACTGACTCTGTTGGAACTCACTACATAGAGCAGGCAGAATTCTAACTCACAGAGATCTGCTGGCCTCTGCCTTGGAAATGCTGGGATTAAAGGTGTGTGCAGCCATGCCAGGTTGTTTCTGTGTGTTATGTATTAAGGAAGCATCTCTGCTGGATCTCCCTCTAACTTCTCTCTAGGAGGGAATTAGGGAATAGGTGAAGCTTTAAAGATTAGAACTGATTCCTTAAGTGAAGTGCAGAAGTTCCACCCAGGAAAAGAGGAGGAAACTGCATGTTAACTCTCCATTGACCACAAGGCCATGCTTCCATTACTCCTCAGCTTCTGGGTTCCATCTGGGTTTCAGTTTTGCTTGGGTCTGTCTCCTCCCTTCTCAAATCTACATTTTACTATTTCCTGATAGTGCCAACAGTTCTCCAGCCAAACACAACAGGCTCCTTGCCAGGCTCTTCTGCTATCACAGGCCATGTTCCAGAAAACCACATTCTTCTTCTGGAACTGGTGCTGCTGACCAGCATCTTCTCCCATCTTCACTCCTTTCTTCAAATCACACTCTGGAAGAGGAAGCACAAATGGTGAAGGGAAACCATAATACAGGTTGTTCCCTTTCTTATGCAGACATCCTGTCTGTCTATCAAGCTCTACTTTTCCTTTTTTTAAAACAGTTCCTATTTTGGATCTGTGGAAATAAGCAGCAGAGAACTGAGTGAAAGAAAATTGCCCGGTTTCCTCCTCCACTTCAAGTGGAAAGACTCATGTGTGAGTGAGAGTGCTTTATCAGCAAGTAATGACTTCAGAATAGATTCATATCCTGATTTGCAACCAGATTTGGCCATCTTGGGTCACTTTCGGCTCTAAGGGATTGTGATAAACCAGGAACTATTATTGCATCACAGTGGATAGGAGCCATTATTTCACTATGTGTTTTTAAGATGTGAAGCTCTTTGGTTACATAGACACTATTAGGAAGTGATAGAAACTAACCTAAAAATGTCACAAAATTAAAGGAGATCGTGTTAATACTTTGGGGCTGATTGGTTGATTTGCTACACAAGATGTTTGCTGTTATCCTAACAGAGGTTCAACTTAGCAAAATCATTCTGTGGCAGAAGAAGCCCAAATAAAATGCAGCTCTGTGCTAAAAGAGAACCCACTATACATGAACTGGTAGAACTAATGCCAGTTTCCCTCCTTCACAGTATTTTGAGACTTTAACTCCCAGACACTTGCCTTGCTTGGTGGGAAAGAGCACACTGTTCTGAGCCCTTCGAAAGTTTTAGAGAATAAACTCTGCTGAGTTGAGGCAACTTTGGTGCTTTGATCAGAGGCTGTGAAGTGAAACCCATTCTGGGCTCCAGATGCTCCTGCCAACCATTGGCCTTCAGGATACTTGCTACTGCCAAGTGGACAGAGACTGATTATTTTCTGGTTCCCAATTTCTGAGGCACGAACTGTAGGATAGACCAGCCCGTCAAGATGACTTTGTATATACAGTGCTCTGAAATGGCATAACCAACACATTTTTCTTGCTGCACATGGCAGCAGAAGAGAAGAACAGAGTCTATTAATTGATCTGCTGAAACCTTGTTCCACAGGGAAATAAATCTTTCAGCCCTTGAGTTATAAGGACTGTACTTTTCCTAGGGCAGTGGGGCCCTTTTAATTTGCTTTTCTGTGTAAAGCCAAACCTTAGTTTTCGGTACACTCATATATTCAGGAACACTAGAGATCATTCTTAGCTACTTACTATTTTACTAACGATAATTTTTTCTAATATTGGAGTCGTCCATTTTATGTGCTCAGACTAGCTCCAATAAAATACAAGCTTCAATGAATAGTAAAAGTAGAACAAATTGAGACATTTTAATGCATTTTCTCTGTTTGCATGTAATTCAACATACTAATTGGTTTAGTCAGAGGATAAGAGTGAAGGTGATGAGATCATTGGTAAGGAAGAATTGTGGGAATGTCCTTGTTCACTTACACTTTTGCCATCACCAAGAGGACAAATCACTATCTTTCTGTTCCAAAGACATGACATAAACATGTCTGGGAGGAAAAACTCAGCCTATATAAACTTATCCTTAAAGAAAGAAGACTCATGAGCAAGAAGTAACCTGGCAAATATGCACTCTGACACAAAATAGTAAAGGAAAATGTACAGTTTATGATATTCTATTAATGATATATACATACATATATATATAATACATTTGGACAATTAATCTTCACAAATTTATATTAATAACTAAAATTAAGCTTTTTTCTTTAGTGGCATTTTCAAAACACAATGAACATAATCTCTTCAACTTCAAAAAATTATAGGTATAAAGTTTTCAAAACACTAAAAAATGTACCCCCATTGTGAAGGAAGTTAAAAACTCAGAATGAATCATTTTCCCAGAGTCATGCATTGTCAGTTATCTGTAGGAAGAAAATTAAATAATTTGATGAACTCTGACTCAAAAATCCTAGAACTTAGTTTAAATTGTAAACATTGTACAATTTTTATTTGTCAAGAATTAAATGAAGCATAATTCTAATAGTGATATTCACCTATATAGAACACATCATTCATGAGAGTGAAACCATGCGACATTTCAAATCAGTCTCATTGGGTACAGAAATGCAAGAGCAAGTTGATTAATTTAGTTGTTGGTAGGAGTCTCATATTCTAACTTAGATTTTTTTTAAACTCTGGAAAGCTGGAAATGGTCACACAGAAATCAGTATAAAGTCAGTTATCCTCCCCAATATAGCATATTTTGGGTAAGTCTGGGCTATATGATTTATCTTACAAAGCCACCAAAACAACACACAAACAAAAGCAGTGGGAATCCTTTTTCGTATTTGAATACTAAATGAATTCACTTCACAATTTAAAGAGAATGCCTGTGTATACATTTATCAAAATGAATTTGTAAATTATATTTGTTTTACATCATGAAAGTAAACTTATTACTCCAATGACTTCTACCTTAAGACCCATATCCATTTGTCAAGGATTTATTGATGTGTGTGACCTCATTTGGAAGACCATGACTGCAGCACATTGTCTTAGTGCCTGGGAAAGGCCATTTTTGGAAGTACTTGCTGGGATCAGTCTCCATTGAACCCAGGACCCATGACCTCTTTACTATGAAGGCAATTTTGTAACAGTGTCAGAACAAGTCTCCTAAAACATGCTGTTTATAAACCTAGAGATTCTTTTTTCCTGATCTATGCAAGTTTTGCCCTGCTGTGAGTAATGTGACTCACATATTTTGGCAACTGTCTCTTTAGGCCCATTCTGATGAACCTTCCTAACTATTACATTAGTAAATTAATTAATTACCAGGCTTTGGTTTATGACATTGTCCCCTCTTCCTGGTTGCAGCCACTATCTATGGCCCAATTACCCTAGAACTGAAGACTATGTCAACAACTTCTACAACTAACTCTCTTCTTAACACCTTGCCACTTGCCCTCTCTAAATACTAAGTGAAGAATGTTTCAATCTGTGTATGTCTACAAGGAACAGCAATGAGATTGATGTGGGAGTTTAAATGAGTTCACCAGACCCAAGATAAATGATAAACAGGTGCATGAATTGACCTTTAGAAGAAAGCTAGTTCACTTTTATATGGGCTGGATACCCAATGATAGGCTTAGTAGGAAGACGAGAAAACCGTGGGCATTCATGTCAAAGACAAGTGATAATATAATAGAGGGAGACATTATAGGTTTAAAGATAAATCAGGCACTAGGGAAATGTCTGGAGAGCTACAAAGATGACACCAACTAAAAATCTAAGCAACACAGGAGAGGCTACCTTAAATACCCTGTCCTGATAATGAGATTGATGACTAATTCATATGCCATCCTATAGCCTTCATCCAGCAGCTGGTGGAAGTAGAAGCAGACACCCACAGCTAATCCTTGAACTGAACTGAAATCCAGTTGCAGAGAAGGAGGACTGATGAACATAGGGGTCCATACCAGGCTGATGAAACCCACAGAAACAGCTGACCTGACCAAGGGAGAGCTCTTGGTCCCCAGACTGATAGCTGGGAAACAAGCACGGGACTTATCCAGACCCGCTGAAGGTGGGTGTCAGTGAGGAGTCCTTGGAAATCTATGAGACCCCTTGTACTGGATCAGTACTTATCCCTAGCATAGGAATGGACTCTGGGAGCCCATCCCATATGGAGGGATACTCGCTAAAGATAAAAGAATAAGTGGGATAAAAGTTATCAGTTATCTTGGACATAAGGTCTAAAAGTTCAGAACACCTGCCTAGTGACAGGATGCCCTAAATTTAATTACAAGAAACATAATAATAATAATAATAATAATAATAATAATAATAATAAATCTAAGCTTTCTGTGTTTTTTTCCAGTATAAAATACATTATAAGTTTAAAATGCAACAATTTTTTCTTGATTCTTTCAGTACCTTTCTTTAAAATTGCTTTATATTCATATTTTCATGTTAAGTGCTTTTTCTATTTCATTGTTGCATAATATACACTTTGACTGTTTTTTTGTTTGAAGAAACAATATCTCAAAAATTTTTGCCCATGATTTTAACAATGTTGCAATGTCAAATTTCTCACCGTCATTTATTACATTTCAGTCACTTAAATGTATGGCTGCTGATCAATGTCAATGGATAGGTTCCACTTACTATTCTGTATAAGAGATCCTAGAAATAAAAAAAAAAATGAGGCCATGGTAGTAAGATAATTTTATCTCTATTAGGTAGGATAATTGCTAAATGTCACCTGATTGTCCTAAAAAATCACACATCTGAAAAACATGCTCATGTTATGAAATCATAACATGATTTATTCTAAGTTTTTGTCTTGGATTCAAAACCAGTACTATTTTGTTATTGAAATGTTCACAGCTTTATAAAAACTTCTGTGGGTCCAGAATATTTATAGAATATATACCAAATTTAGTTTAACTAATAGTCTAAATTTGGGGGCCAGTGATGATGGTAAGGGGGAGGGGAGATGAGAACAGGAGGGAAAAGATGGCATTGGCTGGGAGGAATGCAATGGAAGAGCAATGAAACAGTTATCTTAATAGAGAGAGCCACTATCGGCTTAGGGAGAAACATGGTGCAAGGACAACTCCCAGGAATCCACAATAGGACCCCCAACTAAGATTCCTAGCAATAGTAGAAAGGATGCTTAAACTGGCTTACTCCAGTAATAGGATTGATGAATACCCCAACTATCATCATAGAGCCCTAATCCAGTAATTGGTGGAACCAGACTCAGAGATCCACAGCCAAGAACCAGGCTGAGCTCTGGAAATCCAGTGGAAGAGAGGGAGAAGTGAACATATGAGCAAGGGAGGTCAAGATCATAATGGAGAAATCTACAGAGACAGTTGAACCAAACTCATGGAAACTCATGGGGACTCTAGACCTGTAACTGTGGAGACTCCAGAAGACTGAAGTAGGCCCTCCAAATGTGTGAGGCAGTTGTGAAGCTTGGACTATCAGAGGGGCCCCTGGCAGTAGGATATATCTATTCAGTTTTATGTATAACAGTTATATACCTGTTTATATATGTATACTGTTATATGAACTGTCCATGTATACACACACTATTTGGGCTCAACTTGGAAGGGTAAATGCATTGACTTTATTATGGTAACTTTTTGTCTTAAAGTATATTTTATAAACTTTCAGTAAAACTACATAACACGATATTTTATAATCACTTCCCTGTTCTATTTTCCTTTAAGTGTTTTTGTTATTTTTAAAATTTTATTAACCATTTGATAATTGTCATATATTATGTTTTGATCATGTTTACCCCTCTCCTGTCTCCACTCATACCTACTCCCTATTACCATTTGTGTCTAAAACTAAAGTGTTTGATCTAGTGTTTGTGGATTGGCACCTTCATCAATATAATCAGCCTTCTTTCTCAGGTTACTTGGAAGACAAACACCAGCTTTATCCCTTATGGTTGCAAGGTTTAGAGACCATCAACAGTAAGGCTCCAAAAGTAGTTTATAAATATACCTAACTGCTATTGCCATGCAGTTAAATTCATAAGACACTAGGTTTCTAAGAACCTGAGATGCATATTAAAATTGTTACATGATTACCAATAGTTTGAACCACAAGATCTGGACTAGTTATAATATCAGAGTCATCAAACCTCAAAACTTGAGAACAAGAAAAAGAAAGAAAGAAATACACTCAATACACTGTAGGAATTTATACTGGCTATTAATATCTCCATTTATACCTTCTTATAAATTAGACAAAAGTTTTTTTTTATTTTCAATAAAGCTAGGCTTTAGTAGACTTAATGATAATGCTAAGGAAGTCATAGACCCCATATAGAGGAACCTATACATACATATTGTTTTCTAAATGTTCATGTTGTCAATATGTCTTCCAAAATTTTGTATGTATTTGTAAATTTTTACTGTTCCCATCCTTTGTCAAAGAAGCCTATTACAGTGAGTAGAGGCATTACTATTCAAAGTACCAAAAATAAGTGGTAATGAGTGTGGAGTGGTAGATGATACAACTATATCAATCTCCTCCCCTGAAGACTCAGAGAAAAGTCTCAGAAGAGGGAACAGAAAGAAAGTTTACGCCTAAGGATAAGGTAGAATGCCGTGAACTGTGAATGCTGTGTTATTCACAAGCATGACTGTTACAAACATAAACTGACTATATTTATGGTTATCTTCACAAGACCTGTGCATGATCAAGCTAGTTAAAAATGTCTGCATGGAGGCTGAAGAGGATGCTGAAGCCCCCACCCTTATTTGAGGATCTCCTGGCAGTTGATGACTGCTGAACAAAACTGCTGAACAAAACAAGAGTCAGTTTTCTTTAAGAGTATTACCCCTAGTAGGTTCACTATGTACCAGTGGATAACCCAATACCCATTCTCATATGGGTAACATTAACTGGACACAGTGGATTAATTATGTAAATATCAAATGAAATGAATAAATTAATATAAATAAATAAACAAATAAGCTAGACTTGAAGTTCAGAAGGAGATTTGATGGGTGCTCTTGGAAAACTGGAGGTGGGATGTGAAGCAGGAATATAATCAAAAGACATACCTACATGAATTTTTTTAAAGAATAAATAAAATAGTAATTTAATAAAACAACCAACATGAAAGTAAACCAATGGCTTTTTTTAGATGAAAATCTGTCAAATTTTCAAAAACTTACTCACTGAATATGAGACAAGGGTAAAGCAGATTTAGTTTTAGTTACTGAAAGAGCAGTATAAAATTTAAGATGTTAAATTCTGCAAATTAATGATTCGTTGCATTACCATAGATAGTAGAGCAGCTACCCCCTAATTGCTCTTCGAGATCCACACTCTTCCTTATGCTGCTATAGTTTCTGATAGCAAGATGTGTAAGCTAAACTAACAGGTGCTTTGTCAGTTTGGTTTCACCTATGGAGATTCAAATGGAAGGCAGAAAGAGGATAACTAATGCTAAGACATCTCTTCCCCACTTTCCCCTAAGATCACTGCAGTCTGCTTAAACAGACAGCCCAACCAGGCTTTCTCTTATTCTTTTTACTCAGTGCTCATAAACGTTACTATGCTTGACCTTAAGTTGGATACTACTGGCTCCTAGACTGTTAGACCCTGAAGTACCACATCATCTAGGTCAGTGGTTCTCGATCTTCCAAATGCTATGATGCTTTAATACAGTTCCTCATGTTATGGTGACTCCCCAACCATAAAATTATTTCATTGCTACTTCATAGCTATAATTGCTACTGTTATGAATCATAATAAAAGTATCTGATATGAAGGATATCTGGTACATTATTGCTGTGGGAGTCATGACTCACAGTTTGAGAACCAATGATCTAAGGTTTTTTCCATATAGCTTCTTTTATTTTACATCTCATCAAATGTTTGCATTATATTTCTTTAATTGATCATTTTCAATACCAAAGTAACAGGTACCTCGGATGACAAATCCATGTGTACTATCAGATAGAGAAATACTATCAGTACAATGTACTGAAAATTTTAATTTACATAGGCTATACAACTTAAATTGAACACTTCAAAGTCTATATGTTATTTTTAAGGGAAAAAAATATCGAGTAATCTTTGCTGGGATTTCGATGACCTAAATTTTTCTCTTTTTTCACGTGGGTTAAAGTATTATTAGAGTGTGTGTGTGTGTGTGTGTGTGTGTGTGTGTGTGTGTGTGTGTTTATCAACACTTCCCTTAGTGACTTAAGTAAAGTAAGAGAGGGGCCATAATACAGACTCTTATGTTTCCAGATGAACATTTGTTTTGATTCTTGGCCAACTGAACTTGCAGATGCGTAAAATATTTGTCCACGATCAGATTTCGCTAAAATTTGAACTGTGCCAAAATATATATTTGGTCTAAACCCATATTATTTCCTCTTTCAAAGTTGAAGTTAAATGTAATTTTCACATCTATTTAAACTTTATATTATTCAACTTTTTAATTGAAAAGATAAATATTTTTTCAGAGTTTCCTTTTAGAAGTTGCTTTCCATTAATTGATGTCACTGTATCCTTGTGACTTGTAAAGTCTTTATAATGAATCTTTGAAGTCAGGTGTGCTTGTTGCTCTTCATCTTAATGAAGGAGAAAATTCAACAGAAAGAAATAATTAGGTTGTACTATAATTACGTTCATAAGTGTCACCTTTCTGCACATAAGAACGACCGTAATGGTCCATGAATTTTCATCCAATTTATGCTTCTGAACTAGCTCTCTTGTTCCCTAACCATGTATTTCCCTCATTTTAGTCTATTTTAATTTGTACTTTTTCCTTTATACTTGATGTTCTGAGAGAGTCAGTCTCTGTAGAACTGCACCTTCTATTTGTCTAAAAATTGGAAACCAACCTTAAATAAACTTTGACTGAATAACTACGATCACTACGTCAAGCAACAGAATAGCATAAGAGTGAGTCCATTATTATGCTCTTACAACTTACTTCTCTTTTTATACTAATTGTAGTTCTTCATGAGGTCACATTAAGTTATAGCTCCTATTCACATACACTTACTTCTGTGACTGTTTTTATTTAATTTACAAATGATCTTATTTTACATATCAATTCTAGTTCCCTCTACCTCCTATCTTCCCATACTCCCACCAAACCCCATGCCACCCCCGCTTTACTTCTGTGACTTTAAACAGTGCCCTTGAAATGTATTTAATGCTTTGAGAGGATAAAAGTGATGTTAGATATTGGCTTTGTTGTCAAAAATTTGTTACTTAATTGAGGGTGTAATCTAAAAACATGAAAATCATAAGTCTAAATCCTATGGAAAGAATAATGAAGATACTTGAATATACTACAGAAGTATAAGTCAAGTGCAAATTGCTAGAATATGTTGTTTATATACAAAAGATAGATATATTTACTACTTCTCTATTGCTGTGATAGTGTATCTGAATGAATGCAATTTAGGGACAAAAGGATTTATTTAGCTCTTAATTCCAGAGTATAATTCTTCATGGCAGGGAAATCAAGTGTGTAGGGGATTGGGCAGATGATTATGTTGCATTTATATACAGGAAAAAGAGTGCAATTAATGCTTATATTTCCCCCACTTTCTTCTTTTTATACAGTCCAGGATCTTAGTCCAAGAAATGGTGCCATCCACAGTGGGAAAATCTTCCCACATCAGCTAATCTAAGAAAATGCCCTCCAAGGCATGTCCAGAAATCCATCTTTCAGGTGATTCTACCCATCACCAGGTTAACAACTGAGATTACCACCACAATAGATAAGTTAAACGATGTATAATTTGTGATTATATTGTTGTTTTTAATAAAATAAAGCTTAGAACCAGGTATGTCTTTATGATAAAGATGGCCATAGTTCAATTTGGTTTGTTGGATGGTAACTTGAGTAGCATTGTGGAACAAGGGGCAAAGAGTCACAGAAACAATGAGATCATGCTACTGATTCTAAAATTAGAGAAAGTTGGTCTCCAGAGAAATATATGCTGATACCTAATAAAATTACATCAGATGCTACTGGGGTCTAGAGGTCAGACATAATACTGAGCACCCAACAATTCATAACTCAGCCTCTCTCTCCTTCTCCACACAAAGAATTGTCTTAAGCAAAACATCAGAGGTACCTAGATTGAGAAAACAAACTTTTAACGGGGTGATAATGCAAAGTTTTACACTGAGGGAAATTGGTGTTTCTGTAACAACTCATGATGTACTTCCTATCATATAATGTGGAGTATCTTTGAAAGTTTTCATTGTATCCTTTTATCTGCTTTGGTGAAATACCTGCTTAAATCATTTGTACATCTCAGAAACTGGATTATTTTCTTCTTTCATTTGATTTGTTACATATTTCTAATATTTTGCACTTTATCAGATATGTGCTTTGCAAACATTTGTCTCAGTCTCATTTGTGATTTTTTAGTTCTGTTTTGCAAATAAATAATTTCTCCCAGTCTACTTGTTTGAGCCTTCTCTTAGTTGTTCATTTAAAGAGCATCTATGCCTTTCCTTTATTGATTGCTTTATGTTATACCTAGAACTGTTCTTGTGACACACTTAGGAAGGTTGTCTAAGTTATTTTATGATTTTATTTTTATATTTAAGTCACAGATGTATTACCACTTATATCCTATATGATACAAGATATGGTTTGTGGGTGATTTTATTTGTATAAAAATGCTTGTCTGTTCCAGGAAATGTGCTTAAAAGATTATGTTTTGTCCACCAAATGGATGTTCCACTTTGTAAAAACAAATGAACTAATTGTATGTAGGTACTCTTATTATTGGACTGCCTGTTGTGTTCTCTTGCTCAACATATTCATCTTTATTCCAAGACAAACTTGTCTTTCTTATATGCAAGAACTTTATCTAATTAAATATTTATTTGTATTTTAACTTGAAATATAATTACATAATCTTTCTCTTCCTTTTCCTTCCTCTAACCCCTTCCATGTAAAACCCTCTTGCTCACTTTCAAATCCATGGCCTCTTTTTATTTAGTTGCTATTGTTAAATTTCTGTGTGTGCATAAATATATAAATACAACCTGCTCAGTCCATTTAGTGCTACCTGTATATCCATGATTTTGTGGCTGACCACTTAGCTAATCACTTAAGGGCTCATTCCTGGGGAATACTATTTATCCCACTCTACACATTCCTTAATTGTCTGTAGGTATTTCTCTAAGGGTGGAGCCACATGAGATTTCTCCAACCTACTTTAGAATATTTATTGGTGTTGTCCTTGTTCAAATCTTGTTTAGGCAGAAAAAAAATGTTGAGGTATCATTGGTGAAGCTTCCCTGTAACTTCTAGAAAAGAAAACAAACAAACAAACAAACAACAACAACAACAACAAAAAAAAACAATCTCACTGCTGGTTTCCTGGTCCCATGGCAGTAGTAATGGATCTTTCACACCCATTCCCTGAGACTTGTGTGCAGAAGTTGTGTTTTAGAAGTACCCATCCACACTGGATACTCTTGGATCTATTGTTCCTAGCTGTGAGATTCTGCAAGTGTCTTTGCCTATTGCAAGGAGAAGTTTCTTTGATCAGTAGTGAAAGCTATCCCTACCTGTGCCTATAAGCACAGTATTTGGAATACAGTTAGAATTCTGCTGGTTTAGTAAAATGGCTATGGAAGGTTCTTCTCTTAGATCCATGACCCCACTAGCCTTGGTCATTGGGTAGGTTTCCAGTCACCTACCCAAGGAGGCAAGAACTATCACCTGTTGAATGGCCCTTAAGTACAATTAGACAGTTACTGATTACTCTCAGGATATTGGTGCCTTTATTGCATCATTAGGGTTATTGTTCCATGCTGGTTGCTGTTGTGGTTCATGGGCATCACAGCTGGGAGGGCTTTAATTGCTTTCCTCCCTTGAAGACTTGCATAGTAACCTTCAACATATTGCATCTAGTTCTTGGGAAGGAGGTTTTAGTGTTTTATTCTTTGAGAAATTTGTACGATTTTAATAATCATGAACATCTGCACCCCTCAGATCTTTTCCTTCATATCTACTTTACAACTTCAACTTTATCTCCTGCTGCTTCAACTCCTTCTACCCCTCCTCTTTTTTCTTCTTATTTTCTTTAATAATTTACCAAGTCCAGTGTAGTGCTGTGCACTGGAATGTAGGCCCTCTTCTTGTGTACACATCCCCCCCAGCCGCTGTCAACTGCTAATAGTTCCTCACTAGGAATTGTAATTAAGCCCCCCTTACCACACTTTATGCTTGAATTTTTACTGGCCTGCACATTAATCTACTGATATTTTTATTATCATCTGTGGCCCCACAGCCCAGCAGTCAACACCTTGCCGGCTACTCAGGCCATGGCCTAGGGGGCCTTCCTGTCCTACTGCCAAGTTACAATATGTAGGTTTAAACTAAGTCTCTATCATTCTGTTTACCAACAAAAACTGAGAAGTCAGATGTGGGGGTGAAAACCTGTTAGAGCAAAGAATCTGAGAAGCATCTAACCAACCTTGCTTTTTTGTTGGAGACCCAGTAAGAGGCATGTCTCCTTACTTGTCCCAAAACCAAACTCAAGTCTCTGCCCTTTCCTTCCTGTGACTTCTCTATTCTCAGCACTTTGACCAGTCTTAAGTCTCTACATTGACTGCTACTGACCTCAAATTAAAGCTTCTTGGCCAGCATCCATATCATGCAGGATCTAGGGATAGAAAAATAAGTACTTAGGAATCTGACAGTGTGACGTTTAGCAAAATAGTAGATTCCACCTTAGGGCCTATGACATCTTCAGCCATGAGAGGTTGGGGAGATTTTCTATCCTCATAAATGGATATTTTAATTACACAATTTTATTTCTTGCTGCCCTAACAATAACCATTTGTGTATAACAAATAAACAGTCCCTAAAACAGTGTTTGTTTTAGCATTTGCAGTGTGTCTTCAAATTTTACACTGTGCCTTACATGTATTACTACTTCAAATAGACCCTAAAAATCACAACTTATTTTCTTCTCTGCCCCCACCTGTGAGCTGTTTTTAATTTTATTTCAACATCTTATAAATTAAAAATTGATAGATTTTTACTTTTTTATGACAAGTTAATAATTGCTTAAAAGACTTACTGTAGTAAGAAAAACTCAATTGCAAATGGGTCACCATTTGTGGTGCTCTTTTATTAAATTCTAGATTGGGGTCTAGTTTGGGTATTGTTCCTTCAGGTGTTGCTTCTGTTCTCTTTTTGGCTCTCCTGAACTCTTAATCACACTAACATTTAACTGCACTGTGTGCTCACACTTCTGTTTATGTTTTTGTCCTTGTTTCCCAGTCCTTGATTTTGGCTGCTTTGTACTGTTACCTGTCTTAATGCCACAGGATTTTTTTTCCTGTAAATTCTCATCTACTACTAACAGCACTTAGTCTATTTCTCATCTTAGAGATTTTATTTTTATTTCTAGATTTTAATTTAAATCATCTTCATCTAAATTGATAAGCTCACAACATTGTTCCCTTTGAATGGCTTATTAACACCAAAACTTTGAGTCTACCACATCCATCTTAAACCAAGCACAAAGAGAAAAACACGACTGACTTTCTAGTCATTAGTTTTAATATTTATCTGGTGTATCTATAGGGGTTAAAATCACATGAAAGAAAACTTATTTAAGTGTAAAATAGTCAGGGAGATGGCTCAGCAAGTAAATTTGCTTACTATGCAAGCCTGGCACCTGAGTTTCATCCTGTAAAGAATACAGTATGGCTTAACTGCAATCCTAAAACTTCCCCAGAGGGATGGGAGGGGACATGCCCTGAAGTTCCTAGAGCAGCTAGCATGGAGTATACCATGCAGCAGCAACAAGAGAGACAATGATTCCAAAGGATGGAAGGTGAGCATCCCTCCCAAAAGTTGTTCCCTGTCATCCACAAAGGTGCTGTAGTATGAGTATCCTCTCACACACTAATAGTAAAAATAATATTTATAGTTAAATGTTTAAAAAAGCATAATAATTTTAAATTTTTATAATGGATTATTTAACAAGTTCTTTCTAGAAAAACAACTCAATGAGAAGTGACTATTAGAAAAAGGTTTTAATGAACTAATTTTTGCTGTGGTTGTTTTTATATTACATAAATTACATGTTCTGCATATCCTAATAGAAACAATACCAATTTCAATTGAATGTACTTCAACTATCATGTTTGCTTTAAATGTCAATTCTTCATAATATGGCATAGACTGTTCTAAAAGTTCTTGCTTATAATACCCATAAAGACATTATATTGATTTTTTTTTTAAATACAGCATCTCATTATGTGGAATTGGCAGGCCTAGAGTGCATTGTGTCTGGTAGAGTGGCCTCAAACTCATAGTAATCACCTGCCTCTGAGGCCTCCAGAATGTGAGATCACTCAGCCCATGGAGATGTTTTAAAGAACTACTTGAAACCATCATGCTAACTGCCTTCAAGAGAACAAATAAGGACCACTGACAGAATA
This sequence comes from Cricetulus griseus, assembly GCF_003668045.3. Taxonomy (NCBI): domain Eukaryota; kingdom Metazoa; phylum Chordata; class Mammalia; order Rodentia; family Cricetidae; genus Cricetulus; species Cricetulus griseus. Next base: position 143,240,320 of record NC_048595.1, on the reverse strand, counting down.
TGGAGGGTAGCTGATGCCAACTCCTCTGTCAAACAGTGGAGGATCTCCTTTTCCCAGCCAACTTTGTATCTCTTACTGAATCAGTCTTTCTTAACACTTTAGAATAGTTTTTCTTTCTTCCTAAGGTAGAGCACTAAACATAAGTATTAGTTTCATTAGGCAATGAAGTGAGATATATTCTCCAAATGGATAAAATTACAGTGTCATCATGCATAGAGGGACCTGTAGATGTTGAAAGCAGGTGACCAGACCCAATCTCTGTTTCACCTGGAACAGACTAAAAAGACTCAATGGTGTTAGGGCTCAGTGTGTAAAGTGCTTTCTGTGCAAGTATGGTGACCTGAGTTTATAGCTCCAGCATGCATGCCAAATCCAGATACAGCATTAATCACCTAGCCTCCTAATGATGGGAACATGGAAACAGATCTCTAGCAGATCTTAGGGGCTTGCAGGGTAGCCAGTCTACCTGGAATGGTGAGCTGTAGGCTGTATCCCTGTGAGTAACATTGTCTCAGCCTATGGTCTCCACCTGTGTTCACAAAGGTGAACACACACACACACACACACACACACACACACACACACACACACACACACACACACACACACAATATCCTATGGAATGTTCTTTGCCAAATATTTCTGGTGAAGTTGCCCTGGGAAATAAAGCTGGAATCTATGGATTTCAGAGACATAAATCTATATAAAAAGTTCAGAAAACTAAACAAATTTCCAGCCAATGTATATATTTGTAAAAAGACTGAGGTAAGATATTGAGAGAATTAGGATAAAACTTTTAAAACCTCTTTAAAAAAAAACACATCTCCAGCCAGACTTGTTGGCACAAGCCTGTAATTACGGCAATTTGGGAGTTTGGAGTGGATGAATTTCAACTGAAGGGCTACTTGACACACACTGAGTACAAGGGTGGCCCCAACAAGTTAGTGAGACCCTGTGTCAAAACAAAGAGTAAAGAAATCCTAGGATGTAGATCCATGGTAAAGTTCTTATCCACCATGCAGGAGGCCTTAGTTTCAAGCCTCAGCAATGCCAAAACCATAATAAAATAAAATGTCCCACCAACCAACACCTTAAGTCTAAGTACAAAATGATTGAGTAAATGAGCTTTGTTACTTATGTGTCAGTTGAGAAATTGCCATTAAATTACAGGATTCTATTTTGCTGTCTCTAACTGCCAGTAGCAAATTCTTCAGTGACGTCCATGGGAAATTGTAATTTACTTTTTATTTAAATTCTGAGGTCAGCTTACATTTTCTGGATTTGGTGAACCTCTGAACTTGATTAAATCAATTATAGTTGTTTCCTAATATAAAGAAATTATACCATACTAAATGAGATTAGAGTGGATAAAGATCTGGTGCTAGCATGACAGAACCAACCTCACAGGGACATTGAGAGTGTATGAAAAGTAGGGTGGAACGAACAAGACCTTCAAAAGCCAGGAGAGATGGCAGAAGGGAAGATTTTGAGGAGAGTATGGCTGGTAATATCAAAGCTTCTATAGAGAAAAAAAGAAAAAATAGCCAACTCCATGAAGTGAGGCAGAAACTGATTCACCTTACAGGTTGGTGAGCAAGATAACTATACCCCTGATCATCCAACAGAATGGATGATAAAAAATAATAAAACATAAAATTAGAGTCTGTATAAGCAGGTGATTATCTCAGGTTTGGTGGAGTGACTGCTTTTAGAAATACCATGATATTTGCATTAGGCAAGTAGATAAAGACCTGTATTACAGAGAGGAAGTGCTGTGTCTCTGACAAGTGGGAATGAAATCCCACACTGCAACCTGTGTTGTGGCAAGCAATCTTGCTGGTTACTCGGTTCTTATGGCTCCATTGTGTTGGCATCTGTTGTGGGGCTGACCCATCTTCAATCTTTCACCTTGTCCTTTCTTTTTTATTCTTTCTTTCTTTCTTTCTTTCTTTCTTTCTTTCTTTCTTTCTTTCTTTCTTTCTTTCTTTCTTTACTTATTTGTATGTTTATTTATTTTCAGACAGAGTCTAACTATGTAAGGCTTCCTGGACTGTAACATGTGCTGTGTATAACAGGCTGCCCTACAATCCACTTGCCTCTATCTTCAGAGTGCTGAGAATCACATCCAGAGCCTGGTCCACACCTGATTTGGAGGATTGAGACAGTAAGTTTGGGGGCATTGGAATGATGCCATTTAGATGAACTATTTAACTTTGAATTGATTATGCAATTAATTGAGACTTTGAGAAAGGTTCAAATGGATAGAAGAGTTTCTCTGTGCCATAGACTGATTGCTTAGAGCTTGGGTGGTAAACTGTGGTAATGATTCCACCATCAGAAGTGTGTCCAGGGATGCATCACCAGGGTATGTGAATACATTACTCATGTTCTAGATGAGCATTAAAGTGACAGGTATAATAAGGGTAAGCTAATACTAAAATGAAGATTATACTAATAATCTAAAGTCATCCAATAATCTTAATACAGAGGTTATTCACATGGTGAAGAGAGAGGCAGAAGAATCAGTGTTAGGGTGATGAGATGTGGAAATTATTAAATTTGACTGGCTGGATATGAAAATGGTAAAGGTCCACTAGCCACGCTAGATGAGAAGCCTTGGAAAGGCACAAAAAAGTGGGTTCTCTAGAGCCCCTAGAGAGGAAGCCATGCTTTCCCACATTGTATTTCTGCCTATTGAGATCCTTTTAGATCTGATTTTCAGAACCATGGTATCATAATGACTCTGTATTGTCTTCAGCCCCTAAATTAATGATATTTTGTTATAGTAGCAATAGAAATATAATAGATAACATTATGGTACTACTTTCTTTATAAATATTTATATTTCAAACTACCTGTGATCCTCACATCATCTTTGGAAGGAAAATAATACTATTTTCTCCATCCTAGAAGCAGCCAGATAATTCCAAGTGTCCCATGATTTCTAAATAGAAAAACATTGACTCAAAGCCAGGACTTCTGAATACATGACATGTGTTCTCTGGCCTACACCAGAGTATTAGTCAGTGTTGCATTATGGCTGTGACATTTTGAAGGAATTAACTTACAAACAGTAAAAGCTTATTAAATTCGAAGTGAAGAGGTTCCATGCTCACATGTGACAGCTCCATTTGCTTTGAATTTCTAGTCAGGATGCTCCAGGGCAAAGATATTGAGTGAAAGTTCTCTCAGCATGAAGCAGGAAGAGAGAGACTGAAAAAAATGGTTTCCTAGTACCTTTCTAAGTCCCACCCCAATGACCTAAGGAGTTTCCAGTAAGCTCCTGTGGGGCCTTTGGGCCATTCAGTGTCCAAATATTCATACACATTGACCGTAATCTGAGAGAATAGTGTACAAAAATAAGAGCAATTTGACTTGAGCATGATTGTAGTTTTCCAGGAACTGATTTCATGAAAATCACTGGACAATTCTGTGAGTTAGAGAGAATTGGTGCCACAAAGTTATATGGACTCTTACACAGATACACCCATAAACCCCACACATAGGCACACACACCCACCCACACACAGGGACACCCCCACTCACACACAGGCACACCCACCTACTAATATCAATAAACAAAAAATGTAAATGAAAGACAATAAATGTGTTAACATTCAAAAATATGTAAGTATATGGTTCATCTTTAAAAAACTAAAATCTTGTTCTACTGATTTCCTTATTGATTCATATCCATCTGCATTGACACATTGAAGAAAATTGGGTGTTGTAGTCAGTTAACACCTGATACCCAAGCAGAGCACCAGAGTTTAGACGCACAACCAATGGAAAAAGCCAGTTATGTGTGTGTAAAGCTGAGAAAGAGGCAGACACAGGGGATCCCTGGAACAAGTTTGCTAGCTAGGCTAGTTGAAAGATGAGCTCAGTGTTCAGCTAGAAACCCTGCCTCAACTAATAAGGTGGGGAACAAAAAGTAGTGTACCCAATCTCACCCACAGGCCTCTACAGCCATGTGCCCACACCTACCTACACCCACACCTACACTTGAATGCAAATACACATAAGCACACACACCACACATATTATACAGAAAATATCTGGTGTTTAAAAATAATATGTGAATATTTAAAACTTTTTGAAAAATTAATTTTCAAGTATACACTCATTTTAAAATTAAACTTAACTATCTAAATTTTAATTAGAGTTATTGAATCATAGGAAGAGATTCTTTTTTTCTTTAATTCATTGGTCTCAACTATAGCTACTTTTCTATACCTTGTTTTAAAGTGTAGAAGATGTTGCACGCCCTCTAGTGGTCACATGGTACAATCGTGTGGGTTTGTATACATCAGTGGGTTTGTATAAAATGTGTTTTATGTGGCTGACACAGTAATTTAGTTTTTAAAGTATCTGATTCTTACTTTAGCTTAAGCAAAACATCCCAAAATGAATTTTAAAATCCTCCATATAGAAAACATGTAATGTAGAATATTTTATTTCAAAGCACAGGAACTTTTAAATTTTTTTTTTTAATTTTTGAGATTATAATTACAGCATTTTCTCCTTCCCTTTTCTTCCTCCAACCCTTTTCACATACTCTTTCTTGTTCTCTCCAAAATTCATTGTCTCTTTTTCATTAATTGTTCTAAAGTGTGTGTGTGTGTGTGTGTGTGTGTGTGTGTGTGTGTGTGTGTGTGTGTGTGTTTCAGATTGACCATCTTGTAAATATAGCAAAGTAATGGTCACAGCACATAAATAATAAAGAAAGGCAGGTAGGTTGCATATTACTAAAGTATATAGACTCATGTCCATACCATGCTGGGCTTGTAAGGGCCATAAAGAGAACAGAGCACCTGTCTTTCAAAACTGTTTATTAACCAAGGTTGTACAATAAGGTAGAACTATAGGAATATTTATGTGTGTCTGAATACACACATGTCTGAATACGTGCTGGCATATGTGTTTGAGTGCCCACATGCATGCACATACTTATGGAACATGCATGAGAAAGAGAACAATTAAGATTTTTGCCTGTGTAACTTCAGGTTATTTGGATCTGAAATTTGCCCTATAATCCAGGAGGCAAACATCTCAAGAAAGATTTCTGTACAACTTTGGAGATTTGTGGGACTGGAAATTGAACTTGGATCCTTGGATCATGAACTCGCCAGAGGGGCACTTTACCAACTGAGCCATATCTCCATGTCCTTAATTCCTTTTTGGGAAATTTCATTTTTTCTCATAGGATTTTAATTAATTGAACTGAACACAGCTTGCTCCACTATGGACTATCCTCTGCTTTCCTTGAATTCTATTGGTTGCAAATGTTAGTCACCTCTGTAAACACATGTGTAGCAATGAGTGTTTGATAAAGCAGCCAGACACAATAGACAAACTACATGGGGACATAAAATCAAGTGCTTTAACTTCGTTGCTTCATTTTCTGTCCTTTTGGCAACTAGCCTTATTAGGCAAGGGCTCTTCTTATCAACTCACTCCAAGGAAATTGAGCCACATATCAGTGGAGTCTGGGAAGACACCAAGGACAATCAGTGTGTGGGAGTCAAGATTGGTCCCTGTCTTCAATACTAGGTATTGATATCTCAGTGAATAGAGGATCCATTTTAATGAGGTATTTCAGGTGTGTCCAAGAAAGATGAAAAAGTTTAATTGTCATCCTGTCTAATGTTGGCAAAATTTGACACTGACTTCATCTGCATCATTTTAAAATTTCAAATAATCATGCTAGTCACAGTTCAGTCCCATACACACCTTCTCTTTGCCATAGCAGACATAGTTGGGTCACATGCCCACATCTTCACAGCCGTATAATCCACTGTCCTGATTCAGAAATAGTCACTGCTCCCATTTGGCATTTATCATTCTCATGCTTGTTTTAGCCATTTTGCACATCTATTGGTATGAATAGATGTGTTATCTTACTGTGTTAGCTTCAAATAAATAGTACAATGGTAGTGTGTAACACATTTTGTGTAAGTTAAAAAATGTTTCTGAGGTTTCTTGACTTGGACTTTTGTTCAGGGTGCGATTGTTGGAATGTACTACAGCTTAATCCTTTCTTTGTATAGACGGAATTTAGATTGTTTCATGCTTTTCCCTATTGAGGATACTGGTGTTAGTGGTCTGTGCACTTGTGCCTATGGGAGACACATTCTGTGCATATGTAAACCTTCTCAAGGAGACTTTCTTAAAAGCAAATGTACTAACAGAAGAGATCTTATGATCAGCTGTAGTGATTTGACTTCTGCTGTCTGAATATTTGAAGGAAATTCTTCTACTAAAGAGGCTAGGCAAGAGAAGAGAGAAGGGGGAGAGATAGGGAAGGAAAGGAGAAAAAGAGAGAACGCTTCTGTTCAGAAAGATACAGCATGGTTATCTAAGAAGATAAAGATAACCCTAAGACATAAAACGCAGACAGGTTTGGGAATCTGGAAAAGCAACTCAAACTTCAGGACTAGCGCAGCCATAGCAAGCTGGCAAATTTTTACTTTGATCAAAGGCAAGATGGTGAACTGTAAGTTTCCTACATCTGACACCAGGAATGAGAAGATACAAAGTAGAAAAGAAATAGTCTATTTCTAAGAGAAAGGGAGAGAGATAGAGTGAGGAGAGAGAGAGGGAGGGAGAGAGAGAAAGAGAGAGAGAGAGAGAGAGAGAGAGAGAGAGAGAGGGGAGAGAGAGAGAGAAGACAGACAGACAGACAGACAGTGAGAAATCAAGAAATAGTTGATCATCCAGAAGGCTCAGAGAAACAGAAAGGCAACAACCCTAGCTCCTGTGGCTAAGAAGCGAAAGCTGCAATCACAAGGTATGTGAGGGGGCCCTGGTAACTACAGACTGGTAGTCCTAGAACCAAGGGTAACCCACAGCTAAAGCCACAGTTTTGAATCCAGCATGGAGACTTGGCATTCACTGATGCCTCCTGCATAGCAATCTTGTAGTGTAGAAAAAAATCAGCCACATGGCTCTTGATATCTCTGGAGCTAAGCTTGGGACCATCTTCAGGAAAAGCCTATGTTTTAGACTGAGCAACTCCTGAATTCCTGGAATCAGAAACTATAACATGTCCAGGATCCTGGGGACACCCTGCCATAGCATCTAGGAGAAGATGGTTGGAGGATTCAACGACACATAGATGAAGGTTCAGATGCCTGCCTCAACTAGTCCTCTGGAAATTCAGGTGTTGTGGAGTATTCCTTCACATTGTGTGTAGATGTGTCACTCTGCTCGGTTTAATGAAAAGCTGAATGGCCAATAACTAGGCAGGATTTCCAGGCACAGAGGATGCTGGGAAGAAAAGCACAGAGCAAGCAGGATGGACACTATAGAGATGAGGTAATAAAACCACAAGGCAGAAAGTAAATCAATAAAAATAGGTTTATTTAAGTTATAAAACCTGTTAGAAACAAGCCTAGGCTATTGACCAAGCTTTCATAATTACTAATAAATCTTCATACCATTATTGGGGAGTCTATGGTCCAACGGAAAGGTCCAACTACACTCGGGCTGTGAAGGGAAATTTTACGATCAGAGATAGCAGTCCATGATGAAGAATGAGTTCTGGGCTCTGTGTATTTTTGTCAATCCTGAGACGACCAGGTAGCCAGCAGATTTCTTCACCTCTTCTGCTGTCCAACATGGCGGGCAGACCAAGAAATCAGATTCCAAGTCCTGTACTGTAGATCACTCGATTTCACAGCTGCCTTGCCACGTCAGGTTGGACAGAACAGAACACTCTGGAAGTCAACAGGCTAGATGTCTCGCATCTTTCTGTCAAGGACAGGACCTGCTATGGAGTAGTCTCATGAGACACCCTTCCCCCATTTTGGAAGTTTGCTGCAGCAGGGCTCAAACACTGATGGATCTGGGGGGTTGCAACCTCCCCAGCCTACCAGCTGAAAAGCTCACTGGAATGAGCAGTAACTCCCACAGACCAGAGAGACGCTTCTATAGTAAAAGTAGCCCTAATACCCACAAAGGACCTTAAAATGCTGGCCCTCAGCAAACACACCTCACCAGCCAGTATCAAACCAGTAGACACAGAGGTATCAATCAGAGAGACCATTATCTCCTGATTGTTGTCTTTCTAACTCGTGTGTGTGTGTGTGTGTGTGTGTGTGTGTGTGTGTGTGTGTGTCCGCGTGCAAGCAAGTGCGGGGACACACACACACACACACACACACACACACACACACACACACACGACTCATATAATTTTTACAATATTTTAGTACTTTATAGTCAAAATCTGTTGAGTTTTCCCCTTTTCTTACTTTTCATCTTATTCAGATAGAAGGGGGACAAGACAGCTTAGTCATCATCAGTATTTAGATAGTTAACATGTCTATGTGAAAAGCTAATCAGGTTTCAGCCTGAAGTAAAGCAGACATAAACAGGAAGACATATGCCAAACTTTGATTCTGCTTTAAGTAGACATTTCAGGCTCATGTGAGCAGTTGTATATTTTAATTCCTGTTCTAAATACCCGATAAAACACCTTGGCTGCTTCTGAGTTTGGGCAATGGTGAATAAAAAGATGTGATCAACATCCACCTGAAGGTGTTAGTATAGAAGTGTTTATGCCTCATTAAAGCAAAAAAAAAAAAAAAAGCAGAAAGGAAGAAAAAAGAAAACAAGAGAAAAACAACAGTCTGTGGTTGTGGGCGCATGTGATGAGTGTGTTTGAGAGATCACCAAACTAACTCAGGATATGGTTAATCGCAGCTCCTGGCACTCCCCACCACAACCTGTATTTAGTGTAGTTAATGGTCTAGATTTTGACAGTGTGTAGGATGTGAACATGTTTGCATATGTTCAATTATCAGTGCCACAATTTCTTTGGTGACATGCCTGGTGAGGTGTTCTGCCTCTGCTTCCTTGGCTTGTTTGTTTCCCTATTGTTGAGTTCTTAGGAGTTCTCTGTACATTTTGACAATAGTCTTTTATCACAGAGAAGATTTACACTCTGGCATGGAGCAAGCCTCCCACTTTACATTTTCTTTTCCTTTTTTTGGCCTTTATATTTTAGGAGTGTCTCATTACTATCCGAGAGTCAGATTTTTGTTGTTGCTGCTGCTGCTATTGTTTAAGTCAAAATTTAAAACTCTTTTAAAAGTAGTGATAATCTACCATTTTATATTTATTGAATTTCCTAATATATTTGGTTGATTTTGGCAATATTTTCACATTCATTTCCTCTCATAGTCTTCCATTGAATAATTGGGTGTCCTTACTAAGTTCTTCAGTATATCCTTTGCTTAGCTCCCTGTGTCTTTTTCTTTTCAGGGAAACAGCAGCATGCTAAGGCTTTCACAGTGCATGCTGGGATACCATATCACCTGGACTGATTATTTAAATGTACATACATTTTTTCCCTCAAAATCTGTTTTGGTCATTTCTTCTGGCATTGGCAACACCACCTACTTTTTCTATGAAGTATATACTATAGTGGGCATTTCTTAAATGCAGTCACTGTATCTAAACTTTCCCAGGCTCTGTTTATCTGAAAATTTCTTGATTTTGCTTTCACTTTTAGTGAATTATCAGTTCTAATTAGAAAATTAAATGCATGTTATATTTACAAAGCAGCATTGCCTTCCATTATTATTCTTGTTGTAATAAATATTTCATTAATACCTACAATAAAGTAATAAAATTGTTATAATATTGTAGTAATAATAATAATTATAATTATAATAATAAGTATAACATTATTATAACAATAAATTATACTTTTTAGTATGTTTTTTCACTTCTCAGTATGGTGCAATATCAAGGTCATGTTTAAAGCTTTCAAGTGTTATTTTAATTATTGAATGTTACACATTATAGAATTGTGGAAAGTTATTTCAAATACTCACTTTATGCTAAGTTCTCTGTTATAGCGTCTCTTATTTCTAGAGTGTGTATTCTAAATTGTGTATTTTTTTGTGGCATTTAATTTAATTTTTTTCCTCATCATGGTTCTCTCTGATTTTCTGAGTACTTTTCTTTACTTTTCAGTTGCCTGTTTTTTCATTCCAGGAACTTCTAATTTATAGTCTTTAAACATAACAACATCAGTCATCATATAGAAATTGTAGTTAGTTGGTTTTCAAACAGGCCTCTTTTACTCGCTCATATCTGTTCTTTTAAATCATTTTATTTTTATGATAATGTAATTAGAAGGTTTCCTTATATTACATTATGACAATTTTCTTCTTGACTCAGACACTTGGTCAAGATAAAGACTAAATATATTACCCAGTGATTTAAATATAATGTTTAGATCTAAAAGTAGACTGGAAATGTGATGTAGACATTTATCTAATCTGTTTATTCAGGTGGTTTAGATGAAAGGTTTGCAGGGAATTTATCTGGTTTTTCAGCCTTGTTTAATCTCCATGGTAACTGAAGTATAAATGCCCTACCAAGGAAACCTAACTGAATCATGGCTTCTTATGTATGTCTCAGTAGTTCATGGCTTATAGACAAAATTTGTGTTTTGTGTAACAAGTCTAGAAGCTACTCCTGGAAATCACAGTTCTTCCTCTCTGCCACTGATTTAATCCTTGTCTTTTATTGATCCCTCATAGAGCATACCAGAATTTTCCATTATAAGGACATAGGCAATTGGTACTCTAAATAGAGTGCTTGAAGTAGCACTTAGTTTATTTATTTTTTTTTGCAGTTTTTTTATTTGAATTAGAAACAAGATTGTTTTACATGTCAATCCCAGTTCCCTCCCCCTCCTCTCCTCCCCTACCACCTCCCCCCTCAAAAAAACCTATCACATATCCTTTCTGCTCCCCAGGGAGGGTGAGGCCTTCCATAGGATGTCATCATAGTTTATCATATGGTTTGGGATAAGGCCTAGGCCCACCCCTGTGTGTCTTGGCTCAGGGAGTATCCCTCTATGTGGAATGGGCTCCCAAACTCCACACCTCTGCTAGGGATAAGTACTGAACTATTTCAGGAGGTCCCATAGATTTTCAAGTCTCCTCACTGAAACTCATGTTCCTGGGGTCTGTATCAGTCCCATGCTGTTATCCCAGCACTTAGTTTATTATTAAGAAAATGGATAAGGTTTTGTTCAAGAAAAAGGAAGTAAGGCCAAGGGATTATGAAGAACCTCTTATACCCAAGTAGCATGCCTTTGAATGGAGTTTGAACAGCAAGGCAAATGAATCAATCTGAAGATTCTTAGACTGGAGATGAGAGGAACTGTTGAAAAAAATAGGAAAGAAATTCAGCTAAGAATTCAGGGAATTGGCTGCCTTGGCGTGCTTTGGCAAAAGTCAGTATAGCAGAAAAGCTTAACACCTTTGGTCAGCCAAATTACCACCCCTGATTCTGTCCAGAGAGAGAAAAGCTGGGCACAGTGTAGTGTTTTCATGTGAGTGACATCACAGATGCAACTAAGACTTTTCTCTGGAATTGACCTGCACTAGTTCATCTTGTACTGCCATACTTAACCCTACTAATAAAGTAGAAAAATAATAGTGGCAGACATGGGAACTCTCAATAAATGGGGACTTTGATTCTAAGCAGAAACCTGTATCCAAAATTATTGATACACATTGTGTCAATCCTACAGGAACATAAATAGGATGTCTGTGACATCTTGATTGTGGGCAGGAAGGTTCACAGAAAGTTCTTTCTTTACTCAAACTCTTACTGGTAGGGAAAGTCTCTTTAATATCAAAAGGCCAAAATGAGACATCTTCCCAGTGTTTTCAGGATCTTGTCTCTATAAGGAAGGAATCTGGAGAGGATACATAGTAAGGATTTGAGAGAACGTTTACTACTGGGTAAGAATTACATAACTAAGGAGTGAATGTGAATCACTCAAGAAAGAGACTGTTGATGGGTAGCCTTCTTAAGGGGAAAATATAATGGAGAGGAGAAATACTCAGAGTTAAGGTGAGGACAAAGTGAGGATCCCAAGAATGAGTTAAGATTTTTCTGGAACAACTAGGTGACATGATATAAGATGCATGATGGGAACAGACAATCTTTCAAGGCTAATGGCATAGTCATTACATTATAAGGAAGTAAATAATGTTAATGGTCATGTTCGTGGCTGTGTCCATCTGCACTGGAGATAGGAATTGTTTCTGTAAATGCAGCTCTCCGAATGCTTCAGCCTCCCAGCATCTCATAGTCTCCTTTTAGTTCTGTTATGCCATTACAATCTAATTCTTAATCTCTTTTAATTGAGTATGCTGGATAGAAACCTTCAAAATTACCTTAGCCATTCACATTGTTAATTTAAAATATCATGCCATGCCTATGTTTTTAATATTAACAAGCCTTTGGTTTCATTAAGGATATGTTAGAAAGAACTATAACTAGTATCCACAGAACACATTTTAAAAAATAATTCAAAACCAGGTGTGGGATTACACCTTTCATACTGGAACTTGCAGGGGGCGTAACCTGGTCTACCTACCCAGTTCCAGAGCAACTAGCATGGCACAGTGAGACTGTGCCCCAAAATGAAAGCAGTATGGCTTATGAAAAATGGTGTTGAATCCCACAGGTTAAATGTAGTCTACAGAAGACTGAATAAAATAGTGTCTCTCAAAGCAACAAATATTCCTGACTGTGTTAATCCTTCAAGACTGCAACAAATTAGGAACACCTGACACTCTCTAATTAATTAGCTAATGTTTTCTGCCTTATTCAACTAACAGAAAAGAGCCCAACTCAATACACATTCATTGACACCTCACAATCTGGGACACTTTTTCTAAGCTTCCATGGGAATATCTCAATTCTTTTATGTGTCACCACAACCTGTTTAAAGTAGTGTTTGATCTCATTCAGTCAAAATGTACTATGTTGTGATAATAAAATATGTGTCTTAAGCTAAGATTAACTTAAGACAATTAGAGACACTGAGTATGGTCAGGGACCATCTTAGTAGGTAAAATAAATTGCCAGGAATACATGGTGATGCTTAGAGGAATTACTGGGTCAGACATACTTTCTAATTCTGCCTCTTCCAGTTCAAAAATTGAAAACAAAGCTTGATTGCTTTGCTTCATAAAATTGTTAGCAAGGTCTATAAATTATATTACCAAATATAATTTGTGTGGTGATATCTGGCTTGTATGAATAAAGCCTGTCTAAGCATCAGAGAATGGAGCAAGCCACAGCACACCTTACTTTCTTAGCACCTCAGAAAACAAGAGAGCAATTTCCTATTTCTCAATTTCCTATTCCTGTTTATATCCTGTTTCTGCCCAGCTACCTCACTTCCTGTCTGTCTGTATAGACTTTCAAACCTCTATGGTTAGATAGTGGCAAGCTCCATTCTCTGACCTTTAGACAGTCTTTATTTGTAAAAGCAAAAATCACAACACATTTGAATAAATCCCTGAATTATAGCAGTTGATTTTTAGCACCAAGGATCCATTATGCAATAGATATATTGTCTGTACCACCTAAAAACGTCTAAATTATGTTTGAGAGGCCTCGACTCCATGTATTTACTGAAGCATCTACCAAAGTTATGCCAATCCTAGACATTTTTCTTGACAATTCCTCATTTTCCTTGGTTGAAATTTGATTTCTGGTTTACCATTGTACTTTATTTAAGCCTGAATCATTTTTAAGAGAACATAAAGTTCTTCTAAGATCTCAAATATATGTCATAGCATGAATTATGTAAATATAACAGTTTAACAGAAAAATCTAATAGCTCTTATGAAATGAGAACCGTATACTTAAGTTAATGACATTTAAGACCACTGCATTACCTTATAGGATAGCTTCTACTTCTTAGGGTTCTATATAATGTCCCATTGAAATAGTTATTTAACCATAGCTGAATGAGCATCTATGATCAATAATCAGAAGATGCTAAATGATCAGCTTGATGCTCAGATAGAAGCTCCAAAATGGAAGAAAAATACACATCTAGAAACACTGTGAGAGGACATTGGTGGACTTTGAATGAAAATGATAAACATGAAACTACTGAAAGGATAGAATTAAAAATCAGGCCTTAGCCATGCATTAGTGTTCAACTGCACTGGCAGTTGAACTAATAAAGGTATTCTAGAGAAAATTACTTGGATGCCTCCAATTGGCTAGCAAATTATTGAGACAATGGATCACAAGGAAGTGAAACGTCCCCAGGAGTTTTACATCAGATAAAGAAAAAGACTGAAACCTTGGTTCCAGACAAAGAAGAGTTTGTCACCCAGAAAGAAATTTCACACTGTACACAGAGTACTGACATTGGGTGTGAGGTACCAGCTGCAAACAACTCAAAAACAATATGTCAAAAACAAGACACATTTCCTAAATTTCATGTCAGATGGGGATATTCTTGGGGTGTACATTTTGCACTGGGCATCTTCATTTGTTCTTCTTTCTGGTATTGCCACTTTTAACATCATTGCCATACCCAAAATCTTGAGGTAGTCTTGGAAACAGATATGTAATGAAGACCCAGGGACAAGAGCAGGTGACAAAAAATGGAAGAAGTTTTGAAAATTATTATCACAAAGGTAAGTAGATGAGACGAAAGACATGGAATTACATTGATGTAATTTTTTCAATATGTACATATATCAAAATATCACAATGTATTTTGTAAAATCATGTAATAAAATGCAGAAGCAATATTTTTATTAATCTTATAAAATATGGTCACAAAGGGAAACACGTTACATTATTGTATATCATATGTATTATACACAATATATCCAATATAATAGACAAATTGAAAGAGATAGAAAGTAGATTGTCTTCACCCAGAGAAGATGGGAATACATTGTGGAATGATAAAAATAGACTTTTCAAAAATAACTGTGGTTATGGACATATGCCTGTGAATAATTAAAATGCACATTTTACTTATTTTTAATTATTGGATGGGTATGTACATGTGAGTGAAGGTGTCCAAGGAGGCCAGAAGCATCAGATCACCCCTGGAGTTGGAGTTATAGAGGTGCTAGAAAGCAAACTTAGATGTCCTACAAGAGCAGTACACACTCTTAACAACTGAAACTTCTCTATAGCCTCTAAAAAATAAATCATATTGTGAATTAGACAGGATGCTTGGTATATGAATTGTATCCCAATTTATTTTTAAGTTGTTAAAAATTAAATTATTGAATCAATAAAATAAATGGGCAAATAAAAAAACCTATCTTAGAATGTTTGGCACTTAACATTTAAAATGCGATTGTTTTAAGGAAGAATGTTATAGAGAAGAAATAAGCTTTAACTATGGATCCTGATTCAATGGTAATTGCAATAGAAAGAGAAATGTAGATGTGGATAGATGGGAGAAAGTGAATGAACTAAATCACTTTGTTCTTTAATCTGTCTAAAATGGAAAGTATCCATTTAATTCCATATACAAACTCTCTCAATCTAAAAGAAGCAAAATACCTGAAAAAACAAATCTGGGCTGAGGGGAGCAGGCACTTCCTAATCTTCAGAATATTTAACTAATAGTGTATTTAATTAAGTTTAAAGAATACCATAATCTGTAAGCTCAATAGACATCCAAGCGATGCTATTTTAATGAAATTTATAAAGTCTAACATCAGAGCCAAGGAAATGGCTTCTTTTTTTAATCTTGACAACTCTTATTATTCTTTGATGGTAATAAAGCTAATACATTTCTAAGTAGAAGACATTTAGCCTCTAGAAGTTTAACTCTGCCACTGGCTTTACAGTTGTCACTATAAAATATAAAAAGAGGAAAGAGGGTGGAAAATTAACAAGGAGTCTGACTGTTAAAAGAGGTTATTAATTAAGACAGAGAACCGGAATGTCAATGACTTTATCCTAAATTGGGATACAGCATGCTGGGCATCGAAGCATCAGATTGCCTGGCAGTGACACTGCAAGTCAAGTTTCACTATGGACCTGGGCAAGAAGTCAAGTTAGGTCAACCAACTGTGTGGGTGTTCTTACTCAATAAGCGCCTAAAAAATAGGTCAGATTCTCAGCAAATACCCATAAGTCATAGCAATTAAACACCGAGAATGGCACTTGTTTGGATGAATAAGACTATGTTTTTGAAAGTAACCTTTCCACAAGCCAATACTACAAGCAAAGGGAAAGTGTGAAAATGCCCAGTTCTCCTTGGTTTCACTGAGTGACCAGTCAACAATCGATGCAGTGATCAAGGTGACAATTACAACAGGGCTAGATTTAAAGTAGACATGGACATATCTCCTTTTTTTCATTGGGTCATTTTCATAGGGAATGGAGAGTATAAATGGAGTTTTTAATTAGTCTAAGGAATAAAAAACTAGAGTCAGATATAAAGGAAAATGCAGAGAGATCAGAGAGCAGGAGCAAGTCACCTCCATACCTTACCTCCTAAGCTTCTTCGAAGATGAGAGAGTGAGCAAGATATCACCACAAGAGAGATGCACACACTCCTAACGGGCAGTGAGACTGAACTGAGATGCAGACCAGGGGCACTGATGTTCTATCTGAAATGTATTCCTATGGAAAGCTTCACATTCTGCTGTCCTTTATTAAATGTATAGCTTACACAGAAATGTGCATTGAATTTCAAGGGCACAGGTGTTTTTCCTCCTTCCTACAAACAGTAGGACACCAGCATGTCAAAAGCTGGCTAAGGTTAATATTTCACAAGGCATAAAGATGGAAAGAAACAAAAATCCACAGGGCTAAGAGTTTAAATATCTCCACTCCTGATTAGCTCATCAGATAGGCATTGAGGAGATCGGTTGCTAAAAGACATTGTCATCGTTCCTTGCCTCTGCCATTTCCATGGCAATAACGTTAAACTTAAGAAATTGTGAAGGACCTTCAAATCTCAGTTCTGCTCAGGCAGAAAGTGTTTGCCTTTCCTATTTCTTTCCAGCTAATTTATGAACTTACACTTTTCAGATCCAGGTGAACTTTAATACAGTAGAACTGTTGGAAAAAAATTGCTGAGTATTTACTTGAGTTAAGGAATATGTTACAATCTCTCTGTGAGTAAACACTTAAGAGCAACTCATTGAATGGTGCTTTTATTCAGGTGCCTTTTGCAGAACAGATCAGCACCACCATGTCAAAATGGTATTTTGTTGCTGGTGATGTCTCCAAGGAGCAGACCCATGCATCCAGAAATGTGCTACATTTGTGAGCTTTTATCCCATGAAAGAAAATGCTGTGCATTACTAGATAAAGGATTGCATTTGTGTATAACACTGCTTAAAATGTTGGAAACCCTAAAACCTTCAGATACATTTCCAAAATCATGAATCTTCTTCGTAAGTGCTGCAATTTGAAAAGGCAAGACTGTTTAAGAGCCTGGGACTGTTGGCATTTAGATATATGGGTCTTCAAAATGAGAATGTTTTGGAAGTAAGGAAAGTTTATATTTGCAGCAGTGACTCTCGGTGTTGTTTTTTCCTCTTGAACTGAAAACAGCAAGGGAACCTGAGGGCTGCAGGAAAAGCTCCGAATAAAGTTGTGTCTCATAACCAAACTGTCCTTAGTTTTCGGATCTCACTTTGCCTAGTTCAATATTTCTCTATCCATCAAAGAATAGCCTTGAATAACTTGATTTATTAGCACCATGAAAAGATTATTTTTTCCTTTCTGCTCTTTTTAATTTATACTAATAAGAGTAAAAGAAATAGTGGTCTGATCCTTTTGAAACAAAATATCACTATTTCTTTTCAAAATAGTTTATATAATTTGTGACTCAGCCATAAATCATAATAGTCAATGAGCAGAGGATACTATTATGGGTAGTTTACCATAGCTGCTAGTCCAAAAATTACAAATAAATATTTTATATTTAAGATCTATGCTGAATGAATAAAAGATAAGGCTATGTCATTGAATTCTACTTTTCAGTTAATAACCGAATAACTCTCACTACATACCCAGCACAAGATACACATTTTTTGAAGAGATTGCCTTAAATTCTTAACACTTAATTGTTCTTGCCTCCTCAGTTTATGACAATTTGTAGATTACTATATCTTGTTTTTGTCTTATTTAAACCCTTTTGTATAGCTGCTTCAATCCATTGCCTCTGTTTTCCTTACTAATTTATATATTTCTTTTTAATTTTTAAATTTTCTTTTAAGATTTAAATATAATTACATTATTTTCGTTTTTTTCTTTTCCTCCCCTCAAATTCCTCCCATATATCCACCATTCTCCCTGTCAAAATTAAAACCTCTTTTTCTTTCTTTCTTTCTTTCTTTTTTTTGGGGGAGGGTTCAAGAGAGGGTTTTTATGTAGCTTTTCAGGCTGTCCTGGAAGACCAGGATGGCCTTGAACTCACAGAGATCTGCCTATCTCTGCCTCCTGACTGTTAGAATTAAAGGTCTGTGCCACCACCACTGTCCAGCCTCTTTTTGTTTGTTACAGTTATACACAGATATTTTTATGCCTAAATGTATAAATACAACTTGCAAAGTCCATTAAGTGTTACTTCAGTGTTTATGAATTTAGGGCTGATTGCTTGATATTGGATAACCAATTAGGGGGCTCATTGTTAGAGAAGAGTATTTCTTTCTCTTAGCATTTCTTAGTTGCTGTGGTTCTTTGTATAAAGTTGTGGCTTCTATGAGATTTCCTTCTACCATATTAGCATGTCTATTGGTTTTGTGGGTGTTCAGGTATTGTCTGGGTGGCCATATTGTTAAGATGTATTGGTGAAGCTTCCCTGTCATTTCTAGGAGATACATTCTCATAGAAGATTTTTCTGGCCCTCTGTCTCCTATGATTTTTATTTCCCTTCTTCCTTAGTGTTTCATGAGCCTTATGTGTGTGGGGGGTTGGTACACAATGATCATTGGTTTTATGCTTTTTGGGCTGGTTCTTATTTTCTGTAATGATCTCTATCATTTGTAAAGAGAAGTTATTTTGATGAGTATGAGGAGCTATACTTATCTGTGGGTATAAGCATAAGTATTTAAAATGCAGTAATGCCGGTTTACTATTCTCATTTTAGGTCTGTGACTTAATTAGCCCTGAGCAGTTGGTTAGGTTTCTGGTAACAGGCATGATTTTATGCATGTTGAGTGGGTTTTAATTCCAATTAGAAAGTTGTTTGTTACTACTAAGGTATCAGTGCCTCTATTGTACCATTAAGATTATTGTGCTATGCTGGTCATCACTGTGGTTAATAGGATTTATAGCTGTGTTAGACTACTGATTGTTTTCTTCTCTTGGAAGCTTGCATAACACCATCTAGTACTATAAGATTTATTCCTCAGGAAGAAGGCTTCCAAGTCAACTGTAGGGTGAGTCCTCAGGGTTTGGACCAAAAGTGCTCTGGGTCTTCAATAAGGTCTTACCTTCAATCACTGGGGGACAACCAAGAGCAGAAGTAATAGTTTATATTGTTTGAGAGGGGGTATTTTGAAATCCCTGACTCAAAAGGTTTCTTGTGTGTGGTATTGGATTTTGTTAAATAATTTATGGCTCTTGATGGAGGCATTGTCAGCTCAAATGGGGCAACTTCATTCTTTAACTGTAGGAGTTATGTTACAAGTGTATTAGCCTGGTATAGGCATCCCATGGTTATTTGTTTCTGCTTGATATGTATTATACATAATTGCAGGTAAGTGAATAATAATACGATCCCTACTTGATTTTTCAGACATCCTTTAGTATAACAGTTGAAACTTGAACTAGCATTTAAACTGTGAGAATGTATTACATGCTATATGGCAACGGAGAATGCTTCAGATAGAAAATGCCAGTAGCACTATGTTGACAGAAAGCATGTCCTAGCCAAGGCACTATGAGTAACTGGTACACAAATTGCATTTTGCAGGACAAGGAGAGTAAGAGCTAGCCAACAAAGGCCCTACTGCTCCTGTTAAGAGTTTAAAAGTAAGCGTAGTGGGGGAAATGGGTAATTATTCAGTATGATCTGCCTTCATCATATAGCTAATATGGTTCAGAATAAAACCAGATTGGAGCAGCAAAAATATTGATCTTAGACCAGTGCCTGATTAGTGAATGATCAGACTGTTTTCAAAAATATGTCTCTCAGATTTTTGTAATGAAATAAGCAGAATCCAAGTAAGGCCAAGAAAGTATACCATGGGGCTTATTTTATAATTTTTGAGTCATGAATCATTCCCTGAAATTCTGTAAGTCAAAATGATTCATCAGTGATGATGGTTGTTAGCAAAAATTGTTTATAAAATACTTAGTTTTTTTTAAATAGGTATAGGGATAGGAACTGCTAAAGCACTGTATAGAGGTTTCCCTGTGAGGAAACTAATGTCAAATGAAGTGTGGCCTAGTCATATATACAACTGAACTCACCCATGGCCTGCAATATCCAGCTCAGCAAATCAGTCTGTTTTCTCCATTACCCAATCATCTTACCATCTTCAGGCTAATTCATAGCAAGTCAGATTTCTGCCCCTAGCACCAAGCCCAGATACCAAATAGTAACAATCAAATGAAAATCTCCTGAATTTATTAAATAACTTTGTAAGGAACTACAGGAAGAAAAACTTGTATTCCCAATGAGCCATCTAGGATGACTTGCTTCTAGCTTGGCTACCTCTGGAATCTCAGTGTCAATAGCCTCCCATAGAACACATAAGACACTGTCTGTCTCCTCAATATAAGTTTCAGTACCCTGATGTCTGTGTGTCTGACCAAGCAAGGGCATGGGGGCCCTACTCTTCCCGAAAATGTTGCAGAGGCAGCCTTTGATTTTCCTCAGGTGGCTGGTCTTCATTTATTTCTTCCAACTCTGTAGCTACAAGTAGCCACAAAGAACCAAATATCCATTTACTTTCCCTAGTTCTGTTTCCCTTTATTGGTGGCCTGCGGCCTTGAATAGAGCTGCATTTTTTTAGTTAGCATGTATGTGAGCATGTGCATTTGTAAGGGAAGAGAGAAACAGACTTTTAAAAGCTAGGGTCATGAGAAGACAAATTGGAAATGGAGGAATGCACAAAATCTCACATTTTGGCATCAAGATGCAATTCTGCCTCTTTGTATTTTCATTGAAGGGAAATGTAGGAATCCAGAAGGAATGCATGTCCAGTTAACCTGGTTACAGCCCATTAGAAAGATATTCCTTTCCAACCATAACTGTTTCCTGATGGCTGAAAGATATTCCAGGTTTATAAATCATCTAGATATTCAAATAAAAAAAAACAAGGAGCCATCCTTACTATTTTTTGACACCTGAAGTTAGAAAATTATCTACTATATTTTTGGACTTTTCTACTCTATGCTTTTATAAGAACTAAAATTACTTAAGTGTCCAAGGAGTGTCAGCGAGATACTTTAAAAGAAGACAAAATGGACATTACATAAAAAAGAACCATGAAATTCTAGGGAATGAAGTATTGCTTGTCTAAAATGCTTCTTAAATAATTTCTGTCTTGTTAAAAGTATTTTTTCATTGATTTACTGTGTGTATGTATATGTCTGTGTGTGTGGGTACGCATGTGCTATGCCAGGAGTGTGGAGGTCAGAAGCCATCTTACAGGAGTCAGTTTTCTTCTTCTACCATGTGAGTTCTGGGTATTGAACTCAGGTCATCAGTCTTGCAGAACAAGACACCTATTTAGCCATCTTATTGACCCAAATAACTTACTTCTATGCATTGTTTGCCACTCTGGTTTCTTTCTCTTTTTGTTTTAGTCATTTATTAAAATTGTATAAAAAACACAGTGCGCACATAGCTATCATGTAACTTCCATCGAAATAAAGTGTAAGCCCTCTGTGTAAAGGGGCTCAACAAAGGCAAGGAATGAATCTTAAATTAGCTCCTGTCTCATAACGGTGACTACAAATCATCCTCTAGCTTTGCTATGAACTTGTGCTAAATAGTTCACATGCCTCCCAAAGGAAAGGTCATGTTTTTAAGTTTATTCCACAGTCAGGTGTGCACACTTATCTACCACATGACTGGTGGAGTATAAACAAAGGTGTTTCTATTTGATGGAAGAATCCTACTTCTTGGACATGAAGTTAAAATATTTTCTCAAGAATGTAGAAATTTTTGAAACTTGAATATGAATCTAGAGATGTGAATCCTTGATGGATTTAGGGAGTGGCGGTTTGATCCAAACAAAGGTGTTTAGGAAAAGGAGAAGTACATTGCATTCTTTTAAAGCAATGCTTTGGGCTTTCTGTCTGTTTAGTTGCAATCCCAGCACTATTCTTGCATAATAAGCATACTATGTGTAGCTGAGAATTATGATCAGTGGGAAGTGGCAGGGGGTGTCTCATACAACTAAGTCTTACCATGTTCAAATTCAGTCTTTGTCACTGGTCGTTCTTTCACAAGTGGGCTTACATCTTTATTTTGAGGGAAGGGAAATAATAATGGTAAGTTTTGTATTGAGAAAAATGTTTATTTTTATCTGATTTAGCATTTGAGTGAGGTACAGGCTTCACATCAAAAACTTATATCGTCCTTACTGACTAGGAAGGGGATTTAGAGTTTAAAGCAGCACCCCTGTAACCATGATGCTATCATGATGCTGCCATGACTAGCTTCACTCTTTCTAGGTGCCCCACTTATTTTCTTCAGTATGTGTGAATATTATCATTTGTGTCCTTGTGTGAACTGCCCCAAGATTCTGTATATAAATATCTTTCATGATGTCATACAATGTATCACCAATGCCTATAATCATTAATTAAAATATTTTCATGTAGTTATTTCCTTTTCACATAAAATATATCTTCCATTTTTTATATTTTTATAGTTGATATATATATATATATATATATATATATATATATATATATATAATTTGTCAGATCAGACCATAAATAGAGGAAAGAGAATTGGTGAATTATTCCTCTATCATTCACAAAATAATGGAAGGAAATCATGATATGAATATTCAGATACAGTCTTTATCAAAGTCTGGAATAATTCTCTTACTTGGTATACAAATGAACATCTTTATAAAGACTGAAAGGCCATAGTATTTTATCCAAGTTTATTGACAATAATCTACAAATATTTAACTCAGAGAAAGCTCAGGATTTGCTTTAATCTGTACTAGGGGTTGAGTGGCACAGTCATTCTGGAGCAAAAATGAATCAGGTTGCTTGATGGTGTAATGGTATCTCATTGTGAGGAAAATGCAACAAAGTACACATGTTTAAGAAGTCACTATGTTTCTGATTTTGAGCTCAGAGCAGACAGGAACATAGGAATGGGTGAGGAATAGAACATTATGTACAAAAAGGTATGATGGACAGTTACACAGCCTCTACCCCTTTACATGAATGAATTCTTGAGGACACTATAATGAACTAATAAAGACATTCTTCTAAAATGAAATCTGATCTTAACAAACAATCTAGAAAATTACATGAGGATAAAGATGTTAAAATGTAAAAACCTGAAGGTTATGTCCACAGTTCTGGTTCATAAAGCTATCTAAATATAAATATTGAAACATAAACTATTCCTTTGCAATCTGGCTACGTTTGAATTTCCACTTTTTGCAGGGTGGATGGTGTAGTTTCAGCAAAACTAATTAAACATTTCCATAAGCCACAGGACTGAAGGAGACTTGGAAGAATCATCTGTTGACATTGAAATATCTACCGTGTAAAGTGGAAAGCCAGATGTGCATGCAACAATGCCACCTGGCCAGCCCATCTGCTTTTATAACCTAGCAAATGGTTCTAGTGCACTGACACATTTTTTTTTCAGAAATTAGGTGACTACTGTCAACATCATAACCAACATTTTCCCCCTCAACTCCTTTGAAATGAGGTATATTCACTGTAACAGATGTTTTCCCTCTTTCTGATGAGGTTAAGCTGTGTGTATCTGGACATAGGCAGCACTTGGCTTTGGAACATTTAGTCTTCCACCAGGTTATTCCCTCAGTTTCAGGCATTGGCTTAAACTGGGCCTTTTCTTCCAACCTCAACAACATAGTATCCAAACACTATTTCTCCATTAGTCACCTGGTTCCATGCTGCAAACTGCAATTCAGATTTGGAAACAAGTGTGTATCCATGACCTTTAAGGTCTAACATGGTCTGGTAGAAAGCATATTGGAAGAGTGGTAGTCTCACCAGCTTGCTAAGTGACCTTTGACAAATTACTTGACCCTAGTGCGCTTCATATTTCTTCCCCACAGAGCATGGAGCCAATAGCATATAACTTCCTGTCCTGTCTTTAAGGTATTCCAGAAGGCTGAAATAAAATAATGTTCACATTCTTCTCTGATCCATTGATGCTGATAGCCACTCTGTCTGGGCTGGTAGAAACATGTCACTATATTGAGAATAAAAATGTTGAAAAAGGTCTTAGTAGAGATACAATTCAGGGTGTTTTTTACTTTCTAGAACAAGGACATTTCTTTCATTGATGAAGCATGATATTTTTTAAAAGAGTAGAAAGAAAATTTACAAAATCAGATCGTGATTAAAGATCTGACAACACTATTTACAAAGTCTCATCTGCATGCATACAGGCCACCAACACCTTTACCTTAGCAACTAAGGCAAAGTAAGGGATTATCGCCACTTGGTCTGGCAACTCACAGGCATTTAGTGTTCTCTACACTGATCAGTGTTCCTACTTCTTTGCAAAATGATCCAGAGCATAGGATCAGCAGTTACGAAAGACAGTGTGAGACCTTTAAGTCACTGTTATATGGAGACTGAACAACTTCAGCATATAGAATAGTTCCTATGTAGGTTTGGGCTTATGGTAACACCCCAGTATCATAGCCTTGGGCATAAATAAAGTGATCAACACTTCTGAAGGATAACACAGCTCACTGCTCTGCTTTTGATTTTGGGTCCTCCTTCCTCAATCTGACCTCTCATCCTCCTAAGTTGAAATTTGAGTTACCAACTTAAGGAACAAAGTCTTTAAATCACTACTCTCTCATATGAAAAATTATTTATGAATTCCTTAAAAGGTGCTGTGAGTGGAAGTATCTTAGCCTGATCATTTACAGAATGCTAACCCAGGTTCTTCGATGGTCTGGACACCAATGACCTGATCACCAGAAGCTAGGGAGTCTAACTTGAGCATCCCCATTCCATTCTGATTTTTTAATTTTTTAATTTTTTAATTTCCTGCCAGTGGAAAAATGGAAAATTCTCTAGACATTCAAAAATGAGTGTGCACATATGTGCATATGTATGTGTTCTTGAGAGAAATAGGGGGAGACACACATACACACACACACACACACACACACAGAGAGAGAGAGAGAGAGAGAGAGAGAGAGAGAGAGAGAGAGAGAGAGAGAGAGAGATCTCAGGCAGGTGGCTGGATGTGAATTCACATCTATGAGTTTACTCCATTTGACTTCATTTTCAATTTCTATTATGACTGCCTCTTGAGTAGATAAGTTTCTAATTACCTTTTATAGGCAAGGAATTGAGGCAAAGAGTCTGACTTATTTGTCCAGTTTCACAAATCATGTTAGTAGCTGGGCTAAATGTTTCAGTTTTATTCCAGAGCTCATATTCTTTATTTTATTGTATTTAATTATTTTGTTAGAACAGTGTTTTTTCTGTGTAACCCTGGCTATCATGGAACTCCCTAGGTAGATTAGGCAGGCCTTGAATACAGAGCTCCACCTGTCTTTGACCCCTGAGTGCTAGGACTAAAGGCACCAACATGCTTGGTCAGAATCCATATTCTTAAGTAACATGCTAAATTGAGACTGTATGGAGATTTTTTGAAAATGCCACCCAGAAGAAGTATTATATGGAAAATGATTTAAAAAGTAAGAGCAATGGCCCAGTAAGGAATTAGGACATGAGCAGAGACACAGTTTAAGAGAATACACTGCTACCTTGAAAAGAAAGAGATGATCCATTGTGAGTAATCTTGTCCATTGTAAAGGCAATTGCAAATCAGTGAGATGGGAAGGAGTTAGAAGAGACATGTCTAATTGCTAAGCCACTGTGCAGAGATCAAAGTAGTGAGATCAAAGGGATTACAGAGTGTGCCACCGTTAGATATAGGTAAGGAAGATTCCTGTCTCTGAGTTATATTCATCAAATATTACATAGATTGTGTTATGGTAGGCATGGATCCTCTATTAAGATGATTATCCTATCTAGAGTTTTCAGGGACATATATATGTTAGCAGCTGAAACTTGTCTCTGCCAGTCAAATATATATATATTCTCAGAACAAAAAGGTTGGTGATGACTGGAAATGGGTTTCCTGGTGAGTGTAACTGTGATTATGTGGAGAGAAACTGGGACTCAACAAAGACATTCTGTATAAGTATATTCATATAGCATGTAGAAGGCAAGGGCCATAATCAAGAGCATAAGGTCTCAAAAAAAAAAAAGCAACTGAGGAGTGCACACACAGAACTTATACAGAGGGGCTCAACTATCATAGAAGGAAAATGCTTCCTTTAAGTAACACATAAAGATCAATGGACATGGACAGGTGCCTAATTGAAGGTTGTTTTGATTACGAGTTCCCAAAATCTGTTTTTGGTACTTTAAGGGAAAGGAAAGAATATAGGGTTTCTTGTCATCTCTTAGCACATTGAAGAAGGAAATAGTCTTACAAGGACCTCAAAACATGAAGCATGATCTCCTTATGTTCTACCTCACTCTTAAAGTCTCTGAGCCACTCATTTCTATTCTCCTTGGAACCTGTGCTGAAATGCCACTGCCTTACCATGCCCACAAATGGCCCCTGAATTTGTACATGGCAATTCAAATTCAGAGACATCATCAGAGACTGCTCAAGGTCTCTGAAACCAAAGTTTTCATTTTCAGAAGAAAGTATCCCAGTGATCCAAGTTGAGATGATGTGTAGGTAAATCTTCCATGTTCAGCTTAGTCAGGCCCATGAGACTGCATGCTAGCAGCTGAAACTTGTCTCTGCCAGTCAAACACAGAAATACTCATCTCAGCAACTCAGAGAAATTTTTTAGTGAAAGAAAAGAAAACAAACATGCTAGCTTACATTTCTTTAAGGAAGGGGGTGTTTTGCTAAGTGTGGTCGTGCAATGTTATAGAAGTTTTAATGAGTAAAGATGGTTGAGAAAGGTTTTCATCAGAAAGCAAGGGTGATTTCTATGGGAACCTAAGAAATGTCAGAAGGACATCAAGTTTCCAGCTAAGATTAAGGTTTCTTTCCTGGTGTCAGTCCAAACTCTTGCTGGCCTAGAAATTCTTGGATGTTGGCTAGGAAACATGTAGACAAATTCAGGGCTAAAACTCAAGGGTGTTGTATAATTTGATCAAGTTTTTATACAAGTAGCAAATAGTATAATGAAATATCAATAGTTAGCAGCTGGGAAGATAGCATAATCAATAAAGTACTTTCTAACAAGCATAAAGACCCAAGTTCAATCTTCAGCATGGACATGAAGAAAGAAGGGATACCTGCACATGCTTGAAATTCCAGAGCTGTAGAAGTGTAGACAGGAGATTTCAAATGCTTAGTATTTGTCAGCCTAGACTAATTGGCGATTCCCAGTTCCCAGTGAAGACTCTGTCTCAAAAATCCAAGATGGAAGATAGAGACATGACTCAGTCAGTGTGATGCCTTCTGAGCAAGCATAAGAACCTGAATCTGGACTGCCAGTACCCATGTAAAAACCAAGATACTGAAGTTTGTGTCTGTAATCCCAGCATTAACAGGGCACGGGCATGCAAATCCTTGAAATTCATTGGCCAGACAGGCTAATCAAATTAATGAGCTCAAGATTCAGTCAGAAGTACTGTCTTAAAAATCTAAGGTGAGCAGCAGTCAATGAAGACACCCAGTAACAATTTCTGACTTCCACTACAAATACAAACATGCATTTGTTTTTCATATGCACTGGTATATACATATGCTGTGCATACACAGTCATAAACATATCCATATACCACACACACACACACACACACACACACACACACACACACACACACACACACACACAACCCAGAAATAAAAGCTGAGTGGCTGGATTCTAAGAAAAACACCCAAATATGACTTCCGGCTGAAACTTTCAGGGCACATGTATGCATGTGCACTCTTGTACACCTAGACATGAACACACATAACTGTACACACCTACACACAGAGAGACGTCTAGTAGCTGAAGGAATGGAATTTTGTGAGGCTGATCAGAGAGTAAGAAGGGAGCAGGAAGAAATGGAAGGAGAAAGAAAGAGGAGTGAGGACAGAAGCCAGAGGGGAACAAGATGACAGGAGCAAAGAAAGGAGGAAGAGGTGTTGAGTGAAATATTTTGATGAGGCCAATGTGAAAGGTAAGGACAGACACAGATTGGTTGGAGTGAAACTGTTAGAGAGTGAATCATTTGGGTTCACATCTCTTAGGATGTTGAAGAATTCTTGGCAATGTTTGTTCCAAGACAAGATAATGCATGCAGGTAGCTGACAGCAATAGAGGTGGGATATACTGCTACTAAGGCCAGCAAATTACAGGAAAATATTGTGGGACAGAATGATCATCTAGAATTGTAAGACTGAGTGAGAGAGATATAGAGAGCAGATATTAGATCCATAGCCGTTAATGTCTGCCCATGAAGCCAGAAGATGAGAGTAGCCCTGTTAGAGAGGGAGGGGCAGCCTGAAGTGGAGGGAGATAGCTGCCCTCAAGTGGAGAAGCTGCTCTGAAGTGGAGGGAGAAACAGCCCTGACGTGGTGGAGAAGCTGTCCTCAAGTAGAGGGAGAAGTGACACCGGAGTCTGAACCAGATATCCCATTTCAATTAGTGAAATGGAGTGATGCCTCTGAAGGCAAAGGAGTGGAATTCTACTGTTCTTTATTTGCCTAAAAAGTATAGGATTTGGGGTATTAATCAATATCCAATTCAAAAGTCAACAGCAAAAGCAACATCATTCAATGATTCAAGTTTTAGTTGCTCTATCTTTTTTGGGGTGTGTGGGGTGAGGCAGGGTTTCTTTGTGGCTTTGGAGGCTGTCCTGGAAATAGCTCTTGTAGACCAGGCTCACCTTGAACTCACAAAGATCCACCTGCCTCTGCCTCACAAGTGCTGAGATTAAAGGCCTGTGCCACCACCACCCAGCCTAGTTGCTGTATCTTAAGAGACCTAAAGTTTAGATTAGTTGGGAATGTCTTTGCCATGAAATTTGTGTATCTGTTTCAGTGGGAATTTGAGTATAACAGAAAACTATTGAGTCATCGTTTCAGAGTAGAACATTCAAATTAAAAGCTGGAAACTATACTGAGACCTAGAATAGCCCTTTACTACAGCATTATGTTATAAACATGTTTATCCCAGACAAAAAGAACTAAAGCCCTGTAACATTGGCATAAATAAAGTTACAGACTGAGTAATGAGAAGTCCTAGATTTGAAGGACAGTTGGATCCTTGCTTCTACTCTGGTTTCCTTTCTGCTGCTGTGGGGAAAAATACTGACAAAAAGTAATTTGGGGAAGAAAGGATTTATTTCATTTTACACTTCCCAGTACAACATTGAATGAAGTCAAAACAGGAAGATTTTGAATGTAACACTGCATGCTGTTCCATCCAGCATTGCTTCTGACCTAGGAACTAGTCCCAAACCAAAGAATTACAACAGCAGTCATGGAGGATGTTTCTTGCTTGCTAGCTCATTCTTAGCTAGCTTTCTTCTGCATCACATCTGCCTTGAGATGGTTCAGCCCATGGTGTGGTGGAGCCTCCTATAGCAGTTAGTACTTGCGACAGTTCTCCCACAGGCCATTCTGCTCAAAGCTGTTACTCAGTCAAGGCTTCCCTCTCACACAGATCTAGTGTGTGTCAAGTTGACAAAAGACACTATACCACTGGCAAATATCCAATAACTTTTACTTTTGAAAGGGTCTTGTTTTGGGCAGTAAACAGTGTATGCTTCCCACTAAACCCAAAAGGCTTAGCTCTTCCTATTGCTCCCACCTATGGCAACTCTACTTGCACTCAACCAGTCAGTGAGAATCCATCAGGATTCAGTGACAGAGTCCAGGAGTCTACATGTATCTGGGATAGTCAGGTTAGTTTTCAGAAAAAAAATAGAAAACTTAAGTTAGAAGGAATGAAAATATGTAACCCTACCTTTTCACATTGGTGCAATTTCAACACAATATTTTATTGATCATATGAAATGCACTTTCAGTTAGTTTTTACTACCTAGTTACCTAGAGTAACATAATCCTAATAAAGTATTTCTAAAAGGACAATGTTACCACCTTAACATTTTTTTCCACTTTGAAAATCATTCTTTGACTTTAATGTTTATTCTAAATTTTGAACTTTTCATTTACCAATGAACACCGGATTTCTGTTGTCCTTGGCAATTCAATAGTCTTATAACTTTTAAATTTATCATGTCCTACTAAAAATACTACACACTTCCCTTGTATTCTATGCTTTGCTTTATATGGTATGCTGACTACGTTCTTGAAGGCATAACTCAGGATAACAAACTCTCAGAGATCGTATTTGAGAAATACTTATTGGGTTCTTCAGATTAAAGGGCTAACTTAGTGATTTTATGTGATGATGGAGGATTTTGTATCAAGTACTAAAAAAAAATACTGCTTCCCCCAAACAAGAGAATCAACAATGTGCAAGAGGAACCATTTGGATAAAGCAACTTTAAGCTATGGAAATTAATATAAAGCCTCAAAATTTCCCACATAGATATGAGTAAACTGATACTGACTAGTACAAGGGAACTAATAGGTTTTTAGAAATACAAGTGCCTTTCTTCTTCGGAGCTTCATCCACAGCCATCCAGCAGAGGGCTCCACAAGACTGGAGGATATTTTGCTCCACAGCTCTGATGAGGTTCAAGTGAAGCCATCTTATGATTATATACAAGACAATAAACAGTGTTTTGAAAGTCAGCCGTAGTATTTTCCACAATGCCTTACATTAGAATGAGAGTAAAAATTACACACACACACACACACACATACCCCCCCCACACAGAGAGAGAGAGAGAGAGAGAGAGAGAGAGAGAGAGACAGAGAGAGAGAGAGAGAGAGAGAGAGAGAGAGAGAGAGAGAGGGAGAGAGGGAGAGAGAGAGAGAGGTCCAGTACTGGCTGTGCCTGGTCCCTGGTCTAACACTCTGAGCATATGTAAACTAGCCAGCTTCCCAGACTGCTGTCTGGTGATACAAAGCAATCCAGTGTCTGAGCTGCGGGACACATGTGGACAATAGAAGCTGTTTCCTTGACAACCACTCTGTGAAAGCTCTTGGAACATCTCCTCCCCAGGAGTTAATTTGTTTCAGATGGGGAAAGGTGATTACTTCTAAGAAAGAAAAAGAGAGACAGAAAGAAAGAAGCTCATGGGGTTTTCTTTTCCTATCATCACTGAATATCTGCCCCCCCCCACCATTTCAAAATGTAGGGAAGATGGTAGCAGCCCTGGTAAATATTCACGTCATGGTCTGCATCAAGACTAACTCCACAATACGTTTTATCTTCACATGAAAGGAGGAGCAGTGCTGGGGGGTGGGGGGCAGTTGGAAAATTTCTTGGTTAGCACAAATGCATTCAAAATCTGTTGCCTATCTCTCCCAATTCAGTGGGAAATGTTTCCAAGACCCCACTTTTCAGTGATGATCACTATAATGTGCACATGTCTATCATATGGATAGAATTACCCAGAAAAGATAATAAGCTGTCTTGTATTAAAGATTGCATTTCTGATCTGCTGATTGGAAGTTGCTTTCCAGTTATAATCTTGCAAATCTTCTCTCTTGCTTGCCTTCCTTCTTTGTACTTTTCACCTTGGATTAAGAGCTGTGCTATATTCATGAACTGGGTATTTTCTCCATTCTGGAAACATGGAAGCCTCTCTTAGCTGACTAGTTAGACACTGGCATTGCAGACCACCATTGAGTTAAGGTTTGGACTTGCAGAAATGCATTTCTGAGCCCATGAGTAGAAAAAACCCAGGGCATACAGGTCCTTTTCATTATTGTCTTGATGAACAAAGTGAACCTTATAAAATGATAAGGATTCAGTTTTGATGTGAATCATTTCAGCCCAGAAGTTTACCAAGAACAGAGGCAAGAATACATTTTATGGAGCTGCTTAGCATAATATAGTAAAATATAAGTGAAATTAAAGTCAAAGCCAGAGCCAAGAAGATGGCCTAGTGGCAGAGTACTTGCCTAGCATGTGCATGGCCTTGTATTGTATTCCCATTCAAGCCAAATGTAAATAAAAGGGAAAATAGAATCCAAATGTTTCCACAATAACTTCATGCTGAAAGTCAGCCTTTACTTGGAAAGATGGAGTTGATGTTATCTGATTTTTTTTCTTGAATATTTAGGAATGTAAGTCCTCATTTTGCTGTACTTTGTAAATGTCCAAAGAAAAAGAGAGAGGTAGTTTAAAGAAGCCATTCCTTGCTGTTCAACTGCATTCTTACTGTTTTACAATAAATCTTTCCACCAAAAGCCGCCAAGCCCCACTGCCATGTGTGTGCTTTACACCAACCACCTGCCCGAGTTAGGGCCCAAATTAACACACAGAAACTTGAATTAGGTTCAAATGCTGCTTGGCCAATGACTAGGATTCCTCATCTGTTAGCGTAGTCTTGATTATCATAAACCTATATATTTCATAATACTTATCTTATAGAGGATGCCTTTAGCCGGCACCCTCTGTTGCCAGTGGCTCACATCCCACCGCTGGAGGATGTGAAGGGGAAAGGGGACACTTCTTGTTTCTCCTTGCTTAAATATGAGTCTCCTTGCTATATCACTTCCTGCCTGGATCACTACTTCTCTACTACATTTCCCAGAATCCCCTTTGACTCCTAGTCCTGTCTAACTTGCTGTCTCATTGGCCAAACAGTATTTTATTCAATAATCAATAAGATGAACATACAAAGTACATTCCCCATCATTACTGTAAGATTTTTTTCTTTGGTTTTTCGAGACAGGGTTTCTCTGTGTAGCTTTGGAGCCTATCCTGTCACTCACTCTGGAGACCAGCCTGGCCTCAAACTCACAGAGATCTGCCTGCCTCTGCCTCCTGAGTGCTGGGATTAAAAGCGGGCACCACCAACGCTCAGCCAAGATTCTTAAAGGATTTTCATCAGAGAAAAATGAATCTTAGGGCTGCTGCTTAACAGGAAATCTGAAAGTCTTAAAGTTCTTGTGAAACACCTAAACAAACATACATAGGAGATGATCTGGGTAACTTATTAAGGACATTAAATAACAAAAAATTCGGAGAGTTACAGTACACTAGTCTTACCGGCATCTGACTGTGTGGGACTTGAGAGGTGAAGGCAGAAGGAGTAGGGGTTCATTACCATTCTCCGATACATAGCAAATTAAAGGCCAACCTGGGCTACTGCACACCATCTCTCAAAGAAACCTAAAGAAAAACTAAAACAAATGGTTAATAGTCATCAATAAAGCAGCAATGTGCTGTTCTGTACCTTTCTTATGATGATTGTAGACTTTTGTTTTGTAATAGCATCAAGTTTCATAGAAAAGCCTCTGGGTCACCACAATATAATGACACACTGACATGTGTACAGAAAAACAGTGCTCCAGAAGCAGAATTCTATTTGCCTCTCCCTTTCCTGGTTATGTTGACTGGTTTTACAGACAGATATACGCGCATCATCATAGCAACAATAATGACTGAGCATGACTGTACATAATTAAAGGGAATACCTATGTCATCTAATATCTTATATATTTTTACATATATAGTATATGGACTATAAAACACTTTAAAGGTTAAAATTCTAGGATTTTCATTTTCTGAAAAAAAATATGTAAACTCTACTGCAAAATGCTTTATGCTGTGCACATCAGGTAATACTTTGGTTGTTGATTTGCTTTCCTTTACTCCAAAACAAACTAAACTGAGCAAGCACAAGTAAACAAGTTTCAAATAACAACAATTATTTTCTTCCTAGTCTTTTACTTACTTCCTTTAAAAATCCTAAGATAGCCATGGACAATAATATGCTCAAGTTATAAATATATCCTGTTTATATTGTAAGAATCATTATTATTAACATGAAATTAACAGCTTTGTTCTGTTTAATACAAATTATTAATAATTTTCCCCAATGGTAGTAACAATCAGTATGCTTGTGCAATTGTTGTTGATGTGACTGCAATATCCAAGGTACAATATTGTCTCACAAGTTATGCAGAATTGCCAGAAATTAATTCACCATCTGTTGTTTAAATGAAATAGTGTTCAAAACACACACAGCATCTGCAAACTTCAAAAGTGTATTTTCCCCATAAGTAGAACTCTAACATTGGATCCAGGAAATAGAGAAAGAAAGAAGAAAGAAAGGAAGAGAGAAAGAAAGAAAGAAAGAAAGAAAGAAAGAAAGAAAGAAAGAAAGAGAAAGGAGAAAACCACAAGGTCCTTGGAATCCCTCTGAGAATGAGTTAGAATCCAGATCCTCCTAAATTTAATTCCTTTTAATGTTGTGCATTAGATATTTAGTTGATCTTGTTTCCCAAAAGATAGAAGTTTTTGTTTCATAATTCATTCTCAGTTTGGCCTGTAATAAGAGAATTTACCTCCACATTCCTGGCAAGAAACATTTCTTTGCTGAAAGAAATGTCTACCTCTTAACTGAATATTTGGCTCAAGATCAGGGAAAAATAAGCTCAGATTTCTTTCACACGTGATGTCCTTTTTCATGTGAGCCTTGTGCAGAATTGTCTTTATTCTTCATTCTGTCAGCTGGAATATAATAAATTATGCCAGTTTCTGTTGATCTATACCAGTAGGAATTCTCCACGTAGCCCCCAAATAATGTATCTTTCAACTTATTGAAATCTAGCTGTTTGAGAATTCATTCACCTCAAACAAAGAATGTGCATTGTGCCTTCCTCACTTCCTAAGAGGCCCAGTGTTTGAGTGCAATGTTTAATTTTCCAGGCTTCCTGCTACCAGCAACTCTGGCTCTTTGGATTGTTGCTGACTCTCCAGGTTTGGTCTCCTCTTTTGCCTTCTCAGACTGCACAGTTCCTGCTTCCAGTTTTCAAACTGTTGCTGTTTTGTTTATAAGAATGATTTTCCTACCTGCTCTCCTTCCTTTCCCAACACCCACTTCAACAGCCTGGGCAAAAGGAAGTGGCAAGGAAAAAGGATGGAGATAGAGAGCTCTGTTTATAGAGTACAGTTGCATGAAGAGAGTACAGTATACCAGCCAGCTCAATAGTAAACCTTTACTAAGAGAGTATACAAATGATAAATAACTACTTAAGTATATAAAAATGATACTCTGATTTATGAATTAGATGGAAATACATCATTTTAATCTTGTTATTGAAGGCAGGGTTTAACTGAGTCCACTGGACCCAAGATAAATGATAATTAGTTATTTATTAGGGAAGTACTTACACAAATAATAGTAAATAACCACCTCAGTCTTCCTGCTCCAGAAGATTCAGTCTCTACCCTTCTGATGCTCTCACCAAAATGCAAAAACACTATCCAGCCCCTCCTCTACCTTATAAGGGGTCACGTCTGAACATCTAAAGCCATGTCCATAGGGTGTGGCCCACCACCACCAGTTCACTGGCAAAACAAGATGCCACTACATTTCCAATTTTTGTCTAAATAAGTGGGTTTTAAGCATGACACAAAAACTATATACAATGATAACAAATATCAAGTATAGTCCTGGAGAAGGAAAGGTTAAAAAAACATACACAGATTTAGATCTACAATAAGCAACACTGGGGCAACCAATTTTGGCTAAGGCCTAGAGTATCTCAAAGACATCTCAGAAGCAGGAAAATTTGAAAGACTGTCCTACCCTGACTTGGAAAAGTTCAGCAGTCTCTTTATGTTTACCTCCTGCTAGCCCTATTAGGACAGTGTGTCCAAAGTCAGCAGTTGAGTTTGGGGAAGTTCTTTGTTAAAAAAGCCAGTATAGCCAAGAAGAAAACAAACTTCAAATGGAGTGTCATTGGTGCCTATCATACACTTGGGAATAGTTTGGTGCTGTCAAGAGCAATTGTGTCTCATATCAATGGAGTTCTAAATTATTAAAACATTTAAATACCATATTCTGTAGGTCTTTGAGGTGTTTTAAGATCAAATATCTATGTTGGGTATATCTCTGAGCATATAAAGAACCTAACATCATTAGGTATAAGAAGCACTGGAACTATAATCTGTGATTCTCATATATTGCTTGCTGACTGAAGTTTCCAAAATAAAATTTAAAAAATCTTTAAGCAGATGTGCAGCATAAGCACAAAGTCCCCAAAATTGTAACTATATACATATATATGTAAATCTCTATGTCAGTGGTACAGCTGAAATAACTTGACCAGAGGTAGAACTGTATAGAACAATGTGATAAAAGTATCCTAAACTGCATCACTATATAAAATAGCTTAAGCATATGTAGAGACATACATGCATGCAATTTGGTAAAGACAATTTTACATTTGAGCACAAAATCATTGTAAATAGAAAGAAGAGCCTAAAAAGTATGATAAATATAATTTCAAGTTCAAAACAATATACAAATTATCCAAGACAGGAATACAAAATTAATTTGATTTAAGTTTCAATATACAAGAATCTCTAAGAAGGTAAGTTATCTATAGCTAATAGCTTCTAAAATACTTCACAAGAAGATATAATAACCTACCTATATCCTATCCCATCTACCCCCTTTATACTTTTCTAAAAGAGATTCCTGAATGTGTATATCATATTCCATTCCCAACCCTACACAACTTAAAGCCAACACTTTACAGATGACAATTTCCATATTCTAGGGGAAAAAACAAAATATCATCTAAGTCAACCATAGGGAAAGGAGGTGTTGTTTTCTGAGAATTCCAGCTGTCATGGAGAAGAAAAGCTGTAGATACAAAAGCAAAACCCCTTCCCCAACTTAGCATACATCCTGGTTTCCATTCTGAGGTCAACACATCCTTGAAGTACACCAGCTGATTTAGCAAGGAAGTTTTTTCCATTGTGCAAAGTCTTTCTGTGTCTATTGTTTCTTTTTCATTAGCATTAAGAAAATTTAAGGTTAGTAAAGTATTATGCAATCTGTTTTGGGGGATCTTGTTTCCTCCTGCCTGTTTATAGAACAGTTCCTTTAAGGTGTGATTAGCTCTTTCAACAACTGCTTATCCTATAGAGTTGTGTGGTATACCTGTAATATACTTTATGTTATAATATTTAAAAAAACTGTTTTAATGTACTGGAGACATAGCTGGAGCATTGTCAGTTTTTATTTGTGTAGATATACCCATAATAGCCAATACTTCTAATTGGTATGAAAATTTAAAAATAACTACAATGAAGAAAGGTATAACTCACTCTGTATACCAGAATGTCCTCAAACACAGAGATCTACCTGCCTCTGCCTCTGGAGGGCTGGGATTAAAGTTGGAGACACCAACTCCCACCTAAACCAAGTATTATTAAGGTTAAACATTTGGCCCCAAATGGTCTGCTCTCTTATTCAAGGCCCAAATAACCCAGAGTGGAAGTCAGCTTTGTGCACCTCAGCAACAATTACAAAACTCTAAGGCTTTGGACACTCATCTCTTCATACAATTATTTGGCTCACTTCATGTCTTTTCACATATAACAAAAATATACCCTTTTCTCTTTCTTCTCTTTCCATTTCTCTCCTTCTTTTAGGTACAGAGTTCTCAAGCTTTCCTGACTTGCTTTTTAGTCTCTTTGACTCTAGTGAACTACCTTCAAATACCCTTGTGAATGCCCTTTTAAACTATTTTATCAATATAATACCATGAACATGCAAAAGGGCCCTGTGTCCTCTAGTGGTAGAAGAATAGGGAGGATATTTGAAACAAAAATGATGGGAATCATTAAGAGTAATGGAGGAAAATAGAGGGAGTGAATATGGGCAAAGTGCAAGTATGTGTGTGTGTGTATCCTAATGAAACAAATTTTTTACATTAACTAAAAATTAGTAAAATAAATAAATAAGCCAACAGAAAATGTGTAAAGTTAAAAAATGTTTATAGGGATCTCCACAGGTAGCTTTGGCCAAAAACTCAACTAAATGTGTGGTGATATAATATTTATGACTTATTAAAGCTTGCCTGAGGATTCAGAAAACAAAGTCAGCCACAAGCCATAGAAAACAGGCTGGCACCTTTAATGCCAGCAGCCAGAAGCTAGGAGGTGGTGGTATACAACTTTAATCATGGGACTCAGGATTAATAGGTAGATGTATCTCTGTGAGTCTGAGGCCACCCATATCTAAACAGGATTGATCCAGTCCTAAAGAGAAACAGCTCACACAAAGATGATCTCAGCACCTGGGATCACACTCCTTTAATCTCTGCAGTAGGAGGGTATATAAGATAGGAGCAGGGTGTTCAGTAGTCAGTATAGAGCATTCATTGTTCAACCATGTTGAACATCCCAGCCTTTCAGAGATAAGAGCTCTCTGGTAGCTTGACTGCTTTGCTTCCCTGATCTTCAGGTTGAACCCCAATATCCATCCCTGGGTCTTTAAGCTATCATGCTACACAAATGCAGTCCCACCACAGGAAGCCTTGCCTGACTACCAAAGATGGACAGTTCAGACTCTCTATCCAAAGTTTACTATTTGAAAACTGACAGTGGGACCCCTGTGTATATGCTTTTAGATTTTTGCTTTTGCAGAACTCATAAGAATGGGAGTGAGTATGTCTTTGACTCTTTTGCGAGCTCTTGGGACTATTTTCCTCCTGCTGGATTGACTTGTCAAGCCTCGATATGAGGACTTCTGCCTTGTCTTATTGTATCTTGTTTTTCCCTATTTTACTGTCCTGTCTTGGAAGCCTGGTCTTTACTGGAAATGTAGTGGGAGTGGATCTGCAGGAGATGCTAAGTGTGTATGTGTGTGTGTGTGGGGGGGGGTTGGCTGGGAAGAGTGGAAAGAAGGAAAACCATGGTCTGAATGAATCTATTTTCAATTCACAAAAAGACAAAAAGGATTGTTGATAGAAAACAGGATGAAATAAGTCTACAAATTTAATATTATCATAACTAAATATTTAAAGTTGGATCATCCCTGTATATTATTTATGCAATTTCTGTGCTCGGCATGGCTGTAATTTGACTGCTCTCACATTTGTAATGTGATTATTATATCATGCATTGCTATACAGTATCTCTATTTTCTTGACCTATTAAAATTCACTCCTTGGGGAGTTTTAAGAGTCTTTAGAGCATCATATGTAGAAGCTTCTAAGCAGTATTTATTTGAGATGTTATATTATCTATTAATATTCTATCTTAAGAATCAGAAATGGCCAGGCAGTGGTGGCTCATGCCTTTAATCCCAGCACATGGGAGGCAGAGGTAGGCAGATCTCCATGAACTTAAGGACAGCCTGGTATATAGAGCAAATTCTAGGACAGCCAGAGCTACACAGACAGACCCTGTCTCAAAATAACCAAACGAAAACAAAACAACAACAAAAACCCCAAAAATCATAAATGTTCACAAATTTTTCAGTCATCAAAACTAATGCAGATTACACTGAATCTTCATGGTAGTTTAAAATTTAATTATGTATAAAAGGGATTTACATCTTTCTGTTTGAGTTTTATTAACTCTATTTGCTGTAAATCATTCAGACTATATTATTTTAGAATTTAGTAGAAAGGTAAAACATGGCTCTAAAAACTGTTTTTGGTATAGATGTGTGATACCAGTCAAGGCCCCCTTCATTCTAGGCAAGTACTCTATAACTAAACTATATTCTTAGCCCCAAGATTCTTTTTTTTATTTAAATTAGAAACAAGATTGTTTTACATGTCAATTCCTGTTCCCTCTCCCTCCTCTCCTCCCCTGCCTCCCACTAACACCCTACCTATCCAATACCATTTCTGCTAGCCAAGGAGAGTGGGGCCTTCCATGGGGGCTCTTCAGCATCTGGCATATCCTTTGGGAAAGGGCCTAGGCCCTCCCCAATGTGTCTAGGCTGAGGGAGTATCACTCTATGTGAAATGGGATCCCAAAGTCCATTCCTACGCTAAGGATAACTACTGATATACTACAAGAGGCCCCATATATTTCTGAGGCCTCCTCACTGACACCCACATTAATAGGGTCTGAATCAGTTACATGCTGGTTTCCCAGGGATTAGTCTTGGGGCCAAGGGCTCCCTCTTGTTCAGGTTAGCTGTTTCTGTGAGTTTCACTAGCGTGGTCTTGACCGCTTTGCTCATCACTCCTCCTACTTTGCAACTGGATTCAAGTTCAGTTCAGTTTTTCACTGTGGGTATCTGCTTCTTTTTCCATCAGCTGCTGGATGAAGGGTCTAGGGTGGCATATAAGTTAGTTATGAAAATTGTTTTCAGGGGAGAGCATTAAAGGTAGCCAATCCATTGTTCCTTAGATGGTTAGTTGGTATCATCTTTGTAGATCTCTGGATATTTCCCTAGTGCCTGATTTCACTTTAAACCTATACTGGCTCCCTCTTTGATGGTATCTCTTATTTTGCTCCCCTCTATTCCTCCCCCCCACACAACCTTCTTGCTCCATTATGTCCTCCTCACCCCTCTGCTTCTCCCCTTCTCATTATCCTAGTTCCCTCTCCCCTACCTCATACCCCCAACTTGCTCAGGAGATCTTGTCCCTTTCCCCTTCTCCAGGGGACCATGTATGTCACTTTTAGAGTCCTACTTGTTGCCTAGATTCTCTGGTGGTGTGGATTATAGTATGGTTTGTCTTTATGTGACTGGGTTACCTCTCTCGGTATGGTTTCTTATAGTTCTAGCCATTTGCCTGTGAATTTCAATATTCCATTGTTGTTGTTGTTGTTGTTTTCTCCACTGAGTAGTACTCCATTGTGTAAATGTACTACATTTTCTGTATCCATTCTTCAGTTGAGGGGGAACCTAGGTTGCTTCCAGGTTCTGGAAGGGAAGGGGGAGAACTGGAATTGGTATGTAAAATGAAAGAAAACTTAAATAAATTTTAAAAATTAAAAATGTATGGATAAAGGGGTTTACTCCTGGCTCTCTGTGTCATACTTCAGCTTCCATGATTAGATTTTTTTCTTTTCTTCCTTTTTTTATCTTTTTCTCTAAAATTTTATTTGTTTTATTTGGGGAGGGAATGAGTGGGATTGGTAAGATTGATGTGAAAGACAAAAAGAACAAATAAAAAGAAAGTTAAAAAATTAAGTGTTTTATTTATATTTTGGTTATCTTCTGTGGATAAAGGATAAAGCTTTTCTAAGACATACAGAAAATCATCCATAAAGGAATATAGTAGGTTGTAAACATTTTTAAAGCAAAAGTACTCGATATCCTTAGCCATCAGGGAAATGCAAATCAAACAACTCTGAGATACTATCTTGTTCCTGTCAGATTGGCTAAAATCAAAAACAACAATGACAGTTTATGCTGGAGAGGATATGGAGAAAGGGGAACATTCCTCCACTGCATGTGGGACTGCAAACTCAAACAGCCACTTCAGAAATCAGAATGGTGGTTCCTCAGGAAAATGGGAATCAGTCTATCACAAAATTCAGCAATTCCACACTTAAGCACATACCCAAAAGATACACATTTTTATAACAAGGAAATCTGTTCAACTATGTTCATAGCAGCATTATTTGTAATAGCCATAACCTGGAAGCAACCTAGATGCCTCTCAACTGAAGAATGGATGAAGAAAATGTGGTACATTTACACAATGGGAGTACTACTCAGTGGAAAAAAAAGATTGGAATCTTGAAATTTCCAGAAAAATGGATGGAAATAGAAGAAACCATCCTGAGTTATTGTAACCCAGTCACAAAAAGACAAACATGGTATGTACTCACTCATATACAGATTTTTGACAAAGAGCAAAGGAGTACCTGCCTACAATCCATATCACCAGAGAAGCTAGGAAAAAGGAGGACCCTAAGAGAGATATACATGGTCCCCTGGAGAAGAGGAAAGTAACAAGATCTCCCGAGCTAATTGGGAGCATGGGAGGAGGTGAGAGGGAGTTAGGAGAAAGAGAAGGGGAGAAGAGAAGGGGAGAGGAAGACTTGAGGGAGCAGGAAGATTGAGTCAGGGGAAGAATAGAGGAGAGCAAGAAAAGAGATACCATAGTAGAGGGAGCCATTATAAGTTTAAAGAGAAATCTGGCACTAGGGAAATGTCCAGAGATCTACAAGGATGACCCCAACTAACAATCTAAGCAATAGTGGAGAGGCTACCTTAAATGCCCTTTCCTGACAATGCGATCATGACTAACTTATATGCCATCCTAGAGCATTCATCCAGTAGTTGATGGAAGCAAAACCAGACACCCAGAGCTAAACACTGAACTGAACCGCTGATATCCAGTTGCAGAGAGTGAGGAGTGATGAGCAAAGAGGTCAAGACCAGGCTAGAGAAACCCACAGAAACAGCTGACCCAAAGAAGGAGGAGCTCATGGACCCCAGACTGATAGCTGGGAAACCCGCATAGGACTGATCCAGACCCCCTGAACCTGGGTATCAGTTACAAGGCCTGGGCAATCTAAGGGACCTCTGGTAGTGAGAGGCCATAGAGGGATACTGTCTCAGCCTAGACACACATTGGAGGGTCTAGGCCCTGCTCCAAATGATATGACAGACTATGAATATCGGCAAGGAAGGCTTTACCCTTCCTGGGTAGCAGAAAGTGGATAGGATAGGGTGTAGGTGAGGGGGCAAGGGAGGAGCAAAGGGAGAGGGAACTGGAATTGACATGTAAAACAAGCTTATGTCTAATTTAAATAAAAAAATCACAAAAAAGAACATGGCCTCGAAATTAAAAAAAAAAAGATGAAAAGAAATCAAAATTTAGAAAAAGAAAACGTATTAAATATAGACAGAAGTTTCTGTCCTGCCTGTTCCTTTTCTCAGTGAGGCATTCTCATCTTGCTTCCTTTGCATCTGGCTGACAAGTGTGTCTCTGCCTTTTCTCTTCCCATATTTCTCCTAGTCTGGTCATCCTACCTACCTGGCTACTAGCCAATCAGCATTTCATTAAACCAATATGAGTAACAAAACTTTACAGTGAACAAGAGCATTACCCCCCACATCAATTAAAATGTTATGGGAGAAAAATATTTACAAATACATAAGAAAGAGCATCAATAAGTTGACATTATTCTATTTTTTAATGTCTAAAACCCTCAATAGGAAATGTACAAAATATCTGCTGAGATGTAGGCAAAAGAAATAACCCACACATTAAAAAAAAGGTTGGGGATGATAATACAGGAGACATGAAAGTGGCAAGGTACCTATAGGAAACTGAAAGTTACAAGTCTAGGAGAAGGTGAGCCAGAAAGTATGACAGAAGGATGGAGGAAGAAGGAAGTGGAGTCAGTTGGAGAGGAGATCCAACCAAAACCAAGAGTGTATAAAAGGCCAAACTGAAACTAGTTATGTTGAATGCTAATTAAAAAATAAATATTATACAATGATTGGAAAATCAACCAGGAAGTAAGGGAAATCCAGATGGGATACAAATAGCACAAAAATAGCAAAAATAAAATCAACAAAAAATCAATAAAATACTCAGAGTAAAGGAAATAGCATCCAAGGACTGTAGTCTTCAACTCTTTCACCACCATGGAAAATACTGAACATAGACTTAAAGGTGGGTGGGTGGAACAGTCTGTGGTCAGAGGGCTTCGTCATTTCCAAGCCTGTTTGGGAGGAGATATCATAATAAAAGGGTAAAGCAAAAGGAATAACAACTCCTTTCATGGTAGCCAGGATGCAGAGAAGAGCAAGAGCCAAAAGTAATGAACCTGTTTTTCCCAATTAGTTGCCACCTTCCATATTTTAGACACCTTTAATAGTCTACTGAAACTTTTAGTCCACATATGAATCCATTAATAAAGGCAGAGCTTTGCTGATGAAGTCACTTCCTAAAAGACCCACATTGACATATTGCTTACTCAGGCCTTTAGAGCAGGATAAAATGGAACAGGGTGATAGGGGTACTTCATATATCAGTTATAGCCATCACTAACCTAAATAACTTTGGAAAATAGTGTTTTATTAAATATAGTAAGACCATCTAAAACCTATAACAATAATGTTCTACAGTTAATAAATTTTGGGGGGTATGCTTAATAATTTTAAAAGTATTTTATGCAGATTGTAGTATCACACAAACAAGAAAGGACTTTATAGGTAATGAGAGCCAGACATCATCTGTGAAGAAAGAAGGTAAAATCGGCTAGAATAGAAGCCAATCAATGTTAATGCCAGATAGAGATTTAAGGAAGTACTACAAACTTGTGGCTTTTGATATATAGATTCTTTTGTGGGAGTACAGTATCATATACTATAATAAAACATAAATATATAAACTGATAGCAATATATATATATATATATATATATATATATATATATATATCTGTGAAAATACAGGCATACATACACTGGATCTGTCCAATAGGAAGAACTATCAGCAATGATATCCCATAGTTGTGAGCACACCTGGCATTCAGATCTTAGCTTCTAAATTTCCTTCAACAATATAAGATATTAGGGACTTCAGTTAAGTGGTTTGTTCCATTTTTGGGTCAGAAATGTTTCAGGAAAAAAAAAGTGCTCAAAATATTGTTTGTGCAGACAAGTATCATCAGTGGGTTTTACATTTTGTGTACAAAGGAGCAAGAAAAAGAATTATTTGTATATTCCCTGTAATAGTTATCAGGGAAAATGCTCACTATAAATTGCAAAGTCTTAGAGTATGCCAAGTGATGGTTTTTAAATTGCCATTAATGTGTCCTTTTGGCATCATGCGACCATCTATGAAATACTAAAAAAG
Organism: Cricetulus griseus; assembly: GCF_003668045.3. Classification (NCBI taxonomy): domain Eukaryota; kingdom Metazoa; phylum Chordata; class Mammalia; order Rodentia; family Cricetidae; genus Cricetulus; species Cricetulus griseus. The sequence goes on along the minus strand of NC_048595.1, from coordinate 143,195,647 downwards.
GCCCATTGTATCTGTGCCATTCTTTCCCCAAATGTATAACCCAAATTAGATTATGATAGAATACAGCAAATTTAGATGACAGAAAATTCTATAAAGCAGATAACTAAAGTTTCAAAATGTTAGACAGGAAAGATTAAATTAATTGCAGAATTTTCTCAGAATGTGAGATGTAAATACAAGTGACGCTGGATTATTTGTGAGTTAGTAATATGCATGTCTTAGTCACTGTTCTATTGGTGTGAAGAGACAATGTGACTAAAGCAACTTATAGAAGAAATCATTTAATTGGGGCCTTGCTTACAGTTTCAAAGGATTAGCGCCTGACCATCATCAAGGACACATGACAACAGTCAGGCAGACATGGTATTAGATCAGTAGCTAAGAGCTTAAATTAAAGAAGATACCCAAAAATGTAAAGATCTCCCATGCTCTTGGATAGGCAGGATCAACAAAGTAAAAATGGCAATCTTGCCAAAAGCAATCTACAGATTCAATGTAATCCCTATCAAAATCCCAACACATTTCTTCAAAGTCCTTGAAAGAACAATTTTCAGCTTCATATGGAGAAACAAAGACCCAGGATAGCCCAAACAACCCTGTACAATAGAGGAACTTCTGGAGGTATCACCATCCCTAACTTTAAGCTCTATTACAGCTTGGTATTGGCACAAAAATAGACAGGTAGGCCAATGGAATAGAGTTGAAAACCCTGAAATTAACCCACACACCTACGAACACCTGATTTTTGACAAACAATCCAAATATATACGCTGGAACAAAGAGAACATCTTCAACAAATGGTGCTGGCATAACTGGATGCAAACATGTAGAAGACTAGAAATGGACCCAAGCCTTTCACCCTGCACAAAACTTAAGTCAAAATGAATCAAAGACCTCAACATAAACCCAGCCACACTGAACCTACTAGAAGTTAAAGTGGGAAATACCCTTGAATTAATTGGTACAGGAGACCACTTCCTGAACATAACACCAGTAGCACAGACACTGAGATCAACAATTAATAAATGGGACCTCCTGAAACTGAGAAGCTTCTGTAAGGCAAAGGAAACAGTCAGCAAGACAAAACGACAGCCCACAGACTGGGAAAAGATATTCACCAATCCCACATCTGACAGAGGGCTGATCTCCAAAATATACAAAGAACTCAAGAAGCTATTCTTGAAAACACCAAACCAATAAAAAATGGGGTACAGAACTAAATAGACAATTCTCAATAGAGGAACCTAAAATGGCTGAAAGACACATAAGAAAGTGTTCAACATCCTTAGCCATCAGGGAAATGCAAATCAAAACAACTCTGAGATACCATCTTACTCCTGTCAGAATGGCTAAAATCAAAAATACCAATGACAGTTTATGCTGGAGAGGATGCGGAGAAAGAGTAACACTCCTCCACTGCTGGTGGTAGTGCCAACTTGTACAGCCACTTTGGAAATCAGTATAGCAACTCCTCAAGAAAATGGGAATGAGTCTACCACAAGATCCAGCAATTCCACTCCTAGGCATATACTCAAAAGAAGCACACTCATATAACAAGGACATCTGTTCAACCATGTTCATAGCAGCATTATTTGTAATAGCCAGAAACTGGAACCAGCCTAGATGCCCCTCAACTGATGAATGGATACAGAAAATGTGGTACATTTACACAATGGAGTACTACTCAGCAGACAAAAAACAATGTAATCTTGAAATTTGCAGGAAAATTGATGGAACTCAAAGAAACCATTCTGAGCGAGGTAACCCAATCACAAAAATGCAAACATGATATGTACTCACTCATATGTGGACCTGCTTCATGATACATAGTAGTGACCGTGCTTTATCAGAGCTGTTTTTAATGATGTTGCTCAGAATGGTTTCCTTCCAGATGATGATTGAGAAGCTAATTTTAAAAAAATGGTGCCAGGTACCACAAGAGTAACAGAACTGTGCTGTTTTTCTGGGATTTTTATTTTTTACTTTTTTTTTAAATCGAGAGTGCTGGATGTCTCTACAATTTTGTTCAAATGACTTCAGAACCTGGAAAAGCTGTTGCTGGTATTGATGCCATTATATATATATATATATATATATATATATATATATATATATATATATACTGAATTTTTGGAAACTTTAGCTATGCTGTCAACTTTGAAAAAAAGTATCCCAGATTACCCTGTTGAGTTGGCATTGTACAAAAATTACAGCCATATTGGTTTAGAAATGTTGAACTTAATTTTTTTCCATTTGTACAAGGGTAACACACTGTATTAAATATGTGAGGTCTTAAAAAAAAGGGATTTTTGAGAGTCCATCCCTTGTGAAGGGATGCTTTCTTGACCTGGGAAGGGCCTAGGCCCGGCCCAGGATGATGTGGTAGACTTTGGGGAGCCCCTTTTGAGGGCCTTACCCTGCCTGGGGAGTGGATGGCTAGGGGCAGATGGGATGTTGGGGGGAGGGGAGGGAAAGGGAGAAAGGATTGACATCTGAAGCAAGCTTGTTGCTAATTTGAATTAATAAAATAATAATAATAATAATAATAATAATAATAATAAAGACTGGGACTGCCAGTGGGCTTTGAAACCTCAAAACCTACTACTAGAGATGCCCCTTTATACAATAAGGCCATGTCTACTCCAGTAAGGCCTTACCTCCCAATCTTATCCTTCCTAAACAGTTTCATTAACTGGGGACTCTATGGGTAGCATTCTCATTCAAACTTCTATTAGTATAACAAATATGGAAGAGAATATTATGTAATTTTGTATATGTAGTTTAAATGAACTTATGCCATCAGAGGTGATAATGCTACATGCAAAAGCCAGAGTCTGTACTACAAAGACCTTACCACCAAGCATGAGAAACCTCCTTTCAAGTTGTTGGCCAGAGGAGTCTAGGAGACTTCCAAAGCAATATAGACTAGTCTGGTACCTTTGATCTCAGAACTTGAATATAAGTCCCTATTGCTAAAGACCTGCACAGACTTTGGTCACAAGATTTGGAAGAGTTTAAATGAAAGTGACAGGGAAGCCTCCTCTCACAGTTCTAGAAGATGCTATTCAAGCCACCAAGGGGAAAAAAAGAAATCAATAATCTTATCTATATATGAAGACTATGAATGACAGCAATGACTAGGAGAGAAGATATGCACAAAGGTCCACTAGTGGCACTTAGTAGCCAGAAGATTGCTACTTCTGGAGGGAATTCGTGCCTGGTATTGTAATCCTAGCCAACAAGCTATGGCAGGTGGGGCCATGGGAACCCAGAGGAAAGACTATTACTCCCACTTTCTTAAAACAGTATATTTTCTAACTGTATTCTGAGTACATATCCTCATGCACACAGATAGTTTTATCTCTCACTTCTCATCATAATAATCTCTCCGGATCCAGCCCTGGTCAGATATAAAAGTCTCCTTTACAAGAGGCTTGGTGACCTCCATGCTAAACCGCCAATTTTGTCAAGCACCCCACCCCTTAGGTTAGTGTTCCAAGATAAACCACAAGAATGTTCCAAGACACCTGCCCAGGCCTGAGGGCATTTAACACCCATTCCTCCCCCTCCCTTACTTCCTCTTTCTTTACTTCCTCCTTTCTCTTTAAAAACTCCTTGCTTAAGTCCAATAAACAGACCTTGACAACTATTGGTTGGTCTCGCTCTTTCTTCCTTGCCCATTTATTTTCAGGCTTAGTCCCCCTCATGACCCAGGATTACCAGAACCCCGTGGGCCAGGGCAATAATCTTGCATCATCTGGAGACAATTACAGAAAGTCACAATTGATCAAAATGCAGAGAAAAACTGAATCTAGGGTATCCAGTTGCCACATCTACAACACAATCCATACATATCATTTAGACTCAGGAAACACCAAGAACGATGGGGTAGAAAGGTTTTAGTAGCCAAAGGTCCAGAATGTCTGCTGAGAAACTGTCTTCTGTAGAGGATAGAGAAGATGCTCCCAGGATATCTCACCAATACTGTTTCTTAAACAAGTCAGGAATGATGACAAAATCAGTTGTCATGTCAACATGAATGGGGGCAATCTAACCAAGTCCTCACTACTAGAAGAATTCCAGAATATTAATGATGGCTGAGAGAGGGAGTCTTCCCCAAGATGAGCCAGCTAATTGGTTATCCAATACCATGTGATCAACACTAAACACACATACACAACAATACTAAAAAGATTCAGAAGGTTATCTTCATGTACTTAAATATATATGTACATGTGACAGTAATAACAAAGGAGTCAAAGAGAAAACAATAGAGATAATACATGAAATCAGAAGGATGGTTTAGAGGTAGGGGGAATATAAGGGTGTGGGTAAAGAGGTGAAGGAAAGTGGGAAAATTCTAGATACATATTAATTCCCTGTTTACAAAAGATTTATGTCAAAATTTCTGAGAATAGTTCTAGTTTATTTCATTGTTGAGACAAAAATCTGTGTTTCCAGTCTAGGCTTGGATTCTTGATGGTCCTGACTCAGGTTCTTGAATGTCTGAATTACAAGAGTATGCCACTGAGCCCATCTAACAGTATGAGTTTTATCTGGGTCAGTACTGAGCATAACCTATGCCTCCCCTGTAATGACACAAGCCTGCTTTGACACACACAAAGCCTACTTTGACTCACACAAACTTTTGAGCCTGAGGAATAAGGGTCACCATTACCTTCCACACTTCTCTTCCCCTCTCACACACAAAACTTCCTTCTAACTGAATGATTCCAAGACTAAATAATGTGGAATGCAATATGGAGCCAGATATAGATTGATAAAAGGTAGTTTATTAAGAAATAGTACTCACATAGACTGCTTAGCCAGGTGTCATGGAGCAAGGGAAGAAGAAGGGGTCCCCACATGTGTGCCTTTAACTCTTAAACCTTTCTCAGGTCACTGTGACCACACCTAAGCAGGCATGTTCATTGACACCTGTGTCCAGCCCCAAGCAGACATGGTCAGTGGAACCTCTAATCATGCTTTCTCCCTACAATTTCCCTTTTAGTTTAAAAAGGATTAAAAGTTACCAGTGTAAATTATCTATAATTAGCAATGATAAAGGTGAATTTACAAGAAGATACAATAATCTACTTATATCACACGCTATCTATCTTTATTCCAACTAAACCCTAAAGTGATCTGAAAGAGATGTCTAAGCCTGAACACCTCCTTCCAAACCCAACCCAAAGCAACAGGAAACAAGTCCTAACTAGGTGTACATTGTCCTTAGTGACAACAGTGGGGAAAGGGAGCATAGTATTCTCCAAGTTACTTCCTGCTGAAATGGAACGATGAAAGCCTTGTGGGGTCCTGTAGGAAGAAACTGTTAATGTGGTGGTGTCTTGAGTGGATTATATCTAGTCTGTGTTTGGTGGGAGCTGATTGATTGAAGGTCTAGGTTGAAATCCTTATCTTGATTGAAGTTCTTGGGTTGATTGGAGTCAGTAACCAAAGCTCTGGCCAGATATCAGTTCAAATGAATCAAGTTGGATCCAGTGGACTCAAGGAGGTGTGACCCATTTTCTTTCTGGAGCATTATAGCTCAGTCAGTAAAATGTTTGTCATGCAATCAAAACATGTGAATTCAATCTCCCTCACCCATGTAAAATGCCATACATGGTACTGCACTTGTGATCCACTGTGGAGAAATTAAAGACAGGCAGATCCCTGGGGCTCAAGGGCAGCCAGATTTTCCTACTAGGTGTGCTCCAAGCCAAAAGAAACACAATCTATAAAATGACAAGGTGGATTGCTCTTATGACATTTTCTGGACCACACAGACACACAAGCACACACACACACACACACACACACACACACACACAGAGAGAGAGAGAGAGAGAGAGAGAGAGAGAGAGAGAGAGAGAGAGAGAGAGAATATGTACCTGCACAAATATGAGTACACAGACAAAGGCTTTCCAGAAATGTTCCCATGTGTACCTAGGCATTGATTTTCTGAGTAAATTTCACTATGATACCTCTAGAGAGTTGCCAACATAAATAAGTAAAACTTACCATCCAGCAGAAAGCAAATAAGGCTTCTCTTAAATAAAGCCTCAAGTGTGAGTAAAAACCTGAGTGCAAAATAATTCTCAGTTCATTTGAGGACTGATAGGCTTCAAGTTGAAGCTAAATAATGACATGTTGTATTCATCTCTTCCATTACTAAGGAGGTTGGTTCATATAAAGGCAATAACCTCATTTTGCCTGACACAAACTAACATTCTCATACCTTAGTAAACATCATGTTTGCATTTTTACGATTTTTTTCACTTATTAAAAAGAGATTCTTTTCTCATACAGTATATCTTGATTACACTTTCTCCTTTCTATGCTCCTCTCATTCCCTTCCCCTCCAGATCCATTCTCTTTCTAAGAGAAACATAGCAAGATAAAATATAATAAGATAAAACATCACATTGAACTGGAAAAGGCAACCCCACACAGAGAAAAGAGCCCCAAAGCAGGCACAAGAGTCAGAGACCTACTTGTTCACACACTCAAGAAGCTCATAATGAAAAAACTAAGTTGTAAGCTATATAATACATATGCAGAAAAACTGCTGTAGACTTGTACCCACTTTTTTCTTGCTGCTTCAGTCTCCGGGAGCTCAATGAGCCTTGCTTAGTTGATTCAGAGGGTCTTATTCTCCTAGTGTCTTCTATACCCTCTGGCTCTTACAATCTTTCTGCCTCCTCTTCCATGGGGTTCCCTGAGTTCTGAGGTGAAGGATTTCATGGAGACATTGCATTCAGAGCCATGTATCCCAAGATATCTCTCTCTCTCTCTCTCTCTCTCTCTCTCTCTCTCTCTCTCTCTCTCTCTCTGTCCATCGATAATGTCTGCCTGTGAGTCTCTATATTTGTTCCGATCTACTGCAAAAAGATGCCTCTCTGATGATGACTGAATAAGGCACCAATCTATGAGTATAGCAGACTATCATTAGGAGTCATTTTTTTGGTTATTTTGTTGCTGTTATTGTTTGCTTTTGTATTTTTAGACTAGTAGTATTTAATTTTATCTTAGTTTCTGGGATATCTAGTCTAATTTTTGGTTACTCAAACAATGTTAGATGTGGGTTCCATTTCATGGAGTGGACCTTAAATCAGACATTGATTGCCTGCCCCAAAAAGTTCAGTGCTTTCATTGTCCTATCATATCTTGCAGGCAGGATATATTTTAGGTCAAAGTTTTTACGGCTGGGTTGGTATTTAAGTTTCTCTTTTGGTGGTCTACAGCATACTTTCCTACACCTAAGGCAAAAGAACACAGGGATAAGCCTCCATGTAGGCTACAGCTCAACTTCTCCATGTTCATTGAGTTGTATGGGTGTTGTCCTCAACAATAGGACCTTTGCAGAGAGCAAACCATTGTCTTAGCAACAGCTCTGCAATTCTCTTGGCCTACAACTCAATTGAGAACCTATTCTCTGTATTGGAAGACTAGTTTTGTGGCAGAGATGGCCAATTGGGAATCTGTCACCCCCATTATTAGGATACCTTATTAGAATCATATTCACATATTTTAGGGAGTTTCCACTGCCCTAGATTTCCATAACACCCTTCAAATGTCACTTAGTTCTACAGTCTTTACCTGAATTCCCTCCCTCAACCCTACCTCCCCTCCCTCTCCAGACCTGATCCTCCCTTTAGTGTCCTAACCTGTCCCAAGTTCACTCATAGAACCTATTCTATTTCCACCTCCAAGGGTGATCCATGTGTAACCCTAATCCCTTCCTCTATACATATCCTCTCTGGTTCTACTAATTGTAGCTTGTTCATCATTTACTTAGTGGTTAATATCCCCTTACATGTGAATATATATTGCATTTCTCTTTCTTATCCTGTGTTATCTCACTCAGGATTTTTAAACTTCCATCCATCTCCCTGCAAAGTGCATGATGTCATTTTTTAACAGCTGAGTAAATACCCCAGTGTGGAAATGTACTACATTTTTATCCATTCTTTTATAGAGGGACATCTAGGTTGTTACCAATTTCTAGCTATTATGAATAGAACAGCAATGAACATTGATAAGCAAGAGTCCTTTAGGTATATACTCAAGAGTGGTGTAACTGAGTCTTGAGATAGATTGATTCCCAATTTTCTGTGGAACCCCCATATTGATTTCCATAGTGACTATACAAGTTTGCACTCCCACTCCCAATGAAGAGTGCTCCTCTTGCTCCACATCGTTTCCAGAATGTGCTGTCACTTGTGTTTTTTATCTTAGTTATTTTGACAGGTATAAGATGGAATCTCAAACTGCAGGGCAGCATATTGAATAATTCAAATACATTCACATCTATAACCCTGCACAAAATTGAAGTCCAAGTGGATCAAAACCTCAACATAAAACCAGATATGTTGAAACTGAAGTAAAGTCCAGCATGAAGAGGCATCGTGGTAATTGAATATCTGAGAGTCTGAAGCAGCAGGATTGTGGAAGTTTCACCTAGCCTAGGCTGCAGAGTGATACCCTGTCTCAAAATAAATACGGAGAGAGGGGAGACACATTTCCTGTTTCATGATATTTGCAAAGTACTGCCCATGTCTCTGAACCTGTTTCCTTGCTCATGCTCTCTTCAAGTTTGCTTCAATAAAAATCACATCCTTTTCTCATGTTTAAAAAAACACAGAGAAATAAAAGAACACATAAAAATTCACAAAAGGCAAGAGAAGAAAGACAAAATAGAGCAAATATTGAATGTGGGCAAGGGTAGCAAGTGCTGGGGCCACTCTTTCAATCCTCATGAGCTTGTTCATTAGGTTCACTGGCTTCGAATATATTTCTCCAACCCTTTACCTTGAGCCAGTGCCTATCCTTGATGTTGAAGTATGTTTTTTGGATGCAGCAGAAGGATGGATTTTGCTTTCACATGTATTCTTTTAGTCAGTGTGTTTCTTTTTTTAATTGGGAAATTTAAACCATTGATATTGAGAGATATCAATGACCAATGGTTGTTGATTCCTGTTATTTGATTGTTGATGGTGGTGATGGGTGTTTGTGTGTGTGTGTGTGTGTGTGTGTGTGTGTGTGTGTGTGTGTGTGTGTGTGTGTGTTAAGGACTAGGTGTGAGAGTATTTATTATCTGCATTTCATAGATAGTATTTAGCCTCCTTACATTTGAGTTTCCTTCTAGAACCTTCTTTAGGGCTAATATGTAGATAGATATTATTTAAATTTGGCTTTCTTATGGAATATTTTGTTTCCCTAATCAAAGGTGATTGAAAATTTTGCTTTGTTTACTAGTCTGGGCTGACATCTGTAGTCTCTTAGAATTTGTAGGACATCTGTCCAAGACCTTCTGGCTTTTAGTTGAGAAGTCAGGTATAATTCTACTATGTCTACCTTTATATGTTATTTGGCCTTTTTTCATTGTAGCTTTTAATATTCTTTCTTTGTTCTGTATGTTTAATGTTTAGATTATTATGTACCTATGGGACTTTATATTCTAGTCTAATCTATTTTGTATTCTGTATGCTTCTTGTTCCTTAATGCCTATTGGAATGACTATATTCTTATTTAGGCTAGGAAAATTTTTTTATGATTTTGTTTAAAATATTTTCTGTGTCTTTGAGCTGGTTTACTTATCTATCCTCTATTTCTGTTATTCTTAGGTTCTGCCTTTTCATAGTGCCCAAGATTTCCTGGATGTTTTGTGTCAGAGTTTTTTGGATTTAACATTTTCTTTGACTGATGTTTTCATTTCTCATATTTTATCTCTAACACACGAGATTCTCTCTTCAGTCTCTTGTATTCTGCTGGTGAAGTTTGCCTCTGTATTTCTTGTTTGAATTACTAAATATTTTATTTCCAGAATTCCCTCAATTTTTTAATTTTATTCTATTTCCATTTTCAAGTCTTCAACAGTTTTATTTATTTCCTTGCATTTTTGTTTGTGTTTTTACTGGATTTCTTTAAGGGATTTATTGATAGTCTTTAAGGACCTTTATCATATTCCTATAGGGTGTTTTAAGGTCTTTTTTCTTGTGCTTTAGCTATGATGGCATATTCAGGGCCTGCTGTGGTAGGATAGCTTTTAACAGCCATAGTTTTACATCACCACTAGGTCATATGCTAGAAATACTTTTAGTTTTGTATTAAATTTTCAAAGCTTATTTCTAACCATTTGTAAAATTTTCGATGCTCACCAGGAGTGAGGGAGTGATCCTAGCTCTTTCTACTCTTGCCAGAATTTAATATTTGCTCTCATTTTTTCCTTCTTTGATTGGCTTTTGTGAATTTTAGGTGTTCTGTTATTACTCTGTGTGTTTTGTTTTGAAACACATTTCGTTCTCCAACCTAGGCTAGATGAAACTCCCATAATCCTGCTGCTTCAGACTCCCAGGTGTTGGATTACTGGCATGCCTCATCATGATGGACTTTATTTCTGCAGATTTCATTAAGCATTTCTTGAATTCCATTCTCTGACCTTTTTAACATATTGATTATGCTGTCTTGAAATATATTTGGGGGCAGGAGAGATGGCTCAGCCATTAAAGGCTAAGTTCAGAACCAAAGAGACAAAATATATTTTCATGATTTCTATAGAATTTACCATAGACATTTACAAGTAAATGAACTGTGCCTTTTTTGTCACTTTATACTTCTTTGTGTGCAGTGGTGTTCTTTTCTATAGTTAAAGACTCCTAGCTCTTCTCTTTTGTCTTTCCATCCTTGCTCTCATTTTATTTAAACATATGCTTACACACAAACACATACAAATAAGCATGCATAATGGCTGATATTACTTTCATTAATTGCAAAAAGTAAAGCTTTTATTTTGTCTTCATTTACTCCTTATCAACTGTTCCTTCTGGAATACAGATCTGAGTATTTGATGAGATAATATTCTCTCTCAGGAACTTCTTTTAGTAGTATTCAATGTTATTTATGTGTGTATGTTTGCACCTATGAATATTTATGTGTATGGCATGTATGCAGTCATCTGCAAAGGCCAGAAAAGTGCGCCAAACCTCCTGAAAGTGGAATTATAGGCAACTAAGAGCTGGCTAGTGTGGGTGCTGTGAACTGAATACAAGTCCTCTGCAAACTATTAAGTACCCTTATTTGCTGAACCACCTATCTTGGCCCCGATGCTTATTTCTTTCTTGTGTTACTTCTCAGAAGTAGGATATATTGTGATCTTAGCTTCTGTGTGGGGTAAGCACATTTTTCTCAGGTCTTTTATTAACATTTCACTTTCTGCAGTGCTGCTTTGACTAGCCTCAGTGCAGTGTGGGTTTATCCTGCTTGCTTGCTTCCTGAGCTAAGGTTTGTTTCCTGATATTAATTTGAGAAAATTCTGAGTCATTGCCTCAAATAACAATCCCCTCTATCTCTCCATCCCTCTCTTTCTCCCATTGTGCTTTGTTAGTCTACTCTCTCTCTTCTATTTTGTCTGTCAGTCAAGTTTTCTCATCATACTTGTCCTATTATTTTTGTAAATCTCCTGTAGTTTCTGCACATACAATTCTTTCCCTTCTCTTTTTCTTTGTTGCTGATTTGGAAGGTTCTATCATTATATCCTTTATCGAAATATCCCCAGCAGTGAACTACAGAACTTGTCAGACACATTTGTCATTTTCATATATTGGTTTCATCTAGTAGTTTATGAAGATTTTCCAAAAAGTGAACAAAAAAAATATCAGGTATTGACTTTGAGAAGAGAACTTTTGGAATAGTCTTGAAGTCGCTGACCCAGGAAAAGATCTTCTGAAGAGAACAACAATATTATAGACTTTAAGATAAACAATTAATAAATGGGATGTCAGCTGGGCAGTGGTGGCACACACCTTTAATTTTAGCACTCAGCAGGCAGAGGTAGGTGGATCTCAAGGTTCAAGGCAAGCCTGGTCTAAGTGAATTCTAGGACAGCCAGGCCTACATAGACACCCAGTCTCAAATAAATAAATAAATAAATAAATAAATAAATAAATAAATAAAAATTGGGGCCTTATGAAGCTGAAAAGGTTCTGTGTGGCAAAGGACATCATTATTTGGACAAAGTGGCAAGCTACAGAATAGGAAAAGATTTTTTATCAGTTGTGTATCTGAGAGAGGAACAATACAAAACATTTTTAAAGAACTCAAAAACCATATGTAAAGAAAAGAAATAACACAATTAAAAACGTGGTACAAATCGAACCAAAGAATTCTCTATAGAGGAAACTCAAATGGCTGAGAAACACTTAAAGAAATGTTCTACATCCTTAGACATAGGGAAATACCAATCAAAGCTATTTTGAGATTCTATCTTACACCCACCAGAATGGCTAACACCAACAAAATAAATGACACCTCATGCGAACAAGGATGTGGAGTAACAGGTGTTTGCCATCACTGGTAGGAGTGCAAGCTTAAACAACCACTACAGAAATCATTGTGGTGATTTATCAGGAAGATGTGAATCAATCTATCTTAAGATCCAGCTATACCACCCAAGGGATGTTTCATCCTACCACAGAGCCTCAGGATTAACTATGATCATTGCTGTTCATTCATAAAATCCAGAAATTGGAAACAACCTAGATGTCTCCCAACAGAAGTATGGGTAAAGAAATTGTATTAATTTACACAATGGAGTATTATTCAATTCTTTAATAAAATCATGAAGTGTACAGATAATGGATGGAACTAGAAAAAAATCACTGTGCATTTACTTATATGAGATTATAACTGTTAAGCCAATAATAATCAAGCTACAATCTGTAGAACCACAGAGATTAGATACAGGTTAAGGGACTAAGCAAGTTGGATAGATCTCCTTAGGAAAGGGAAATAGAATTGACAATTATTAATCAACTAGTGGGGGGTGGGGAGAGCTGGAACCAGAGCTGAAAGTTCATGCTGAGAGGGGAAAAGAGAGGAATGAATGAGAGATTGAGAGAAGAAACATCTAGAACAAAGGAGCATTTGAAGTATAGTATGAAAACCTAATACAATAGAAGCTTCCTAAAATATATACATATATGAATGTCATTTAAATGAAATTGCCAAACTGGGGGAGACAGAGCCCCCAAAGGGCATCTCTTTTTACCAAATGGAGCTTCCAGTACCAAGAATGGGCTAAATCTCATTGAGTCAAAGGAGTCCCATGAGACTCCCCAAATAAGTCAGGCTGTTGCTAAGAGTATAGGTTGCTCTCCACAAACTGGCAGCAAGACTCCATTGCTGAAGACAACACCTACACACCTCAGTGAACATGAAGAAGTTGAGCTGGTGTTTATATAGAACCTTCACTTCTGTGGGCCTGCATTATTGGTACCAGAAAGTACTCTACATGCTATCGAAAGGGAAACTTAAACACCAATTCAGCCACAAACCCTTGATCTACAATGATGCCCTGCTTTCAAGATATTCTGGTGTATCCATAACACAAAGCATATGGAAGTAACCAACCAATATCAGATTTAAGGCTCACTCCTTGAGACAGAGCCCATGCTCAACACTGCTTGAGTGACCAAAATCCTGAGACTAGAAAACTCATGGACCTAGGGTAAATCCAAATACTACTCTTCTACTAATGTACATAAAAATAGAATGACTTTCAATGAAATTCTACTATACTCATAGATCAGTACCTTGATCAGAATTTATCACAAAAGTTTTCTACTGCAGCAGATGGGAACAAATACAGAGAACCACAGCCAGATAATGTGCAGAGTGAGAGACCTTGAAACATTCAGCCTTTAAGTGGGATCCAGCAAATCCCTTCATTCAGGGCTGAGAGAACCCTTCAGAGGAGGAGATAGAAAGACTAAAGATCAGAGAGGGTGGAGGACACCGAGGCCTTCTAAACTCAACAGGACTAAAGCACAGATGAACTCACAGAGACTGAGGGAGCATTACAGGGCCTGCGAAGGTCTGTACCAGATGGGATCCTAGAGATGAAAGGAGAAGTGAGTATAAGTCCCTGTTCCTGACCCAGAAGCTAGATGCAATTTATAACCACTTGTAAATGAAAACTTAGTTTTCTCCTAGGGAGTCTCACTGGGGAAGCAAACTATTCTTCAGGGGAGGCTGCATGCCCAGAAGTAGATGGGCAATGGAAAACAAATTCAATGGTTCTCTGGAGGACCTTGTCCTATAGTGTCAGGGCTCTTTCTTTTCTTTTCCGTTTCATCTTTTTTTTTTTACTTTTATTTTTCTCCTTTATTTACCCTAGTGGTCCTTTGTATTTCTAGCGTGGCTTCTGGTTTTCTATTCTTATGGGATTCTTGAGTATGTGCTTGAGTGGGTCTCTGAGTCTAAATCTGTTTCTTGTGCCTTTCCAGGGGCCCTTTTCCTTCTGTTTGTTTTTTCCTCTCCTGGTGTGTTTGTATTTGTTTTTATCATACTATATCATATCATATCATATTCCACTGTACAATAATAAAATATCATGTTGGTTTTCTAATGAGAGCCAGAAAAAAAGATTCATCTGGATGGGATGGGGGTAGAGAGATACTTGGAATAGTAGTGAGAGAGGAAAGAGTAATCAGAACCTACTGTAACATCTATTTTTGATAAAAGAATAAAAACAACAATAACAGTTATGGTGGTTCAAACATTATTCCAACACTGAATTGTAAAGGCTGGAAAGTTCAAACCCTCCAGGGCTACATAGTGAGACCCTGTTTCTAAAAGGCATCAAACTAAACAACAAAAATTTTCCATGAAATTCCCATCTCTGATTTTATGCTATTTTTCTGTTTCAATGTCCAGTCTGATGATTCCAATACTACTGTTCAAGCTGTGTCTGGTGATGATATTTGTTCAGTCCCTTTACACTATGGTTCAGTTTTCAGTGTGACTTTGAATTTTTGTTGATGGCCAGACACAGCATAGTGGATACAAGAAAATACATCAGGAGAACCTTCAGGAGTAAGATGTCCAGATCTGGGGGAAGACACCCAGTTTATACTCCTGTGGGGTCTGCCTAGATTGAAGTAGGTCTCAGTCCCGGGGAGGTCCTGTGACTGACTGCAGGCTTCATGAAAGTGTTTCAGTTTGGTTCACCTTAGGTGCAATGGAATGTAACATAGGACCAGAGTTGGGCATTTGCCTCTAACTGGTGGGTTGGGTCAGAATCTAGGAAACCACAGGAGGTCAGGCTCTGGCTAAGTAGTTTATCCTAAAAGCCACTCTTACTGAAAACAGGATGTTCTTATGGCTCCAAATGGCTGCTTTTCTGTTTCTTTTCCTCATTACAAAACAAGACTTGGTAGCGTTTATTGTGCATTGCTAGCTGAACTTCTGGTGGCTGAGCTCAGGAAATTTAAGCCTTCCTCCATGACTGGGGTCCGGCTGAAGTTCTTATTTCCTCACACATGCCTAGTGTGACCCGCAAGCAATACAGCCTTCACCGTCCAGGCCCAAGAGACTGGGGCCCTCTCAGGTTTTGGCTCCACAGTTTCTGTTCCCATCAGTGGTGATCCACATACACCTGGCTGTCTCTGTAATGTGAAAGAATGATGGTTTGACCTGTGACCTCATGTCTCTTATGGATCTAAGAAGAGTTGTTTTTGTTTTGTTTTGTTTTTTTCCGAGACAGGTTTTCTCTGTGTAGCTTTGGAGCCTATCCTGGCACTTGCTCTGGAGACCAGGCTGGCCTCGGACTCATAGAGATCCACCTGCCTCTGCCTCCCAAGTGCTGGGATTAAAGGCGTGCACCACCAACGCCCGGCTGAAGAGTTGTTTTTTAAGTTGGTCAGCATTTTGTTGGGTGCTGGGGTGGAGTTCTTCTACACTCCCTCCGTGGAAACTATTGTGCCTTTAACTTCATATATTTTCTGTCTGAACTTAAAGGATTGTTTTCTCACTTGCTGAGTTCTTTTATATGGTCCCATAAGAGAGGGAAAGATCAATTATCTAAGAAAAGAAAAGTGGGAGTAGCAGTCAGTGAAGGCAAAATGAAGATCATGCTTTGAGGGATGATCTAAAGAAGATGTGGCAGAGAAGTGGTAGGCAAACACAGTGTTGATGGCGGAGTAAGGTCAAAGGGCAAAAGACTGAACGTAGAACCATTTTCTTTAAAGGATGACAAAACCATAAATATCTCATTATGCTTAGATAGATATTATTGTTTATGGTGAGAAAGAAAACGAGCCAGAGTTTCAGGGAGGTTAAGCTGTTTACTCAAAGCTGCAATGGCACTTCCACCAGCAATGGAGGAGTGTTCCTTTTTCTCCACATTCTCTCCAGCATAGATTGTCATTGGTATTTTTGATTTTAGCCATTCTGACAGGTGTGAGGTGGTATCTCAGAGTTGTTTTGAGTTGCATTTCTCTGATGGCCAAGGATTTTGAGCACTTTCTTAAGTGTCTTTCAGCCATTTCAGATTCCTCTGTTGAGAATTCTCTATTTAGTTCTGCACCCCACTTTTTAATTTCATTGTTTGGTGTTTTGGTGGCTAGCTTCTTGAGCTCCTTATATATTTTGGAAATCAGTCCTCTGACAGATGTGGCATCGGTGAAGATCCTTTCCCATTCTGTGGGTGGTCGTTTTGTCCTACTGACTGTTTTCTTTGCCTTGCAGAAGCTTCTCAGTTTCAGGAGGTCCCATTTATTAATTGCAGACCTCAATGTCTATGCTACTGGCGTAATGTTCAGGAAGCGGTCTCCTGTGCCAATTTGTTCAAAGGTAATTCCCACTTTCTCTTCTAGAAGATTCAGTGTGGCTGGATTTATGCTGAGATCTTTGATCCATTTGCACTTAAGTTTTGTGCATGGTGACAGGTATGGATCTATCTTCAATTTTCTGCATGTCCGAATCCAATTGTACCAGCACTATTTGTTGAAGATGCTATTTTTTCCATTGTATAGATTTAGCACCTTTGTCAAAAATAAGGTATTCGTAGGTGTGTGGGTCAATATCAGGGTTTTCAATTCGATTCCACTGGTCTATTTGTCTATTTTTGTGTCAATACCAAGCTGTTTTCAGAACTATGGCTCTATAGTAGAGCTTGAAGTCGGGGATGGTGATGCCTCCAGAAGATCCTTTATTGTAAAGAGTTGTTTTGGCTATCCTGGGTTTTTTATTTTTCCATATAAAGTTGAGTATTGTTCTTTCAATGTCTGTGAAAAACTGTGTTGGGATTTTGATGGGGATTGCATTGAATCTGTAGATTGCTTTTGGCAGGATTGCCATTTTTACTATGTTAATTCTACCTATCCAAGAGCATGGGAGATCTTTCCATTTTCTGGTATCTTCTTTAATTTCTTTCTTTAAAGTCTCAAAGTTCTTATTGTACAGGTCTTTCACTTTTTTGGCTAGTGTTACCCCAAGATATTTTATGTTGCTTGTGGATATTGTGAAAGGTGATGTTTCCCTGATTTCTTTCTCATTGGATTTATCATCTGTATATAGTAGGGCTACTGATTTTTTTGAGTTAATTTTGTATCCTGCTACCTTGCTGAAGGTGTTTATCACTCTGGAAATCAGTATGGCGGTTGCTCAGAAAAATGGGAATCAGTCTACCTCAAGATCCAGCCATTCCTCTCTTGGATATATACCCAAATAGTGCATGTTCATACAACAAGGACATATGTTCAACCATGTTCATAGCAGCATTGTTTGTAATAGCCAGAACCTGGAAGCAACCTAGATGCCCCTCAACTGAAGAATGGATTGAGAAAATGTGGTACATTTATACAATGGAGTACTACTCAGCAGAAAAAAAGCAATGGAATCTTGAAATTCACAGGCAAATGGATGGAACTAGAAGAAACCATCCTGAGTGAGGTAACCCAGTCACAAAAAGACAAACATGGTATGTACTCACTCATATATGAATTTTAGACATAGAGCAAAGGATTACCAGCCTATAATCCTCTTCACCAAAGAAACTAGGAAACATGAAGGACTCTAAGGGATAAATGGTCCCCAGAAATGGAAGTGGCATGAATTCCTGAACTAATTGGGAGCATGAGGGTAGGGGGGAGGGAGCTGCTACAATAAGAGCAAGAGAAGAAGAGTAGAGGAGAGGAAATGGAGGGGCAGAAATACTGAGTTGGGGGAAGAATAGAGGAGAGAGAGCAGGATGAGAGATACCATATCAGAGGGAGCCACTATAGGTCAGAGAAGAGATCTGGAACCAGGGAGATCTCCAGAGACCTACAAGGATGACATGATCTGACAATCCAGGCAATGATGGAGAGGATAACCTAAACGCCCTTCCCCTAAAATGAGATTGATGACTTCTCTTTATGCCATCCTAGAGCCCTCATTCAGTGGCTGATGCAAGCAGAGACAGACATCCACAGATATACACTGAGCTGAAATCAGGAATTTAGTTGAAGAGAGGGAGGAATGAAGGGGTCTGTACCAGGTTGGAGAAACCCACAGGAACAGTTGGCCTGAACAAGGGAGAGCACATCTACCCCAGATGCTGTCGTGGAGGCCATTACAAGACTGATCCACACCCCTGAACATGGATGTCAATAAGGAGGCCTCTGCACTCCAGTGAGCCTCTGGTGGTGGATTAGTATTTTTCCCTGGTGCAAGAAGGGACTTTGAGAGCCCATCCCATGTCAAGGGTTTCACTCTGGCCCTGGACACACGGGGAAGGGCCCAGGAACAGCACAGGAAGATTTGGTGGACTTTGCAGAGCCCCCGCTGAGGGCCCTACCCTGCCTGGGGAGTGGTGGGTGGATGGAGTGGCGGGTAGTCTGGGGGTAGTGGAGCAGGGATGGGGGTGAGGGGAGGGAGAGGGAGAAGGGACTTACATGTGAAACAAGCTTGTTCCCTAACTAGAACTAATAGATAAATTTTAAAAAAAAAAGCTGCAATGGCTATCCAGTACAAGACGCTAGACTCTTAGGCTCACCTTACCTTGTTGATATTTCCTTTTAAATACTTCACCACCACACCCCACAGAAATGTAAGGCTAAGAAGTACCTGTAATAGGCACTCTGTATTTTATAAAGGCTGATATTTTTCCGACATGCAGATCATTTGAAAGGACTGGGTTTTTGTTTTGTTTTGTTTTGTTTTAAATCAACACTGTCAGAAGTATTTTTAAGGAAGCCAATGGCCATCACACACATAATGGTGTGACTTCACTGTAGACCCTAACTCTGCATGATAGTTTCTTCTGAACTGAATTTTATACTAAGTCTGAGAAGACTTTTGTACTAAGCTCTACTTTACCTTGGTTACTTTGAAAGTAAAGGAATACATCTGTCTTTGCATACAGGAAAGTAAGAAATGTCATTTTATTTCAAAACTAACATGGTATCAAAAGAACTATATATAAATAATTGGGAAATTGTGTCCCAAAACTACAGGAAGAGTTGACATAGTGGCACTTTGTCAGTAGATGTACATCTGCACCACAGTGATGGAATTGTGCGGGTGCATGATGCAATAAATTAAATAATATGTCAAGTGAGTACTATTAAATCACATTTAAATATACTACCCTTGATTGCTAGAGTGGAGCTCCGAGTGTACGCTAGGGAAATCAAGTTGTTTTGAACTTAGTTATCTGGCCCTTAAGTCAATTATGCCTTGCTAATGCATTTGCTTTTGAACAAATTTCAGTCTAGACAAAAGAGGATACTAATATAAATCTCTTATGTGAAATAAGATTACCAAGATATGTTCTTACCCTAATGAGAAATGTAATCATTTTCTAGGTCAGAAACATGATCATGATAGTATTCAATTAATAAGAGGGTAATAGTTGAGGTAAAAATGGCATCACATTTTATTAAGGAAAGTAGATTACAGAGCAGTCTTTGTCACTAATGTGACTTTGGCCTAATCATTTGTGTTTTCCAACCCTCAATTTCCCGATGAGATAAATGACAGCATCATCTCTACTAATTCTAAGATGTCTGATCTTCATATTAAGTACCGCAGGGAAGGAGCTTACTATACACTAAACAATTTAGGAGACTTCTGATTTTTTTTTTACCATAATCATCTGTAGGAAGTGTCATCATCATCTACAGATGAAAAAAACAGAAGTTTGGAATGGTTAAGGACTGTATTTACAGCTGACAGCTACTTGGTGGTAGGACCAAAATTCTTACATATCTCTCAGTGTTGAAAGAAATCATCACCAAAATGACTACCAGAAGACATACAAGCTTTAGAAATGTAATAGCTGCAGGTACAAATATTTCCACCCATGCCATGGCACATTTAGCTAATCTAGTCACAACTGGAAACTTTCATAGTCATTTTGAGATACTTTATCAGTTCTCGGATATTCACTTTCTCCTAGTAATAATGGTGTCGGGAAAGCCAGGTATTAGATATTTGTGATTAGACTCAATACTAGTAAGGCTAAGGCAGGAGGATTTTTTTGAGGCCAGTCTGGTTTACACTGCAAAACCCTATGAAAGAAAGAAAGGAGGAGGGGAGAACAGGAGGAAAGGAAAAGAAAAGGAAGACACACTCACGAGTGTGTGCGCGTGCGCGCACACGCGCACACGCGTGCGCACACACACACACACACACACACACACACACACACACACACACACACACACACGGGGTAGTATGAAGAAAGGGAAGGAGGGAGGGAGTAGGAACAGGAAAGATCCAGTAACTTTCCCATAGCTACTACTTTTGCAGAAGAGCACCAAGGACTTCCTCATGCCCCTAAACATACACTATATTTAATTTTAAAATGAAAAGATGTATTTGAGAATGGCTTTATAAGCACAAGCCCTATTAAAGTTTCAACACAGTTTACCCAAAAACTACATAATGAGATCTTTCTGTGTAACAACAGTAACAAAAATAAAATAAATTAAAAATAATAACAGTTGCATTTTGAATTCTCTCTTGGTTCACCAAATTGAATAATTTTATTTAGGAAGCATTTTGTAGAATTAAAGCTCTTTAAAAAATGAAACTATTACTAGTAATGAAAACAATTTTAAAAAGGAAGAAAGGAAGATCTGAAAGTTCATTGTACTGTAAGTGTGTTGTTGTCAGATATGTTTAAAACCAACCCTAGCACTGAACGTTCTAGCCACTCTAGGGAAATGCCCAGGAGCTTGGCCAGGGACATAGCTACAGCCTCTGCTGGCACACATTAGTTCATGGTGACACTATGAGACAGCTGAAGGTTTGCTGGGACACCCATATCAGAGAAATGCTAAATTATTCTCCTATATTTCAGACATCTCAGCAACGCTAGCAAAATGTTCTCAGACAAAGACATTGAGGTGATCACTTCTTTGAGTTCTCCAGGCTAACTGATCCATTCAGCAAACATTAGTTAAGGCCTACTTGTGCAAAACAAGTCTATGAAGTAGTGTAAACACCTACCATTTTGTTCTGGGTATAGAAGTCTTTGTAGGTCCAAATCATCAGTATTATATCTTCACACATTTATAAGAACATTGCTTCTCTTATATACATATTGACTAAGAAATTGGGAAAGCCAGGTGTGTGAGGTCAGGGTACACCTTTAATTCCAGAACTTGGGAGACAAAGGCAGGAGGATTTCTGTGAGTTTGAGGCCATCCTGGTATAGAGTGACTTCCTGGACTGCTAGGATTAAATAGAGAGATTCTGTCTCAAAAATGAGGAAGAAAAGGAATAAGAAGAAGGAAAAGAGCCAGGCATTGGTGGCACATGCCTTTAATCCCAGCACTCAGGAGGCAGAGGCAGGAAGATCTCTGTGAGTTCGAGGCCAGCCTGGTCTTCAGAGCAAGTGCCAGGATAGGCTCCAAAGCTACACAGAGAAATCCTGTCTCAGAAAAAAAAATGAAGAAGGAAAAGAAGGAAGGAGATTAATATATAGTCCTTACCTCTGTTTGCAATATATACTTCACCTCAGAGTTTTTCTAGTTTGCCCCTTTGTCCCAATAAACTGAAATAAAATTCCCTAGATATCATTTATGAGAAACTATTATATCTAAATGCATTTTGACATCCCTGTTATTTTTGTTTTTTATTTGAATTACAAACAAGATTGAATTATATGACAATCCCAGTTCCCTTCTCCCTGTATTTCTCTCTGCTTATTTCTTTGAGAGTTAAGTAAAATTGAACTCAACACATCTCAATGTATTTGTTACCACTGCTTGCATGTTGAGTAAACATACTTATACTCAAATAAGCTTTTTTTGAGCAGAAGTATCCATCTTTTAGAATTTCACAGGCATGGGACATGGGACAGAAATATCACAGTCATATGAAAATCTTTGACTTTAATTGTAAATCAGTGTAGAAAAGGCGATTGAGTGACTTGACCTCACATCAGTAATCAGACATGTACAGGTCTTATCTCATAGTTTTCATTTAGTCTCATGGTAACTGTGTTTCATTCCTGAGTCTACTCACTAGCTAGAAGTTTAAAATGAAAATGTCAATCCAACTCAAACTGTATCTGATCACAAGAGCAGTCAAAGGAAGAGCCCATACTCCTTGATGGAAGAATCAGCCTCTCTGCCCACTGATATTACACTGGGAGAAGCCAGAAACAGGAGTCTCCCATTTGTACCCTAACAAGATGTTCAAACAGATCCCCAACTCTTCTGCTCTCCATGTCTCTTGCCTTACATAGTCTGTTGTCTCTATAAAAACATCATAATCAAGGAGCTGGAGTGGTAGCTTAGAGCTTATGAATTAGTTATTCTTCCAGAAGAACCAGAACTGAAGTTGAGAATTTCACAACCACCTGTAACTCCAGCTCTAGGGGATCCAGTGCCTTAAAGTAACTTCTACAGACACCCACATACAGGAGACCTTCACTCATACAGAGATACTCACACATACTGATAAAATTTAGAATAATAAATAAAAATAAATATTTAAAATAACATCAAGAAAATAAAGTACTATTGTCCTTCTTCTCTTGTTTATTACTCCTAATGCCAGTCATGCACAGAAGAGGTTTTTCCCTTTTATGCTTCTCTGTCAGACTGTCTTTATATCTAACATGGTTGTCACAGACACCAAGATGTATCTTCTGTACTGTGAGATGGTTCTAAGAACTATGTCCTTCTGGGTTCCTTGTTGATTTGTTGGCAGAGAAAGGAAATTTCTGGCAGAATATGTTTTGTACAGTGAAAGCTGAATATAACTTCATTCTTTCTGGAGAAGACCTCATAACTCTCCTCCACTTCAGTCACTGCTGTCACTACAGAGACAAATGCCACTGGCTTGCCAGCATCAGTATATCTCAAAGAGAAATATACGTTAACATTTTTCATTGCATGACTTCCTACCGTTTGGTGTATGAAAAGGCAATATGCCTTCATAGCAGGCTATTCTTGGGGCTCTTCTGCACTTTTCTGGTGACCTCATATTTCCATTTGAGACCAAATGCTTTTGCTACAGTTGCCTTTTTTTTTTAGTCATTATTTTCTTCTTCCATGCGATGGTATCATTTTAAAGTTGTACCTCACAGGTTCATAGATGTGGCTTTCAAAATATTAGTTCCCATCTACCGCTTATTCTCAACTCCCTTCAGCCAGTTGTGAGATTGAGCAGTCTGCCCCTCATTGTGGCATTTGTTTGCTGTGTGGAAATTAGAAATAGAGGGGGCTGAATAGGAAGCCTGTGTGTGCAAGGAAGAGGAAACCTCTTTGATGGACATATCAAACACACTCAATACAATATTAAATATTCACCACCTGCTAGAGGTCCTATGCCCATTGTTTTCATTAGCAGAAGACTCTGCTTTTAAATGTATTTTGGTGACTAACCCACAGAAATATCCTGCTTCCAAAATTATATCATAGTGTTTTGAAACCACTCTGCTTATTGTCTTCTCTGTCTTCACATCTATACAAAAAACTGCTCTTACTTTTTTCTTCAACTATAGCATTTAAAGTAACTGTGATATGAAATAAACTAAAAAAGCTTATCTTTTTGCATACATTAATTATTAATCTTCATATAACCCCAGAAGATGAATTTGCAATTTTTCTAACACACAGGTAATGTAAATAAAACAGTATAAATGTAAGTAACATGCTGTGTTTCTACCTATAGTCCAAAATTATTGCCACAGAGATTTATATCCAAGGAATACCTTAGCTTTTGGGAAACTGTGGTCTCCATGAAATTACATGAAAAATTATCTTTATATATGCAAATTAAGATGCAAATTTTAACTGAAAATAGCTAAATTTTCTCTTTCCAGTTAAAAAATCTATGTCTTTATATTTATTTAAAGATATTGTTCTGTAAAAGTAGTTGCAAGAGAATTACTGCTTTCTTCTTATCTGAAAGTGTATAGATCAGTGTTTTAACCCTTTATAGTTTACATTAAGACTCCAGGTGGTAATAGGTGAGCAAGTAACTTAGCCAAGCAGAAATAAATGGAATCACTGTTCATTCATTATGCCTGTTGAATTATAGTGGTGGATGAAGTATAATGATAACTCTTTCTGCCAAGCTGCCTGAGCCCTGCTGCCACAAGGGCACCCGAAATAACATACAGAGTCTTATTCTAATTACAATGCTGTTTGCCATTGACTAGGATTTCTTATCTGCTATCTCTGTCTTAAGTATCAGCCATAATTATTAATCTATATATTTTATAAAGACTTATCTGATCAAGGATGCTGGCACAGTATTCTACAACTTCTTGACTTTGGGGGCAGTTTCTCTTGCTAATGCAGAAGCTTTCATTCTGGCTAAGGAAACTGGTCTGCAAGCAAGGTCCCAGGGTCTGTCTGCCACTACTCCTCAATACTGGTTACAAAAATGAACAATCATTTGTGGATGATTCAGACTCATGTCCTTCTGCTTAGAGGACAAGTATTCTTACCCACTGAGTCACTCCTCAGCTCCCTCAAAAGGTATTCCGTACTGGTGGATGATAAAAATTAAATCAGCATTCTACATTGATGCTTGTTTCCTAATAAAGTTTACAACATTAATATTCATTTACATTGCAAATGATTTCACCTGATAAGAAGGCTGGACTGTGATACCTGGAAATCTGAAATGAATCTTATAAAACAAACAAGGCCTAATTGTGATCTTTAAGCAGAACATCATACTCTCAAGACAGCTTTGGAAATAGATTTGCAATCCATGGCAGATTCATTGCAAAATAAATTGTTTGTAGCTCTCTGCCATTTTCCATTCCTGTGTCATTGTGATAGAAAGGCAAAAGGATTTCAACATTCAATATATCCTGAAATGTAATTTATTGCAAAGATGTGTAGACCCATAAGATACTTGCTACTTATGTTTACTTGTAGACCACACTTGCAGTCCTATTTCTGAGGACATTGCCTGCCATGTGTGGGTTCTGAAACATGGATGGCTCATTAGAAATCCCAAAGTTACCACCAATCTCATTTTCATCTTAGAGATATAAACAGAGATTCTTCCCAATTTGGAAATGCTCCAAAGTTTATACTGCAAACATAGGAAGCTCATGAACAGAATGGGAAAAGCCAAAATATAAATATGTTATTTTTGCAAATAAACCCAAATGTTTCTGCTTGGCTATGCCACGGACTGTCTTATTGTCACTGTAAAATCTCATGAGCCATCTCCTATGGCAGCCAGGACCTGGTTCTGCTACATCAGGTAATGTCCTAGCTAGTCTGAGTGGAACTGAGTCTCATACATGACAAAAATGCCATCCTTATAAAAGGAAATAATTAGAATAGGATATTCTAAATTTCCTAAGTAACAATATGGAGACATTATATTTTTAAACTTTAGGAACTATTACAAAGATAAAAAAGATGAACATACCTTTCAGTGTTCTGGTATTATTGGATATCTGAGACTAGAGAAAGAGCAAAAAAAGCAGTAAAAATTAGGGAAATTATAGGCAATTGAAAAGCTCTTTGGAAGCATCAGCATAAATTAATGTCAGCATAAAACAAGCAGTAAATTTGATTAAGAGCAAAGCACTCCAGGCTTTGTCATAAAACACAGTATAGGCTAATCATTTTGTTCTTCCCTACGAAGTATCATCAGCCTCATGAAAACAACTGTTTTTGTACAACAGGGTTAATCTCCAACCTTGGACAGTGTTCAACACATGGGGGCCATGGTTTAAACGTCTTCAAAATTAACTTATGTTTATCATTCATGCCCAGAAAGAAAACTGAGAAGAAACTGAAGAGGTAATAATATTCTATTGGAGTAAAATAATATATTGACATTGTATTGGCTACCTAACCAGAGGCAGCAGGGTGAAATACGAACTATAAATATTATCAAAAATGATAAGAGGAAATGTTAGTGTATTGTTACAGAACCCTATATTATAGCTCCCCACTTAACTTTATTTTGAAGTTTATTTTAAACACTCTGCTGTATTCTTACCACAAATTTCCTTTCTTCCTATTGAACCTTTTGTTTGTATGTCATAAAAGCAAATACATATTGATTTCTTACACAGCACTGAACACAATACAGGACACTACAAGTTGACAAGATTTTGGAATATTTTTTCACACACAAAGTAATTCTCTCGTGGCTACCAAGTGGATATCTTACCTTAAGTATACTTACTTCTGTCATTATCCACTGAGAGTTAAAAACATATCCCATGGGTTAAAGTCTCAATACCCTAAGAGTTTTACCCTCTTCAGATTCGAATTGTAAGTAGCAGATTGCTACCTCTACTTTTGACTGGGTGACTGTAAATTGGAGTTACCATGACAACCTCCTTGATTTTTATTAATACACTAGGACAGCTCATGGAGCATGGGGAGACACATACTGGTTTATTGTATTGACAAAAGATATAATAAATGAGATAGATGTACAGCCATGTTAAGAGACGCACGGAGTGAGCATTAGTTCTATGAGAGTGGAACTACATGTTTCTCCACCCAAGACTCTCAAATCAAAACAATGCATTTGTTATGATTCTCCTGATCCAAAAAGTATCTTTGAATATTTTAAATTCATCTTTGAAGTACTATGTGATGTTAATTAGCCTAGCAGTTTAAAAGCATATACTGATTTCCAGCTATGGCCCAGTCCTTTAGGAACTTAACAGACACTAGCAGAGACTTGTATTTCATCAAACAATAGCAAGACATACAGGGAATGGATATGAAAAGTCTAATCCTGACAGTACAACTTCAGTTTTTATAATTATTATTTAAATAACTTCAATTAGGTGTCTTCCCTAAATTGTATGAGTTTCCTGACTTCAGCAGAAGATATTTGGCATAAGTGAAATGTTTCTTAATAGCATTACCAACATAAGCAGCATTGAAGACATATAATTACAGAACACAGCTTGCTTGAAAAACAGACACAGGCTTTACTAATTTATTCAAATTAAAGTAAACAAAAATGCTTTAAAATGAAATTATTCTGCTTTAATGAATCCACTAATAAAAAATATCACTCAACTAGATTAAGGTAGTCACTCAAACACTTCAGCGGGGCACTCTGAAGCAATGGAGCTTTGCTTAGGGTTTTACACTTTCATGATCAAGCTTTATACAAACATTGGAACTAAAGATTGGAAACAAAGAATCATCTCCAAAAACTATAATGACAGTTACGGTGCTGTGGAATTTTCTGAGATCCTCCTTGTTTCTGATTACTTTTTCAGGATGGGGCATGTCTCAAGAGTCATCAAGTCTTGCAGAGCATATGTATGCATGCCCTTGGGTTGGGTAACCAGAGCCAAAGAAAAAAGTAATTCTTTCTTTTTGGCTCTCAGTTCTTATATCTAGAACAATAGTTTGGAAGTATCTATATCTTTTCCGAATTTTGTTTGTTTGTTTGAGGCAGGGTTTCTCCATGTAACAGTCCTAGCTATCTTGGAACTAGCTCTTGTAGACCAGGCTGGCCTCAAATTCACAGAGATCCACCTGCCTCTACCTCCCAAATGCTGAAAGTAAAAGTGTATGCCACTGCCACCTGGATATTTTCTGTATTTTTAAAATAAAACCCCCTTATCTAAATTTTTATTCTGCATAAAAATTAAACAAATAATTTTAATTCTGTTTAAATTATGCTTGGATATTTCCAGTAGGAAATGTTTACACACACTGAGGTTTTAGTTCTATTCTGGCTTTTCAAATCTTTTAATTTTGGGTGGTTCTTATCTTTTGGTTTCTAAATGTTTGATGTTATAAGACAAATGTAATATCTGAACATGGCATAAATATGTGTAAAGTGTATGACTATGTGAAGTATTTTTTTGGTACAAACTTTTCAATACATTTAGTTCAGAGCTGAAAAAGTCTCTGGAGGGAGAGAAAGCATTCAGATTCAACAGTTATTTCACCTCTAATAACTCTGCTTCATTCTACAGTGTACTATGGAATAGATAATCAAAAGCAATTCTGGTGGCAAGTAACTTTAAGCAGACACAACTTCAGATGACTCATTTGGGTTAGGATTCTTATTACACTCAAGAAGGCATTTTGATTGGAAGACAGGTTAAATTATGGGAAGCAGATGTCAGAGTAGACATGAATGATGGAAGTGTAGTGAATCTAAGTGTCCAAGGCCATGGAGGACTTTGCTCATTCCAAGGAGTTTGTTCTTCAGGACAATTCCTCTTACACAACAGTATGGCTTGACATCATGTGTAAGCAGTTTAAAACTATACCTTCAGCTTTAGTGCAAATCAAGAACAACTGGTTTAGAAAGTAAGAAGTTACTATTGGTGTAAGAACAAAGGATAACTAGTATTTTGCATGCATTTACTTGCCTTGGGAAGAATAATCAAAATATCACTGACAAGAAAGAAACTGAGAGCTGGTGGCATGACTCAATATGTAAAAAATGCTTGCTTGCAAGCTTGATGACATGAGACTGATCTACAGATCACTTGGAAGAATGAGGATGCCTTTGCCAGTTGTTTTTCTGGCTTCCATAGACATGCTGTGGCATGCATGCACCCATACAGACACAAAATTAATAATAATAGCAATAAAGTAATATATTTAGAAGGAAGGAATTGAGGAAGAATAATTGACATGTATATGAGAACCAAATCTACAAGAGAACATACTACATAATATTGGCTATAAAGCCAGGCTGTGATGGTGGTGCATACCTTTAGTCCCAGCACTTGTGAGGTAGAGGCAGGGTGGATCTCTGTGATCTCTCTGATCTACAAGAGCTAGTTCCAGGACAGCCTCCAAAGCCACAGAAAAAACCTGTCTTGAAAAATAAAAACAAACAAACAAATGGCTATAGTTCCATGAGACAGAAAAAGGCCCAGGGTGCAACTCAAAATTTCAAGAATGAAAAACAAAAAGAAAAAGAAAAAAAGAGATAAGAAATCTCACTACCAATTATGTATGATTTGTACCTCTGAAGGAAAATGTTTATGAAAGTTCTCATGAACTGATACTTAGTTTATCAGTTCATAAAACAATAAAATTCTATGTAACAATTGTTAAAGTAATTCATTTCATATTTCAAAACAATTCTGAGATATCTAGGCTTAAACAGAAATTTATTTCAAACATTAAAATGTAGGCGTATCACAGTCTTGAAAAATCTTAACTTCATTTTAACTTTAAATATAAAGCTGCCATCTTCTGGTGCTCCATAACATACTGCTTAAACTGACAGAGGGCATTGGAGAAAGCAAGTACCATCACTTCTTTCTATGTGAACAAATGTTCACACTTTTTTATTCACTCTTGAGGTCACCTGGCTGCTAGCTATTGAGTATTTAGGCATTTAAGCAAGTGCAGATTCAGAGTGAGCAGAAATATGTGCATTTCCTATTCCCCAGAGCATGCTATCCTTGTTCAGAGAGGACATTAATAGATTAGAATCTTTAGTTAACAGCTGAAAGGGGGCACATATAAGCAACCACCCTAATCAAACTGAAACCAGAACCTTGTCTTGGGATTCAAAGTATATATAATAAGAAAAAGTAAGACACATAAATTGGTGACATGTTCAAGCCCATAGAGAAAATTAAATATTTTCAAAGAATTTATGATCAGAAATTCTTCTTGAATGTATTCCATCCTTCTGAAGTTTAGTTATACAACCTGCCAATATACTCCTCCTGTTCTCACTTATCAGCAAAGTGAAAATAAGCATTGTCCTAGTTTGCTTTCTATTGATGTGATAAAGACCATGATCTAAAAAAGCTTTGGTTTATACATCACAATTATAATCCATCACTAGTGAAAGCCAGGAAAGGAACTCCAGGCAGGAACCCAAAGGCAGGAGGCCATGGAAGAATACTGCTTACTGGCTTGTTCCTATGGTTTACTCCAGTTTTCTTTCTTAGATAATCCAGAACTACCTTCCAGAAGTGTCACCAATTACAATAGGCTAGGCTCTCCCACATCATCCATGAATTAAGAAACTGCTTCATGGACTTCCCTATAGGCAATGTAATAGAGGCAATCCCTACTTGACAAAATTACCAGCGCAGACATAAAGTTAAAAGAAAATATTATGAAAATGTATAAAAGCACTGTATAATTATGGATAACTATGGGTACCTTAGATGACAGATAAACACGGTACTTTATAGAGAACTCATCAACAATGAGCTTCACATAGGCACATGCTCAGTGAATCCCTTTCAAGTGTTTATTGTGAGTAGTTCGGATCTGCAAATTGTTTACTTCGTTTTTATTTAATTACCAAATTAAAATGAACAACTATTAAAAATTGGCTGTACCTTCAGAACTTTATTTTGGTGTATGGTGTACTGAAACTCACCCTATTTGTTAACTTGTCGCTGCCTAGTTTTCAAGAGTCACATGGCTTGAAATCCCTGCTCAAGTAAACACAACATTAGTGTAGCCATAGTTTCATACATGAAGTTGCTGGGTAAACTCAGACTTCTTCAAATGTTCCTTAACAGAAATATAAATACTCAAGCTTTCCAACTTTTATAAAATGGGTCAAAATTAAACTTCAAGAGTGAGATGTTTCCTTAAAGGAACTGTTGACAAGACTTTGGAACATTGAAGGACTAAATTTGGCTTCCCTCAAATTAAACTTTCTTCTGCTCAAATTGTTAAAACCTAGTCACCACACAACCATAGATCCAGCATGTTCATTTTTGTTCCAAAATGTCACTGGAAAGGATTTTTGTCCTTGCAAAGTGCATAAAATTTACAGTAGAATATTTGTAAAGCAGCATGCTGAAACAGATCTGCTCTGATTCCTTGGTAAAGAGAAAGGAAGGGCAGGAAGCCACAGCTTCTATTTACCCTGGCATTAACTCAAGATAAGCCTGAAAATTACTTTTTGGTGTACAAACAGTGTGCTTTCCCCATCAAAAGGTTATTTGTTATAAAAGGGCTTTATACTGTAAGACATTGGGTACATTCACTTTTTAATTAGAGCTGCCAAACCCCAGGCCAGTGTGAGGTCAAAAGCATGTCTTTCATTATATTCCTTTTTCTGATTAGAAAATAATACCAAGTACAATAGAACCAATTCCTTTCCCTGGGGCTTCTCCCAAGTTAACTGTTCCATTAATACATACATACATGCATATGTATACACACACACACACACACACACACACACACACACACACACACACCTTCTGATCCTGCACTTCTAATGTCCTCAAAACTTTTAACAGGATGAGGTGTTAGAGAGTGTCTGGGTTAAGGAAGGCATTGCATTGCTATTGTTATTACTGTAGTTCTTTTTAGATCCATCTAGCTCTGCATGAATGAATTTATGAATAAATAAGTGAATAAGCTCTTACATGAGGCAAGCTATTTTGCTTTCCTTTGCTTTGCCAAATGAGCAAGCAACAAGCTGCGGAGGTAATCAAATACCAATCTTAGGCTGCTTTAGTGTTTACTGCTGAGAGTTGTGGTGCAATAGCAAAACATAGTGACTAATTGTGGGAGGTTTTCCACTCAGACTGAACAAGGAGACTTTGATAGTCTATCTACTATAATTTTTGTTTTTTCATCTTTTTCCATTTGTTTATTTCTTTTAATTCCTTCTTTCACCTATGCAGGGCAAAGTCTTTAAAAATAAATGGTTATTGTTCAAATTTTAGATTCAAATGCTTCCACTGAGAAATGAATGTTTGGAACTTGAGGTAAGGTTCAAAGAGCCAATCTTGTTTTCAGTTCACACCTCACTGCAAAGCCAGAGTAATGGTTCAGAAGGCAGAGTTTCCTAAAAGGACGTGTAGAGGGTATATAAATAAAATTGTGTAATTCAAATAGAAAAGATCAACTTTTTAATATCAGCTTGGAGTTAGAAGGGAGAACATCATGATGTAAATGAAACTTAGCTTCCCATTACTCAGGCAACTGTGAAAGAGAAGACTGGGTATCCAGTGAGTGATAAAACACAAAGAAGGCCACTGAGGCTTACACCAAGCCCCTGCCCAGGACTGAAAGCTTAGTAGCAAGTGTTCCTCAGGGTACATAGTGACCTCATGGTTCAGCGGAAGCTGCAGTCATGTTTCAGAGGCCAGTTAACCTCCACTTAGGTTGTACACTCACAGGTTCTAGATGGCCAAACAAGAGGACTTGGAGATGAGAAGGCCTGGTATGTCTGGACCATTTGAGTGGCCTATGTCTGATTGCCAGTGACATAAAGGCCTCAGAACAACTCCATGGACAGAAAAGAGTAACACTCAGGGAGCCTTTGTGCCCAACAGGGAAAATGAGGGCTGGTGCCTGTGTCATAGATTGCTCTCTCTCTCTCTCTCTCTCTCTCTCTCTCTCTCTCTCTCTCTCTCTCTCTCTCTCTGTGTGTGTGTGTGTGTGTGTGTGTGGGCAGGGGGGATTCTTGCAGACAATATGAAGTTTGACTAACAACAGAAATAAATATTAGTTAAGACAACGAAGGTCTTACTTTTTCCCCATTTTTCTATCTGTTTTACTTAGTCACTAAGAAAATATACTTGAAGTCAAGGTAAAATCAGTTATAGAAAACCAATCATGCCAAATTTAATATCTCTGAGTTATAGTGTATAAACTCAGACCATAGACAAGTAATTCCAGGACACACACACACACACACACACACACACACACACACAGAGAGAGAGAGAGAGAGAGAGAGAGAGAGAGAGAGACAGAGAGACAGAGAGACAGAGAGAGACAGAGACAGAGACAGAGACACAGAGAGACAGAGACAGAGACAGAGACAGAGACAGAGACAGAGACAGAGACAGAGAGCTTTCATTTATTGCCTAGAGACCTCAGCAAGGTGATATTACAAATCATGGGTTAATAGTCAATTTGGGAAAGGAATAAAATTGTTCATTCTAAATAAAATCTCCCAGTTTAAATATAACACATTTTCTCACCTAGAAAAGAGCATAGGGGTCAATCATGCTAATTTGTTTCAGTAGTAGTGATTATAATCCTCAGAACAGTTTTATAAAAGTATAAAATGCATAAGTACAAATATTTGGAAATTCCTTAAAAACTATAACAAATTAAGATTTTAATAATAGACTGTTAAGATAAAATTCATTATAAAAATTTTTCAAACATATATTATATAAAACAATGCTATCAGAACTCCTTTCTTTCCCCACTTGAAGCCCACAGCAGAGGTGACTGGAGCTGGTACTCAAGAGTTAATTTTCTATGTCTTTGTAGTCCTTATTCTCTGAGAGGTGGGAATGCCATGGACTCTTTTGATTCAATGCAAGTGGTTTGAGACTGTGACCTGTGAGGAGCCAGCATATTTCTGAATCCTGAAGTATCCCAAGCTCTTTGAAACATTCCAAGCTGTACAGCTTGCACACCCTTTTCAGTGCCATGGAGAGGCAACCCATCCTATACTATGCTGAGGGAGCAAAGGCATTTGCATGAGGGATAAGTCCTGCACAGCCATCAGATCTATGTGGGAGAGCAAAAAGATACTGTTGATTGTCAAAGAGTATCTCTCCCACCAACAGCCACATTCCCAATATTGACTTCATTTTCCAGGGAAACATGTTAGTGGTTTTGGCTATTACCAGTCTATTAATTGGAGATGGGAGATGAGGCAGGGAAGAAAAGGGAAGGGCAAGATTGCTTTGTGTAAAATTGGGGGCTTTGTTGTGAAAGGTTGGAACAATAAAAATGTCTTTTATATTTTCAAGATTTTTCATAGCGGCATAATTGTGAACTGTGAGAGACTGCTTCAAAAGCTGTGTATGTTTACACTACAGCCAAGGTGCTCCCTATCAGGCCTTAATGTTGTCCACACAGGACAAAATCAGTTCTTTGGTTATCAGAGTGCCATTGAAGAGCTGGAAACAGACTAAAGAGAGCAATGTCTTTCGTTTAAGAGGACACAAAGGTAGACAATTCTGCCTTGGAGTTGCTAATTCTTCAAGGTAGAGAAGTATACTTTCCTAATTATAAAGTTAGAAATATCGGTGTGTCTGTCGAAGCCACTGGCTCAAGTGTTGTGAGAAGGCTTAAGGGAGCATGAAAGATGGGAGAGTAGGGCTTGTGCTCCTGGAGTGTAAATTGCTAGGGCGCTTGCTTGTTTTTCATTGATTGGTTGTTATTATTTTATTTTGTTTTGTTTTCCAACTTTGACTTCTAGTGACAGCATTCAGTGACTGACAATACAAATTTCATTGAGTCACTTCAAGGTTGAATGACTTCAAAATCCCTGGACTCCAGAGAAATCAGCTTTCATATTGACACAGTAGTCACCTACCTGAAAACACAAAATCTTCAGATTAACGGAGGGCCAAACTGCTCTGTCTTCAATCATGAGGCCTCTCTCATCTTAATATGGTTGAGGCCTACATCTGGATTTATACTGTAAAATCTTTCTTCCATGTGTTAAATGTATGGAATTTTATTTAAATGGAAACTTCATAACATACTATTATTTTTTGCTTGAAAAAGAAAACTGCAAATTAAAAAAAAAAAACAGCAATACTAGAGAGTGTTGTGATACTGTTCATTACTTTTTCTTCTGGTGTGAAAATATTTGTATTAAAGGGTACTATGTTCCAGAGAAAAATATGCAATTAAAGTGTAATCATCAAAAATGTTTCAGACTGGTTTTGTCTGGTTGTCCTCATAAACACATAAATGTACTTTTGGAATAAAAGCAAAGAGTGTGATGGGACTTCTGGAATAATGTAAAGAAATAACCATTTTCATTCATGGAGCAATTTTACTCTTCCTTTGGTGGCCTTTCCTAATGTCTTTGAACTCTCTTTATAATGTTCCTTGATTTTGCTGGGAAAATAAGCCCCAAATGGCAGAATGGGGCACATCTTTCAGATCTCATGTTATTATCCTGTAAAGTAAGGAGTATAGACAAAAAAACGATAGCTACAAATATCAAGGATTCAAAGTTCTTTTGATGGGGTAGTTTTCAAAATTCATCCATATTAATTTTTCATCTACAAAAAATCAGAAGAAACAGCAATGTGCACACTAGTTGCTGAAGCTCCATCTGTTGTGTATTCATAATTTAGTTATTTCAAGCTTCCATAAAAACGTATAAAGAATCAAAGAAGCCTTCTTTAAGGGGAAAGGGAAAAAAAGCCAAAGCCTAAAACTAAACTCCACAATGGAGACAGGGCCCATATAGCCATCTGGTGGCTACTTAGGAAAATACACTTGTGCTTTTCTGTACAAATCACAGAAAGGTGTATTTAGAAAAAGAAATGGATCATTCCTATCCTAATATAATATTTGCTTAATTCCAAAAAGCAAGTCAGGTAATTTAATTCTTTATACATGTATATTGGCTGTTAGTTTTTTTTTTTTAACATAACAGCTTTGTACACATTTGTGTTCATTACTAGACAATACATGAAGCTGGCTTTGACAGTGTTTGGAAAGGCTGTGCTCATGATTTAAAGATAATAGGTGTGTCAAAATGTAAGTCTTGAGTGAACTAAGCGTGAACTTGTGTAATTACAGATGAGTGTTTTATGAGTACTCATATATAATCAGCAATATTAATATAGTATAACTTCAATGAATATGCATTTATTAATGCATATGTATTGCTAAGTCCTGGACTCTACAGTTGTATGAAACACAACAGGCTTAAGGACAGGAAGGTTATATGTTCTTTAAAGAAACAAAATTGCACAAAATGTAATTACTTGTTTCTTTCAGGTTCTACATCACAATTATAAAGTTTGATAAATACTGAATGTTTTTAAAAATTATAAAGTTTCTATTTGTTTCAGCTATTTCTAAACATTAAAATCAAAGTAATTTTATAATTTAATATGGCTGCAATGAAAGGTTTAAGAAAAGATTCACAGGTAAAATAAATGTGTAAGTGTATTGGAAGAGACTTGCTGTTTAAGCAAAGAAAACCCAGGTCACAGATAAAAAGATAAGGAAAATAATCTATGTGGTACACCCCCCCAAAAGAAAGCCAATTATACCATCAACTTAACAAGTGGAAGTTTTGTTCACAAAGCGGATGTATGGGCTGAAGGTTCAAAGAGTGAAGGCACTTGGCGCCAAGCCCAACAATCTGAGTTCAATCCCTGGGATAGACTTGTAGGAGAAATCCAGCTCCTACGAGTGGTCCTCTGATCTCTGCATACATGCTGTGTGATGTATGTGTTAATCTTTTTAAATGATGTTTCTAAGGAAGCAAATTTATGGGCTTAGCAGTGCATTTTCCTGCATTTTCATAGTGGTGTCTCCACAGTTGGTAGAATACCAGTAGGGTCCTTTGCTGGGCAGGGGACACAACTTTTTAAGAGTTAATGCACTGTTTGTTTAAACAAGGACTTTTCACACCTATTCCCCAGATGATACCCTTGTTCAGAATCAGTTTTCAGATGTGTAATCATTTTCCTCTTGCAGTTTCATTGCTAGCTTCATTAATACCAAGTTCTTCACTCAAAGTGCACAACAGTAGTACAGGGGGTCGCAGTAAAATGGTGATGAAAATTTAGATGGCAGTCAATCTGATAACTAAGGAAAATGAGAAAATAATACATTACAGCGCCAACATTTACATCTATCAAATCCCACAATAGTAATAATTTTTATTTAAACTAGTGAGTTTTAGAATAATTTTGTGGAAGCCACATTCGAATAAATGACCAAAGTGGCTCCTCCATTCTATGTTGCGTTTTGTTTGTTTCGTGTTTATTTAGTACGTATATGTGTGGATAAGCACATGGATGACACAGCATGTACATGAAGACCAGAGGACAGATTGAAGGATTTTTTTCTCTCCTTCCACCATGTTGGTTCCAGGGATTGAACTAGGCTTGTCAAGCTTAGCACCTTTACATACTGAACCATGCTGCTGACTTCAACATGCAAATTTATCTTGCTCAAGCCAAGACAATTATAGGTGAGACATTAGAGGATACAAAAGAATAAGCAAGTGTGTGTAGGGAGAACTAAAACTTTATGTATGGAATAGAGATGTATTGTCTTTGTGTTCCTGTTTTATGCCTAGAGTGAGTGTATGGATATTGTATGACAAGACTGTACATTGATGACCGTCCTCCCTCCTCAGAACATTGAGGTAATATGTGTTATATGTGTAACAAGGAGTCTATTCAGACACTCCTCTGCCAAACAGTAAGTGTCTTTTTTATTTATGACTATTTGAAAACAATAAAAAATATTACTTCTGTTTTGTTATGAAATTAGAGGCACTGAAGATATTTTCATCATCCAGATAAGGAATTCTAACATAAACAACCAACCATCACAATGGTTAAGAAACCAAATTTTATCTGTAAATGATGTTCCACCAGTCTCCCCTCCTACACTGAATGCTTACATTTCCTGCTAGTTTTGCCCCTCTGACAGGAACATTCCCAATGCACTTTTAGGTTTTCTGGAGTTCCGTCTCATGTTAATGTATATTCTCATTCTCTCACCTTGTATTTGTTTGTGTGCATGTGTTGTGCTTCAGTTAGTTAATAATGTTTGTCACCACAGACTGTGAATAAGTGCATAAACTCCATGCCTCTGTTCTGTCAATGAGCATTTGTGTTATTCCCCCAGGTACATGTATCATAAACAAATTCATTATAAAAATCTTACACATACCATATTGGAATATTTGCATGGTTCTTTTCTTTTAAGACCGTACTTTATACGGTTGTATTTATAAATATGGTTGTATTTTAAATAACATTATTTTAGAATAATTTGCTATAATTAAACAGAAGAACAAGAAAGCAAACTTTGAATTACACATCATTATCCAGAATAATTTGAAGTATTTTTTTCAAAAATAGATGAATTTGACGAGCATTTTTTTTGACTACATAGAGATCACTAAGACATCTAACATATATCTAGGATTGTGACTGATTGGTTACCTCATGTATATGTTCCACTGGAAGGCCAGAATTTTTCTCCCAAAGTAGTTAATCTAGTGTGTAGTTCCATCTGTAACTGGAAATGCTTCTTTTACTGCAATCCATTTCAAATGTTTATTCAAACTTTGTCCATTGGCACCAAATTGATCCTGTATTGTATATTCTTGATTACAAATAGTTTTGGTTGTCTTTTTCATTTGTATGTTGGCCATTTATGTTTCTCCTTTTATTTTTAATTAAATTAGAAACAATCTTATTTTACATACCAATCCCCGTTCCCTCTCCCTCCAATCCTTCCATGCCCCCCCTACCAACCCTTTATCTCATCCCCCCTCCACTCCTCAGGGAGGGTAAGACCTCCCATGAGGTATCATCAAAGTCTGTCACATCTTTTGGGGCAGGACTAAGGACATCCCCCCTATATCTAGGCCGAGAGAGTATCCCTCCAAAGCCCATTGGTGCACTAGGAATTAAATAAATACTGGTTCCACTGCCAGAGGCCCCATAGACTGCCCAAGCCCCACAGCATCAGTGTTCAGGGGGCCTGATTCGGTGTTAAGCTGGTTCTCCAGCTGTCTAATTCTTAGTGACATATAGAGATGGCCTATATAGTTAAATACTAGAGTTTTACGGAGTACTGGTGTAGCTAACTTCTTATAACATGTTGTGACTTGCTTTTTATAATTCTCTTTCGAATCTCTTACCAAACTAAAATTTAGTTTTATTGAGATATATTGCATATATGGTGAGATGCTCATTTTCTTTATTCTAATTTATTATTATTAATCCAAGAGAAATTATGTACATTGGATGCTCTATTTGTTACTTTACCACTGGACAAGCTTTTATTTTATTTAGTATGTGTAATATACTATGTTAAATGTAATTATTGCTATAACTTAAGGCCATCTTGGTCCTTTTTTTTTTTGGTTTCTTTTTTTCCCATGTGTTACTTGGATTTGCTTCTTTAAAATTACTAGTCCATAAGGAAGGAAAACTTTGGTTTGGTAGGAATGCAAATAATGCTCTTTGTCCTAGTTAGGTTTCTGTTGCCGTGATAAAACACAAAGTTCCGAAGGAACCTGAGGAGTAAAGTGTTTATTTCATTTCACTGCTTTCAGTCTATCATCAGGAAAAGTCAGGACAGCAACCGGGAGGCAGGAACTGACGCAGGGGCCTTAGAGGAGTGTTTCTTACTGGCTTGCTCTTTCATGACTTTCTCAGCTCGCTTTCTTATAGGACCATCACTCCAGGGGCGGTACCACCCACAATGGACTGGAACCTCCCACATCAATCATCAGCTGAGAATTTGCACCAAAAGCTTTCCTACAGGCCTAATTTATGGAAGTATTTTCCTGCGTGAGAATCCCTCTTCCCAAATGATTATAGCTTGTGTCAAGTTGCATAAAACTAGGCAGCACATTCTTGTTCCTGATTACTCCAACTTTAGGTATAACAGTTCTGTCATTAATCTCTTGCAAATGTTATGTCAGCAAGAAGAAATTAAAAAACAAAAAAAAGACCTCGGTCCTAGATGCAGAAGCTAACATGATCCAAGGGCTTCTTCCATATTGGCCTTAATATTTACTTTTCCTTCTTGAAATCTGCCTTCCTGCCTATTTAGCTTCATCCTTCATGGATCCTAGGAATGAGCTAGTGATATGAGAAACAGAACACTTGGCCTCTGTGTACACAAAATGTGTGGCTCTGCCAACAAGGCAACTGTGACCTACATCTGTGCTGAAGAGTCGCCATACTAATTGGCTGCTTAGAATTTTGTGATTATGAAGTGTTGGAATGGTGCAGATTGAAAGCCAAAATTATCTTGAAATGCATTTGTTACCTCCTTACAGCCTCTTGGTGTGTCCGAGGGTCATTTTGAACATTGGGTTAAAGCTTTGGAAGGTACTAATTTAGCTAACCACTATTTCCCACCAAACCTGAAGCAAAGAATATCATCAGGTAACTCATGAAGCCTGAGATTTCCCTACCTTGTTGTAAGCCATTCCCGATGATGTTCCCACAAAGGAATTTGGTAAACTAAGTATTTATGTTTGTCTTATGACTATAAAAAAATATCACAAAACCTCTTTCCCAGCAGGGCATGTCAGCCAGACTGATTCAAGTCCACTTCTCCAGGCCATGAACACTCATACTTGGTTCAGATGAAATTCCCTTTGGAGGAAAGGGGTGAGAGATTCCAAAACATTTTTCTTACCACTTCATTATTTTGTCTCTTTATTGGATTTTTGACTGCATATCTCTATTTTCAGTGAGTTTTCTAAGGATTAAAGTATTCATGCCTAACATACTACTTTAAGTTATAATTTTATGCATTCACTAAACTTAGAAAACTTTAAACACTCTAAACTTTTTTTCATCCACACAGTAATTCTGTCATTTCATCACACAGATTATTGTTTTTTGCTTCCTTATTATCCTTTATATTAAGGTGCCCTGGGTTTTAATGGTGGCTGTTAGGCAAATGTATAGCAGTCCTGAGATCTGGTGAATATTTCAAACAAGTTGGCCAGAAGTAATTAGAAGTCTAATTCCTCTTTGTTCCCACAACATTCTATAGCCATACCATACTCTATATGCACTAATGATTGTCTGTGTAAATGTCGGACATTTTTCTGCTTCTATATAGTATCTGTAGTTAAGGTGATGAGTTCTATAATATTAGCAGATTTAATCTCAGGCAAATGAGCTCCTTTCATTGGCAAAAGAGTGAAAATAAATGCATATTCTTCATGAGTACATCCTTGCTTATTTTCTAAATCAGAACACCAATAAAGTAAACCACCTGCATTTTTGAGGATGTCACTAGAGGCTGTCCTGTAGGGAAGGAGGTGCACTGAGTACAGTCACATTTATTCTCCTCTAGCTGATCCAGTGAAGGACATTAAGCAGCAGGATCCGGAGAGGTGAAGTACACCCAGGACACACGAGGAGATGACAGCAAGGACAGCTTATGAGTTGATAAGTGGCATACTGAATGGTGCTGGGTGTGGTGTGACTTCAGCAGCTCCACAGAATGGTGTACACACACGATGAGAGGGGACCTAAGATTAGTCTTAGCTGTTCTTATCAGAACAGTAATGGCAGAGATGGTCCTCAACAGAGTGGAGGTTCTCTGGCTCCTGAGTCTAATAGATGACAGAAATTGAGTCCATATATTTTTATTTTTAACTTTCTACTATTAATGCATTTCTTTCTCCTCATGAACAAAGGCCAAAGGGAGGCTTTCAGGAAGGCCACTAAAGTCAGAACTTGGTTTGGTACTTCCCTGAAAGGTGTATTCACTGTTTCTTTTAGAACTATTTTTACAGCACCTGGCCAGTTTTGTCTTAGCTTATCATTTAGTGGTTGGGATATTAGTGCATAATTTGGAATCCAATTTTGACAATAAACAACTAGAACTAGAAGGCCTGTTTTCCTGAGATACATAGGAAGATGGGGCTAGGGGCATAGCTGATGTAAGCTTATCATTCATAACCAATACAAAGAATTCAGTGTGAGATCAGGATACTTAATTTCCTGCTGACAAAGATACATTATTTTTTTTGTCTTTGGATTCTGTGTGCTTCTTCATGGCTAGACTTGATAAGAAAGCATGCCTTGCTTATCCTGGGGTGTTCCTTCTCACATCTGCACTCTGATGGAGTAGAGACAAGTACCTCTTGTCTTCAGCATTGCTGTTCTAAACTAAAGGAGCCAAGGTTTCATTAAATAGGCAAAGGAGACAGAAAGGTAGGGGAAACATAGCTTGTTCACAAGGAAATAAGCAACAGCTTGTTCTGAGCCAAGTATGAGTGACCATCCTCCAGGAGCAAAAAACAGATTTTTGGTTGCCTTAAATGATATTTTCAACTGCCAACCAGGTTACTGAGTTATTCTAATCACAGAACAAGTGACAGTCATAAATAAGTTTATATACCAAATACCTTGGAGAGGACAACACTGAGATGAGGCACACCAAACACATAGCAATCAATGCTGTAAGTATCTGATATTACCTGATGACTGTCTTAGCTTGAGGATTAGTGAAAGTTGGTGACTGGTCTGATAAACTAAAGAGGTTGCAAAGATTTTCCTTGCTAGGCAAAAGCCTCTCAGGTTAGATCCAGGGGAGGTTGAAAAATTGTGACTGTCTACATAACTTTGAGGGCAGATGAAGAGTAGGTTAGAGGGGACATACAGCCAAGACCTAAAATGATCAAAGATCGAAGAAGCCACATCTGGATAAACCAAAGACTGAGAATATTGTAGCACCCGTCACATCTCAGGAAAAGCACATATGGGCCCTCTGTTGTTCAGTGTTTGGACACAGCAATATTTGGAGTGATGGGAGAAGAGTTAGACATGATCCTGTTTAGAAAATTCATCCTTAATTGACTAAGGTTAACTTTCTGTCACAGAAAGCATTAGTCAATGCTGGCAACCAGTTCAGTCTCAGGAAATCAATTTACAACTGAGACATAATTAACAATTTTGAAAGGCAAAATTGTGCTAAGAAACCAGCTAAAAGGATAGCAAATCCA
Organism: Cricetulus griseus; assembly: GCF_003668045.3. Classification (NCBI taxonomy): domain Eukaryota; kingdom Metazoa; phylum Chordata; class Mammalia; order Rodentia; family Cricetidae; genus Cricetulus; species Cricetulus griseus. The sequence goes on along the minus strand of NC_048595.1, from coordinate 143,152,951 downwards.
GATATTTCAAGTTTTTTTAAACAATCTTATTTTATATATCAACCCCAGTTCCCTCTAACTCCCATCCTCTCATTCCCCCCACCATCCCATGGGGGATCATCAAAGTCTGTCATGTCTTTTGGGGCAGGACCTAGGCCCTTCCCCTGTGTATTTAGGCTGTGAGAGTATCCCTCCATAGAGAATGGGCTCCCAAAGTCCATTGGGGCACTAGGGATAAATGCTGGCTCCATTGCCAGAGGCAGTGTTTTTATTGAGAGTTTTTATTATTCTGGGAAATGACTTAGAACACAGTGAATAGATAGCAGGGCTTCCTCAGAATAGAGCGCACCCCTTCATATAATGCAGACACTCTCAGGTCTGCAAGACTGGTGGGAAGCCTGAACGTGCTGTGTGGAGGAGATGGGTCCAGACAGAGTGTCATGCCTTGCTCATTGTTTTTATTACATCCCTCAGTGTGGAGGGAAACAAAGGAAAAGGTCCCTCAAAAGTGCATCTGAAGAAAACAGTCAGGGGCCTTCTTCAAGGAACAAGTTGAGGGGAGGGGTGCCTGAGGATCTCTTGCATAGGATGTTTTGTGTGACTTCATGATGGATACACATGGCTGAGGGAAGGTAATTCCTTCTGGTCTGGCTGGAGGAGGGAGAATGACCCTCTCCCTCATGAATACATGGTGTTCTAGCCTCTGTTTCAGAGAGTGGTGGACACTGGGGCCAGTGGGAAAAAAGGAGACTTAAGGGAGCACCCTATATGAAACATGACATGAGAACTAGCAGACAAGTTCTGAAACGTGCTACAAATGTACTTTGAGCAAGAAAATGAAAATGCACATATAGTAAAACATACAGTGGCAAAATCATTTTCACATGTTCAATCTATGTGCTGATTTTTTGCGGCCTTCTATGTGAGGAGGGAGAGTGTCATGTTATCACTGACTCACTCACTGAAGGGCAAAAGCAATAAATCTGATGAAGAAATAGTAACCATTCCAGAAAGCAGCTGTTAGTTACAGAGAGCACACTTGGAGACAAAAAAATGAGCAATGGTTGGGGTACACTTAGCTGTTCAATGGTGGTACGCCACCACTTTCCCTCTGTTTCAGATAACTGTCTGTATAAATTAATTTCGCTCATTTTAATTCTATGTCCTCTCATAGAATTGTGAAATGATTATTGTTCTTAGACTGAATTCATTAGCAAAAGAAGAAACTAATAGAGTTAAATGATGTGTGTTTTATATCAGAGATCTCAACTGTTGAAAGAAGTCATCAAAAAAAAAAAAAAAAGTCATCACCAAAGTGTTTCACAATAATGACTCAAGGATTTCCCCATACAATTTATGGAATCAATACAGTAGTAAGATTTAATTTTTTTCTGAAGTGAAACACCCGATGTTACTATAAATGCTACTGTGGATTCAATTAACTAGGTCAAAGTTAAACACAACATTTGTATTGATAATTTGAAATACCGTATTTCTGTTAGATTCAGCATCCTGACAATATAATGTAATTTCTAAATTGGAAAACTAATGAACCATGGGTATACTGTGAATAACCCGTATTGTAAACATAATTCATAACTATATCTACATTCATTTCTATCATAGATATATCAAATTGCACAAATTTAATGCCTTCAAATAACATGTGTGTCACCTTAGCTTTCAATAGGTCAGAATTCCAACTTCATTTCTCTCGTACATTGCAAACAACCCAAATACATAATATACACATTTAAACATAACACACACACACACACATCACAAGCCACATATAACACACACGGATATACCATGCCCGTTCCAGCACAGGAACACACATACACATGTCACATATTCATATACATGTATATCCTCCCTCTATTCTCACAGCACAAAATACACTGTACACACAGAAACTACAAATTCAAACACCCTCTGTACATATATACACACATACATACATACATATGCCACAGACCATCGACCACATAAGCATACTAACATGTCTCCTGCCACATATACCTGCACAATACATACTATACACTTCCAACCCATATATTTCACATACTACATACCCATACCATGCATATTCTAACACCTAGGCATACACACACTTCAGTATACACATTCAAGTGTTCCCTGTGGGCCTCACCACAGCACTGTTTTCTCCAGAGCCTGGATTTTCTGCTCTCTCTCTCTCTCTCTCTCTCTCTCTCTCTCTCTCTCTCTCTCTCTTTCAGGTACCTTTCTTAGTATCTCTGTGTAGATTTTTTTTTCTGTCTGATTCCTGCTCATGTCACAGTTAAAGCTCTTGAAAGCTTTAATCTCATAGGGGAAAATTGAAAGACTCCTTTACAGGCTAAAGAATATGTTCTTAAAAACCAAACCTCTACTCTTGAAGACAGAAGGTGAGATGGTCTAATGAGGCAGCTTAGAGGGGTTTGAAATTCAGGATTCAAACCCTGTGATGAATAGAAAAAAAAAAATCAAAATGCTCTATCGCCAAGGCTGTCACTCCATCACCCTTCATAGCACTAGATTCCCCATTTCTTCTCCACATTAACAGCTAAGGATGTTATCACTTATACTGAGGTCACACTGAGGGTAATGCTGAGCTTGGTGACACTAATGAAAAGGTACAGTGGTGACAGGAGTTAATTGCACAGTTACCACACAATTACCAATGTTTGTTCTACTAATGCTACCAGAGAATGGAAGAGAGCAAGAGACAGCCAGCATTCTGTACATCATATATGGCAAGGGATGACAATATAATGACTATAATAATATAATATGAACAATACAAGTTAGTGTGTGACATTTCCATGAACAGGAATTTTACCATAATGACAAATAAAAAAACAAAAGCTTTCTCAACTTACTCTAGTCCCTGATTGAAAGTAGGCCTTATAACATCAAACAGGTCTCTAGTTTTGAACTTACTTTATATATTTATATTTCAAAACCCTAGATAGTACATTATTTTATCACATTATATTATTTTAGTTTGTAATACATAACCCAGGCATGATAAGAACTTGCTGTGTAGCCAAGGCAGGTCCTAAATTCTTAATCTTCCCTCCTCTACCACCCCCCCCTCCAAGTGCTGGCTTTACAGACATCTATAATTGTGCTCCATGTTGGCAGACAAATATTTTTAGCAAACTCAATTTAGCATTATAAAGTAAAAATGGTTATATTAGTCCTAAGCACAATGATTCTTGTCATTGGCTACCTTTGACAGGTGCTGTTCAAAAGGCCAATTCCGCATAGGCTCCACCCAGCCACCACTGAGACAATCATGACTTATCTCAATTGTTTTGCCTTCCTAGATAACAGTTGAGTTTCTAATCTTTTCTGTGGCTCCTGGACCTCAGTAAAGCCGTGTATGCCCAAAAACTTCTAAAGGGAATAGAAAAATCCAAATTATGTGTGGAGAAAAAATTGACTATCTATGAACAAAACACTGGAAGAGGGGTTGGGGAGCTTTGTACACAGCTCACTGGGAGAGCACTCACAATGTATGTACCCAGCATTGGTGTCCTTCCCCAGTTACATAAAAAGAAAAATAAGTTTTGTTAGAAGAGAATTTTTGGAAAAAGTGAGTCTAAATTACTTGTGAAAATACAGGAAGGTATTTAGGTGGTTAGTAACCAAATATTCTGTAATAATGACACTTAGGAGAAAGATTTAAGTTTGTAAAAAAAAAATTAAATAATCAATTGACATTATTTTTTCTTAAGTGTGCATGAAAATTGCCAGGTAGAGTAACACAGCCCTCAGGTGATGCTAGCTGTTACGAGATTGTTGGAGGAAATAAGTAAGTAACACAGACAAAAGAATGTTAAGAAGGTTAAGCATTGAGACTCCAGATGGACTTAATGTTAGGATTGAACATGTCCTTGTTGGATTTACCAATGAGGAGCCACTAAGACCTTTTGGGAGGAGAGCAGAGTCTGTGCAGTGGAACCAACTGAAGCTGGATTAGTGGGGTGGAGGAGTGAATGGAAGATTCTGATAAGGAGGCAGTACAGAGCCTTGCCTAGTGAATCCTGACTCTAGAGGATACAAACAAGGTAATATCAAGGAGAAGGGCGGGGGTGGGGTGGAGGGAGCCCTCAACAGAAACAGCAAGTTTTATTTTTGCTTTTTAAACACCTTTTGGGTTGTGTTGTTGGTAAGACTTGAACTTATTTATAGACCACAGTGAAGATGCTATTGAAGAGAGAGCATTTGAAGATACAAGAAAAAGAAATAATTGATAGAACAAGGCCAAGCCTGGCAGGAAGAGACAGGATCAAGACCACAGGTGGAGGGATTAACCTTAAACAGACATTGACTCTCCTCTCCCTGTGAAAGCATCAGTATTTTTTCCTGCAAAGGGGCAGGTACACTTAGATCTACATGGATACACAGGAGAGATACAAAGAGTCTGAGGGCTCTAGTCTTTGCTTTTATCTGCTGTCTGATCTTGATTGGAAGGTGGCAGGAGATCAGGAAGACAGAAATGGTGGCTTCACCCCTGAATATCAACCTTGGCAGGAATCCTAACCTAGCTGCTCGAAGTTTTGGAAGGCAGCCTCTACTCTTAAATTGATTCCTACAAAACGCAGTTCTTCCTAAGAGTCAATGTTTCTAATATGTGTGTGTGTTGAAACAAACCAAACCAAGTCAAACCAACCAACCAACTAAACAAACAAACAAAAATGCCTATTGTCATTGACTGGTCCCTCACCCATCCATCCCCTGCGGGGTGGGGACTGGCTCCCAAGGCACAGAAAATAAAATCAAATTTATCAAGTATTAACTATAGTAATTTAAGATTTTTTCAATGTCTAACTTTACTATATTTATAAGTAACTGTTTTTTGAATGGGGATGTATATCTTACATACAAAATAGAAAACTCTGTTGAGAACATAAATGCATTTTGAAAATGAAGCATGAAATTAGAATGAGGCAATAAGGGAAAGCAATTGAGCTGAATTTGAGAGTAAATCTTTGTCATCTCAGAATTTTCAAGATCTGTCTGTCCTATCATAAATAAATTCATTAATTGTAATGGAGGCAAATGTGAGCATGGACTATAAGATTAATCCATGATAAAAGGTTGCATTGTATTTGTCAAAAATGGTACTGAACACTCAGGCTGGCTGAATATGCCATTGCTTTATGCAGTATGTTTGATTAGTACAGGATTTTACAAAGAAGAAGTATTGCCTTTCTTTTCAGTTGGGTATCTAAGATTTTGCACACTGTGTGCCTTGAAGCAAATGTTTCTGTTGGAAGCACCATGTCTCTGTCTTCACCTATAACATGAATCACAATAATGTCCTTTTGTTTCTTTTCTCTGTGGGAGGCAGAATGACATAGGAGATTTTAGCAAACCTTGATCTCAAGCTCAGCAGCTCAGGGCTTCCCAGCTTTAGCTCTCAGGATCTTCACCTATAAAATGGTGTTAATGATGCAAATTTTCTAGGGATGTTGTAAATACTCAATGTGCTAGCTAATTAAAATCCCATGAGCAAACCTTTGCACGTGGTAAGCGCTAATGGGAGTTGAGGGAGGTGAGCTAGCATTAAATATGGCATAATTTTCAAAGAGCTGCTGCATTCTATAAACCTTCCTACATGTGCTATTACTGTATGATTTGAACTTTAAAAAACTCAAGTTGTCATATCAAATAGGTTTGAACCTGTTTTTAATAATAAGGTCAAATTTTGGAGGAAAATAATACTTATAACACCGTATCAGAAGTCATTGAGCTTGGTGGCTCATACTTGTTATCCCAGCACCTGACAGGTTGGAATAGAAGGATTGCCAAGCTCCAGGTCAGTCTTGGCTATATGGAAAATTCAAGGTCAGCCTTGAAATTAAAGTTAAAATTTGTCTCTAACAATAAACAAGCTAGTGTGTTGCTGGGATTATCTATATTATTATGTATATATCAATTATCTAATATTTATGACTTAATTTTACATGTTTGTAATACATATGTAATAATTACATATTAATATAATACTATTATCACAGTATTACAGAGACTGAGACAGTTGAATTACCATGAGTTCCAGACCAACCTGGGCCACAGGTACCAGGACCCTGTCCAAACAAACAAAAAAAGAAAGAAAGAAAGAAAGAAAGAAAGAAAGAAAGAAAGAAAGAAAGAAACTCATTCTCAAAATTGGGTAGTGGTGGTGGTGGTGGTGATGGTTTAGTGACCTTAAATTGAATTTCAAACAGAATGACCCAATCAGCTTTACTTTAAATGTTCCATAGCAACAAAAGAGAAACTGAATTTAATTCAAAAGAAGTTAAACAGAACAAAATCTACAGAACAAAATGACGAAGATATGTGAAGGTAAAAGCAGTGAAATTGTAAATGGGGCATCGGAGCAAAAAATGAAACATTAACAGTTTCTAAACACAGAAGGAACTGAGGGAAAATTGATGATTACAGTGTAAAGCAAGCCCCTCTTATCCTTATTTATTTCCTTTGTTTTAGCTGTAATTTTTTGTTGTTGGGTTTTTAATTTTATTTCTTAGACTTGATTCCTAAAGAAAACAATTCTGGGTGGAGTGGGCATTTTCTCTTGTGCCCACTAGATGGCAGGTATAGGATTTGGAATACCTTCCTGAAGCTGCCTAGGTCTCCGTTCACATCTGCATTAGCTCTAGAGAAGAAAACCCACTGAAATGAAGGGAGTGAATTTTATAAGCAATTCTCTTTCCTTTCCTTACAGCCTATCCCCACCTCTTACACATAGTTGTTTATTTGTTTTTTTTAAAGAAAATGCAAAGGAAAGAAAGACCAGTAAAACTGGGGAAAGCATATAAGGTTCCAAATAAGGAAGGTATTTACGTTCTAAATAGAATTACACTGTAAACGAGGAGCAGCCCCGAGTATTCAGTTCCTTTAGAAAAACTGTGAAATTACAATCTAGCAATACACAGTCACATGTCCTCGTGAGAAACATTCTAGGTCCCTTTTCTCATTCGTTCCTTCCTTCCTCCCTTCCTTCCTTTTTTTCCCTCTGAACATGTACAGTCCAAAATAGTGTGTTGCCTCCATGTGATCTCCCTGCCTTAATTTTCTCACAGTTCAATGTGAAGGAACTGGGTTTTGTTTTGAAGGGTGTGTGCCTTTCCAATAAGGGGCCAAGGCTTTGGAAATGGAAAGGGCCGATCTTTGTTACAGAGGGGCTCATTGCAGAGAAGGGTGTGTTCTGCAAAGGCAAACAGGTCTCACAGATAGTTGCCAAGGGCACAGAATACATCTTTGCATTACACCTTGAACTAGCTGCTCATATCACCTCTTTTATTGCGTGCACCATAAATGACTGTAAAAGTTTGCAAATCTTGCAGAGCCCTTGGCAATCAATACTTCAACAGGAAATTTACAAAGAGGCTGGGGGGAGGAGTCCATCCTAGTAATTTGCTTTTTTGGCACAAGAACTGTGTGCTGACATTGAGAATTATTAAGTGTTCGATTTTCACAGTGTCTCTGTCAGATGCATAACATAGTCAGATTGGTTTCAATTTAGATGCTCAATTTGAAATCTTGGCTTTGCATTTTTATGAACAGGTAGGAGAGCTTTGGAAACGGCTGGTGGTCTTCTTAATATAAACTGGTCCTCCAGAGCTGTGACTTGAGTGCCAAAGATAAAGTAATTTTAATCTGGGTCAGACTGGAGCCAAGCTGGATGACAGTTGGTCCCTAATGTGATGCCTATAGCTTTAATGTTTTTAAGTCTCTGATCCATCCTACCATCCCAAAGACCAGGAAAATAACCTGATTCTTTTTTTTTTTTTATATATTGGATAGGATGACTAATCAGTGTTCTGAGACTCAACCTGCCTGGTGGACTGCTTTTCTTTTCCTATTGTGCCTCTCTCTCTTTTTCATTGTTTCCTTCTTCTTGTTTTGATGTATCACTTTAAGTTTAAACTGTGGAAAGATAGGGACCAGGTGGAGAGCTCACCTAGATAAACAGCAGGTGAGGGTACCCTAGTTGAGATGCTTGTTTGCTACTGCCTCAGGTACAGGGACTGACCTCTTTGTAGGTCACTGCCTAGAGTCAGTGGAAATGAGCTGGCAAAGTTATCAGGCTGTGGGCTAGCCTTAGGCTGTACTAGGGGGCTAAAGAGTTGTAGGCTGGGATCACCTGAGAAAGCATCTTGTACTGCAGACTGTCCAGGAGCAGCATTTATCCTCATCCTCACCCCGCAGCCTGGCCTTCTCTTCCTCCCAAACCCAGTGACCTGAGTCCTGGCCTTTCCTTGCGATGCATAAAGCATTCGTGGGTCTCCAAGGAGTGTTAGAAATTTCAGCGGATGCTGTTTTATCCAGTGCTTTGCTGCGGGGGTCAAGCGCTGCTTCCTCGGTTGCGCATCCTCACAAACGCAGCACAGCTCAGGACTAATTTCAACAGAGGTCTTTTGCAGGCAAGTGACTTTGAAGATGTTGCTAGGCTTTGTCCAAATCTAGAGGGTGTGTGTTTGTGTGTGTGTGTGTGTGTGTGTGTGTGTGTGTGTATGTGTGTGTGTGTGTGTGTGTGTGTGTGTAGAGATGTTTGAGCTTCATATTTTCTTTGTATTTCCTCCTGCTGCAGGTGAATGTGAGCAAGCTTGGGCTGTCATTCCCTTCCCCTGAGTACCTGTGTCCTGTGTGTGGTGTTGGCCGACTGAGGCCTGGGTATCACAGAAAGTGCTTAGAGGATTTTTCTTTCTTTCTTTCTTTCTTTCTTTCTTTCTTTCTTTCTTTCTTTCTTTCTTTTTTATCTAGCAGGCAAAGGTGGTGGTGGTATCATCTGGCCTCAGTCAGAAGCCGCTGCCCATCACGTGGTACGAAGGGTTTAAGTTCTCAGCAGGTGGGGCGGGATTGCCCCCAGCAGCCCTGGTCCTCATGATTCAGCTGTGGGTGCGCAAAAGGAGATCATACCCCAATCCGCAGCATCCTCAGGTCCATCGAGTCCTCTGCAAGTCACCACCTCTCCTGACAAGGCTACTATTTGTAAATAGCTGTATTAGAAAACTCGAGTTTTTAGACAATCTATGTGGCATTGGGAAGAAGAATGCTATGAACGAGGAAGAATACGTTCAGACTGAAGTGAGGCGAGTTGTGAAGCCACATTTTGAGCGTTCAGTGTTAGGTTAAAGGGCATATGAGGCATGAATACGCGTGTATAATTTTCCTCCTGCCAGCCGCTAGCGAAACGAAGCTTCATGTGTCTTCCAGGAACCTTTCCCTGAAATATTCTCGCGATCTCTTCCTGCTCTTTGTGGGCCCACGCTCCACCCCTGCGGAGCATCAGGGAACAGCTCTGCATAACGGGAGATCTGTCACCTTCAGCAACTAAAACCCATGCCAGGGAGGATTGTAATAAATTAGGTTCAGTAACGATATACATGATGGTCTCAGGTTTCATCCTTTGGTTTACCTGGTAAAACTGCCAAGCTCCAGAGCCAGGGAGACCTTTTCACAGTCTTTTTACCTGTTAATAGATTGCGTTCATACATTCATCCAAAACAACTCCCAAACGTCGTCCCTGTTCAATGGGTTTTCCACTGAACGAAATACAATACTTCTCTTCCATGGTATCTAAGACTTCACACACTTTTGAGTGCTTCTATCTTCATTAGTCAAAAAGCTATTGATTTGATTCTCTGGCCACAGTTCTACAAATTGTCAGCATACTTTTGAACAGATTCCCATGATTATTTCGTGGTGGATCAGAGAGTCTACCACGCAGCCAGGAGGCTTTGATGAGGCAAAACCAAACCTACTGATATTGTGGATCCACAGTGAAATAAAGGAGTCTTTTCAAGCCAAATAGGATTGCCTTGCTGGGCGCAAGAGTGTCAGGTCTCAGCTTTTGTAATTGGAAAGGGAGAAGTTCATCCCCCAACTTTCCGGGTTTTATGCTAATTATTCATTTACATTTTAGTATATTATTAGACAATCCTCACTATCCGAATGTCTGAAAACTTTTTTTCTTTTTTCTTCCTTAAACAATGACCACAGGAAAGCTGTAAACAACACACCTTGTGGGTGATTTGCATAATCAATGTAACCGGTTAATTGTAAGTCTTCTGCTCTGGCTGACCATGGCTGGTATTCAGAGAGGACCTGGAGGGAAGCCACTTGCTTTCCACACACTGTTTGCAAGGTCTCATGGGAAATGAGCACCCAAAGAATCTGTTTTGGTCTGCAAACTCCTTGTAAAGAAAATTACACGTGATCTGTCTCCTTTGTTCGGATTTCTACAACGTCTAACTCCTTGTTTATAAAAGTGCCTTTCAGCAAGATATTCAGAAGGAGGAAACTGAGAAAGTTTAGTAAATCCTTTCTAAAAAGAAAAAGAAGAAAAAGACTCCCAGTTCTTTGAACTCTCTGGCATTATTACAATACTAAAATAACAGCCAACCCCCTGGTTAGAAAAGAAAATCCTGTGGATTAAGGAGCTGTTTATCTCATGAGCATAATTACTTGTTGGACCCGAAGCTTTCATTCCTGCGACCGTGATGTTAAACTGATAAGATTAAAAAAGAAAATTACAGATCTGTCTGTTCCTGTCACAAATTCCTGGCCAAGATGACCAGCTGTATCACGGATATGTCAGGTATTATATCATAAGGAGAAGGTTCTGGAAGGCGCCAGTGGGTAGGAAGGGAGAGAGGGAAGTTTTCCATATGATACATATGTAAAAAGGTATTTATTGACTAGAAACCACGGGTTATCTGGAAGAGAAATGCGTTCTTCCCTCTCTGCACAGAACTCTTGCAGAACAGAGCACCCAGGAGGCATTACCACTCACAGGCCCAAGGTGCAATTTAAAGAAGTGGCCTTATGGTCCCCTAGTGGTGTGGCTGCAGTCCTGCCCCCAGGAACCCATTTAATTCCTTTTAATGATACTTCCGCCCTTTTCTCGACCTCTTGGGCATTGAATTAGATTCGCAACCTCGGAACACAGGCTTCTCCTTGCCACTTGCTCTAAAGCACTTTCCAGCCCGAGTAAATGCCAGGGAGATGGAGGGCGACCAGCTCCAGCTGGAGGCATCAAGTCAAGCGGGTCCTTGCCCAGCTGGATCCCAGAATGCGGCTGTGGCAGTCACCAAGGGATGTCTGCGAAGGCCCCGACGGCTGATGCAGTCGTCGCTGGTCCGCGAGCCCCAGGGCTTGGAAACCGGGAAATGATCTCGCTCCGGGAGGAGGCTGGCTCACTGCTTTCAGTTTTCATTGAGGCTTGCTGGTTACTGTTTAACATCCCCACCCACGTTTCAGTTTGTTTAGTAAATCGATCTCTCTGTGAGAGTCAGGCCCCGGCCCTGTCGCCATTGAGCAAAGCTAATATTCTCCCGGCATATGGTCCCCCAAAATCTTTGCTAAAGATCCAGGATAACAAACAAACAAAACAACAAAATCCCTGGGCCACCACTCCCGGAGCCCCACCCCACCTCCCAGCTGGCTGCAAACTTCCTGGCCCCCAGACGGTACACCGCGGGACACCGCGGGTCAGGGCGGGTGGGGACCTGCTGCTGGGATGCGGCTCAAGCCGCGCAGCTGAGTGCGACGCGGGAGCTCCGGAGCCGCTGGCGTGGGTGAGTCGCTCCGCCCGCGCCCGGTGCCCGGGGATGACCCACTCCACGCCCGGCCGCTGTCTGGCACCGGGAGTCTCAGTTTCCCCGAGAAAGCGGTTGAGAGGCTAAATACCCTGATCCCTAGGCCTGATTCTACAGAAAGCAGACTACCCCAGGCCTCCTTCAGCCCAGGTGGGCTGAAGAAAGGTTGGAGGCTGCTGGAGTTTGAGAGTGTTCAAGCCCTTGCTCTTGGAGAAGGAATATAGAAGTTGGGTGTTGAGAAAGCTTTGGTGGCTGTCGCTGGTCACGTGATTCCAAGATCTGTTGGTGATATTGGGGGAGTTCCCTGGAGGTTTGGGGGGCTCTGGCTCCAAGCTAGGGCAGGTGACTGTATATTAAAGGATATAGACATGTGATATTGGTGCTTGGTGCAGAAGAATCGCCCGGCCTAATGACCTTTGCTCAAGTTTGCTTCAATATATTCTTTGGGACATTTGGGAATTAGGCACCTTGTGATGATGCTGCTGAGAACCATTGTGCAAGTTAGTAGAAGTATCAGTTTCTTTTGGAAGATTTGTCCTATTGGATGTTGAGTTAAACATCATTTGGATTAAGTGATAGTCATTCAGTGTCTAACAGGAATAAATCAGTATGTGATAAAATCTTAGAAGAACTATAATGAGCCCTATCTGAGGGCTCATGTGTTTAGTTCACATACTTCTCTACAATATGCAAAACAGTCCTAGTTTTCATCTGAAGGTAAGGGTTGGAGAATACAAGTACAGGAGCTCCTGACCTTGTGGGATATTCTGCAATGAAAACCTCAGTGATGGCAGCATTTCCTGGTTTGGTTTAGTTTCTTCATCTGGCTTGACAGCTTATTTTACACGAGATTTGTTTCTTGTTTCTTTTCACAAGCATGTACTATTCCTCCACCTTGGCTATCACTATTTGTTCATAATCATCTTCCTGTTCCTCCCCTCATCAGCCTCCCTCTGTTCTCATACTTCTGACTCAAGCCACCTGATTTCCTGTGTCTGAAGTTCTTGACCAAGTCAGTGTTGGATTCCCTCGGTTGCACTTAAAGCGATGGGATGGGAGGCATAGGGGTTTCTGATAAACTGTCATTAACAGGTTTTCCAAGCATGGTGGAAACTGAAAGCAATTTGCATTCTCCTTACTGGTCTCCTTCCTCTTCATTTATGATTACAAATTTTGGGACATTCTCTGGAAGCCTTAGATAGGTTCGGCCTGTAACCAAAATGTCACTATAAAGATTTCAAGAGATGATTTTTTTCTGGGATTGTGGCTATAAGCTTATGGAATAACACAAATTAATTTTAAAGATTGTTATTTTTTAAAAAAAACATACTCAGCATGCAAATAATGACTTTATTTGGCATCTCCTATTATTAAACTTCAAAACTGACAGATTTTCAACAAGAGAGTGGCAGCATCTTAAACATTGGCCTACATATAGTGTTGTAAATGCACTAAGCATATTTCCATTAGAGTACTTCATTACTTTGGGATTATTTGTTAATTCCATAAATTCTAGAAGTAATGGGACTTTGTAAAACAATTTGCAGTTTATAATTAAATATATACAGAATTTCTGTCCTCTTGTATATGGAGTCTTTGTTGACATTGGGTTTGTGTTTCAGTAATCTTCATGTGTACAATTCATGAATGTTTAATTGCTTCAAAACTGAAAAATAAGTCATATGTCAAAGTCCCATTTCTAAACTATGCCTGAGGCACTGGATACCATCTAGCTGAAGATTGCTTATCAGTTTGGAGATTACCAAGTGAAGATTATATAGACCATCCCTGGGTGAGTGAGTTCAGGTGTTTGAAAACATTGTTTTACAGGGAAAAAAATTAACAGGATTTTGGAATGTTGTCATAGGGCTGGGAATGTAACTGTAGTGTAGTGGTAGAACACTTCCCTACCATGCCTTGCGTTGGCAACATCACTATCGTATTTTGAGCTCATAAATGATACTTCTGTGTTTACTACTATTTACCCAGGGATGGCTGCAAATATACGTTCCTGGTATGTGAGAATTTCTATGTCCCAGGTGCCATTCATTGATGACCTGGAAGTAGTTGTGGTCTGTGTGGCTATTAATTACTATCTTGCCATGTTCCTAAAAGAAGATATTCATCCTAGGATCAAAGTACCATTTTTGTTTACTTTGTCATCTTCATTTTCATTTATTTGTTTGCATGTTTATTTATTTATTTTGAGAAAGGGTCTCATTTGTCCTACACTGGCCTGGCCTTGAGACTGCTTTGTATACATGGATGACTTTGAACTTAACGATCTTTTTGCTTCTCTACCTATCCCATTCTGGGATTACAGGTGTGTACCATTATACTCAATGTAGGTGATGATGGAGAGTGAACTCAGGGCTTTGCAAATGCTAGGCAAGTACTCTACACAGTGAGTGATCTAAATTCCCAGCTCTCTTTGTTTTTACACACAGGGCAGCCCAGGTTCACAGAGATTGTTCCTGTGCTGGGATTGCAGCCACAATGCCCTGCTGGATTTTTAAAATTATATAAACAATTATCAAAAGATGGAAGTCTCCATAGCTGGCATGCCAGAATGTCTTTGATAATCCTATCCTAGGAGATAGCGATAAAAAAGCTAAGCCCCCAGCTGACTACTTCAAAACTATGGAATGATCTCCCTAGTAACCTGGGCAGAACATATATGCTGGGGTTATTGTAACCTTTTATATAAATTGTACCACAATGTCTACTTGAATTCCTTAGTTTGTACCATTCCTTCAAATAAATAAATACGGTACTGAGGAGATAATTCCATGGGTAAAGTGCTTGCCACACAAGCATGAGGATGTGGGTTTGCTCCTTAGAATCCATGTTGAAAAATCATGCATAGTGATGCAGACTCTTGGAATCTCAACACAGGATGCAGAAAAAAAAAATGGATACCTGCCATTTATATGCCAGCTAGTCAGTCGTAATCTCTGAGCCCCAGGCTCAGAGACTGAGGAATAGAGACCCTGTCTCAAAAACTCAAGGTAGATGGTGCCTGAGAAACAACAACCTTGTTTGTCCCCTGACCTCCATTCACACACATACATGGATACACAAATATGTACACTTGAACAGCTGTATATAAGCACTCAAAGAAAATAAACAATTCCATATTGAAAAAGAAGCTACTTCTTGTAGGAAGCAACAGTTGGTTATACTGTGATGCATAATTGCAAATACTTACCTCCTTGTAGGTAATTATCTTTTTACATGCACAGGTGTGTGTGGTTTACACATATGACTTACTCTCATAGCTAAAGCAGTTAAGGAACACACACACACACACACACACACACACACACACACACACACACACACACACTTTAGTTAATTCTGAGTTCTTGATACATAGGTGATATTGTTCTAAACAATTTTCATGTATTTCTTTTTTAGATCTTTATATTCTACATAATCAGTATTAATATTCTCTTTATTTTACTAACAATAAAAATGGAGCAGAAATAAATAAGGTGAGTTTGACATTCACAAGGATCAAAGTTGGGGATTCAGGTGCCACCATGTGGCTCTGGAACAAAAAAAGAAGCCATGGATGTCCCTTGTAGTCATCCTGTTGTTCAAGCCACAGCTGTCCTCAGATGGGGAAGTGAGATCTGAAACTTCCCACAACAGGCAGATCCAGGTTCCCTTGCTCTTAGAGGTCTGGGAAGTTTCTTCTAGGTCACAAAGTATATGAACTAGGAACAATCTTGTGTCCGATGTGTCAAGTGCAAAGCCCCATACTGACATATTTGAGTACTGATATAAGTAACTCAACATGTTCTTATCCATTCACTTCAACTACACTGTAAAGAGCAGCTCTGCCCATATTTCCCAGCCTGTATTTAAGATACTGTGGTGAACTGGGTGGTAGCACGGAGTGCCACATTTTTTCTGATGGCCTTTCATTAGATCATGGTGGTTTTCTGTAAAATTTGTAAGCAGTTCAAAATGTATTACAAATTTAAAGGTTTCTGTACCCTGATATCAAGCCTCTCTGCCCATGCCGCCAATCAAACCAAGCTGAATTAAGAATTAAAAGTCTAAGTTTAATGAGTAAAATGCTCCTCAATGGAGGAGACAAGGAGAAGAGGCCTTTTAAATACCCTGTAGGCATGTCTTGAGCAGTTCTGAGAGAGGGGCCACCATTGTGGGGCTTTCTGAGATTGTGCTGAGTTTGGAGTAAGCCCCTCCCCTCAGAAGGAGCCCCATCCATTCGAATATGCATTCAAAATGTAGTGCAAAATGGTTTGTAATACTTTTTTGTTTTTTGAGACAGGGTTTCTCTGAGTAGCCCTGGCTGACCTGGAACTTGCTCTGTAAACCAGGGTGGCCTTGAACTCAGAGATTCCTCTGCCTCTTCCTCCCAAGTTCTGGGATTAAAGGCATGAGCCACTACTTTGATTTGTAATGCTTTTTAAAAATTTATTTATTTTTATTTTTTAGTTACATATATTCATGTGTGGCTTGGGATAGGGTGGGTAGGTATGTGGAAGCCAAAAAAGGTGTCTGACTCCCTTGAGCTCTAATTACAGGTATTGTGAGCTCTCTGGTATTAGTAGTAGGGAAGCAAACCCTGGTCTCCAAGAGCTGTGTGCTCATTTAACTGCTCCGCTTTCTCCAACCTTGATTTATATTAAATCATTAAATGTTATATATATTTTTTGCTCTTACTTAAGAGATTGTTATATGTGTACAGGCGAAAAAAGAGCATATTTCTTCAACAATCTCTGGATCCCTAGAAACCTGACCAAGCCTGCTGACAAGCCCTGGATCTCCAGCAATGCCTCCATAGACTCTATGTCCCTAACTTCACAGAACCTTTGGCTTTCAAGTGTGAATGATATTTACCCCAGCATAGCTCATTAGCTTGGAACACGTGTTTGGACTTTGCCAGGACCTGTCTGCAAATGTCAGCTGTATAGATGGCAAGTCATTTCATGTATGTGTGCATCAGTTTAAAGAGCTGTGATCTGAGGACCATAGTCTCTTACTCCCAAATTATGTGTGAATTATTACATTCTTTATATTAGACACTTTATTTGTTGAGGAGCCAAACTTATATATAACAGCAAGAAGCTTGGCACAAATCTAAATAGTGTATCTCCACCTGCTCTTATGTGACTGAGATTTCTGAACCAGGTTATTTAAATTTTGAAAACATTTGGCAACTTCTGTGTTTACATTACTATACTATACTGTACTTCATAGATTTTTCTTATTCTTTTTTTCTAAAGTTTATGGAATCTGTAATTTAAGAATATTATACTTCCTGGGCTGGAGAGATGGCTCAGTGCTTAAGAACTCTGTCTGCTCTTCCACAGGACCCAGGTCCAATACACAGACCCAAATGGCAGCTGACACATGTCTGTAACTCCAGCTCAAGGAGAATCAACACTTTCACACAGACATGCATTCAGGAAAAACACCAAAGTACATAAAATAAAAATAAATAAGTCATAAAAATTTAAAGAAATATTATACTTGTTATTTTAGCTATCATGGTTATGGCTTGCAAATGAAGCTGATTCATATTAATTTAAAAATAAATTATAGGGATAGTGCCAAGTGCAAAGAAGGCAAATAGGAAGAATAGGTGCCTAGAAGGCAAACAGAAATTGGTATCCACCCTCACACATAAATAATCTACTTGGAAGACAAACACATACAGTAGTCAGGATGGAATACCAGGTGTAATTGCCATTTAACTGCGGGGGGGGGGGGGGAATGGAAGCACAAAAAATGCATTCACCCAGAGAGATTTCATGGAAGAATTAATTCTGTTCTGATCGGAACTTATTGGGGAGAATAAGAAAGGTGTTGGAGGCAGGAAGACTTCACCTGGAGGGGGAGACAAAGCTGGGAGGAGCCCAAGACCATGGAGTGGCTGTAGTGAGTGTGTGGGTGACAGTGGCTGCAACTAATTGGCTAGTTGAAGGGAAGCCATCAAACTATTTAATAAGGTTCCATTAGACTAGTTTTTAGATTCACAGCATTTTGGAGTGTGGATTAAAAAACGGAGGGATATGAGAGACAGAGTGAAGCTTCAACCAGATGTAAAAATGGTATATTGCTGATTAGGAGATAAGGATGACATTTAGACAATGAGAGAGTAGGAGAGGCTGAAGCCCACTGGAACCAAATTCACTAAGCTTGTACAAGGATTTGGGTACTGGATTCTGCTTGCTTTCTAGCATCTAGTCTTTCTACATGTCTTCTATGCTGTTGGTACTGTCCCTGCAACTTAATTGATGTGGGCCTGCTTCAGGTGAAATGAAGCATTTTATTTGAACATGTCATCACAAATTTGTAGTTTTTCAACTATTGTTTTTCTACTTGGGTTCATGTAAAAATCTGATTTGTTCAGGAAAGATGTTTCATATTTACAAAGAACATTGCTGCTTAATTTTTGGTTAATTTACAGCCTAGTAATTTTTATTTCCAACAAGAGTTTTTTATGACTGGCAAGGACTCTCTTTCCTGAACCCCAGCAGCCCTACCAGTTCTATGGTAACAGAGCTTTATGCAGGGACAAATCTCCCCTACTAGAAACCATGAGTTCTTTCCTAATCTGCTCACGAAAAAGCTATACTTCCATCATCAGATCCCTTGTAATGTGACTCAGAATCACTACAAGTGCAACTCTCTCTATTTGATATCAATTAGTTGAGGTAAAATGGTTTGTTTAGTTTCTAAAATGCACCATGTTATCTATGTGCTATCAGATGTGACATTTCTACTAGTTGTAACAGTCTTTTAACAGTCTCCACTGTTTTCACCTGACTCCATCTATCCAAACCAATTTGCACTTACGTTTTGAGTCTTCACTTACTGCCACTTTAAAACTGTTTCCCAATCTCTTGCCCCCACACTTGTCACTTTAATTGCATCTTGTTCTTTCTCTGGACTGTTAATTTTTAACTTCATCAAAGCATGGTGGTTACATGTTTGATGACCATCATTTGAATATTAGGTCTCTGATGATAGGGACTATCATTCGGAATGCCTGCCCTTTGGGATAGGTGTTTATTTGTGATTTCAGGAGTATGAATTTACTGGCTGAATGTGTAACTTTACTGAGAAGTGAAGAGACATGTTGGTCACAGTTTTGAAACATGTTTGGAGAGCTTTACTTTAATTCACTGCCTTCCATGTTGTGGATTAAACAATGGCTATCTTCTAGGTTTCTCATGTCTGGGAAGAATACACATACGAGAATTACTATTCATTAAGATATATACAAGTGTTGAGTACTAGAAAAATATTATAGACACTTTGTGAGAGACCCATTAACTTTTCTTGAAAAAATTCACAAAGAAATGATGTGTGAGTTATAGATCGTTGTGTTCACTAAAATCATTTTTTATGAATACATTTCTATGAATAATGACATATGTATACAATCTTGTAAACATTCACACGAGGAATACAACAAACGTTTCTACATACTCAGCCTTCAGATGCATCCTCTGTCACTCCAAGGAAACCTAATCTAATGTCAGTCCAGTGTTGCCTCTTCCAGAATTCCATAAAAAGCGAATCACAGGGTTTGTAGACTTTTTCATTTGTTTGTTTGAATTTAGCACAATTACTGTGAGATTCATTCATGTTGTTGTATCTGGCAGCATTTTCCTCTTTGGGGGAGCAAGAGCCCAGATTTATGAGGTATAATTGACATGTAATAAAGTGTATATATTCAAAGTACATAGTTTGAAAACCCCTGTCAGTTATATATGTGCATTGAAACTGTCACCACAATAAAGATAGTATATCTAACATACTCAAAGTTCTTTAATGCTGTTTCTCGTGTAATCCCTCCCTCCTGTTCCTCTCCTGGTCCATCTACTTTCCATCCCTGAAATCACCTGGCCTAGGATCTTGCACCCGTATGATCCTACTGTATTGTCTGTACCTTGTTTCTCTCATTCACTTCAGTAAGTTCACTACTTTTCCTACAAGTGTCAGTAGTTCAGTCTTGAAGCTTTTGCTGAAGAGCATGATGACAACCTGTGGAAATGTTACAATTTGTTTGTTTATGCACTTGCTGATGACCTTTGGCTCCTTTCCAGTTCTTAGCTACTTCAAATAAAACCACTGTGAACATTCTTGTACAAAGTCTTTGTGTGCACACATGCTTTTGTTTGTCTCATAAACTCACCCAGGAGTAGAATGTGGGTCTCACAGAACACATCCTTCATTGGGTTCCAGAGTGAGTGCACTGTTTTATACATCATTGGAGGTGTAAAGATTCTTCACATCGTTTCCACCAAGACTATGGATGCCCTTGACTTCAGATATTCTAAAAGCATGGTGTGGTACAAAATTCAATCTTAATTTTTATTTCCCTTGTGGCTAATGAGACAGAGAATCTGTTCATAAGCTGGTTATAGAAACTGAATTTTTTTCTGGTAGAACTGTTCTTCAAATTTTATTTTTTTTAAATTGAGTTCTTTCAGTAAGTTATGTTTGTCTGTCTGTCTTCTTCTATTTGTCTACCTATCTGTCTATCTGTCTGTCTGTCTATACATCTACCTGAATATTTATCTCTATATCTATCATAATCATCATCACCTGCTGTTCTATTCATTATCCATATATCTAGCTATCTACATGTTTGTCTTCTATCATCTATATTTTAACTATCATCATAATTTAACTATCATCTATCTATGTATCTTATAGGTATGTCATTTGTAAGATAGAGATTGTGAAAATATATTCTATCTACATGAATTAATTTCATTAAAAATGTAGGATTTGACCTAAAGAAAAAGCGAAGAGTATCACCATTACAAGTATGAATAATACATAAAGTGGGAAAAACAAAGCATGTTTTATGAAACTCCAAGATGCAGTAAAGTGGTAAATAGTATTTAAAAACAAAAGATTGAATGTCAAGACCTTTGAATATCATCCTATAGAATATAGACTTGTTTTAGTGAGCAGTGATACAAAGATATCAGTATAACAACAGTATTGCCGGGTGTTGGTGGTGCACGCCTTTAATCCCAGCACTCGGGAGGCAGAGGCAGGCGTATCTCTATGAGTTCGAGGCCAGCCTGGTCTCCAGAGTGAGTGCCAGGATAGGCTCCAAAGCTACACAGAGAAACCCTGTTTCAAAAAACCAAAATAATAATAATAACAACAACAGTATTGATAATAATTGAGCTTAAAACTTTACAGAATTCTTTCAAAGGCACAGTAGTCAATATTAAACAAGTTTTTGATCCAGTGTTCTCATTCCTCATTCTCTCTCTCTCTCTCTCTCTCTCTCTCTCTCTCTAGTGTGTGTGTGTGTGTGTGTGTGTGTGTGTGTGTGTGTGTGTGTGTTGCTGTTGCTCATGTTTTTAAACCTTTAAGCGCATGTGAGGAAGAGTGACCTAACTTGTACTGTCCATGCTCAAGATGGTGCACTGCTGCTTTTGGAAACGAAAATTCACAGTTATCATAGAATGGTGAGAAAAAAATTCTCAACTCCCAGAGATATTCTAGATGCTATGGATTTTCTTTTTGTTTTTCTTTTTTTTTTTAAAACTAACTATTGAAGAACAAAATGAAATCAAATCTGTTTGTTAATTAGTGAATAGGGAAAAGGCAACATATGACCAATTCTTCTGTTTTTAAAGCATTATTTGTTTTGCATCTCACCTGGTGTTTGAGGAGCTCACTCTTTCAAACAGTGCTTGGTTCAATAGATTTTTGTTGACAATTTTCTGCCCAGGGCCTTGACTTTTTTGCCCATATTGGGCCACCGTACTTGCACCTCAGGCAGCTGACTTCACAAACATGAAAAAGTATACGAACCTCTCTCCATTCTTCTCTCCCTCCCTCAGTCCTTCCTCCTTTCTCCCTCTGTCCTTCTCTCTCTCCCCCCCCCGCCCCGCGCTCTGCTGTTTTGCATTTGGGAGTTTTGAAGGCTTCTCATTTGCTACTTATCCTTTTTCTTCATGTTTTCAAAGTTCATAGATTTCTTTCAAGGTAAAGTAACAAGGAGGTTATAACCCAGAGTAAGTAAAGTAATCTCTCTCAGGTGTAGCACTTACACATATCAAAATACCTTATATAGATTGGAGAGATGTCCCAGTGATTAAGAGAGCACCGACTGCTCTTCCAGAGTATCTGAGTTTAGTTCAAAGCAATCACCTGGCAGCACACAGGCATCTGTAACTCCAGGTTCAGGACGTCAGATACCTTCTTCTGGCCTCTCAGGGCACCAGCCACACAAGTGGTGCCCAGACATACATGTAGTCAAAATGTCCATAATATAAAAATCAATTACTTTTTACCAAGAATACAAAAGATTATAAATTGATTATGTGCAGTGTATACATGTGTTACCATATGTTATTTATCACTCACACCTTTTGTAAAATCATTTAATATACCCATATTAAATCTGGTTGTGGATTAAATTCATATTATTTGGAGTATTGGGACTACACAGACACTGGGATCAGGTAGACTTGACTTAACCTGCATGGCTCTGTACACATCAGCTAACTTAACTGAGCATTGCTTTGCCCAGTGCAGTGTGGTAAGACTTACTGGGCACTTAGAGCACCCAGTATGTCTGGCTCAAAGCAAACATATTCAACAAATATTGAGACTGTTTGCTATCTTGACTCCTTATATTAAGTTAATATTCCCATGTATGTATCCCCATTTCCATTGATTTGATATACAAACACACTGTTATAATTATCAACTACTGTGACTAATTATTTTCTGTGTGTCATGCAGTAAAGCCTGCACATATGTGCTTTCATGTAATCTTTATGCCAAGTTTACATAGAATTAATGGTTATTATCTCCATTTTACAAATGAGGAAACTGAGTCAGAGATAGGTTCAGTTGCCATTTGAGACCTCATAGCCAGTATCAAGAGTAAACATGGGTCAAGGCCTTTCAGATCCAGGGCTCATGAAGTTCATCTGATGACTTTAAAACCTAAGGTGTTCTGAAAATGTTTATCTCCTCTCAGTGTTGCACAGCATCTTTTAAAGCTAAGACTGAAATAAGATACTTTTATTTTCTTTCCCTTTGTATCCTATTATTATTTATCTGAAATATGGAGGGTTTTACAATTCTCATTTGAATGTACATTCATTTTCTGTCTCTCTCCTTAAACATTTTCATTTGTTTGTTTGTTGAGATGGGGCTATCCTAGAACTCATAGCAATCCATAATTGTCCTGCCTCAGCCTCCCAAATGCTGGGATTTATGGCAGAATCATCTGTGCTTGGCTTTGGGATTTCATTTACAAACAAATTATGGCAGACTGGCTTCTGAGACATGTTAACATAGACTGCAAAACTCCAATTTTAAGCTTTTAATAAAATTCATTTATTGTATCAATAATAAAAGTCATACTAGTTGTATGCTTGATGAAATAGAATCTGATGCTTATGTTATTAAAAGTTGTCTATTAATAGTTTTACACAATGAGTTGAAACATTTGAATATTCATTTAATTATAAATGTGTACACACTATGATCACATCTTCAGGGATCACAATGATTAGTTTAAACTTTCTTTGATTAGTAACTATTTAATCAAGAAACTTCTTAGGAAACTATTTAAGAAGTCTATGGATATTGAAAGCTGATTTATTTTCTTCATTTGGGTAGTCAACACTTTTCCAGACAAAGAATTAAGCTACCAGAAATTATTGTCATCATGGGACACTGACTGAAAGATGTGAATGTCTATGTGTGCACCTAACAACATGCAAGGGTCACAAAGTCACTTGTAATTACTAAGTAGTGGATAACATAAACACATCTCTTTACAGTCCTGGAATCTGGAGGTGCATGGCAAAGGCAATTGTAATTTGTACTTTTTCTGAGACCTCCCTCCTGACTTTGAAGATGACTGCCTTTGCTTTGTGTCTTCACAGGTTGCCTCTGGTCCTGTTGATCTGTGTCTTAATCTTCTTTTACATCACCTCCTTTTCACTTAATTACCATGTTAAAGGTCCTATCTCCAGGTATAGTAATTGTCTAAGGAAAGGGTGTAGCAGGCTTTCTTTTGGGCCATCAACCAGCTCCCCAACTAATTTCTTATTAGTTATGAATGCTCTGTCTTATCTTATGCTTGTCCCACTAGCTCATAATTTAAATTAACCTATTTATCTTCACCTACATTTTGCCTGGGTTTTTTTTTTCCTTTCTTTCATTCTGTATGTCTTACTCTATGTCTGGCTGCCTGACTGGCCCCACACATGTCCTTCTCTTTCTCCCTCATTTTCCTCTTGTTCTCTGTCTCAAGCCTAGATTCCTCCTTCTATTTATTCCCTCTGTTTGCCAGCCCCACCTGTCCCTCTACTGCTAGATATTAGCCATTCAGCTTTTTATTAGATCAATCAATAAGGTGCCTTAGGCAGGAAAGGTGAAACTGCAACACACAGTTACATAATGAAACTAATGCAGCATAAACAAATATAATAAACCTTTACAAAACCTTTACATAGTTAAAGGAATATTCTGCAACATAAACAAATGCAACACATCTTTACATAGTTAAAGTAATATTCCACAACAAAAGGGGTTAGAACTTCCTCATATGGATGCTGCCCATTCCCACCCTCAGACAGCACAGGACACAAGAAACTTTGCCCATAACTGCAGGATAACCATAAATCGAGCTAATCTCAGTACAACTTCAGATATTTTAACACTTCTTAGGCTAAAGGCACATATTTTAGAGTATAAATTAAGTCAACCCAGTCTAAATATTTAGATCCCAAACAAGTTACTATTACCACTAGATGGAAGGTATTCCTGTGCTTTTACCCCTCCTACAGCCAGGTGTCCCTCACCACTTCCTTCTGTATCCTTCTTGGTGAACAGGACCGCTTGCTATGTTAAAAGGCAAAGCTGAGGTATTTTCAAGATGAAACCCAGAATTGGCATAATCATTAAGATATAAAACAAGAATATCCAGTGACCAACCCTATGGCATCTACTAGATTTACCTACTATTTCTGACTTCCATGGCTGTATAATAACTCTGTCTCATACTGGCTTTTGTGTGAAGGGTGCAGTATTTAATCAAAAGGCAACAGGAGGAAGTGCTGGAATATGAGTTCTTATGTCACTGAATGTCACAGAATGCAAGCTGAATGCCAAAGCAGGGCTGACAGGTTGCTTGGATTCTGGACAAGCAGATGAAATGGATCTTCCTTTGAGGCTCTGGATTCTTAAACAGGTGTTTCACCTTCTTAATCTAAAAGGAAGTGTTTAAGTAAAAATTGTTGAATTTAGATATGCAAATTTTTTTCAGACTGCTGAACTGTATCCCTGTTGAGCTAATGGGAAGTTAGATCCACAGAAGACCATCATCTGTGATGAGAGAAGAGCCAAGATCATGCACTAATTGCATAAGGAAGCTCCTTTTGTGGTGTCTCTTGTGCTCTGATTAAGAGAGACAAAGTTTTAAAGATACAGAGGGCAATTTCTGTGCTTAAAGTTGGGGGTGAAGCCGATTGCTTCAATGTTTTTTAAGTAGAATTCTGACCATTCAGATGTCACGAAAACTCCCCAACTCTCTTTCTCCAACAATTTAATGTTGTTAAAAGTAAAAGTAACTGGGAATCATGGATATTTGGAGCCCTTTGGTCACTCTCAGGAGTGTGTTTGAAAGACAGATGATCAGTGGGGCGGGGTGTGTATGTCTTTAGGGATCCTGCAAGAAATAGCTTAAGAACAGTAGTTAAGGTGTTTCGAGCTAACTGTCAAGTCTTGATCTATTGCTTTCAAATTTCTCTTCACTCAAGATTTTCTTTTTTAAGCTGAGAACCTAATCCAGAGCCTTGTACTTGTAAGCAAGTGGAGACCATTGAACTAACCCCCACAACTCTACTTTTAAATAGAAAACACTCTTTTATTTTTAAGTGTGTGTGCGTGTGTGCGCGCGCGCACACACACACAGAAGCCAGAGAAAAAGCACTGGATTTCTTCAAGTTAGAGGTGGTTGCATACTGACAGATACATGTTCTGGAAACCAAATTCTGACCTCTTTAAGAAAAAAAAATGCTCTTACATAGTACATAGCATGTACTATGTTTTGTAGCTTTTTATTCTCCTTTTTCTGTGGCATGTCTCTGTATGAATATATATGAAATAATTTACCAAACCAGTACTGGTGATCACTTATGTTGTTAGAAATGAAGCTATCCTGAGCATATATTACTTTCTATCCATGGATTAAGGCTCATTTTATTGTGTCCCCAAAAGTAGAATTTCTATGTCCTACTGAGATACCTATATTCCACCAGTCTTAATTTGTTAGTATTTAAGAGCAATTTGAAGTACAAATATAAATATTTACATTTTGTGAATCGGTAATGATATAGGGGAGAAAGTTATTTAGGAAGGTGACGTCAAAGTTGTATTTAGAAACTCAAACACAATTTTAAATATGAATGTAAATATTTTTATTTTATGAATTGATAAAAACTTACTACCATTCAAAAGGGAGGGAGATTAAAGAAGTAAGGAGGTGGAACCAGAGTCCAGGCTAAAAATTCAAAGAACGTATCCTTCCTGATTTGATCACTGATCTTTGTAGGGATTTACTATACACCCTAAATGTGTAATATTTGTGCACATAAATCTATTTCTAAACACTATATTTTTACTATCATAATCCCTATTTCAGCTGTTGATGCCTTTCCCCTCTATTTATCTTGCATTTCTTTATGACATTTTTCTGCCTGAAATTGTGTTCTTGTTCTGGCCTGGTCTCTTTCCTTACCTTTTCACCCCAAGAGGCTGTAGCATTCCTCACTTAGTGAGTACTGAGCACACATGACTCACTTACAAGCAGGTATTTATGCTAAGGAAGGAAGTGAGAAGTGAGAACATACTCTTCCAGGACGGTTACCATGCAATTCCTGCAAATATCCATGTAAGCAAGCCTGTGCATGCATTTAAAAAAAAATCACTTATAAGGAACACAAGGTTTTAAGGAATTTAACTTGTTACTATAAATTCATCACTCAGATCATCTCAATATAATTTTCTTTGCATTAATCTCACACTTCTTTTATATCCTGTCCTGTGCTTTTGAACCAGGAAGTGAGCTCAAAAAAATTCCTTTAACAGGGTGTCATGCATACTCATTAAGCAGTTTTTATTTGTCAAGGTGTGCCAACAACAAATATTTTCTCACTGGGACACCTACATTATAGTCAAGGTGTGAAACTTAATAATATTTTGGTAAGGCAGAAGGGATAATGTTTCCATTATTGCAGCTCTTACTTAGTGGAGGTTGTTTAGTGAACAGTAGATGGGAGGAGAACTACTGCTGTGTTCTAGGGAATTCCCTGGCTAATGGAACTCCCACAGTGTTTGGTGTAGTCCTTGAAGGTGTTAGAGTTAAGACAGCATTATACAGCCATTTCCAAGTATAATGGGAGGGAGAAGCAGAATGATTAGTTCTTAATGTGAGACAACAATCAGATTAACATTTTTCTTATTACTATGTAAGTGATTAAATTAAGATATACTTAAAAAATATTTTTTATGTGCATGGGTACTTAGCCTACATGTATCTCTGTGCATAGTGTGTGTACCTGGGGCCAACTGAGGCCCGAAGAGGGCTTTGGATCTTCTGGTTACAGACAGTTGTGAGCTTCTATATGGGTGCTAGGAATAGAACCTGGCTTAAAGCAGCCAGAGCATGTAACTACTGGAGTCATCTCTCCAGCCCCAAGGGATTGTGTTTTTGAAAAAGCAAAGAAGTTTGATAGCTAATGTTCAAAGACACTGCCACAGCATTAGAAGTTAGAAAACAACAAAGATTCTTTGTATAACAGTTTAATCAACAATTTATAACATGCTATGCATTAGCTATTTACAGGTATTTTATCATTATTATTATTATTATTATTATTATTATTATTATTATTATTATCATTTTGAAACTTTGATCTGTTTAGTTATCTTTAATCTCAGTACTGAGGTTAGGGAACCCATGACCTCATGTGCTGGGCAGGTAGTATACATCAGCATCCCCAGCAACCTCCATGGTGTTTTTGTTTTTAATCTATGCAAATGATTTTCAGATTCTGATGATTGCTGGGTGAGCTTTGGTATTGAGGATCTAGCATGTGTCTGGACTCTCATCAACTATTGGAATAAAGGTCTATAAAACTGAGCATATTTTGGTACTCAGTATAGCTCTTGAAACACAATGGATTACATGATAAACAGTTGAGTGAATACATATTTTAATAAACTAGGTTACAAGTTTAAAAGGTAAGCTTTTGACATAAGTAATAGCAAGGGGGTATTAAGAAAAAAGGAAAATAAAGAAATATAGTATTTCTGTGAATGTAAACATGCCTGTCTATAACATATACAATAGCTCTACTTTACTATTATAATTTACCTGTGTTAGCATGTACTTTTTAAGTGAGAAGTTATTTTGCAATGTATGTACTCTAGGTGAGGTTTTGAATATGAATGGGAGGAGACACGTTTAGTGTATCAGTCATGGCATGATTATCTATAACAGAAGAAATTGGCAAACTACAGCGATGTTCAACAGTGTTTGGATGAGGAAAATATTTTATAGACATACAATGGAGTAAAGCCTTGAATGAAGTTGAAATGAATTGGGAGTATACCCATGGCTGAATCTTAGAAACAGCAACAGGCGAAAAGAATGAATCAGAATATTGAGTGAGTATAATGGGTGTGTCCCCTTTCATATAATTTTAAAAGCTAGGAAACAGAGATACTTTGTTAATAGAAAAAAATAAGCTCTTTACATTGTATTAATTTATTTGCTCTCTCTCTCTCTCTCTCTCTCTCTCTCTCTCTCTCTCTCTCTGTGTGTGTGTGTGTGTGTGTGTGTGTGTGTGTGTGTGTATGTGTGTTTGCACACGTTTGGAACCAGCAGACAACTTTCTTTCCTTCATCTGTACTCTGGTAGAGGAACTCTTGTCTTAAAGCCAAGTTAATTACCTGATGACTAATCTTGTCAGTCCATGATTTATGGTTTATAAAGGGATAGATAGAGTAGGTACAGGCCTGCATGATGGTTCAATAGAGAAAAGTTATTGTCATAAAAGCTTGGTGTCCTGAGTTTGTGCTTCAGAATTCATGTAAATGTCCAAGGAGATGATTAATAAAAACAAACTTGTCCTATATCAAGTGAAAGCCACTGCTACCACAAAATGCCCCCACCCCAATTATAGTAAATAAGTAAGTAAGTAAGGGGCTGTAGAGATGGCCCTGAGCTTAAGAGTGTGTGCTGCTCTTACAGAGAACCAGAGTTAAGTTTCAGGAACCCAAATTAGGCAGTTCAGAATCCAGCGCCAGGGAACCTTTACTTGTTCTGAGCATTGCAGATACCTGTGGGTGCTTGTGCACACTCGCACTTGCAAACACACACATACACACGCAATTAAAAATGAAGTACAAACTTAAAAATAAAGAGTAGGAAGAATGGTAGCAACTTTATATTAATGCTGCGTGTTTTGTTTCATGCTTGGCATGTGTAGATAATTGAAGAAAGGCATAAATTGACCCTGCATCAGTCTTTCTTCATTTGGGTTTCATTTATTGTGCAGCACACACATGTTTCCATCTTTATGTCTTTTACAGTTAAGATGTTAATAAAGTATTTATTAGGGCACTTGTGTCTTAGGTAATTACCTTGTGCTCCTGGAGATTTCAGTGAAGGTAAATCCTAATTTAGTAACTGCATTTACTCAAGCTTATTGAATGAGAAGTCCATGATGCCAGAAGAGTAACAGCAAGCGATAGGATCTGATTCTGACAGGGCAGAATGAGCTTCATCTACAAAGTGAGAAGTGGGCTGCTATCTAAACGGCAAGTAGAAAGGAACAGAGGAAGACCATTCATAGTAGGGAAGCTGCTATCACCATGGCCGCGGTGCATGGCCACGTGGTTGGAGTAGATGAAAAAAAGACTAAGCCAATATAGTTGGGCAAAGACAAAGTGGAAAAAATGTAATATTGTGCAAAGCCTTACCTGAGAGACAGCAGAGAACAAAATGTGAATCCTGAGTATAACATGCCGACTCTGCCTTCCCACAGACTGATCAGAAGCTACTGGATAGTGTAAGAAGGGAGATGGCGTGAACACATCCTGACTTCAGGGTTGGGAGAAAAAGGTCTAGACACCGTGTTTTTAATAGTCCAAGTAGCGTCGCAAGAGCGTACATGACTTTGCTGTTAAAGGAACTGAGAAGAGGGAGACAGGCAGCTGAGAAATTTTGAGCCTAGAAGGACAGAGATCTAGTAGCGAAATAGATGTGATGAATGTGAAAAATATTCCTCACGAGGGGTCTTTGGGCCAGCGAGATGACTCAGCAGATAGACTTCTGTCAACAAGCCCCGGTTCAGTGCCCAGGACCAATATGGTGCAAGCAGAGAACTACCTCTGCAAGTGGTCCCCTGATCTTCATTTGCACGCTGTGGGATGCACATGCCCACTCACACACCAAGTGGACAGCTGGAGGATCTTTTCAAAGACCAGGGAAATAAGGGAAATCACAGGGCAGAGGCCTTGACTGTATGCACTGTCTATTAGATTTGAACAGTGAACATTTATGCATTCTAGGTTTTGAGAATACATATTCTCTGTATCCCAAAAACTTCACTTCTTTCTGTTTATTTGTTTGTTTATTTGAGGAAATGTTTCATGTAGCTCACCATGTAGCTGAGTTTAACTTTAAAATCTTGATCCTCCTGCCACACCCCCAAAGTGTTAGTATTATCTCTATGTAGTACCACCCATGCCTGGCTCTTCAAAACTTTGTTTTAGTAGAGGTATTTATTTACTGTGTAGTACTGTGTATTTAAAGTTGACTCACCCATATGAAGTGAGACCATGTTTCCTTTTTTACTATTTTAGGACAATATACAGACACATGACTGTCAAGGAAGCCATTTTGTATCCTTATTTTTCTTTTCTTCTTTGGTTTCTGACTTTCCACCCACTGAAGAAGTCTATGGGTCAGAGTCACCATGGTATACGAGTACTGGTTCTTTCCTCATCATGGTTAAAATATTAATCTCATAGTGACTAGACATGTCTGTTAGAGTTGTTCCAAGATTCTGTGTTTTGTTTACTTTAAAGAGGGAAAGCTGACCAGGGCCAAATCTCAAGTCTAAACAATCTAGAAGTGCAGTGTTTTACTGTTTTTTTCCAATTAGGAGAATGATGGCTAAGCCCTCCTCTGACAATATTACAAAATTACATCTAAAGAAGCCCTCTTGTGAGTAGAACCCTAACAAGACAGGACAGAATGCATACATTTAAAAGTGAGATCCATGGATGAGTTGGCAGACATGTAGAAGAATCCAGAGTTCCTACTCACCATGAAATCATGCCAAGGAAGTGATCAATACAGAAAGGAGGGACCTTCTCACTGAGGACACTTGTTAGTTCTTCATGACACACAGTCTACGTTTTAAGACACCTTCCTTCCTTCCTTCCTTCCTTCCTTCCTTCCTTCCTTCCTTCCTTCCTTCCTATCTTTATTTCTTGGTTTTTTGAGACAGGGGTTCTCTATGTAACTTTGGAACCTCTCCTGGCACTCTCTTTGTAGGCTAGGCTGGCCTCAAACTCACGGAGTTTGCCTGCCTCTGCCTCCCAAGTGCTGGAATTAAAGGTCTGCACCACGACCACCTGGCTAAGGCACATTTATTTATTTATTTATTTATTTATTTATTTATT
This sequence comes from Cricetulus griseus, assembly GCF_003668045.3. NCBI lineage: Eukaryota > Metazoa > Chordata > Mammalia > Rodentia > Cricetidae > Cricetulus > Cricetulus griseus. The sequence goes on along the minus strand of NC_048595.1, from coordinate 143,121,617 downwards.
TAAAAACATTTGTCAAGCTGGACTACAATCCCCTTCATGTAAACAGGATCTTTGAAATGGAGCAGAGAAATAGGTGTGTGGAGAAGTGAAAGGAGTGTGACAGCGAAGATGGAGTGTGGGTGTAGTGTAAGAAAAGGAAAGTTCATCTGAGGAAAATAGTTCATCTCACCCTCTGTGTTGGCTAGTTTTATGTCAACTTGCCAAAACTGGAGTCATCTCAGAGGTGGGAACCTCAACTAAGAAATTTCCTCCAGAAGACAGGGCCTCTTAACTCGGTAGGGCAGTTTCTTCAGTATAACACTCCCAACTGAGGTATTTTAGCCTTATATAGTAGTTGCTTAATTAGAGATTGATGTAGGAGGGCCCAGTGACTTGTGGGTGAATTCATTTCTGGGTTCTATAAGAAAACAGACTGAGCAAACAATAAAGAGCAAGTCAGTAAGCAGCACTTCTCCAATGGCCTCTGCATCAGCTCCTGCCTCCAGGTTCCTGCCCTGTGTGAGTCCCTGTCTGTCCTGACTTCCCTCAGTCATAGACTATTACCTGGAAATAAAACCTTTCTTCCTTAACTTGCTTTTGGGTCACTGAGCATTGTCACAGCAGTAAAAAGCCTAAGTTGTACTCCTTTAGATTAGATTTCACCCTGTGTGCAAGACCTAAAAACATTTAAAGGGAAAAGTTCAGTTTTAAATGGTACTTAGTTTCACCAAGTACTTTGTAAACAAAAATCTTAGTAAAGACTTGCTTTCATTCTTGCTCTCATTCTTCATTCATTTGTTCCTTTTTGATGCCCCTGCAGTTTGAACCCAATGTTGGGTGTATGCTAAGAAGTATTCTACCACTTAGCTATATTTCTAGCCCCCAAGAAAAACACTTTAAGTTAACATCTTGAATCATTTTCACAGATAAATTTTCAAAGCACACGGCTTAAAACCAACTATCTCAAAGCCATTTGTTGTAAAATAGCTAACTAATACACTGAAGGCAGAATTTCAAATCAATAAGAATATATAATTTTCCATTATTATCCACATTTAAAAACAAGCTAGGCAATTTTAAAATATCACTTTAATGAGATAAATATATGTTGACTCTAATGATAATCAGCAAAAATCCAAATAAGTGTATAGATACAGATGATCTTATAAATTTTGAAAGCATAATTAGTATATAGCCATATTTCCTGACCATCTCATTTAAAACAGTTCAGTCATAAAAGATTGATCTCCTATTTTAGAAAAGAAAAATAACATTCACTTGAGTAAGTAATGTTTTGTGAGGATATGGAAACAGAAATTTAAAATATTTAGAAATAGATAATTATGAAAATGCTACACACCAAGACTTTGGAATAGAGCTGACATAAAAACAAAGGCAAGGGTTGTAGACATGATCTCCAGTTAATAAAGGGCACTTAGTGCTCTTGTAAAGGATTTCCAGCACCAGCATGGTGGCTTCTAACCTGTAAATCCAGTTCCCGGAACTCCAACTGGTCGGACCTCTGAAGGTTCCTGCATGCTTATAGTAGTATAGACATATACACTCAGGCAGCACACACATGCAAAGTATAATAGATAAATATTTTTAAAAGAAATTTGAAGGGAAGTTTAATATGCTTGCAGTAAATAAGAAAATGTAGTGAACAGAGATGAAATTAAATATCCAGGTAAGGTCTAAGAATAGAACACAAAATAAATTAAGACAAAATAAAAGAGCATAATGACAGGAAATTATTGAACAAGGAATAATTATAACATAATCATAAAGAAAAAACAATGAAAAAACTTAGAAATTTAAAATCTCCCAGCCAAATGCCTCAAGAAAATGAATATTGTCAGCATAATACACACACTTACATATAGGATAAAAGTTGGATATACCTATAATGCAGTAGAAATTGCAATGATAAAACAAGAACATCATGGGTTTCTTGATAGCTATAAATGAAAAATGAAGTTATTTCCACAAAATGTAACTTACAAACACCAACTGGGCATGGTGGTACATGAGCTAATCTAGCACTCAAGGAGGTAAGGAAGAAGGGTCCTTTGACTGGGTCAACTTGGGTTACAGAGTGAATTCCTGTTTCAAAATTCAAATAATAAAATGTCTAAAGAAACCAAAACCAAAGAAAGGAAAACCAAAAACCACCCCCTGGGAAAAAAAAAACAAGCAAACAAACAAAAAAATGCCGTAGGTATATTTCAAGCATAATATGTATTTTAATTTGTAAAATGGTCTATAAAATAGTGATATAGACTACAAGGTACCTCAGACTGATCAATGGGAAAATGCATTATTTTAAATGAGGAAAAACATAAAATTATACTGAAAACCTCTAGAAGTCAAATAAGCAATAAGCTGATAGCACTATTACAGCTGGGAAGACATTTCAGAAAGTATGCTTTGATCAATTGGTTTAGGACTGTAAATTCCTATAAAACTCTCTGAGAGAAGATTGCTGGAAATAACTGGCTTACTTGGCAGCATCTACTGGGTACAATGCATGAGAACTTAAACAACTCCCTAGAAATTAGGAAGAAAGACTTCTTGCCTGAGCAAGTACCAAGGTGTGCTTTTTTCATTATGTGCATTGCAATGTTCTTAGTGTTGAAACAGAGGGCAAGTTGCTGAGCCTGTGAGCTCAGAGCTTGGGAGGCTGAGGCAGAACATTCACCTGACATAGAAAGACAGCCTGTTCTACACAGTGAGTTCCAGACCAGCCTGGGCCAGAGCCAGGATCTGTTCTAAGAAAGAAAGACAAATAAAAGATTGCTGTGGCACAATTCTTAGCTTTTAACATACACCTGTTCTCTGAAGCAGCCTTGAAAGATAGATGGGGTGATGGGTTCCCTGGATGAAAGGTGTTGGGGAAACTGATAATTAACCGAGAAAAGGTGAAGAAATTTGATCTGACCTCGAATGTATCATTGGTTTTGGGACCAACAACTGAGAGCAAACTCAAGCTTACAAACATGCCAGTCAAATGCTGACTACATTGAGCTTTGTTCCCAGGCTCAATATGAGATTTGATGTAAATTGAATTTATAAATTAATAAAGTAAGTGAAAGAGCACAGAAGAAAATATCTTTCTGATTTCTCCACCGAAAGGATTTCTTCTCTAAAGGAAGTACAACCAGAAAGAGATAGATTAATAATTCATTAAAATGAAGGATTTTCTTAATGGAAAGTCAACAACAAAAAAAATGAGTACATGACAATCCTGAGTCTGGACAAAAAGCATGTTAACTGTCTGTGACCAACAGATTTCAAGTGCTTTGGGTCACCAAGAAAAATGGTGAACTGATAGAATGGTATAACAGTTATTTCATCCAAAGCCACTTGTAAACATCTTACACTAATCTGTAAAAAGCAGAAGATCAATTTAGGCTGCAATAAATATTAAGTGGTACTCATTGCATTCAGCATTTAGTATGGGAATTTTCAGAGGAATTCACCCAATAGAATGCCTGTACAGTGATAAGACTTATCAAGTAGATTAGCTCACGTGGTCAGAGGCAGGATAATTCCACAAAGGCATGGGAGTCAGAACCAGTGAGATGTTGGAGAGCTCAGAATAGTAGGGTCCTAGGCTGAAGGCTGAAGAACTGAGAGCTGTTGCTGTGTCTGTGTCTGCGTTCAGGGCCTGCAGGATCTGGTTGTGGTGCTTCCAGACAACGGCAACAACAACGTATGTTAATTAAGAGCTGACCTTTCATGTTCTTTTCTACAAGGATCATTCTGTTCAGTTTATCATGGGCCTTCCTCTGGGTTTCTGTCAACATATCTTTGTGAGATTGGTTAGTTGACAGGCATTATACATAATTATCTACATATGAACCATGCACACATTTAAATGGTTGATACCTGTTCTCTCAAGGCTCTTTCTTCCCTCTCCCTTCCCTATCTTTCTTCTTTCACCAGAACTCTGACTCCAGCACCTCAAACCATTCATGTGTTAACTTAGACCTACATTAACATTTAAGTTGTATCCAAATTGCTTCCAAATAACATGACATTGTTTACACATGTGGTAATTCTTTATCTGCTCATTTGTTGATGGTTAACTAGGTTAGTTCCTATCCGTCCTATTGTAAATAGCTCCTCAATAATAAACATGGGATGTAGGTGTCTCTTTAGTACACTGATTTCACTTCTCTTCACTACATACTTTGAGTTGGGACAAGCTGGGTCAGATGGCATCTACTTTTGAGAGTTTGGTGGGAAACATTCTTCGTGTTCTCCATAGTGGCTATAAAATTTTACATTCCTATCAGAAGTGTATACGAAGTCCAATGACTATATCCTGTATCCTCCCCAGGATGTATTTTATTTTATTTTGTTTGATTGGCAATTTGTTTCCTGGTGGGTATTTGTCCTGCAGTTGGCTTAATCAGATTGTTTAAATAGGTATATTTTCAAAAATAAAATTATATAAAAACGATATCAATGGAAATAGCACTGCCTCCCATTCTATACCCCTCTCCTTTGTTTAATTAATTTCTCTGGGGATATTTTGCACTGGAGAGAAGACATATGTATATTTTTTTTCCTGCTCTTTCTTTTCTAAGTGGGAGTTATTCTGGCAGGCTTTCCTCACTTTGGTTTTCCTCAAATCATCTGTAACTCCTAGAAGTATGCCATGCTGTTTCACAGGCACTGATACTGCTCTTCCTGGGATTATATTCAGTGTTCTCTGTGTGTATATAGCATAATGCACTCAACCACCATGCCAGGCTCAGATGCCTATGGAGTTTCAATCGTGTGTCATTAAAAATAGTCCTTTCTGTGGCCAGTGAGATGGCTCAGAGTGTAGAAGCTCTTGCCATTTGGAGCTAAAGTTGCTCTCTTAGTTCCACACAGGCATTGCTGTGATAAACGTGCAACTCCCACAATAGTGGTAGTAGCAGCAATAGCAACAGCAGTAGTAGTTGTAGCAGTAGTCTTAGTTTTAAAAAAGGAATCCATTCACTAATTAGCAACATCATGCACATATTGGGAGTAGATCATCTGAGTAAACTCACAGAAACCTATGTTATAAGTATACTCCATAGCTTTTATTCAAAATGAACCTAGTCACTTAGCACTGCACAGATTACTTCCAAACCTCTGATGAGTTTTGGTTTATTAATTTTATTCTCTTTGTATTTTCCCCTCCTCTCTGCTTCCTCCTCCTCCTCCTAGACTTAGTTTTGTCTTCTTCAGGCTGGTCATGAGATTCCAATTCTCTTGCTTTAGCCTTCTGAATGTGGGAATTACAGCCCGAGACACTATACTTAGACTCTACCAGTTTCTTTTTTTTATTTTCAACTTTTTTTATTTGAATTAGAAACAGGATTGATTTACATGACAATCCCAGTTCCCTTCTCCCATCCATCCTCCCCTACCACAACTCCCCCAACTAAAACCCTACTTATGGAATATCCTTTCTGCTCCCCCTGAATGTTGAGGCCTTCCACAGGGTGTCATCAGAGTCTATCATATCCTTTGGGATAGGGCCTAGGCCCACCCCCATGGGTCTTGGCTCAGGGAGTACTCTTCTATATGGAATGGGCTCCCAAAGTCCATACCTATGCTAGGGATAAGTATTGAACTACTACAGGAGGTCCCATAGCTTTCTGTGGTTTCCTCACAAAAACCTATGTTCCTGGGGTCTGGATCAGTCCCATGCTATTCCAGCTATCAGTCTTGGGAGCAAAAGTTCCCTGATGTTCAGGTCAGCTGTTTCTGTGGGTTTCACCAGCCTGGTCTGGATCCCTGTGCTCTTCACTCGTCCTTCTCTGCATCTGAGTTCCAGTTCAGTTCGGTGATTAGTTGTGGGAGTCTGCTTCTACTTCCACCAGCTGCTGGATAAAGGCTATAGGATGGCATATAAGTCTGTCATCAATCTCATTATCAGAGGAGGGCATTTAAGGTAGCCTCTCCTATGTTGCTTAGATTGTTAGCTGGTTTCATCTTTGTAGATCTCTATACATTTCCCTAGTGCCTGATTTCTCTGTAAACCAAAAATGTCTCACTCTATTATGATATCTCCATTCTTGTTATCACCTACTCTTCTCCTGACTCAACCTTTGTGCTCCCTCATGTCTTCTGCATCCCTCCTCTTCTCCCCTTCTCATTCTTCTAGCTCCCTCCCCCCTCTTCCAGAGCTCCCAAATTACTCAGCAGATCTTGCCCCATTCCCCTTCTCCAGGGGACCATTTATGTCTCTCTTAGGGTCCTCCTTGTTTATTAGCTTCTTTGGCAGTGTGGATTGTAGGCTGGTAATCCTTTACTCTATGTCTAATATCTGCATATAAGTGAGTACATACCATGTTTGTCTTTTTGCAATTGGGTTACCTCGCTCAGAATGGTTTCTTCTAGTTCCATCCATTTTCCTGCAAATTTCAAGATTCCATTGTTTTTTTTCCCACTGAGTAGTACTCTATTGTTCTGCAAGTTTCTAATAAGAATCTAAGGGTCTCTCTGTCTCAACCTCTGCCTCTCCCTCTCTCTGTCTCTCTGTCTCTCTGTCTCTGTCTTTCTCTCTCTCTCTCTCTCTCTCTCTCTCTCTCTCTGTGTGTGTGTGTGTTTGTGTGCATGTGTGTATGAGAGAGAGATTTATTTTATTTTTGATTATGTGTTTGTGTTTGTGTGGGACATGTGTATGCAGGTGCCATCCTCAGCCAGGGAGGGCTCATGATCATCTGGAGCAGTCATCATTAGGTGGTTGTGAGCTGCCTGATGTGCTGCCAAGTGAACCAACCGATCTGCAAGAACAGTCACAGCTCTTAATCACCGAGCAATATCTCCAGATTTGGTAGGTGTATATTTATGATGGAAAGTGATATTCAAATTGTTCTTTCAAACTCCTTAGACATAGTAACAATGTGTTATTGCAATATCCAGATGTTTTATTTTTCATGGATAGTGCGTTCAAACTCCAAATCAAGCTCTAAAATCTACACTTGCAGCTTGGTTTGGTTGGCAATTTCTATTTTTTTCTTATCTGACATTAAAAATCACATGTATTTCTTTCATCAATAGAGATAATATGACTATTACATATAAAGAAGATAATGATAACTGAGCAATAACATCTGTAAAGAGTCTAGATCAGGTGATTTAATAAACATAGAAAGGGGGCAGTTCACATATATGAACTGCCATACCCAACATTCCCTTTGGAAAGTTGCTGTCATTGGACACTATTTTCACAGCAAAGCAGTTGCTTTTAATAGCAAGCTTCCATAGCAACTTCAAATAAAAACAGTCTAACGTAAACAATTGCTCTTGAAGAGGTCATGGAGTTTTCTGTGTTACCCGGATTTATTTTTCACAGCAAGTCTTTCTTGGTGGAAAATTTCAGTGTCTACAAATGCTTCTTCTTCTTCTGGAGCTCCATTCTAGAACATCTGCCTGACTCACAGCTGTGCATCAGAACACACTCCCTAGAACAGCTAAACTCCCAGCTATTAATGCAACTGTGAAATTGATTATAGTTTTAAAATTTCATGATTATTAGTGTCTGTCATCAATAAAAATTCAAAAGGATCACTTCCTGGTATGAGTATTTTGTACAGTTTTCACACTTATAAAGAATTGCCTGGTTCGAGGTGTTTTGCATTCACCATGGAATTAGCTGCATTTGCTTGGCAAGTCCATGCTTTTGTTTCCATGGTGTACTGAACTGTGATGTCATTGACAAGTTTCATGTGAACTAACCTCTTTGCTCAAGATGCTGGCTTCAAACTTGCTGACTCTCCTTTAATTCCCAGATGCTGTGCTTATATCTATGTTTAGAGTTGCATTTTTTAATTGTTGTCCCTTGATTTTTGAGATGGGATCTTAATGTGTATTTCTGGCTATCCTGGAACTTGCTAAGTAGGACAGGTTGGCCTCAAACTCACAGAGATCCTCCTTACTATGCCCCCAAAGTACTGGGATTAAAAGTCTGTGTCACCTATTGGGAGGTGTAGCCTTGTTGGAGTAGGTGTGGCCTTGCTGGTGGAAGTGTTTTACTGTGGGGTGGGCTTTGAGGTCTCGGAAGTCAGTTCTCTTCCTGCTGCCCCTCTATCAAGATGTAGAATTCTCAGCTCCTTCTCCAGCACCATGTCTGCCTGAATGCTGCCATGTCTCGTGTCATTGATGATAGTGGACTAAGCTCTGAACTATAAGCCAGTCCAAAATAAATGTTTTCCTTTATAGGAGTTGCAGTGCCATGGTGTCTCTTCATAGCAATTCAACATTAACCAAGACATCTACCTACATAATGTTCTCATCAATATATTTGGAAAGTGCCTTAATTTATGACTTTCTTTTTTGTTTCTCTAAAGATGTCATCAAACTGTTACCATTTGGGAACATAAAATTTGGGGAAACTCAAATCTGTGCTCCCTGCCATGCTCTGTTATTTTTTTGTTTTCAGGATAAACTCTTCTCCTGTGAGGTGAGAGCTGAGCTTTTGTATCCACGATGTATATTAAGACCACAGTCCACTCCAGAAACTGCTATTTTAAAGTCGGCGTGACCATGCCTGTATCTTACGGTTTTTATGGCTGCAATGAAACATCACAACCAAAATGCAAGTGTGGGAGGAAAGGGTTTATTTGGCTAACACTTCCACATCACTGACTGCTCACTCTCAAAGGAAGTCAGGAATGGAACTCGAACAGGGCAGGAACCTGGAGGCAGGAGCTGATGCAGAAACCATGAAGGGGTGCTGCTTGCTCCTCATGGTTTGTTCCGCCAGCATATTTTTTTATTGAAGCTAGAACCACCAGTCCAAGAATAGTACCACCAAAAATGTGCCATCATTCTCATCAATCACTAATTGAGAAAATACCCTACAGAAGACTTGCCTCAAATCTTATGATCTTCATATGACCTTATGGAGGCATTTTGTTAGTTGAGGTTCCCTCCTCTCAGATGACTTTAGCCTGTCAAACTGACAATACTTTTCAGTAGACCTGGCTCACTCTACATTTTTGATACAGAATTGCATTAAAGTTTCAGCCATTGTTTATAGACTGCAAAGCTTGCAGCATAGAATAAATTTTTGCATTTAGTGAACAGGTGAGAGCATGGTGCCCTGGTCAGCCAAGGTTACATAATGAGATCTGTCTTTAAAAACAATTGAAATATTAATACTTAGGTGAAAAATATTTAATATGTATAGTTCATAAATTATCAACAATTATACCTAAACACCTGAGTCAAATACATGATAAACACTATTTCTGAGTAAAACATAATATACACAGGGTCTTCATTTATTTGAAATCATCTTTCTTTCATTATTTGAATCATTATTATTGTATTCTTATGTTCTATCTTCATACACCAAAAACAGTGACCATTATAATCCTCTCAACAAATTCAGCATTAGCAACAAAGCTACGAGTTTTAATGTTAAATTATATATTTTAAAAGCAGCTTTAATTATAAAATAAAAACATGGATAGTTTTGGTATTAATCAGGTAAAACACAATATTTTATTTTCTAGTGCATATAATATATGTGGCAAATAATTCATTACTCCATACATTTATCATTTTTGTGGTAGAACAGAATATCCATTGCATTTTTATTTTTCAAAAATACTGCATATTTAGTAGGGGTGGTGATGGAGATCTGCAGTCCTAGCACTTGGGAGATACTAAGACCAGGAGTTGAAAGCCACTTGGCTTGATCATGAGTTCGATCCTGGGGTATATTGACTCCTATATTCAAGAAACAAACAAAAGAACAAACAACCTAGCAACATATTATCACTAATTATTGTCACCATATGGGCTCTTAACCCATAAAAATCACATGGAGACTTGAACAAATATATGTACACCTACCTGTATTTTTATATTTGGGAGGACAACCACAGTATAGTCTGTTAATCATCACAGGACCCTACTGCACATGCCTTGGATGTGCTTTCTGGTTGTTTTTGTTTTACAAAAGGCTCACACTGCATCACCCAGGATGCTTTCAGTGTGACCCTCCTTTCTCAGCTTCTGGAGTGCTATGATTACAGCTATGTGCCCACACACCTGGCCTATTATTTTTGTGATTTTCTTTTCTTATGGTAAGACTTCTTAGATGAGACTGCCATTTAGATTGTACATTCTAACTGTGCAATACAGCATTCCTGACTGCAGGTACAACTGACACTGTATACCTTAAATCCTGGTTTTTGTCCTATTGACTCACCACAAGTTCACCTCCACTAAAGTTGTAAATGCCTCATAAATGATGAATTAATGGGCTCCATGAAGAGCAAAATCAATGTCAAAACTTCTAAATGTGTAGCCTCCAATTTTCTACTCAACCCATCACAAATCTAGAATGAACAGTATAAGAACTAGATGTGATCCACAGACCACATGTTGATATGAACACCTGAAATATGCACAACTCTATTTAGGGAAATATTATTTGCAAAAGACTGCAGTCTCCAAATGTATGTTTATATGAGCGAGAATAAACAAAGTATTGTGTTGTATTCATAGAATACCTTGCTATAGTGAAGATAAAAGAAATAAAATTTCTTTATCTGTCAATAATCTCCTGAATACAATGTTCAGTGAAGAAATAGTCCAAGGAGAAAATATTACTAAAGTATTTTTTAATATCAAGACCCCCAAAGAGAAACAACTGAATTGTACATAATTATATAGCAAAGCACAAAGAAATAACAATTGTTATCATATGATACCTCCAAGGTTCAGTCAAGGGAAAATGCTCATGGCCCTTCAAAATTTTTGTTTATCTTATACATCATAAACCAGGAACTAGCCATTGGTAGTACATATTGCATTGCTAATGAATTGAGAGGATAGTACATGGTTTTGAATATACAATACATTTGATAACAAAGATACTGAATGTATACATAAGAAAGATATAATAACAAGAAATTTTGAAAGTCTTATAATTATTTTTGAATGAATTGACTTTCCTGAATAACACAACAAAGAATTTTAAAGTTGTGAATACATTTGATACAGTCTATATAATAAAAATAGTACCTGCAAAAGTTGTCTCCCATAATTATCCCAAAGATCTGCAAAGTGTACTGTTATTCTCTAGCAGATTCCAATGTAAGTATTTGATCATAACAAAACATAATAACACAGCTTATTATATTGTTGTAGTTTAAAAGAAAATGGCCCTCAAAGTGAGTGGCACTATTGTTGGAGGAAGTGTGTCACTATGGAGGTGGGCTCTGAGAGAACATGTATTCCCAAACCACACCCAGTGAGACAGACCACTTCCTGTTGTCTGCCTATCAAGATGTAGGACTGTCAGCTACTTCCCAGACACCATGTCTGCCTGCACCCTATCACTTCCCACCATGATTATAATGAACCTCAAAATGTTTTCCTTTATAAGAGTTGCCTTGATCATGGTGTCTCTTCCCAGCATTTGGAACCCTAACTGAGACAGATATAACAAAATGCCCAAACTTCCAAGCACATTTTGTAATTAATAACTGAATGACAGTATTTGGATGCAATGGACAGCCAAATACCCAGTGTTAGTATCTGTTCCTTCTATCTGTAACCTTGTGCTCACATGAAGTTCTAATGTTGAATCCTAACACCAAAAGAAACAGTACTGGGAGGGCACTATTCTTTGGAGATGATTCAGTTGTGAGGTTTTCTACCTCATGAATTGGGATTCACTCCTTTTTTTTTGGGGGGGGGGTGCCAGGCTTTTCAAGACAGGGATTTTCTGTGTAGTCCTGGTTCTCCTGGAACTCTGTCTTTATAACAGACTGGCCTAGAACTCAGAGACTGGTCTGCCTCTGCATCCTGAGTGCTAGGATTAAAAGTGTACACCATCATCACTCAGTTAGGGATCAACTCTTTTATGACAAAGGCCCAGTGTTTACTGCCATTAAGGTCCTGGAACCTGGGAGAGTGAAGCCTAAAAATGAGGTGGACTACGATTGTATGGGATAGGCGATTTTATTCAAAGTGGCAGTCAATATACACCTTGAGGGTCAAGAGGAGTCACATGAGTAAAGTGTACAGTCCCAAGGGCAAAGTGCACATGCCCAAAACTTGTTTCTCCACAGAGACAGGTAAACAAGCAACAACAGCCAGTTGTAATGAATAATCCAAAGGAAACTCTCGCCTATTCACTACACCTAGGAAGAGAACATGAACACATTCCTAGATTAATTCTGTGTTTTTTTAAGAAACTTAGGTCACGAGACTTTTGTTCTGTTTTCTTGGAATTTTCTCACAAGCACTCAGAATTTTCCTTACATGACTTCATTCTTAGACTGTGTTCGAACAGCTCAGGGAGCTAGGGCATAATTCTTTGATCCATGGAGGGCACCAAAAGCACCATGAAGTACAAAAAGCTGACTTTACCACTCATTGAATTTGTCCTAAGAACTGTGAAAAACAAACAAACTCACTTTTTTTTATGGGTGGGTTTATGCTATTTTCTCAACATTGTCAAACAGTTTCAAAGGCACTGCCTTTATGATTACACTCAAACCACTTAATTGTACTATCTCATTTTTCAGCCTGGAAGTAACAGAAGTGTTACTAATTACAAGAGAGATAATATTTAAAAACAGCAATTTCATGAGAAATGTATATATTAAGTGTGAAGTAACTTTATCACTGCAAGACAATTGCATATTGTATTACTGTAACAAAGAGTTCTACAGCATTAAGATAATTGCAGGAGAAGTGAGGGGTATGTGTGATGATTTTCCCTTACTGTGTATTATATGCATCTGCCATAGAACATGTCAATCTTCCTTTCTAATGTAACAAGCTAAACAAATCATTTTGACTCATATTTGAACTTGATTTGTACAGCATTTATTGTTCTGTTTTCCTCAAAGCTAAGTTGTAAGTATGGCTGGAATATTTTTCACAGTGACTATTGTTTGAATTCCAAACTATAGTATTTAAGTACAAAGGCCAAGTGGCTTTGAATTCCAGGTCTTATTGTCTCCAAAGAGCTCAGGCTGCAGATTTGTATCACCACACCCCATAAATATGCTCTATTTTTAAAAAATAAAAATAAATTGGACATTGTGTTCTATCACAAAAATGAGAAATGAATGTAGTAATGAATTGTTTGCTACATATATTGATAATACTGATTTGAAAAAACAGATTAGATCAGTGGGATACTGTGAACACTCTGAAATAGATCTGAATGTTTATATATTTGTAATCCATGATTACATATGATAAACATAACACATGATTATGTTATATGGCATAAATGAAGAAAATTCTTAATAAGAACTGCTGGATATTTTATGGAATATTCATTTAGAATAAAACATTAGTGAAATATAAAGAATTTAAAAATATTTAATTTAAATTATGGGATTCATTTAAAATAAAGAAATGCAATAATTATAATAATTTATAAGACATTGTATGCGAAGGTGTACAAGCAAACAACTTAAACAACTTACTTATGGACAATTTTTCCCCATGTGTATTGCAGACAGTTTTAAATCTCAAGCAAAGTTAATAAAAATACATTTTCAGTCCACATTAAAAATAGCAAGAAGAAGTTAAAGAGTATAATTTCATCAAGATAGACCCCTCTTTGAAACATTTTTTCTTTTATTCTAAGTGTATGGGTGTTTTGCTTGCATGTCTCTCTGTGAACCACTTGTTTGGTGCCTGCAGAGGCCAAAAGAGGCATCTGATCCCAGTAACTGGAGTTCCAGATTATTGTGAGCTACCATGTGCTTACTGGGAATAAAACCTAGGTCCTCTAGAGAGCAGCCAGTGCTCTTTACAACTGATGCCCCCTCCAGTTCATGCATTGTTCTTTGTGAGTAAGTTTGAGGGATGCCTGTGTTCTAACAAGCCCCAAAGAATTGTTTCAATACAGTCCTTATTTTCCCCTCATATAACCACCAAAGCCTTTACTCTCATTTGGATGTTATTCTGTGATTTTTAAAGAGACTTGTTGTTGTTGTTTGTATGTATGTGAGGGGGGGGTTGCTCATGCCCATGTGCGTGTATGCTTGTGTATGTGTGTATGGAAGTATACATGCTCATGTATATGTATGTTTGTGTATGTGTAGGGGCTGTACATGCCCATGTGTGTGCATACTTGTGTTGGAAGGAGGTTAGTTAAATGATGACTTTATGGAGTTGATTCTCTCCCTCCATTATGCTAGGTCTTGATTCAAAATTTATGTTGCCAGGCTTATATCTAAAATCTCTTTTTCTGCTTGGCCACCTCATGATCCCAAACTGGATGCTATTTTGTTCCAAATGATTATTCCAAAACACAGATTCTTTTACCAATTTGCTTTTCCTTTTGTTAAGATAGGAGTTGCTTTCTTGGGAGGAAAGGAACACAGGGCTAGAAGATTAAATACTGAATTATTGGATTTATGTTGCTTATTTGGAAATTATTTAGGTTCTTAGTTGTAGAATCAAATTAGATTTGGACAAATTAATGTGGGCATGTTTTGATAAAATTTTTACAAGTTATTTTCAACTGACAGCAAAATTACATGCATAATGTGATATTTTGATGTATGTCTATACCACATAATGACTAAATCAAGTCAGTTAACACAGTATTCCCTCATATATATCTTCCTTTGTAGTTCAAAACTACTTTCTTGACAGCTTTTAATTATGTAGTGTGTTCTTACTGACTGTAATCTCCATATACTTTAGATTCCTGGAACTTACTCCTGTCAAACTGAAATTTTGTCTTTTCTTGACCACCATCTTCTCAGCCTTGCTATCATCAGTCTTTGGTAATCTTAATTTACTCTCTGTATTAAGCAGTTTGGCTTTTTATATTACTCATTGTCTTTCTCATTTTCCTTGTTATGTGACCAAATATCTGGGGTGAAGCTACTTCAGGGAAGAAGGTTGATTTGACTTATCGTTTGAGGGCACAGATCATTATAGAATGGATGAAGGGCCCAAGCCCACTTCTCTAGACTGTGATAGCAGGAACATAAGGCTGTTGATAAAAATCTGGGAGGATCAAGAAAAAGAAACAGAACAGGAAGTGGGGTGGGACTATAGATCCTAAGCTCACTTCTATCCTTAGCAATCCTCTGTACCCCAATTAGGCCCTATCCCCTAAAAGGTTATACAGCCACCCAAAACAGCACCAGTAGCTAGAGATCCAATGTTTAAGCATGTATCCCAAGGGGATACTTCATATCCAGACCACAATACACATAAACATCACCAGTTTCTCTCACCTCCCTTTTATTGAAAATAGATTGTTTCCCATAATAAACCCTGATTATGGGTTCCCTTCTTTCCTCTCTTCCAGTATGAATCCACTCCTTTCATGTCTATCATTGGAAAGCAAACAGGCTTCAGAGGGATAATAATGAATTAAGAAACAACAAAAACTAACAAACTAGAGATTGACAAAGACAAGCAGAAGGAAAAGAGCCCAAGAAAAATCACAAGACTCAGTTTCATTTCTTCTCACAATCAGGAATCCCATAAAATATAAAACTGAAAACCATAATATACATACAAAAGACATGATGCAGAGCCATGCATGCCCTGTGCATGCTGCCAAAGCTCTGTGACCCCATTGACTTAGAGGGCCTTGTTTGCTTGGTGTCCTCCATCCCTCTGGTTCTTAAATTCTTTCAGCATCCTCTTCTATGGTGTTCCCTGAGTCCTCAGGGGAGGGATTAAATGAAGACATACCAACTAGGGTTGAGTGTTTCAAGGTCTTGCTCTGCACAATGTCTGTCTGGTGCACAAGTTTTTCTGATGTTAACCGAGACAGGCACTGTCCTATGAGTATAGCAGAATGTCACTAGAAGTCATTTTAATGTGCACTTTTTTTTGTTCTTCCATCCTTCCTTCCTTATTTTTTCTCCTCCTTCCTCCCTCCTCCCTCCCTCCCTCCCTCCCTCCCTTCCTTCCTTCCTTCCTTCCTTCCTTCTTTCTTTTCTAGAATAGTTGTATTTGGTTTTCCCCTAGGGCCCTAGGCTGTCTAGTCTCAAGTTCATTTTTACCTAAGCAGTGTCAGTTATGGGCTCCATCTTGTGGAGCCTTCTGTCAAATAAGACATTGGTTGGTTATTCTCAACAGTTTTGTCCCATCATTTCACTTAGCATATCTTGCATACAGCATACGGTCTGGCTTGATGATTACATTTCTCTCTTGATAATGTGTAGAGTATATTCCTGTATGTACTAATTGGTATTGTGTGTCAACTTGACACAAGCTGGAGTCATCAGAGGAAGGAGTCTCAGTTAAGGAAATGCCTCCTTGAGATCCAGACATAGGAATTTTCTCAATTAGTGATCAATGTGGGAGGGCCTAGCCCTCTGAGGGTAGTAGCCCTGGGCTGATAATCAAGAAAGTAGGCTGAGCAAGCCAGGGGAAGGAAGCCAGTAATTTGCTCCCCTCCATGGCCTCTGCATCAGCTCCTACCTCCAAGTTCCTGCTCTTTTTTGAGTACCTGTCCTGATTTCCTTCAGTGGTGAACAGCAACATGGAAGTATAAACTGTATAAACCCTTTTCTCCCCCTTGCTTTATTATCATGGTGTGTTTTTGCAGCAATAGAAACTACTGAGACTGACTAAGACACTATACCCAAGACACTAGAACCCAGGGATGAAGGCTCTATGTAGGCACCAGCTCAACATTTCCATGTTCAACAAGTTGTGCAGGTGTTGTCTTCATTAATGGGGTCTTGCTGTCACTTTCTGGACAGCAAACTACAGTCCTGACAATGGTCTGGGATGTTTGGGGATTCCCATGGAACCCCTTGGGCCAAAAACTCAATTAGATATAGCCTAATCCCAAACTGGAAGCTTCATTTAGTGACAAGAGATGGTGACCAGTTTCTTTTATGTTAACATGATGTCCTCCAGTTTCAGCTGTGCTGTATGACATTGCCTTCTTTTTCAAGGTTAAATGTGTTATGCATGTACCACATATTCATTACCCATTCATTGTCTGGGACAAACATAGACTGATTTTATACCTTGGCTTTGCTAATAATCCTTCAGTGATCAAGGGGGTGTGCATTATTTTCCCGTAGTACAGATTTCAACTCATTTTGTTCTAAATCCTGAAGTGTGATTGTTTGTTAGTCCCACTGCATTGCAAAATAAATAGCCTTTAGTTCTTGATGATTCTCCATACTCATTTCCATAGTGGCTGTGCTAATTTCCATTCCCTACAACAATGTACAAGTGTTTCCTTTCTCCATCTCCTGGGCAATGTTTACTTTCCATCCTTGTGGGTAGTACCTTATTGTGGTTTTAATTTGTGTTTCCTCAATGATTAGTAAAGTAGAAAATTCCATATATTTGAATTCATATACCTGCTGATCATTTTTATTTTTTCTCTAGGGCAGTGTCTATTCTGGTCCTTTGTCTGTTTTTAAATTAAATTATGTCAGTATTGAATTTCTGACCTAGATTTGATAATGTTTTTCTCTAAGATATTTATAGTTTGTAATTTATGCTCTTACATTATAGGCTTTTTTCTCCTCTGTGGTTGTTTCCTTTACTTTACTGCAAGAAGTTTGTTGGGTAAATATAATCCCACTTACCTATTTTTAGCCTTTGTTGCTTATGCTTTTGGGTCATAGCCAACCATCATATCCAGACTTGTATTATGAAAATTTACTCATTTTCCAAAATAAACTTTTTAGAATATTTATAATTTCAGAACTTATGTTTATGTCCGTATCCCAGGTGTGAGGTTGGGTGATTAATTTCATATATATATATGATATATATATATATATAATATATATATATATATATATTTCCTGGGGCATTTCTACTGAAGAGGTTATCATTATTTCCTCATTGTGTGTTCTCAGCACTTTTGTCAAAAATTCAGCATCCCCCATCTATGTAGACTAATTTCTGGGTTCTCTACATATTCTTTTGTTGTATGTGTCTTTTTATTTATTCAGGCCCATGCTGTTTAGATCATGGTGACTTTACAGTAAACATTGAAATCATTTAATATGATTTTCTTGGACATGATTTTTGAATAAATCTTTATTTATATCCATTGGCAGCTCTAAAGAGTTCTGACCTTTCACTGTAATTCTCTGTGTTCTGCCCAACTGAAGCCTAATTGAAGTCATGTCTGTATCCCAGATATTAGGACAGAAAAAGCATACCTTTCATACACATAGTCCAAGGGCCCAGGCATATAAGTAGCAAGACTCCATTTCTGATTCACCCAGCTGGGAAAAATGTTGTAAGGGCAGCTCTAGCTCAAAACACTTACTTTCCCTGTTGTAGAGGGAGGTAAAAACAGAAATAAACACTGCTAAAGAACAAAACATTCAGTGTTGACATCATTCTAAGATCTGTGGTTAGGGCAGTCCTATTAATAACATAAGAGCAGCCAATCAGTGTAATGCTAATATGTGCTAAAAACCATGATAAATGTGCTTTATATTTTATGTCTTTTTTTGGGGGGGGGGTTGGTTTCAAGTCAGAGTTTCTTTGTGGCTTTGGAGGCTATCCCTGGGAACTAGCTCTTATAGACCAGGCTGATCTTGAACTCACAGACATATGCTTATCTCTGCCTCCTGAGTGCTGGGATTCAAAGCATGTGCCACCACAGCCTGACATTATTTTATGTTTTTTAGCCTTAGTAGAATCCCAAGTTTGAAACTGGTATTTTTGATACCATTTCCAGATATGTATCAAATTTTAAGGAGGGTAGAGACTTAACAGAAAACTAGTGTTTAAGGCAATCTCTTAGCATTCCTGTATGAGGAAGCCTAAAACCTTCACCAGCCAATGAAACAAAGAGGAACCCTCCTGGGTGGTGGCAGGGCATGCCTTCAATCCCAGCAGAGAAGGCAGAGGCAGGCAGATCTCTGTGATCTACAGAACTGGCTCTATAACAGCCAAGGCTGCTAAACAGAAAAACTGTCTTAAAAACAAAACAAAACAAGAAACAAAAACAAACAAAACAAAAGCAAAAAACAGGGACTCCACTGTGGAGAGTGGATATTTTTTCCCATTTAATGAGGGACTCACCTAGGCATATACCATTATCACTCATTTTTAGTTCATTGACAGATAGCCTGGTGTATTACTTCATGTTTATAATGAACTAATGAGGTGAGGAACGATTCAATAAGTTAACTTTCGAGAGATGAAGTGATTGTTCAACATGGCACAGGGAGTAGCAATGTCCTTGTGGGGCTTTCCAAACCCTCCTGGATGTTCAAATACCACAAGCCAACCCCTGGCTTCAGGACTGAGGTTAATGCCAGTGCTGTTTCTTTGGGGAAGCAGAGGAATAACATTTTCTCTCTTAGGGTTAGATCCTTAGTTGGCCTGGTTCTTTGAGCTTACTGTGTTTTGTTTCACTTTGTAAAATGAAGGAAATAATAAGTATTGGACAGAATTAGTGTTATAGACTGCTTTGTTCCAAAAGTTGAAGCCCTTTTCCCAAAGTGCTAGACTTAGATCTGGGACAGAGGAGGTCTAGGGTTGGATTGGGGGTAAGTAGAAAGCCCTCAAAAGACAGAATGGTGGCCTTAGAGGAGGGGAAAAATGCTGGCTTCCTTTCTGCCTCTCCAGATCTTTCTAACACTGCATCAGTAGTTCTCAACTTATGGGTCTGGACCCCTTTAAGAATCAGGTATTTCCTGCATATCATATATTTACATTATGATTCATAACAGTAGCAAAATTACATTTATGAAGTAGCAATGAAATAAGTGTATGATTGGGGATCACCACAGTGTGAGGAACTGTACTTAAGGGTTGCAGTGTTGAGAACCACTGTAAAACACCATATTCAACCAGGGGCCAAAGTGATTGGAGGATTCAGTGAGAATATAAGATCGATATCTGCAAGCTGGAAAATCATCCCAGGGGAATACTGGCATGGTAGCACCTTGATCTGAGACTTGTAGCCTCTAGAATATGGAGAGCTAATTGTCACTTCAGCCACATCAGGCCAAGCTAACTAAAATAGATGCTTAAATAAGTTAAATACTTAATGGTAAAGTAAGTTAAACAAGATAATTATAAACTGTTTAGTACATTTCCAAGTAAGTAATAAGTGCTTAATGTGTGATTAAGTTTTATTGTTTTTTTACATGGTAGGGGCATGGATGTCATGGTCCATAATGGTGGTCATGAACACCTTTGTAGAGTTGGTTCTTACTTCCCCCTTTATCTGGGTTCCAGAGATCAAGCTAACAGTGTCAGGCCTGTATAGAAAGAGCTCTGACCTGAACTATCCTACCAACCCATTAGGTTTTGAGACAGACTCTTTCTGTGTGGCTCAGTCTGGTTTCCATTGTTTGATCACCAGCAACTGTTACTACAGTCATGTATAACGACACCAAGTGTGAGTGTTTATGATTCTTATTATCAGTAGAATCTCCTAGAAGCACACAGTAGACCCATTTGATACTGTTCTGTCAGAACAGAGCAAATCAGAAGCCTAAATCACTTGGAAACATATATATTGAAGTATAAATGTCCCCGTTTTGTTTAGTTTGGTATTTGTTTTAGTTTTTTTGAGGCAGAGTCTCACTATGTAGATCTGACTGTCCTGGAACTTGTTACATAAATTATGCTGGTCTTGAACTAACAGAGAACTTCCTGTGTCTGATTCTTGAGTGATGAAATTAAAGGCATGTGTCACCAAACCCTACCTACATAGCTTTTAGATGTTTTACATCTAGAGAGATTTTATTTATTTTTAATTGTTTACTTACATATCTTTTTAGTCAGAAAATGAGTAATATTTGAAAAATTAGCAACATAGTGTTAATATCTTTATATATGTATGTGCTCAACAATGGTAATCAACATAGCATGATATTTATGACCCAGCTGACAATTAGATCAATTACTGGAACCTGAAACCTGGTATACTCTTTCTATCTTGCATGAGATTCCTGGAAAAGTCAACTTAAAATTAAGCTAAGTGAAATGTGTAGAAAAATTGACAATTTACTCTTTGTTAATACTTAGCCTAATGAGCTATGTTTGCTGATTTTAGACATCTTCAAATTACTGTGGTAGTGAAATAGCTATAAAGAGATATATATGGTCCTCTGGAGAAGGGGAAAGGGACAAGATCTTCTGAGCTATTTAGGAGCATGGCGTGGGAGAGGGAGCTAGGAGAATAAGAAGGGAAGAAGAGGAGGAGTGAGGAGGACATGAGGGAGCAAGAAGGTTGAGTCAGGGGAAGAATAGAGAAGAGAAAACTAAGAGATACCATAATAGAAGGAGATATTATAGGTTTAAAGAGGAATCAGGCACTAGGGAAATGTCTGGGTGTCTACAAGGATGACACCAACTAACA
The DNA here is from genome assembly GCF_003668045.3 of Cricetulus griseus. Lineage (NCBI taxonomy): Eukaryota > Metazoa > Chordata > Mammalia > Rodentia > Cricetidae > Cricetulus > Cricetulus griseus. The sequence continues at coordinate 143,100,331 of NC_048595.1, read as the reverse complement.
ATCTAAGCAACAGAGGAGAGGCTACCTTAAATGCCCTCCCCTGATAATGAAATTTTTGACTAACTTATCCATCCTAGAGCCTTCATCCAGTATTTGATGGAAGGAGGAGACACCCACAGCTAAACACTGAACCGAACTGGAATCCAGTTGCAGAGAAGGAAGAGTGATAAGCAAAGTGGTCAAGACCAGGCTGGTGAAACCCACAGAAACAGCTGACCTGAACAAGAGGGAGCTCATAGACTCCAGACTGATAGCTGGGAAACCAGCATGGGACTGATCCAGACCCCATGAATGTGGATGTCAGTGAGGAGGTCTCAGAAATCTATGGGGCCTCTTGTAGTAGATCAGTACTTATCCCTAGCATAGGAATAGACTTTGGGAGCCCATTCCAAGTAGAGGGATACTCCCTCAGCGTAGACACATGGGGGAGGGACTAGACCCTATCTCAAAGCATATATTAGCCTCTCAAGACCCCCCATGGAAGGCCCCACCCTCACTGGGGAGCAGAAAGGGTATGTGATAGGTAGGTTGTTAGTAGAGACAGGGGAGGAGGGGAGGGAGAGGGAACTGGGATTGACATGTAAAACAATCTTGTCTCTAATTTAAATAAAAAACGAAAAAAGAAATAGCTCTAAAATAATATAGGAGTGAAAATTGTCCATGTATACTCAGCAAGATATCAAAAAATTCAACAACAGAGAGGTGCTATGAACATAATATCTTCTATAAATTGTTTTGCTTCTTTTAAAATATAGGAAGTTACAATGTTTGCATACATTCTATATGAACAAGAGTGATTCCATCTCATAGCTTTCAGATACAAGCAAAAATCAATCAAACAAAAACAAGTTGTTTTAGAGTAAATCAACCAAAGTCAAATCAAAAGATCTTTGCCTAAATAGAATAATCATCCCATGGAATTAGTTATCCTAACTTGTTTGAACTTTGCTGTTATCAAGAATTACTAAGTAATCATAAGAGCTATAAAATATGTTCCTTATCTAAATATAGCTGGGAACGTCTTTATTCAGAAGGACACACAATTTTACAAGCCTCTCTAGAGCTTTCTATATCTCAAGGGTTCATTTCTACTGTTTGAGATCTTACACTCTGTATGAAATCATAATTGGATCATTCAAAATTCAATGCAGGTATTGTATTGTTACAGAAGAAGCAAATGAAGAATTAGGAGACAGATTTTTAAAATTTTTTGAAGGTTGTGAAGGGTCTGAGATACAACACAGCTCAAATGGAGAGTCGTGAGAATGTGACACAGAGTGGCTGATTTTGATATGTGGGATATTATGAGCAATCCCTGCTCTATTTTTCTGAAAGTATAATCCTTTGAAAAATTTGGATCTTTCTTCGTGTGTACTTTTAGTTATTTAGTTTTTATTTCAAGTTGGTATATGTTTTATCTGACTAGATTTTTGCTTAATTCCATTTATTTATATAATTGATTATTTATTTATTTAATTTATTTATTGGGTTTTTTTGAGACAGTGTTTCACTGTCTATCCTTGGTGCCTGTCCTGGAACTTGCTCTGTAGGCCAGGTTGGCCTTGAACTCAGAGATCCGCCTACCTCTGCTTCCCTAATGCTGGGATTAAAGGAGTGTGTCACCACGTCCCAGGCCTTTTATTTTTTTTAAAGTTAAATGTAATAAATTTACCCAGTAATATCTCCTTAGGAAGTGTATTAGTCACTTTTCATTGGCTGTGATAAAATGCTATAAACAAAAGCAACTTAAGGAGAAAAAGTGTTTATTTTAATTTTTAGTTGCAGAGTGATAGAGTTTGTCATCATGGGGAAGACATGGCACAGCAGCAGAACCAGGAAGCTTAGAGATCCCATATCACTTCCACACAGGAAGCTGGGCAATGAAACAAGAAGTAGAGCAAAGTTATATATCCTGCAAGCCAACTCCCCCAGTGCAATACTTCCTCCAGCAAGGCAGTACCTCCTAAAGGTTCCACAACCTCCCCAAAGTGTACCACCAACTGGAGACCAGGTGTTCAAGTACACAAGCCTGTGGGGGGCATTAGTCATTTAAAGCACTCCATGAAGTATAGTAATAATTCTTTTAAGGATGGTAACTAAAATCTCTTCTCAGTATGCAGAAGTTGATGCAATGAACTCTCCATATAAACACATCAAAATATATAATATTCTAATCATCTGAGGTGCTTCAAGACATATATATATATATATATATATATATATATATATATTCTCACATCCACTGAGTTATGGATTCGGCATCCTGTTAGTCATCAGAAGCATTCAGAGTGTAGCTAGAGGCTCTGTGGCCATGGGTGGGGATGTTGGCCTGTGTTTTTCAGTTTTCATGATGATCTAGTGATACTTTTTGATGCCACTAATCTAAGAGCTCCTAAAGTTTTATGTATTAATGCTATGGATCTTCTCTTACTTTTTTTTCCTTCCTTGGACTTAAAACACAGGGATCTTGGCCATCAGTTGTGTACCATACATCTTATGTTTGCCAGTTCTACAACCTCAAGGGAAATCTTTTATCACCACTGTCCACATTAATAAACTGATGTGGTTCAGAGTGAAACAGGAGGTAGAAGAGCCAAAATTAAAACTTCCATTTTAGTGGAACTGAGTTGAATTTCTCTCCATTTAGTTTGATGTTGGATGTTGGCTTGCTATATATTGCTTTTATTATGTGGCATGTATTCACTCATGTATGAATTTTAGACATGGAGCAGGGGATTGCCAGACTACAATCTACACCAACAGAGAAGATAAAAATAAGGAGGACCCTAAGAGAGGCACACATAGTCCCCCGGAGAAGGGGAAAGGGACAAGATCTCCTAAGCTACTGGGGATCATGGTAGGAGGGGAGATGGAGTTAGAAGAAAGAGAAGGGGAGAAGGGGAAGGGAGAGGAGGACAGGAGGGAGCAGGAAGATCTAGTCAGGGGAGGATTGTGGGAGAGCAACAAAAGAGATACCATCATAGAGGGAGCCATTATAGGTTTCAAGAGAATTCTGACACTAAGGAAATGTCCAGAGATCTACAAGGTTGACCCAACTAACAATCTAAGCAGTAGTGGAGTGGCTACCTTTAAAGCCCTTCTCCGACAATGAGATTGATGACTACTTTATATGCCATCCTAGTGCCTTCATCCAGTAGCTGATGGAAGTAGAAGAAGACATCCACAGCTAAACATTGAAGTGAATTCTGGAATCCAGTTGCAGAGAGTGATGAGCAAAGGGGTCAAGACCAGGCTACAGAAACCCACAGAAACAGCTGACCTAACAAGAGGTTGTTCATAGACCCCAGACTGATAGCTGGGAAACCAGCATAGGACTGTTCCAGACCCCCTAAAGGAGGAAGTCAATTTGTAGGTCTAGATAATCTATGGGGCCACTGACAGTGCATCAGTATTTACCCCTAGTACACAAATGAACTTTTGGAGTCCTCTCCACATAGAGGGATACTCTCTCAGCCTAGACACACTGGGAGGGTCTAGGCCCTGCTCCAAATGATATGACAGATTTTGAAGATTGCTCCATGCAAGGACTCACCCTTCTGGGGTGAGCAGAAAGGGGTTGGGATAGGTGGTTCCGTGGGGGGCAGGGAAGGAGGGGAGGGAGAGGGAACTGAGACTGACATGTAAAAGAAACTTGTTTCTAATTTAAACAAAAAATAAATTAAAAAAATAAAACTTCCATTTTAGTATGAGCTACTTGAGAAGTGACACAGTAATTTCCAAAGTGCCAAAACTATTGACTGAATCCTTTGTCAGATACTGTAGGAAAAACCTTTGAAAAGGCAAGTGGTCTATAATGAGGTAATATTACTCATTAGTTAGAATTCTGGAGATGATGAAAAATCAAACTTTCTATTAGTTAGAATTATCAAGTTATAGCATAACTGGTACAGTATATATAATGAAACAATGATTATACTTTACAAATACATATACAACCAGCCTACAATCCACAACCCCAGAGAAGCTAGAACCCTCTTCTAGAAACAGATGGAAGCAGATGCAGAAATCCACAACTAACCAATGGCCCAAGCTCCTGGAGTACCATCAAAGTGAGGGGAGAGTGATAATATGAACAAAGGAGTCAAGACCATGATGGGGAAACTCACAGAATCAGCTTACCTGAGCTAGTGAGAGATCACTGACTCTGGTCTGACAAATGGGGAACCTGCATAAGACTGAACTAGACTCCCTTAATATAGGTGACAATGGTACAGCTGGAGATAATATATGAGGCCACTGGCAGTGGGTTCAAGATCTAACTCTAATGCACAAACTCACTTAGTGGAGCCCATTCTATATGGAGAGATACCTTGCTCAGCCTACACACAGGTGTGTGGCTTGGTCCTGCCCTGCTCAATGAGATGATGGGACAGACTTAATAGACTTGTACTTACCCTCTCCAAGGAGGAGATGGGAGGTGGGGGGCAAGTGGGGAGAGCGGGAGGAGAGGTGGGAGAGGGAACTGTGAAAATAAATTGATAAAAAAGCAAAAACTACATAAATAAATGTAAACATATATAATCTGTATACATGTCTATATACACAAACATGTGTCTAACGCATATATACATGCAAATACTGATCACCTTTTCAGTAGAAGACAAATTAGAGAAAAATGACTACTTTGAAGAAAATATGAGATTTTTAAATAATCTTTTCAGACTAGTAAGCTCTTAGATAGAGAGTTGGCTTACCATGTAACATGCTTGCTCTGAAGCAAGGACCACTGTTTGAACTTCAGCACTCACTCATGTATGGTGTACATCTGTAATCCCCATGCTGGAAGGGCAGAGACAGGCACATCCCCACAGGAGTCAGCATAGCCTAACAAATTAGCTCCAGGTTCAGTGAAAGACCCTCTACCAATCATAAGGTTTATGGCAATTGAGGAAGATACCGGATAGCCTCTTACTTTAGCACACAAGTATGTATACATGCAGAAGCATCCATGTATACACATGCACAAACCCATGTCCATTCTATAAATGAATCCATTCACTTCTGGTGTTTAGAAAACATATTTTAGATCTTTTAGATTGAGTGTATATAGATAAAATAGGTAGTTAGCCATCAGGGTTTACAGTAAGGATGACAAAAATCCTGAACTCACATGCCACTAAGGAAAAAGTTAAGGAAGAAAGTATTCATGAGAAAGAAACCCACTCTGTGTTTGTATTTAAGACTCCAACCTTTTATCTACTCAGCATGGAAGAAGAGTTGTCAAAATGAGGGAAACTAGGAGAATGCACAAGGGTTGATGGTAAAAGCCTTCCTATCCCCAAATGAAGAAAGGACTAAAGTTTTATAATGTCCCCTCAAACAATAATATCAAATAAAGAGAAACTAGTTTCAAGCATTGGAAAAAAAAGATGTGTGTGACCCTCCTGTCTTGTGAGCTCCTGGGAAATGTGTATTTCATCTTCTTATTGTCTTTGTTTCTTATGTGCCCAATACACATGGTCTGTTTATCAAATTGAACTGACGCCTTGTGGGAAGAAGCCGTAATCTTCTCTTGTGTGTTGGCATTCAAGGGCAGAGTTCATGTTGCTTCACCACTGGAAATGGGTCAAAGTTAAGAACACAGTTTTCATCTACAGCAGTCTTTCTAAAGAAAAAGCAACAAAGTAAAGACAGTAACATGTTTTTCTAATGATCTTTTTAGATTGTAATTGTAACTATAATTTTGTAGGTAGAATAGTAAGAAAAGGGTGTTGTTTTTCAATAAGTATGAATATTTTTAACTATCTAGTATATGTTTATGGGATAAGGACCCTGAAAATAAAGGAAGTGGATTTGCTGGGTGATGAGATACTGAGGAATAAAAGGCATTTATAGACTTGACTTCATATATTGCTTGTATGTTAATATTTATAAATGACATGTATGCTGTCTTCATTGTATCAAAGAGATATAAATGCTGCTAGGTTCTATGAAACACAGATAAACACACACATGCATACATACATGCATCTTGCAAACATTTGTTCTATTAGGCATTTCATCATAAAGTCATCTGTCCATTCACTCCTCCTATTGTTGATGGGACTGACACACAGTCTGTTTGTCTTGGAGGTACACTTGTCTGTAGAATAGTATCCACGTACAGACATTGTGTTTTGTAGATTGTGCCGAGTCCAAAAGTGCTATTTCTAAATAACAGAAGTTGTGTTTAAAAGCAACTCACACGCCAACAAAAAACCCACATAGATTGCAGAGGAAGAGTTACATGGTAGATCATATGTGTGTCTTGGTTTGTGACACATGTCCATGTGTCCATGTGTGTTACAGATTTCTATGTAACCCAGGCCTGACTTGAACTCCATATCTTCCTTCCTCTGCCTCCCCAGTGCTGATACTATGTGTATGCACCACTGTGACTGACTTTTCCTTATTCATATTTTATACCAAGCTACAAAGCTTCAAGGATGCTAATTGATCCATATTATGCTATTATTCTGTATACAGAAAATGTAAGTCAAAATACAGCTTCTGAATAAGAAGATAAAAAATTGTAAAGAACCATATACTGAAAGAGTTCTTGAAACCATGTAGTAACTAAGTGGTTTAAGGGAGCTAATTACTTCCCTACAGGCAGAGTTAATGAAGAACAGGAGCTACTCCTGCAGTGGAAAGAAAACAATATTTTCAGTTCTATTCCAGGTCTCTATGTGGAGACACTGGTGACAAAAATACTGATTTTAATTTGCTATGCCATCTAATCTATAAATGTAAACCACATTAAGTTAAAGATGGTTGGGACAAAAAAGAAGATGAACTTGAAAGCCAATATTACTATCCCAAACCAGTTGAAGGTACGCAAAAACATGGAAGGCAAAATTTCATTATACATGCTTCAAGTGGGATTTTTCAGAAACCCATAGCCTTTCCAACTAAAATGATGAATGCTTCTCTGATTCTAATTGACAAGTGTTATATATAAAGGAGTTCTTGCCTTAGTTCTTATCAAAACTGTGGGGATTTCCAATGATAGGGCAATATTATGTGGGTGGAAACTTCTCAGAAGAATTGGGAACTTATCAGTATTTACTTAGGTTCTATTACATTCAGAGCCATAAAAGCAACTACACTCATAAATTTATAGCCAGTCAAGGATATTGCCTCTTCCCCCAAAGAGGCTGGATATTAAAGAAGTGCAGTGAATGAGCTCAAATCATGAAGTGCTTTCAATACTGGAACAGATTCCTTTCATATTTCAACGTGTAGCCAATACATTATGAAGAATCACTGGCTAGCGCTTTCAAGTTTGAGAAGTAAAAATAATAAAAATAATGCTAAGGGTTAGTATTTTTTTTTCTTGGAGATTTTATTCCTTTCTTGTTTTCATTATTATAGCACTTTGTGATAATAGTATCTACGTTTAATAGTTCTGACTGTAGGTTAATGATCACCACAGTTGTGTCAATAGATGTCTTTATGATTTCAACATTGCAGATAAAGAAACAGAGACTGGTAGAGGTTATGATTCCTGCCCCAAATCATACAGCAGAAACAAGTCTTAAGCTTATGTCATTTCAATTCTGAAGAAAAATTTGTACTAGTTTCCTATTTCTGGTGTGACAAATTGCCACAGTACTCAGATGGCCTGAAATCACAGAAATTCATCATTTTAGAGCTCTGGAGGTCAGAAGTCCAGAAGGGGTCTCACTGGGCTAAAATCAAGGTGTCAGCAGGGCAACCTTTCTCTGTAGACTAGGGGAAAACCCTTCCCTTTTTTTTTTTCTGGCTGCATGGGCTTTCCTTCTTTCTGTCTTCAAAGGTGACTCTAGCATCTCATCCTGCTTTCTGATTATTCTTCCTCTCCTCCATATATTAAGGGTCCTAAACCTTATGCAGAGCATTCCTTGATAAAAGAAACATCCTTAATCACAGCTGCAAAGTTGCTTTAGGCATGGAAAGTCACCAAATGTAGGATCTCTTTGCCAGCCATTATTCTATTTACCTAGACGTTAAAGAGCTAAGTATAGTGTAGTTAGTTGTGTGCATATTTTAGTACTAGTACTGATAATTTCATGAAATGAAAAATATAATCTCTAAGATTAAGAATTAATAAAGTGAGAACAGGAAAGTTAAGAAAAGTGCTTACCCATTAATAACCATCTATATAAACAGATATGTTTCTCACCATTGTTTCTTTTGAATGGACACTGGAGTGAGTTACATCAAATATCAAATCCTATGAGTAGGACCATATTTAAACACTTACCTGACAGGTATTCAGTTCATGCATGTTTCTTTTCATTAATCTTTTATAAAATAAAAGAGAAGCTGATAAAATCATATAGTATGTGTTGGGTAAATACTATTGAGAAAGTTGCTAAATTGTGCTTTCTAAATATGGGACATACCCTGTAGGTCTTGTTTTTATTTAACATATTGTAGATGTATATTTTTCGTCTAGTATTCATTACCCCATTTGTTCAATTTTGTCACTTAGACTTTTATTTAAAACACGGTCTCATATTGTAACTCAAGCTATCCTCAAACTCTTCAATTTTCTTGCTTCAACTTCTGAGTGCTAAGATTATAAGTGTGTAGAACTAAATCCTGGTTATACTATTTCTTATATTTAGGCATTTGATAACTCTGATGACTTATATAAGTTAAATGATAAGTTTGATGAAGGAATTTACAATGGGGCCTTCATGTTTTATGTTATCTTTTAAAAATGTTTTATGTGCATTGGTGTTTTGCCTGCATGTATGTCTGTGTGGGGGTATAAGAGACCCTGGAATTGGAGTTATGAGTTACAGACAGTTGTGAGCTGCCATGTGCATGCTGGGACTTGAACCCAGGTACTCTGGAGGAGCAGCCAGTGCTCTTAACCACTGAGGCATCTCTCCAACCCTTAGATATTATGTTTTGATTATACAGGTACATACTAATTTCATGAAAAGTAAATCTTGCTTCATATTTTTAGAGATCATTTTTAAAAGATTAAAGGACAATTCTTTTTCCTAGGAAAGTTACTCCTCAATTCCTACTGTATACAGCAGGATTTATTTCTGCCTCACGTTTCTGCGACTCTACACCCATTGTCTGAGCAACATGCCATTGTTATTGTAAAATTATTTTTTCCTGGGAATGTTACTCTGCAGTCCCTGTTCTCATGCCTGACCACTCTGAAACACCATTGCCTCCTAATATGAAAGCAGAGGCTGTCTGATTTGCCCTAATTGCCACCTGTCTCTGCCCTCCTTTTAATAGCTGCCGTTTACATTTTTGCTGTTGTTTTATTTTACACACAAAGCTCATTTCTTTTTACCAAATGGAATCCATACTGTCTCTTTACTTTCTAAGTGTACTAGTTACCCTTTTTGTCACTAGGGTCAGATACCTGACAAGAAGCAATTTAGGACAGGAGGGATTTTTTTCTGGCCCATAAAGGGATATGGTCCATCCTGGTCTAGAAGTGGTGACTTTATGGGCATCAGGAATGTGAGGCAACTGTTGCTCCCATCTTGCTGGAGCAGTAATCAGGTGAGTCAGTACTCAGAGAGAAGACAGGAAGTAAGGTTAGGTCATGAACTTGAAGGCCTGACCCTCACAACCCTTCCAGAAACCCTCAACAGCTGGGAACCTTCAAAGGCACACCTCGTTTGCTGACCTCTCTCTTCTTTCTCTGTCTTGCTTTTGCTTATATTTACCATTTTCTTTTATCTGTCATCAGTTTGCCAGCTTTATTTTTATTTTACTTAGTTTTACTAAGTATGTACTCTGAAGTTGCAAATATGCAGACACTGTTGACACTCCACAAATACTGGCTTGTGATGGGTCACAGTATACTACCCCTTGTGGCACTGGTTCACTTGGTAAACCCAGGACACACGTAGGGGGAAAGGTCACTACATCTATTGAACTGTACTGACTGCCTTTTCCTTCTCTCTCTCCATCCCAAGTACTTGAAATCATTCCATACTTAAATTCCTCTTGACTCTATATTTGTTTTGTAAAAAATCAGAGTAAATTTGTTTTGATTGGGTTATTTGGTCTCATATTCATGCAGTTTTGTTTTTAATCTTGAAATTTTAAACTGTCATGATTTTTTTATGTGTTCTAACTAAATTTGCCTGTACTGTTGTATTCTTATTGTTTTGTTGTTTCTCTTGCTGAGATATCATTGTGTTGTTTCTACCCTAAAAATCCCTCTGTGCTGTTAGAAGCATCTGTCACTTACAACTGGCTGCTTCTGCAGTGCAATCTTATTATGAGGCTCTGGTTTTAGCCATCCCTATATTTCATTCTTGAATGAAATTCTTAGTTTCTTGAAGTCCATGTAATTGTGACTCTTAGTCTCTTAGTGCTCCTGAGGCCATCAGGTTACAGGATAGTAATCTGAAATATTATCTTCCACCCACAACTAATGGCCCACCCAAGTGAACCCTGCTGCCGATATCCCTGAATAACTCCTAGGTCAAAAAGGATTCTACTATATGTGAAGAGAGTTCACCAATATGGTGCAAATAGGAGGAGGAGGAGAACTTGGTGGGAATGGAGATGAATTCTGAAGGAAAATAGACTTTATCTTCTCATTTGTGGCTGGGCTAGGGCACAAGAGAAAGACAATACAGTCTCCCACTATGTTCCAAGACAACCAAGAATAGAAAGGACTTCTCCTTTGCCTATTCTAAATAGAATTTAATATTTGGTACATACTTTAGATAGCATGGGAGCCTATATTTAGCTCTACACAAGTGCACATGTGTGTGTATGTGAGTGGTGTGTGTGTGCATGTGACGATGTGTATGATACTCATGCATGTTTTTTCTTAATAAAATTCCAAAGCTAAATAAAGATGATGTCAATAGGCACACACACACACACACACACACACACACACACACACACACACACACACATCCAAACGCAAACATCATGGTTATGAATTATATCTCAAGGTTATCAGCCTTTATCAATGAAGACAGAATAGTTTTAGTGAAAACCAAATAGCTTAGTTAATATTGATAAATTCAGTCTAAATACCTATACTAATCAAAGGAATAAAAATAGCCAAGAAGGGCTGAAGAGATGATTGAGCCCCTAAAGTGCCTGCCTTTAAATAATGAAATCCTGAGTTTGGAAACTCAGCATCCACACAAAAAGCTGCCTTGGCCTCATGTGCTTGTAACCCCAGTGTTGTTGGTGGCAGGTGGCAGAGACCAGTGGATTGCTGAAACTTGGTCAGCTAGCCAAGATGAAGCCATGAACTTCAGGTTCACTAAGAGACACTAAGAGACTCGGTTCTAGAGAATAAAGGTAGAAAGTGATGGTGGAGACATCCCAGTGTCAATCTCTGCCCTTCACAAACAAAAACATATTCATGCACCAATACCTGCACACACTTGTACACACCAATGCTAACAAGTACATATACCACACAAATATCACATACTACACATACACAAATCAAAACCCAAATTTTCCAAAGAGATATTAATAACAAAATTGTATAATGTATGGTGTTTTATAGTTTTTATAAGTTTGAACAAATAATTAGAGAACTAAAAAGTCTTAGAGCCTAAAAATGTAAAAATCAAAATGTTAAATTCACCTGAATCCTGAAAACTAAACAATGAAAATATTTCCTTTGTGAAAAGGCAAAAGAAAATAAAAACATGTAACCAAAGCCCAAAGCTAGGGCCAACTCTCCAGGAGCTTCATTCAGCTCTTTGGTCTGCAAAGCAGGATGTAAATGAAGGAAGAGACTAGAGAATATCTTCAGTGCAAACCAGGATTCAAAAACTGATCTCTGTTCTTGTCTAGGACTGACTTTGCTCCTAACCCCTTCGAGATACCCCATCTTATTGAGACCCAAGAAAGCAGTCAGAGATAATTGGCACAGTATGCCTACATTCTTGTCCCTTCCTTGGGAGTATGTGCAGCACACACTCTTAAGGCAGTTGTGTATTGCATGTAGAATGAGTGTGTACATAGATCAGAAAACAGCCAGTGTGTGTGTGTGTGTATGAGCACACGTGCATGCCCATGTCTGTGTTTACAATGTTTATTTAGTGATTTTAAAGAGGTTGTAAGTGACACATTCAGTGTTTGTCTTAGTTAGGGTTTCTATTGCTGCTATGAAACACCACCATGACCAAAAAGCAAGATGGGGAGGAAAAGGTTTATTTGGCTTAAACTTCAGCATTGCTGTTGATCACTGAAGGAGGTCAGGACAGGAACTGAAACAGGGCAGGAAGCTGGAGGCAGAAGCTGATGCAGAGTCTATGAAGATATGGATACAGGTTAGAGCTCAGTGGGAAACACTTACCTATGCAAATGTGCCACAGCTGCTACTTCCCTGTTTTCATTAAGAAGTTCCTTAGAAGAAAGTCATTATTGTATGAGCAGGACAAACCACTTGACTGCGGACGAACCCATCCTCAGCAACAGGTCACCTTGGCAAGTTCAAAGTGGTGGCCTTCTGCAAGAAGTGTCACCTGGGAGCTCCCTGTCGGGCACCTGTTTACCAGGCAGAGTAGTATGACTATGTGCCCAAGCTGTATGAGCAGCTCTCCGGAAAGTAGGGGAGCCGTGGAGACTGGTGGTCCTGGGGACCCCTCACAGTATTATCAAGTTGTGCAAAGCATGCTGTTTCTTCTCCTTTCCTTCCTACCCCCTCACAGGGAGTCTGAGCTAGGATAGAGGTTTAGGGTGATTTCCCGCTGCCCATCCTTATGATTATAATAATTGCATCCCAGTTTATGTTTGCTCAAATTTAGGCTCCATCTGGGGGTGGTTGGTGTTCTGATGGAGTCCTCGAATTGTTAGTTTAAGAAGGGCAACTCTGAAAAGTAGAATACCCTGCCAAGAGCAGGTCCCCTGGGGCGAGGGCTAGTGTTGTCTTTGCATGGTTGACAAGGACTCCCATCTAGAACCAGGCATGGTGGCATCTTCTGAGATGGTTTTTAAGAGTCCTACCCCCAGACTGAGACAAGGATTCCATCTCAGTCAAGTCCTGACAGTTCAGTGCAGTTGGGGGGCTGCACGAGTGTTGATACCCTGTAACCCTAAAGAACAGGGCTTCTGTGCTGAGGCATGGCCATGGAGAGAGGTGCTAAGTCTTGCTTTTCAGTAGTGTGAGCAAAAGTCACTGGAGTTGCTGGGTGTGTGTTAATCTTGTCTGTTCATTGTCAAATAAAACTAAAAGACAATGGATTCAGAAAAAAAAAAAAAGAAAGTCATTATTGAGAATTCCCAGTCTTAGCTTAGCATGGCTCTTGGAGCCATGGCCAGTTGTCTCTTACTCATGAAATGCATGAGTGTTCATTATGCAGTGAGTGGCTTACTCCATCCCCCATCTCCTGCATTTGGTTTGGGGGGATGGTATATGGTCATTCAGTACTCATTGTGTCTTCTCTAACAGGCAGCTGGGTTCTCAGCTTTTTCTCCTCATATTTGCCTTCTCCTCATTCTTTCACCCCTCCCCCTCTCCCTCCTTCATCTCACCACTTTCTCTCCCTTCGTTCTTTTCTTTCTCCCTTTTATCCCCAATGTTGAACGGATAAAAGACACAACTCCCATCTTTAGCTGCTATCTCAGTGACAGAGAAGTGACAACAGGGGAAGGGTTATCTGATACAGTTACTAGGTATGAGACATGGATCGAACATACATCATAAATGGAAAGCCCCAGGACCTTGATTTGTATGCAGGGTCTTCTAATAGCTGCTGTGAGAGGTTTAGTAAGTGTCCCACCTCCACCCCCACTGAACTTCAACCTTGCCTCCTTCCCTCCTCTAGAGTAAGAAGAGAGACAATTAGGTAGAACAAGGTGGTCAGCATATGAGAGATGAGAAGGGAATGAAGATGGGGCCAAAATTCACATGTATGAAAATGTCATGATAAAATCCACAGAGTATTATTGGTATAGTATTGTAAAGAAGACCAAAATGTCAGCCGATTTTCAAAACTATGAATGATTCTTGTGTCCCCTTTATTTACTTTCATTAGATACATGCCTATGTGTCATTAAAATTCATCTAGACAGAAAGTAAGAGAACTGGCTGCTGTTCCAGAGGACCTGGATTTGATTCCCAGCACCCACATGCCAGTACACAATCATTAGTAATTCCAGTTCCAGGGGTTCTGATGCCCTCTTATGCTCTCTGCAGGCAATGCACACAGACATGATGTATATGCATACATATTATATACATGAACACAAACACATCCATAGGTATTAAAAAGAAATTCTGCTAGGAGTGTACCTCAGTGGTGGGGTGCCTGTCACCTGTATATGTGTGACTCTTGGTTCAACTCTCAGCACCAGAAAAAAAAAACACACAATAAAAAAAAAAAAAAAAAAAAAACGGCCAGTTTTTGAGTCACATTCTACCAAATCTGGGCGGGTTTATAGAATACATATTAAGAGAGATGCTCTAGACGATATACACTCACACTTGAATGAACACATACATTAGAAAAACCATGGCTACCAATTATTTTGTTTTCTTGAAATAAAAATGCTGTCATATATATTTCTATGTAAATCTGTATACAGTAGTATATAATATCTAATAATTATGCCACATATAATACGAAGATGATAGTTTACATAGTTGCATGGCATAATATAATATTATTTACTTAATAACAATGACTATATCTTTTCTCAGGGGATATTTTTGTCTTTTTTCAGGCATCTGAACAGGGTAGTTTGTAATTACATTTACTTTTTCACCCATCAGTCCATTAACTCTTTAGTACATTTAAGTCTCTGTACACACTGAGGACTCCCTGATTCCTTGTTACATGGATTCTCTGTGACCACTTCTGTTCTATTATATTCATTGGCTTCTTTCCCATGAACCAGTGAGTGCTGTTGTTTCTAAAAGAGGGCTCCTTTAGGTCTGTTTCACCAACACTAAAAGAGGAGACTTGATTATCTGAAGAACTCCCTTGCGACTGGCATGTCCCAGGCGATGTAGTTTTTATGAATTAAAAAGCAACATAAAATGAACTGTATTTCAATGCTACAACTATCTAAAAGGTTAGTGCATTCCACTTTCCCAGTATAATTTCTTCACTGGTGAGCAACCCTTCTCAACATTTACTGCTTCCCTGTCACTGAGAAAGCAGCTTTATAACAAGCCACGATCTGAAAAATATTTTCATTCAGAAAGAGCCACAGTAGTCAGGTATTACTATAATAATGCCCCTTGTTTTTTTTTTTTAATGGACATAAACCTCTGACAGTTTTACTGTATTTTATCCAGCTTTATATTCACAGGGCTGTAATCTGCTTATTTGAGGTTAGGCTTTTCTAGATTCAAATTAAAGCACAGAGTTCTGATTGGGTTTCAAATTTAAGTGCTGGCTGAAGGAGCAGGAAAACTCTGGTAAATTCTCAGGTAAATGCCAAGTGACTCATTACATCACATTGACTCTTCTACTCAATATAGTTGGCTGGTCTGTTGAAATGCACTCCACCCATGGCAAAGGCACTGTAAAATACAGCAAGCACAGGGTGTGGGGATGGAGTCCACCCACAAGGAACTGAATAATTAGGAAGATAATGTAATCTCTATGGGAAGGAAAGTATGAGAATGGTCTATAGTGTTTTTCTGTACCAGATGTTTTGTTTGCTTATTTGGTCATTATCGGAAGCTACCTTAAACTTTTTAAAGGAGTTCAGCTTATTAAAATGAAAAAGTTACTCATTCACTGGCTTGTACTTCCTCTTGAATATCTTACTTTAGTAGTGATAGAAAAAGAGGAGAAATGACCACAGTCTCTTCCTAAATATCAAGCACGTGATTCATACTTGTCATTAAATATTCCAGAGGTTCCTGATTCCCAACAAACACCAGTCATATCACAGATTCTTTGTTTAATAAAACCTACCTTTCCTTAGTGTCTCATTATCAACTTATCATTGGATTACCCTGAGGTTTTTCTTCTTTCTAATCCTTAAATCAATATATATTAATATCATGGGATTGATCCTAGGGCCCTTGGGCTGGGTAAGTGCTCTACCATTGAATTGGATCCTTAGTCTTCTTTTCACATTGATTTTGAAGTAGGATCTCAGTGTGATTCTCAAGCTGGCCTCAAACTCTTTTTTGTTGCCCAAGCAGACCTTAAGTAGATGATCCTCCTGCCCCAATCTTCCAACAAACAGGGATTACAGGCTTACACCACTAAATTAGGAAGATCCTGTTAGATTCAACTCAAGTTGCCTTTCAAATTTCCTCACCATATTTTTTGAACTAAAAAATTTGACTTTTAACTAAAACTTTTTCTCACAAATTCCTAGAGGCAGAAGCATCTTATTTTAAGAGGGAAATCTGAGTGTGTCTGTGCTTAGAAGTCCCAGGTACAGAGTTTCTGGCTGCCATTAACAAAAGGATAAAACTCAATTATCTGTAGTTAAGGTCTATGTACTTTATGCCTTTATTTCATTACGTTCTTACTTCGGGAACCTCCAAATTCCAGCATCCTTTCCCCAGCCAACATTCAATATTTGTTCAATATATACTACAAAACGTACTTTGGACTAGCTATTGTGACATATATGTATAATCCTAATGTTCAAAGGCTAAAATGGGTAGATTGTGAGTTTAGGAACAGCTTGTACTACCTATCAAGTTGCTTGAAGATGGAGTTTTTGTCCCACCTGGTCCCACAGACTTTTAGTCCCAAATAAACACACAAATGCTTCAGTTAATTATAAACTGTTTGACTGATGGCTCAGGCTTCTTATTGGCTAGCTCCCTCTTAATTATTAACCCATTTCTATCAAACTATGTATCTCCACATGGTCTTGACTTACTGGAGAAAGCCCAAGCATCCTACCTTCCCAGTGTCTACCTTGTGTCTCTTTGTGGCCCTCCTTTGTTTTCCCTCTTCCCAGAATTCCCCTAATCTGGTAGCCCTGCCTATACTTCCCACCTGGCTACTGGCCAATAAGCATTAATTCATCAACCAGTAAGAGAAACATATTCACAGCATACAGAATAACATCTCCCATTAGATACTGAATATAAAACATCAAAACAAAACAATCATATCCCCCTTTTCTCTTGTTTAAAAACAATTCATTTATTTCTAGCTTATGCACATTGGTGTTTTGCCTGCATGTATATCTGTATGAGGGTGTTAGATGTTGGAGTCATAGACAGTTGTTAGCTGTCATATGGATGCTGGGAATTGAACCCAGGAGCTCTTGAAGAGCAGTCAGTGCTCTTAGCTGCTGAGCCACCTCTTCACTCACAGCCTTTAGAGAGTCATAAACTGTCTTCTATATTCAGCAAATCTAGATCCTTTAAAAACTAGATAAAGTGTTAGCTTTGTTTTAGGCCTTACTTATCTTATATATAGAGTCAATGGCCTTCCACTGGGTGTTTCAAAGTATGCTATCTAACTTGTCTTACAGATTTTATTTCACTGAGAAGGGGATGTTGCTCTGTGATAAAGGCCCTCCCCTTTGATACAAATAAGGCATGAGCAATATCCACAGTAAATTTCCAGCACCTCATCCAGTAAGAGAATAAGTGTGTGTGTGTGTGTGTGTGTGTGTGTGTGTGTGTGTGTGTACGTACGCACGTGTGCATGAGAGGGCACGTGTATGTATGTGTTACAAATATGTAGTATGTGTATGTAAACATGTATTTCATGAAATCATGAATATTTATTTTATTGTAAACATCAAAAGACTTAAAATTTAGATGTGTTAAGAACTACTGAAAATATATCTATGATAAATACTGTTTTGTCTTTCTTAAAAGAATATTGCTAATGTTTTGTGTTTATGTCTTGAAATAATTATTCTCTACTTAGACCATATGGCATGGGTATTCTTTTTTTTGGGGGGGGGAGAATTCCTTTTAAACATTTTTTTTAATTTTATTTTATTTTATTAGTTCTAGTTAGGGAACAAGCTTATTTCAAGTCCCTTCTCCCTCTCCCTCCCCTCACCCCCAAACTTTCTCCCCCACCCCCAGCCCATCCCCCCAACCCCATCCACCCACTACTCCCCAGGCAGGGTAGGGCCCTCAACGGGAGCTCAGCAAAGTCCACCAAGTCTTCCTATGCTGATCCTGGGCCCTTCCCCATGTGTCCAGGGCCAGAGTGTAACCCTTCATATGGGATGGGCTCTCAAAGTCCCTTCTTGCACCAGGGAAAAATACTAATCCACTACCAGAGGCTCCCTGGAGTGCAGAGGCCTCCTTATTGACATCTATGTTCTGGGGTCTGGATCAGTCTTGTACAGGCCTCCTGGACATCTGGCATGGGTATTCTTTTCAAATATACTTAATTATAGAAATTCATTTCAATGCTTCTCTCTCACTCTAGAGCTTGCATGTCTTTGAGGGTCATTTTTCAAACCTTATATCTTGCCCACAAAAATACATTATTTAATTAAGTTATGCGCAACTTAATTGTAATAAGAACTGAATTTTTAAGTTGAAATTATACAATGAACCAGAAAAATGTAACTACTGTGGTGTTTTGCTAATATTAGTACCTAAGGTTTATGCTAAGGATATTAAATGGCATTGTCTTAACTGGCCCGATGTCAATCTAGTAATTACACTGTCATTCTTTATATAAATACTGTTTTATACTTTTTGCCCTTGGTAAGTTATTTTCTATAGGGAATCAATCCCAAAGAAGCATACACATCAGTCAAATAATGCTGCAAATAAGCTTTCACTGCAAAGTTATGCAAGGGGTTAAGTCATTTTGCTCTTTTGTTGTTGTTGTTGTTCCTTCTCCTTCTTTTAAAGGAGGGTAGCTTCTTGTCTGATCTCCTTATGGTCCTTGTCACAAGTCCATGGCTTTTAATCACTCATCCATCCTGTGACTTACAGCACTGCAGGCACCATAATAACGCTCCAGCTTGTGTGGGTGATCTTCCTGATAAAATCCCGACAACCTCTCAATATAATGGGAAGACAATCAAAATAAAAAATGCTTGAAGGGTTCAGGTAGTGGGGCATACTATTTATTTTTCGCTACGTGCAAGGATATTAAAATACTGAATTTCATACTTTTGATTGAGTTCATGATGAAATCCAAGAAAAAATGAAATTTTGAATTATTCCACTGCCAGTAGAGACTGTATATCATGACGAGAAAGCCAGCCTTTGTCACCAACTCTGTATCGTGATGTGCAGAGTGATAAGCTGTCTGTCCTTTTGTTTCAGTTTCTGAAGGGTTTCTAAGCAATTAATTTGCTGTATGGTTCTTTTATATTCTAATCACCATGTGGAACTTGGTAAAGATACGGATGATTTAATGGTGCCTGGTGTTGCAGTGGTTCAGATTTTCAAGGGACTTTCCATGGAATTGTCTCACTGGGGAGTAAACAGTGGGGTTCATAGAATTCCCCCACCTGCCCCATGCTTTGCTTCTGTTATTTCACTACTCCTCTTTCCTTCCTTGAGAGGAGTCAGTTTGGTGCGGAGGCAGGATAGAGCACAGAGTGTTTATCCAGGTATTGAACTCCACCTTTGTCTTGTTGAATTAACTTGACTTAAGGATCATTTTCCCTGCTCTGTACCTTGGCTTTCTAATTGACAAAATAGGAAAATGATATACTGAGTTTGCAAGTTTCTAAGATTAGGTCAGGCACAAATGGAAATCACGAACAGAACAAAATAGGTATGTTTGCTTCTTTCAAGGGAAGCTAGAGGATTAGAAAGAAAACAGACTTTGCTATCTCTGTTTCTTAGTCATAGATTTGATGAAGACAGCCAAATTTTCTCAGCTTCATTCTCTTGTATGGAAAATGGGTGTAACTCTATGTGTCTTTTGTAGCTGTTGAAAATATTACACATGAGTTGATCTTATCACAGATCCATACACCAAAAAAGAATGCTCTAATCTTATTGTCTTCTTTATTTCCTCTCCTCTTACCCCAACCCCATTTCTTCTTTACATTTGGAAATTGTGTGGCACAGTAGGTGGGACTATGACTGAAGTCAGAAGACTAATGAGATTTTATGCTTTTAAAAGTAGTCCTGAGAGAGGAAATGGCTTAGTGGATAAGAGGACCTGAGTTTAAATCCCCAGTACTCACACAAAAAGCCAGGTAGGCTTCATGTTCCTCTACCCCTCCATTGGTTTCATGGAAAAAGGCAGGTAGATTCTAGGATACTGATGACAGTCAGCTTAGGTGAATTGGTAAGATTCAGATTCAGTTAAGAGACTTCATCTCAGAACATGAGATGATGAGTAATAGAAGACACCTGACATCCTCTTCTGGCCTCCACATGCATGAATATGGATACTTGAACCTGCACATACACACATGCACTCACGCATGCATGCACAGTCACACGCATGCACTCATGCACATGGGCACACATTTATACACACACACACACACACACACACACACACACACACAGAGAGAGAGAGAGAGAAGAGAGAGAGAGAGAGAGAGAGAGAGAGAGAGACATTCACACAGGCATGCACACACATTCAGCACTGAGGTTTGTTTTTCCTCCTTCAAAGCCATATATAGGCTTTAATTGTGGCAGCAGAAGGACATGTAAGGAACTACTTGTTTGAGAGAGGAGCCCATCATGTCAGGGAGCACCGACTTACCCCTCCAGACCCTGTCTGGTAGGACTTGGATGTCACTGACATAGCTCAATCCTTTTTTTTTTTTTTTTTTTTTTTTTTTTTTTTTTTTTTCCACAGAGGAGGAACCTGAGTTTGAGAGAAGTGAAGAGACTTGGGTGCCTGACCCCATAGAGCTGGTGAGTGGACAACTGTGACTGTGGCTCAGCTGGGTTTCTCTTTATTGGTTCCTTTAGTAACTGAGAGGACACAGTGCTGACATGGACAGTTAAGATTCCACACCTGAAAGTCAGCTTACTGTTCCTTAGTGTACCAAGGAACATATAAAAATGAGAGAAGGGAAAGGGGCCTGGAGTAGCTGTGAAATGAGTGAAAATAACTGACACTTTGAGAAGATCAAGGCAACCACTGCTACAGAGTAGTATCTTGTGACTTTCCCAGGGGAATATGTGAATCTAAGTTTGTTCACTCTAGCCACAGCAATCTAGTAAAATGTGAATATTAAAGTTTGAGACATATTAATAATTTGGAAAAAAAAAACAAAATCGAAGCCATGATAAGTTTTCCATTATAATAACTTTGTGAAGCAGTTAATGTACTGGGCTGAGTTACTGGTGTGTGAGTGAGGAGTTACAGGAGAAGAGGGGCCTCAAAGACGGCTACATGGATGAAAAGCCCAATGTGCTATCAAGGATGACCACTCACAAAACTTGCTTCTTGAGAATTCTCTTCACATCTTGCAAGCAACTAGGCTGCAAGAGGTTGCTACTACAGATACACACACACACACACACACACACACACACACACACACACACACACACACACACACACACACACGGTCCTTGGGAATCCTGTTCCCTAATCTTGTGAGTTTAGCACACTTCCCAAGTACTGTAAAACACACTTACTACCCCAGCTTCAGTGAGCCTCTTTCACAGAGGACATTTTCCATTGAGGGTAACAGTTGAACAACAGGATCCACATTGGAAACCCCAAGAGGGCAGCAGCTTGCTTCCTCTGCTCTTGGTCCTGACTTTTAATACCGACTCTCCATTTTTTATTTGATAGCTTTATTTATTTATTTATTTATTTATTTATTTATTTATTTATTTATTTGTTTTTCGAGTGCTGGGATTAAAGGCATGCTCCACCACCACCCGGCTCAATAGCTTCTTTTTAATTAATTGAGCAAACCAATAGCTGAATAAGACATTAGAATAGTTCTAGAAAAAGGGCAAGGCCTTAGAAAGTGAGATGAGAACATTTAAATTGTTGATGCCTATGATGTTTATCATGATTTGAACACAGAGTCAGTGTTATTCTGTCATGAAAATTATTTAGATTTATGTGATAATGGCAGAAAATGCACAAATAAACATACTTATATGTCAACTTGGTCAAAATTAAAGTTATATGTCTCATTACAGGTTATGCTTTAAAATTTTGGATAAAATTTTATCCAAAAGCAAATACTAAATCTTGAGACAAATATATGAATACTTTGCAGAAAAAATAGTAATCTCACCAATTTTATCAAAACTGGAATTTAAGAAAACTGTAAAGTGGAAGTGAAGACCACTGAGAAGTCTTGTTTCTTTATCATGAAGGAATTGTAGAGAATTATGCTAATATTCCTACTGCTTCTGTTTGCACATTAAGGAGACACGATGAATTATATTAGTCATATTTTTTAAAGCATTAACCTGTCAGGTATAGATATATTGGATTGGAATTGGAAAGATTAGAAAAACTGTGAAGATATCTTAGCATCTAATTTTTATTTATGTGTTTTTGTGGGGTTGTCCACAAGGGTAGAGGCCATGAATCTAGAAAGTGGATTATGATAGGGGAGGATATGTTTTTCAGAAGGAGATTTGGAAGGCAATTAGTAAGAAGGGGGGTCCTGGGAGTTAAACGATATTGGGGTGGGAATAGCAAAGAGAAGATGGGGTGGATCAAATAAAATTAGGTGTGTAACAAAATGACATAAGGAAGTGGATGCCTTTGCTGTGTGCTGGCTAATTTTATATCACCTTGAAGATACCTAGAGTTATCTGAACGGAGAGATGCTCAGTTGAGAAAATGCCTTCATAATATCCAGCAGGTAGGCCTTTTCTTGATTAGTGGTTGATAGCAGGGAGGGCCCAGC
The DNA here is from genome assembly GCF_003668045.3 of Cricetulus griseus. NCBI lineage: Eukaryota > Metazoa > Chordata > Mammalia > Rodentia > Cricetidae > Cricetulus > Cricetulus griseus. The sequence continues at coordinate 143,077,612 of NC_048595.1, read as the reverse complement.
TCATTTCTGGTGGTGCCATTCATGGGCTGGTGCTTCTGGCTTCTATAAAATATCACCTTGAGCAAGCCATGAGGAGCAAGCCAGTAAGTAGCAATCCCCCATATCCTCTGCATCAGCTCCTGCATCCAGGTTCCTCCCCTGTAATAGTTCATGCCCTGACTTCTTTCAGTGATGAACAGTGAGTGAAATGGAAGTATAAATCAAATAAACTGTTTCCTCCTCAAGTTAAGGTTACAGCAACAGTAAACTTAAGATAGTACGCCAACTAAAAAAATTTATAAAATTTTGAAAAAGAGGTTAGTCAGTTTGAGGGGAAAATGTTCAATGATGAGGAAAAGAAGGAAAGCTAGGACAAAGTTTTGTGAAGATTGGGAGAATTTTTGGAGTCAGCTGGGAACAATGGACATGAAGTAGAAAGAATCCTTCTGAAGGCATCAACTTCCTAGTGGAAAAGCAGCCTGTGTAAGAAAAGCAGTCCCTTTCCCTTACAGACCAGATCAAGGCTGGTGTGGAATGAAGATGACATTGTCTGTCCATAACAGCATTATGCATCATTAAGTTGAAGACTGTAAAATCGCAGCTTGCACAAATGAAGTGGCATTCACCTGATGCTTTCAGTGTCTAAAACATGTTCTTTGCCATGAAAGAAGTTATTTTTGATTGACCATATCTATTTTTGACTATACTACTTTGCTTGAGAAATTATATAATGTAGACTGCTCCTGATTTTATAGATAATTTGGAAAATGGGAAGATTGAATACTGAATGAAAATACTAGATTTATGTTCTACTTAAAATGAGTTGGATAAACCGGGTGGTGGTGGCACATGCCTTTAATCCCAGAATTGGGAGACAGAGGCTGGTCTCAGCCTTGTCTATAAGAGCTAGTTCCATGACAGCCTCCAAAGCCACAGAGAAACTCTGTCTCGAAAAAGCAAAAATAAAATAAAATAAAATAAACGGGTTGGATAATGATGAGACCTTTTCATTAAACTAGAACGCCAAACACAAAGGGCCAATGTCCATATACAAATTGAGCTTTTCTTTTTAGATTGAATTCACTCTATAGTCATAGAAAATTAAGAAAGCAGTCAAGAACTTTAAAAATTATACTTATTATTTTAAAAGAAAATGGTGGGGCAGGGATACAAAAGATGGCTTGTTATTTACTTTAAAAAAGAGACTAAATAACACCTCTTTATTACTTATTACAGAAATCTGTGACATCCAGCATTATAAATGCCACAATAAACTGGGCGTTGGTGGCGCTTGCCTTTAGTCCCAGCACTCGGGAGGCAAAGGCAGGCTGATCTCTGTGGGTTTGAGGCCAGCCTGGTCTCCAGAGGCAGTGTCAGGATAGGCTCCAAAGCTATACAGAGAAACCCTGTCTTGAAAAACCAAAAAAAAAAAAGTCATAAGATCATTTATAGATAAGTCCATAGAATTAAGAGAAAAATTTGAGCACAAACTTATATAGATGTATATAGTGTGTGTGTGTGTGTGTGTGTGTGTGTGTGTGTGTGTGTGTGTGTATAAAATACCTCTGTTTCTAGGCATTGTCTGGTACAAAGGTCCCCCATTTAAGGCTTAGAACAAAATAAACATGTGAGATTATAATTATTTTATTGAACTTTCTCATTTTATGACCTAATAATGGTTCACTGAGCAGTTACATTGATGAGCACTAAAAACCTACATCTTCAATGAGGTTGGTTTTTAAAATTTATTGATTTATTGTTTTTATTTTTAAATGCCAAGAAAATGCTCAGTTCCCAGTGTTGTTTTCTATTCACAGTAAACCACAAACGTGTAACTTTTTATTATAGAGAAGGAACTAAAATATGTTTATGTATCCGACAAGCAGTGTGTATGTAATTTTCTAAATTACTTTTAATTTCTAAAGGAAATTATTGTATTTCTAAGTATGAATGTATGTCTTACTACCAACTATGCAACATGGGATTTATTTTACTTCTTTCACTTTTTAGGCTGAAAATACTAGAAAATTTATCTGGTGAGGTCAGTTACATCTGTGGTGAGCATTAATATAAATGAAGAAAGCTTGCCTCTAAAAGTTGATATTCCATGTGTTTTCATTGTGGGTTATTTGCATCATATTCTATGTTGTGGACAGTTCTATGGTAAGGATTCCTTTGTTTTTAACTGTTTTTGCAAGTATACATACAGCTTCATGCCCAAATAGACATGGTTGGTATAGAAGTATATATCTCTGTTTAATCTTCCCAAATTTGACTTTTAGGTTAAGTCTCTTCAACCTTTTTGTGTCTAAGCTGTAGATGGGTGGACACAGGTCAGAAAACACCTTCTATTCTGTAAGTTAGAGGGCAGGAATAAGAGTAGGTGCCCATTACCAAGTATTAGCATTTCTATTGTCCATGAATGGATTGGATTTGAAAAGTAAGCATGAAAGATTGTTTTATTTTATCTAGTTAGTTTTAGCAAGGAACTTTAGTCCTTTCCCTCTTAATTCAGCAATTTAAGAGGTTAAGGTGGATAGGACCACTGAGTTCATAGTTTAAATCCAGTTTGGGCAAGAAAGCATTCATCCTAAAAATAAACAAGAAAAACAGAGTTTCAGAATAGTAGTTGATTATATGACCTACCTAGATTTAAAGTACAACTAAAAACTAAAGAGTATCAAAATTAAATTAACTTAGCTCTTTCAAACTCTTACTTTATCCATGACTTGTTCACTGATAGCACCTTCAGCTGAGTGTGAGTGAAAGAGAATATTTGTCAGCTTGGTTTGAAGAATCTCAAATATTTTAAAAAGGTTTTTTAAAAGTCATATTATTTTGAAAGACTAAACCATTTGACACATATGTATGTGCTCACTAAAATCAATGTCTTTGTACAGTGGATTTTCTAATAAATACATTTTACCATGGAAATATTAAAATATTTATCAATTCAAGAGGTAGGTACTTGAATGTGGAAACATAGGAGTTGTGAAATGGCAAGTTCCATTCAAAAATGTGATGTGATCAAAAGAGAAATATGTGTTGGCAGCATGTATCCTTGCTAAAGTTACTATAGCATTTTATCCCTCAGCTTTCTCTATTTTAAAATATATTTCTCCTAAGATGAGAATTAATTGAGGAAAGGGCTGAAGGGTCATGTAAAATACCTGGAACAGAAGTGATCCTTAATACTTGTTACACACAGTATTACTGTTTTCCAATAGAATTCTTGAGATGACTGTCTAGGCAAAAACCTTTGTGCAGAGTTTTATCGGATTCTTTAATTATGTCTTGAAGCTTTACTAGTGCATAGTAGAAAATAAGTTGTGCAGTGAAAACTCCATGGAATCTACAAGAGTAACCATAGCAAAAACTCCTAGTAATGGGGGACATGAAGCCTGAAACAGCCAACTTGTGTAATTAGGCAAGGCCTCAAGTTGGGACACCAACTCCTCCATAAAACCTTCCACCTATAGTTTGTCCTGCCTGTCCAGTGTTCTTGGGTCAGAGCCTAACAGAGTAATTAATCATCAACAAGACCAGAGAGACTTTATACAGCAACTGATGGGGGTAGATGCAGAGTCCCACACCCAAACATTAGGCAGATCTGGAGGGGGGTCTTCTTGTAGAGAAGGGGATAAAGGATCAAAGGAAACTTAGGGGTCAGGGACACCACGAGAACAAGGCCCACAGAATCAATTGACCAATCAATTGACCGGGACTCATGGGAGCTCTCAGAGATTAGGGATCCTGTGGGAGGTCTGACCTAGGTTCTCTGCATATATTTACTGCTGGGTAGTTTGGTGTTCTTACAAGATTTCTAACAGTGGGATCAAGGGCAGTCACTGGCTCTTTTGACTCCATATAGGACTCCTTTCCTCCTACTGGGTTGCTTTGTCCAGCCTTGATGTTATTGCATGTACCTGGTCTTATTATACCATGTGAGGTTTTTGTCCCTGGTTGGCCTGCTCTTTTCTGGGTCTGGGCAGATCTAGGGGAGGGGAGGGCAGACAGGCAAAACTGTGGTTCGGTTGTAATATATTAAGAAACTAAAAATAAGGTTTCATCAGCTTCTTTGTCTATGTCTTCAAACTTTACTAGTGAATGGTAGAAAATTAATTGTTTAACCCTAAATAGAAATAATTTTTCTTGAACAGTCCAAGGATTACTGCACCTAAACATGGCCTACATATAAATACACATAAAACCTTTTGCTTGCATTTTTGCTGATAGTGTAATTATTAGATACTAGTTGACCAGATGGATCAGTGGTATGTCTTTAGGAAAAGATAAGGTTTTCATAGCCTCTGTGGAGACAACTGAGCAGAGTGAGAATTTGTACTGGGGAACACTCTTTGGATCTGTGTTCGCTGTGTTGTCATTCACAACACAGCAAGTGTCAGTGGTAAAGCTAGCACAGAAATGATTGTCAGGCTGCCTTATCATTCCACATTGGATATAAGTGAATTTTGGCTCTGTGTGTGTGTGTGTGTGTGTGTGTGTGTGTGTGTGTGTGTGTGTGTGAATTGGTTGAACAAATATTTTTCTTATTAGAAACTGATTAGGAAGTAAGAATAAGATAAATGTTCTTATTTACTTAATTACTGTCGGTGAAAAGAATGTTTTATAAGATGCCAAAGGGAAGAAAAAAAATCAAGTTAAAAATAAGACAAGAAAAGGTACTCCTAATTCTGTCCCCTTTGTACTGAGTTTTGATCAATAATGTGATTCTAGAAGTTTACTCTTTGCAGTGCTTTCAAATTTATTTGCATCAATTCTGGGAAAACAGTTGTGCTATTTTTTAATAGATTGGGGCATATATTATATTACCTGAAAAAGGAAACAAAGTAAAAAAAAATCATGAAGTCTCATAGTTAAAATCTCTAATTTTTAGACTTTTTTTGGTGTTTATATAGGTTTTATTTTAGGGTGAAAAACCTGCATACTTAAGAGTTGTGTAATTCTTAATAAATATATGCCTAATTACTCAGTAGGTAGTATTTTATTCATTTCTATGTACTTATGTAAATAATAAAAGTGTTTATTGGGAAGTAATAATAACCTAAAATTTCAGTTTGGCTAACTGGATAGTATCTAATATATGCCATAAAATAAAATACAAATTTTGAGAAAATCATTTGACTCTTAATTTTCAATTAAAGCATAATTTTCATTGTGTAAGCCAAGACTGGATAATAAAGATAAAATAAAACCACATTAAGCAGTTTATAAAAATCTGTTGCTGATTTATTCACATCAAAGCATGACACCTAAAATTATCCTGTTTTTTCTTTCTCTGAATCCTCATACTGTTTCACATGCTATTACAAAGAAAATAGGTAAAGGATTCTGCTTCTAGCTGTGGTTATAACCTCTAGTGTGTAACTCTATTTCCCTGTATTCATTCTTCATATCAGAGAATAGATTTAGACCAGTGGTTTTCAAGCACTGTTCTGGGGGTCCTTCAGAACAAGGCTGATTTAGTCTTCCATGTAATTTTGAATGGGTTACATACTTGAATGTTCCCGAAAGGTTTGAAAGGTTGCTGATCACAATCACTTGTAAAATTCCTTCACCTCTGGCATTTTATGATTCATGTGCTTGAGCCAGACCCAGGAGTTACCACTCAAGTGTGTTTTACATTTCTGAAACTGCCGACACTGGAGGATTTGCGTAGATCACCTTCTGCTTGTTCTTAGTGGACACTGACTACTTTAAAAAAGCTTAATTTTATGACTGTCTCAGACATGAATAGACACAAACTAGGGTATTGAGGGAGCCTTCTTCAGTGGAGTTGTAATGGCAGTGTGTCAGCATTACTTATGAAGTGCTTACTGATATTCGCCACCCTTTCTTGTTGTATTTGAGGAATTGCTATTTCTCATTCCTCCAGAGGCTAGACACGGGACAAAGAGAAACGACAATGGTGGGACTTGAGAGTATCCATCAAGAGGAAACACAGTCTTCACATATACTAACCACAGAGAAATTTAAGACCAACATTGCCAAATTTCATATAAATAAAAATTATACTTTACAAGTTTTAAATGCAAAGAACCTATAACAAAACAAACAAACAAACAAAAAAATAACATGTAAATAATTGTTACCTGTCTAGAATTCTGGACTTTCTAAGCAATGCATGCCATTGTCCTCTAGCACGAAAAAAAAATTGCCTCAATCCATCGTTGTCCAGCAAAATTTGGTGAGTCTTATGAAATATGACAGACTAAAGTTTTATGAATGAAATGATTCAATTGAATTAAAATGGCATTACAAAGTTGACTACTAGTAGCCATGTAACAATGTCCTCAACATGACAACAGATATTATGACTCATTTTCAGACAAGGCATTTTGGTCTCTCTCTCTCTCTCTCTCTCTCTCTCTCTCTCTCTCTCTGTGTGTGTGTGTGTGTGTGTGTGTGTGTTTGTGTGTGGTGTGGTGTGGTGGGTTTGGACCTTGTGCACTACTCTGTTTTGACATTATAGAAGTCTCTTTGAATGACAATACAGTTAAGGACCATTTCTCAGTTCCTTCATTACTTAAGCAAATAAATTAGCTAGACACAGTCTATTTAGCCATTTTAGAGTTTCTTTTTAACAATCTTATTTTACATGTCAATCTCTGACCCCTGTCCCTCCCATCCTCCCATTTCCCCCACCATCTTCCTACCCCATACCATCCACTCCTCAGGGAGGGTGAGGTGTCCCATGGGGGATCATCAAAGTCTGCCTCATCATGTGGGGCAGGATCCAGGACCTGCCCCTATATCTAGGATGAGAAAGTATCCCTCCATAAGGAATGGGCTCCCAAAGCCCATTGGTGCACTAGGGATAAACACCGGTTCCACTGCCAGTAACTCTATAGACTGCCCAAGCCCCCCAACTGACACCCATGTTCAGAGGGCCTGGTTCAGTCCTATGCTGGTTCCCCAGCTCTCAGATTGGGGTCAGGAAGCTTCCACTTGCTCAGGTCAGCTGTTTCTGAGGATTTCCCTAGCATGGTCTTCACCCATTGCTCATCACTCCCTGTCTACAACGGATTCCCGGAGTTCAGCTCAGTGCTTAGCTGTGCATGTCTGTTTCTGCTTCCATCAGCTACTGGGTGAAGGCTCTATGATGGCATTTAAGGCAGTCATCAATCTCACTATAGGGGAAGGACATTTAAGGCAGCCTCTCCACTATTGCCTCAATTCTTATTTGCTCTCTCTCTCTCTCTCTCTCTCTCTCTCTCTCTCTCTGTGTGTGTGTGTGTGTGTGTGTGTGTGTGTGTATCCTTGTGGATCTTTGGACATTTCCCTAGTGCCAGATTTCTCGTTACCTCATAATGGCTCCCTCTATCAAGGTATCTCTTTCCTTGCTCTCCCTCTCTGTCCTTACCCCAAGTGGACCTTTCTGATCCCTCATGTTCTCCTCCTGCTTCTCCCTTCTCTTTTTCCTATTTCCCTCCTCCCTCCTCTATGCTCTCAGTTTACTCAGGAATATCTTATCTATTTCTCTTTCTCCAGGAGTCCATGTATGTCTCTCTTAGGGTCCTCCTTATTTCCTAGCTTCTCTGGGATTGTGTATTGTAGGCTGGTTATCCTTTTCTTTGTGTCAAATATCCACTTATGAGTGAGAACATACTCTGTTTTTCTTTCTATACTTGGGCTTACATCACTCAGGATGGCCTCTTCTAGTTTCTTCCATCCATTTGCCTTGAGTTTCAAGATGTCATTGTTTTCTCTTGCTGAGTAATACTCCATTGTATATATGTACCCAATTTTTTTATGCAAGATCTGGTAATGAGACTCTTATGTGTAGATCTTGAAAGAGTTTGTGTTAATCTTTCCTTTAGATGCTGTTCTGTGGCATCTTTAGAGTTTTCCCCATCCAGAAAAAACACACGAAAGTCAATATGGTTTTAAATATTGCTGTGGCTGGTCATCTTGCTTTGTGTTCTCACTGAGAACACTTTTGAGTTTTGAACTGTAGAGGCCATATGGGAGATACTCCTGTTTTGATTCTGTATGAAACAGGGCTAGTGTTTTAAACATACTATACCTGTTATGATAGTGCTGGAGGTGAACCTTGACTGAGGCAGTGGGACAAACATGCCAGGCAGACAGAGCTTAAGTGAGAAGTTTTATTACAAAGGGAAAGGAGGGGGAAGGAAATAGAGAAGAGGTAAAGACACAAACACACACACACACACACACACACACACACACACACACACACACACACACACAGAGCAGACAGAGGAGTAGAGGGAGACAGAAATAATCCTGTTTGTCCCAGGAGAACAGCAGGAAAGAGAGGGAGCAGGAAAGACAGAGCGAGCAGGAAAGAGTGCAAGTGGTTGGAGGTCTTTCTTTTAAAGGGGTCCTTTGCACCTGGGTTGACCAGGGTACTACCTGAGTGCATTCTGCCAGGTGACTGGGCAGACCAGCATAATGCCTGAATCCTTAGAATACCATCATCTTATAATTGTTTGCTGCTTGAAGTAATTACTAATAATTTTTTAGGTGTAGGTTTAGTATTTTAATCTTTTCTTCTGCCTGACACAAAGTGACAGTGTTAGGGGATACTGAATATCTGTGCACTGTTACACTCAGTGGTGTGAGTGCTGAGCATGCATAGGCATCTAACAGTTTGAAGCTTTGCAAGTGATGAGAAAATACCCAATAGCTTACAATGTTACATTTTTCTAATATACAAAATTGACAGTGTTTCTAAGGAATGAGTGTTGACTTAAGTTGTTTATTTATTTATTAGAAATAGCTCATCCAAAAAGTTTCCAAATTTTATTTTCCCACATCAATCAAGTGTGTCTTCTGACACAAAAGAAACTGAGCCTTAAGAAGTTTTGGTGTTCCTAAACTGGTCAGCAAGACTAAGCCATCCTCTTCTTACCCAACCTGCTGACATTGTCTTATTAAAAAGAGAACCATCTTCCTATTTTGTGTGGGAAGTTTCCCTGGTGAGTGCAAAGGAGGCAGCCAATTCCCTCAGCCTTTATTACACTGCCCCCTGGACCTCACCAGGTGGCTTTGCAGTCTAAAGCTCTGAGGAAACACCTTGGTTTAACTAGATGAAAACCTTTATCTTTTGTGCACTTCACTAAAGTTCAATGTGATTCATCTCAAGTTGGATTTATGTAATGAATCATACCATTGTTCCCTTTAAAATAAAACTCATGATGGAACTTAAGGAAAGTATGGGTAATATTTTAAGTACTAATTGTTCCTAAAACTTATTATAACATCCACTGAAGAGTAGATGAGGTTTCTTTCTTAACAAATAATGTTTTCTATCATTTCTCACAACTCATCTCTCTCTGTTAATGTCTGTAAATGAGAAATTGCATCTGCTTCATTGAGTGACCTCATAGTCTCCTATGTAATGGGATGTTTTATGAAGAGCTACCCACCTAAAAACTTTGAGTACCTTATTGTTATTACTGCACATTTAAAAATAAGGCCAGGAATTTTCAAGTTAGGAAAGTCAGGTGGATGCTACTTTTTACAATGAAAATTGTTACTGCTATAGCGAAATGAAATTTTGCAAAACTGACAATATTTTCGTTTTTTGGACCTGTGCATGCTCTTATCTTAACCATGGCTCTCATGTTAAAGGTGATAAGAGATAGTTTATTTTGAAGCCATTTTGTGTGACCATGGCCTGGGAAGACAGGTTACCCCAAAGTTCATCTTCCAGCATTTTAATAAGGCTATATAGCTTTACAGAACACGAAGAGTTATAAATCAAGGCAAATTTAGAATACATTGGTGGTACATCAGAGAGGTTATTACAGTGACATGGTGGAAAGCTTTTCAATAACTCTTAAACATACATGATGATATGTTTACCTTGGGGAATTCTAAAAGTTAGTGGTCTGCTAATTTCATAGATTTCCAAGCATTTTTACCTATCAGTCATCGGATATTAGTTCTGACACAGAGTTGGGCAAAGGATAGCTATTTAGGAGTGTCAAAGCCAGCTCAAGATGAGGTTATTAGCCTGCGGAGTGGCAGCATCCAGACCTCTTCACATTACCCCATTTTTAGTGTCCATCTTTGTGGACACAGCTTCTTCCCGGGAATTCTCTTTCATAGTCCCTGTTGTAAAAATGTCAGGAAGTACACACAGACACAGACACACACAGGGACACACCAACAAACGCACACACACACAGAGACACAGACACACACACACACACAGACACACAGACACACACAGACACACAGACACACAGACACACACACACACAGACACACAGACACACACACACACACACAGACACACACACACACACACACACACACACACACACTCTCACACACACAGACACACCTGCCGAGTCTTTGGATCCTCTAAGAACACACATCTCCAGTAACATGTTTTCTTTTGTAGGAAGCAGCTCATTCCTTCCTCAGAAGTCTCTCAGTCATCCTCTCATTGCAGTCTTTGCTTGACGGCACCTCTAAGGTTCTTCTCCAGTGTTCATTCTTAGAAAATCCCTCATGGGTGGCTTTGACGAATGTCCACTCCCAGTATCTTTTTTTTTTTCTCTTTGCATTCTAATTGTATGCTAGCTCTTGGGCTCCTCAAACCTCTAGTGAAGTAGGATGCTGAGGATGATGATCAAATGACCTGTGAAGCATAGAGAAACACCCAGAGGCCACTTCAGGATCTCAACTTTGATGGAGCCCAAGATTCAAGTTGTCTGTTGTCATGGAAAGATCTGAGAGGCAACCACATCTCCCCCACCTTCTCCCCATGAATGGATCCTGAATGACACAATGCCACAATGGACCCCCAGAGTTACATCTACATTACTACTGGCCTTCATGCCATCCAGAAGCCTGCTGGCAGCTCTAGAACTCAGTTACAATCATCTTCCCATATAAAGATGCAAGTCAGATGTACAGTATTGTAAAGTGATATTAAAAATAAACAAAACAAAAAAGTCATTTACTTATTTTGCACAGGGCAAGAGACATGTGTGCTACCACATACATTTAGAGGCCAGAGGAGAGATAGCTAGTCTATTTTGTCCATCTAACTTATGGATTCTGGGGATTGATTTTAGGCCATTGGCCTTAATATCAAGAGCCTTACATATTATGCCATTTTGCTGGCCAAAAGGTTACCAGTTCTTGCATCCATGGCTATAATTTAGAATCATTTATTGTTCGCCTCAGGGTCTGCCTGTTGTTTTGCCTACCACTTATTTAATGAGATGTTTATTGTGCTAAATTAAAATGTGCTAGGACCATGTTTGAAGTTTAGACTCTTCATGTTTTTCACTGGGTCCATACATGCACATAGTTACAAAGGCGCAGTTTACAATTCTCCTTAGTGTTCTAAGATCAGACCACCTTTTGATCTGGTAACTGACAAACAGCTAAGTTAACCAGTACATTACCAGTTCCCTCAATATTGTGCTTAATTCCCCTGGTCACTAGGTGGTATATGTCTTTTGTATCCATGTAGCTCTTGTAATTGCAATGGGGTTTTCTTAAGTATAAACCATTCCCAGATCACAAGGTTATTGCCAGTTGCTTTGTTCTCAAGCTGTGTAGTATTCCTTTTGGGCTATTGGTCTTTCAACATGCAGGTAGGGGATTAAAGTAAATCATTTAATCCATGCAACATGTCACTCAATAGTATGCTTTTGGAAATTGTTTCCACAGGAGCATCCGTGAAAGCAGTGAGATATTGACACTACAGAAAGAAACTGACAGCCCACTCCGTGTATTGATCCCACTCTTCTCTACTCCACTCCCCACCACAGCCTGTAAGTGGTACCTGCTGCGGTTACTAAATTGCTGTGTAAATTATTTATTACTTGGACACCCTGTAAAGATTTCATTTCTTCTTGTTGGACTTAGTTTTGCTTTCTAGGGTCCTATATACATTGAAAGGTTTCAAAACATATACTAACCATGATGATATGGTGCCCATTGCTTCCTATCATATACTACAGATACAGTCTGCCTGACTAGTATTATGCTTGCATCTCAAACCAGGTTCTTAGTTTTAAAACATTGCCTATAAAAAAAACATCATCATTTGTATACACAGAGGCCAGCCAAAGGAATAGACAGTGTGGCAACTGTCAGCCCAGTAATGGACAATTACCATACTTTAAAACTAAAACATGTCAAGTACTGGAAGAATATTTATTTGGTGGTAATCAGCTCCTGTTGACAATTGCTTATCAGAGAAACATAATTCACTTGTGCTATCATAGCATCAATACTCAAAAAAAAATTACAAATGTGTTCTGTTAGGAATTAGTCTTTATCATTTAGGGATATTTTTGGTGATGTTTCTATGGACCAGAATTGTTTGTTATTCATAATTCATATAGTAAGAAATGTGTTTTTATGTCCAGCTAACAGGGTAGCTTGCACGGATCATGACTGTTGCTTTTAGATGGTTGAAGTTCACACACATGCATGAGTGTGCACATGCACCTGTACATACATGCACACTAATACACACATCACACGCTGAAGAAACAGATTCAGGTCTGGCAGCTCTCTGCCCCCCTCTACCAGATTTTTACATTGTTACCTCGGGATGAGTGCACACTTTCTGTGTGTAGGCTGGAGTTACTTGAGCGGCCTTTATGATTTGGAAATCCACAAAACCACCCTTCATATCCATCCTTACAACGGATGGATGGGCCAGGGAAATGGCTCAGTCAGCATGTGCCTGCTGCACAAACCCACAGACCTAAGTCAGAGGAGCACCCTTTGTCACTGGCCAGCCAGATGAGAAGGATCAAGGAGCTTAAGTTCCAGTGAGATGCTGTCTCAAAAAGACAAAGTAGAAGAGCATTCGAGATGGCTCTGTGAGTAAAGACACCTTCTATCTAGCCAGACAACATAAGCTCAATTAATTTTTTTTGTTTTTTAAAAACAGTTCATATTATAATGTATAACTTATGAGCTAGGGACCCTGTCCCTAGGTATATATGACGATTTTAACATGTTGCTGATGTTTAACCACAGTAGATACATGAGGAAAAGTAAAAGTACACTATTAGCTATTTTTTATTGTAGAAATTTGGATCCCTAAAACACTATCATTGTTTCTTATGATGAAAAGGGAAATGCTCTGGTGTTATATGACAGGGGTTTGGATCATGAAGGCTTGTAAGCAGAGAACTGGCAGCTATTTCTAGTCAGGGTCTGTGCGTAAAGCACGGGCATCAGGAGAGCAAATTGGAAACAAACGTGGTTTTCAAATGAGTTTATTACATATTTTGGCATCAATTCCTGGCATGAAGTGCATCTTTTCTCTTGCTTTTTAAAATTATTTTTAATGTAAAAATACATATTATGTATTTATTGGAGGTGAGGTTCTCCAGAGGACAACATACAGGGGTCAGTTTTCTGTTTCCACCTCTTGGTTCCCTAGAGTCTGTCATCAGGTTTGGCAGCAAGTACCTTTACCCACTGAGACATCTTGCTGCTCCTCATTTATTTTTGAGACAAGCTATGATGTGAAGTAGTGCAGGCTGGACACAAATTTGTGTAAGTAGCTATTGCATTCCTTTGAATTTGTGGTCAGCTTGCTTCAGTCTTCCCAGTGCTGGAACTATGGAATGCACTATTTACAGTTGAGTGCTTGTTTCTGATCTTGATTCTAGTGTTGTACTGTCCAAGTGAAGTCTGCTTTTTACACCCAGTCATTCTCTAGTTGCTCCCACCAGTCAGGTTCCTCCTCTTCTTAGCCAGGGCCTACTGTCTGAGACTACATAGAGTATTTGTTTGTCCTATGATTGTTTTCTCTAAAGCAATCAAGCTAGAAACAGAGAAAGGAAAGATTCTTTCATTTTCTGGTTCTGTTAACAGCAACATAATGACATAGTAAAGAGGAAGCTATGTGCCCCAGAAAGAAGAGACTTTTCATATAAACTTTATGGTCTCACACCAGCTTGAAGCATAATTGTAACCACTTGTACTTGTGCACATTATATGTGCCTGGCTCTCAACAATAATAATGAAACTCACTACATTCTTTCCTAGCATAAATGATTTCCATGTTAAATGTATCTCATGTATTCCTCCCACCAGCTTTATGAGATGGCCTTTGTACCCTCATTTTGAAGACGTGATTTAAAACCTGTGAATGCAATTTGTCCTATGCCACACCAAAGCCTGTTGAGTTTACATCCACTCCAGTTGACACCCCCGCTCATTCTGTTCAGCCAGTAGCCACGAGGGGAAGGCCAAAGACACATTTTTAGTATTGAATTATAAACAATAAGACTAACTTTTCTTGAGGAAAACTAATCAGAGAAAAAGTAGCACCTGCCCTAGCGGCTGTGCATATTCCCTTCCACCACCATCAGAGACAGGGGGCTCTCCTAACAGCAAGGAGTATGTAGGTTACAGCGCTTAAAGAGCTGTTGTCAGCACTGAGAGTGGTTTCCTATTAGAAACCATTAATGTCCATGGCTGAGAAAAAGGTCAAAGTTCCAATCAAGCCATTGCTTCCACTGAATGGTTATCACTTTTATGTAATCACAAACTAGGAAGCTAAGGATCTGTTAGGACAGAACTAGACTTCTGTAAACTAAGAGTTACAGGGTTTCCTCCACCAGGAAGACTTTCCGGAGACACGACTCCTTTTTTTCTTATGAAATGGATCCTAAAGGGAAAGGTTATGAAGTTATATCTTGAAAATTTATTTTGAAAATTTGTCAATGGTGATACCTAATGAGTATTTATAAGAAAGATACAAGATTATTCTATTGTATCCTTAAAGTATGGTGTGTATAAAAATTGAAAAATAAAATGTTGGTTTTAAAAATAAAAACTATAGCATTCAGTTCAGGGGAAATAGTTTATTTACAAATTTTCAGAATTGTGTATTTTCTGTTTTTTCTAGTTTACCAATGATGTTTTAAAACATTTTATATAACCTTCATAATACTTTTTACCTCGTTCCTGTTCAAACATTTGATAAGCATATATTATTCCCATTCATACAAGAATTGGAATATTTGCCTGCAACTTTATTTATTTCATTAGGTTGGGTTATAGGTTTAAAAAAGATATTGAATTCTGATTACTATTAATTTCCTGGTAGCAGTAGCAGTATTATTAGCACATGGGTATGCATGGTGTGAGGAGGGCATGCATGCAAAAGCAAACATGTGGAGGTCAAAGGTCAGCTTTGGGGTGGTCAAAGGTCAGGTTTGCAAGGTTTGCTTTACCTGCTGAGCCATCACGTTAATTACTTTTAGTCATTAAAATTGTATTTATAATTAGCTGTGTGTGTTTGTGTGCACATGTGTGCATGTGCCTGTGTGTGCTCAAAGGCATGTGTCTGTGGTTCTGCAGGCATGTGGGCTATAGTTCACTTGTGGAGGTCAAAGGCCTCAGGCGTGGGTTCCCTTTTCCCCTTTGGATTTTGAGGATGAACTTGGGTCATCAGGCTGAGACATTTCTGCTTGGTTGACATTTTTACTAGGATTTATTGTTTTCTTCAATTTGAAAGTTTGTCCCAAGAAAGTTGCCATGCTATATTTTCTTGTTTTCTCTGTAGCTCTTTTTTTCTACTACAAAAAAATGCATTTTCAAATGTCATATGCCTATTGAAATAATAATATTCATATATATATGTATATATATATATATATATAGTGACATGCAGCATATACTTACCCATATACATGCACACTAAGTAAGTATGACTACATGCTTTTCTTTAAAATGCGGGAAAATCTGTGACTAGAATTCCAAATTTTGCAGAAGGCAAAGGTAGTAATGGGGTTTACAAAATTGTGCTCAATAATTTAATAGGAAATATGACATAGACAGCACAGGACAACAACAACAACAAAAAAAAAAAAAAACGAGGAGAGGGAGGACTAG
Source organism: Cricetulus griseus (assembly GCF_003668045.3). Taxonomy (NCBI): domain Eukaryota; kingdom Metazoa; phylum Chordata; class Mammalia; order Rodentia; family Cricetidae; genus Cricetulus; species Cricetulus griseus. Next base: position 143,061,751 of record NC_048595.1, on the reverse strand, counting down.
AGAGATGGGCCAGTGGTGAAGAGCACGGTTGCTCTCCTCAAGGACCCAGTTTCAATTCCTAGCATCCTTGGGCAAACTTAAAACCATCTGCAACTCTAGTTCCAGAATATCTTCTTCTGGTCTCCATGGGCACTAGGTATGCATGTAATACACAGATACTCATGCAGGCCACACACACATATACATAGTAAAATAGAATATTTGAAATGTGTTTTAAAAAATAAAATAAGGAAAAGCAGTTAACCTTTAAAGCCCTCATGCTGTGTTCAAAGTATAGCAGATGTCCAAGCAAAACCGGTATGGTAGATACCTGAAAATGGAAGCCAATTTTACTGCCTGAAAGAATGTGACAAACACTAACAGGATTATTCATTATAGTTGTATAAATTGGGCTTTAATTTGTGATCATTGACAATACAGCTCCTGGCCAGAGATCAGTTTGATTTTATTGAACATAACAAATAAAAATAAAATACTATGAACCATACGCACTTAGAAACATTGCAGTTCAGGTGTGGACTTTATTTTTTATTTAAATTAGAAACAAGCTTATTTTACATGTCAGTCCCAAGTCTCTCTCCCTCTCATCCTTCCCTGCAACCCAACAACACACTATCCCATCCCCAGGGAGGGTAAGGACGTCCATGGGGATCTTCAAAATCTTTCATATCATTTGGAGCAGGGTCTAGACCCTGTCCCTTGTGTCTAGGCTGAGATAGTATCCATCTATGTGGAATGGACTCCTAAAGTTCATTCATATAATAGGGATATATACTTATCCACTACTAGAAGCCCCATAGATTGCCCAGGCCTCCTAAATGACACCCACATTCAGGATGTCTGTATCAGTCCTATGCTGCTTTCCCAACTATCAGTCTGGGGTACATGACCTCCCATTTATTCAGGTCAGCTGTTTCTGTGGATTTCTCCAGCCTGGTTTTGACCCCTTTGCTCATCACTCCTCCTTCTCTGCAACTGGATTCGAAGAGTTCAGTTCAGTGTTTCCATGTGGGTGTCTGTTTCTGCTTCCATCAGCTACTGAATGAAGGCTCTAGGATGGCATGTAAGCTAGTCATCAATCTCATTATCAGGGAAGGGCAATTAAGGTAGCCTCTCCACTACTGCTTAGATTGTTAGTTGGGGTCATCCTTTGAAATATCTGGACTATTCCCTAGTGCCAGATTTCTCTAAACCAATAATAGCTCCCTCTATGATGGTATCTCTCTTTTCTTTCTCTCCTCTATTCTTCCCGTGACTCAATCTTCCTGTTCTCTCATTTCCTCCTCTCCCCTCCTCTTCTCCCCTTCGCTTTTTCATAGCTCTCTCTCTCCTCCCCCATGCATCCAATTAGCTCAGAAGATCTTGTCCCTTTCCCTCTTTTGGGGGGACCATGTGTGTCTCTCATAGGATCCTCCTTGTTTGCTAGCTTCTCTGGTGGGGTGGATTGTAGGCTGGTACTCCTTTGCTCTATGTCTAAAATCCATATATGAATGACTACATACCATGTTTGTCTTTTTGTGACTCGGTTCCCTCACTCAGGATGGTTTCTTCTAGTTCCATCCATTTGCCTGCAAATTTCAAGATTCCATCCCCCCTCCCTGAGTAGTACTCCATTGTAGTAATAGTACTCACATTTTCTCCATCCATTCTTAGGTTGAGGGGCATCTTGGTTGCTCTGAATTTCCTCAGTGTCCATTGTTATGTCCCCCCTTTTAATTTTGATGTTATTAATTTGCATGTTCTCTCTCTGCCTTTTGGTAAGTTTGGATAAAGATTTGTCTATCTTGTTGATTGTCTTGAAGAACAAACTCTTTGTTAAATTGAATCTTTGTATTGTTTTCCTAGTTTCTACTTTATTGATTTCAGGCCTCAATTTGATTTTTTCTTGATGTCTACTCCTCCCGGGTGCTTTTTGCTTCTTTTTATTCTAGAGATTTCAGATTGTCTAGTGTGACTATTCTCTAGTTTCTTTATGTGGGCACTTAGTGCTATGAACTTTCTTCTTAGCACTGCTTTAAATGTCCCATAAGTTTGGGTATGTTGTGTCTTCATTCTCATTTAATTCTAGGAAGTCTTTATTTCCTTATTTGTTTTTTCCTTGTGCAGTAGCACATTGTTCAATATTCATAAATTTGTAGGTTTTCTGCAGTTTGTGTTATTGAATTCTAACTTTCAAGCATGGTGGTCTGAAAAGATACAGGGTGTTATTCCAATTTTTTTATACATATTGATGTTTGCTATTTTGCCGATTATGTGGCCGATATTAGAGAATGTTCCAGTTCCATATGGCACTGAGAAGAGGGTGTATTCTCGTGTGTTTGGATGGAATGTTCTATAGATGTGTATTAAACCCAATTGGGTCATTACTTCTTTTATTGGGAGGCGGTTTCGAGGCGGTGTTTCTCTGTGGCTTTTTCCCAGCATTCAGGAGGCAGAGGCAGCCGTAGGATGGATTCTGTCCTTGTATTCATTCTGTTAGCCTGTGTCTTTTTATAGGCAAGCTAAGACCATTAATATTGACAGATATTAATGACCATTGATGGTTAATTCTTGTTTGTTTTGGACTTCTTGTTGTTGGTGGTATTGTGTGTGGACTTCCACCCCTTTTTTCTTTTAGCTGTTAGTAAAGTGGGATTATATATTGCCTATCTTTTTGTGTGTGAAGTTAACTTCCTTGGGATGGAGTTTTCCTTCCAGAACTTTTTATAGGACTGGATTTGTGGATATGTATTGTTTAAATCTGGTTTTGTCATGGAATGTCTTGTTTTCTGCATCTATAGTGGTTGAAAGCTTTGCTGGGTATAGTAATTTGGGCTGGCATATAGCGGTCTCTTAGTGTTGGTAGAATATCTATCCAGGATCTTCTTTCATGGTGAAGTTGGATTTAATTCTGATAGGTCTGCCTTTATATGTTATTGGCCTTTTTCATTTGCTGCTCTTAATATTCTTTCTTTATTCTGTATGTTTGCAATTTTGAATATTATGTGGTGAGGGAACTTTTTTGTGGTCCATTCTATTTGGTGTTCTGTAAGCTTCTTATACTTTCATTAGCATGTCTTTCTTTAGGTTGGGAAAGTTTTCTTCTATGATTTTGTTGAATGTTTTCTGCACGTTTGAGGTTGGTTTCTTCACTTTCTTTTGTACCTATTATTCTTAGGTTTTGTCTTTTCATGGTGTCCAATATTTCCTGGATATTTTATATTAGGGATTTTGGACTTAAGATTTTCTTTGGATGATGAATCTATTTCTCCTAGTGTATCTTCAATGCCTGAGATTCTCTCTTAAATCTCTTGTATTCTGTTGATTAGGATTGCATCTGTAGTTCCTGGTTGTTTACCCAGCTTTTCCATTTCCAGCATTTCCTCAGTTTGTGTTTTCTTTATTGTCTCTATTTCAGTTTTCAGGTCTTGAACTATTTGAATTGTTTCTTTGATTGTATTTTTTCTTGGCTTTCCTTGCTTTCTTTAAGAGATTTGTTGAATTATTATATTTTTTGTTTGTTTTTTTCTTCCATTTTAAAAAGGGATTTCATCATATCCTCTTAGAGGGCCTCTATCATATTCACGAAGTTGTATTTTAACATCACTCTCTTCTGCTTCATCTTCATTGGGATGTTCAGGTCTTGCTGGTGTAGAGTTCCTACACTCTGGTGGTGCCATATTGATTTTTTCTCTTGTTGAATATGTTTTTATATTGTAGTCTTCCTATCCCTTTTTCAAGGGGGTACACATAGGGTCTTTTCCTCTCCTGGTGGGTATGGGTACAAGGTTCTCTTCCAGTGGCTACCAGCAGGTCCAATACTCAGATGGCTCTCCTCCTCCTGTTGGGGGGAGGCAGTACTAGGACACTGGCAGACTTTGAATGGGCTAGTCTGCAGAGATGGGTTCCCCAGTGTGGAGTCCCCAGTCCTCAGGAGGCTCCTAGCAGGGCACCAGAAGGTGGCCAGAAACAGGTTCACGATTACCTCCTCTTTGGGTGGAGGCAGAACTAGGATGCTAGCAGACTCTAGCTTTTTAGCCAGGATGGGTTTGTTCCCCAGTGCACAGTCCCCAAGCCTCAGGAGGCCCTGAGCACCAGTAGGCCAGAAACAGCTGTGGTGGGCTTTATTAACCCTTGAAATTATTACATAGACTAGTGTTTTGAATATATGTGGTCATTATTCCTTTTTTGAGTGAATGATAGGGAAGTGTTATCTTTAAAATATTAAGTTTTATATAATTTTTGCAAGTCAGAATATGCACAAACATGTATTAAAATGCAAAAGAGTAAAAAATATATTTTGATTTAATAATAAATAATTGTTTTAAAAGGAAACAATAGTCCTTTAAATATAAATTATGGTCTGTCAGTTCTGTGTAAAGTAACACTTTGGGGTTTAAGAACATGACTTGGATTTCTGGTTTAGTTTCCATCAAGGAATGGTTGATGCCAGTAGTAAGTTTTTTATCTCATCAAGTAATAAAATGTGCAGCCAGAAAATGGTGAATATTATAGAAGAGTTCGGCACAAAAGGAATGGCTTCTTTTATTCAATTTGTGCTTTTATAATCAATTCGCAATTGTGTTGTTAAGATTTTAATATTAAATTATCAAATAAAGACTCCCTATCCCTTTCATTATGCCATCATTGGAAATCACAACAGTGGTGTGTTTGTTTTCATGTGGTTAACTTCTGTACAGTTGGAATATGTCTGCAGCCTACATTTAGATAATACTCATATGCTTGCATTCACTAGTGTCATTTTGAATTAATTTCTCATGGATGAGAGGAAATTATGAAACAGGGCTTTCAGGCAGTAGGGTCAAAGTGTCCACAGTGCTCAGAATTCTCAGTTTGTAGGAGCTCCTGATGCTGGTATTTGATAGTCTTGTCCTGAACAGATGTAAATTTGTCAAGTGTACAAAAGTCAGTACATCTTCAATTTGCCATATAAAATTTACCACTTAGTCAGTAAATTGTGTCAAGAGAGATACTACAATAATTATATATAACTTCTGTCCTATTGGAAAAGGAAAACGATATCAATATCTCATCATGTTTCTGCCTTGCTAATTACCAGTTATATATCCCATTCCTTCCCAACAAAATCTTTGGCTTTTGTGAACTAAATGTGTGTAAAGCTGTATTTCTGATAATCAGTTAAAGACCCATGGGAGAAAGGACATATTACTGAAACTAGTATCTAAGTTTTATTACTTCTTCAATAATAATTTAATATTTTAATGCAGTTTTATTTATTTTTGTGTGTATGGATATTTTTCCTCCATATATGCCAGAGGAGGTCTTCAAATCCCGTGGAACTAGAGATGGCTATGAGCCTTTTGTGGGTTCTGGAAATCAAACCTAAGTTGTCTGGAAGAGCAAACTGTACCATCAACTGCTGAGCCATCTCTCCAGTACCCTTAGTAAATTTTTTTTTGAGACAGGTTTTTCTGTGACTTTGGAGGCTGTCCTGGAACTAGCTCTTGTAGACCAGGCTGGTCTCCAACTCACAGAGATCCTTCTGCCTCTGCCTCCCAAGTGCTGGGATTAAAGGCATGTGCCACCAATGTCCGGCTTCCCTTAATAACATTTTAATATTGTAAATAGTATGAACATTTTTGGAGGATACAAAAATAAAACAAAATCTTTTGTAAAATGGACCTCTCTTTCCTTGGTTTCTGAGAACAGGGTACATGTATTTGCTGTGGCATGTGCTCATCATCACAGCTCCTCCTCAGCCTCATGAAGCTTGCCCCTCTAGTGTACTTTGGAATAGCATTGAGGAATTTGAAAGCACCATTCTCTTCACTGTTAACTCTTTATTCCTTTCTTACCATGAAGCTTACATGACACCTACTGGCAGACCTCTGTTATCTTCTTGAATATATCTAAACATTGTAGTTTATTTTCAACTCAGGCCATGGTTTGTAAACTTCCTAACACTTGGATGATTTTATTCTTATCTTTGTGTTTCCTGTAGTTCTCAATGTGTTGTAACTCTGGACATGTCTGTTCTCCATGTCTCAGTTTTTCTCTGGGAGTTTGTGGCCTGGTAATTCTCTCTCTCTCTCTCTCTCTCTCTCTCTCTCTCTCTCTCTCTCTCTCTCTCTTGTATGCACACGCACACACACACACACACACACACACACACACACACACACACACACACACCTTTTTTCAGTAGTACAATATCATTGTCTATCAGCACTCTAGGCAAGCTCTCTATCTCTAACCTATATCACCAACTCAGAATTTCATAGTTTATAACATAAGGGAATTTTTATCTAGCATTGGAATGTATGATGAATTCTGCATCTACACTATTTAATTCAATAAAAGAGAAGACCCCTCTGCAACACTCAAGAAATGTAACTTCAGTCAGAGAACAAGAAAAAGACTCAGGAAACACAGAAACAACACATACTATGATGGAGTGATCCAAATCCCTCCTTGTTTGTGTAATGTTATGACAATAAAGGATGATTTTGCTATTCTTCAGATGACCTGGATAAACTTTTATTACTCTGTAACTGAAGTTTTAGAGGAAATCAAAATCAGCAAAGTCAAAATTATAATATCAGTTTCTGTTTGAATGGTGTTTAAAGCTATCCAAAGGTTGTTCAAAATAGTTTCCTCTGCGTGCGTGTGTGTGTGTGTGTGTGTGTGTGTGTGTGTGTGTGTGTGTGTGTGTGTGTGTGTGCGTGTGTGTGTGTGTGTGTGAGAGAGAGAGAGAGAGAAAGAGACAGAGAGACAGAGACAGAGAGAGACAGAGAGAGTTTTGCGTGTGTGTATGTATGTATGTGTGTGAATTTGTGTTTATGTATGTGTGTGTGAGTTTGTATGTGTGTGTATGTATGTAGGTGTGTATTTGTTTGTGTGTGTATGTATGTGTGTGTGTTTGTGTGTTTATGTATGCATGTTTGTATGTGCGTGTATGTGTGAGTTTGTATGTTTGCCTTTGTGACAGAAAGATTTTGTGTGTTTGAATGTATATGTGTGTGAATTTGTTTGAGTGTGTTTGTGTGTATGTATCTGAGTGTTTGTGTTTGTGTGTGTGTGTGTGTGTGTGTGTGTATGTACACTTACTTGCATGGTGGTCAAGATAGAAACTTATACCTATGTATTCTAGGCAAACATCCTACCATGAAGTTACATTCTTAGCTTAACAGAACTTCTTTAAATTCTTGAGTTCATTTATTTTAATATATTGCTGATATATGACTATTTATGATAACATAAAAATATTTGAGCATATCTTCCCTTCTATGCTGTCCTCTCCTTTCTTGTTCCCAGCTTTCAGGTTAGTCCCTTTTATTTCCTTAGTCAGTTTTGATCCTCTTTTTATGTCATTGCCCATGTATGATATATATATATATATATATATATATATATATATATATATATGCCTCATATATATTTTCTGAGTGTAATTTGCTTAAGATGAGTATCCCTAGTTGTATCCATTTTCTTGAAAATGACATATTTTACTCTTCCTTATGTTCAGAAAAACTCCTTTGTGCATCTATACTAAACAATCCTTATCAATTCCTCTGCTATAGACAACTGTGGTTGCTGAATTCATCTACTTCTTTTGTTTTAGAAACAAAAAAACAAAAAAAAAACATGTTCTTATGTTCAAAACACGTCTAAGTTCACCAGGCCAAGGAAATCACACTGGTTATTTGTGGAAGGCAGTGCTAACTAGTAGACATAGTAGACGTTAGGAAAGGATCTAACAGTAGAGAAATCACAGTAGCTATAAATCACAGTAACAATAAGGTGATAAATCACTCCCTTAGAAAAATATTACAATTGTTTGTAGCTACCGAAGAGAAGAAATTATCAAATGGTTTCAGAAAATATTTTATCTTAATTGCTATTTTCATTTTGTTTTTTGATATTTTTTGTTTTGTTTTGCTTTTTGTTTGTTTTTATATCTTCCTTCCTGGTTTTGTTCCACCCACTTTTAGGTATGGTATCTGGTTATACCAAGCTTTTGTTATGTTATGTGAAAATATTATAGAATTATTTTATTAGAGTTGTTACTAGAAGACTTAGGTAAATTTTAAGGCACACATTATCAAAATGGACTCAGGACATCTGTTCTGTAAATCAGAATAGATGCATAGTAAAGTTCAATAGTAACTTGAAAGTTAACCTCATGAAAAACGGGTTTTAAAATGACTAATGATTCATAAGAAGCTTTATAAGATGCAGGGATCCTTTGAGATACTTTGGAACACTGAAAAGGAAGGATGTTCTTTAACCTATTCTGTGTTGCGTTTTTCTGATCCTGAAACTAGGTAATTATGTCAGAAGTAAATGCCGACAGAGACCAATACCCTTAAAGACAGATGAAAAGCCCTTTACAAAATACCAGTAAGCTAAATGCAACATGAACAAGGCCTGTGGCTGATTGTAGTGGTGAATGCCTTTAATTCCCACATTCAGGAGCCAGAGGCAGGGAGATTGATATGATATAGTAAGTTTCAGGTAAGCCAAGGGTATGTGGTGAGACATTGTTTCAAAACAAGAACAACAATCACATATCCAACAAACAAAAAAGGATTATGTGGCATAACCAGGTAGGATTTTTTTCAGCAAGTAACATTAAAATATCAGTTATCTACTAAAAGAATAAAGCTGAACACACACACACACACACACACACACACACACACACACACACACACACTCATCAGTAAACATAAAATGTATTTGGTAAAATATAACACATTTTCATCTTAAAAACTTTATCAACTAGGCATAGATGTTCAACAAGATAAGCTCACCTATTAGGAAATATCTACTTAAAAACATGTTAACAATGAAGACTGGAAGCATTTCCCAAAGGTTAGGAACAAGGTAAAGATGCCTGCATTGGTAACCTCAATTTAACATTTTTCTGGAGGCCTACACAGTGATTCCAAGAAAGGAAAATTTAGTTGCATTGAAATAAATAAAACTATTTCCATATGCAGCTAATAATATATAGTGTTTACTATATGAAAAGTTGAAAAGAAGTGAAAAACTTATGAAAACTGATAAATATATTCAACAGGTTGTGGGATTCAAAGTCAATATCAAAATCATTATATTAACAGTGAATAATTAGGTGTACAATACTAACATAAAAATAGGTACATGGAAAGGGCTAGAACCAAATTATTTATGGTTAATTGATTTTGATAAGATAAATTTGAAATTAGCCTCTTTCAATATCCATGTTAGGAAGCCTGGAAAATGACAATCCAAAAAAAAAAAAATGAATCTAAATCCCGGCCCCAAACCATGTAAAAGTAACTCAAAGTGATTAGTGATGGAAACACTGCAGCTGGGACCTGAGAACAGGTCATTGATTCTTAGATAGAACATTCAAAGGACACCAACAAAAGAAAGAAATGAATTAGACCAATAAGATTATAAATTTCTCTGCTTTCAGGGACATAAAGAAAGTTGAGACCATTCACAAACTCAGAGATGCTATTTTCAAATCATATATCAAGGAATAACCTGCTAGCACATCTTATTAATGTATATGTATATTTGTAAATCAGTTTGGTGCCTAAAAGAAAATATAAAGTCAGTACCTTGTTACTCCAGGATTCTAATTCTTATCCTCACACATTGTCAGCAAAGATTCTGTAGGCTATCCATGACTTCATATGCAACAGAAAAATTCTGGCAGTAATGCAATCCTCTATTAGAAGGATATGAAAATGTTCACTGTTCAATAATATAAATACTTTTGGAATACATATTCAAATCAAACATGCAGATTGACATAGTTTATTCATACTCTAGAACTACAAAGCACATACATATACATTTATTTATATAGAATACAAAACATAAAATACAGTTTTTACACATATAGACATTCTTTGGACAAAGCTTAACTGGAAAATAATGAGGCTTTTCAAACGATGTCACTAGAAAAGATACTATGTGGTCTTATGCACATGTTTTATAAGTATTTAAAGAGAATGTCTATACTAAAGAGAAAAGGATAGTATGTGATCTTAGGCACATGTTTTGTAAGTATTTAAAGAGAATGTCTATATTAAAGAGAAATGTTCGCTGAGAGACTTTGGTATTGGATATCTGTATTTAACTTTGGTTTTGTTGTATACTACACCTTAGGCAATTAGCTAAATTTTCTAAGTCTTAATTTCATTTCTGTAAAATAAATATAAAATGTAGTGGTGACCTTCAGACATGCTAATGCGAAAAATCCAAAGAAGCTGTTAGGTAGCAGAAGGCTTGGCCTAGGGAGGTCATTCAATATGTAGCATATGTAGCATATATTATTTTTATTGTTAATGATGCACAAGCCCTTAAGATGCTTGAATGAATGACATTCTCAGATTTCTATGAAAGACACTGTTAAGATATTCTAGTAGTGACTGCCTGTCCCAAGGAAAATGTCCTGTCCCTGGTTCTTGAGAACAAGTGTATCACAATCACTGGTTGTACTGAGTAGTTTGTTTCTTTCTGAGTCTTTACTAAAGGTTGCCATTGAGCTGAATTAGTGCTGCTCCTCTAAAATGCTTTCCCTCTTTTGAATTATGGAATTGTTTTGTGTTTTGAGCAGGAAAGTGAGGATTGGAGCCATTTATGGCGTTAGCATTGAGAGTTGTGAAGAAGTTTGGGTGTGCCAGTGGGAGTGGGTCATCTATGATAATAGCATGATGACTACTCTAATCCTTTGCTAACTAAGGATGAGAAATCTTTCAAGTCAGTAAACAGGAAATTCTGGGTCAAGCTACTGGCCTAGGAATGACTGTAGTCTGTTTTCAGAATACATGCATATAAACTGTGTCCATAATCCTAAAAGCCAATAAAATTCTGGGCAGGATCAGGAAAGAAAGCAAAATATACAATCTTAACCTTTGTATTATAAACAGTATTTCTGCCTTTAAAGTAGCAACACAGTAGTGGATTTTAAATCTTAAGGAAGATATAGTCTTGGGTTACTATGCCAAAAGTTGTGACTGTTTTAAGAGTACATGGAGTGTACACACATACACACACACACACACACACACACACACACACACACACACACACACACACACACGTTTTTGACAAGGGCAATTTACATTGCCATCATTACTGTATAAATTATTTTGATTATCTATAGACTATTTTATCCTCATAGGACATCATATAAAAATTAGTGAATATTCATGGCTTTATGTTGTATTTTGAGATTAATATAATTATTATAAACTGAACATTTTCAAGTGTTGGATGTTTATAATTTTCGAAGTTGTGCAATTATGTTTTTCTGCTGGTAGCAATTAGTTTGTTAAAGTTTTGTTGTTTTTATTAATAATTAAAATAATGCTTTTTACTCATTAGCAACCTTAGGATTTGTAGTGTGATTTATGTAGTCACAGAAGCTCCTTTGATCAGAAATGTCATCATAGGTTTCTTATCTCATTGAAAAAAATCTTTTGAAAACAGACCCAGTTTTTTGGTTAGGTTTTCTATTGTTATGAAGAGACACCATGACCATGGCAACTCTTATAAAGAAAACATTTAATTGGGGTGTCTTACAGTTACAGATGTTCAGTCCATTATCATCATGACAGGGAGCATGGAGGTCCAGAGGCAGATGTGGTGCTAGAACTAACCGTGCTACATTTTCCAGGCAACAGAAAGTCAACTGAAACACTGGGTGGTATTCTGAGCTGAGGAAACCTCAAAGCACACACCCACAGTGACACATTTCCTCCAACAAGGTTATACCCACTCCAACAAAGCCACAGCTTCTAATGGTGTCCCTATGAGATTATAGGGACCAATTATGATCAAACTTCCACACCCAGAAAGGCAATGGAGGATGGTCTGTTTGGATAACAGAGCAGAAAGTTGGAGGTCTTAGCAGATGATGGGAAGAGAAAGAGGAAAGAGGAGGAAGACAGTTGTGATTTGTGAGTTAAAATTTAGAAAATGGGCAGGTGACTCCTTCATGCAGGTCTGAGAGCCACTAGCTGGAAAAAGTCTTTGGCATATATAGGTACACATCTCATTAAGGGGACAATTAGTTATCCCTCCCATTTTCTCACCATAGCCTGTGTGTATCATTTCTCTTTCCCTTTAGGATTTGGGTTACAATCTAAGAAGTTAGATCACAAAACTGAGTTTCCCCTTTAAGGCACTTCCTTACATTGTCTAGACTAGGAAATCACCTGTGGTCTATATCAAAAGGGTCTACCACTGACCAAGCCACTTAGAAAGGGTAACAGTGCATGTCAACATACTGGTATTCATATGTCCCAAAGGGGATCTCCAACATAAAAGTCTCCCACTGTAGCCATTAGAGTGTTATTTACCACTGACCATGCCTTTGTGACAAAGGATGCTGACATTTATATTCTAATTTAACAGGAGCTTTGGGTCCAATAGCTACAAATGGCCTTTCATTTCCTTTCTCTCTGCCTTGTATCCTCATCATTCCCCACCCTTAGATCCCACCCTTCAAAGAACATGGACCCTTTAATTTTATTAGGAAAGACATGTCATTCTTCTGGACTGGCTTCCTATTGGGTATGATTATAGTGCCTATGGAAAGGCACATTCCTTGCTAACTAAGGAGAGTGAGCCACTGTCTTGCAAAGGTTACATTCTTGCTGCTGGATTCAAAGGTCCTAGAAGATGAGTTGTTCTTCTGGTGAAATTGTAATCTCTTCTGCAAGTGCAATTTTTGAATTATGGAAAAACAAACTTTTCTGTTATGCTGAGAAGCTAGATCTCAGAAGTAAATACTTAGAATATAGTGGCCAGAGAGGCCCGCGTCCAGAAAACAGCAAGTAAAATTAAAGTTAAAACTCAAGCAGACAAATCGTAACTGAGATCATGTCCCTGGCTATGTTTCCAGAGGTGTACCCTGGATAATAATATGAAGGTCAGTCCCTATTGTTCATAAATGTTTCACAGTAGCATACAAGTAATTTTTGTTTATGTTTTTACTTTGAGACAAGGTTAACACTGTTGCCTTAGATAGACTAGTACTTAACTCTCTAGACCAAACTAGCCTCAAATTCACAGAAACCCTCTTGCCTCTATTTCCAGAGTGCTGTGATTATAGGTGTATGCTAACACATTCATCCTAAAATGTTTTGTTAATATGAACAAAGACTGCAATTTGCTCTGCTAAGTGGTAATATAAAATGAACTGGTTGTCTAATATGCTACTGGTGGGTGACTCAGGGGAGGTGTTTTTACGTCATATGTCCCCAGTAGTGAAGGAAACCCAAGTAATCATATTTTTGTGGGGTTTTATGAGGTAACTTCATGATGGATGAACCTACTCCAACAGGCTGTGGATGCAAGCCAAAATTAATTCATTCCTTTGCTTATGACAGGAGTGATGTGCCTAGAAACTCCAAGTGGAGTTATGTGTCCCAAGGGATGGGTTCCTCAGTAATTATGGTATGTATGAAGCCAGATTAGGCTACAAGGAAATAGGTTTCCTAGAAAGGTACATCTATGCCCATCTCATAGGAGCACTGAGAGTTAATACTTTCTTAGAAATACCCAGGAAGCCTAAGTATTGAGCCAAGGGGAAAATGAGATAAACCCGGAGCTTGGCATGAGGGAGCCAAAGGGTCTTCCTCACCTTGAGGAAATCTTGTGTATAGTTAGCTTCAGTAATCATGTCCAATGAAAGCATTTTCTTCCCTAAACAAGATGGAACAAGTAGGTAAATCCAATAATTACCATTTGTAGTACAAAACCTGTCTAGGACACAATTAACAATTGCTGAAAAATTACATATTGGATTGAAAGATTAGAATAAACTTCCAAGGTTCATGGGTCATGAGAGAGTGGGGAGATAGGAACAATGGTGTAATTTATTTCTTTGGTTTTGCTGCCAGAAGACATGGCCAAAGCTTGGAGTTAGTAATATCTTGAGAAAGTAATAGAAGACAGATTTAGACACTGCCATTAGTGTGTTACAGTTGTCCTACAATGTCATGGAGATCCTCTGGGAAATGAAACTCACAGAGGAGTTAAGGGATATATGCTGAAATCTGGAGTAAAAAATAGAGGCATTGTAGGTTGCTCTTGAGGATAAATAAAACAGATAAAACACTGATGGGATTTTCTCAACCAGCCATAATAGTAGAGATGATAAATAGAATTGGATTCCCATTTACAGGCAGATGGATTCATCTTGATAGAGGAATAGAGTGTCTTAAAGGATAAGCCTAGTCACTATCAGGAACCCATCAGGAGAACAAGTCTAAGTGTAGTAGCTTTGATTCATGATCTCATAGATGTACTTATGTGAAGGTTGGTCTTTGGGGTCATGATCCCATTGATGTATTTATATGAAGTTTAGTCTTGTGGTTATTGTGGGGGAGCTACCCAGGTTCTTGCTTGTTTCCAAATTCTGGTAGAGTTCTTTAAGTTCTCTCAGGATACAATTTAGGAAAGGAGCTTTTAATCTGGACAGATTTATTTATTTAAGCATGCTTTGGTGTTTGAAACAGGACAGGTGCATTTAGAATGTCCTGGAGATTGACAGGAGTCTGTGTGCTTAACAAGACTTTGGAAGAGATGAAAAATAGGTCTGACAAGCAACTGGGCCTGGGAATCAGAACCTTTAATGGCTGTTGGTCAAGATGCTATGGGTATGCTTAGCCTTTGCAATGTGTCAGCATCCCTCTGCAGCTTGTCTACTGATGTTCTCTCCGGAGCTTCTGTGATAGCTGGCGAAGTGCCCAGTCCCTTTGTAAGTCCAGTCTGGTTCTTTTTGACTTATCACCAGATCTTTCACTCTTGGGTGGAATTTTCCTGTTGAGTGTTTAAGACCATGAATATATGCAGTTAAAAAGGAGTCATTTCCTGCTATGGCCAGTCAAAGCTCTTTAGGGATTACTTTTAAGGGTGTAGAATAAGCTCCTTGGCTTCTTTAGGTTTTTCCTCTACTAGTTCTGACATCTACTGGGATAAGTCAAGGCTTTCCTGAATATGTGACATTCCTTGGAAACCCTGAGGACATTTTCTTCCTTATTGATGATCCTGTTATAGACTCTTCACAACATAGATTCCAGTCCATGAAGCCTTTGCAGGGTCTTTGATCAAGGGGATGGGTGATTTTTCAGAGGTGAAAGTTCCTTTTAGAGGAATTTCTCTATCCCCTGGGACCTAACTTGTGCATGAGAGTAGGGGGGTCAAGGAAAAATTATTACCTCTCCTATTTGACCTTTTATATTTATTGACTTTGGCCTTTGTGTCCAGTTGTTGAACACCCAAGAGGTCAGAGCCAAAGGGAACAAAGAATTGTAATTTAACTTTTATGTAACATTTAGATAAGCTTAGCAATTTGGCACCTTCAGTTCTCAGATGTGTGGTCATTTTTAATCACACACACTTGACATTAAATTACCTCAGTGACCTAAAATAATTGTTATGCTGATTTGTTTTTTATGGCCTTGATGTTTTTATTACAAATTAAATTATTTCCTACAACTAAGCCACCCTCAGGTCTTAGATCTTTCTGAAAGTATGAAAATGAGCTGGAGCCTCAGATCTGCATTATTCTATAGTTGTGGTGACCTATACTAATTATAAAAATGAGAGATGGGGGCTTTTAATTCTATACAGTAATGTAGACAGTTGTGAAATTTTTACCTAAATCTGGATTATATTCCACTCTCAACACTCATTTTTTAAAACTGCCACTGAGAAATTTCCTTTTTGAAAGATTTTATGGCTACTTTACTTCAGTTTTGATAGGTTTTCGTTCTCTTGACATTTTGTCAAAATGTTTTAGCTTCTGAAGACAGGAGCTGGATTTAGCAGCTAAATATCTGAGGTAGTTACTGATTTGTAAACCCACTGCTGCTACTAACTTGGAGGTGAACTTTTGACAAGATATTTCCCTCTTTGTTTCCTCAACCACAAGCTGCCAGGTTGCTTAAGTTGTCTTGAAGCTCCAAACTGTGTGGCCTTTCTGATTTGTGTGCTCAGTGTTCCAGATACACCTTGGAAAATGAATACCTGAATGTGTCTGCTCTCTCCCATTGGTTAGCATCACCCTACCTCATTTTCATCATTTTCCACCAAAAGAAGAATGTTACAAAGGTTAAAAATTTGGACAATTCAAAGCCAGAATTTCTTTCTTTCTTTCTTTCTTTCTTTCTTTCTTTCTTTCTTTCTTTCTTTCTTTCTTTTTTTAGAGATAAGTAAGTTTGTTCATTGGTTTTGTAATAAGGACATATTTGAAAACAACTATTCTGGAGTGGAGAAATGGAAATATATACATACATATATATGTATGTATATATACTTAGATTGTTAGTTGGGGTCAACCTTGAAGATCTCTGGATATTCCGCAAGTGCCAGATTTCTCTTTAAACCTATAATGGCTCCATCTTTTATGGTATCTCTTTTCTTGCTCTCCTCCATTCTTCCCCTGACTCAACCTTCATTCTCTCTCATGTCCTCCTCTCCTCTTCTCCCCTTCTCCTTCTCCTAACTCCCTCTTGCCTCCCCAATGCTCCCAATTAGCTTATGAGAGCTTGTTCCTTTTCCCTTCTCCAGGGGACCATGTATGTCTCCTTTAGGGTCCTCCTTGTTTCCTAGCTTCTCTGGTGGGGTGGTTGTAGGCGGTCACTCTTTTGCTCTATGTCTAAAATCCATATATGAGTGAGTACATTACCATGTTTGTCTTTCTGTGACTGGGTTACCTCACTCAGGATGTTTTTTTTTTTCCTATTTCCATCCATTTTTCTGCAAATTTCAAGATTCCATTGTTTTATTTTTTCTGCTGAGTGGTACTCCATTGTGTAAATGTACTACATTGTATCCATTCATTAGTTGAGGGACAACTAGGTTGCTTCCATGTTCTGGCTTTTACGAATCATGCTGCTATGAACATTGTTGAACATATGTCCTTGTTGTATGAATATGTGTCTTTGGGTATATGCCTAAGAATAGAATTGCTGGATCTTGTGGTAGACTGATTCTTTTTTCCTGAGGAATCTCAAAACTGATTTCCAAAGTGGCTGTACAATTTTGCAAGCCCACCAGCAGTTGAGGAGTGTTCCCCTTTCTCCACATTCTCTCCAGCATATACTCTCATTTGTGTTTTTGATCTTAGCCATTCTGACAGGATTAAGATGCTATCTCATAGTTGTTTTGATTTGCATTTCCCAGATGGCTAAGGATGTTGAGCACTTTCTTATGTGTCTTTTGGCCATTTTAGATTCCTCTATTGAGAATTCTCTATTTAGCTCTGTAGCTCACTTTTTAAATTGGATTTAAATTTAGTGTTTTGGTGACTAGCTTCTTGAGTTCTTTGTATATTTTGGAAATTAGCCTTTTGTAAGATGTGGGGTTGGTGAATAGCTTTTCCCATTCTGTGGGCTGCTGTTTTGTCTTGTTGACTGTTTCCTTAGCCTTACAGAAGCTTGTCAGTTTCAGGGGGTACAATTTACTAAATGTGGATCTCAGTGTCTGTACTACTGGTATTATGTTCAGGAAGCTGTCTCCTATACCAATTCTTTCAAGGGTACCACCTACCTTTTCTTCTAAGAGTTTCACTGTGACTGGATTTATGTTGAGCTCTTTGATCCATTTGGACTTAAGTTTTGTGCATGGTGATAGATATAGATCTATCTGCAGTCTTTTACCTTCCATCATCCAGTTATGCCAGCACCATTTATTGAAGATGCTTTCTTCTTTTGGATTGTATAATTTTAGCTTCTTTGTCAAAAATCAGTTGTTTGTAGGTGTGTGGGTCCATTTCAGTGTTCTCAGTTTGATTCCATTGGGCTACCTGTCTATTTTTGTGTCAAATCTAGCTGTTTTCAATACTATGGCTCTATAATGGAGCTTGAAGTCGGGGATGCTGAAGCCTCTGGAAGTTCCTTTATTGTACATGGTTGTTTTGGCTATCTTTGGTCTTTTGTTTTTCAATATAAAGTTGAGAATTGTTCTTCAAAGGTCTGTGAAGAATAGTGATGGTATTTTAATGGCAATTGCATTGAATCTGTAAATTGCTTTTGGCAAGATTGCTGTTTTTTTACTATGTTGATCCTACCTATCCAAGAGCATGGGAGATCTTTCCATTTTCTGTTATCTTCTTTAATTTCTTTCTTTTAAGCTAGGATGTTTTCAAGTTCTATTCATTCACTACAATGAAAACAAAACTGTAGCAAAATGTTGAAAACCATTGCTTTATTTATCAGTTTTGAAAGCCTTGGTTTAACTGTTCTGACCTTAGGAAAGAATAGGGACAGTCATAATGCAAGTCTTGTGGGAGCTGCAAAGTGCAACCTGATACTGGGACATGAGTTTTTGGTAGTTCTTTCTACTTTGTAAATAAAACTTGAGGTTTTTGTTGCTGTTAAGGAGAATGTGATAGATCCATTTAACTATCTAGTAAGAGTTTAAGTGCTTTGTGGAAACACAAGCTTGGAATAATTAACTTTCCTTACCACTCAGTGACTGAAGTGGAATGACCCTTGACACGTCTGTTTGTAATAAATAACAAAGCACATTTTAATTAAATTTTTATTAGGAAAAGCTGTCCTCAAGAATGTACTCAAAGGCAAAACTGAAGTCTTAAAATTGATTAGTTTAGTGATTTTCTCTTAATGAAAATCTATGTTTCGCATTTAAACAATTCTGTATGTAATTTTAAGTAGTTTATGTAGTGTTAATATTTACAATATTATATGAATGGAGAAAATTATAGATTTTTTCTCAAACTGCATACCAGTCTTTTAGTATAGTATAGCCCATAAAATAAATAATTGTAGTCACCAAACCTTTGAGATACCTGTGACTTTTAAGAATGTAGGTTTGTTTGATAATTAAGGAAGAGCAGGTCATGAAGTTGACAGGGAGTAGAGGGAGACTGAGGAGGACATGCAGTGGAAAAGAGTGTGGGGTGGAAATTATAAAGTTCTCATGTATGAAATTCTCAAAACATAATAAACTAAATGTTAAACAGTTCTGGGTTTGAAAGTTCAGCTGACAAAAGGATTTGGTAAAAATATAAATTCACCTTTCAAGATAATAAATGTAGCCTCCCTGCCTTCGTTGCTTTATAAGTACATCTCACGATCAGGGACTCTGCTCCATCCTCAGTAGCTGTTATGTCAGGCTTGAACTCTTCCCCCGTTTCATCCTTTTGAATAATACTGTACTAGAGTGAATCTCTGATTAATATTTAAATGCACATTCAGTGAAATAGGTAACCTAATCAGAGAAAATAATTAACAAACCACCTCATTCTCATTCCTTTTTATTCTTACAAGGAAGCATGTGTCTTGATTGCTACAATATCATTCCCTTTGACCTCCTTTCTAAGTCGCAGCCTAATAAAAGCTGCTGTTTGAACAGTCTCGGTGACCCTTTATTACAACTTTGAAATACTTTCTGAATCATGTCCTGATTTCTCCCTATTCTATTTTTTCTTTGCTGTTATAATAAAAAGAAGTCACCTGTAGGGATTATTTGTCATCTTCTGGTAAATTTTGTCATAGCATTCAAAGACAGAGTCCTGTAACTTAGGTGGGAAAGAAGATTTTTGTTCCTGTAGTTTTTGGGCCAGAAAATAAAAAGTACCTAAAATGTATAGTGCATATTTACATGTTAATGTAGGGTGACAATTTGCATCTGGTGATTGAGCACTACAATTTTATTTGAGCTGAAAATTTGTATATTTGTAGGAAGAGAATGCATATACACAGGTATTTGTGTGTGTGTGTGTGTGTGTGTGTGTGTGTGTGTGTGTGTGTGTGTGTGTTTATGTGACTGTATAGGATATATAATATTTTTCCATATAGTAGGGATCATAGATAAAAACATACTCCTATGTACAAATCTGTCTACTTATATTCTTACTGATTTTGCTGTGTTCTCTATTTCTGTGGTCTTATCCCTAAAGAGTAATAATGTGTGGAAGAAGAAAACCTTTGTTTTAATATTGGGGGTCAAACTCTGGGCCTCATATATTTTAAGAAGGTGCTCTAACACTGAACTATAGTTTTTGCTTTAAAATTCAATTTAAAGAATATTGCAACATTTTCTTTGAAGAAAATTAGGATTATAATGTTTTCACTTTTACTTTCTGTGATGGGATCTTTCTATGAAATCAGGCTAGCCTCTAACTCTTGACCCTCATATATTAGCTTCCTGAGTGCTTGGATTACAGGCTTGCAACATCATGCCCAGCCTTACTTGTGGATATTTTTAAATGAAGATTAACACACAAATAGAAAGAACTACTGCCTAAAAGAAAAAATATTTGGAGCTTAACATAGCACAGTAAACCCATTAAAGAAACACTTAATCTTTCCTAGATAGGAATATATGAGTGTGTCTGTGTGTGCATGTGCGTGTGTGTGTGTGTGCGCTCGTGTGTGTGTGTGTGTGTGTGTGTGTGTGTGTGTGTGTGTGTGTGTATCATGATTTTCAGCTTAATTTCTCTAGTTAAGCAATAACAGAATGCCAATGGGAGCTGGTCTTTTGTCTGGTGGTAGAGAAGATACCTTGAGTGCCTTAGGTCCTAGGTATAGTTCTCAGTATTGTAAGGAAGAAAATTAAAAAAAAATGGGATTCATTCAACCTCAAGATCCAGCTATACCACGACTAGGCATATACCCAACAGATGCTCCATCATACCACAAGGACACTTGCTCAGCTATGGTCACAGCAGCTTTATTCATAATAGCTAGAAACTGGAAACAACCTAGACATTTCTCAATGGAAGCATGGGTAAAGAAAACATGATACGATTTTGCATTATTATTCATCTGTTAAAAATCAATGACATCATGGAATTTGCAGGGAAATGAATGAAATGAGAAAAGATCCTCCTGAGGTAAACCAGACACAGACAGACATGACTGGTGCCTAGTCCAACTGTCATCAGAGAGGCTTCACCTCACAACTGGGAACCAGATGCAGAGTCCCACAGCCAAACATTAGACACGTCTCTGGGAATCCTGCAGAAATTTTGGAGCCAGAGGGGTCAAGGGCACCACAAGAAAACCCACAGAACCAACTAAACTGGGCTTATAGGGGCTCACAGAGACTGAGTAGACAACCTGGAAGCCTGAATGGGACTGATCTAGGCATTTATCTTACAGTTGTGTAACTTAATCTTCTTGTGGGACTCCAAACAGTTGGAGCAGAGGCTGTCTCTGACTCTCTTGCCTGTTTGGGAGACCCATTCCTCATATTGGATTCACACATCCTAGTCTAATCAGCAAGTTCTAGTGAGGATATTGCCTCAAAATATATAGTGCAGGGTGGGTGAGGAAAACACCAGTTATCAATCTGTATCCCCCATAAGAACACATATACATATCCTCATCCATGTGTGCCTTGGGATACCCCCTAGCAGTTGTCAAAAAACCTCCATATTATTTCTATATCGGCCCTTGTGTCCCCCGGGTAGAAGTGGAGGATCAAAAATCACTCCTTTGTAACAACCAGTGATGTGATTTGATGGCTTTCCTAATAGATCATGTAAATTTTGGCTGATGGATGTTTCATATGTTGGCATAAAGCAAACTTAGAGCAAGTGTGTGTGATTCAAACACTTACCCTGGATTTGATATTTTGATATCATTAAAGAAAAAAGCCTTTGCAATCATAAGATCTCTTCTGAGTTACAACTCTGTGTAGATGCTACAAAGGGATATTCACATCCTCAAGTTATATGACTATGCATTTCTTCTTGCTGTTTGTTCAAGATGCATAAAACTCAGCACCATGGAATCAGGAAATCCCAATACTGTGACTCACAGAATTCTTCTGAAATTATTTTAATTATTTAAATAATTTTATTCTTTCCTCAGCCATACATAGAAAATACATTTAGATATGTACTAAACTAACTATTCTAATATTTTGGAGTTCAGTAGTAAGCAATAGATAGATAAGATACATTTCTATGTAATCTCCCTGGAATGATATGAATAACACACTGAGAAACATTAATAGAATATGTTTCATATAGGCTGCCACCAGTTATTGCGGATATTTCTTTAAGATCCAGCCTCACAATAGATTAATATTTTGAACTCTTTATCAAGTATAATGTAGATACAGAAAGCTATAAGCATAAAGCTTGATAAAATTTCACAACTCTACACACCCGATGTATCTGATGACTAGGATTTAAATATAGAGATATGAATGTCCTTTAAAGACCTCTACTAATATGCATTTGGGAGTAATAGTTCCATATTTAGTCAATAATTTGAAAATATTGCGTGTCTAACCATGTCTCAATAAGAAGCAAAGAAAAATATTGCTAACTTAATCTAACAGAAGTCATAAGAAATAGTGGATATTTTAATGTTCTATTGCACTGATTTGAAATCTACCTTATATATCTCTATAATGCATGAGTTTAATGTTGTAGTTGTTAATTTTTTTCAGTCAAAATGATGTCATTATAAAGACTGGAGAGGCTAATCACTGGTTAGGAGCATTGCCCTTCCAGTAGATCCAGATTTGATTCCCAGCACCCTCATAGGAGCTCACAATCATTTATAACTCTAGTTCCAAGGGATTCGACACCCATTTCTGTCCTCCTCATCTCACCCTTAATGAACAATTAATAAAATTTTCAAACCATCTCTGGTACACAAGAAAACATGGGTTGTACCACTCAACACCACAGTCTCTAATCCAGCCATTTCCCCATGTTGCCCTGTGCCATTTGGTTAACCTAAGAGGATGGGATTTTTAAAAATTTTGATTTGTACCTTTATTGCTATGGAAGAGTGTGTAAAGAAACGTGTTCTAGGGTGGGAAGATTATGAACTCAACAACTGAGGTGCACAGCAGTTATGTTTTGCAGTAGAGCAGTGTCTGTGATAAGTATTTGGACTCATCTTCAAAAATGATAATGATTATTTTAAACATCTGAGTTGTCAAGGGAAGAGATCAACAGCCAGCCGGGAGTGAGGCTTGGTGGTTGCATACTCATGGGGTTGAGGAAAATGGGCAAAGAGATTGTAGAAAAACATGGAGACAAAATGATTTTACATAGAAGTTGTTGAAAGAACTTATGTCAAACGGCAATTTCAAGTGAAGTTAACAGTGGAAACTTTTCAGGCCAGTCTTCTCTTGTAAGTCCCTATATGATAATGCCTTTCTCGAACTCAGGCCTCTGTAAGAGAATTGTACAAGTTTTCAATCCCAGAAAGTTATGAATAATGGAAAGCACTTTTGTTTTATACTTCTTATTTGTTTTACTCACTTCTATTTAAGAAATACAGCAACATCAAAAAAACGACATTTCGTGGTGTGCTCTGTTCTCACTCCTTTGTAATAGGAAGGGTGTCGGGGATTAAACCAGGATGTAGCTGGTACACTGTTTGTCTAGTGGTCAGTTCTGATTTGTTCTGTACATTTCAGAGAAACAGTTTTGCCCCTAGTATTTTGGCACACAGCTTGCTTAATTTATTTACATTCGGTGTATTTGTGGCTTAAACTGTTCCAAAGGTCAGTATTTATGACCTAAGATATAAATTTTCATTCTTTCTGTTTCTCCTTTCTTTCCTTCCATTCTTTCTCTGCATTCTCTACCGTTCTTCCCCTCTTCCTTCCTGTATGCCTTTTCTCCTTCCTCCTCTCATCCCTCCTGTCTTCCTTGATTCCTTCTTTCTGTCTTCACACACAGCTTTTCTCCCTTTCCCATAACTGAAAGGTGAACAGTTAGAACGTGGTATCTGCTATCACATGTCTATTTATCACTGAAAATTAAATTGCCCCAATGAATGTGGGTGTAACTAAGTGACTGAACAAACACTTCATGTACTGTCACAATCCAGTATCACAATTACGTACTGTTTGCCCTGGTTTTTTTCTTTCTTTTTTTAGACCAGGTCCCACTCAGTCACTGCGTGGCTTAGGTTGGCTTTGAACTTTCAATCCTCCTTCCTCTGCCTCTGAAATAGAGCCATCAAATCCAGCTAAGTGTGTGTGGGTGTGGGTGTGTGAACAGTGTGTACCTTTCTCTCTTCACACATACACACACACACACACACACACACACACACACACACACAGAGAGAGAGAGAGAGAGAGAGAGAGAGAGACAGAGACAGAGAGACAGAGAGACAGAGAGACAGAGAGACAGAGAGACAGAGAGACAGAGAGAGAAATCCCTGATCAAACTCACATAGCTAACAAACTATGAACAGAAGGTACTTTTAGAATATTTTCCTTCTTTTTTTAATTTAAATTGTTTTTCATTTTACATACTAGCCCCAGTTCCCCCTTTCTCCCCTTCTCCCTTCCCTCATCCTTCCCCCATCCACTCCTCATAGTGGGTAAGGCCTCCCTTGGGAAGTCAACAAAGTCTTGTATACCAAGTTGAGGCAGAACCATGCCCCTCCCCTGTATCAAGGCTGACTCCAAAACACAGTTCATACAGTCAGGATAAGTCCTGGTCTCACTGCCAGATCAAGGTAACATAACTGCCTTCCACATTTAGAGGACTTAGTTGGGTCCCATGCAGGGTCCTCAGCTGCCATTCCACTAACTATGGTCAACTGTCTCTGGTTTTCCCAATCATGATCTTGACTCCCCCTTGCTCATATGATCCCTCCTCTCTCTCTTCAACTGAACTCCAGGAGCTCAGCCCAGTGCTTGGCTGTATATCACTGAATCTGCTTGAAGGCACTTATAAGAGTCTGTGTTTCTTTTGCAACATATTTCAGTTTCTCCATACTCAAGAAATGGAGTTTCTTCTAGCCTGTGGAAAAAATTCTTTAACTCCAAGCTCATTCAAACATACCACAACAATGTGCCTGAAAATGGTACAATCTGCGGCTGATGAAGCCTGGGAGCATAGAGGAGATATTATTATTGCCACATCCTTAAACCAGTGTAATTTCTCACCACATTCTATATACTTATTCATATATCTACAGAGAGGTAGGTGTAAGTCACTCTCCCAACCTTCATCCAAGAAGCTTTGTTTTATGGGAGAGATGTTTTACAGAAAGCCACAACTGGTCAAAAGGCTGAATAACTGATCATGGGATGCCAGCCCAAGTTGATACATCTATAACGCAGCTCCTATCTCTAAAACACCGAGCATAGAAGAGGGCTGGGGTGGAAAACGTTATAAGCTAGATGACTATGACCATGTTGTCTGCTGAAATACTATGTCTTCTCTACAGGAAAAGGAAGCTGCACCAATAAAATCTTAGCAATAGGATCACCTAAAAAAGACCTGAGAAATTGACAACACCAATTGGCATGTCAACATAGATGGGGGACATTTCCTAAGGCCGCCACATCTAGAAGAGCTACATGCTCTATTTATAAATATGTAGCAATAATAATTAAAGAGTGGGAGGACACAAACTTGAGAAAGGGTGGCAGACAGGACATAGGAGGAGTTGGGGAAAGGATGGGGAGAGAGAAAGTATATAAATACAGTGCTCCTATGAAATCCTCAAAAAAAACCAAAACAAAAAAAACAAAAAAGAAAAAAAACAAAAAACAAAAAACAAAACAAAACCAACAACAACCAAAAAAGATTGTTCCAACCCAGATGCATAGAGGATAGGAGGATCTGTATAGTGCACTCATAGGGGCTTTACCCCCTTGGTCTGTTCCTCATGTTTTATTTGGAGTGATGCTGGGGAGGGAAGAGCTTAAACAACTCCCTAGTTTTTCCTCATGCATTTTTAGCTACACACAAAAGCACAATGGTCAGTAAGTAATTTTACATGGAGAACCTGTTTTCTTCTTGGGATTTAATTATAAAAGAAGATCCTACAAAACCTTATGGTTGACAACTAGAAAGCAGAGGTTGGGTGGCATTGTCTACTGCAGTGGAGATGTAGCTCTTACCTGTCTCATGAATTGATTGTTGATTGTCCAAAATAGACAATGATCATACAAACAACATTAATTGCATATGGGAAAGTTCCCTAAAATGTGGTTTGTGAGAGAACTATAGTGAGATCCACTTTACATTGGGTGTGAATGGCTTTTTATTAGCAACTATGACTTTGAATAGTCTTTCTCTTTATAGTATTTATTTTCTTTATTAATTTATTTTTTAATTCTGTCTCCATCTCACTGCCTTCCCCCATGGGTGTGGGGGTGTATGTGTTTGTTATATGCATGAATGCCCATGTTTGCAGTGGTCATACCTGGTGAATACCCTGGAGTTTGAGTTACAAGTAATGGCAAGTTGCTGGACATTAGTGGTTGGAATCAAAACTGGTTCCTCTACAAGAGCAGATCCCTCTCTCCATTCCCCTAACTTAAAAAATTCTTTCTTCTGATTATGATGGAAAAGCATATGCAGATCTACTCTAAGCCACTGGTTCAATTATTATAAGGGATTTTTCTCTTTTTCCTCTGCTCCTATCAGGACACCATTTTTTGTGGGTAGGGTTGAGAGAGTGAGTGCTTACTATATAATCAAATCTAGCCTCAGATTTGTGACTTTCCTGCCTCAATTTCTTGGACCCAGGGATTACGGTATAAACCTGATAACAGTGAAGATTTTGAGCTCACCACAGATTTTGCTTATGTTGTCTTTAATTTCCTACTTTTTCTTTTTAACATATAACTCTATTGCCATTGACTGTCACCATTATTATCTTTTTACTGCAGATCATGTTTTTGACTGATTAGGTATTTTTTACTCATCATTGTCTGTTTACTTCCATTTCACACACATATTTCGGCATAAAAGTTTGCTAGAAATCTTAGTATTTATTGTCTAATTGATAAATTTATCATAAAATCTAAGCAACCCAAGAATCATCAGGCAGGATTTACTTGATCTTGGCAGCTGAGATCCTTAACTGTGTGGACTACCCCTTCCTACCTTCAATCTAGTTTCCATTTGCCTTTCTTATGAGGAAATTGCTGAGAGTAGCTGGCAGCAGGGTCAGCAGGGTGTGAACACAGGATAGCAGAGAGACTCTGCAGAGGCCAGCAGGTCCCTGATCTAGATATGAGCCTGGGGATCTGTGCCAGACAGTGCTGGGGCAGCAATCAGAGTGCTGACCAAGATATCTGAACCAACCCCACTACTTTCAAGGATAGGGTGTGCCACCCTAAATGGCTTGTCATCTCAACAGCTCTGATCTTCTAGGACTCTTAGGGAAATGGCAGATCTGTGGTGTTAAGTTGAATTTCTTTATTCCCAAGCCCTCAGAGCAGGTCTGAGACTTCAGATTAAGAAGAGCCATGAATAATAGTAATAACAAACACAGGTGATGGAACCCAGAGGAGAGAGTGAAAACCGAGGCAGAACAGTAAGAACAGAAGCAAGCATTTGGCAAGGACTTTCTGCACTGGTTGATGAGCACCAGAATCCCAATCAATATGAAACACAATTTTAAACAATTTTGCATGATTTTGAGCCTAAAATTAAAAGAAGAGACCACATAGAGATCTCTATGGAGATGCAGATTATGGTGAAGAATATGTTTTACAGAGTCAATTTCTGAATGAGTGCCCAGCCAGAGAGACATGGCAGCCATGAAGTCATGCCTGGTGTTTTCCCAAGTGCTTCAGCTTCTCATTCATTTATCCTTCAGGGTAGGAATGTTAGAGAAATCAAACAGAATAATCCACGATTTGGAAGGAGAATAAAAGGCATACAGATGTCATCATAGAAGATATTTCTTTTCCTTGATGAGGAATTCGCAAGTCCAGAAGGGAAGCACTCACCAAGTTCCACAAAGAAGTAAATGTAAATGGTACATTCCTAAGTAACATGTCTGAATTCTATCAACACTCAAAATTTACATTTCAATAAATGAGATTAAGACTGATAGATATTGCATTTTATTTATTGTTTTCTAAAGAGAATTTGGTTCTGGAGAGATGACTCAGCTGTGACATGCACTTGCTGCTCTTGCAGAGGAGAGGTTCCAGTCCTTATAGGCACATGGAGACTCACAACTGTCTATAGCTTCAGTCCCAGAGGATCCAACACCATCTCCTTGTCTCTTTGGGCACCAGATATGCACATGGTGCACATATACACACAGGCAAAACACATAAAAAACTAAAAGAGATATGTATGCAATATATAAATATGTAAAAGCTAAATATGTACCCTAATTTTCCTCCTACATTCGGTATAAACCAGACTGGCAACGAGCTTGGTATTCATCTAAATCACAGAGATTTTAACTGATGCCATAGGTAATACTTTAGATGTATTACCTTGTCTTCATCTAAGGTATAGTTAATAAAATAAAAGCAAGATATTTTCTACTTAGTGTTCTGTAATTATTTGTCAACCTGTTTGTTTGGTTGTTGGTTTTGGATGCAGGGTAACATTCTCTAACCAAGGCTAGCCTTCACCCAGCAGCGAGCCTCCCACTTCAGTTTCCTAAATGATGATAGATATTACAAGTCTAAGACACAACATCATTGTTTGTTGCTATTGTTTAAACATATTTGGAATTTATTTTTAGATGCAATTTGATAAATCAGATAAACTTTCTTTTACTCAGGAGATTCAAGATACTACAAGATTTGTTTGGATGCATAATAAATGGTTTTGTGTTCATTTTAATCTCCTTGCCTATTTATATATTAGTGCTGGCATATGCTTTACAATTATGATTTCATCATGGTTATATTTCTATTGCTATGATAAAATTACCCTACAAAAAGCAACCTAGTAAGAAAAGGTACATATTCAGCTTACAGTTCAAGATTACAGACTACCATCTGTGAGGAAATCAAGACACAAATTTCAAACAGCTAGTTCATTGCACCTGAAGTCAAGAGCAGAGAGAAATGAATGCATACATGCAACACTGATGTGGTTCAAGGCTACCACTGCCTAGGGAATGGTGCTACCAACACTAGGATGGGTCTCCTCACTTTAATTCGACTTCTGATTTAACATAATCAATCCTCTAAAGACATGTCCGGAAGTCAACCGATGTTGACAGTCCTTCATTGGGATTATATTACCATTTTATTCTAGGGTATTTCAAGTTGACAGTTAAAGGTAACCATCACAAATGGCTTTTTATTTTATTCATGCTTCAAGTAGATTATACATGGTTTTCTTTAATTTACTATCTTTAGCTCTTTCTAGTTTTTATTCTTCATATTTGTTTGATGATATGTCTTCTAAAATCTTTTGACATTATCAGAAGCAAGAAAAAAACCCAGCCTACGTATAGCTGGACTTATAATCAGAATTGCATATGTTATTTTTAAAGAACTATAATTTTCATCAAAATAATTTTTTATAAATTTACTTTTTGTGATTGAGTTTATTTGTCACTATTTTCTAAAGATCATTCTCATATCATTTCCTAAAATTTATAGTGATTATTTAATATTACCTGTTGCAAATGCTAGAATGTAAATAAAAATGCTGACTAGTTCTAGTGAGCTTGAAAAACCTATAATATTCTTAGGTTTATAGAAACAGCTTTAATGATTTTACTTGTGAATTTAAGTAATCTTTCTTTAGAAAGAAAAGCTTTTTGATTTACTTTTGTTTTGTGTGTGCGTGTGTGTGTGTGTGTGTGTGTGTGTGTGTGTGTGTGTGTGTGTGCATGCATGCGTATGTGTGTATACACTTATGTATTTGTGTATGGGTTGGCATATTTGTAGGTCAGAGTACAACTTGTTGGAATTAACTCACTCATTCCTCCATCCTTCAGCTGGGGATGAAAGGCAGGTCCCCACACTTGGTCATGGACACTATTATTTGCTGAGATACCTTGCGGAGCCTGAGGAAATTTTCTTTCTGACATTATATAGGCATTTTCTATTTCTTAAACTAAATGAAATATGTTTCCAAAATGTTACTTCTGATCATAATTCCAGCACTGTAAGTGAATGAGACAACTAAAAGAATTGTGTGTGTGTGTGTGTGTGTGTGTGTGTGTGTGTGTGTGTGTGTGTGTGTTTGAAAGTTTTAACACCAACATGTTAGTTCCAGCAGGATAGTTTTCAGCTCTGAGAACTGAATTATGTAAGAATTAATAACAATGTAATGCAAGATAGCATTCAGTAGTCACTCTTATGTACCTGTATACCAGTGCTTCTGAAGTCTACATGGGTAGAGGACTAATGGTCTATCTGTCTGACTGTCTGTCTGTCTGTCTATCTATCTATCTATCTATTTATCTATCTATCTATATTTCATCTATCTACCATCTATCTATCATTATCTGTCTGTATCTTATAGAGATATTGATGATGTTGGGGATGAGGCAGATGATGACCATTATGGTGATAATTACTTGACTGACAGATCTATGAAGAAGATATGTTGAGTATTTCATGTAGACATATACAGTGATTGGAAAGTATTCGACCGATGAACTATGTTCATGTGCTCAACATAAATGCTATAGTTTGTCAAATTAAGTATTTGTGTAGGTCTTATATTTACACTTTTTAGTATTTATGGAGTATTTATTGAGTGTAATGTTACAAACCCCAGAGCTACAATTAAGTTAGAAAACAGAAAGTGTTTCCCCTCATCAAACTCTGTGAATCACATAAACTTCTCTTTGTTTAAATATATGTTTAAAACATTTGTTTTGTTTGTAATTATGCATGACTATGTATGCATATGTATGTGTGTGTGTATATGTGTGAATGTGTGTGAGTGTGTGTGTGTGTGTGTGTGTGTGTGTGTGGTTGTCTGTGTGTAGGTAATATGTGCAGGTATCTGTGGAGTCTAGAAGACCCCTTGGGACTAGATTTATAAGGTACCCTGAGCCAACTCGCTGTGTATTTTGGGAACTGTCATACTCTGCAAGAGTAGTCATGACTCTTAACTGCTAAGCCATTTCTCTAGCCCCACTGTTTTAATTGTATCTGATGTATCTTGGACTTTATGTGACTTTTAAGATTCTCTTGATGATTCCAGCATGCATCAGAATCTGTATACTACTAGTCTGGTGTGTAAGTTAGGTACAATGTTTCTCAATACTCTGAGTGATGCCTTGAACACAAGTCAGCACCTCAGCTAAGATAATTTGTCCATATTAGGTTAATATGTTTGTTCTTAAAATAATTATAATCATGCCTTGTGCATTATTCAAAATATCAACTCAACCTTTAAACAATTAATAAATGAGAGACTAAATATTAACATTTCCATTATGAGTAAAGCATATACCTATCTTTATTAAATGCAGATGCAACTATTGTTTAGTTTTATCAGAATCAAACATCTTATTACAATATTTTTCTATTTTGGTAACTAAGAAAGCTCAACAATGAGGGATAATTAGCAGTTCTTAACTGTATGACATTGTACACAATCTATTACTTTATTTCAAAAGAATAGTTGTAACTCTTCCTTATTTACTTATTTGGCTTCCAGAAGCAAAAGTTCACAGTTGTTATAGCACATTTGTTTAAGATGTTCAAGTTGGAAATGTACACTCAGCATTCTAAAACTGCTGCTAATTTTTCTTAAACATGTATCCTTTGAAATATGTTTGAAACAAGTACAATGGCAAACTGGTCACTTCCTCCCTCTTCTTCTATAAAATGCAGCAAGTCTGGTATTGGTGTGCCAACATAATCTTAATTATTCTGACTAGCTCTGCTGAGGTTGCAGCGGCAACAGTGATAATACACATTGTAAAAAGAAAAAAAGAAAGAAAAAAAAAAACAATGTGCCAAAGCAGTGCCTGCCAATACTAACCTGTGCCTTCTACCACACTTACTTTATTTTCCTTGCCAGTATAATCTTTATTCCAGTTAATAATTTAGTGCTAATCATCCTCTTATCTTCAGAAAAAAGGAGAGTCTGTTTTGCATCACTAGGCAACTGACCTTGAAGGCAAGTTTAATATGTGCAGATTTTGTATATCACCCACAGCTTTCCTTCAGTGGATTTCTTGCTTCTACCTGGGTCTTGGTGTGCAATCTTCCACTGTTAATCTACACGATTCTTTGTCTTGAACTTTACATGTATTTGTATGTTTTGTTCCAAACAATAATAGGCAAGTAGAACAAATATTTAAAAATTGGAAGACTAAAGCAGGGGCAATCAAGAACTCAAGGCTAACTTGGACTGCAAAGGGGGAGCCTGCTACAGGAAAATGAGTAAAATATCTAGTTAAATAAAACAACTGAGTCATATAACATCTGTAATACAAAATGTCACCTCTCTGGATCAATTCTCGGGTGTCACAAAGTACCTCTGTCCACAGCCCATCTCTCAAAACACTGTCAAGTAAAATTCTCTAGAAGAGTGTGAATTATTCACTTTGTACAAAGAAAAGCTATAAATTAAGTATAAAACCAAAATATTGAAGTTAGTTCCTGAGACTAAAGTTTGTGAACTGCAAAACATTAGTTGAAAAATGACCTAGGAAATAATTACAAATTTAAGAAGAATTTAAATACATTTAAATTAAGTTATGAATGCTGAATTTATATTTAAAAAATTCACTAGTGCTAAGGCAGGAATTGTCAGTATATAATAAAATGTATATATCTATGTTACAATATCTAATACATGTATAATAATAATGACAATATTATTAATAATAATGAAAATATTAATATCCTCTTTGTAATGTTAGGAAAGACTTTGGTATACGTGTCCTAAGGATTTGATGTGACTCTGGTGACCACTACCTGACCCACTAGACCAAAGAACAAGAAAATAAGAAGCAAAAGGTGGTTTTGCTTATCTAAAATATCATACATAATCTGAACTTTATGAAAAATATTGAACTTTTTGCGAATTAAGCCCATCATTATAGCTAATGTCAAATTTGTTTGTGTATAAGTGACAGTGATTTGCTTTGAAGTAAAACATTTAATTATTTGTCTGTCTTTGTTTTTGGCTTTGTTTTTAATTTACATCTTTTCTATTCCTCAAACTTAGAAAGAAGAGAGAAGCTTTTCATTTTAAAAAGGAATGATAATAATTTAGTTTGTACAATAACAGCAAAGAAGTGCAATGACCTTATTGAGTTTTTTTTCTTTTATGAGAAGTGAAAAGTTGAAGGTTGTTTTAGTTTTAATTAATATGTCATTTTGTTGAACATATTTTGTCAACTGATGGTTTTCTGTTTATAGTGAAAATTGCTGTTTTGCTCTGGATTATTATGTTACTTCACCTAGCTTTCAGTGATTTTATTTGTATAGTTTTCGTGCTGGCAAAATAGAATATGGAAACAATGACAATTACAGGTATACTTTGGGGATTGAATTTAAAGAACAAATTTTACTAACTATATTAGAAAATAAAATGTTTTTATGTAGATATTAGCATCAAAATTGCTTTCATGAAAATGTTCTAATGAAAACAACCTTGATTTTTATTGGCCTGTTTTCTTTTTTAAATCACACTATGAGGGAATGATCAAATCAAATATGAAATATAGAATAATTTAACAGGCTTAATCATCTTGCAGATAAGATAGAAATGTTTCTGTGATTACCCTAAGCGTCCATGCCAAGTTGAGTTTTCTACTGTAAGCACTGTCCTATTTTCACTTTGTTCTGTTTCTCCAAAGAAAGTTAATGGAGTTTTTAGGAAAGTTTAGGAAAGTAGAATCATTGCTTTGAAAGGGGAATTTTAAAAATCCTTGATCACACTAATTCAGTTGCCACTTCAGCTACTGATATAATTCCCTTCAGAGTGACCTGACCAGAGCTCAGAGAATACACATTTTATATGTCAGAACACTTGATCCCCCTAAGGATCAGGAGAATATTTCTTAGGCCTACTACAGATACTGAAAAAAGGGTTCCTTTAAAAGGTGTTTTCGGGCCAGGTATTATGATGCATACCTTTGAATCCAGCATTCAGAAGAGGACTCAAAAGGATCTGTGTGAATTTCAGGTCAACCTAGATGGCTTAGTGACTTCCAAGCCAGCCAGGGTCACATTGAGACCCAGCCTCAAAGACAGAGAGATGGTGGGGAGGGTGCAGATACACTATCACTTATTGCTTATATTTTTGGTTGCAGATAATAGATAACATTTGGATATTTCTAGTTTACAAAATGTATACCACTAGTGTCAGTGCTGATGTGTATGTCACCATCAGTGTGTGCTTGTGGGTTTCACACATCCAGGGCTAGGCAGCTGTGCTCATCCATGTAGCTGAATAGAGAGTTCAGTAGCTTGGTCTCCACTCCTCAAAGATAATGCAGTTTTCCTTTTTAATTAAGCCTTTAACAAATCTAATGTAGCCTTGATGACTTCTTCCTAATTTTCCTAAAAACAAATGACTTTTAATGTGAAAACATGTAAACAAACATTTCACCTTTCTTGTATGTAAATTCTATATAACTACATTTTATAATTTCCTTTTGCCAACAAGTGCCATTGG
Source organism: Cricetulus griseus (assembly GCF_003668045.3). NCBI lineage: Eukaryota > Metazoa > Chordata > Mammalia > Rodentia > Cricetidae > Cricetulus > Cricetulus griseus. Next base: position 143,027,451 of record NC_048595.1, on the reverse strand, counting down.
TATATTTTCTGAATTATGTGGACTCCACACTCATTTTTGAATGGACAATAAAAGTAAAACCAGAGTATGATACTTTTGATTATGTGCACAGTTAACAACTCAAACTAATAAATCTAAAACTTCCTTTCTCTTTCACCTTTCATTCCCTCCTTCCATGCTTCCCTCCTTTATCTATAACCCATAATCACTGTTCCATAAAAAATACAAGGAAAACCAGAATGTGATATTTATTTTCGTTATGATTCATAATCATCAGCTCAAAATGAACTTTTTCTGTCTTATTCCTTTTAATCCCTCCTGTCATCTTCATGCATTTCCCCTGAGTATTCCTGTCACTCTTCATGTTGCCATCATCCTCTTTGAAGAAATAAAAATATTTTGAATAGGGTCAAATACACTTTAGAAATAGACAATAAGGGCTATTTGTGAAGATGATTATAAACTAATAACAGGGACAAATATTCTCAGTTTAAAGTCAACACAAAATAAATGCTTCAATTTAGTTAACTCCTATGATTAATTAAAACATTTAGTTTCCATTATGGAACATGGTAATTATTGTCCAGAGTCTCACAACTTCACACACCTATAGAGAGTTGGTTGTGTGTGATAGTTAGCATGGTCCTCCCATTTCTTGTTGTTTCATTTCATAATGTTTTGTGGCAATTTTTGTATTTAATAACAGAGTAAATTTTCTTCAGCCTACTGCAAAATGAGTATGAGAAGAGTTTTGTCTTTTCCCCTTAATAAATCAAAAGAAATACTATGGGATTGAGTAAAATGTAAGTTGAATTAAGTATACTATGTTTAAAACTGTAAGGCTTCTATGTTCAAATTATTCCATGTGTTGCTTTGTCTTTGATCTCTATTTATAAGTATCCTAGAGATTGAGGACAGTGCATGGGATTTATTGAAAAAATAGAGTGCTTAGCAATGGATTAACATTTAGTGTGTTTTTATCCTAAAATCCAAAGCTAGCCTGTCTGCCTATATAAGTCAAAAAGATAGGGCAGGTTCATCCTTATGCCTTCCTTCTGATTCTATTCTAGTTATCTGCTTCATTAGTTGAGAAAGTTATCAATTTAAGAATTGTAAAAAGAAGGATTTTTTTGTATAATGTTGTAATCTGGGGAAAAAAGATTGGCGAATTGCTCCTTTTGTAAATGGAGGCTGCCTGGATTCTGTGAGTGGCACTTGATGAGATATGTCTAGCATTTTTGGATCTGCTGTAGCTTTCTGACTTACTCTGTGCAATGAAAAGAATAATTTACAATCACTTGGATGGGAAACATGTTTTCTCTTGGAAGTCAGCTCCAACTAACTGAAGCGACTTCTTGCAGACCTGTGCTCACAGACTTCCACTTGAAGTGTGGACAGGACAGTGCAGAAAAATAATAGAACTATGGGATTACTCTGCTGAGCTGTAATTGTGTTGCTGTTAATATGGACAGTGTTATAAACACACATCGTACTGGCATCCCTCCATGTTGTTTAGTTACCATGTAGATGAGAAAGGTTGAGGACTGTGCACACTATCTTTTGGTTCCCATGGGAATACAGCCCTATTGATTACCAAAAGGAACCAAATCATATAAATAAAAAAGCACAGTATTCATTTGCTGCCACTTCTTCAAAAATGGAATAACTATTTAATTTTCCTTGAAGAGTTCTTCCCTTTAAAGTAATGACTAGTTGGGAATTGGAAATATAGTGATGATGAGGGCAAAAAGACTATTCCAATGATCAGTCTAATTAGTTTGTTTGGTAAATATGGCATGTTTTCTTCACAGTACTTCAAATGTTTTGAGTGGGTTTTAATATACTGTATTTAGGTGGGTATATGCAATCATATATAAGAGTATCCACAGGAGTAGGAAATTGATGTGCAAGATTAATTTACTATAGTCTTTAACAAATATAGGATATAAAATTTTAAAGAAAAATAATGGAAAAGTAAGCATAACATTCTTTTTTGGGGAAATAAATCCAATTAATGTATTTTCAGAAGTAAAATATGGACACTAAATACTAACTTCTAAATATTTCTTGAACTCAGATTATCTGTTGGCACAATGGCACATAAAAAATGTGCTGTCATATATGTTGAGCTTAATCAGAATATGTAAACACATACATTAGGGATAGCTTTATTTGCTTAATTCCTAGGATGTAATTAGATCAAGTCCAAGCCACTTTTCTTGTTCTGCCTACCAGAAATTTGCAATTGTGGCATGACACAGAAGGTAAGCTGTGTAATGGGAGGATATTACACAGCTCCTATTGAGACACTGCCTCTCCGCTGCTAGAACACATCATAAACCCTGATCACACAAATTGTGAATCTGTGCTACTCCAAAATAAACAAAGTCAGTTTTATTGTACATATAAAGGAAACTTGACCCTGGCAAGTGCTCAGTGTGTTAAGTGACAAGCTACAGTTGTAACTTACTTACTTAAAAAAGTAGTATGAATTTGACTTTTCAAAATATGTGCTCTGTGCATTGAAACTCCTCACGTGGGCTAGCATCCATGGCAAAAACCTGACAGGTACTCCTGTCTGTGTTTAACTCTTCTCTAAGTGACGTCATTTACTGTGTACTGGAAAACAATTTAGAAAATCATGTTAGTCTACAAAGCACTTCAGATGAGGCAACTCCATGAAGCATTCCAAGATTATCACAAGGAATTGCTCTCTTGTGCCATAAAAGAAAACTGAGACGAATATGGCCTCCTGAAGGAGTTACAGTTTGACAGCCCCTCCCACAGCAGCACTAAAGTCACCCAGTGACAGTTAGCACTGGTTAGCACTCACGGGTTGAAGGCACAACAGTTGCCACACTCTGGGTGTGTGGAGTCATTCGTATGTGTCTCTCTCAGCCGATGATGAGGGTTTCAGAACCTATACTGGACATGGATATGGGAAACTACAGCGAAGTTTTGGATCCAACTTACACAACTTTGGAGTTTGACACTATGCAGATTCTGTATAATTCCAATGGTGAGTTCTCATATGCTCCTATGGAAGAGGTATCTGCCCCCGAGGAGAAGGAAGTGGAGCTCCTTGAGGTGCTGGTTTAGCTTCCTTGCTGTGGAATTCATGAGCTGTTTTATGTCCACAAATCTGAGACTTTGTGCATCATCACAAAATTTAAATTCATGTTGCCATAGCTGTTTAATATTAGAGGGAGAACAGCTTATATTTGTGTTGTATAGTAACCTCAGAATTCTATATAGACCTTAGTTTCAAGGGGCTATTTTATTTGCTGTACATCATAGGAATAAGTAATTTTGAGAGGTTGGCCTTGAAAATACATTTTCTCTACAGTGTTTAAAGTGGATTATGGACATCTTTACATAGAATGCTGGGGAGTTTAGTGAGTTCCCCCTTCCTGTCATCATTTCAGTACTTCCTTGCTGTTTATGAGAAATTACACTTAAAATTATTGTTCCACCTCTTCACTGGCCACCAATATAAAAAGAAATGAAGGTTTATACTATAACCTCAGGTGGCAGGCTAATGTTTAGCTTCACAGAGCTCTTGGCATTTATCTATTGTAACATTTTAACTTTAAATAAGACAAGGATTGTTTGGGGTTTGGGTCTTTATGTAATAGAGTTTAGCATTCACTCTGAATGTATATTCCTTTTTCTAAGGAGAAAGCTTACTCAAGACAGGTGGTAACTTCTATGACTTATACTTATTATGCTAAGGGAAAAGTGTGTACATGTTTCTGTTTTTGTGTCTCCATGCATGCTTGTGTAGTTCAGGATTTGGGAATCATCTGATGATTGTATTAATATTCTAGTGAACTGCGAACTTCATTTACACTTTCAATTAGCTATAGCTTAATAGTGGGGAAACTTTTAGAAATTGAAAACCCCAATTCTGTAATTTAACACAAATACAGAGTGAACCTATAGTGTAACTTTTAGGAAGACACAATTTTGTTAAAAGATATTCAGTAAATTATTTATTCTAGTAGAATCAGAGTTTTTAATAACAGACCACAAATTTGTTAGTAGGTATAGATGTACCATATGTATGTATTGGATTCATTTGTGATATTAAATAATTCACATTCATTGTTACTTATACGGATGGTAGTGTCTAGCTTGTTTGCTTGTAACTACATTGTCAACTGCATGTAAACAGGACATTAAAAATGAAGCCAGAGTTAAGTTAGTTTTTAATATTTTAATGTTATCCAATAGAGTACAGTTGATTCCAGATACTTCTTTTTAAAGTAGTTTTTATTATCTAAAATAATCTTTAAATTTAAACATATTTTTATGATTTTCTTTGCCTCTCCCAAGTCTGTACATTCCTATCTCCCTTCCTACCCTCCCAACTTCAAAATCTTTCCCAAAGAACAAACAAAACCAAATATAACAATGAAGTTCCCCCAAACAAAGAAATCAAAGTAAAACAGCACCCAGAAAGAAAAACAAAACAAAACAATATGACAATAAACTGTAACCAAGTAAAGACACACAAAATATTGTAGAGTCCACTCTATAGGTCAACTACTCCTCAATATGAGGCCTTCCCTGGAGTGGTTGACATATCCCGACTCCATTGGAGAAAACTGATTTTTCCCTCTCCCAAGCAGGCATAAATGACAGTTCAGTTGTTAACCTTTACACTAGAGGATAGGTTTTCATTCATTCATTTTTAAATATAACAAAATAACATAATAAGATAAAACAAAATGATCAGATTGAAGTTGGATAAGGCAAAGTAGCAGAAGGAACAGAGCCTAAGGGAAGGCACAAGAATCAGAGATACACTCAGGGATTCCACAAAACAACTAAACTGGAAACCATGATAAATGTGTAGAAGACTGGGTGTAGACCTGTGACGGGCCTCTGCATGCTTCCTCAGTCTCTGTGAGTTCATGTGAGCCTTTCTCAGTTGATTCAGAGGGGCTTGTTCTCCTGGTGTCTCCCATCCCATCTTACACTCCACCTCCACTTCTGAGAGGTTCCCTGAGCTCTGAGAGGAGGAATTTGATGGAGACATTCCATTTACCGATGAATATTCCAAAGTCTGTCATTCTCTATGTAATGTCTGTCTGTGATTTCAGGCACTTCTAACTTCAACATTGCTGGAACATTGTTAATGTTGGAAAAGTTTCCTAGCATTTGTAATCTACATTTTATGTCACATCATTAATTTTCAATATATTTTATTAAAGCTTTTTTAACTTTATGAAATTACAAATCATAGCAGCATTTATCTGTTCAAAAAATGTGTATTCATAAGTAAAATCTGTATAATATCATATAATGTAATTAGTACATGCCAACATTTAAATTCACACATTTGTATTAGCGATACAATAAGTTTGTTACTATAATTATATTTTGTATATAGTATATATTTAATTAATATTTTATGGTTGAATCAATGGCCTTGTACTTAATAGGCAATTGCTTTGTCATTGAGCTATATTCCCAGTCAACCAAGTTCAAGTTTTAGTATAATACCTTATACATTTGATGTCTTTGATTTAGCTGGAATTCATAAATTATTTTCAACAATATCAATTCAGTAAAATGATATTTATATGTAAAATATTTGCACACATACACACTCTCACACACATAGTCTTTTCTGTAAAAACTGTATGTTTAACTGATGTTCCACTGTAGCTGGGTACAGTTCTAACAGGTGGGAAACTGAAGGATGAGTAACACAGATGAGTTCTGACATCATGATGTTGATATTCTGTGTAATGATAGATTCATGAATCAATCCATCTGTAGTGCAATTCCAGGTGATGATAATATAAATTAAAATAGTATATTTTGGGGAACTCTAAGTTTTGCTTGAAGGACAGATGAGAGATGACTGGGAATTATTAAAGAAGATTCATGCTAAATGTGAGAACTGGTCAGAAACCCTAGAGTTTGCTTAAATCCAAGCCTGGAAAAGTCCAGGCAACTATGAAAAGTACAGTTGATGAAATCAGGTTTCAAAGTACACAAAGCAGCATCAGAGGTGTAGACCAGTGAACAGGATGGAATGTGAAAAGATAGTGGATGGTGAGAAGTCAAACAGGCCAGAGGAGGGGACTTCAGTGTGCAGGTCATTTTAGGTCATGCGGTAACATATTGGGCTTTATGCTTTCTAATGAGGAGTCATAGTGGTATTGGATGGACAAAGGTGACATGAAGTGATTGTTCGAAAATAAAGAGAAAATGGATAAAGATGACAGTAAAACAATTATTTAGAAATCTATTGTAATAACCCTTGGGAAGGATGATGGTATTGGAAAAAGAAGACTATGTTGAAGGTGAAAAGTGGGATGAATATTTATCTTAAATATGGGATCACAATAAATAAGTGGTGATAGAAAGAATTCACAAAAGATGCCTAAATCTTTATCTCTGCTGTGGAACCATGGGCTTTTATAAGGAGAACTGAATTAAGCAGAAGACCCACTGGGGCGATTGGGAATCCAAGTTCTTTCAACTATTATGGTTACTAGGTTTCAAAGTGAAATAGTTACATAGGTTCTTAAGTCTTTAAAACTGTATTCTATGTTGTTGTTATGGCATAAGTAAAATCTGAGGATTTTTCTATCATACAGTTGACATCTGATGTCATGAGATTGCCTGAGTTTCCCTTGAGAAAAGTGGCAGTTAGGGGATTGAGTGCAACCATAACCCCAAATTAAACAATCAGAATCCTGAGGAGGATGCTTTCAGTGCTTGAAAGGGAAGCACCAGTAAGGAATCCCCCACAACGCAGAGACAGGGGGAGTAGGCAGCATAGTTGCTAAGTAATCAGCTGCACTAACTTTTCTCACCTTTTTTCAACAGACAGTTCTGCCCCAGAGACTACAAGTATGAATACCACAGACAGTGGTGTCAACTGTCTATGTGCCATCTGTGGGGATAGAGCAACAGGAAAGCATTATGGGGCATCCAGCTGTGATGGCTGCAAGGGGTTTTTCAGGCGCAGCATTCGGAAAAGTCACGTTTATTCCTGCAGGTATTGGAGTGCTCATTTTACCAAAGTTTTTCTTATGAGTGTCTCAAGATAGCATGGGGATGTAAGGAATGTAAATTGGGAGCTTCCATGTCTCTGTAACTCTGAACAAAATTGCCAAGCTTCAAACAAAGTGTATGATTGTATGTGCAGTTCACATTCACACTGGTAGTTCCATCCTATGAACAATCTTAGACTTGTAAATGTGTATAAAGAAATTCACATACCTACCACCCAGTTTAGAGCAATATAGTTGAACCCTCCAGTGGACGCCTCCCTGGCCACTTTGTAATTCTCCTCTGTGTTCCAGGGGGAACTACCATCTAGAATTTAGTGTTAATCTTTTCCTTGTGTCTCTTTATTGTTTTATCACATGTTCATATGCTACTAAACATTTTTTTAGATCTATTTAAGTAGTTTCTGAAGGTGTGTAGATTGATTTTTTAAAAATTTTCCTTTCAGGGTCAATACATCCTAGATCTTTAATAGGAAAAACTATAAAACTACAGATAATTTTATAACTTACTGACTTAAAGGGTGAAATTTTATTTTCATTTCAAATTAATTCTCATGTTAAATTTTACATAATAGTTTTTTGCCTAAATCTTATTTAATTACTTCATATGTCCATATATTCCTACTAGTCTTTTTGATATTACCTAGTCAATATAATCACTGAGTTTAAGTTTAGGTATTTATCCTGATTGATTCCTATGATAATTCTTGGATATAGATTGTTTAGGTTGAACTTGAGCTTTTTACACAATTCACTGATTTTACAAGAAGAAAAAATCTGGTTTTCTTCTATTGGTAATAGTCATTATTACTTATTGTCATTGTTACTATTTGGTTAGAATGGGAATTTAATTCATGGTCTTCCACACACTAACCGAGTAGTCTACATAGCCAGTCCACCAATGCTGATATAAAAATAAGCTGGACATTTGAGAATTCCCAATCCAGAAACATTTGATATTTCAAGGTGTAATAAAAGTTAATAAAAAAACTCCACTAATATCTACCTGGTGTTGTCCTGTAATATGTTCAGGGGTTTGATGTAGCTTTATAAAAATGTCAGTCATCCCCTTTAGAAATCTGACCAAGAGAAGTGCATATTAGATGGTATTGCATATGTACCCCTGCACATTCCAGAGCTAAAAATGAATCATCTCCTCCACCAAACACGTTTTCACTATGGTTACCGGACACACATAAAGGTCTTCATGTTAATACCTAAAGGAATAAAGCAACATGGAGGTTCCATTGTTTGGAGTCATGTGCACTATTAAAAGTAAAACACATGAAAAAACTACATGAAAAAAAAATGGTTCTGACAGCAGAATCTGAGGACTTGGACATTTCCTTTATGGGATGAGTAGGAAGAATAACTCCCAGAAGAATTTTTTTTTTTTTGAGACAGGGTTTCTCTGTGGCTTTGGAGGCTGTCCTGCAACTAACTCTTGTAGACAAGGCTGGTCTCAAACTCACAGAGATCTGCCTGCCTCTGCCTCCCAAGTGCTGGGATTAAAGGCATGCGCACCACCGCCCAGCCCAGAAGAATTTTTGGGCTTTGCTAGTGCCCTAGGAGCAGGGCCAGGTGGAACTTTTGTGCCTTCTCACCATGTATACTGTAAGCCATCTAAGCTTCTTTGTAGTTTTTGTGACCAAGCAAGCTCTGAATCTATTTTTTAAATCATTATTATATGGATACAAATTGAAAAACCATAATGTCTTTTCAGTAAGTTTTGCTTGCCTCAAATGTATCCCATATCTTAGACTGATAAATTCTAATTCGACTTTAGCAGTCCTATGATGCCATAGCTGGCCTTTTCCTTCTAAAGGACATACATCTTCTACTTCAATTCTATTCACAGGATGGTCTCTATAACATTTGTTAATGTTTCTCTGTACTTGTTAGTTTGCAGTTTCTTTGAATGGAAAATTAGCAAACATTCATCTATTCTGTACCTATACCAAAATCTTGAACATGTTAGGAGCTTGGTGATGCATGTTTCTTCTATTTTTCCTGTTTATTTAATGTTAACTAGATGTATACTCCTTGTGATTTTTGGTCACCTGATTTCCTCCTCTTAGTCTTTTCATCCCATATTAAACAAAAAAAAATGTGTTTTGCCTTTTCTTACTCTGAGAGCACAACTCACTTGTAGCTTTGTTCTTATTCAATGTTAAGTCGCTGTCCATAAATTTTAACAGTTCACAAAACATATTCTCTTATACTCATCACTTAATAATCACCTGAAAGAAAGGACACAATAGCATCCAGTGTAGCTAGGCATTTGGATTTTAGCATATACAGAACTGGGTGACTATCACTATCACTCAGAACAGCATTTAATTCCTCTGTAAAGAAGTCCCTACAAGGGTGTCCTCCAGTTTACCCATCTCTATGGTAGCATGAGGGAATTGTTAATCTGCCTTCTGTTTCTGTATATTTGCCTCGCTGGATACTGCATTATTGAACTATGCATAATGGGCCTTTGGTATCCCCTTTATTTGGAAGTGTTTTCAAGGTTCATCAACAGTGTAGCATGGCTGTTGGTGCTTCATTTGTACTTATCAACAAATAGTAGTGTACCTTTGTCTGGGATTTTTATCTGCTCATCACTGCAACATTTTGCTCCCTAAGAAAATGCTACTCTAGACATAGGTTTTCATTTTTCTTGGGTATATACACAGCTTGAAAGTGCTGTGCCCTGGGTGTAGCTCTGTGTTCAACTCTTTGAAAAACCACTAAACATTCTTCCAACACAGTAGTAGCATTTACTAGTCTATCCCATAACATATAAGGGTTTCAATATAGTTTTATATCTTTAGCAACATATGCATTCCCCCCACCCGTTCTGGGCTGTTTAAAGAGAATAAAATGATAGATTGCTAAGAAGAAGTAACTTTCTCAGTGCTGTTCTCAATAGTCTATAATTTGATATTTGAAGTAAATCTCAATCCAACTGGAAGGCAATTAAAATTAATAGAATAAAAAAATTTAAACAAAAAAATCACCTAACTGTAAAAGCTATGAATCATGATCCATTGTCCACCATGCTGAAATCATTTTGTAATAAACACCAAAATTTATATGACAAAGATTTTAAAGCTACGTTTGACTTCCATGACTCATATCATGTACACTAGTCCCAAATGATGCAGTCATTCAGTTTTATGTTAGTATGAAGATTGGCTGAGAGGTGAGCTATATATTGCAATGTATGTGCCCACCATGAGATGTTCAGTTTCTCAGGGAATTAGATTTATTCATGCTTTATATTGAGTCTGATTTGACTTTAATTGGTTACAGTCTAATTGTTTGCTTGTGTGTGTGTTTGATAAATGGTGTTTTGTGAACTAATGTATGCTTCCTGTTACAGGTTCAGTCGCCAATGTGTTGTTGACAAGGACAAAAGGAATCAATGTAGATACTGTCGATTAAGAAAGTGTTTTAGAGCAGGAATGAAAAAAGAAGGTAATAGCCATAATGATGATCATGATGATGATTACCATTATTGATGAAAAGTGATAACAATGCACAAGAATTCCCATTAATCACATAACCTACTTAATAAGCTCTGGTTTCCCTCAATATATTAATGGGGAATCTGTCAAAGAGTTCCTAGAATTAAAGAATTTAGCCCAAGGATGTGCAGTCAGTATGTACAGAACTAGTGTTTACCTGCTCTGATTCGCCACCACTCTCTACATAGTCAAAATCTATAGATCTTAAAGAAAGGGGATGGGACAAGGGGGTTAGTGGGGGCAGGGGAGGAGGGGAGGGAGAGGGAACTGGGATTGACATGTAAAACAAGCTTATTTCTAATTTAAATAGAAAATAGAAAAAAATCTGCAGATTAAAGGTATGAATGTATTGTAAAGAATACAATTTTTGTTCTTAATAACAGCCAAGTATATTATCTTATGAATACCAATGACATATCATCTTTTTATGCATTTCTCTATTTAAAAATATTTGTTAGACAATGCTGTTTCCCAAACACTGTTCAGGTATGAGATTTGAATTGTGAACTTAATAGACAAGACAATCCTCCATCTTGAGAAACTTATGGTCTACTGAATAACAGAAGCAGTGTAGATATGGTATAATGTATGTTGAATTTTTTTCATCATGTTAGCTCATCTCATTCTATCCTTTCTCCTTCTGATATGTTTAGAGATAAGAGTGTTACATATCTTCAACATCTGGCAAATGTAGCAGCTGTAAGATTTTATGCCTGTTGTTGGTTGTGTGCCTGTGTCAGTCACATGCAAAGACCTGTTTTCCATAAGTATATTGCAAAATTAAATAAATAAAATTAAATCAAATCATGATGCTGCAGAAGTATAAAATATATGAAATCCATCTGAGATGTAGCTATTTTTCAATTAATTCAATAATTTAAAATTGTGGAAATTTTGTTAGCTTTTATTGAGTTGCTAATCTTAAGAATATTACAAAGGTAAAATTCACTAAATTAAAGAGGCAATTTCTCCTTTCACAAATGACATAGCTAATGCCCTAAAAGCTCCATTCCGTAGTTGTTAGGAATAATTGCATAATTTATCAATATCCTTTTGCCTTATTACCTGAAGACCAATCTTTACCTTATAAAATTGCAAACAACACCAAGCCTGCATTTCCCTTTTGAGTCTTACAATTTATGAAATAAAATTACCTTAGAAAGTAGTGAAATTACATCTTCTACTGTTCATAAAATGATGGTTTAATTTTATAGAATAGATTGGAAAGTAACTTTTGAGTTTCAAAATTGATGCATCTTACCCTTCAGTAAATAATAGAGCTTAATATCAATATTAATTAAGTAGAAACAGACATATGGATTTATATAAAACTTGAGAGTAATGAAAATATTGAAAATGCTTATCATATATTTCAGCATTTCTATAAAGTTTGATTATATGAATGGAAATTAGAAAAGCAGAGGAATGTCTTAGCTTTTCATCTCTGCATGTTGTTCTACATAAATGCAAAATAACTAAAAATAAGCTATCAGTAAATATGATTTTTAATGTAAGATATTAAATATTTGATTCATCTGAAAGATATCTTTAGAAGAAAGCCCACTGTTTTTAACTGAGTTAGTAGTTGCTACTTACAGGTCCCTGTGACATTGATGTAGAAATTGGTGGATTTCTTTGCTGGAAAAAATTTTATTGGTTTGGTATCATCATATTTATAATAGAACTGATTATAGCATTAACCTAAATAACTGAGGATCTATAGGTCTTGTTTCTTTCTTTTTTGTCTTTGATTAATGGAGGATCATTTTATGTCCTTATTTTTGAAACTTTAACGTCTGACACTTTTTACATGAGTATTTTTGCAAATTTATGTGGTAACACTTCCATTTTATTCTTATGCTTAAAATTTGGTTTTCAATAATGGTTTTGCACATGTCCACTATTTATTCTTTCCTTTCTGAATCAAGGAACCAGGACTTCCTCTCTTGGAGACATTTTATATAATGTAAGGGTTGACTTCATCTCTTTGAGAAGCAGGAATTCAGGTGTCCATCTTCTAGGGAGATGCCTCAAATTGTACAATAATACTGAAGCTTACATCTATAAATATTGTTTTAGAAAAGGTTATGATTTGCTTAAGGTCACCTTAACGAAAATTAATTTGTTTTCCATTTTGGTAGTATTTTATGCTTAATAGAAAATAGTAATTCCAGAATCTACTTGTCCTGACAGTGGCTACATTTTTATCTTTGTCCTGGCCAATCTGGCAAATGATATTCCTCCTCTATTTGACTTATAGTTTTATTATCTGTGAGAGACTAGAAAACTGTGTTATGAAAAGCACAGCATGTCAAAACTGGTGAACCAAAAGTTCCCAACATACAACCCATCACAGATTCCAAGCAACTGTATTTTTTGAGCTTGAGTTACAAGCTTGGCTATTCCTTTCTTTGAATGTGATCCAAGAATTTTTAAAAAAAAAGTAGACTTACTGTCTACATTTTGTAGAGATCTAACTAATAATAACTGTGGTTTTCTTCCTTAGCTGTTCAAAATGAACGTGACAGAATAAGTACCAGAAGAAGCACTTTTGATGGCAGCAACATTCCCTCCATAAACACTCTGGCACAAGCTGAAGTTCGGTCTCGCCAGGTACCCACCACACCACAGCATTGGCTCTGTCCAATAGAATCCAGTGTCTGCTGATGCAAAGTACTGGAAATAAATTCAGTGTTTTGTGCTCACTGCTAAAGATAATCTAGACAAATTCAGAAGCATCACTTTGAAAGCAGTAGGATAACTGTTGACTAAGTTTTAAGGTTTATTTTGTGTATAAGACCCTATCTTTAAATTGTTTGGGTGTTTATTATTAGGCTGAGTAAAAAAAATACATACTGTGACAATGTTTTATTGGTTGAATCTACGAAATCAACAGCTGCAATTTTGAGGGGTTTTGCCATCAGAGTGTCTTTCCTTAAAAATTTATGTCTGAACTCAAGAAGTCAATTCACAAACTCCTTAGGGAACAGGTGTTTTATTAACAGGTGTTTTATTAGAATTAAAGGCAGAATTCACAAAATTGGGAAGAAAGTCAATTTCATCATCAATTTTAGAATAAGAATATCAGGTATAAAGTTAAAATGGTAAATCATTTTACAAATAAAACCAATCATTTAAGAGTCCGATATATAATCTTTTGAAGAAAGTATATTTTAACATTGCCTTTATTGGAAATATTCAAGGTACTTGTCAATGACAAAGCAAATTATGAAATAGCTATGTAGTTAATCAGGTCCTATAAGGAGCCAGTGAGTCTACTTTCATTCTTGATAACACAGGAGTAATATGATGAGGTTAACATCCTATTATCATCACTACTACTTGAAGATTACTTGATGATCCAATAAAGTATTTAGAGAATGACTTAAAGGGGAGCTGTGAGGGAATATCTGGGTTCACATGACAGATACATACATGCATACACACACGTACATGTGCAAAACTATGGTTAAAATTAATTTCACAAAACTATAATGCAGCAGTACTTGCTATTTTAAGGAGAAATAATTTTAAAGTATAATTTATATTTTCATACATTTAAAAGTGAAGTGCGATTTAAGAATGTTAAGCATTTCATCATTGCCTAGTCAAAAGTTTGTTCCTTAATTTTAATTTTATGGCCTTGTGTTTAATGTAACATCATAAATATTTCTAGTTTGTTCCCTAAATATTTCCCACCTTTTATAAATTTTATCCACTAGCTAGGTTTTCATAAAAATCAACAAACTAAAGAAGGTCTTACTTAATAAAAAACATGAGTTTTAACTAAGAATAATCACAGAATTTATTCTTGTGGTTACTATCAATTTCTTTATGTAGCCAGTTTGAACTACAAAATTCCTCCAAAAGCCTAACCTGGTTTACAGATTTGCTATTTAAAATAGAACTGGGCTCTCAGAGTGTGCATTGATACATTCATGTTTTCAGTTTAGCTTTAAGCCAATAAGTATTTTGTTTCTCAAATTAAAAAATGTTTAATATATACATAAAAGTACTATGACAATGATAATTTTTGCTTCCATGCTCTTTACTTTTTAAATGTAGTCACAGAAAGAAGGAGGATTGTTGGTTATCCTTGTAGTTTCATTATAAATTAATATGTTCCTTTAACTTTAGATCTCAGTCCCTAGCCCCAGTGCAAATACTGACATAAACGTTAAGAAAATTGCAAGCATCAGTGACGTTTGTGAATCTATGAAGCAGCAGCTCTTAGTCCTGGTGGAATGGGCCAAGTACATCCCTGCCTTCTGTGAACTGCCCTTGGATGACCAGGTATGACTTAAAAGAAATCATGACTCCCTTAGAAAGTGCTTTTAATATTTGCTAAGTTCTTGTGCTCTTGGATTTATATTTGTAATTCAGTATATTAGACAATGGATGGACTATTTTGTAAATCAAATATAGGGTTTTTATCATCTTATCACCTACTTTTTCTGTCAAATCAGTATTGTCTTGTGTCTACTGTCAGGCCCTAGGAAAATTATTGATTGGTTAAGACAGTCTTTACCAGTCTTGGAGTTACATGAGGAAGAAAAATAAACAGCAAATAACTGCACTCTTGAGGCTTTCTGGCTGTTAGAGGAATAAATGTTGGATAAGTTGGAGGAAGGAGGTGTGGTGTTGTGGTGTCTGTGAGTTTCCTGAAAGTACTGAATTAGATTCTTCAGAAATGTCTGGTAACTCCTTGACAGAAACAAGTCAGTTGTGCTGATGTCTTGGTGAATCCTTTATATAATTAATACGTAAGATTTTTCTTTCATTCTGTTAGTTTTATCCTGGCAATTATTATCTTAAAATATAGATGTGGCAAAATTTCCACAGATTCCCTATCTATCTGAAATCTACAAGAAATAAGAAAATAAGATGTAGTCTTCTTCCTAATACATGCATTTTTAAACTTGGCATATTTATATTAAAAAACCTTAATTAATAATTAGTAACTTGGATTTCCTCATTAGTACATAAAGATTTATTTGGATTTGAGTCACTTTGAGCTTTTCTTTCTAAAGAGTAATACATTTTTGTAGATGAGAATAGTCTTAAAATTTCTATTTATTTCACACTGAAAAAATTAACCAAACTAAGAGTTTAACCCAGTGTGTATACACCCTCCGACCAGTGCAGTCACTGACACAACAAAACTACACAAATAGAAAAAAAACAAGTATGATTGTGTAAAAATCAAGGAAGAGGGAAATATTCACATACCAGAATGGAGCAGAATCACCATAGGAAGGTAGCAGTTATATATCTAAGAAGGTACTCATTTTACTTGGTGACAGAAAAAGTTTCCATGAAACCTGAAATCACTCTTACAGTGTTTTGTAACTCCCTTCCTGGAGTGAGTCACAGTTATTGACATGTCGTAAAGATAGCATGGTTCAGAAGATTAGGCCAGAGTGAATAATGCTAAATTGCTAAAACCTGCCAGTCTCACCCCAAGCAATATAACTAGGGCTGTGTTATTTATCACCTTTATATTTTTATTATCATTCGTCTTTAAATCTGCTGACTATATATAAAGGCAATGGCTGAAATATGGGCAAATTGGAGATCAAATTGGAAAAAGTCTTTGTTTACTGCTCATTAATAAATACATAACATTAGTAGTTATGGTTAGTGAATACCCTTTATCACTAAGGCATTGGGGAACGGACTCTCAAATGTATGATCAATTTTGTTATTCCATTTAATTCTTTTAGAAGCTCTGTGGGGTAGGTGTTATCTCCATTTTACAGTTCCTGAAACTGGACCCCAGATCAGTTTATTCCATCCATAAATCCATGAGATGACTATTTATTAGGAGACTACTGGTTTCAGTTAGGTTCTGAGGGGATCCTGCAGTAAAAGTGCAGATTGCTTCACTGGCCTCATAAACTTTGTGGTCTGTTTGGGAAAGACTGACAATAAAAAAAAATACAAATTATGAGTAAGTTGATTCTAGGTGGAGATCAGTTCTATGAAATTCCATAAAATGGAGCAGGATGCCTTGGAGGACGAATCCGGGTGGGATGGAAAGGCTGTGGTGGGAATGAGAGTAGACATCCCCCAAGACCAGAATGGTAGGGGCCAAAGTCGAGGGAGAAGAATTCTGCGTGCTGAACACTGTGTTCAAAGGTTCTCAGGCAAGTGGAGCAGGGTGAACAGTAAGTGCTGCAAGATAAAGCAGAGACAGGGGCAGGAGGCAAAGGAGGTAATGTCTGCTCACCTCATGTCACCTGGAAGGCCATATCTGAGAAATCTGGATTTGATTTGAAGGACAATACGAAGCCACTGAAACTTTTTTTTTTTTTTTTTTTTTTTTTTTTTTTTTTTTTTTTTTTTTTTTTTTAGTGGAGCTGTGTGTAGCTTAGGAGCCTATCCTGGCACTCACTATGGAGACCAAGCTGGCTTCGAACTCACTCGGCCCGCCTCTGCCTCCCGAGTACTGGGATTAAAGGCGTGTGCCACCAATGCCCAGTGGAGCTGTGATTTTGATTAAGCCTCTCATATGCCTATATGAGAAGCATTTACAAAGATGTGTTAGCACTGGGGAAGTTGTAAAGAAGTTTTTAAAAAGCCACTGAGTCTGCTGGAGTGCTCCAGAAAACAAGTGACAGCCTGGACCAGGGTGGAAGTCACAGGGAAGAAAGTCAGTGGATGGATTTGGTTTACACTTTAATAAGAATCACTGAATAGTTGGAGAACACTTCAAATAGACTCCTGTTTGGATGCAAACAATCATATTTGGGTAATGGTGTCACCTCCTACTGTGCAGAAGACATAGGAAAAGCATTCATTTGGGATGTGTTACACTTGTCTTGTGTCCTCTGGTTCTTAGTGATTGAGGCCCAGCATGCAACTGAGTGTAAGAATGAACCTCTGTTGAGTGTTCACTGCTGTAAGTCAGATGCCCAATCTAGAAACAGGCAGGAGCCAACCATCTTTCCTTCTTTGCAAGCCTATGGTTTGCTTTTGTTTATTTAATTTATTGTCAGGAAATTATGCTTATACACATTTCAACATTTAATTATTAGGAGTACATATGGTAGTTCATCTTATATATGAAAACAAATGAAATCCAAGCCTACTAGCAAACGTATGTAAGGTTAAACAGGGAAACAAGGAGCAATCCACCAATCTGGGGTATGAAGTCAAGCCTGCTCCATTCTGCTCGCCTTAAAAAACAGATCTGCTCTTCTCTGCTACCCACAAAGCAAATATTTCTGACATGCTGAGAGAAACCTAGAAAGCCTCATCATTTTAAGTATGTATGAATATTCTATGTCAGAACAAAACAAGGCAGAAAACGAATCAGGCTTAAGAAAGACTGTAAGTTAATCAGACTCACCTTGCACTGTCTTTTAATCATTATATTTTATAATTAATTGTTCAACTTGGAAACTTTCATTAAGGTGGCCCTGTTGAGAGCTCACGCTGGAGAACACTTACTGCTCGGAGCTACAAAGAGATCCATGATATATAAAGATATTTTGCTTTTGGGTAAGTTTTTTTAAAGAAGAAATCATGCATATTTTATATGTACAGTATGTGGGATCTATTCTGCATGTACAAAGCACTCAGCCATTGGGAAATGGTGCTCTGATTTTACAAGTGTATGCCATTCATTTCATTATGTCTTCATTCAGCTCTAATGTGGTGTGTGTAATGTGTGAGTGCTTTTGCGCGCGCGCCTGTGTGTGTGTGTGTGTGTGTGTGTGTGTGTGTGTGTGTGTGTGTGTGTGTGTGTGTTGCCTTGGGCTATCAAGAACAGATTGCTGGAGTTGTTCTCCTCTTCAATCCTGTGTGTCCCAGAAATGGAATCAGGTCCTCCTGCTTGGATGCCACCATCTTTATTCAATGAGAGGTCTAGCTAGCCTTACTTTTCTTTGTTTTGATTGAATGTAAGTTCAGAGTGTTGTGAGATGATGCAGAGACATTGAAATTTAAAAATGTAATCGAGATTTTACTCCATAAGCCTGATACTGACTTTTGTTTAAAAAGTTTAAAGAAAAAGAATAACCATTTAAATGACTGAAGTATTGAATTCCCAAGTTCTTTCATTCTGTTATAGACTACTTAGTAGGCTAGTTAGTTTATAGCCTTCCAAGGAACATATTTATTTCCTATGATCTTGTTGATCACTATAAATACACTATAAAATAATTATATTAAAATGGTAGACAATGTCTGAGAAATTCTGGTAGTAGAATTGTAAGAAGCAGCAGAAGTAGAACAGAGTGAAAAGGGTAAAAAAAAAAAAAATGAGAAGACCCATTGTTTTCACTACAAATTAACTCAGCCCTATCCTGGTAACTCAAAAGATTAGGTTCTGAGTGATATTTTGGTCCCAAATGTAAACAAATGGGACACAGTGTAAGAGCAGCTAATATTTATTGAAGGCTAATATTTATTAAATGCTTTAATTTAAGTGCATTGTGCTAACATACACTCTCATTTAATCACTGAAATAAAACCCTACTGTCCTGCTCATTCTGCAAGGAAGAAATAGAGGAAGGGAATGTTTTGATCACGATGGAAAGCCAGGAAGCTAAGTCCTGGAATTCTAAATGGTAATGGAACAACAGAAAGTGCCTGGACCTCAGCTAAACACTTTCTTTGGATTTCTACCACACACTTCAAAGCTGTCCTTTCTGTAAACCATTTTACATTATACCCTGGAAAATAAGAATTCTATAGCCCATTCTTCATTGTTTTTTTCTTTAATAACTAGGTTAACTATTTTCACATGACAGAATAAAACACACATGAAGTTAACTATTTTCAAAGATGGGTATATTCCATTTGTGTGAGACTGTGGTAATCACTTCTCTCTCCACATATGTGTATATGGAAGCATTACATTTGCACACTTTAAATATACACAGTAATTTTGTCCCTCACATATCAAGAAAGCCTATGTGGGAGCTGGGAGAAAGGTTATCACTTAGGTGATTTTATCTTTTTTGAAATACAGAACTTTGGCAAGATACCTGAAATAATCAACTTAAAAGGAGGAAAGGTTAAGACAGGTAGTGGCACACATCTTCAATCCCAGCAGCCAGGAGGCAGAGGCAGGCAGATCTTTGAGTTCAAGGCTAGCTTGGTCTACAAAGCAACTTGTAGGATGGCTGGATTATACAGCGATACCCTGTCCTAAAAGAACCAACAAACCAAAGAAACAAAGGTGAAATGTTGATATGGCTCTAGTTCCAGGGGTTTCAGATCAGAGGTGCCTTGCCACAGTACAGAACACCATGCAGGAGTGTTTTGCAGTGAACACTGTTTATATCAAGAAGAGAGAGAAGGCTAGTGTCTCCATAGTCCCTTCAAAAGGACACCTTCAGGGTGGAGAGATGGTTCCGTGGCTGAGTATTGACTGTTCTTCCACAGGGCCAGAGTTTGATTCCCAGTACCCACAAAGTGGGTCATAACCATCTGCTATTCCAGTTCAAGGTGATCTGACACCCCTTTCTGGCTTCTATGTGTACCTAGGACCTATGTGCTGCACGAGAGACAGAGAGAGACATGCATACCAAACACCCATGGAGGGAAAATAAAATCTAAATTAAAAAAAAAGAACACACCTTCAGGGATATAACCCCTCCCTCTGGCCCCCAGTTTGAAAGGCTAGGCTTCACTATTTCCCAGTGATGCTGTTCAAAAATTCAATACATAATTTGAGAGATATTCAAGATCCAAATAATAATGATCACCTTCACCAACAGTGAGATAATTAAAAATATGCTCTCATATAACACCAGGACATAGCAATCTAGCCTTATTTTAGAAACTAATATAAATATTTACCATATTACAGCCAGAGGATATCTACGATAGAAAGATATGTAAGGATTAGCTGGTGCTGCTGTATCACATTTCTGAACTCCCTTGAATTCAGTTCACTAAATTGCTCAAGCCACCTCTATTTGAAGGCACTACGCGTCTTAGGATTTCCATGGCTGTGGTATAACATTGATCAAAAGCACTTCTGGAGGAAGTGTGTACTTTGCCTTCACTCCCTCATCACTATTCATCATTGAAAGAAGTCAGGCCAGGAGTACAAGCAAGGCAGGAGCCTAGATGCAGGAGCTGATGTGGAAGCCAGGCAGGGGAGCCACGTACTGGCTTTCTTTCCATGGCTTGCTCAGCCAGCATTGTTACAGAACTCAGGACCACCAGCTCAGAAGTGGAATCATCCACAGTGGTCTGGGCCCTCCCACATCAGTCACCAATTAAGAAAATGACTAACAGGCTTGCCTATAGCCAGATCTTATGGAGGGATTTTTTTCAAACGAGGTTCTTTCTTCTGAGATGACTCTAGCCTATGTCAAGCTGTCATAACAAACAGGTGATACAACAAGGAAGAACAGCCTGGGGAGATGGCTGAGTTGGTCAAGTTCTTTTCACATAATTGTGAAGAATTGTGTATAAATCCCCATGTAAAGTTAGGTGCTATAGTTTGCAACCACAAGCTCAGTGCTTCTACTGGGAGATGGCAGACAAAAGAGGGAGGCTCCTTGAATGCTCCTAGGCCCACTAGCCTGGCAGGCTTCATGGAACAACAAAGTTCTACTGTATATAAACAAGGTAGATGGTGAGGTTGCTCTCTGACTTCTGTGCATAGACTGGATCTATCACAGGCTTGGACACCCCATCCCCCGCCCCCCCCCACACATCCAACAAGATGGACTGTACAATCTTTGAGACAACTCATGACAATACATGTGCTAATTTTTCACCCAACTTAAGCTGGTTTAAACTGCATCTGATCGGTTCTTCCTCCAAGAGCAGCAAAGCATGCTGGCTTTAATCCACTGTTAGCGAGGAGGATTCTTTGGGATTTGTGTTCAGCTCGTTAATGAGTGAGGCACTAATGGAGGTCTGACACAGAAGAAAGCTAATCATTATCGGTCGATTCTCCCCTGTCAATTATTAGCTGGTTTGAGTCTGTACTTTTTGTGTTATCACCAATGGCTGAGGCTGTTAAAACCAACACAGGCACATTATCTTTCTGGATTCTCTGAGTGTTCTGATGTTTTCTCCTCACTCACTCAGTGCTACAGAAAGGTGCAATACCCAGCCCCTTCACCATAGACCATTTTGAACACTGATATATAAAAATAGCAAACAGTGTCCAACAGGTCAGGAGGTTAATTTTTCATTTTCTCTCAGGAAACAACTACGTCATCCACCGTAACAGTTGTGAAGTTGAAGTCAGCCGTGTGGCCAATCGAGTCCTGGATGAGCTGGTTAGACCATTCCAAGAGATCCAGATAGATGACAATGAGTACGCATGTTTGAAGGCCATTGTGTTCTTTGACCCAGGTTTGTTTTCAAAATTGAAAAGTCGTAGCCTGAAACCTAAACTATTCTATTTCATCCTGGAGCCTGAGGAACTCCTAAGTGTGCATGTGTCTATTCCCTCACCAGATGCAAAGGGACTGAGTGACCCCGTGAAAATTAAGAACATGCGGTTCCAGGTGCAGATCAGCCTGGAGGACTACATCAATGACCGGCAGTATGACTCCCGAGGCAGGTTCGGAGAACTGCTCTTGCTGCTGCCAACACTGCAGAGCATCACGTGGCAGATGATCGAGCAAATTCAGTTTGTCAAACTCTTCGGCATGGTCAAGATTGACAACCTCCTTCAGGAAATGCTACTGGGTGGTGAGTGAACTGGCACATTTCTCTTATTGCCGAGCTTGACTGCCCATACATTAGAACAAGGTGCCCCCTTTATTTCCTTTGCCTAGTTACTTTATTACTTCGAGATTCCCATTCATTCCTCCTTTTGGACTTCTAACTGGGCATATAAAAACCAATTTGTTACATTTAGAAACTCTGCACAGCCTGAGCAAGAGGAAAGGTCTTGAACAGACTCAAATGCCCATTCTTTTTTTTTTTTATTTTTTGGCATCACTTGTGGGTACAGCCCCTTTGACTTCAGGTCTCAAACCTTTCCATGTGTGGTAATAGGATGTAGTCCTGCTTTTAGGGCACTGAGAAGTAAAGAATATTTATTTTTATTTTGTTCTTTAGCTTCTTAAGAATTCAAAAAAAATAATTTCTGCCTAGCCCATATATGAGTCACATGGCTTAAAAATGAACATATTGCTCCTGAAGGAATTAATTGACATAAACTAGTAGAAGAAAAAAGCTCTACTTCAGGGTTGCAATAAATGTCAGGAATAACTTAAGGAATCGTTATTTTGTGTTCTGGTTTAGATTAAATGTCCTTGTAAAGTCACTGTATTTATTTTTAGTTTTCTGGTACTTAATGTGTTCCTAATGATATCTTTCTGAAATAAAAGTTGTCCATGCCATTAGGGTGAATCCAAATACTATAAGCTTGAGGTAAGTGATTCTTGGAATTGCCTTAACAACAGGCAGAAAACCTAATGATTCCAGGAAACAGCACACAAGGTCCATTATTAATAGTCAACATTATGATATAGCATTCATTTTTTCCAATTCACCATGAAAGCTGACATTGTCTTTAATATGAGGGTAGCTCTCTCCATTTTTTTTTGAATTTTCAAAAAGCACTTTGCAAATAGCAGTATTTAAACTGTCACTGGAAACATGGATCAAGGTAAAGCAACAGTAAATGTCACTAATGCAAACGTTTATGTGTCTTTTGTAGGTGCTGCCAATGATGGTAGCCATCTCCATCACCCAATGCACCCACATTTGTCTCAGGATCCACTCACTGGGCAAACTATACTTTTAGGTCCCATGTCCACACTGGTTCACACAGACCAGATCTGTAAGTATCTGGGGAAATTTCCTTCTGTAATATCTCTTAACTTCAGTTATTTGGGGACATTATAACTTAGGATAGGAAACTGTTACTTCCAAGGAAATGCAGATCTTAGGTGGTGTTATTCTTTTGCTTAAATTAGAAATAAAGAAGATGAGACACAAGATGAGACATATTCACCAGTTTATTATAGGCCCAGCAGAGTAGAGAGACTAAGAGAAAAGAGGAACAGGGTTAATGGCTAATCACCATGGCTGGTCACAAGAGAAAGAGGCAGAGAGAGCATAAGCGAAGAGGCAGAGAGAAGAGAAGAGGGGCAGAGAGAGCTTAAATGGGCAGGATCTGTCTTTTAAGGGGGTCCTCTACACCTGCATGCAGAGTTAGTTTCCATGGAACCCTGGGCTGACTGTGGTACTGCCTGAGTGGATTCTGCCAGGTAACAGGCAGGACAGCATAATGCCTGAACCTTCCAGGTGGGATTTCTTCTACTGTACTTAGCTGTGTGAGAATTAAATACTCAGTTCATTACTTACTCTCTCTACATATGAATTTGGATCCCACATTGAAGATATAAAAACTTAAGTTTTCTATTCTATAAAGCTGGGCAGCATAAAGCATACTGATAGTTCCTGCCTTTTTGTCTGGTGTCAGTGTTAGGACCATACAAAAACAGCTGTAAAAATTGAAACCATACCAATAAATTGTAATAAACAGTTGGGTGAATATGGTCACTCATGACCTTTAAAATTGGCAGAATATTACAAACTCTTCACTACAGATTGAAAGGGTATAAAGAAATTGAGTAAAATAAAACTGTGATATTGATTTAGGTTACTCTAAGGGATCAGAAAGAGTGAGAAGTAACACACTGTGATTTTGTTGTAAAAATTATAACAGAGCAGTTTGAGCAGTCCTTGCTGACTCCTTGCGTCAGAAGAGTGTCACAATTGAGGGTGGGAGGGTGACCTGATATTATGGAGCGATAGATGAGGTGGACTACAGTATGCCATAGCCAATTTTACTCCGAGTGTGGCACATTTTGTACTTTGAGAGTTAAGAAAGGTAAGTAAAGTTCTCATGAGTTCAAGCTGTATACAATCACAAGGACAAATCACACATGGCAAAAACATGTTTTTCCCTAGAGTTATATAAAGGATAGTTTAAGTGTTTAATTGTTTAATTGAATAACAATAATAAGTGGTAACAAGTTATCTGAAGTAAACTCACTCCCATCCTCTCCACCTGGGAGGAGCACAAAACACATTCCAAGAGCAGTTTCACGTTTTGAAGAAACCTCAGACACAAGACACTTATCTTCTTTTCTTGGCGCTTTCTCACAAATGCTCAGGATTCTCCTCCTTGGACTCCATTCCTGGACCATATCCTGACAGAAAGGGAACATTTTGCCCTCATGGTGGTGGGTTTTACCCCTTCAGAAGCATTTTATCTTTTCCATGGTCAATGTTCTGAAGTAGCTGTGAAAATTTATTAGAACTTTTTTTTTCCCCCTTTGGTGATTTCATTTTCATCCATGGCTCTTTTTTTTTTTTTTTTTTTTTTTTTTTTTTTTTTTTTTTTTATCAACAGCATTTCCCTTACTTATCCAGATCTTCCCAAATTCCTAGATACATGTTTATAGCTTCTAGCAGCAATAATATCTGCAGTGCTGTTTCTACCATGGTCCTGTGTAGATTTGAACTTCAATTTTTGGCATTAGTGTTTATTGTTTCTTCACTGCTTTTCATCGCTGCTGGTCAATTCTCCTTTTGATTATCCATTTTTGTAAATGGATACCTGAGTTTATCATTGCAGGGATAAGAAAGAAAGACAACCACATGCTGTGTCATCTGCCTAGACTAAATCAAAGATGTCAGTGACCCATCACAGACAGAGAGATATTTGTGATCAGTGGCTTATCATAAAGACATCTGTTATTTAGGTAGTGGTTTTTAGAAGAAAGGTTGGGAATAAATTTTGTTTATGAAGGTATTGGGGCAATTGTAAGTTACCATGGTAACAAGATTTTAAACCATGTTATTAAAAGAGTAGTGCATTTTAACTAAGCCATGGTAACTGGAATTCTGGCATACAATAATTGTACAAGATGAGGCTACTTATGAAAATTCTTTAGAATTCAAACAACTGTTTATTATTACAGGTTGTCAGTGAGGATGTTAACTACACATTAGTTTTGATTTAATGCAGGTTTTACTTTTCTAAGCTACTCTGGGGATAAAGGTTCTATTTGACATGGCATCTAGAATTGATTCGCTATTTATGTTAGTCAATGTTTATCACCATGGTAGGACATGGGAGTTTGTTTTGGTGCATGGTTTCGGTGCTTTCATTAGGTGCTTGCTAAACTGCACTGCACAGGTGTGTGACAAGACAGCATAACACACAGGGCTTGGAGCAGCAGAGCTGTCCTTTCCCAGCAGCCAAGAGGCAGAGAACAAGAGTTAGCAATGCGGCAGGAACAAATCACTTTCCAGAGACACTCTACAGAGATCTATTTCCAAAGCTGAAGTTTCCACCACTTCCAAAGCACCAGCAGCTGGAGACTAAGCTGTCACTATGTGATCTGAAGAAATGCCTCATAATAAAACAAAAGCATTGCTTATGAATTTATACCTATTAATCCAAAATTTACCTTTCATCTATTTTCTTTTAATACCAAACCAGCTAATGCACTTCACTGGCTTTAATTATTGTGATATAATTTTATACCTGTTTGCATTACCTACTGAATATACAATATTTTTAGTAACTACTTATAACATTGATGTACATTTTGGAAGTTCCATTAGAGTATCAGTCTATGGCAGGAAAAGTTAAGGTTCAAGAATGGCCTCTTATCATTCTGTTCTTTAGAAGTAAGTGCTGATGGATATTTTAATATCCTATATTTTATTGACACCAGTGATGGTTTCATAAATAAAAAAAACTTGTCAGAAAAAAACTATACATGTTTGAAATAATATGATGCATCTAAATGATACTTTTTGTTAGGAAATATTAATTGAACAAAATAATGCATTTATGATATATAAACATATCTGTATAAACAATTTCAATAATATTCACCCATTCATTGCTCTCTCCCATCCCCTTGTAATGCTATATTTCATTTCATTAATGCTAAAGAACAGAAAGGAGAGCCCAACACAATGCTTGAGAGTCTGTAGAATTCTGTCCCTTGGAAACTTGTTATTTATAAACTCAGAAATTAAAACATATTAGCAACACATTACTCATCCTAGGCATTGGGTGGCAGAGTCTGAAAACTTGACCAGATGTAAATTCCTTCACCTATAAAATGCTAGTGTTCAGCATTTAAGAATTACATCTACACTGTTTTTTGTTTTTTGTTTTTTTTTCTGTTCAGAACCACAGTCATGAGACTTGTTGTAAAGCAAAATTTGACTTTGCTTGGGCTTGCTTGAACCTGTTTTTATTACATACAAAGCCTAGATAGATGTTAAACACCAATTTAAAACATCAGTGTTTTCTTGGTGTTTAAGGAAGACCTTAAAATTTTAAAACCATTTTCTCTATTTCTATTCAATCAAACTACATTAAAAATGTCCTTTTGAAGTAACTGCTAATCCATACTTAGCAATAATACAAAGTATTAATGGGTACCAGCCACAAGGAGATTGTTCTTATTTTTGTAGGCATTCTTTAAAAACTGAAAAATCTATAAATTTAATAATGTGAGAAAACATTTTCTGCTAGTTATGTCAAACATTCTGTTTTCTAAAATTTAAGAATATATAGATTTTTTTATAATATGGTAAAATTTCATGATAGGAAGGAGTACTTTCCTACACAATAAAGTATTCAAACTAAGTTTCAAAAAAATTTAAATTGAATTTTTTTCTATTTAATTATTTTCTATTTGATTATGCAGTCTTGCTCTTAGCATTGAAGGGGATGAACAAGGCCAGCTCAATTATAATAGGATTGTGATGCAACAAACTAGCATGCTGCAGAGGCTACAGACTGTGGCTTAGATTTCAAAAGTCTTTTAAAGTAACTGAATTTTAGTTTTTAGATCATCTCATATATATGAACTAGTGTAATGCAACCCACATATATTTTAGTTTTATGCATATCTTGACTGCAGATGTTATGAAGACTGCTTTTTCTAGTACCTGGGAGAAATCAATGTTCTATTAATTCTTTTCCCTAACTTCTTTATTGTGGGTATGATGGAGAACAAATGAAAAGCAGGGAACATCTTGAAGTGAAAACAGATTGCTTAGCATGATCACCTATCATTGTTTAGCTATATTTGGGAAGGGAAGGTAAATGTCTTGCCATTAGTATACCAGTGGCCTGATAATTCATTATAATCATCAATACTCTGCATGTAACCTTTTACTTGAAATATAATAATGCCTATTGACATTATGTAGGGCTTTGTGTGGTAAGGCAGAGTGACTGCTTTTATCATACATGATTCTGTGCTTCCTTTTCAGCAACTCCAGAAACCCCACTCCCTTCCCCACCCCAGGGCTCTGGACAAGAACACTACAAAATCACTGCAAACCAAGCTTCAGTCATTTCACACCAGCCCCTCTCTAAACAAAAGCCCTTGTGAGAGTGTTCTTGCTTCTGAATGGTACTGTGTAAATGTGAAACACATTGGTCTTGAAATGTCTCAGGATGGTACTTTTGCCAACTTTTCGTCAAGGCTTCTTCATGGTGCTGTTGTAAGGTGGTATCCTATTTTCTTGTTTGTAACACATTATGTTTATTGTTGCTGTAAAGTCAAGCTTTCAAATGCAACCTATGTATATTTCAATTTGAAGTTGTTTTATAGTGTATTGTTTCCAACTATCCCTGCACTGCCCAAACTACTGGGATCTTATGTGCAGCTTTCTTTTTTTTTTTTCACAATGTTAATTTAAATCTGTAAATAATTGCTTTGTTGTGAAGTGATACAGAATTAAGTGTTCTTTTTGGTTAAAAGTAGATCAGAAATACTAGGCAATATAAAAACTGAGCAATTTTTTAAAGAATAAATTGTAAACTTGAAGATTGGAAAAGGTGAGCAGTAGCTGTAGAATAGAATATCTCTTTGGAGGATAATACATCAGAGCCTCCTGTTGCCTGCAGTAAAATTTTCTATGTTAAATTTAGAGAACTAAAGCCATTTTAATGATGACTGAGTATTCTCTGCAATGTGACTGTATTTGAAGAGTTCTTCTGCTAATGGAAGACATGTTTCTTCTTTCAGTGAGGATACAAGCCAAAGCAAAACAAAGAAATGCTAAACAATGGTTCAACCAAAAGGGGCATTCATTGCTCCCTCTTGGGAATGGGGAAAGTTGCTCATTCATTAGAACTTAGGGCATCCCCAAACTAGTTCTCTAGGAAGCCAAGAGAGTCTTTCTATAAAGACCTGTGTCAATTCAAGTTATACAACACTGGGAGAAATTATGTTGTGAAACAAGTCATTGAACATATTTGTGCAAACCCAGCTCCGGTTGGCTTTAGTAAGATTGGGTGAGAAAAGAACACATGAAAGTCTACAGTGCTTTTTTAAAACTACCCAGGGGCTGACAATGGAATAGTATTTGCCATGGTACTCATAAATGCTAACAAGTACAAAACTGCTTACAGTATTTGCAAGGAGGGCAAGAGACCAGTTTTGTACCCTTTGCAACCTCACACCTTCATCTAGAATATTGAAGAAGATGAAAAGTATACTAGATCATTTTTTGATGACTGAGGAAATTTTTCAACATAGAAATATATTGAACATCTAATTCTACATGGAGAAGTACTCCCAACTACTTCAAATTACCCACACCTGGGATTTATTTTAAAATCATCAATTAAAGGACACCCCATGAAACAGCAATGGTTCTTGCTCTCTTTCTTCCTGCCTCTCTTGCTTTTTCCTCTCTTATGTTTACAGAAGCAGTAAAAATGTTTGAATATGGAGATGTAAATATTGTTGTATAATTATATGAAATTGAACACATATCAAAAGAAAAAAGCATTTGAAGATGGAAGATTTTTGGTTAAAGTTTTCCAGTGACCTTCACAGTTTCTCTGATTATGACTCATAATTTCCACCTACCTACAAGTACAAAGATCATTTTAATATCAACTAACTTGGCTCTAAAAGTAAAGCAATGTGACATCTAACAGCAGTTTCACAGAATCAACTGTATTTCTTCAAATGCTGTTATCCTTGTGAAACTAAAATATAACATTGGTGGAATGAGGAGGAAGAGAAAGAGAAAGAGATAGGGGGTTTCTTAATTATTATATTTTGCAAATTTACTCTTGTTTCACAAAATAAGGAAATTATTAAATTTCATGAGTACAAATATCATCTGCAGGTTTTTGTTTACTTGTTTAATGTTATTCTCCTTTTTCTTTTAAGAAAAAATAGTCTATCTGGGCCACTATTACAAAATATCTTATGCTGGGAAAAATAAATAACAGAAATTTATTTCTCATAGCTCTGCTCATAGCAAATCCTAAGACCAAGGCATTATCAGATTCTCTCTCTGATCTGTAGATGGTGATATGTGAGAGCTCTCAGGGGACCACTTTTGTAAGAACACCATTCTCACTCATGAAGGCCCTGCCCTCAGGACCTCTTCACCTGCTAGCATCCCTACCTTTGCACAACATCACACTTTTGACTTCCTTGCAACATAAATGAGGAGACATATGGGCATTCAGACCATAGAAAATAATTTTTAAATGAAAATTATAAAATTTATATTGTGGTGAATAATGTATTCATGAAGATTTACTAAAGAGAAATGTTTTAGAAAATATTGCTAATAATTTTGTCTTAATATCTATGGTCAGGGAATTTGTAATATAGTATTTTTATATGCCAAGCTACCAGAAATGGTAGACAAAGGAAAATCGATATTTTCAGTGTATTTTCATGATATTGTTAAGAAAAGTCATTGCTTTTATATAATAAACTTTTTCAGGTGATAGATATAAATAATTTATTGTGATATATCATTCATTTTATAAATGCAAAAATTATTTTTATAAATTTCATTGTTGAAAATCAGAAATGAGTAGTTTTTTAAATGTTGGATTACAGTGAGATTAAAATATTTCTAAACATTTGATGATGCCTGTTTTACTAAACTTTCTAAATAAAAACAGAAAATGTAGCTAAAATGGGATGCTTTGTTAGTATTTAAAACTATTTTCATAATTTTGAAAAAACATTGTCATTTATGTTGTCATTGTGTTATATTGGAGGAAGGAAAGATTAATTTTTGGCTCATCCCCAAAGACTTGGACTGGAGGGAAGAGATAATTCTTATGTATACCTCTATTTTTAAAGCTGTGTTTGATTTCTGATTTGGTACCAGTAATTGACATAGATGACCTAAGATGGTTTAAACATTCTGTGTGCATACCTTAGTACATAAATTGCTCACCTAGTATATTAGTTGTTTTTGTTTGTTTGTTTCTGTGATGAACCACAAAAAACAAAAAACAAAATAAAACAAACAAAAAAACAAGGCAATTTATAGAAGATGGGTTATTTGGGCTTTTGGTTCCAGAGGAATAAGAGTCCTTCACTATGATAGTAGGTGAAGAAGCAGGCATAGTGGCAGGCATTACCTTCTAGTAACAATTCTATGTACCGAACAGTAACCATGAAGCAGAATAAGCAAAAACCTGAAAATCTTTTAAACTCTCAAAGCCTGCCCGAAGACATACTTCTTCCAGCAAGTCCCACCCTTTCAAAATCTATTCAAACAGCTCCACCAACTGGGGACGAATGAGTCAAAAGCCCAAGTCAATGGGGAAAGGGGATGGACATATAATTCAAACCATTACATCCAGGCATTTACATTTTTGGATTTGGGGTATAAAGTTTACAAACTATGATCATCAGCATGATGATTAATATTAATTATAAAACTGACAAAACCTAGAATCACTCAAGAGGCAAGCCTCTTGATACACCTGGGAGAGATTCCATAGATTAGGTCATCCTCAGGACACACCTGAGAGATATTCCATGGCTTAAGTTATTCTCTGGACATAACTGAGAAATATTACATGGATTAGGTCAGCCTCTGCATGAGATTCTAGGGAATAGGTTAGCCTCTGGACACACCTGTGAGGAATCATCTAGACTAGGTTAATTGAGGTGAAAGAGCAACCCTAAAGGTAAGCAGCACAATTCCCTGGGTTCAGTCTCAAAATGCATAAAAAGAAAAAAGCTTCCTGTACACATTCCTTGTTCTCTCTTCATGATTGGGTGCAGTGTAAGCAGCTGCCTCAAGCTCTGATGCTTATGATTCCCTGCCAAGGTGAACTGTAACCAAAAACTATGAGCCAGAATCAGTTCTTTCTTCTCAAAGTTGTTCCTGAAAGAGTACATTAGCAAAAATATGAGAGTGTAGAAAACTGGTGCCAAGCGGTGGCACCATGCTGTGATAAGCCTGACTATATGGTTCTTAGGCCTTTTGAACTGGTTTACAAAGGGAATACTGAAGAGATTGTAATGCCAGCTCTGCTGGCTAGTTTTAAGTCAACTTGACACAAGCTAGAATCACTGTAGAGGACGGAGTCTGAGCTGAAAAAATTCCTGTATAAGATTGGGCTGTATCCATCCTTCGTGAAGGGATACACTCTGGCCCTGGACACATGGGGAAGGGTCCAGGCCCAGCACAGGAAGATTTGGTGGACTTTGCAGAGCCCCCATTGAGGGCCCTACCCTGCCTGGGGAGTGGTGGGTGGATGGGGTGGGGGTGAGGGGAGGGAGAGGGAGAAGGGACTTGCATGTGAAACAAGCTTGTTCCCTAACTTGAACAAAAAAAAAAAAAAAAAAAAAAAAAAAAGATTGGGCTGTATAAAAGCCTGTAGGGCATTTTCTTAATTGGTGGTCGATGGGGGAAGGCCATTGTGGATAGTGCCATCACTGGGCTGGTGGTCCTGAGTTCTTTAAGAACGCAGGCTGAGCAAGTGATTAAGCAGCATTCCTTCATGAACCCTGCACCAGCTCGTGCCTCCAGGGTCACACCCTGTCTGAGATCCTGTTCTGACTCCCTTTGATAAGAAACAGTGATATAGAAGTGGAAGCCAAATAAACCCTTTCCTCCTCAACTTTCTTTTGGTCATGGTGTTTTGTCACAGCAAATGCAGCTCAAGAGAAAAGACACCATGCAACAGATATTTTTATCAGGAAAAAAGGATCATAAAATCGGGAAAAGGGATGGGGAGACCATCCTCCAGAGAAAGGAGCAATGGGAGAGAGGAAAGAGAGGCAGAGAGGCAGAGAGAGAGAGAGAGAGAGAGAGAGAGAGAGAGAGAGGAATGGGGGATGGGAGGTGGTCAGGGCCCTTTTAAAAGGGAACTTAGTGAATGTGCACAGGTGGTGCTCTTAGTGATAGAATCTGAGATCATGTCCTGTCAGAACTCCAAAAGCAGGCCAGTACAAATGCCTAAATACTAACAATCCTAACAAGGATATCAGGCTAGCAAAGAACCTGAATAGACTGTGAGCAGAGCATATTGGACCATTCTGGTGGGATGATAAAAGAAAAGAATGCTGAGAGAAATGTTGACCTTGGAGGTCTTAATTATGAGCATCTAGAAATGCTTGTTAATTTGTGTCAATTAGATGCAAACAAGAGTTACCTACAAATATGGAATGTTAGCTGAAGAATTGCTTCCATAAACTGGCCTCTGAGCATGTCTGTGGGGTATTTTCTTGAAGAATGATTGATGTGGGATTGTTCAACCCTCTATGGACAGTTCCACTTCTGATCAGGTGGTACTGGGTTTTATAAATTGCAAGTCAGTAAGGAGATTTTCTCTATGGTTCCTGTGTTTTGCTACAGCTTGAAGTTCTGCCCACACTTCCTTCAATGATGCACTGCAACATGGAAATCTAAGCCAAATAAACCCTTTCCTCCCCAATGTTTGTTTTTTGGTCAGTGTATTATCAAGCAACAGGAAGCCATCTAGGACAAAAGAGGAACAGGAATCCTATTTGAAACTTGACTAAGGTCCATTTCTTGTGATATTTTGACAAAAATAAAAAACTAGATTCTTTATTCCAATGTCTTGTAAACTTAAGTAAAGGTAAATTTAAAGTCAGTGGTCTAATTATAAGATGAAGGAAATTCAACACACAAAACAACTCTCATTCTGTGGCATAAATATTGCAGGCAGGGTATATGCTGAAAAGCAACTGTAATTGTTAAAGGGAAACACCTTCTTTTGTGCTGGGACAGTGGGAAATAAACCAAGAGGGCATCAAACTTCCCACTAAAGGTTTTTAACTCATAAAACTCAACAGTTCTTTAAAAGGTGAGCCAAGACTGTAGCTGAAAGAGTTCTTTCTGAAAGCAACTGCCTGTATTACAAAGTCATTACAGGGAATACCCTGTCACTTACACTAAATTCTCCAGCTTAGGAATAGGCTAGACTTCCCTTCCCCTAGCTGTGTCCTCTTGGACTCTGAGTCCCCTAATATTCTCTTTGTTCCCTCTCTCTTTTCCTTTCTTGTTGTCCCACTGGCCATCATCCCATGGCCTGGTTCAGTCCGAGAATCCTTCTGGAAGAGGCATCGATTCTTCATATCTACAATAAACCTCTTCACCCCTACCTAGCAGCAATCAGGTCCTCATTTTTTTTATTTTGTTCACCTGACCTGATGCTAAAACCACAAGAGTGTCATGAATGAGTTCCCTTCCAAGGAATTCAGCTGGTTCAAAACATGCTACTGATTTGACTCTTCTAACACACACACACACACACACACACACACACACACACACACACACACACACACACTATCTCTCTCTCTCTCCCTCTCTCTTCTCATTTCTGCTTCCCCAACCCATC
This sequence comes from Cricetulus griseus, assembly GCF_003668045.3. Lineage (NCBI taxonomy): Eukaryota > Metazoa > Chordata > Mammalia > Rodentia > Cricetidae > Cricetulus > Cricetulus griseus. The sequence continues at coordinate 142,993,303 of NC_048595.1, read as the reverse complement.
AGATTTGATTCCAAATTCCAGAGTCCATTTCCCTCTACCTGCTTTCTAATCATTCATCCCTCTTCTTCTATACCATAAAAGTGCCCTTCAGATCTAGCCTTCTGTGCCCTCCTGGAACATCTCTTTACACCCTGCATATTAGAATGTCTTTCTTTTAAAATATTTTCACCTTCATTTATCCACAAAAATGAATATTAAAACCTGAAAAATACCATGTAATGAAAAAATACAGACCTATTAGAATTATACCTTTTACAATCTCAATGGAGACTCTAAAAAGCAGAAGGGCCTAGACAGATTTTCTACAGACTCCAAGAGACCACAGATTCCAACTCAGACTTTTCTACCCAGAAAAACTTTCAGTTACAATAGGTAGAGAAAGATAAGACATTCCAATATTACAAATCTAGTCTTTCAGAAGGCACTAGAAGATAAACCTCAACCTGAGGAGGTTAATCATACCCAAGAAAACGCAAGGAATAAATAATCCCAGACAAGCAAATCAAAAGAGGAGAAACACATACACACATTTCACAACAAAAATAACTTTCTGAACAGAACACTGTTAATACAGGCACTAAAACAACAAATGATAAGTGGAGCCTCATGAAACTGAAAAGCTTCTGTAAGTAAAAGGACAAAACAACAGCCTACAGAATAGAAAGATTGTTTTTTTTTTTCCAACTACACATCCTATGGAAGCCTACTATCCAAATATATAAAGAACTAAAATAAACTAGGTGCCAAGAAAACAAACAAATTAATTAAAAATGGTGCACAGATCTAAACCAAGAATTCTGAAAAAGTGAAACTCAAATAGCTGAAAAACACAAAGAAATGTCTGATGTCCTTAGCCATAGAGAAGATGAAAATCAAAACTTGTGTGAGATTTCATCTTACTCCACTCAGAATGATTAATATCAATGAAATATATGACAGCTAATGCTGGCGAGGATGTGGAGTAAGTGAGAACCTTCATCCATTAATGGTACGACTGCAAACTTTTACAGCCACTATGCCAATCAGTGTGGTGGTTCCTCAGGAAGATGACATAGGATCCACTTCAATATCTATACCTCTCTTGAGCATATATCCCAAGGACACTTCATCCTACCATAATAACACTTGCTCAATCATGTTCATTACTGTGCTACTCAATAACCAGAAAAGGGAACAACTCAGATATCCCTTATCATTATAATGAATAAAGAAAATGTGGTACATTTACACAATGGAATATTACTCAGCTATTAAAAATGGCAATATGAAGTTTGTGGGCAAATGGATACAACTAGAAAAGTCATCCTGAGTAAGGTAACCCAGGCCCAGAAAATCAAATATGGTATTTGTTTATATCTAGATATTAACTCTTAAGTTAATGATGAGCAGTCTGCATTCTCTAGAACAAGAGAAGTTAGGATAAAGTAAAGGAATAAAGTGACATATCTGTCTAGGAAAGAGACATAGAATAGTTAGCAATGGATGGAGAAGATAGAAAAGGAGAACTCAGTGGAGAATGGGATTAAGAAAAGAACAAGGGAGGGAGCATAAGGAAAGATAGCTATTTGAAGAAGTTTATTGAAACCTAATACAATAGAAGCTTCCTAAACTACATACATATATGGAGGTGATCCATAAAAATTGCCAAAGTACAGGGAGACAGAGTCCTAAATAAGCATTTCTTGTTACCAAATGCAGTTTGCAATACTGGGAATGGGCTACATCTAATTGTGTGTCTGGATATAGGAGTCCCATGAGAACCCCCAAACAATGCAAGGGCCTTTTTCAGAATGACACCACTTATATAACTTACTGAACTCAGAGAAGTTGAGTTGGTGCCTACATAAATCTTTCACTCCTATGGGTTAAAGTTTTTGATATAAGAAGGTACTTTGTACCCTTTGATCTACAATGATGTCCTGCCTGCAAGATATGTTAATGCATTTGTGGCACAAGGCTTGTGGAGGTAACCAACTAATTTTACTTAAGGCCACCCCACAAGTTGAAACCCATACCAGACACTACTTGGATGGAAAAGAACATGAGAATAGATAGTCCATTGGCCTAGAAAAAAATACCCTTGTTTAACTAGAAGAATATAGTGTTAAAATGACTCTTAATGATGTTCTTGTATACAGATGTCCTTTTCTATAAAGAAACACTGATCATCTACCAGAGTTGAATTTCTTTTTCCCCAAGGAATATTATGCTGTTGTTTCAATGCTGAGAGTCCAACCCAGTCACTGAACAAGGAAACTCTGAAATAGCTTCTCACAGCATCGTAAGACACATGCACAGTAAGATTTCAGAAGTATAAGATTCCCTGTTCTTAAAGATCCTTGACTCATTTCTCTACAATAAATGAGAAGAAAATTGCCCCAAAATACATCATAGTAATTCTAGAAGAAATTGCATAATGCAATTTAAAATTTTTTAACCATTTAAGCATAATTAATACTTCACAGATATTTATTTTCTAGATGCTCAGGTCAAGAAACGAACTAAGAAGATATACTCAGAAGCACAAAGACAGTTTTATTGTTTTTGAGTTTGAAAACTACTGAGAAAGACTCGCCAGTCATTAATATTTATAAGATAGAATGTGATAGCATTAGAATGCACTGTGCCACAGAGATTAAGGGTTTAGTCAGTCTAGACTCCATGTGCAGTCTGATGTGCAGTAGCTATAGAATTATTTGCAGGTTGTCCTGAATGTTAACTTCCAAAATAAAAGAAAAAATTTATGCTGCTTAAACAAATTCCATTATAATTAGGACAAACTGAGAACATTGGTAAAATATTATTTTCTTGGAACCTGGAGATTAGTAAACACTCAGAAATGATTTTGAAACTATTAGTAATGGTGTGAACAGCAGGGCCTGAGATAAAAGAGAGTAGAACCCTTATTTAAAAATGATCCAGTAAATCACATATTGATCAAAACTGAAAAAATAAAGAAGGAACCCCTAAACAAATTACATATGCTTTTTCATATGTGACCAATAAAACAATATTATGTGTATACTTTGGTGAAGCATGCAGTCGTTGCATAATCTCCCTGAAGACCTATGGGCCAGCAGCTTATAAACATGACTAAGAACATGATACTTACTGGAGTATGAAATGAAAAACAAATACCTCTATGCTGTGAAGGTTAAAGCTTTTGAACATATGAATAATAATTTCAAAGTGATGTGCAATATCTACTTCCATTCATTTTTTATTAAATAAGAAATGCTTGGCTGGGAAGGAAATGAAGATCAACGAAGTGGCTAATGCCCATTCAGAAGTGGTGGCGCACCTGAAACCTTCAGCCAGAAAGAGCCCGGGACAAACGGACCAAGTCCTATGTGACAATGCTTAAGATCAGTTTGAGTGACATATTGAGTACTTGCCACTCCAAGCACCACAAATAATTAGAGCGGTGCAGGTTTCTAAGTGTCGTACACAAGCGTCTCTCCATTTGTACAGGTTGACACTTTTCAACAGTTGCAGAGAGCTCAGAGTACTCATCTCCCATGGATTCTGAGGACTGACTGACTGGATTCTCTGAATTCTGTTGGGATCAAGAAGGTCTGCTGAATACTAGGTACTCCCAGATAAAACCACATGTCAAACTAGCCTTCCTTTGAAAGTTATTTGCAAACCTTCGAAAAATTTCATCCTTTTGTGTATTTTAACAAATTAAAATCCATGAAATTTTTGCAGCAATGAATATGAAAGTAAACATATTACTTTAAACTACATATTTATTTTATAATATACCATTAAATTTACAATAGTTTGGTTTTTTACTTTTTACATTTTCCTTTCCTTTCTTAATTTAGAAACAATCATTTTACATAGCAATCCCCCTGTTCCCTCTCCCTCCCATCCTCCCATGCCTCCTACCAAACCTCCAACCCACCCTCCACCAGCTCCACTCCCCAAGGATGGTGAGGCTTTCCACAGGGGATCAGAAAAGACTGTCACGTCATTTGGGGGACGGCATAGGTCCTTCTCCGTGTATCTGGGCTGAAATAGTATCTCTCCATAGGGAGAGGGCTCCCAAAGTCCATTTGTGCACTGCGGATAAATACTGGTTCCACTGTTAGAGGTCCCATAGCCTGCCCAGGCCTACTAACTGGCACCCACATTCAGAGAGGGCTTGGTTCAGTACAAAGCTATTCCCCAGCTTTACCACTTGGGTCCTTGTGCTCTCACTAGTTCAGGTCAGCTGGTTCTGTAGGTTTCTCCAGCAAGGTCTTGACTGCTTTGCTCATCCCTCCTCCCTCTCTACAAATGGATTCCAGAAGTATGGCTCAGTGCTTAGTTGTGGGTGCCTGCTTCTGCTTCCATCACCTACTGGATGAAGGCTGTTGCATTTTGAAAATTAAAGATATTTTTCGTTATTTAGCATGTTAGAGGTTTTGAGAAACCTATAGAACTGGACTAAGATATTATCATGGAAGAAGAAAAAGTGTTTTACTAAAAAAATAAATTTGTGGTTTGTAGTTGGAGTTTCTTTTCCTCCTGGTCTTGCAGCTGATTAGCAAGAAATAAACACACAAAGACTTACATTATTTTATAAACTATTTGGATGATGGCTTAGGCTTCTTACTGGCTGGCTCTCTTAATCATTAAGCCATTTCTATTAATCTAAGTATTTCCATGTGGTCTTATCTTACTGGGGACGGGTCCTGAAATGTTACTCCTTCCTCAGCTACATGGCATCTCACTGGCAGCTTGTCTCCGTGCCCTTTCCCCAGAATTTTCCTTGCTTTTAGACACAGATCTTATATTCTTCACAAAAATAACTTCAAATATATAATGTAAAATAACATATTGATTTTTATACTTTAAAATCACATGCTAATGTTATAAAGCAATATGACAAATTCTAAAAATAACAAATAATATCAAACAATTACAATTTTGCATGCTATAAAAGAGGAATAATTATACTAATTACTTTTTTATTAACTTACATTAATGCATAGTTTTAAATCTTTCTATCTCTGATATGTTTCTTTACATAAAATATTTCTCTACCTAAAAATATTTTTTAAGTTTCATTTTCTGAGTGATATGTTGACTGGAATTTTAATTTAAGTTTTAGTAGTTAGAGTTGTACATATAATAGCAAAAAAGCTGAGCCCCACTTACTAGTTGCATGCAAGCAGAATCCCAAAACCTATTCTCTTTAAATGAAGTGTTCTGCTGTATATATCCCCAAGTAAAGAAATTATTTCATAAGAAACTTCAAGTAACACCAAAACCAACCAAACAAAAAAATGCAGCCCCCCCTCCTCATTTCTATAGATTTTGCATCAGCAGCCCCAGTGACATATCAAAATTTCCTTAAGTTGTTTGGCTCTTAGGTTAAATTCTTTTTTCTTTTTGTGCTTTTGAGGCAAGGCCTCTTTATGCAGTCATACAGCCATATTCTAGGTTGACTTTGAAATCATGATCTTATTTTCTTCAATTTCCTGGATCCTGGGGTAAGTATTTTATGATACAGGTAGAGGGGCACATTTTTCGAGTGCAACCATAAGCTTCCTGAAGAAGTAAGTCTCCTAGAGTTTTAGGAACACCGACACAGGCCAAACCAAATACTGAAGAGAATTTCAGCACTGTTCCAGTTATGAAGCACAGTTGGATACTAATATAGGCTTAAGCATGAGAGTTAGAGGGAAAGGCATTCCTAATAAAGTAAAACACCCACACACCCCAGTGCATGTGGGCTTCTCAAAGAACAGTAGCAGCTCATTGCTTTATGACAGTCATATAGGGTTCTACTTCTGTTTGAAGTTACTCTCTTATCAATGGGTGGTACCTGAGGGGTATTTGACTGGGAAAAGTATAGCCTTTGGGGATTCAGGAAAGTAGGACTGCTGTGAACAAAGTGAAGTTTGGTTTTTGAGATTCTCAGGCAATGGTTGTGAAAAGGATTGAGGCCCTACTCAAAAATCATAAACCTCCAGACCTTAAACTTCGGTCACAACAGAAAATATCTGTGTATGGAAGGAATGTTAAACTCTGTGTCAGCAGTTTTGGTAGTAGATGTTGTAACTGTGCTGGAGTTTTTGCTTCTCAGCTATCAAAGTCTAGGATAAAGAGCTCTTCTCTTTTTGTATGTTTTATATTTTTGATTCTTTTTTTTTGTCATTTTATCCTGTCTTCTAAGATTACACGGAAAAAAGAAACAATAAAAGTGGTACCATGAAAATATCATAATTAAGCATAATTTATTGTCTGAAACAGACACAGGAGAGATTTCAAATCAAAAAGGTAGTCAATTTATCAAAATGATCAAGTCTAGATTGCTAGCATAAGGAAAAAGTTTAGCGTCACATAGAAAGAAAGCACCACTCCAATCAAAGTAGTTTTGACAAGGCAAAACCATTCCCTTGATTAAGAGGATACACTGTGCATAGACATGAGACAGGGAGCACACTAGGGTGGAGAATGCCCTTGGTTTCTACTCTAAAGCCAGTGGCGACCTTTGCTCATTGGCTGGGGTCTGTCCTCACAGTCTTTGTAAATCTGCTCTATTTAAAGAGAAATCTGCACAAAGAAAATGAAGAAAAGAGGAAAAGGGTCACATTTCTTGGTCAGTCAGTTTTGAAACACAGGGATGTAGGGAGGGATGTGGGGACTCCGTTGGGGGGGACACTGTATAAACAATATTTTTACAGGATGGGAGGATTTGTATAAAGAATTTACAGGGAAGGGGAAAAAACATTTGAATTCTTTTTCCTAAACCAAACAATAGTAGTGTTTGACAGAAAAGGATAATACTTAATATTTCTTACAATAGGAAGTTGATGACATGGATACCAAGTATATAGAATAAAATTTTGCAAAACTAAAGGATGAAAAATAATGCCACCATCATATTGAAAGAATTGATCACGTTTTTCAAAATATCATAGATTAAAAATAAAGATGCAGCTAATAAGGAAAGATGAAAAACTAGCTTGAAATAAAACAAACATAGACACATAAAAAGCACTAACAATAAAAGAATCTATAGTTTGCAAATGTACATAAAACATTTAGCAATATTGACTATCTGGATCATAAAACATATTTCAATAGTTTCAAAGGGCTGAAACAAATCAAAGTATTGTGAAAAATGATAATGTTGTAGATTGCTGTACCCTGAACAGTCTGGTAAGGCCACTGCCCTTTCACTTTTTAGCAGCTGAGGTCACTTACAGAAGAATACAGAAGATTGAGTCCAGTGGTATTCTGTTATTAGAGAAGGGATTTGAGAGGCCCCTCCTCTACCCAAGGATTTATAAACAAGGCAAAGTGTTTATGGGGAGGGATAGTCTCCTGTGTCTTAGCTACCATAAGCAGCCCATACTTTTTAAAAGAAACTCATCTCCTGTATTACTGTAAGTAACTACAATTAAACTCATGGACTTAGATAGACTTGTTTTTGGTTTGGTTTAGACATCACTATGTATCTTATAGGTATTGAATAGAGGTGACAGTCATACTCACGATTAAGAAATTTTGATATTGTTATGATATTAATTCTTTTCAGTGTAAGTTAACTGGACATTGGCATATACAAAATGAAACAAGAACCTTAGTCGTCTACAAAATCTAAACTGTGGGGTGGCGCAAAATAAGGCAAGAGTAGTAGGTTAGTTTGAATAAAAAGATGTGTTGAAGGTATGTATAATGAATCTATCTGGCAATTATTCATCAGAACATAGAGAGAAGAGTAGTAAATCAATTAAAATGCAGACAAGGTAATATAAAGTGGAGAATTATTATACAGGTACTTTATAAAAAGAGATGTGCACTGGGCCAATGTACACAGAGGAACAGGGCTGAAATCCATGGTTATCAGGAAAATGGAATATCACAGTAACTCACAATGCAAGTATACATGGACATGTATAGCTGAAATAAGGGGCTGAAAATGTCTTATGTTCCCGAGAATGCTGATCAAGCTGAAAGATTAAGTACTATCAGAGAACTTGTCAAAAAATTACTTTGGAAAAATATTTTTGAAGATGACTTTTCTAAATGAATACATATGTAGAAATAAAGACCTTTAATGTAATAATTTAACTTCTAAATAGATAACCTAACAGAATATGCACAAAATGTTTTTTCTTATTTATTTATTTATTTATTATTTTAGAAGCACACTTATTTACATATCATTCCCCCATTCCCTCGTCCTCCCATCCTCCCATGCTCCCTGACATCCCCCAGCCCACCCCCACCCATTCCCCAAGGACAGTGAGGCCCTCCACAGGAGATCATCAAAGTCTGTCACATCATTTGGTGGGGGACCTAGGCCCTCTTTTGTATATCTGGGCTGCAATAGTATCCCTCCATAGGGAAATGGGCCCCCAAAGTCCATTTGTGCTCTAGGAATAAACACTGGCTGTACTGTTAGGGGACCCATAGACTGCCCAGGCCTCCTAGCTGGCATCAACATTCAGAGGGCTTGGTTCTGTCCAATGCCAGTTCCCCAGCTTTACAACTAGGGTCTCAGTTCTCTCACAAGGTCAGGTCAGCTGCTTCTGCAGGTTTCTCCAGCACAGTCTTGGCTCCTTTGCCTATCTCTTCTCCCTCTCCGCAACTGGATTCCAGAATTATGGCTCAGTGTTTAGCTGTGTGTGACTGTTTCTGCTTCAGTCAGCTACTGGATGAAGGCTCTAGGAATGGCAACCAGGGTAGACATCAGTCTCATTATAGGTAAAGGGCATCAAAGGCAGCAATGTCCCTTAACCAAAGAGTGGATGGAGAAAATGTGGTCCATTTACACAATGGAGTACTCGGGCAAATGGATAGAACTGGAAGAAACATCCTGAGTGTGGTAACCCGATCACAGAAAGACAAGCAGGGTATGTACCCACTCATATATGGATATTGGACATAGAGCAAGGACTAGCAGCCTACAATCCACACCACCAGAGAAACCAGGAATAATGGAGGACTCCAAGAAAAGAATGCATGGTCCCACGAAGAAGGGGAGGGAGTTAAGAACCCCCGAGAAAATTGGAAACATGGAGGAGGAGAGAGGAGGGAGGTGGGAAGGACAGAGGTGGAGAAGGGGAGGAGGGGGAGGAGAACAGGAGGACTGAGACAGGGGAGGAGTAGAGGAGGGCAAGAAAAGAGATGCCTTGATAGAGGGAGCCAGTATAGAATTTGCAGAGGTCTGGCACAGGGAAAAGTTAGGGGATTCACGGGGATGACCCCAACAAAATGTTTTTCAACAAACATTGGAAAATATAGGAACACCATTAGCAATAGTTTCAAACCAGGATCTGCCCCATTGTGATATACATATATATGTATATCACAAAGGTATGGTTTTGAGCAAAATATGTCAAGCACAAAGGGATATATACTGTGCAAAAGAGAGTTGAAAAATAGTCAAAAGTCTATTTTGACTATTAATGGTGTTAGAAGTCAAAAGAGTGGTTTTGGTATTTAAAATAGAACATACAAAGAGCCTTGGGACATCAGTAATGTTTCATTTCTTGATATGACCATTTCATATATTAACACTAATCTACGTTTACATTTCAGAACTTTTTTTTTTTTTTTTTGGTTTTTCAAGACAGGGTTTCTCGGTGTAGCTTTGGAGCCTATTCTGGCACTCGCTCTGGAGACCAGGCTGGCCTCCACCTCACAGAGATCTGCCTGCCTCTGCCTCCCAAGTGCTGGGATTAAAGGCATGTGCCACCAATGCCCGGAACATTTCAGAACTTTTTAAATGAGGTTTGTAATTCAATCTAAAAGTTTACAAGCCAAAGATCAACTTCAGGATTTTGTCACTAGGGAGTCGGAAATGTCCTCTTGCCCATTGTAAGGAACTACAGCACTGGCAAAATGTGTAAAATTGCTCTTTGAGACATGGAACTGCAGAAAGCATAAGATAACATGCCCCAAAGGAAAATCAGGTGATAGGAGCCTTGTAATCAGCCATAATTTTGCCTGGAGGAAGAGTCTAGTCTATAGAGAGGAATCCAAACTGGAACATGGCAGTCATTAAGTTATGAAATCAGAATACAGATCACTAGAGAGGAGGGTTGAGGGACTGACATTTAAAGTTGTATCTTTCTCCTCGTATCATACCTAAAAAGCATTACTCTCTTTTTCAGATTACTTTAACCCTGGTACAAGTCTAACACTGAACACCCATGTTGATCATTCAACGTATTTATGTATCATAAATTATTTTCTGTTTTCAATAAATAACCTAGTTTAATACTGAAAATATACTCTGCTTTGGATTTATATGAGAATGTAAAGGTATGTGAAACTTATTTGCTTTTCTAAGAATTAACTTTTCCAACATCTCTACAGTTCATAACCCAGACAAATCAATCCCTTCCTGCCCACTGAATACTGTGAGTGTTACACAGCACTGGCTTTTAATTTAGGGTCAGTGCCACCTGAAACATATGAATTAACTGAGCTTCAGAGAGGCCCTGTGAAGACCTCAGTCATTTTGTTGTGTAATTCTTCAAAGTAGGCCAGGGGCTCACTGGTGAACACGTTTGCAATATTGATGCTTGTTTGATGGAAATTTTTAGAAAGGGAATTCTATTTCCCTGAGTGAGTTTCCAAGCACTAAACACTCTTTCAAATAATAAAAGAGATTAGAGACTAACTTAGGAAACAGATTCAGTTTCTCAATGTGGCATTAATAGAGGCAAAACAAAGGGATAGATTTCATGGACAAGGAAATCTAAATGGATAACAGACTTAATAGCTTGTGTTCTAAAGGAAAAAATAAAATTCTCTGTAAGACTATGGTATTTTTTAAAAATGTGGCAACCATTATTAGGTCATACATGGACAAAATGTGAACTATATGTTGGTATTTAAATCTTAAAATATTTTTAGTTAAATCAAATAAACAAATATTTCTGTTTCCCTTTCTCTATTGTCATTGTTCATCTTCAGTAACTACTATGTACTCAGTGTTATTTTAGAATTAGTTACTCCAAATGCTAAACTGTTTTCAGCCTTCTGCCAGTTATTACAACAACAGAACAATAAACAGAACATAATCAGCAATGTGAAACATACTCAATTGTTAGGAAAGATAATTTTAGATTATTTGTGGGTATATATGATAAAAGTTCATGGAGTATTAGATCAGTTGAGTAAAAGTTCACAATCATCAATATTTCCTGACTTTTATATAAGACATCATAAAACATAAACCAAATGAAAATTTTAAAAATTTCATAAAATTGGTAGACTCCATAAACTATGAATATATATGTATATACATATATATTCATAAATCAAAATGTTGAATCTCATTTAGGTCATGAAATGAAACTTGAAAATGTCACTTGAAAATATATTCAAACCTCTGAATTAAATTATAAAAAATATAAAGTAACTGTATGGGATAACAAAAATAGACTATAGATAGGCATAGATTTTTATATTTGTCAAAACACAAAGGAGAATATACCTCAGTATAATGATTGGTCTAGCATACAAAAAGACACGAGAACACAAATATCCAAGATGTAAAAAAAGGCCTGTGTTTTTATTGAATTCCATTTTATCAGTATGAAGCATTTGCTGTGACTGATGTATAGGAGGTCTGAAGGGAAGAAAGAAACATAAAAATGGTGGTGGAAAAGAAAGCACCACAAAGGGAAAAGAAATAAAAAGAGGTAAAGCTAAAATGATGTGTAATTAGAGACACAAAGGAAAAGTACAAATTAGTAAATTATTTCCATCCTTGTTTATTTTTATTAGAAAAAAGCTTCTTTTACATGTCAAACCCAGTTCCCTCTCTCTCTCCTCCTCCCCTACCCCCCAAACCCCTTTCTGCTCCCTAGGGAGGGTGAGGCCTTCCATGGGGATCTTCAAAGTCTGTCATATCATTTGGAGCAGGGCCTAGACCCTCCCCCTGTGTCTTGGCTGAAAGGATATCCTTCTATGTGGAGTGAGCTCCCAAAATCCATTTGTATACTAGGGATAAATATTGATCCACTACCAGAGGCCCCATAGATTGCCCAGGCCTCCAAACATCCTTGCTCAGAGGATCTGGGACAGTCCTATGCTGGTTTCCCAGCTATCAGTCTGGCATCCATGAGCAACCCCTTGTTCAGGTCAGCTATTCCTGTGGGTTTCTCTAGCCTGGTATTGACCCCTTTGCTCCTCACTCCTCCCTCTCTGCAACTGGATTCCAGAGTTCAGCAGAAGGGTCATTACCAAACTCTTTTTTGGTACCCAAGCCACACAAAGACACAACTAAGAAAGAGAACTACAGACCAGTATCTCTCATGAACATTGATGCAAAAATACTCAACAAAATACTGGCAATTTGAATGCAAGAATGCATCAGAAAAATCATCCACCATGTTCCAGGAGGTTTCATCCAAGGGATGCAGGGATGGTTCAACATATGAAACTCCATCAATGTAATCCACCATATAAACAAACTGAGAAAGAACAATCACATGATCATCTCACTAGATGCTGAAATAGCCTTTGACAAAATCCAACACTGCTTCATGATAAAAGTCTTGGAGAGATTAGGAATAACAGGAACATACCTAAACATAATAAAAGCAATACACAGTAAACCAACAGCCAACATCAAACTAAATGGACAGAAACTCAGGTGATTCCTCAAAAATTATTTCCATTCTAATTTATAAATATTTGTTGAAGTGCTTGTACAATTTTTTAGAGAATGGGCTATCAGTGGTTCTATGACTTTACCACACTGATCATTTCCCTCTTAGCAATCAAATAAACTAATGAGCACCTCAGTGAAAACAGATTAAGTGTGGCATCAATTCAAGCATGAGAATCAGGGAAAACAACACCACCACCAAATATTTCATGGTAGCCATGTGTTGAATATTAACAAGAAGCATTTCAGTGTCTGAGTCTTTTGTCTATTGTTAGGGCTGGTGTCCATTCACTGTGATTAGATCTTGCAGATGTTCAATGAAGGCCTATATGGGGATAATGGTTAAGATACCTTGTGACAAGAAACAAAAAGCATTTCCAAATATTGTCATATAAGCCATTCCTATCTTAACATATCATGAATTTACAGGTAAGTTTTGTTTCTCTTGGAATCTTAGGTGCAATTTATTCTATTGGTATTGGATCACAGAAATCAAGGTGATTATCCTCTGTGACAAACTTGAAAGACATTCCAAGCTTTGCCAAAAAAGTCATTTTAATTCGTACATTTAAAAGGAAGTAATATGATGAGATCATTTAATGTCATTAATAGCTTAGCTACAACTTTGGGATGTAAACCAAATACCAATGACAGGAAATGTGTGAGTAATTTGGATTCTATAGTACAATATTGTGAGATTTTTTTTATTTTTTTGGCAAGGTACATACAGTCAGTATATTTGGGGTGTGATAAATTCACAAACATACAGTCTTGTACTTACTTTTCAAAATTCTGAACTTATTTTTTAAAAATTTTACATATATGGGTGTTTTGTGTGCACATATATATCTGGTAACATATATGTTACCAGTATCCCAGGGGGACAAAAGAAAGTATTGGATCACTTGACACTGAAATTATGGGTAAGTGCCTCCAAATAGGTACCAGGAACCACACATGGGTCCTTTGGAAGAGCAGTCAGTGCTGTTAATAGCTGGGCCATTTGTTCAGATCCCAATCCTCTAATTTTTCTGTAAAAATATTTGTAAGTTATTAACATGTTGGCATGTTTTCATTAGTGATAAAATTTCCCTAAGCATCCCACTTGGTAGCATCTTTCTAAAGCTTCTAGTCCCCTGTGCTTGCCTTGTTGTCATTTTCATAAGCACAATTGCTAAATGCAAGGAATTCTTAGCTGTCCTGCATCTTCCGAGAACAGAATAATTAATGAAATACACAGCCTCACTTCAGCTATTCTCTCCTCAAGAACTATGGACTCCAGACCCTGGCCAATGTTATATGAGTAGTAGGTGATTCTTTAAATGGTTTACAATTTTTGGCTTTTCATTTTCACTCTCGAAGCCATTCATTCTGTGAGGCTTACCGTCTTGCACCACTTCAGAAATACCTCTTGTCTTTTCAAGTGAGATAAATGAAAGGTGCTTCTACGCACCCATGCCACTGAGCAGCTTTGAGGTCATGCTACAACCTATCAAGAAAATGATCTGTCCAGATAGATGTTCAAATACCCTCCCAGAATTAATGGAAAAGTAGAAAAGGTTGGATACTCTTTCCCGGGAGCATTTATAGAAGTGAAATTCCTCTCAAAAGATCAGGGGACTAAACAATGAGGACTTAAAAGCAGTATCGGTGTGAAAAAAAAAAAAGAGCAGCAATACTGCTTAAAGATAAATTAAGAAGGAAAAAAAGCAAGGATGAATTCAAGTAACTACTAAAGAGAAACTGGGTCAAATGTGTTAGGCACATGTAGTCCTAGCATCTAGCATTCTGGATGCTGAGACCTGACAAATGTCAAGGCTAGACTGGAATACACAAATGGCCTCTGTCTCAAAATCATCAGGTTGCAACACATAGCTCAGTGCTGGAGAGCTTGCCTAGGATGTACTTGTCCCTGATCTACTCAGTTTTGCAAAATAAGTAGTACATTTTATTCAGCCAAGATAGAGACAACAAATGAACTATTTTAGTCCTACAACCACCCCACAAGGAGAAATAGATAAGCATTGTGCTTTTCCTTTTATGCGTGATAAATATCCTATGCTGTATTTAATCTAAAGTTCTATAATAAGTTTTTTCATTCATTTATTGACTACTTGTCTTTAATCTTTTGAGGATGGTAAATTCACTCCATTTGTCCATTTATTGATTGCTTGTTTTGTTTTTTATTGTTTTTTAATTCTTTACCATAGTGATATATTTTTATGATTTATTAAAGCTTGCCTGAGGATTCAGAAAGCAAAGTCAGCCAAAAGTCATCGAAGCCAGACACCGGCCTTTAATCCCAGGACTCAGGATTAAAAGGTAGATGGATTTCTGTGAGTCCAAAGCCATCCAGATCTACACAAAATTGATCCACTTCTAAAGAGAAACAGCACACACAAAGATGATCTCAGCACCTGTGATCACACACCTTTAATCCCAGCATTAGTGAGGTATATAAGACAGAAGCACAGTCTTAGTATCAGGCATTCATTCTCCAGCCACATTGAGAATAGGAACACCCCAGCCCTTTTAGAGGTAAGAGCTCTCTGGCAGCTTGGCTGCTTTGCTTCCTTTATCTTCAGCTTGAATCCCAATGTCAGTCTCAGGGTCACTTATTTTTCATGCAACACTTCGTATGTTTTATATATTGTTTTTTGGTTCATACATACCTAGAGTACTGTCTTCCATGCCATATGCATCCTTCATTCAGTTCATAGGTTTCGTTGCTGTGCAGGTGCTTTTATACTTTATGCAATTTCACTTTTTAGTTCTTCATATTATTTCCCATGCTACTGAGATTTTTTTCACAAGTACCTTGTCAATGTCCACATCTTCGTGTTTCCACTATTTCATACACCAGGACTAACATTAAGGCCGTTGTCCATTTGGATTTAATTTTGGGGAGAATGGGAGATAGCCATCTGGTTTCATTTTTCCACACATGGAAACTTTCCCAACATCCTTTGTTGAAGAGACTGTTTCCCTACTGTGCCTTTGCTATCACCATCAATATCATAAGTCTGTAGCTCTGTGGATTTATTTCTGTGTGTCCTCCATCTATTCCATTGGTCTCTCTGTTTCCATGTTAGTATACAAAGCTCAGTATCATATTTTGAAATTAGGTTTGTGATACTTCCAGCATTTTTAAAAGAAATTTAGTCTTTGCTAGGGATTGCTTTGGTTTTATGAAGCATTACTGCCTCTGTACAAATCTTATTATTGTTTTTCCTTCTGTGGTGAATGTCATAGGAATTTTGATGGATACTGTGTTGAGTCAATGGGTTACTTTTTGTCTGAGAAAAATTTTGTGATATTAGTCCTGCTGATCCATATGCCAGTGAATCCTTTTCATCTTCTAGTGTCTTTTTCAATCTTTTTCTTCATTATTGTAAAAATTTCACTGTGACAGACTTTCACTTCCTTGGTTGGGTTTATTTCCAGCCATTTTTAAATCTATTGTGAATGAGATTGTCCTATTTTTTCTCAGCATGTTCATCATTGGTTTGTGAAGAAAACACTGATTTGTAAATGTTGGTTTTGTGTCTTCCTACTTTTCTGAAAGTGTTCATCAATCCTAACAGTTTTCTGGTGACATTTTTGGTATCTCTTATATAAGATCATATTGTCTACAGGTAGATTATTTTATTTACCTTCCTATTTATTTCACTTTTGTTTCATTCTTTTGCGATACTTCTCTAGTTAATATTTCAAACACTATTTTGAATATTATTAGAGACTGGAAACCTGTGCCTTGTTCTTGATTTTTACATGGAATGCTTTGAATTTTCCCCAGTTAGCATAATGTTACTACAGCAGGTTTCTCTCTCTCTCTCTTTCTCTCTCTCTCTCTCTCTCTCTCTCTTCCTCTCTCTCTCTCTCTCTCTCTCACACACACACACACATTCTCTCTCTCTTCCTCCTCTCTCTTACACACACATACAATATATACACATATCTATATATAATTTAATACATAATTGTTTATATGGATATATAGACACACATGTATATAGGAATGTAGACATGTGCACATGTATATGTGTGTATACATATGTACACATACACATACATATATTCATTCTATTTTATTTTTATTTTTCTCTAGCTCCACTAATTTTTATCTTGAATCCTATTTAATAGAGCTAAGTTTTTATTACTTATGTTTTGAGAATCTAATTACTTCACTTCTTCTTTGCCTTCTTTCCAAACCCTCCCATACACTCCTTCATTTTCTCTTTCAAATTAATGGTCTTATATTCATACTCTTAGTATTAGGAAATGAATATTCAGGACTTTTAACCTGAAGAGATGTTAAACTTTGCTAGAGGCATTTTACATTGGCATTTTATATTTATGTTGAGATAACCATATGAGTTTTTTTCCTTGAGTATATTTATGTACTGTATTAAAATGTTTCAATTTGTGTATGTTGAACCATCTTGACAATACAGAATGAAATCCAATTTATCATGGTGAGTGATGTCTCTAATGTGTTATTGAACTTGGTTTGCAAGTATTTTGAGAAATTTTGTGCACATTATTTGTCTT
Organism: Cricetulus griseus; assembly: GCF_003668045.3. Classification (NCBI taxonomy): domain Eukaryota; kingdom Metazoa; phylum Chordata; class Mammalia; order Rodentia; family Cricetidae; genus Cricetulus; species Cricetulus griseus. The sequence continues at coordinate 142,976,124 of NC_048595.1, read as the reverse complement.
AGTCAATATTCTATTTATGTGAGGACACACCTTGACCATGGCAACTCTTCTAAAGACAAACATTTAATTGGAGATGGCTAATATTTTCAGAGATTTAGTTCATTGTCATCGTGGCAGGAAGCATGGCAGCATGCAGGTAGACATGGTGCTGGAGAAGTAGATTAAAATTCTACATCTGGATTTGAAGGCAGATGGAAGAGAGAGAAACTGGACCTGGCTTGAACATTTGAAGTCTTCTAGCAGCCATCCAGTGATACACTCCCTCCAACAAGACCAGACATCCTAATAGTGCCACTACCTGATGATTCATCATTGAAATTTATGAACCTACTTGTGCTACTCTTATTCAAACCATCACAACTAGAGAAGATTGCCTCTAATTTCCTTCAGTTATGTATGACCTTGTAGAAGTTTGGCATCAAGGTAATACTGACTATATAAGATCTGGCAGAATTGTTTCTGTTTTATATATAGAATACCATAAAGAGTACTGCTGCTAGTCCTTTAAATATTAAGTAGAATTCAGAAGTGAATTTTTCAGATCTATTTTGATTGCAAGAGATTATTATTTTAAGCCCATTACTCATTACCAATCCTGATTTCTTTGATGACCAATTATTCATTCAGTCATATATCATTTGTTTTGTATATTTTCTGTAGTTTCTCATGCTGTTGATTTTTAATTTTATTACATTGTAATAAGTATTCAGGGAAAAGCAAGTCAAAGCTACATTAGACATTCCAAATCTGACCTCAGTCGTGATGGCTACCACCAAGTAAACAAATGATAACAAACACTGGAAAAAAAAACAGGAAAAAGTGAACCCTTATGGGTTTCTTGCTTGTAGGAATGTTAATTAGTCCAGATACCACAAAAATTAATTGTGTAGGTGTCTTATAAAACTAACATACAGTCCAAGCATAACCACTTCCAGTAATATAACTTTTGGTTAAAGGAGTCTAGGTGAGCATCCTACTGTAGAGATCCCTGCCCATCCATGCTGTAACATTGTTTTAACTATGTTATTAAATAAACCCCTGTCTATCTGTAGCACAAGTCCTAATAATCTTGATCATAAAAGCCCAGAGACAGATATAGGGGTAAATGCTGACAGATCAGAGAGACAAAGGAGCAAATCACAGCTACATCTTACCTCGTCAGCTTCCCAACCATAGGAGAGCTAGCTCCTGCTTTCTTCTAGCTTATATTCCTCTTTTTGCCCAGCCATATCATGTCTGTCTGTCCATATAGACCTCCAGAACTCTATGGTTAGCTAGTGGCTAGCTCTGTCATCTAATCTTCAGGCAAGATTTATTTGTTAGAGCACAGAAAAATACAACCACGTTTTCCATTTTTTTTTTGTCTAAAATCAAAAAGGGTTATTATGAGCAATGTAAGAAAAAATATATACAACAAGTACAATAGCTATATATAATATATACAGGCAATAAATACATCAACAATATCTAATCCATTAGAAATTGGAAGAATCTGAGAAAATACAACATATCTATCCTATCTTTGTGAGTACAAATTGTTGTACCTAATTCTCTGTCTATCCTAACTAGTGTTACCAACCCCAAAATTATCTTTTTATGATTCTCAATCTTATACATTTTACAATTCTTTTCTGAATCTGGTAACAAGGAAAACCATGAAGGTAACTATAAAGTATTCAACTCCATGAGAGACCTGAGAAGGAAATACTATTACCTGAGTAAGCAGGAAGTAAAAGCAAGCAACTTACAAAAAATGTGAGAAATGACAGTAACAGCTGGCTGCTAATGTTCCTCTGCAATGTTGGGGTATTCATCTTTTGTCTACAGTCCTACCATATCTGATAGATCTTTCTGAAAAGCAGGATATTCTAAAGGCCTGTCCTACCTTGTGTTGGCAAAGTTTTTCAATACTATTTTTTTGCGTGTGTGTGTGTGTGTGTGTGTGTGTGTGTGTGTGTGTGTGTGTGTGTATGTGTGTGTGTGTGTGTGTCCTGCTTGTCCAGTTTGGACAGTATACTGTCAGCAATTGAAGCAAGAACACTTTCTTGCCCAGTGGCTGAATTTTACCACAAAGAAAGTAAACTGCATGTGGAGGTTCTTTGATGCTCATTATCTTCTGTGAAGTAGAAGGAGCAGACATGTCTCATTGTCATATAAAGAAAGAATCTACATTATTAAAATATCTTAAATGCCATAGTCTGTAGATCTTTGAATTGTTTGAAGATGAACTATCTAAAATATCTGGTTGACCTTAAAAACCTACATAATATCACTGCAAGTTCGATTGTAATATGTGACTAATTGCTAACCTGCATTTCCTTATTATCCTAAATAGTTGGTAATAATAACTTTCAAAGGCTAAAATTTTCAGTACTTTATTAAATGAGTATCATGGGTACATACATTGAACAAGATTAGATATGTATGTATAGTATATTTCACCAAAAACAATATCAACTTTTTATCAATGTACAAAAAATCCAAGCAATTAAAAAATATTTAAAAATAGTGGTAGCTTTTTTGGTTTAAAAGAAGATTCAATAATTTACCTTTTTATCCTATTTCTATATCCCCCCTTCATTACCTAAGAGAGACTCAAACCTTAAATCATGTACAGGAAACTATAGGAAGCCTTCTTCTAGAATTAGTATTCTATATGACCATTAATATCATGACAAACTTTAAATACACACACACACACACACACACACACACACACACACACACATACACACACACACCACATCTATCTATCTATCTATCTATCTATCTATCTATCTATCTATCTATCTATATTAATCTTAGAAATTTTGAGATAATATTTATAACTTGAGAGAAGCAGTAAAACCAAAGGATTTTGAGATTAGTGGCAAGACAATAGTCCCTTAATATTTGTTTTTCCTCTGTCCTGTGTCAGGTGGGTCTTCTGACATGAGACAGAGATTTTGGATTTAACTTTAACAAGCATACTTGTATTTAGAGAAGGAGAGAGCCACACTCAAACTCCAAAGCAAGTTTTAATCTTTAATTGGACTGGAACTATTAAAAAGACCATTTTTATTATATTCCTGTAGAGAAGAGCAGAAACAAACATTTGGGGGAGATTATGAAATTTTACCCGATTAGAGAGGCCAATTAACTCTTTTTCTTGGGACTGTTTTACTATGTGATTTGTCCTTTTGCTTCAGATGTCTCATTTTTACAGTGGTCTTCAGATTCCTTAGCTGGATGCCTTCATTCTCCTGAAAAGACTAAAATGAAATACTTCCCAAACCATTATTTTGGGAAGGCAGTCTTATGGCAAGGGATATCTGATCAAATGAGAAGCACTTGTTAGTTTTAAAGTTAGTTTACATTTATCGGTCATGCTGTTTGAATATCACTTCTTCTAATCAAGTGGTCTGTATTGTGCAAATATAATCTTTATCAATTTTGATGGTATCCATGCTTTTCTTCTCTTGTGGAAACAAAAGCAAAACTCCTTTCCCAATGTAACACACCTCCTGTTTTCCATTCCGAGGTGAGCATATCTTTAAAAGTATACTGGCTGATTTAATTACATACTTTTTATTTATTTATTTATTTATTTTATTTATTATGTATACAGTCTTCTGCCTGCACACCAGCAGAGGGCACCAGATCTCATTCAAGGTGGTTGTGAGCCACCATGTGGTTGCCAGGAATTGAACTCAGATCCTCTGGAAGAAGAGTCAGTGCTCTTAACCACTGAGCCATCTCTCCAGCCCAATGACATACTTTTTTCTATTATCCAGTGTTTCTCTCTGTGGCTGCGGTCCCTTTCTCAATAATATTCAGAGAACTCAAAGTCAATAAAGCATTATGAAATCGATTTCTGGGCAAATTTATTATTCATTTCTGTTTAAAATATCCTTTAGTTTTATTTGCTCTTTTTTGTTTTTTTACCTGATGAGCTAATATTTTATTTTTTATTTTATCAGTTTGTCTCCAGTAACAATTTGCTTTTGAATTATCTTCTATCTATCTATCTATCTATCTATCTATCTATCTATATGTATTTGAAGTAAAATTTTTATTTAAATTAGAAACAAGCTTGTTTTACATGTCAATCCCAGGTCCCTCTCCTCTTCCCCAGCCACTGACCAACCCTCTATCCCACCCCCTTTCTGCTCCCAAAGTAAGGTAAGGCCTTCCATGGGGGATATTCAATGTCTACCTTATCATTTGGAGCTGAGCCTAGAACCTCCACCATGTGTCTAGGCTGAGAGAGAATCTATGTGAGGCAGCCTCCAAAAGTCCATTCATGTACTTGGAATAAATTCTGATCCAGTACTAGAATCCCTTAGATTAACCAGACCTCCAAACTGACATCCATTAAGGGAGTCTGGAAAGTCCTATACTGGTTTCTCAGCTATCAGTCTGGGGTCCATGAGCTACCCCTGTTCAGGTCAGCTGTTTCTGTGGGTTTCTCCAGCCTGGTCTTGACACCTTTGCTCATCACTCATCCATCTCTGCAACTGGATTCCATAGTTCAGCTCAGTGTTTAGATGTGGGTATCTGCTTCTGCTTCTATCAGCTACTGGATGAAGGCTCTAGGATGGCATATAAGGTAGTCACCAATGTAATTATCAGAGAAGGGCATTTAAGGTAGCTTCTCTACTATTGCTTAGATTGTTAGTTGGGGTCATTCTGTAGATTTCTAGATTTTTCCCTGGTGCCATATTTTTCTTTATACCTATAATGACTCCCTCTATTATGGTATCTCTTTTCTTGTGCTCCACTATTCTTCCTCTGACTCAACTGTCCATTTCCTTTAGATTTTCCAATTTTTTGAAGTATAGGTTTTCAAAGTAAGACCTGATGATTCTCTGGATTTACTTGGTGTCTGTTGTTGTATCCCCTTTTCATTTCTGATTTTGTTAATTAGCATGCTCTCTCACTCTCTGCCTTTTGGTTAGTTTGGATAGAGGTTTGTCTATATTGTTGACTTTCTCCAGGAGTCAACTCTTTGTTACATTGATTCTTTGTATTGCTTTCCTAGTTTCTACTTTAGTAATTTCAGCCCCTGTTCTGATTATTTCCTGGTGTCTACTCCTCCACAGTGAGTTTGCTTTATCTTGTTCTAGAACTTTAAGTTGTGCTGTTAATTCTTTAATGTGACTATTCTCCAATTTCTTCATGTGGGTCATTACTGCTATGAACTTTTCTCTTAGCACTGCTTTCAAAGTGTTCTGCAAGTTTGGGTGTCTTTTATCTTCATTCAAAACATTGTTGTTCAATCTCCATTAAGTTAGTAGGTTTTCTGCAATACGTTTTGTTGTTGAATTCTAACTTCAAATCATGGTGGTCTGATAAGATACAGGGGGCTATTCCAATTTTTTGTACTTGTTGAGGTTTGCTATGTTGCCAAGTATGTGGTAGATTTTAGAGAAGGTTCCATGTGGCACTGAGAAGAGGGTATATTCTTTTGTGTTTGGATGGAGTGTTCTGTAGATGTCTGTTAAACCCAACTAGGTCGTAATTTCCATTAGTTTCTTTGTTTTTTTTTTTTTTTTAAGTTTCTGTCTGGTTGTCCTGTCTAGTGGTGAAAGTGGGGTGTTGAAGTCTCACACTATAAGTGTGTGAGATTTTATGTGTGATTTGAATTTTAGTAATATTTCTTTTATGAATGTGAGGCCTTTGTATTAGGGGCTAATACAGGGGCCGTGGCAGTCTCTGGGTGGACTGGACTGCTGGGATGGGATTCCCCAGTGTACAGTCCCCAGGCCTCAGGCTGCTCTGAGCACATAATGGAAGCTGGGATGGAGACAGGCCCACTCTCACCTTGTCCTGTGGCTGGAGATAGGGACTAGAATGCTAGCAGTCTCTGTGTGGGCTGGACTGCCAAGATGGGATTGCCATTTCATGGTCCCCAGTCCTCAGGCAGCTCTGAGAAGGGCACTGGAAGGTGGGCTGATGCTATTTCTATAACTGCTTGCCCTGTAGAGTTCTGTGGTATACCTGTAGTATGCTTTATATTGTAATAAGCAAACCCCTTTTTTCATTTTACTAGAGACATGCTGGAGCATTATCAATCTTAATTTGTACAGGTATTTACATGATGGCAATAACTTCTGACAAATGTGTGATTATAGAATCAGCCGTTTCTGAAAACAAGGCAGTTTCCCATTGAAATCTTGAAAAGGTATCAATGGTGTGTTGTATATATTTTATTTTTCCATATTCTACAAAATGAAACACATCTGTCTGACAGATTTCATTCCTTTGAGAACCCTTTGGGTTACATCCTGCTCAAAGTGCAGTTTGGTAGTATAAAGAACATATAGGATAACACCTTTTAATTTACTCTCTTTTTGCCAAGTGATGGAAAAATATTTTTTCAAAGCTTTGCTATTGCCATGGTGTTTTTATGAAATCCTGAGGCCTCCTGCAATTTCTTATTAATAGTTGATAAATTTTATCATTACCTTGTGCTAGAGGTCCTGGCAAACCTGCATGTATCAGATGTGGGTTATACATATATGGGATGATGCCTATTCCTGATTATTTCTTATAATTGAATAAATAATAAAGTCAATTCTGTATCATCTGGTATAATTTCAGCAGGGTCATTGTGTAAAAGAACTCTTTCTGTATCTTGAGAATCATAAAATTCATTAATACCAGGAGGATAACATATAATTCAGACTTTGGACAGAATCATAGAGGTATTGACTCACATTACCTAAATTTTCTGATTTGTAACCTGCCTTTCCTGATTTATTTGCATCAGTATAGAAGCTAGGGGCTCAAGATATTGGTTTTATCAATACAATGTGAGGAAGGATCCAGTTAGCTCTCTTTATAAATTGAATTCTCTCACTTTGAGGATATATTTTGTTAATCTATCCCAAAAATTACTGCAAGCTTTTTCCCAAGGTTGACTTTCTGCCCATAATTTGTCAATTTCATCATTAACAAATGTTACTGCATTTTTTTCTGGGTCTATTCCTGCTAATTGCCAAAGTCTCGTCTCAATTTTCTTTTTAGAATCAAATCAGAGACCTTTTCCACATAAGTTTTTAACTTTTCACTCTGTTTATATGGTATAAAGATCCATTCTAAGATAATATCTTCCCTCTGAATTAATATTCCTGTAGGAGAATTCTTAGAGGGTAAACTAACCAAAATGCAATCAAGCTTTGGATCTTTTAATTTCTTTCCCACCAAAGGCAATTCTCCCTCAGCTTCTGCTGATAATTCTCTTGGACTACTTAAGTCCTGATCACTCTCTAAGGTTCTGAACAAATTACTCAGTTCATTTTTTGTGTACCCCAATAATGGGCCATAGATAGAAAATGTCTCCTAGTAATCTTTGAATGTCATTAAGAGTCAGCAGCGATTAATCTCTCTTAATTTTTACCATTGGGGAGTCTTTTTTTCTGTAGCCCTATTTTATTTATAAGTTTCTAAAGTATCTACATTTGATTCAGCTAGTAAGATGTCATCTATGTAATGCTAAACTATAGAGTGAGGAAATTGCTTTTATATTATTTCTAACAGCTACCACACAAAATATTGGCACATGGGAGGACTATTTAACATTCTCTGTAGGAGAAGCTTCAGTTGATATCCCTTAAAAGGCCGAGTATTTTGTAAGTAGGAATTGTGAAGACAAATTATTCTCTTTTTTGTAAAGCTATAGTATAAAAATATTTTAAATCAATAACTGTAAGAGGCCATTCTTTAGATAGTAAAGAAGACAAAAGTATTCCAGACTGTAGAGGGCCCTTTGTCTAAATTACCTTATTAACAGCTTTTAGATCTATTACCATTCTCCATTTTCTATATATATATATATATATATATATATATATATATATAATAACAAATAACAGGAGAATTACAATGGCTGGTTGATTCTTCACTATGCTGAGCATTTAGCTGCTCCTATACCAGCTGTTCTAAGGCCTGAAGTTTCTCTATTTTTAAAGGCTATTGCTCAACCTATACAGGTTTGTCTGTCAACCATATTATAGATAGGGCTGTTGGGGCCTTTGAATGATGGCAGCTGTTGTGTCCTGTTCCTGTACAACCTGAATGACCAGTGACTGTTCTTCATAATACCTTCTAATATTTTTCTTAGAAACATATGTTAATGTATAGTTTGTTTCTAAGATTGGAGGAATGTTAATCTGAGTATTCTGTTGCTCTAATAAATCATGTCCCCATAAGATCATTGCTATGTTTGGCACATATGGCTTTAATTTTCCTCTCTGTCCTTCTGGCACTATACAATCAACCCATCCTGCTCTCTGTTTTATCTGAGATAATGTTCTGGTCCCTAAAAATTGAACATTTACTTCTTGAAGTAAGCACTTTTGATGCCAAGATTCTGGTGCAATTATTATTACATCGCACCTGTGTCTATCAAACCTTCCTTAACAATCTCATTTATTTGTATTTTTAATTTTGATCTTTCTTCACTTATAGAAGTTTGCCAAATTATTTGCTTTGGATTTCTTCTGAATTTTTGTTTTCTCTTCTGTAGATTTTCTACCATCCAGAGCAGTATGATTTCTTATAATAGGCATTACATTATTTAGTTGCTCTAGGAAGGTGTTTCCTCCATGGTTACAGGAAAGAACTGAACTGAATTTGGCATGGGGGCCAGCAACAGTCCCCTCAAGTCATTTCATGAAGGCAAATGTTACCTTGACTGTCTCTTGTTAATCTACATTCATTAGTTCAGTGCCTTCCTTTGCTACACCTTCTGCATAATCCAGAAGGCAGGGACATTCTGTTTGAATTATGCTTAGAAAAAAAAACCTTTTTTTCTAGGTATGCCATGTTTACAATCTATTTTTAGCTGACCTTGTTTGCCACAATTTGAAACAACTGACATATAAATTTTTCTTCAAACCTCTGGAAATCACCTCTGTTATCCAAGCATCAGCGTGGTCATGAGATTCACTATTGGTTGTATCTTGGATAAATTCCTCCAATGGTGCTGATCTTGCCTTTGATGTCCTACATACCCTTTTGCATTGAGCATTAGCATTTTCAAAAGCCAGAAATTACATTATTATTTATCTAGTTTCTGAATTTGGCATCGTTCTATTTACTGCTAATGTAAGTATTCATAAGAAATCTTGAAGGCTTCTTTGGGCCCTGTCTTACTTTAGTAAATGTCTCAATTTTATTTCCTACTTCTCCAGTTCTGTCCCAAACACTCAAAGATGCTTCATGCCATAAAGCCAGGGCAAGGTCATCATATCGAGATTGCCTTTGTACATCAGAATAATCTCCCTCTCCAAGAAGTTGTTCCCTCTTGGGAAATTTCTGTAGGGAGAGACTGTGGATACCTGTACCACTGACACCACTGACTATTCCATTTGGGCATGGTCACATGTATGTAGAGGGGTAGGATAAAGAGGGAGGTGAAGAGGCTCTCTCTCTCTCCCTCTCTTTCTCTCTCTCTCTCTCTCTCTCTCTCTCTCTCTCTCTCTCTCTCTCTCTCCTCTCTCTCTCAGTTCTGGCCATGTCTAGGAGGAATCTGAGACTGGGCTTCCCAGAGTACCAATCTAGTTATTGGCTCCTCATATGAGTATTCCCTCTTAATAAATACCATTTAATAACCATATCCCATGTTCAATTCTGTCCCCTTATCATTTTCCCTACATCATTGTTCAAAGTTATTAGCTTCATCTTTCCACCAGGTCTTCTTTCATAATTGTGGACCAGGCTCCAAGACCCCTGTAACCAAATCTCACCAGTCTTTTACAAGTTGACTTGTAACTTTACAAAGTTTAACATACGCTTCACAAAAAGATGAAGCCATGTATGAGACTATCATTTACTTTAATATCCTTAAATCTAACATTTCCACAGGAGTCCATTCAACTCTTGCACATTCTTAGGGATGTCTATCATTTGGCAGTTGTTCCCATAAGATGACTGGATAAATTAAAGTTGGTTGTTGGAAAAGCTTAGCTATTCCTCTCTAACCTTATAATTCAATTTGACAATGGTTCTCCATTAAATTCCTCTGTGCCTGAATATCTCTATGAGCTGTTTTATTAGGTTTTTCAAAACTTGTATCTTAGCACTCATATTAACCAACATTTTTAATGATAAAACTGATGTTTTTAATTGACATATATAAGTTCCCATCTAAATTACTTATCCTCTCATTTAAGTGTTCCATTTTCAAACTGTCAAGTGTATTTTCATACAGAGACCTAAATCCCTCCATTGTAATAAGGTTGCTAATTTTTTAATGTTTGGAAACCCCCCCTCTCTCTTTCTCTCTCAAACTAACCCCCCCTTAATTTTCCCAATTGTCTCACCAAATCTTCCAGTGAAGATGGTGGAGCTTAAGGCTATGTAGCATATCTGATTTGAGAACCCGGGCAGTGAACACCCTGGCTGAGGACAGCTTCAGCTGCTATTGTGTAACTGTGAGCTGAGAGTGGCAGTCTGAGGGAAGGAGGTTTAGGGGAAGCCCACAACTCATGAGGGAAAGGTTGCCAGCTGTCTGAAAAATGTACTCAGGTTTGTGTGCAAGAAGCACATGTGACAGGAACTGCCTGAAGGCAGAACTGGTCAGTCTAGGGTGGATAAATCCTGTTGTGTTTAGAGTCCATGTGCCTCTGTCATTTGGGACTTCTGGAATTCGTTATAGAGAGGCTGCCACAACAACAAAAAGTCCCAAACTCACTTAAAGGCTTTGGGGAAAAACATAGAAGATGCTAGCCTTCTGGTGGGTGGCTCCAGTGAAAGCCCACATAGCTCCAGCCTGTGCTGATAGATGCAAACAAACACATTGGCAAGTGACTTTTTATGAATTTGTGCCTTAAAGTTGGGCATCAAATATAGCACAATTTCTAAATTTGTCTTAATAAGAGAAACCCAGAGTGAGATATAGGAGTAAATACTGAAAGGATAGAGAGACAAAGGAGCAAACCACATTCACACTTTACCTTCAAAACTTCCCAACTGTGAGACCATGGTCATGTCTTATATCGCCTTGTATTCCTGTCTCCACCCAGCCATATCACTTCCTGTCTGTCTGTACGGACCTTCATGGTTAGTTAGTGTCTAGCTCTGTACTATGTTCTTTAGGTAAGCTTTATTTGTTAGAGCAGAAACATATATATATATATATATATATATATATATATATATATATGCAGATACACATATATACACACAAAGACACACACACTGGAATTTTAGTCAGTTACAAAGGCAAGGAAATGATGCCATTTGCAAGCAAGTGGATGGAACTGGACATTATCATATTATATGGAATAAACCAAATTCAGAAAGATGAATATTCAATGTTTTTCTCACATGTGTCTTAGATTTTATGCATACATAAACTCATCTCTGTGTCTATGACAAGAAAGTACAAGAAAAACTATAAGAGAAGAAAGGGAACAGCAGAAGTGGAGGGGAGCAAATCAAGCAAAGGATGTAAAGGCCAAATATGGCTAAAGTACATGGTATACTTGAATGAAAATGCCTTTATGAGAATTGTCACTAGCAAGATGAATAACTATGGGACTGGAAAGGTAGATCAGTCATTAAGAGCACTTGCTGCACTTCTACCTCTTGGATCAATGACCATCACCCTTATGGAGGGTAAAAACTTGATGCTCTCTTCTGGCCTCCAGGGGTACCAGGTCCAAAAAAGGGTGCACAGATATAAATGCAGGTCAATCACCCATGTATAAAACAGTTTTCTTAAAAAATGATGAATAAATGCAAAAGACCTTTTAAAAGATAAATAGGATTACTTCATGTTACTTCCAATTATCTACACTAAAGTATTTGAGGTATATCTCATTTCCACTTAAGTGCTTCAGATAAGAACAGTTGGTCTATAGGCTACATTTTTCAAACTTTTCTGTTGGACAGACTCTGAAATGAGAACAAGCAAAAATTTTTCCCTTGAGCTACCTAGTCAAAGATCTGGGACTTGCTCAAAAGGTATACAATTTTCAGTAACTCATGGTAAATTTTTAAATATATATCAAATATTAAACAATAAATTTTGAAATATATATCTGATTAAACAATAAAATACCCCTTAGCATGAGGTGTAAAAGCAACCTACCTCATTGAATTTTATTTCACATTGCTATATATTCCAAATACTTCTTTAGATAAACACACTTTAAGTAGAGCTCATATCATCACTGACTATCAGTAAGCTATAGAATATATCAATCACACAACAGAATAAAGCTGACAAGCAATGTCAGTATGGTTGCCACACAATCTCTCGGATTTACATCATTGCTTTCTTCCTAACCTTGTGCTTGGTTGCCCATGGCCATAGTGTAAAGTTGTAGGATTTGAGAGGTCGGCACAGGTAAACGAAAGGAGTAAGAGGGAAGAGAGCTCATTTTGCATTCAAAGCAGGAAAAAAAAAAACTCTGAAGTTAGAATAACACAGAAATGTTATAAAGAAATGACTTAAGACAGAACAAAGAAAACTTACAAAAACTGTTTCCCTCTGCAGGTCTCTGCAAATTTTATGTGTATAAATCTGCATATGCAAATGTGTAAAGGTACCAACAGGTGAAAGTGCTGCCATTTAGATCTGTGTTAGAGGTAATGATGAATCTTTAAGAAAGTTAAAGTTACTGAAATTCAACTTTTCTTTCTTTTATTTTGAATTAATTTTCATTTTAAAAGTTAGCATCCAAAGCATTAGATGTTACCATCATATTTTCAACAAAGTGTATCATAGGAGGCCCTATCTCCTAGCCCCTCTCTCTCTACTCTTGTAGCTTCTTCCTTCACTCTGCTTTCTGATTTTAACTTATTTGTTTGCATGGTCCTTTTCATTTTCACCCTTTTCATTAGATTTATTTGGAAGGAAATCCTACTTGAACCCTGATTTTTTTTTTCTACAATAACCTTTTAATCTCAGAGACAGAAAAGTTTCAGACAGGAAATTTGTCTTGCTGGGTTTTACAAGACAAGAGAGAGCATGAGCTTTGGAAAGGTGGGATTCATGAATGTTACCTGAACTCTGTTATTATCACTGTTACACATATCATCCTGAGGTGTCAAAAATCAGGTTAACAAATGATTTTATACTAGAAGAATGAGCTAACACGCAAATATGTAAAACCAAGGGTAAGAATGGCTGTGGCTCCAATGCTGTAGATATAATTATAACAACTTAATTTCCATGGTACAGGTTCTACATATCTTTAAAATGAGACTAAGCTGTGTATTCTGGAAAATGCATTTCTAGGAATTTAAATTCTTATTTTTTAGGCAAAAGTGTAAGTATATTCATTGAAACATTCTTTGCTTTCTCTAATTTATATATAGATTTTCTGTTGTTTAGAAAGTAATTGAATTAATAGGTCAGTAATAGTGTTTAACTTTACAATGTATATTTTTAAAATAAAGGGGAGGAGCTGGGCTTTGGTGGCACACACATTTAATCTCAGCACTCGGGAGGCAGAGGCAGGTGTATCTCTGTGAGTTCAAGGCCAGCCTGGTGTCCAGAGCGAGTGCCAGGATAGGCTCCAAAGCTGCACAGAGAAACCCTGTCTCAAAAAAACAAAAAAAAAAAAATAAGGGGAGGAACTGTACATATGCCTTTAAAGGAAAATATGTCAAGAATATGCAAAACAAAATTGTGAGTGTGTTATTTGCTTTTTTAGGGAAAAAAAAACATTGGGTTCTTAAAAATGTTCTTCATTTTGAAAAGTACTTTATCCTATTACTGTAAACTGGGAGGTCATTTTGCCCTATACCCAACTTATTTTAAACAAAATATTTAAATGTGAGATAAAATAAAAACACCATTGTGGTTTTTTTTATCCGATTTTGGACCAGAAACTACAAAAATTAATCATTGTAGACCAAATGCTGACCACACTGAAATATAACATACACTCAGTTAAGAATTTAACAATTTCTGAACAGACATCGCTCTGGTTGGCTCATGCAATAGTGCCATTTTACAAACATACTTTTCTTGCTAATGGAGAAGCTTGACAATTTTCAGAAACCCAGAGCACTTGAGTGAAAATTCAATAAGTACGATAAAGAATACAAATGGTAACCAGGCCTTGGGGAAGCTACAGAATTGAAACACAACTTTTTTTTTTTGACAGTTTGTAGTGTAGCTCTGGTGGTCTATTTCAAAATATGTCAAATAAAATGATAACTGGACTTAGGAGTTTAGTTTGTTTCTTAAACCAAATAATCAGACAGGCTGTCTGGCCTTACTGCCTTTGGCCATCAAGGAAAAAAAAGGAAGTTTGAGTTTAGAGAAGCAAAAACACTAAAATCATCAGATTTCTGCTTTATTCTGGTACAATCATTTCCTAAGTTTCAGGCTTTAAACATACAGCCAGGGAAATCAGATGATGAAAGTGTCTTCCTTGATGTCAACTGGGCTCTCCAAAGAACACATCCCCAAAGAAATGCCCTTTGACACTTATGTCATCTGAAGTGGTGGCACCATTAGCCTCCATTTGTCTCAGAGGTTCTACTCTCACTTTCTCAACATCAAAAAGTAAAATCACTCCACATTTGTTGTATTATACCCCTAACTCACATTGAGAAAACTGATATGAGTATCAATATTTTGTTAATTTTACAAGATTGCTCCCAGATATGGGGAAACAGAAAATTACATTCTAAGTTTGCAATAAGAATAGTTTGTGAGCATATCCAAAAGTGGAGTTCATAGTGATATCTATCACATAGTCTTTGCACACAGGTTTTACTGTATCTTAAATGTTATCTATAATATTTGTATTTTTTTACATTTACCCATGAAACCAATAGAATTAATTTAATTATTACTTGGGACAAATATCAACATATGGTAGGTAATATATCTTACATTTCTTCTTGTACCACATATTGTACTGTTATTTGCATTTTTCATTTGATTCTCATCCACTTATGTGAAGTAGCTTTTATTAATAATTATATTTAGCAGGCAGATAGAAGGCAGAGAAACTTCCTGACTTTGAAAGAGCACATAACAATGAAGGTCTTTCAGAGGTTATTGAATTATGGCTTACCTAGATGGCATAGAAATATTTTGTAAGTATATGGAAGAATCACATAAAGGAATATTTATAAACTTCTTATCTGATACTTTAAGAGAACCGAAGTAACCTTCTCATTGTGAAAGTTAACGAAAAGTAAGAGCATTGTTTGTTTCCTTAGACATTATGTCAATTTAATAATATAAACAAATTACCAAGGAAGTCACCTGCCTCCCTTAGTGTTGTCATCCATCAGTTCTGTGGCCATCACTCTCAAGGCACATGACACTCATAGGAATTACTAAGGGTGTGATAAATCTTAACTAGACAGATTAACATGCAGAAACCAAGCCGGCTAAAGCAGTTCTGATGTGTACTTTGAGCCAAGAGGAAAAAAGCAAGATTGCTGTAAGATTCAGATATTTAAAGTAATTATCTAAGAGACAGAGAGAGAGAGAGAGAGAGAGAGAGAGAGAGAGAGAGAAGAATCTTGCAATATAATATATATATATATATATATATATATATATATATATATATTTGTGTGTGTGTGTGTGTGTGTGTATGTGTGTTAAAGAGGATGTGATAAACATGGCCACCATGTTAGACCCTGTGACAGTGTTGACATTTTGAATGTTGATATTAAGAGTGATTTTTTTCAATTTATTATCAGTGTTTAGAGGACATATTCTTAACTTTGAAAGTTGCAAAAGAAGCTTCTTTTTCACTGAGGAACCAGCTCAGCTATTGCTATCTGCAGGCAGGGGCCTTCACCCAGAGCAGGAACGAAGGCGCCAGTGCCACTACCAAATGGAATCCACTTTCTAGATCAAGGTCTCAGAACAACAAATTGAAACCAAGTGGCTGTAACAAGGGCGGAGGGCTGCTATTCTAGAGCTCAGTGTGTGCCTTTCTTTCTGCTCCAGAGACAGATAGTGGCAGCAGTTAGATGGTAAGATAACAAGCCACACTTCCTCTTTCCTCCTCTGTTGTCCTCAGTGCACTGAGACTTTCAAATCTCAGTAGGACTTAAGTTGGTGCTTTTCCTAAGACATACTTATGAATTTCTCCTTGCCAAAGACAGATGCAGTAATTTATGTAACTCGGAGTGCATGTCTGGAAAAGGCAATCAGCTGTTAGGTTGGTTTAAGGAGTGTTGTTACAAATGATCACCATTGACTATTTGGCTGGTTGGTTGAGAAAGGTGAAAACTTCCTACAATTCATTTTTTTAGGAGTATCAGAATTTTTGCTGACATTAAGCATTTTGGGGGGTGGGACAGGGCATAAGAAATTCACTTCATTCTAATTTACACCCACCAAATTTCATTAAACCACAACCTATCTTTCTCTTTCTTACCCCCAATATTTCCCATTGTGTGTATTTGCACATGTATAGACACTCACAGTCGTCTACACACAGTCTCATGCATACAGGCTTACTATTTATATCCCCATTGAATCATCAGTTCACTGAGTTTTAAACCCTGCTTCCTTCTCTCACTCTTCTCAGCTTAACCTTGAACTCCTCACAGTCTGCCCTTAGTGTACCCCTAATGCCTGTGCCCTTCTATGATGGATTTTTGAAATACTGATGTCCACGTGTCCTGTCTACTCTTAAATTACATAACTATATTTTTCCATTGTCTTCATTTCTGAGTGTGTATTAGAGGTCTCCTTTCCAGGCCACTTTTCTCTAGAATTGTATTTTTCCTGATCCAGTCCTCAGGTTAGGACACTGCCCATTTGCCACTCCCTGTGTGAGACCTCTGGCTGCCCCCTGTCTCACACACCTTAGACAAATTTACACCTCCTGCTTCACACAGAGTCAGTTAGTTATCCTTAATCTTCCAGAGAATTTATATGGAAACTTCTGAATAAGGTTTGCTTTGTTCTTCCAATGTATTTTTACACTAACTTCAATTATTTTAATATCTATGTTAATGCTTCTATCAGGAATGAGTTTTCCCATTTTCCTTAATATGGATTTTCTATGAATTTTCTTTAACTGTTCCAATTACTCATCAGATTAGATAGAAATGAAGTGTCAGTACCAATCAGAGGGGACCATCCCCCACACTGCTCAACCCAGGTTTCTTGTGTCTAATATTTCTATGAATTTTAGCCCTGTTATTAAAGGCTTATTTTCTGGCTTCAATAAAACATTACTACATTTATAAATATGTTCTGATATTTTAAAGTCTTTTTTTCATAATTACTTAAGGTGCCTTAAGAGTCATAGGCAGGACTGAAGAGATTGTTCAGTGGTTAGGATAAGAGTGTTCACTGCTCTATCACAGAATCAGTTTGGAGTCCAGATCTCATATTCCATGGTTCACAACCACTTGTAACTCTAGCTCCCAGGGAGCCAATGTCCTGCTTCTGCCCCCCATTAAAACATACACACACACACACACACACACACACACACACACACACACACACACACACACACACGAAGTCATGTGCTAGTAGAATAGAAGTTACTTGTTTGGATTGCATTTTTGCACACACAAGCTTATTTTTACAATTACTACCCCCTTATTTCAAGTGCACATGTCAATGTAATAGTGCTTTCTTCTCCATAGCTTTTGTTAGGGATTAGCATTAACATCTGGAGACTTAGTGGCAGACTAAGTCTCTGCAGACTTGGTTATATGTTGTATAAATTGGCAGAGTTTTTCATTTATATTCAATTGCTCATTGTAGAGTTAGGACATTTAGTAGGTCTGAGTCATTCCCAAGCATCTCTCTCTCTGTCTCTTCCATTGTCTGCTTTTTCATTATTTAAACCTTTCAATGAGGTATGGATCTTAAAGCAGAGCCAAAGTACTTCCTACAATGGCATTAGCATTTAATTTTTAATCTTTATTTATTTTAGAGAGAGGGAAGAAGAGAGAGAGCAAGAGAGAGACACAGAGGGAGAAAGAGAGAGAGAGAGAGAGAGGGCGGGGGGCTGGGGACATTATGGAACACTTGTAGATGTCAGATTAGGTTCTATCTTTCTACCATATGGATTCATGGTATAAGCTCAGGTTGTCACAGTTGGTGGCTTCTATATCTCAGCTATCCCAGGGGTTCCAGAGTGATTTATTTATTCTGGTTACACTGTGAAGGAAACTTTGTTCTATCTTCTGGTATTTATGTTTAAATTGTAAGCAAAATTTGATTACTGAATTAATTAATGCTTAATTATTGATTCTGGATTACTATTAATTTTAACTACTGTTGTTGAACTGGTTTTATGACTTATATTTTCCTACATAATTGGTCATTTTGTTTAAAATTGATTGACAAAATGTAATTGCTTTTTATCTTTAAAATTTTTACTTATAGAGTACATTTGTATTTCTAAATTTTCCTCCTTTTGAACAACTCTTTAGTCATTTGTATGTCATTAAAATTAAAAACAAAGAACCAGTTTTAGATTGGTATAATCATCTTTTTCCTAATTTTATATTTTATACTTTTTTTCATTTTTTCTTGTATCACTAATTTCTCTACTATCTTGAATGCTTGAGCCATAATTTAGTTCAATTTTCTGTTAATTTTCAATATAAATATTGAATATTTTTGATATTATTCTTTAGCCACATATAATTTATAATCCTCATTACTAATTTTTTTATAATAGTTGAATTCATTATTATGGGGACACAGTCCAAAAATGGAGTTGTGTGAGGAGAATTGTGAATGTTTTGAGAAAACTACAAGGAAACAAGACTGAAGTCTTGTGACCACAGTTTCTTTAAAGAATTATTCTTGTAATGTGTTTTGGAGCTCCTTCCAGGTGTAACAGATAAGAATGAGTTTACATCAGCTGTTGTTATTCATATGCTTCTATTGAAAAACATGTTTTTGTCATGTGTTATAGTGGGAAATTACCAATACGGAGTCAGGTAGGAATACAAGGGTATTTAATAGGGAAAAACGACCAAGCCAGCAGGCATGGCAGTACCCTGTACAGCAAGAAGCAAAAAGAGAAACCGAAAGCATAAATGCAGTCACACTACGTCACTCTGACCACGCCCTCACAAGCGTGGTCAGGCACACCTGTAGCCAGCCCCTAAGAAGGTGTGGCTACAGCTTCCCCCTACAATTCCCCTTTTAGTCTAAAAGAGGATTAAAACTTAACAGTACAAAGTATCCAAAATTAACAATCATAAAGGTAAAATATAAGAAGATACAACAATCTGCTTATGTCACATCCTAACTATCTATTTTAACTAAACCCTAACATCATCTGAAAGAGGTGTCCAAGCCTGAACACCTCCTTCCAATCCAAACCATAAACAATAGGAAGCTATCCCTAACTAGGTAAATACACTATCCTAAGTGACAACAATGGGGAAAGGGGGTGTAGCATTCTCCAAGTTACTTCCTGCTGAAATGGGACGATGATAGTCATGTGGGGTCCTGTAGGAAGAAAATGTTAGTATAGTGAAAGTCTTGAATGAATTGTATCCAGTCCATGTTAGATGGGATTCACTTAATTGAAGATCTCGCTTGAAATCCGCAACTTGATTGAAGTCAGTACCTGAACCTCTGAAATGGAGCAAGTTGGATCCAGTGCAGTCGAGGAGGTGTGGCCCATTTTCTTTCCAGGGTGTCCAGGGATTGCTGTCAGGCAGGTCTTCATTGGCTGTGTGGGACTCAAACATAAACAGTTAGCAGAGAAATGTTTGCTTGTGTATGTACACATGCTGGGGAATGCAACCATGAGAGCATAACAATTATGAGAGGGTGCACACCTTGAGAGAAAGATCCAAGAAAAGACAAAGACAGTCCCCAAATTATTCTTTTATTCTGTATTACATCAATTGGCTTCTTGATACAATACAGAAACACTAAAGTTTAGTTAAATAACGTGCATGCTTGGATTTTAGAGGAGGAAAGCCAAATCCACCTCTAAATCCAGCATTGGTTTAATTGAATTGGGACTAGGAAATGAAGAGAAATAGAGTTCTCTGAGAGACAGCTGTAAAGTTTACCATATGTCACGTTCCTTTTGTATGATGGTTATAGCTACCTTTTTCTTCTTAAGCATCTACCCATGCGGTGTCCTTTGCCTTCTGGAGATGAGTTTTCCTGTGAAGATAAAAGCAAAACACTTGCCTTTCCTTTGGGAGGTTTCTATTTAGTTTATAAGATATACCTTAGTAGAATACCTGTTAGTATATACCTGTTAGTATATAGTTAGTAGAATACCTGTCATTTGTCCTCGTCGAGAGGTTTTTCCTTTTCCACTCGAATCTTGATCAACTTTGATGGTATCCAAAGTTTTTCTTCTCTCTAGAAACCAATGCAAAACCCCTACCCCAACGTAACACATGTCCTGGTTTCCATACAGAGGTTAGTACATCTTTGAAGTATACCAGCTGATTGAGTTCAGCAGTTTTTTCCGTAGTCCAGTGTCTTTCTGCAGCTGTTTGTCCTTTTTCATTGGCATTAAGAAAGTTTAGTGTTAATAAAGCATTATGCAACCTATGTTTTGGGGGTTTAGTCTTCCAAGCTTGTTTATTGAGCATCTCCTTAAGTGTTCTATTAGATCTCTCAACCACTGCTTGTCCTGTAGGATTGTGTTGTATACCGGTAACATGCTTTATGTTATAATATTTGAAAAATTGTTCCAGTTTTGTAGAGACATATGCTGAAGCATTGTCAGTTTTTATTTGTGCAGGTATACTCATAACTGACATCACCTCTAGAAGGTATGTAATAATAACAGAATCAGCTTTTTCAGAGTTAAGAGCAATAGCCCATTGGAACCCTGAGAATGTGTCTATAGTATGATGCACATATTTCAAATTTCCAAACTCTGCAAAGTGAAAGACATCCATCTGCCAAACCTCATTTCTCCGAATGCCCTTAGGATTACAACCTGCTGGCAATGGAGTTTGACTATAAAAGGAACAAGTAGGACAGTTTTTCACTATCTCCTTGGCTTGTTGCCAAGTGATGGAGAAGTCCTTTTTCAAACCTTTGCTATTTACATGATGTTTCTTATGAAATTCTGAGGTTTCTAGCACACTTCCAATTAATAAACGATCAATCTCATCATTGCCTTGTGCTAGTGGGCCAGGCAGACCCATATGGGATCTGATATGTGTAATATATATAGGATTACTTCTGTTTCTGATAGTTTCTGGTAATTGTAAAAACAGAGAAGTTAATTCTGTATTATCAGGAACAAATTCTGCAGTCTCAATGTATAACACGACTCTCTCTGCATATTGGGAATCAGTAACTATATTAAGAGGTTCTGTAAAATCCTTAAGTACCATGAGAATTGCATATAATTCTGCCTTCTGTACAGATGTATATGGACTTTGAACTACTTTACTTACCTCACCTGCTTTAAAACCTGCCTTACCTGATTTGTTGGCATCAGTGTAGAAGATAAGAACTCCAGAAATGGGAGTTTGTCTTACAATACGTGGAAGAATCCAGAATGTCTTTTTTATAAATTTAATTCTGTCACTATTGGGATAGTTGTTGCTAATTGTTCCCAAACAGTCAGTAAGAGCTATTTGCCAATATTCATTATCTTTCCATAAGGAAGACATTTCTTCATTAGTTAAAGGTACTATAATTTCTGCTGGATCTTTTCCAGTCAGCTGACGAAGTCTTAATTTACCCTTTAAAATCAAATCAGAAATCTTTTCTATATATGTCTTTAACTTTTTATTCTGTTTATGTGGCAGAAATATCCATTTCAATATAGTGTCTTCCCTTTGCATTAGAATTCCAGAAGGGTATTCTCTGGATGGCAAGATAACATGAATACAGTCTAAATCAAGGTTTATCCAACCTACATGTGCATTTAATATTCTGTTTTCTACCCATTGTAACTCTTTTTCTGCCTCAGCAGATAATATTCTCGGACTGTTTAGGTACTCATCGCCTTTAAGGGCCATTTTTAAATGCTTTAAGTCATGTCCTTCTACACCAATAATTGTCTGTAATTGAGAAATTTTCCCTAACAATTTCTGAAGAGAATTAAGAGTTTGCTACCGAGCTCTCCTAATTTGTACCTTTTGAGGTCTGATTCTCTGTAAGTCTATCTTGTAACCTAAATAATTAATAGAATCTCCTCTTTTTATCTTTTCTGGGGCAATCTGTAATCCCCAACGAGACAGAACTTCCTTCACCATTTCAAACATACGTTCCAAAGTTTCCTTATTAGAATCTGATAAAAGA
Source organism: Cricetulus griseus (assembly GCF_003668045.3). Lineage (NCBI taxonomy): Eukaryota > Metazoa > Chordata > Mammalia > Rodentia > Cricetidae > Cricetulus > Cricetulus griseus. Next base: position 142,953,932 of record NC_048595.1, on the reverse strand, counting down.
ATGTCATCCATGTAATGATAAACAAGAGATTGTGAAAAATTCTTATGAATTATTTCCAAAGGTTGTTGTACAAAGTGCTGACACAAAGTAGGACTATTTAGCATTCCTTGTGGCAAAAGCCTCCACTGATATCTCCTAGCTGGCTGTGAATTATTAAGAGTTGGTACAGTAAATGCAAATTTTTCTCTATCATTTTCCTGTAACGGTATTGTGAAGAAATAGTCTTTTAGATCAATGACTATGATAGGCCATCCTTTAGGTATTAAGGAAGGTAATGGCATTCCAGGTTGTAGACAGCCCATTGGTTGAATTACCTTATTTATACCTCTCAGGTCTGTCAGCATTCTCTACTTCCCTGACTTCTTTTTGATAACAAATACAGGAGAATTCCAAGGACTGGTAGATTCCTCTATATGTCCAACATCTAGCTGTTCCTGTACTAACTTTTCTAAAGCCTCTAGATTCTCAGAGGTCATAGGCCATTGTCCTACCCAAACTGGTTCATCTGTAAGCCACTTCAATTGCAGGGCCTTTGGCTCCTCTGAAGGTCCATCATTTGTACCTAGTTTCTGTACAGCATGGATGTTTGGTAACCGTTTTCCATAGCGTCTTACCAGATCTTTTCTACTATCTAAAGATTGTACATAATTTGTATCTGACACTGGAGGAATATTAATCTGGGTATTCCATTGCTGTAAGAGATCATGACCCCAGAGATTTATAGCTATATCTGCCACGTATGGTTTCAGTATCCCTTTCTGTCCTTCCGGTCCAATGCAGACTACTGAGTTAACACTGTCTAACTCTAGATAGAGTTCCAATTCCTAAAAATTGTACATTTGCCTCTCTAAGAGGCCATTTCTGAGGCCAAGACTTTTGAGTAATAATAGTTACATCCACCCCAGTGTCCACTAAGCCAGAAATAACTTTATTATTAATTTTTACTTTTGACTGAGGCCTTTTATCATTAATAGAAGCTTGCCAAAATATGCATTTCTCATTTTGTCCATTCACACTTGATTCTTCATCACTATTCAAACTACCATCTAGAGCAGTATCTTTTTTCACAATAGGCAATGAACTATCTATTGTTCCTGTGAGAGATTATCTTCCACTGCTATTGGGAATGACCTGACCTTTCTCGATGTGGGGGACTTCTTGAGTCCCCCCTCGGGGTTTCCGGACCTTAAGGGGTTTCCTTGTATGTCCCTGGTCGATCTACATTCATTGGTCCAGTGTCTGCCCTTACCACATCTTCTACACAATCCAGAAGGCAGTGGCCTTCCATATGAGGCATTGTTAGAATTCATTTGTCTGCAATTTCTCTTAGTATGTCCCATTTTACCACAGTTGAAATATCTAGGTTCCTGGAGCCTTTGTGGTCACCAGGGGAAGGCTCTTCCTACCCAAGGTTCTGGTTCATAGTAGTAGTAACCTCTAGCCTCTTGGTATCTATGTTGACCTCTGTAAGGTGCTTCTCCTTGCCAAGCCCTTACATCCTCACCTCTAGAACTTTTAATTTCCTGTTGCGGTTTTAAACCTTTGGAGATGGCTTCTCCAACCCAAGCTCCAGTATCTTGTACATTATAATCAATGTTGGCTGCATACAAAACCCATTCTTCTAGCGGAGCTGATCTGATCTTTAAAGGCAAAAGTATTCTTTTGCATATTGGGTTTGCATTTTCATAAGCTATTGTATATATAATTGATTGTCTTGTTTCTGGATCTGTTACCTGTAATTCTACTGCCCTAGTTAACCTTTGTAAGAAATCCTGGAACTGTTCTGTAGGTCCCTGTTCTATTCTGGTATAAGCTTCTAGGCATTCTCCTGGCTCACGAACCTTATCCCAGGCATTTAATGCCACTTTCCTGCATAGAGACAGTATATCGTCATCATATTCAGCCTGAACCTGTGGGTCAGCATAAATACCTGACCAAGAAGCTTATCTAGAGGGGCTTCAAAACCTCCCTTTATGCCCTGACGCTCAAGGAGCTTTGCCTCTTCCCTTACTAATGCCTTCCACTGGATTTGGCATGAATTCTCAAGTACAGCTGCTACCAATCATTCCCAATCTGTGGGTGTCACCCTGTTAAAGGTTGCCCATGAATGTAATAGCTGTTTTATATATGGGCTATGGAGACCATATGAGACAACTGATTCTTTAATATTCTTAAGATCCTTCAGTTGTATAGGTTGCCATTCATAAGCCATCCGTCCATGAGGGTGTTTCTTAGAAGCTGGCTTTTCTACTATGGTAGCTGGGTACACTAATGGTGTAGGAGTAACAATCTTAGAAGAATAGTAACGATACCTAGGTGGAGTAGGTGCCTGGGATTGGAGTGATTCTGTTTCTGAGGCATCCCAATGATCTTTAAGCCTAGCAATGATATCATTTTGAAAAGTTTCAATCTCCTTAATCATAAAAGATTCCAAGCACGTTAGTGAATCTGTAAATTGCTCTAACTGCTCATCTACATGTTTTTCTAGGTCTTTAATATGATCATCCTTAGGCAGCATCTGGATGGCATGGAAATTGCCTTCTAGGTATTGGAGTCTAGATTCCAGGTCATGATTTGCTGATTTTGAGTCCTCAACAATTGACCATATGGACCTATGTAATCTGTCAGCCCTGTACTGTAAATTATCTTCCAAACATTCAAATCTAGACTCAAATTTCTGATCTGCTACCTTGGATGCTTCAATAACTGATTGAATGGCATTGTCCAATTCTTCAACCCTATGCTGGGTATTTTGCACCGTTGCATCTAGTTGCTGGGTAACATTGCCTATCTGAGTTTCTAGCTGGCTACAGATATTCTTTAGCTGGTCATGGTCTTCTGACAGCCTAGCCTCTAAGGCCTCAGACATGGAGGATCTCTCTGTGTTTATCTTATCATAAATATTGCTGCATCTCATCAGACAGCTCTGTCTTTAGTGTATTGGACACAGAGCCAAGCTTATCATCCAATTTCTGTTCCACTTGCTGCACAATTGTGGTCTGACCTAATCGTAAAGCTGTTATTTCCTGTAAGTAGGTGGTGAGGTTATCCTTATCCCTATTCCTGAGTCCTCTGGCTAGTAATACTATTTGTACCAGCAAGCTAACTGCCATTATGGCATATAGGCCAGTAATTGGCACATTAACATCCTCCTCAAACAGTGAATTCACGTAATAAGCAAAAATATTACCAATTTTAGCAAATGATAAATATTCTGCCATAATTTTACCTGATTTCTACTCCAGATGCATTAAATATCTTTGACCAGTGGGTGGCACAGGTGTTCAGTGAGTCCTCGGCATTTGGCAGCAGTTGGTCAGTGGTGGAGAGAGGTCACAAAAGTGGCTGTGCTTATCTTAGAGAGTATACGGCCTTGCAGCCGCAACCACTGAAACAGATGCAGCTTTCCCGAAACAGTGGCCAGGGGAAGCCTCTGCTGAAAGCCGAGGCCTACTCACCTCTAGGCAGCTAGAAACTGTCTCCGAGCTGGGTGGATGGTTCTGAGCAGCTCAGCTGCAGTGGGTCGGCTGCCAGCCAGGAGCACCTGTGGAGAGAGGGCGCTTTCCGGGCCTAGGCCGCGGGCCTGATGGAACCCACAGCCTGTCCCAAACGGGGTGTAAGTTTCCAATATCCCGCTTCTGACAACCAGACATAGTGGGAAATTACCAATATGGAGTCAGGTAGGAATACAAGGGTATTTAATAGGGAAAAACCTTACGTACAGAGCGACCTAGCCAGCCAGCGTGGCAGTACCCTGTACAGCAAGAAGCAAAAAGAGAAACCGAAAGCACAAATGCAGTCACACTACATCACTCAGACCACGCCCTCACAAGCATGGTCAGGCATACCTGTAGCCAGCCCCTAAGAAGGTGTGGCTACAGCTTCCCCTACAATGTGTGGCTTATCCTTGTGACTGAACACCTTGCTCATGTGATTCTTAAATCTCGAGAGTATAAATTTTCTGATGCTCTGAATAAAGATGGCTATTGCATGAGACTTTAGCTGGCTTCATATTTAAGCTCTATTTTCTCAGGTTCACACTGCCTACCAGAATGGTAGTACCCCATATTAAGGAACTGAAATCAGCTCTGAGATAAGAAATTTGGGGACTCTCACCAAAGGGGTGAATGAGAATAATGTAACAGAAACCAGGAAAAGTTTTGCCTGTTGTGCTTTGTAAAGAAAGGAGGAGCACAAGTAGCAAAATCACAACTATTATAATGTTTAAAAGTTGTTTTTGATGATAATCCCTGATTTACAGAAGAAGGAACTTTAGATGAAATATGTGACCGTGTCTGAAAGGATATTGAAAAGGCATGAAAACAAGGGGAAAAGATCCTTGTTCATTTTTGTGTCACTTGGCATTGATTTAAACTGTTATTAAGATAAATAAAGAAAATATTAATCATGCAAAGATATGGCTAATTTCTTGAATGAGTATTAAATATGACCAAACTCTAAATGTGGTATATCAACTTCTGAGGTTGTTGTTTTATTTTTTGGTGCCCTGCCACCCAGCTCCCAAATAAATGTACAGAGTCTTATTCTTTTTCTTTCTTTCTTTTTTTGTGGAAACGATGCATTCCTTTTTATTCAGGTAAAATGTCTCCACAGTTATAATAAGTTTCATGACATTAACATTGGTCATTGCAGAGTCTTATTCTTATGAACACTGGCCTTAACTTGGCTTGTCCCCAGCCAGCTATTTAAAAGTTAAATTGTCCCCTCTACCTTTTCCCTTTGTGCTTTTACCTTTCTCTAGTCTATATATCTCTCTTCCCTTGTAATTCTAGGGATTTTCTTTCGTGCTTAGTCCTGCAGTCCCAAATACACAAAACACATGGAAGATTATGTTAATTATGAACTGTTTAGCCTATTTCTCAGGCTTATTACTGACAAACTCTTACAACTTACATTAACATATAATTCTTATCTATGTTTAGCAATGTGGCTTGGAACCTTTTCTCAGTAAGGCATTTTCATCTTGCTTCCACTTCCTCTGACTGGTGACTGCGTTTATGCCTTCCATTTCCCCAGTATTCTCCTAGTCTGTTAGCCCCACCTATACTTCCTGCCTGGCTAATTGCCAATAAACATTTTATTAAACAAATATGAGAAACAAATCTTCACAGTGAACAAGAACATTATCCCACATACACTCTATGACTGACTTGTGGCTGGGTGGCTGGCTGGCCCCTGGAGTCCTCCTTTCCTCTTTTTCGTGATCGTCCTCTTTATTCTTCTCCTATTTATTTTCTCTGCCTGACAGTCCCACCTATTTCTTTCTCCAGACTTGCTATTGGCCATTCAGTTCTTAATTAGACCAATCAGATGTTTAAGGCAGGCACAGTAACACAGCTTTACTGAGTTAAACAAATGCAGCATAAAATAATGCAGCACATGTTTCCAACATAAAACAAATATTCCACAGTATAAATGAAAGTAACACATCTTATTTTTATTTAGACAAAATGGGTAAATGTTGTGGAATATAAATTTGACAGGTTTAACTTTAACATAGTAAAACTTTATACAACAAAAACAGTTATCAAATAAGAATCACATTTACAATATTTAGTCCATTTGTATTTAGCAAATTCAGAGATAATACTCCATTACATTTATCTTAGTGATTCCAAAGTTTTATACCTAATTGACTTTCTATCATAACTAACAAAAACTATAATTCTAACTATTTAATATTTAACTACATCAAAGTCCCCAGAATGATGTAATATTACCTAACAACAGAGATGCATGGTTGCCGGGAGAGTCAGAGAAATTTTCTCTGCAATGTTGGGACATGCATCTTCATCCTACAGGCTTAGCATATTTGGCAAACTTTTCTATGAATCAGAAATTTTGAAGAACTATCCCACCTTGTTTGGCAAAGTTCATCAGTCAATTTCTTCTATGTCTTGCAGTATATCTGGCAGACTCTTCTATGAAGGGGGAAACTCGATGAACTCCTTTGCCTTGTCTCAGCAAAATTCAACAGTCTTTTTCGTGTGTACCGCTTGTCCAGTCTCTACAGCATGCTTTCATCAGTCAAGGCAAGAAAAGTTTCTTGCCCAAATGGCTAGCCTTGCCACACTGAAAGCAAACATTTTATGGTGTTCCTTTGATAGCCATATCCTTTTATGAAGTAAACTGGTGCTGCCAAGAGAAGATGTGTCTTATTGTCACGAAAAACCTTAGGTTACTAAACATACTAAATGTTATATTCTGTAGGTCTTGCAGTGTTTGAAAATCATCTATCTCTCTAAATTATACCTGTTTAACCTTGAAAACATATCTAGCTACAAGTTTGATTATTATAAATTAACTATTAGCCTCATTTATTTTTGATATATTATGTATGATTTATTTATTTTTATTTTAGAAGCAATCTTATTTTACGTATTAATCCCCATATTCCCTTGCCCTCCCATCCTCCCCAAAGATAGTGAGACCCTCCACCAGGGACCATTAAAGTACTTCACATCATTTGGCGGAGGGCCTAGGCCCTCTTTCCTGTATCTGGGTTCCAATAGTATCCCTCCGTAGGGAATGGGCTCCTAAGGTTCATTTGTGCTCTAGGCATAAGAACTGGCTCTACTATTAGAGGTCCCATAGACTTCTCAGGCTTCCTAGCTGGCACCCACATTCAGAGGGCTTGGTTTGGCCCAATGCTGGTTCCTCAGCTTTACAACTAGGGTCTCAGTGCTCTCACCAGTTCAGCTCAACTGTTTCTGCAGGTTTCTCTAGCATAGTTTGGCTCTTTTTCTCATCCATCTGCCCTCTCCAAAAATGGATTCTCAGTTTTTAGCTGTGGGTGCCTGCTACTTCTTTTATCAGTTACTGGATGAAGGCTCTAGGAATGCCAACCAAGGTAGTCATCAATCTCATTATAGAGGAAGGGGATTAAGCCTCTGCAACACTGCCTAGATTCTTAGTTAGGGTCATCCCTGTGGATCCTGGAACATTTCCCCAGTTCCCTATCTCTCTCCAAACCTATCAGTACTGGCTTCCTCTGGAGATGTCCTTTCTTGCCCTCTTCTATTCTTCTCCTGTCTCAGTCCTCTTGATATATCCTCTTCTCCTTCCCACTCCCCTTCTCTGCCTCTTCCCTTCCTGCCTCCCTCCTTTACCCACTCCGTGCTCCAAATTTGCTCAGATGTGGATCTTGTCCCCATCCCCTTCTTCAGGGAACCATGTGTTCTTCTCCTGGGATCCTCCTTGTATCCTAGTTTCTCTGCTGGTGTGGATTTTAGGCTGGTAGTTCTTTGCTCTATGTCTAATATCCATATATGACTGAGTTCATACCATGCTTTACTTTCTGTTATTGGGTTACCTCACTCAGGATGTTTTTTTTTTTCCAGTTTCATCCATTTGCCTGTGAATTTCAAGATTTCATTGTTTTTTTTTTTCACTTAGTAATAATCCATTGTGTAAATGTACCACATTTTCTCCACCCATTCTTAGGTTGAGGGGCATCTAGGTTGTTTCCAGTTTCTGGGTATTACAAGTAAATGCTGCTATGAACATAGTTGAACATATGTCCTTGTTGTATGAATGTGCATTATTTGGGTAATGCCCAAGAGTGGAATTGTTGGATCTTGAGGTAGACTGATTCCCATTTGACTGAGAAACCTCCATACAGATTACCAAAGTGGTCATACAAGTTTGTACTCTCATCAGCAATGGGGGGGGGGGAGGTTCCTCTTTCTTCACAACTTCTCCAGCATAGACTGTCATTGGTGCTTTTGATTTTAGCCATTCTTGTCAGTGTAAGATGGCAACTCAGAGTTGTTTTGAGTTGAATTTCTCTGATGGCTAAGGATGTTAAGCACTTTCTTAAGTGTTTTTCAGCCATTTTAGATTTTTCTATTGAGAATTGTTTATATAGTTCTGTACCCCACTTTTTAATTGGATTGTTTGGTGTTTTGGTGGTTAGCTTCTTGAGTTCATTGTACATTTTAGAAATCAGCCCTCAGTGGGGATGGTGAAAATCTTTTGCCATTTTGTGGGCCACCATTTTGACTATGTTTTTGGCTTACAGAAGCTTCTTAGTTTCAGATGGTACTATTTATTAATTGTTGTAGTTAGTGTCTGTGCTACTGGTGCTATGCTCACAAATGGTCTCCTGTACCAATTTGTTCAAGGGTACTTCCCACTTTATTGTGGCTGGATTCTTTGTTGAAATATTTGATGCATTTGGACTTAAGTTTTGTGCATGGTGATAGATGTGGATCTATCTGTAATCTTCTACATGTCCACATCCAGTTATGCCAGCACCATTGTTGAAGATGCTATCTTTTTTCATTGTATTATTTTATCTTCTTTGTCAAAAATCATGTGTTTGTATATGTGACCATATCAGAGATTTAAATTTGATTCTATTGGTTTACCTGCCTATTTTCGTGCAAGTACCAAGCTGTTTTCAGGACTATAGCTGTATAATAGAGTTTGAAGTCAGGGATGTTACATGTGATTTAAGCTTTAGTAATGTTTCTCTTATGAATGTGGGTGACTTTATATTTGGGGCATAGATGTTCAGAAATGGGACTTCATCTTGATAGACTTCTCTTGTCATTAATATGATATGACCTTCTTCATTTATTTTGTTTAATTTTAGTTTGAAATCTAATTTGTTAGATATTAGGATTGCTACAAAAGCTTGTTTCTTATGTCCATGTGATTGGAAAATCTTTTCCCATCCCTTTACTCCCATGTAAGGTTGTCTTTGAAGTCGTGGTGTGTTTCTTGTATTCAGCACATGGATATATTCTGTCTTCATACCCATTCTGTTATCCTGTGTCTTTGTAGTCAAGTTAAGACCCTTGACTTTGAAGTATATTAATGTCCATTGATTGTTAATTCTTGTTTGTTTTGTGTTTGTTGTTGTTGGTGTGTGTGGATTTCTGCACTTGTTTTTCTTTTGGTGTTTGGTAAAGTGGGATTACCTATTGCCTATGTTTTTGTGAGTGTAGTTATCATCCTTAGGTTGGAGTTTTCCTCTGGTACTTTCTGTAGTGCTGGATTTGAGGATATGTATTTTCTAAATCTGGTTTTATCATAGAATATCTTGTCTTCTCCATTCATAGTGATTGAAAGCTTTGTGGTATGAGCTGGCATCCATGTTTCCTTTGCCATGTTGTTTGTAGAACATCTATTTAGGACCTTCTGGCTTTCAGAGTTTCCATTGAGAAATTGGGTATAATTCTATTAGGTCTGCCTTTATATATTACTTGGTCTTTTTCCTTGCTATTCTTAATATTTTTCTTTATTCTGTAAGTTTTGTGTTTTGGTTATTATTTGGTGAAGGAACTTCTTTTTATGGTCCAGTCTATTTGGTGTTATCTTCTTATACTTTCATAAGCATATCCTCCTTTAGGTTAGGGAAGTTTTTTTCATATGATTTTGTTGAGTACGTTTTCTGTACCCTTGGGGTGCATTTCTTCACCTCCTTGTATACACATTATTCTTAGGTTTGGCCTTTTCGTGGTGATTTCCTGAATATTTTGGATTTGTTGGACCTGAGTTTTTTTTTTTTTTTTTTTTTTTTTTTTTTTTTTTTTTTTTTTTTTTTTTTGGTCGATGACTGTATTTCATTTAGTGAATCTTCAACACCTGAGAATCTCTCTTCCATCTCTTGTATTCTATTTCTAATACTTACATCTGTAGTTCCTGATTGTTTACCCAGCTTTTCTATTGCCAGAGTCTCCTCATTCTGTGTTTTCTTTATTGTTTCTATTTCAGCTTCCAAGCCTTGAACTGTTTGAATTGTTTCCTTCACTTGTTTGGTTGTTCTTTTCTTAGTCTTCTTTGCATTCTTTAAGGGATTTGTTTATTTCTTTTATTTTTTGGTTTGTCTTTTCCTCCATTTCCTGTATTTTTGTTTGTTCTTTTCTTCCATTTTAAGGGATTTTTCTTGTTTCTTCTTTGAGGGTCTCTAATATCTTCATAAAGTTGTTTTTAAACTCCTTCTCTTCTGCTTTATCTTCATTGGGATGTTCAGGTCTTGCTGGTGTAGAGTCCCTAGATTCTGTTGGTGTTGGTTGTTGAATGTGTTCTTTTACTTTTGTCTTCCCATTCCTTCTTTGAGTGGGTGCAGGTGGAGTTTCTCCCTCTCCTCTCATCTCCTTGTGGTGTGGGTGGGGCAGGACTTCAGTGTCTGTAACTCTGGATGGTCTGGCCTCTCCTGGTGTTCTCCTCTCTCAACCAGAGTGTATGGGGGAGCAAGACTCTTGTGGATGGTGGACTGCAGAGGGCATATGTGGACCAAGACTGAGGTGTGTCCAGACTTAGGGTAGTCTGTCCTGCCTGGGAAAGTCCATCATATATGGAACAGGTCCAGCAAGTTCCAAGGGGAGGATGGTGGGTGTTGGGTCTGAGCAGAGCTCACACTCACCTGGAGAAAAGGCTTATCCTCATTTCTTAATTGTACAATGCCCCTTTAAATGAGCTGTACAAGCACAATATCCCAAACAAGAGTAGAAACATAAATACAGTGTAGCAAAAATAAATTGTAATAATGTAACAGTATCCATACCAATGCAAATTACCTGAGATGAATATTTGTCTTTTTATCCTATATTACTATATTTTCCTAATTGATAACAAGTATTCATAGCCCATCAAATAACCCCAAACCACCCACACCATCACTCTTGATAAGGTGAGCATAATTTTCTCTAGAAGGTTCCCTGTTGTCTGTGGGTAAAGTCATCTTCAGGGTTTCCTGAGAAAAATGAGATAATGGTCAAGTCCTGCAAAGACTGGCAGAAACCTTTGTTGATATGTGTCACCTATCAAGATTCAGGAGGCCTTCCCCCGATCAAACCTGATCCATATCAACCCTGAAGGAATCCACAGCCTCTTGTTTCCTGTGGAAACAAAAGCAAAAATCTCTTGTCCAAAGAAATATATTTTTTACTTACATTTTAAAGATAGCCCTAAATTATCTAGGTGTTCACAATCCCATGCCTGTCAGCAGCTATCATTTGCTCATCAGCATTAAAAAAATAATTCAAGATGATTACAGCAGCATATAGATTCCAGACTCCCTGTATATTTCCCATCATTATGTGGCTTATTCTTTTTTGTTATTATTATTTTACTTCTCTCTTTAAAGACTTTGTATTGTTGTTTTTAAACTATTTTAACCTTAATGTGTATATTATTTCTCTTTTCTTAAGCATATACACATGGTTGAACCCACTGTAATCTGTTCAGTGGGTTTTTTCCCTTCTGAACCTCTTTTACTGTGTATCTGTAGTCTGTTTTGATAATATGAGCCAACTTTAAATTTCTAAGCAGTGTGGCTAGGCTAGGACCTCTGCCTCTGTCTTAGCAGCTAGCTCTACCAGCTTCTTGGGTTGTGAAACCTAAGCCTAAATCTTGTGGACTGTTCAGAAATGTGTTTGACCAGAAGATGCCTTCAATTCCCCAGAGCTCTAGAATGTTGATACTTACACAGAAGCAGGCATTTTTTACTTAGCTTTTCTTCTCATTTCAGTTTTTTTTTAACTTATTGTATTGGCTCCTCAAGGGCTTGCTGTAAAGCAGAAACTCTTAAAGGATCCATGCCCAGTTTTTTTTTTTCCAGTTCTTCAGGCCCTACATGGAAATTTAGGGGGCCTGTTACCCAGAACCCAAATAAATACACAGAGACTAATTCTTACTTCTGAATACCTGGCCTTATTTTGCCTGTGTCTAGCCAGCTCCCCCTGCCCCCAACGCCGGAGCTGAGGACTGAACACAGGGCCTTGTGCTAGCTAGGAAAGCACTCTACCACTGAACTAAATCCGTACCCCTTCTAACCAGCTTTTCTTAAATTATCCCATCTACATTTTGCCTCTTGACTTTTACCTATCTCTATTCTATATTCTTCTTCTTTTTATCCTACTGTGTGACTTTCTATGTGGCTTAGTAGCTGGCCTCTGGTATCCTTTTCTCCTCATTTTCTCCCTCCTTCTTCTTCTTTCTCTTCTATTGATTCTCTCTGACTGCCAGCCCCACCTATCCTTTCTGCTGCCTCACTATTGGCTCTTCGGTTCTTTATTAGTCCAATCAGGTGTTCTAGACAGCCACAAATAATGCAGTTTCATAGTTAAACAAATGCAATGTAAAAAATGTAACACATTTTGCATCACTCAATGAATATTATACAGCATATATTAGCATAACACTAGTTAAAGTTACACAACAAACTGCAATTTCAATTTCAGCAAAGACAAAAAAAGGAGTTTTTCTTTTTTCACTCAGGCAAAATCAGAAGTAAAATTAGTGCCAAGTGGAGACATGCTGGTGACAACTCCCTCAGCTCCCTAACTGGAACCTTCTTTAGATCTGTATGTATCCTCCATGGCCTGATAATGCCCCTGAAGCATGGGGTGAGGAATTTGATAATTATAATCCTGCATTCTCTCCATCTTTTTTTATGAAACCTTAGGAAAGCCTATTGAAAAACTCATTTTACAACCTAGGAAAGCTAGGGCATGGCAACAAAAGGAATTTGTTTCTTGATTCCTCCTGGCCTCATGAGGTGTACTTGGTATTTTCAGTGCAATTAACAAAATCAAAATGTTTACCCAACTACGCACTAATCAACCTACTTGAATCTCTAGGAGGAGAGACAGCATTGGACATGCCTCTAATATTATCTTGGGAGACAAGAAAAGAACTATAGCTATTTGAATTCAGAGTAAAAGAGGCATTTGTGTATTGAGTGGATCCTTCATTGCCTTAAACTTGCTTATTTTCCTCACTAAATTGCCTCCCATGGATATTATACCACAACAGGATAAACCTTTGGAATGGTTTTATTTACACCATAAGGGCCACAAAATACTAACTGCTTACCTTGCTCAATTAGTGAATCTAGGGAGGATCTGGCGTCATGTCAACAACTATATTGGTTTGATCCTTGCTGTATTGTGTTAATCTTAACTAAGAATCAATTTTTAAAAGCTTTACAGAACTCTATGGATTTTCAGATTACATTTTCAGATTACCATTGGAAGAATAGGAAATCATTATCCAGCTGGTAAGCAACTGGATTTTTCTCATACTAACTAAATTTGTGATTACAGAAATTGCCAACTTCCCCATTCCACAGGCAGATATTTACTTTATTGATGGTTCACTTAAAGATATAGGAGGGGTTCAAGGTCCAAGTATTCATCAACCTGTAACACTTTTTTTCCTCACTGCAACAGGTGGAACTGGATGCCTTGATTCATATTTACAGTTAATTAATAAACCCTTAAATGTCATTCAGATTCTGCCTATGTTGTAGGATTTTTTCCAACAATAGACTCACACTTGTGCACACTCTACCCTCCCTGGTTTTATTGAAGAACAAAATAAGCAAGCTGATGCATTAACTTCCTCTATTTTTACTTCTCCAGAATAAAGCTGGGAAGGGGCATGCTTTTGTTTTTGCAGGTGGATTAAAGTATTATGGATTCCTATCCAGCTCCTCTAGAACCAGCACCATCACAGACAGTGTTGGAGGAAAAGGAGACAGTGGAAGACAGCAGACCTCCAGCTGAAGGGTAAAGGCAGATATGTCCCACATCTTCGAAGTAAGGTCTGCCCACCTGTGCACCAAGGTAAGGCCCTGAGAACCAAGGGAGAAGTTACTTTTCTAATGACTGTGTTTATGATTGGACCTTGGTATTTCAATAGATGCATTCTTTGATCTGAAGAGTGGTCTGAATTAAATTTTGCCTTGGGTTTTGAATCACTTCCCATTTATATAGGACATCATAAGATTTTTATTGCTATTAAAGTGAAATATGGGTTTCGATTCTGTAAGATATCAAAACTACTAATCATATGAATCTTTGTTCAAGATATTCTCCATATTCTTTGAACAATATAATAATGTAAATAATAGTACTGTACATAGTTTGGATATCTGTTCTTGGTAGCAGAGTACGACCCACAATGCTTTCACTGTTCTGATATCACAATTTCCTTTCTTATAGGACAATTAGATTTATCTACAACAACTCAAAAAACCCTACCAAACCTCTGTATATTCTGCTACCAATATTAAAAAGGGGGAAATACAGGAACATAGTCCAAGAAGGGCATTAAACAATTGTGACATGAAAATGAATTTCAGGTTCTAAATTTATTTTTCAACTTTAATTTTACTTACAGTTTATCACTTGTTTTTAGTATTTTAAAGAATCCTTTGAATGTATAGAGACTTAGATTTATCCAGAGTTAAACAGTGACTTTTCTTTAGTGCCATGCAACAGCCCATATTCAACCATAACCTTTGTCTTTTCTAGCCCACCTCTTGATGTTTATGTTGTTGCTTGAGTCAGTCTGTGATTTTATTCTCCTCTAATCTCTGTATTTATTGAAACATCATTAAATGTTAAAACTTGATTGTGCTTCTCTCAAAGCAGGTATTAATTTTAATGAAAATTAATATTTTCACAATTATTGTGTTCTTTAATATTTTGCATCATTCCCTCGATAATCATTACACCTAAATTTCATACTACAGTTATTAAGTTTATAGAATCAATATTAATTGCAGTAACACAAAGCCACATAGACATTGAAGCCTAGCCATTCTGTACTGCATTTCATCCCATATGCTATTTCTTTACTTTTTTATTCTATGAAAGTATTCCTAAAACAATTATCCTTTTTGTGGCCAATATTTGTTTTGAATACTAATATATGTGTTTAGGATTTCAGTTTCTTTCTTAATGAGTTGATGCTTAATATTCCAGTGTCACAAAAGCATATTACTTTAGCCTCTTTGTTAAATGTCTTCATTTTTTCATCTTCTTTAATAATCATTTAAATTAATATTAAATTTTAGGCCGAGAATTTTTTCCTCAGCACAGAAATGTTAATTAGTTTGGCTCCTGGCATCTTTTTGTTTATAAGAATTATACTTCATCTAAGTTTCATGAATGTTTTGTATGAAATTGTGGCTTTTCTGGTTGGATTTACTTTGAGATTTATAGCTCCAAAAAGTAAGCCATCTATTAAACATTATTTAGTATAGAAAATGTACATATTCACATTACTTCAATGCCTATTATTTACTGTTGTTGCATAGAGCCACACTCTGTTAGTCATCACTCTAAGGATTGGAATATATAGTCTCTACTTAAATTTTTCTTTGGTAATTTAAGTTGTATCCAAAGTATTTGGGTCATATTTACCCATCTCCAAATCCTTCTAGAACTTTGCCTATAACCTGTTAACCTCTTTGCAATTCTCTCTCTCTCTCTCTCTCTCTCTCTCTCTCTCTCTCTCTCCAATACACTGAGCCCTGTTAGTGCTCTCTATGCCTAAGGGTGTAAGGTCAGCCATGGACATGGTACTAGGGGCCACATCCATGAAACAACTGAGTCTCCATCACTCATCAGCTGTCATTAGCTCCTCAGCTAGGGAAGAACCCTTTGAGCCCCTCCTCATTCTTTATAAAATGTGATTAGCTAGGTGTTGTGTGATATTTTGTTTGTGTCCTAACAAGTAAAGCTTGTCTGGAGATCAGAGGGCAGAGCTATCCACTAGTTAATCATAGAGGCCAGGTGTTGGCAGTTTATGCCTTTAATCCCAGCATTTGGGAGGTGGAGAGAGGAAGTGTTAAGATAGAGCAGAGATGGGATCTCAGCCCTTTGGGGATATAGGCATGATACAGGTAGGAAGCAACTGGCTGCTGTTCCAGGTTGTCTGATTTTCCAGGTCCCACCCACCCCCAGTCTTTGACTTCTGATGTTTTTGTTTGTTGAGACAGGGCTTCTCTGTGTAGCTTTGGAACACGCTCTGGATCTGACTCTGTAGACCAGGCTGGCCTGTATCTCACAGATATCCTTCTGCGTCTGTCTCCCAAGTGCTGGGATTAAATGCATGCATCATCACCGCCCAGCTGACTCCTGATTTTTTATTGATTAAGATTAAGTAGATGAAGGCTTCAGCATGGTCATCTGCAGGTTATGTGCAAGGTTTCCTTATCAGCTGTTAGTTCATGAACACAATGAATGGCCTTGCCTTGTCTCTCTACTTTTAACAACCTCTTGACTGAAAATACAGTATGTCTTCATTTACAATATGTGGTGTCTTGCCACCATATAGGCTCCTCATTCTCTGCAACACAACTAACTGTTCATGTTGCAGTTCACTCTTAATCTACAAGAGGTAGACTTCTTAGGAGAAAACAATGATACAATACTCTAAACAGTCATCACAACTTGCCTTCAGACTTGCTGATCCAAATTTAGTTCTAGATGCAATTTTCTTTTGATCTAGAAGTTACCTGTTATGCTACAGAGATAGATGCTCTTGCCATCATCTAAAGATATTTTGTTTTATATTAAATTGAATTCAGGGAATTTTTCTCTTGTCACTATGTTTTGGCCTTTTCAGTTTATGGTAGTATGTTCATAATTTAATTGCAGTTTCCTTGTTTGGGACATTATGCTTTGCTTTGTCATCTTTCAAGATTTTCTATTTGGTTATGAGCAGATTGACCATGGCATGTCTAGCCATGATTTCTTTCCATTCATGCTGTCAGGTATGTACCTGTCCTCTAAAATGTTTGAAAAATTTGCATCAAATTTTGGAGAATGCTCAACAATTATATGTATAACTATGTATCTATAGGCTTTTACAATATTCTCACAGTCCATGCATCTCCCTCTAACTTTTAAATGTCTTTTCTCTCTCTGTATTCTTCAATTGATTTTGTTTCTGTTGATTTGTCTTAAAATTTCTTTGATTTTTGTACATTATCTACATTCTGCTATCAGACTTATAATGTGTATTCTAGAAGAGTTCCATAATTACTAAAATATTTATTTTCATATTTGTCTTAGCTACTCTTCCATTGTTGTGAAGAAACATCATCAAAAGGTGACAAATGAAAATAATGTAATTGAGGATTTGCTTACTGTTACAGAGTGTTGGTTCGTGATCATCGTTGTGGGAAGCATGGCGATAGGCAGGTATGGTGCTGGAATGGTAGATGAGAGCATGCATCCTTTTTTATGATTTTGTTATAGAATGTTTTAACTTTTTATTTATTCCTGTGTCTTTCACATCATGCTTCTCCATCCCATTCATTTCTTGTGCCTGCATATCTGCTCTCTGCCCTTGCAGCTCCCCTGCACAACAGCCCTCCGAAGCAAATATTTAAGAGAAAAAAAGAAAAGAAAAATGTGGAAAAATGAAAAAAACAATCTCATAATGGTAGCTATAGTGTGATACAGTGAGTCATTTAGTAAACTCTTTCGTTCATTTATCTTTACTTGCAAGTGTTCATTGCAGAGTCAATGTTGATCTGGTTTGAGGAGTCTGGTTTCAGGTACACTATCAATGGTGGGTCCTCACTGAAACTCCTCTTGGTTATCTTGTTGTTGCCCTATTGTGGAGATCCTAAGTTTTAGGTCTGCAGGACCAGCCCTTTTATGTGCTTCAGCAGATTACAGGTGAGGTAGATATTGAGGTGGGTCATCCCATAAGCCTGGTGCTGGGCCTGGATAGGTGCAGGGTTAGTCAGCCCTACATCTCCCTTGTCCTCACCTCCAGGGTGAGCTCTCCTGCATTGCCTTGGCCAGCTCACCCTTTGCAGTGATGAGCAAGTAGGGGAAGTTCTTCTACACTCATATTCTCAGGATCAGATCTTCAAAGTCTTGAGCTACAGACTATTAAGAACCAACCCAATGATCTGCCTTCCTGAGAGCCACCTGGGAATGCTTTGCTTTGCCTTGCCCCGTTTATTAAATCTAAATTTATTAATCTAGTTTAATTTGGTTTATTGCATCAGTGGAGAAACCCAATTATCAGGGATCCAATACTTATCACTATGCCTACTGTGTCCTGCACTGCTTCTTATTTATGGTTTGAGATGTAAGCTTTCAGATATTACTGCTGACATGCCTTGGATCTGCATCCAAGGACTCTAACCCTCTGAAACCCTAAGCCCAATTAAATGCTTTCTTTTTTAAAGTTACCTTGATCATGGTAGTTTGCCAGAACTATAGAAAAGTTGTGGTGATATATTATTCATGATTTATTAAAGCTTGCTTGAGGGTTCAGAATGCAAAGCTAGCCACAAGCCATAGAGGTCAGTCAATGGTGATACACATCTTTAATGCCAGCATCCATACAAGAAGCCATAGATTCAGGCAGTGGTGACACAGACTTTTAATCCCAGGACTCAGAAGAGAGGCAGATGCATCTCTCCGAGTTCAAGGTCACCTTGGCCTACACAAGAGTGAAGAGTAACAGAGCTCATGCCTTTGATTCCAGCACTTAGGATCACAAACCTTTAATCCCAGCAGTAGGGATGTGGATACAGGAAGATAGGGCCAGGCAGAGAAAAGAAAATAAGGCAGGAGGAGACAGGAATTCAGAGCTTTTTCTCTGAGGTTTTGTGGAGACATGTTTGCCATTTCAGCTTGGTAGAGGTAAGATATACTGGTTTGGATGCTTTGCTTCTCTTGAATCCCCATATCCGTCTCTGTGTCTTTTGTTATTCGTACTACATATTGGCACTCAATGTCAATTCACCACGACAAAGCCACTTTGAGTCCACTAACCCTGGCCCAGGCCTGAGTTGCAGGTGGGATTTTCAGGCAGCTGACCCCTCTCCCTTCCCCATATCCCTGTGGATTTTGGGCTTTCCTAGAGCCCCTCTCTTCAGGCTGCCACTCTTAGCTCACAGGCACAAACTAGTTCTTGGATTCAGACATGCTGCACCTCATAGTTCACTGACATTATTGGCAGATTTGATAAGACAATCTGAAAGTCTTAAAGGAAGGAATAGTTAAAAAAGAGAGTTTTTACCACCTTAAAAATGGGAAACACAATTACAATGGAGAGTATTAGGTCTCTTATGATTATGCAATGAATGATTTAAAAATAGAACAATTAAATGAAGGGCTAATCAACTTAACTGGGACTAACATACTACTAATTATCATTTTAATATTTATTGGTTGATCTCTAAAAATGTTGGTTGATATGCGTGCTTTTGATGCATGCCTGAAGTCCTGCACAATCATCTTTCCCTTCATTCTCCACTGGCACTCCCCTGCATCTGATTCTCTGCATACAGATAAAATTTATTGGCAATTTTCTGTCTTCTTGAGCCCTTTTATTTCCTTCTTCCTGAGGCCAGAGTTAACATGTTTATATAGGGACTCCATCAATGTCATGCCAGACTGCCATCTGTCTGGCCATGAGTCAGACAGACAAACTTTCAATTCTTGTAGTTTCTACTGAAGTTTATTCTCATTTAAAATAGGTTGCTTTGGCCTATGCTTCTATTCCATGGGTAAATATTTGTATAGGTTTAGTGTTTTTCTCAGAATTTATAATAGTAAATATGGTGGTTTTAATGGTAATGGCCCCCATAGATTCACTCATTTGAATGATTAGTCCCCAGATGGTGGAACTATTTGATAAGGATTAAGAGGTGTGGCCTTATTGGAGGATGTGTTCGTCACTGGGGGTGGGCTTTGACTTTTCAAAACATTCTCCATTCTCAGCTTTGTGGTTCAGGCTTGGATCTCAAAAGGTGAGCTCTCACCTATTTCGCCAGCATCATGCTTACTTCCTTGCTGCCATGCTCTGTGTCATGATGGTCCTGGAGTGTAATCCTCTGAACCTGCAAGGCCCAAATAAACACTTCCTTTCATAAGCCACCTTGGCCTTGGTGTCTTCTGAAGGCAATAAAAAATTAACCAAGTCAATGATTGTCTTAGGAAGCAGGGACTACTTTCTCTACTGAACCAAGGTAGAAATCAAGAATGAGTGAAATCTAGTAGATAGATTGAGAACTTTTGTACTCTTACCTTGATTTCTGAAAGTACTGTTTTAATTTCATTCAATTATATTTTTTTATAATGCACTCTGTGAAATTTACTATATAAAAATCCACTTTCAAAATTCAAATTGGCAATTGAAGTTTCTGCAATTTAGCAGGCTGAGCTTACACTAGCAACTCCCCCTTGCAAATATGTAGATACCCTAATTTGCAGTACGAGTTCTAGTAACTATAATAAAAGCCTTGAGCCAGATAGAGGTGAAAATGTTGAGAGATCAGAGAGTGGAGCAAAACCACTGCCACCCTACTTGCTCAACTTCCTAGGTGAAAAGTGACTGAGCTCGGTCTCTTTTCACCTTATCATTTCTTCTCTCCACCCAGCCACTTCCTGTCTGTCTGTACAGACTTCCAGACCTCTATGGTTAACTGGTGGCTAGCTCTACCCTCTACTCTTCAGGCAAGCTTCATTTGTTAAGAGTATAAACAAGATGTCACCACACTAAGTTATAGATCTTAATTTTCAAGAAAAAAATTGCTCAGCATTATGAAGTTCTTTGAGTGAAGTTGACAATTTTTATTACATTTAGTCATCTAGTGTGTGTGTGTGTGTGTGTGTGTGTGTGTGTGTGTGTGTATGTATGTGAGTGTGTGTGTGTATACATGCACATCATGTATGTGTGTTGAGGTCAGAGGGGGAATTGTGGGAGTCAGTTCTCTCATGAGCAGTGGGTATAAGGCTCAGTTGTGGGGATTTGTTGCCAAGCATCTTTACCCACTGAGTCATATTTTTAAAGACAGTTGTAGAAAATCAAACTAATCTTCACATAAAACTGCTCTTTTTTACTTGTGAATTCAACAAAAATAAGCTGTATTTTATGATTGCTTTTGGTGTTTAAAAATAGGACAATTTGTCACTTTCTATTTATGTTAACTAACAGAAAGTAACTATCCCATTTGTGAAAAATACACTAAAAAGATTAAGGATGAAAATTTAAAAAGTGATTTTACTTTATTTCATTTGATGTATCAAGTTTAGAGTACATCATTTGATTTTATTAGAGGGTTTCTTTTTTTTTTTTCAGTACTTGCTTCTGGATTTCATGTATTTTCTATGCTCATAATCCAAACAATTTAAGAAAAAACAATTTATGTTTGTAAATGTTTTCATGGGATGGTTTGCAGTATGGAAAGCGAAAGAGGGAGTGATGTAATTTAACCTCAAAAATAAAAGAAATAGTTTAAATATCATTATCATGCTACTAGGTATCCTCTATGAAAACCTTGTACGGATCATCATCACATATAAAGGATTGTGTAGATAGCTAGAGAACCCCATTTCCTGTGTCTTGTCCCTAACCAAACACCACCTTCAGCTGAAGTAATCTGCCTCAGCTCAAATACATCACTTCACAAATTAGAGTCACCATTCCACAATGAGCAGGAATTTATTTTTGAATCCAAACAAAATAAATCATAAAAAAGAGACAAGAAGTCAGAACTAGGGCCTAACTTTCAGTAAGCCCTTTCCATCCTTGGAGTCTAATGCTTCATTTCCTAATGCAAGCCTTATGACATTAAGCTCATCCTAAGTGTTTCACTGTTTTACTCCTTCCTCATGTAATTGTCCTATTCATCTAGAAGACCTTTGCTTCGTTCTTTCATGTTACACTTCACATATGAGGTTCACATTTCTGAATGGGGCATTTTGTCTTAGGAGAGGGGAGTATGGATTTAGCAGTGTAATAGTAATCTTACAGCTCTTGCTATTTGCTTTTTAAATTTCATTAATTCACAGAACATGCATAGAATGCCTTCCCCAACTCATGGATTTGTTAGTAAAAAATCGTCAGTTTTCTGCTCTTAATCACAGAGGCAGATGATGAAGATAAATATTGATATATTTGAGTCAACTGCTAAGACCCAGGTACACCACAGGAAGCTCATTGCCACTGACTGTTGCCAACTAAAAGTCTAGTGTGAGCCTAAATCAGGTGGAGGGCTGTCAGGAACCATTGCTCACATCATGGAACTTATCACTTCCACAGCTCCTCAAATTCTGTGTTTTTTCCCTGGCTGGAAATTATGTAAATTGTTTTCCCCATATGTTTGAAATGGAAGGGTGATTGTTTCTCACATAAATTTTTAAACTTGTATGAGCAGTGTAAACATCGTGAAAAGTGAAGAGTAGGAATGTCATATGTCACAGCGCATCAGGGTAATGAGATGTCTAACACAGTCTCATAGTCACACAGCTTGGAAAGCCTTTCTTCACATTCATGTTCTTAATAACCACACATTTATAACATTACATAGGCAAGGCCAAAGATTTCTTTCAGTGGAATCATGGGTCAATTCAAGGTAAGCCATTATTCTACAAAACCATGGTTCAGAAATAATCTAATTAGGCCTTATAACCACATTTCAAAGGGCTACTGTTCTGTTATTGTATGTAAGATATAGAAGCCTTTCCCAATAACACAAAAAGAGGAAAACTGATATGAAATATATAGAAATAGGCTAACAATATTCTAGACAACACAGTTATATATTTTGCATTATTTTTCTGGAGACCTACAGGCTTTGATTCCTTGCGATTGCTTCCCCCCCTCACCCTTCCTAGCAATGCTGCAGAGTTAATTTTATCAGTATGAGAAATATGAATCTGGGGAATTTAATAATTGTTGCGCTAGGTAAGGGATGAAGCAAATTCCATTGCCTTTCGTTTGATTACAACCTTCCCTGCTGGTTTAATTAAAAACATCCATGTGAGAAAGAAAGAAACATGGTTGAGGATCTAATTGTTTTATTGTAGAGTTGGAACAATGACACCAAGGCTTAGAGTTGTAAAACTTAAATGTTTCGTGTAAATCTAAAATGCAGACATAGGTCAGCCGTAGACAAATGTCACCAGACTGGGTTCCAAATGCAGTGCAAGCAACAAAGATGACACTTATCAGTCATTCATACACCAGTAACTAAAACAATTTTAGGGTTGTCTAGACAGGCATGTATTATGTCTTAAATTTAAATCTGCAGTAGAAGGACAACAGCAGGCTCAGGATCTGTATTTAGCTTCATCAGAAATGAGAAAAGCCTAAGGAAAAAAAAATAAGAACATTTTCAGGGCTCTACATGTAGAAAAGCCTGGCATTGCTGCTCTCTGAGCAGATTAGCTTTCTCAGTAACCGTGACATGGGCCTGCAATTTATACTAAATTCTGGTATATGTGATTCAATTTTCTGATTTTTAGATAAAATTTCAATCATGCTATTTTTGTTAAAAAAAGAAAAACTAAATCTTTACCACCGTCTTTGCAAATCTTGGTCCCCTTAAAAAAGTGTTATTGAGCATTTTTTAAAAATGTGTTCTTAATTGCAATTGGGGAATTGGAAGAAATATAAATCTACAAGCATGATGAAATTGTGGATGAGCACTTTCCTGAAGAGGAGTAGGTGATGGAATGAGAAATAAAAATGGAACTGGTTCCTGCATGGTGCAACTGTGAATTAACTTTCAGTCCTCCAGAGCGAATAATCAGGGAGGGTCTTTTACTTTATTTACTTAAATTTGCTGAAATGGTTTAGCATGCTCTTCTATAACAACAGCCAACATCACAAAATTCCTCAGTGGGAAGACTAGCAAAATGTCATGTTTTCCAAGTCGGACAAACTAAAAATAACAACAAAGGAAGCCTCACAAAGGCTAAAAATACATGCCAAAGAATACCACGAGCACAGAAGTTGCTGTGGCTATTTCAGGATTTTCTTCATTTTATTTCTCCTGATGCCACTTATTGAATGACTTAATGGTACCTGTAATTTTTCGTGGTCTAATTCTGTTTTTGTCTTATATTAATATACTTTCTACACAGGTAGCCTCTATGCCTTAAATTGCATGTTTTCTACAGGTCTACTCTTTGGCATTATTTAAATTAGTTTAAATTTTAACTTGCTTTTAAAAAATAATGATATTTAAAATCGTTCTCAGTTTCCTTCCAATACCTAAATATGTGCTGATCCTGGTTTTCTCTCCAGGGTTTATCCTAACGCGATGAAGAGGAATCAGTGAGGGGTGTCTGTTCTCCGGCTCTGCGGGATGCGTATCTTTCACCCTCCCTAGCAACACCCCACATATACATCTTCAAGATGAACATCATTGTCCTAAATATATTACACAGCACAGATTACTTCAGTCCACTGCTTCTAGGTCTTATAGCCGTAAATCACAGCTTTTAAATATTTATAACATTCCCTCCAACACTTAAAGGGGGAAAGGCAAAATAAAATTTTTCATTTTCTCTTAGAGTGAAAATGCCTACCGCGGTTTAAAAAAATGCTACTCTTTGCTTTAAGAACTTAAATCATGTGTGCTGACCTCTATCTACCCATTGGTATTAAAAAGGGTTACCTCGGTATACCTAGGTTTCTCTAGTGACATCGGAAAAACTGTGAGTGGGCAGGTTTTCCCTAGAATGCAAGGTGTATTTTCATCTTTTTGCTTTATTTGTAATTTCTTTTCACTTTTCTCAATATCTTTTATTTCCTTTACTCAGATTTTTAATAGAACTCACCCAGATATCTCTCAAAGCAAATAAAGAAAATTTCAATACTGTTTTAAAAATTCATATCTTCTGACATAAGACACAGTATAATAATTCACACTTAAAATATCCTAATATAAACTTCTGATCAGTGAATAGCCTTGCCTGTAGAGAGAGGCAAGGTTTGTTTCATAATATTTACATCGAGAGCAATATCGTCGTGTGGAAGAATATTTACAGGATCATCTTATCGTAAGATATCAGAAATAAATTGGGATTTCCTCCAAGAATCTCATGACATGCAGGCTTTGCTTTCAGTATTTATAATTTCTCATTTTACTTCTTCAACCTGCTCTGCCATTAATGTCCACTAGGTGGCGATATAATTGTACTTTTCCTCAAGTGTAGACTGGCTTAAACCTTCATGATGTTCTGTGAAAGGAGTATTCATCTTCACAATTTGAGCAAGTATCAGTTAATTGGTGTTTAGTAAATATTCTCCTATCAACCTACATCATTTTTAATAACAGATGACACTTCCTTTTGTTTTCACTTTATTAGCGATTCTGAAATCTAGACAACGGTTGCATTGGTTTCACTTGTGTAATTTCTACCTCCGTGTTGGGATGTAGTCGTTGAATTAGGAGTCTCAGTTCCTGAGTGTAGTTAACATAATCCCCAGCATTATGTAGAGACGCTGTGCACCTAAGTGCAGGTTGTTCGCAGGGATTTAATTGGAGGGTTAGCGAAGGAGAGGTAGGAGATTTTCCTTTTTTCTCTAAGCCAAGTAAGAGTGATCCACTCAGCAGTAGAGCTGCCAGGAAACAGAGGATGTGAAAGCAAATGAAATGGTTTTATGTCCTGCAAGGTCTGCCCATTGCAAAATCTGCCTCACTCTCTAGCTTGCTTCTTCTCTTTTCTCTTTCCTTCCCCTCTCTTCAATTTTTAAAAAGTCTGTCTTGCTTCCCGACTCGTTTGCTTATCTTTCTATCTATCATCTATCATTTATCAATTGATCTATCATCTGACTCTGAGAGATGCACATAAAATCACACAAGTAGTTTTTTTTTTTACTAGGTTTTTATATAACCCAGTATGTATGATAAATATCAAATATGAACATACATCTTAGAGTTTTACAATATGTCTATAGCTAAAAATAGCATGCATTGAACAAAGGGTTCTGTTTTTTTTTTCCTTCCCTTTTCGTGATACTTGTTTTATGAGACACTATTAGCCACTAATTACAGATTTCTAGACATCTAAACATTTGCCTTTTGTGTTCCTTCTTTGTAAGAAGACAAAACAGTTTGCATGACTTTTGTTCCCATGCTATCCTGGAAGCCAAGGTTCTAAAGCTCTTTGGATGAGGCAAGCAGAAGAAAGCTCTTCTCTATGTGGCAACAGGCTCACCTGGAGAGTAAGTACAGAGGGTAACTTTCTTAAATTTCAGAGTAGCCAATTTCATGAGTGAGTTGAGTGCAAAGCTCTGAGTTTTCAGAGACAGAAACAAACATTTGGCCAACACTTCTCCCTCTAGTCCCAAGAAATATAGGCCTTAAAGTTCAAGGCAAATATAAAATGGGAAGCTTTGAACAAATCTCTCCTCATTTACTGGGATTTCTGAAGAAAGGGCACTATGCCTTGACCACTTTTTAAAAAATAAGCCATCAAAAATAAAAAGAACTCGGTTTTCTTGCTTGCTCTGCTGGGCACGTTAGGTATGGGTAAATAAACCCAGTGTCTTTAGATTTTGAGGAAGAATCACACTCCTACCATTTGTCTTTTGTTACGGCCATTTATGCCAGGGACCTTTTAATTTTAAATGTCCATGTTCACAGGAACATTATCTGTGTTACAGTTTTTTTTTTCTTCTAATGTGTACTGATCAGTGAAACACAACCTTCTCTTTTTGGGTCTTTGACTAATCCATGTTGCTAGAATCACTGGTGCAGTTACCCTTAGAGTCTAAAGGCTTCAAGCTTCCAAAGCACAAGAAATTTAAAACAACATAAAGTTTCCCAAAATTCTAAATTACTTCCAGTTGGCAACATCACAGTGATAATGTTTGATAAGCTTAGAATTTTCATTTAGTGTCAGGTCAGAATGGAAAAAAAATGTTACTGATTGTAAATACTACATTCTATAACTAAACAAAATAAATCATAAAAAAGATGGTGCAACCTTTCCTCCTAAGTTAATGACAAATAGCAAGAGGCTGTTGTTCTTTTAAAGGATAATGTACTAGCTTATCCGTAAGACTTCTTTATCAAAATTTCCCCAAAGAATTTATGACATGGCAATAATTAAAATGAAAGAACAGCAGGACCTACAGAATCTGAGTTCGGTGTGATGACACATGCTTGCAATGTCCACACTTCAGTTCTAGGAAGCAAAGATAGAAGGTGGGGTTTGAAGCCGGACGTTGATGGCACTTGCCTTTAATACCAGCACTTGGCAGGCAAAGGCAGGTGGATCTCTGTGAGTTTGAGGACAGCATGGTCTACAGACCAAGTGCCAGGACAGGCTCCAAAGCAATACAGAGAAACCCTGTCTCAAAAAGCCAAACTCTCCCCCGCCAAAACAAACAAACAAAAAAAAGAAGGTGGGGGTTTGAGGCCAACCTGGGTTATGTAATAACGTCTATCTCAAAACAAAACAATGTAAAACAAAGCAAACAGAAAATAGGACTGAGTCTTCTAATGCACAGCTTTAATCCCAGCACTTGGGAGGCAGTAGCTGCTGGATCTTTCTGCGTTCCAGGTCAACCTGGTCAACATGTTCCAGACCACCCGGGATTCCAGAGTGAGGCAATGTCACAAGTCTAAATATATAAAACCTAACATACCAAATAACCCCCAAACAAAAACAAAATGTCTGCAGAACTCGTCTCTGCATTTAAAAATTATACTTTGATAATCAGAAGAAGCTTTTGAGTGCTCACATCAGTCCTGGTTCTGGTAGCAGCTGTGGTTGCAGAAGCAGAGTCCACACTGCAGGTGCAGTAGCATGCCTTTTGCATAGAAGCTAGGAACTCTGGATGATGGCCTCTTCGTTTATTTTAAAGGTACAGATACCACCATAAAATTGGAGCTTCTTGGTCCCAGTCCTGCTTATTCAGGGTTAGTGATGTTTAGACCTTACCCTTGTGGCAATCACTTTAAGATACTCACAATCCTACTTGCTGATCCTGAACTGAGCCTTGTGATTGAGCACACGACTCACTAAGATGATGTGGGGAAAATTATATAACTGAATTCTTATTAATTTTATTAGTAAAATTAAAAAGTCCACATTATTAATTGAAAGAATATAAATTTATATAAGTATACAGCATTTAGGAAATAAGTTTGAAACTCTAGTGGAAAATATCACCCATCAAACACCATTTTAGGGAATATATATAATCTGAAAAAGTTTTAGTATTATTTGGTAGTGTATGTGTGTGTGTGTGTGTGTGTGTGTGTGTGTGTGTGTGAGAGAGAGAGAGAGAGAGAGAGAGAGAGAGAGAGAGAGAGAGAGAGAGAGAGAGACTGTGTGTGTGTGTTTTGTGTGTAATACTCCTGCATAGTATTTGATACCCTTATATTTTAACATGTAATTTTATCGTCAATGAAAAACGGTGCCTTTAAATTGCTTCTTTATAATTTAATTTATTTGTTTCCTTGAGGCATTGCAAACTATCAGCAAATATAATGGGGCTTTCTCAGTTTCAAATCATGTGGATAAAACAGAGCTTAAAACAGTGAGTGATGTACTAGGATTCTTTACAATGGATTCCACCTAAACATCAGTATATGATGAATAACAGAAGTTTTCTCTATTCCTAATTCAGAGACAACTACTATCACTACTATAATTATCACTTGTACAGAATGACCTTGAATGTACATAATTTTCACTTGCTTTGTTTTATTTTGAACACCATAGCAACTGTCTGAAGAAAGCATCATTAATCCCAAACCAAAGAAAGGAATGAAAAGAAAAAAAGAAAGAAAAATAAGTCAGTGGAAGCTGCAAGACCTAAATAACTCGCCAAGACTCACTTAGCAGGAAATAGAGGAAGTGTATCTGGGAGGCAGGGTTCCTATCTCCAGAGCGACTATTCCTAATAGATCATTAGGACTTCAATGGACCTTCAAATTCTCTAGTCTAAATCGTTATTTATTCAATGAGAAAATATAAGACAGAGAAGTAAAAGACCTAGGCTATGTGATGGAGAGGCAAGTTTGAGACTAGTGCTTTTCTGTAATTTTAAAGTCAGTGGCCTCTTTCATATGTCACAATGCCCCATAACCAACACTTTAAATAAATAGTGTTTTTAAAGTCAGGTTTGAGAATGGGTAAAACTTAAAATAAGAAAATATCTCTACTATAGCCCTTCTTAGTTGACTGAGTCCATTGAGTTAGAAACAATAAGCTGTTTCTCATAAATAGCGGGACTGTGTCAGCAGCTGTGATTGTGACTCTGCCTGGAACCTGCACACTACCTACTATGTGGTCGTATAAATGAAAAGGAGATTGTCCACACTCAGAGCAGAAACAGGACTCTGAGAGAAAATACTAGAGATGATTGAGAGAAGACAGAAGTTCCTGAAGTAGCAATGACACCAGGCACAATTCTCCACAAACATGTTTATTCTCAATTAAAACCAACAAACTAATCCCCAGACCCTATGCGCATGAGTGGCATAGAATATGTTTCTTCCTCATCCTTTGAATGCCAAATTCAAATATGTAGAACTTAACTTGAAGCAATTACAGTCGGTCTCAGTTTTCTGGAATGTACAGCCATCCATCAAAGGCTTTAGAGATAAAAAGTATAGAATACGCCGGGCGGTGGTGGCACACGCCTTTAATCCCAGCACTCGGGAGGCAGAGGCAGGCGGATCTCTGTGAGTTAGAGACCAGCCTGGTCTACAAGAGCTAGTTCCAGGACAGCCTCCAAAGCCACTGAGAAACCCTGTCTCGAAATTCCAAAAAAAAAAAAAAAAAGTATAGAATACATCCCAAGAAAGGACCCCAGCAAAATTAGCCCAGTACTCACAGATAGAATCAGAATTGGTCCTCCAGAACAGTTAAGTTAGATCTTTCAAAAGACTGATTCATGTGTGTTTACTCATTTAACGGTAATTTATTAAGACATTCAAAATTTAGCTTTGTGCTGGCTACAACTAAGAGCAAACACATAAGCAAGTGTAGCGTGTTCTGTAGGAACCCAGGAAGGAGCAAATACTCATAAAATTAATTACATTGCAGAGCTGAAGACAGGGGAGGTTTCAATAGTTCACTGTAAAGTAAGTGCATGAGAGAGAAGAAGCAAGGGTATGCTAATGGAATGGAAAATGATGACAAGAAGGATTTTGTTTAAGAAGGAAAAATTAGTTTGAGTTATAGCTTTGTTGGTAGGAGCTTCCATAACACAAAGTAAGTCTTGGGTTTGATCCCCAGCACTTCATAAATTGGTCATGTAACCTAATGATGTAACCCAATGATGCAGGAGGAAGATAAAAAAAATTGAGGTCATTCTCATCATTAATCTGGGACAAACAACACCATGCCTCCAGAAACAACAATAGCAAAGAAAAATATTCATAAAACTGGTGACCAGACTTTTAAAGAGAACAACACAAAATGAAAGTTCAAAGAAAAGGAGAGGAATAAATAAAGGGAAGTGAGGATTAATAAGTTATCTATGTTATCTAGAACATGAAATTAAAACATCAGCATAAAGTATCTGATGTATGCATGTGTGTGTGTGTGTGTGTGTGTGTTTGAGTATATGTGTGTCTGTATTTGGTACAGGGGTTCATGTATGTGTGTATGTGTGTTTGTATGGATGTATTTGTGTGTATTTTTATATTAAAAGATTTTTTTGCGTGGTGAATTATCTTGCACACATAAGCTCCCATAAACAATGACATATGTAGAGAATTCTATCGCAGTAATGTTGCAATGGCAAATATCTGAAAAAACCTAAGTGCTTCTCAAATTTATCATGTATATGGTGCCCTACCCTGATCATCTGGTCCATTTGCAAGTTCTAATGTCCTCATATAATAACTACAGAGCAGCATGTAGGTTATTTCATAAAGACCAATATTGTATCCTGCATCCCCACATATTCTATCAGATGCTAACATTAATGCATAGAGCAGTGTGCATTTCACATAATGGTGTGAAATATGTACTCTAAACATAATACTTCAGTATGCTTAGACCTACTTTATAAGAAGATATAGGAATGAAAGCAGTTATATTTGGGAAACAGATCTGTATTACTAGTGAATCTGGGAGGAAGTGTTCTTTTTTACTGTTTGTCATTTAATACTTTCTAAACTTTGTGTATATTCAAACATTTTATAGATTTAAAACAATTATCTGGAATGCCCAGCTTGGATTGCATAATTTTAACTCTAAAATACAATGGAATAAAAAAATGAAATACATACTACTTGGAAGTTACAGGGTCTTTTTCCTTTTAATGGTAAATGTCTGGGTATGCTTGGAGGCAGAAGTGTGGAGATGGATGGATGGAGTGGAAATGAAATAGAAGGTAAGTGAAAATTATAGGATTTAGGGCAGAAATGGAAAGGCTGGGATCTTAGAAGACAAATGTCCTTTCTATGGGGCATCTAAACAGAGGTACTGAATCACATCTTTTGGACAGAAGCTGATAGACCATTATTTTGTTTTGGTATCAATAGCAGTGATTGGGAAAAATGTGTGAGTTATATGGTAGAACTAGTTCTCAGACCAGGCCTTGTTACAGGGGCATTGAGCAGTGCAGACATCTTTTACATGATGGATCAGAAATATATTTTAATGGCATAATCCCTAGTGACCATTTGTCCAATGAAATGTCTGTTTGTATGAAGAGGAGAAGGGATCTGTGAACAACGACGTGGTGGTGGTAGGTTGTGGGATGAAGTGTTAGAAGTAGACTTGCTTGGCATGCTTCAGTGTGACATTCTTCTCATCCATACACTGATGGGAGTGAAGATGCAACTAATTCCAATGATGTTTTTGTTGTGATGATGGGCTTAGGTGATGTGGAAACATATCAGAAAAAATTACTTAAAGACATAGTAACAAGAAGCATTTTAAAAAGTATTTTAGTATTTTCTTTTAGTTTTTCCAAACAGGGTTTCTCTGTGTAGCTTTGGAACCTGTCCTGGAACTAGTTCTTGTAGACCAGGCTGCTCTCGAACTCACTGAGATCCACCTACCTCTACCTCCCAAGGTCTGGGATTAAAGGTGTTTGCCATCACTGCCTTACTAGTATTTTAGTATTTTCATTGAAATAAGTTGCAATGACAAAGTTTGCAATTGAATTATGGTCTTCTCACTCAGTATTAGACAAACAGTTTTAGATTTGGTGTAACGGTGGGCATTTTACTGCATTGACTCCATAGACAGGTAAAGAGAAAGCAAAGATTAAATCTATTCTAAGGAAAAGTTCATTTCATTTTCTTCCCGTGAATGTGTAATTTGAAAGAAAAGTTTGACAAATCCTCATTGAGTGAAAGCTGCGATTGATCTGAAGGGGTAATCATTGCCTGCTATGCAAAGAAAATAGAATGCCTGCGTTCAATTTCTTTTTCTTCCTTTCCTGATTCCTGTAATCTAGAACCCTGGCTCACAGTTGGGGTTGCTCCCATTGGAGTGGATATTCTAGTTTCATTGACATCTCTCTGGGAGTGCCCTCACAGACATGCATAAAGGTGAATGTCTGTGGCTATTCTAAGTCTAGTGAAGTTCGTAATATATAATAACCATCCTCTAAGATGACTCAGTCACCATGTAGATTTCATTTGGCATTTTGAAAGTGGCAATATGATGCATTTATTGAAAGAACATCAAAGATGAAGATATCACTCGTTATTCCTCTCTCCTTCCTCCCGTCCTCATTCTTCCCTCCCTCTCTTCCTCACTTGTTTCTTTCCTTGACCTCTCCCTATCCCTCCCTCTTTCTTTTCTTCTATCATCTGCCCATCTAATTTTCTGTCTATCAAGCTATCCAACCACTGTCTGTCAATCATATGTGTGAATACACATATAATTTATTGTTTTTTATTTGTGTTGAGACTGACCTAGCATTCACTGTAAAGCCCAGGCTGGTTGGTCCATTTGGTGATCTTCCTACCTCAGAATCTTAGGGGTGAGTTTATAGATTGTCCCGCAGTGCCTATTTTCCATGAACTATTATAAAAGAAAATAAATACTTAGATAAAGTCACCAGGATAAAGCTCCCATGATTGAATTATGGGTAGCATTACAAGAAGAGAGAGAGAGTCTTGAAGTTACTCAAAAACACAACTGCTCACTGTCTTTTATCATGGCATGCCTTACATTTCTTCAAAAGTGCTAGGCGGTGGTGGTGCATGCCCATAGTCCAAGCAGAGGCAGGCAGATTTTTGTGAGTTTGAGGTCAGTCTGGTCCACAAAGCTACACAGAGAAACCCTGTGTCAAAAATAAAAAACAAAAGAAAAAAATACCTGTTTTTCAGAAGTGTAGAAAGAGGTAATACAAATCTCAAGTTTGTATTACCAGATGCCGGAGGTAAATTTCATCACAAAACATCCTGCCTCAGACATTTCACTACCTGCCAAATAGACTGGGACACAGATGGTCATTGTCATCATTGGGTGTCTAGGTGCAAAGATGAGACTCACTCACTGATTAGTTTATAAATTGAAATAGAATACCTATAATCTATGCAGTATCTACATTGCATACCACAGTAGGCTGTAGAGCATGGTTTGCTTCGTGTTGCGAGAATGTCTCAAGAATGCTATACCTTAACAGCACTACTCAGCTTCAAGACAGCATCATGCTATACATTGTCAGCCCACAAAAGGTCAAGGTTCAACAGTTCCTACTGAAAGTTTATTCTTTTGCAAGATATAAAGTAAAAAGATCACATATATCACCATTATAAACTACATTTATATGCAAATTATATATGTATTATGTTTTTAAAGAAATAACAACAGAATTTTTCTTACAGAGAAACATCCTTACTTATCATTTAGAATGTACATTGAAACTGGGATTCTAAGCAACATAAAATTGTTTCTCTGGGGAAGGAGTAAAATGAGAAGAAATGGATCTGGGAATGATACATAATAAGCTTTGGGGAATACAATGTGGCCAGGGAGAATTTTTAAGATTTATTTTCATTGTTTTTAGTTATGCATATGCATATGCATGTGTGTCTGTGTATGTGTTTGTACACTTGAGAACAGGTGTCCTTGGAGACCAGGGGCCTTGAATCCACTGGATCTGAGCTAAAGGCTCTTGTAAGCAACCTAGACTCAGTTCTGGATATTGAAGCTTGGGTCCTCTGCAAGAGCAGTACACACTCTTAGCTTCTGTTTATACCTCTGTTTGAAGAATACTGTGACAATGGATTACCTCTGTGAGCAAACAGGGAATCTTTTTAAGATTATGATGCAAACCACTTTTTAACACCTTCCCTGATTTTCAGTAAAGTTAGTTACACTCACAGCTACTATACATGATCTATAATATGTAAAATATGCAATCTATATGTGATACTGTACATGATCTATAATATTTATAATGGTATTATCTGTGCGTGTGTGTATGTGTGTATTAAAATGTATGCATAGATAATTCCCAGAGGAGATGCTGAGTGAAAAATTCCATTCTTCTTCCATCAATAGAATTCATTGAATGTTTCTGCTAATAGTAATAAAGTCAAACCAAAGAATCCAGGGGCATGTAAAATTAAGCT
This sequence comes from Cricetulus griseus, assembly GCF_003668045.3. Lineage (NCBI taxonomy): Eukaryota > Metazoa > Chordata > Mammalia > Rodentia > Cricetidae > Cricetulus > Cricetulus griseus. Next base: position 142,919,839 of record NC_048595.1, on the reverse strand, counting down.
ATTTTATATTGATGTATACATTCATTCATATATACATATATGTACATATTAATTTAATTATTTTTCTTTGAGATATTGGAATCTTTTAAATTCCATTGTGAATATCCAAAGTGGAGAAAGTGTATATAATGTGCCTGCTCTCACAATTTCTTATTCTGGACCAATAGATTTCATTGCATATGTTTTTGGCAGAAAGAAAGCATCCTATACCATAATATACCAATTGTCTTCACAAATACATACCATTCAGGGTTATGATTTAGTGAATCTGTCATTGTAAAGTTCCTAAATTCATCAGTTCAATGGTAAGCATTAGAAATATTTATCCATGTTGGGAAGTGTTGGTGCATGCCTTTAATCCTAGCAATTGGGAGGCAGAGGCAGGAGGATCTCTGAGTTCGAGGTCAGCTAGGTCTACAGAGTGAGTTCCAAGATGACCAGGGCTACACAGAGAAATCCTGTCTCAAAAACAAACAAACAAAAAGCCACAGAAGACTAAAGAACTATTTATGTTCCCTTTGTAGAAATTATATCAGATGAACAAATGTCGAGTGATAAGTATGTCAGAGATTGGCTCAGCTAAGTATCTCTTTAGTGCTAAAGGCCATAAACTACACCATATTACTTCTTATTCTTGCAATTATTCATAATTATATTGGCCAAATTAACTCAATTTCTCTTGAAAAATGAAAAATGAAGGGTATCTCACTCTGTCCCAATTGAGACAGAATTTCCTGGCATCAAGAACTCTCGACCCTATTTCTTTCTTCTACTCCTTTTTTGGTAAATCATCTTCTACTATCCTTTGCTACTTTAATTTGAATTAATAAAGCCTTTAATAATAAAAAATAACTTCTAGTTCCTTCAACATTCTCGCAAATGATTGAGAAGTTTTACAAGTCACAATAACATATTTTGGAGCCTTTTATCCTCTAGCCCAGACTTCACTGACACTATGAAGTTTCACACAATTTCCAGTCCGCATCTCATCAAATACTGGCAAAATTTATTCAATTCAAATTAAATAGATGTAGCACGGCGTAATCTTTCTCTATTAAATATGTCACTTTCTGCAATTGTTTCTTAATATCCCTCACAGCTTCCATCTAAGATTAGCACTTTCTTTGCTGCCAGAGTTTCACTAACCTACTGAATTATTCACTGAAGCGTAACCTTCAGATAGCAGGTTAGAGGGACCTTGATTATGGCAGGAAGTGAACTGGATAAACCATTTTTCTTCAAAAGAATTTTTCTCAGCATAGCAGAGTCTGAAATGAGATAAGTATTAAATGCTTGTAAAAATTAAGTTGATAATTGGTAGAAATTTAGTCAACTGCGACATCCATGCATTTTGTTTATTATAATGTATTATACCAGCCTAAGCACCCATAGCAGCATAAAGCATGGGCATTGTCATCGGGCTTATTTAGCCTAAGAACACAGCAGCTGGATGCACATTTAACAAACAATAGCAGCTCAATACACATTTAATAAACCATGTTGGTGTGAGTCATCTCATATGATATTTACAAAGGCTTCGAATATTTGGATTTTTTTTATAAATTGTGTCTCCTCTTTCTTCCTTCCTTACTTTTGTTCCCTCCTCTCCAGCTTTGCTTCAGTGTCATATGGTCGTAAAGTTCATGGTACAGTCAGCAATTCACTGTGAACATTCCTGTCACAAGTTCTTAGTAGCATCTCTTGCTTTATCTCAATTCAGTGTTGAAAGGTCGTTAGAATACTGACTGAGGAGACAACACTCTTGAAACACCTCTGCTAGTGTGGAAACCAGAAAACTGGCCACTCACAAATTAGCCACTTCATGACCATTCACTGGGTATTCAATAGCAAACTGCTACCCTGGCTAACAGCAGGGTGTGTACACTGTTTTCTACAAGATAAGAAAAAATGCAGAGTTTTGTTCCCTGCTAAAATGTATTTGACTCAGATAACAAATGACTTTCCTAATGCACAAAATGAAGCATACGCATTTTAAATACCATTCCACCTATTAATGATAGATTTCTCCTACCATTACTGGTATTATAAGGTCAACACAACTTAAGAATGTCAATTCTGAAAGATGATGCATTAGTAAAAATGTACTTTGATCAGGTTTTTGACACAAATTTGCTGTTTAGATAGAGACAATAAGGGAAGAATATATTTCCAGATGAATCATTGTAAGTGGTTTAGACATTAACCATTTGTTTTTAAATTTTAGAGGCACTCATATTTACATATCCATCACCCCATTCCCTCGCCCTCCCATTCTCCCATGTTACCCACCAACCCCCCTAACCCATCCCCCAAATCCTCCCCAGGGATAGTGAGACCCTCCATGGGGGACCTTCAAAGTCCTTCATATCATTTGGGGAAGGGCCAAGGTCCCCCTTGCTGTATCTGGGCTGCAGTAGTATCCCTTCATAGGGAATGGGCTCCCGAAGTCCATTTGTGCTCTAGGGATAAAGTCTGGCTCCACTGTTAGAGGTCCCATAGACTGTCTTGGCTTCCTAGCTGGCACCCACATTCAGAGGGCTTGGTTCTGTCCAATGCTGTTTCCCTAGCTTCATGACAAGAGTCTCCATGCTCATTAACCATTTTTTGATACTGTCCATCTTACCACCTAATGAATATACCATCTGTATTGTCTTCTATAATTTTAATTTGTTTGACGGATAATTTGAAAGACTTTTTATAAGCACTTATAGAAATATTAGATAAATACATGAGATGACAAGTTATCCAGAAAATCACACTGGGAGAGAAATCTAAGAAATGTGTTGACCAATATATTTGTGAAGAAGTCCTTCTTTAGAACAAAAGGTGAAATCTTATAAGCACCAAGACAATGGTTTGCTTTGTGGTTCAGGTATAAAATTCCATGATCATATGTTCTTCCCAATAAAATTACAGAAAGTATCAGATATTAGGGGTTTATGAAAGTTGCATAAGGTGGTTTGTTAGAGTAATAATGTATTGTTCCTACTTCCTTTTACTTTAAATAGTAAAAAATTTTCTCAATTTATTTCATGTGTATGGGTGTTTACTCTGCATGTCTCTATGTGTGTTAAGTGTAGATTGCCAAGGATGCCCAAGGAAGCCAGAATAGTACTGTAGATTTCCTGGTATTAGAGTTACATATTGGTGGTTGTGAGCCGCAGGTGCATGCTTGAAACTGAACTCTAGTCTTCTGAAAGAGCAATCAATATTGTTAACCATGGAGCCATCTCTCCAACTTCTTCATGGATTTTTATTCACTAAGTACTTTACTATTAAGAATGTGTGGTCCTTTTTTTGTTTGTTTTTTTCAAGACAGGGTTTCTCTGTAGCTTTGGAGCCTGTCCTGAAACACTCTCTGTAGAACAGGCTGGCCGCATACTCAGAGATCCACCTGCTTCTGCCTCCCTGGTGCTAGGATTAAAGGCATGTACCACCACCACCTAGCAATAATATATAGTCAAAGACCAAGGAGGAAATCCTGTCTGCTTTTTATCAAATGTGTGAAATACCTTTCTGGTTTCATGTGCCATTTTTCTTATTTTAAAACACTGCCATGTTTACTGCATAGAATAAGAACTGAAGAGAAAGTAGCCTTAGTGCTAGAAAGATGTTTCAGAGATTAAGAGCACTTGTTGCTCATTCAATGGACCAGAGTTCTATTTTCAGCATCCAGGTGGGGACTTCACAGCCACCTGTACCTCTCGATCCAGGAGATTCGATACCTTTCTTTGACTTCCACAGGCTCAAGTATATATGTCACCCCAATATATACACATAATTAAAAATAATAGTAAAAATGCCAAAAAGTTAACCACCTCAAAGTATTAACATGAAATATAAATAAAAGTGTGTGAAGATGGTTCATGCCTATGCTTCCAACATGCTGGAAACTGAAGGAGGATTGCTGTTATAAGGCTATCCTGAGGTATAGAATGAGTTTTGTGCAAGTTGGGGCTCCAGAATGCTATTCCTTATCAATCAATCAATCAATCAATCAATCAATCAATCAATCAATCGATGTGAAGAAAGGAAGGAAAGAAAGAAGAAAGGTACATAGGTGAAAAGCAACATGTGAGTGTGGTAATGGTGAAGAGGATGTTAAGTCATTCCTCTAGCAATTTCTCAACCTATTTAGAAGATAGAAAATATGAGCAATAAATTAATTATAAAGGGGACAATTCATGGTGAAAGAGTCTACACAAATTATCCTTTGTTTACCAATATGAAATCCATGCAAGTGCCAATTTATCACAGCATTTTCTAGATCTCAGGGAACTCACTACCCAAAAGGCTCTCAGTCTGCTCACAGAGAATGTGCTCCTGGAAGAGGGATGGCCAATGGAGGATTCTTTTCCTTCTTATATTCTGTCTCAGATATTTTTAATTTTTTGCTCATATTCTCTCATATATGACATCCTGACCACTCCCACTCTCTCCTTTAAGGACCCCATAGACAGCCCCCTCTGTCTACTCCTCTGTTTCCCTTTAGAAAAAGTCAGGCTTGTCAGGCATATCAAACAAGCATAGCATATCAAGTTGCATTAGGACTAGGTACCTCCCCTCATATTAAGGCTCCGCAAGCAACCCAGTGGGAGGTAAAGGGTCACAAAGCAGGTAACCCAGTTAGAGACAGCTCCTGTTCCTGCTGTTAAGAGTCCCACAAAAAACCAGGCATTGGTGGCACATGCCTTTAATCCCAGCACTTGGGAGGCAGAGGTGGGGGATCTCTGTGAGTTCGAGGCCAGCCTGATCTCCAGAGCAAGTGCCAGGATAAGCTCCAAAGCTACACAAAGAAACCCTGTCTCCAAAAAGACCAAGCTACACAACTGTAACATGGATGCAAAGGACCTAGGTCAGGCTTATGCAGGGCTGTTAGTTTTCGGTTCAGTCTATGTGGGCCCTATGTGCCCAGGCTAGTTGATTTTGTGGGTTTTCTTGTTGTATCCTTGATACTTCTGACTCCTAAAGTCCTTCTTCCCTCTCTTCAGCAGGATTCCCCAAGCTCCCCTTAATGCTTGGCCATTGTCTCTGTATTTGTTTCCACAAATTGCTGAATGAAGCCTCTTTGCTGACTATTATGCAAGGTCTGTCTATGAGTAACACAGAGTATCATTAAGATTCATTTCACTGACTTTTTTGCCATTAGTTTTGGTTCTATCCTAGGTCTTTAGGCTATACACCCTCTGGTTCCCGGCCCTAGGCAGTATAAGAGGCAGGCTCCCTCTCATGGCATTCGTCTCAAACTGAACCAATTATTGGTTGGCCACGCCCACAATTTCTGTACCACTTTTACCACAGCATGTCTTGTAGGTAGGACAAAATGTAGGTCAAAGGTTTTGTGGCTCAGTTGTGGTCCCAATCCATCCACTGGAAGTCTTGCCTGGGGATGGCAAGTTCAGGATTCATATCTCAGTTACCCTTATAGATTCTTGGGAGTTTCTATTGCACTAGGTTTCCAGCTCACCCCCCACCATGCCCACTACTTCCAATAGTTTCTTCTAATACTCTTTCCATCTTACTCCCATCATGATTACTTCTGTTCAAATCCCCTACTGCCCCTAGTCCACTGTCAAAAATTATTCTATTCACCTTCCCAGGAATATTATTAATGCATCCCCTCTACTTGGAACCTATTATTAATTAGACTTTCTATATCTTTGGATTGTAGCATGATTGTAATTTACAACTAATATTCACTTATAAGTGAATACATACCATGTGTCTTGCTGGGTCTGGATACCTCTCTCTCAGGATGTTGTTGTTTTTTTTTTTTTTTCTAGTTTCATCCATTTGCCCTTTAACAGCTGAATATAACCCCATTGGGTAAATGCACCACAGTTTTTTAATCCATTCTTCAGTTGAGAAACATGTAGGATGATTTCAGCTATTATGAATAAAGCTGCTTTGAGCTTACCTGAGCAAATGTCCTTGTGGTAGGATGTAGTATTCTTTGGGTATATGCCCAGGAATGGTATATGTGGGTCCTTTTTCTTTTCTTTTCTTTTCTTTTTTTCAAGACAGAGTTTCTCTTTGTAGCTTTGGATTCTGTCCTGGAACTATCTCTGTAGACCATGCTGGCCTTGAACTCACAGAGACCTGCTTGCCTCTGCCCCCTGAGTACTGGGGAGCTTGGTCTCAATGTAGATCAATTCCAAATTTTGTGAGAAACTTCCATATTGATTTCCAACATGGTTGTAAAAATTTGCCCTCCCATCATTAATGGAGAAATGTTCCCCTTGCTCTTCCACATCCTCTCCAGTGTCAGTTGTCACATTTGTTTTTTTTTTTATCTTAGGCATTCAGACAGTTGCAAGATGGACTCTCAGAGTTCTTTTGATTTGTGTTTCCCTGATAGCTAAGGATGTGGAGCATTTTAATAAGTGTTTCTCAGCCATTTGAGATTTCTCTGTTCAGAACTCTGTGTATATCTGTAGCCCATTTTTAACTGGATTATTTGTGTATTGATGTCTAGTTTCTTGAGTTTTTATACATTTTGGAAACCAGCCCTCTGTCGGATGCAGAGTTGGTGAAGATCTACCATTCTATAGGCTGCCCTTTTGTCCTGTTGATTGTGTTCTTTTCAGTTTCATGAGTTCCCATTTATTAAGTGTCAATCATAGAGCCTGTGCTATTGGTGTTCTGTTCAGGATGTTGTTTTCTGTGCCACTTTCTTTTCTATCAGTTTCAGTGTATCCAGCTTTATGTTGAGGTCTTTTATCTACTTGGACTTGAGTTTTATTCTGGGCAATAGATATGGATCTATTTTTATTCTTCTGCATGCAGGTATACAGTTAGAGCAGCACAATTTGTTAAAGATGTTTTATTCCCCATTGAATCAATCCAGCTTCTTTATAAAAAACCAATTGTCTATATATTTGTGGAATTATATCTGGTCTTCAATTCAGTTCCAATGATCAGCCTGTCTGTCTTTATGTCAATACCATGAAGTTTTTATTACTATAGCTTTGTAGCAGAGGTTGGAAACAAGGATGTTGATGCATCCAAAGTCTTTAATTGTAAAGTATTATTTATCTATGTTGACTTTTTTCCCATTTGAAGTTGAGTACTGTCTTTCTAAAGTCTGTAAATAATTGACTTGGGACTTTGAAGGGGATTACATTGAATTTCTATATTACCTTTGGTAAGATGGCTATTTTTTTATGTTAATCCTACCAATCCTAGCACATGAGAGATCTTTCCAACTTTCCAACTTCTGATATCTTCTTCAATTTCTTTCTTCAAAGACTTGAAGTTCTTGCCATAGAGGTATTTCATTTGTTGGGTTAGAATTACCCCACAATATTATTTGTGGCTTGTGCGAAGGCTGTTGTTTCCCAGATTTCCATATACAAATGCCTGTTTGTCATTTGCATGTAGGAAGGCCTCTGAGTTTTCTTTTTTAATTAATTTTCTATCCAGTAACCTGCTGAAGGTATTTATCAGCTGTAGGCATTCCCTGGTAGAATTTTGGGGTTGTTAATATGCACTATTATGTGCAAATAGTAATACTTTGACTTCCTACTTTTCAATTTTTACCTGCTTGATCTCCTTTAGTTGTCTTATTGCTCTATCTAGAAATTCAAGTACTGTATTGAATAGATATGGAGAGAGTGGACAACCTTGTTTTATTCCTAATTTTATTGGAATTGCTTTGAATTTCTTTTCATTTAATTTGAAAATTAAATGGCTATGGCAAGTAATATATTTATTGTGTTTAGGTATGTTCCTTGTATCCCTGATCACACCACATCTTTTAACGTGATGGGTGTTGGATCTTGTCAAGAGCTTTTTCAGCACCTAAAGAGATGATTATGCGTTTTTTTTCTTCAGTTTTTTATAAGGTGGGTTACATTGATTTTTTTTTTGTGGAATCATCTCTGAATCTCTGAGATGAAGCCTAGTTAGTCATGGGTGATGATCTTTTTGATGTGTTCTAATATTTGGTTCGGGAATATATTTTAGTCAATGTTCACAAGGGAAATTGTTCTGTAATTATTTTCCCTTGTTTAATATTTGTGTTGTTTGGGTATCAGGGGGACATTGGCCTCATAAAACGAATTTAGCAATATTCCTTCCCTTTCTATTTTATGGAATACTTTGAAGAGTATTGGAATTAGCTTTTTCATAATCTTGTAGAATTCTGCACTAAAAGCTTCTGGCCCTGGGCTTTTCTTTTCTTTTCTTTTCTTGTTGGGGGAGTTTAATGACGACTTCTGTTTCCTTAAGGGTAATAGGTCTATTGAAATTGTTTCTCTGATCCTGATTTAATTTTGGCAAGTGGTAACTATCAAAAGATTATACATTTTTTAAAAAAGATTTTTCTAATATTGTTGAGTACACCATTTTGAAATATGACCTAATCATTATTTGAATTTCCTTGTTGTCTGCTATTTATGTGCTCCTTTTCATTTCTGATTTTGTTACTTTGGATATTCTTGCTGTGTCTTTTAGTCAGTTTGGGTAAGGGTTTGTGTAACTGGTGAGCCTCTCAAAGAACCAACTCTTTGTTTAATTGATTCTTTGTATTAGTCTTTATTTCTGTTTTATTGATTTTACTCTAAGTTTTATTATTTCCTGGCATCTACTCCTCTAGAGGGTGTTTGCTTCTATTTGTTCTAGAGCTTTCAGCTGTGCTGTAAAGTTACTAATGTGAGATCTCTCTAATTCCTTGATGAAGACACTTAGTTCTATGAACATTCCTCTAAGCACCTATTTCATTGTGTCCCACAACTTTGGGTATGGTGTGCATTTGTATTCTAGGAAGTCTGTAATTTCTTTCTTATTTCATCCTTGGCCCAGTAATCATTCAGTAGAGAGCTGGTCATTTTCTTTGAGTTTATTGGCTTTGTTATTTCTGTTGTTGTTGAAATCTAGCTTTAATTCCTGGTTGTCTGATAGGATACAGAGGGTCATTTCAATTCTCTTGCATCTGTTGAGACTTGCTTTGTGAACAAGTATGTGGGCAATTTCTTGAGGTTCTGGAAATACGGTACATTCTTTTGTGTTTAGGTGAAATGTTTTATAGATATCTGTTAGGTCCATTTGAGTTATAACATCTGTTGGCATATATTATTATTTTGTTTACTTATTGTTAATTTTAGCCTGAAATTATTTCTCTGTTTTGTTTTGACTGTATGATTGATGAGACTGGGGTGATGGGACTTGATGTGTGACATAAGCTTCAGTAACATTTTGTTTACAAATGTGGGCACTTTTGATATTGGGAATAGATGTTCAGAATTGAGACATACTTTTGGTAGATGTTTTTCCATTGATGATGAAGTGTCCTTCCCCATCTCTTGATTAATTTTCCTTGGAAGTGTATTTTGTTAGATATTAGAATGGCTACACCAACTTGCTACTTGGGTCTATTTGTCTGGAAAATCTTTCTCTAATGCTTTACTCAGAGGTAATATCTATCTTTGATGTTGAGATGTGTTTTTTCTATGCAGCAGAAGAATGGGTCTATGTTGTTAGTCTGTGTCTATTTGGGGGAATAGAGTCCATGGATATTGAGATACACCAATGAGTAAAGATTGTTAATTCTTGTTATTTTATCGGTGGTCATTATGGTAGAGTGTGTGTGTGTGTGTGTGTGTGTGTGTGTGTGTGTGTGTGTGTGTGTGTTTCCCTTATTTTGGATTTGCTTGTGTGAAGTCATTAGTGCCTCCTTTTTAGAGGTTGCAAATTAAGTTTCTTAGGTTGAGGTTTTCCTTCTAGTAACTTCTATAGGACTGGTTTTGTGGATAGATATTCTTTAAATTTGACTTTTTCATACAATATAAATTTTCCATCAACAGTGATTGAAAGTTTTGTTGGGTATACTAGTCTGGGCTGGCATCTGTGGTCTTTTGGAATCTGTGAGACATTCATCCAAGCTCTTCTGACTTTTGGATTCTCCACTCAGGAGTCAGGCATAATTTGAATAGGCCTACTTTCATATGTTACTTTCTCTTTTTTCCTTTTCAGCTCTTAATATTGTTTCTTTGTTCTGGATATTTAATTCTTTTATTGTTATGTAATAGGGGAACTTTATTTTCTGTTCCAGTTTGTTTGTTGTTCTGTAAGCTTTTAATACTTTTATAGATATCTCCTTCTTTAAGTTAGGTACATTTTTCTCCCATGATTTTATTGAAAATATTTTCTGAGCCTTTAACACGGCTACTTCTTCTATTCCTATTATTCTTAGATTTGGTCTTTTCATGGTTTGCCAGATATCCTGGATGTTTTCTGTCAAGAACATTTTAGAGTTAACATTTTGTTCAACCACTGTATCAATTTTTTTCTATAGCATCAATGCTTGAGAGTTTCTCTTTGACCTTATATTCTGTTGATGATTCTTGCATCTGCAGTTCCTTTTCAATTACATACACTTTCTATCTCCAGGATTCCGTCCATTTGTATTTTCTTTTTTCTCTCCATTTCTTATTTAAATTAGAAACAAGATTATTTTACATGTCAATACCAGTTCCTTCTGCCTCCCCTTCTCCCCTGTTCCCCCCCAACTAACACCCTACCTATCCCATACCCTTTCTACTCCCCAGGGAGGGTGAGGCCTTCCATAGGGGGTCTTCAGAGTCTGTTATATCCGTTGGGATAGGGCTTAGGCCCAACCCCTTATGTCTAGGCTCAGGGAGTATCCCTCTATGTGGAATAGACTACCAAAATTTATTCCTGTGCTAGGGATAAGTGCTGATCTACTCAGTTTTGTATTTTCCTTATTGCTTCTATTTGTTTTCAGGACTTGAAAAGTTTTATTAATTTTCTTCACCAGTTTGTGTTTTAGCAAATTTTTAAAAGGGATTTACTCATTTCTGCTTTAAGGACCTCTATCATCTCCATAAAGTTGTTTTCAAGGTCTTGCTTTTGTTTACAATATTCTGAAGTTGCTGTAGTAGGGTATCTAGGCTCTGATGGTAACATATTGCCATGGCTGTTATTGTGTTCTTGCACTCACGTCTTGGCATCTGGGTATGGGGTGATTATATGTCTAGTAGCTGATTTCACTGACATGGCCTGCACTTGAGTAGTGGGTATCCACCTACTTCTGTAGGAGCTAGGGCAGAACGGCAGGCATGGGAATTTTGGGAGGGTGTTAGCGGCTTCAGTCCTTCAGCTGTGAACCAAGGGAGTGGGGGGTTCCTAGGGTAGGTGGGGCTCTTAACTCTTCTGGCTGGAGTAGCCTGCACCTAAGCAGTGGATATTTGCCCAAGGTAGGGGAGGTATAGGGGTGGGTATCAGTGGCTTAAGGCTTTGAGCTATGAAATAAGAGAGTGGGAAGATTTCAAGGGCAGGTGGGGCTCTTACCTGTTCTGGCTACAGTGGCCTACACCTGATATCCAACCATGCTGGGGAAGGGCAAAGCAGTGGAGGCAGGTGATGGTTGGGGAGTGGGGGGGTGTTAACAGCTTGGGTCATTGGTCTTTCTGGTCTCTTGTCCAAGGGACTTAGAGGGTTCTGAGGGCAGGTAGGGCTCTTATCTGCACAAATATTTTATAGGCCCATTTCACTGATCTAAAATGTGATTCCAGATATCTTTTCAATGGAATATAGATTGACATTGAGCATATAGTACTCTGACTTCCTTCATTTACAGAATACTCCCTATTATACAGTACTTGTCATGCATAGAGACCATGCATTCATGATTTATATGGGCATATATGATTTGTGTGTTAGAAAAGTGTCAAAATAAATTGCCAAATGACAAAGGATTTGGTCACATCAATTCATTTGAAGGTTGGGAAATACACTAATATTAATCATAACTCAGGAGAAGGTCCTGATTTAGATGCCCCTTAGCCTCTTTGTAAGAAAAATAAACCAAGAACTCCAAGGAGCCATCAATGAACATTATAATTTTTGTTAAGTTTACTTCTGCAAGATGTTAGTTGTTGTCTGAGGGCAGAGTAAAGTGACTTCCTCCTTGCTTTCTGTGTATTATACCAAAGTCTAATACTTCACTGAGTTTAAATGCTCAATGAACATTTAGCAACTTAAAAAAACCTTAAAGGGATAGTTATCTGATGTATACTAGTTATATATAAATACAACCACCACCAGAGATAAGATTATTGCTCATCATGAGTTAATGTGAGTTGCTTGGGCATTGTGTTCTCTTTCCAGAGTTTCTAAGGTTAGTAAGGAACACACTGTCATCAAAACTACTCAAAACTTAAAACTTAGATTCTATTAAATTTGTTCTTGTATTTCTGGAGTGTGAAAACAGGGTTTTGTATATGACAATCGAGTGTTCTACCACCTATTGACATCTCTAGCCTCCAAACAACCCAATTCTTAAGTAAGTTCATATTAGAGAAGGAAAAGAATAAGGACACTGACAGTGGTAGATACATAACTGGAAAATGCAGTAGGCATTTGGCAGACCTCACAGAAAGTTAATAACTAGGTTAATTGGTCATGTGTTTTCCCATGTTTGGGACTAGAGAAGATCTGGAGAAGTGGCAGTAGGAACCAGAACTCTGGCTTCCTTGAATCTGAAGACTGTGGTTTTGTTTAAGGTAAAGAGCTTTGTCTCCTTTAGTCTTTCATGCCCATTCTCATGTTTCTTCCTTTTTAGAACTATAATAATAGCTCATGGTGCAGAAAATCCAATGTAAGTGATGCTTGTTCTGTGACACTGAGATTACCCATCAATCAAACAAATGTTTGCCCATCATGATTCTACTTTCTCTAAGCATATCTAGAAGAGATTTAGTTGTTATGTAAAGGACATTGTTCTAATAATGTCAGCAAACAATCTTCCACCCCAAACAATTACTCTTCATTGAGAACCCTCATAAAATTGATGTCTAAGGTTATGATATAGTCATTTCACGTAACATCTTTTTCTAGTTTTCCTGGCTACAGCATTTGCTGTGCTGTAGAAACAATAACAGTTGCTGGTATTCTGGAATTCATTAAGAGCTTTTCAAGAGCTGAAGATTGCTATTCACTGAGGAATCTTCTCCCTCTATCTATCTGTATCGTTTGTCATCAGTGAAAACTATCCATGTGCTACATGGTGAACAATTGATGCAAGTTATCCTCGAGTACAGATCACAAGAATGGGGAATGGAACTTCTACTTCTGGCCATTGCAAAGTACTTGTTTCAAAACATACATAAGGATTTTCAGTGCTGTTCCCAAACCATATCACAAAGTAGATCAAATCACTCTTAAAACAATTATTCATTTCTGTGGTCCTCTTATCACTTCCCTGACTATCCAAGTGATTAGTCCACTGGTGGGCTTTTCATGACAACCCAGTCATATTAGTGGAAGGTTGGTAATTTATTTTAAATTTATGATTGTATTCCTAGTATATATTAAAGGAAGTAGTTTTCCCATACTTTCCTCATCTCGGGCTACATGATGAAGATTGTCTATGTCAGGTGACAATTTCCTGATTAAATCTGGGCTGCAGGTAGACTGAATAAGAAACCACATGAGAATGATTTATAGATTTTCAAAAGCATTGTCATGCTGATGTTTTTGTCCTAACATGAATTACTGTCATGCCTGAGATTTTCACACACCCCTCCTCTGGAAGACACTTTTAGATGTGTAAGGCAGTCTGCTTTGAGGAGAAGGGAGAAATTGAATAATTTAGACTGTGAATTTTCCAGAAATTCATTGTCAGATGGGTACTCCTTTATGTTTTAACTGAACAACTTTACCTGACCAATGCACTAAGTAAATATTATATGGTATAACACATAAATAAAAGACCCAGAGACTGATATTGGGTTTCAAACTTCAAGCTGAATATCAGAAAAGCAAAGTTGCAGGCCACTAGGTTCTTACCTGTACCTCAGGCTGAAAGGGCTGTTCCATGAGCTCTTCACCAAGCCTCAAACTGCTATCTCTCCTCATTGTGGCTGGAGAACAAAATTCCTCTACTGAGACCTTGCTTCTGTCTCATATAATTCCCTAATGCTGGGATTAAAGGTGTTAGCTATAATTATTTTTTAGACTGATTCACTCTTGTGTATATCTGGGTGGCCTTGGACTCAAGGGGATCCATCTATCTCTTAATCCTGAGTCCTAGGATTAAAGGTGTGTACTACCACCTCCTAGCTTCTGGCTTGTTGGATTAAAAGTGTTTGTCACCGGGGAAGCGTACTGCTCGGAGGCATCTGATGACAAAGGCTTGCTCACTGGATCCAAGCTCTACAGCAGGATCCAACACACCCCGGACACTGCTGAGGTCCTGGTGGCAGTTCCACCTCCATCCACTGGCCCAGGTAGGTCAGGGACTGTCTATGGTTCTGATTCAGCAGGATCCAACACACCTGGACACAGCCAGGGCCCCAGTGGCAGTTCTGCCTCCATCCATGAGAAGAGGACAGATATCAGAGTATTGGAACTGTTTGCATTTACCAGAAGGGAACCTGGCTATGATACCCCCGATGAGAGGAAGAGACTCCTGCTACACACACCAGAAGGAAGGATGAGAAGAGGTCAATGTAAAAGCACATTCAACAACAGACAACCCAATATGACACCACCAGAGACTAGGAACCATACACCAGTAAGACCTGAACATCCCAATGCAGATGAAGCAGAAAAGAATGCCCATAAAACATCTTCATAAAAATGATAGAGGACCTCAAAAAGGACATGAGAAAATCCCTTAAAGAAATGGAAGAAAAAAACAAACCAAAAAATACAAGATATCAACATATCTCTCAAGGAAACAGTTCAAGACCTAAAAACTGAAATAGAGACAATAATGAAAGCACAATCTGAGGGAATACTGGAAATAGAAAAGCTGGGTAAATGATTAGGAACAACAGACATAACCATAACCAACAGAATACAAGAGATGGAAGAGAGAATCTCAGGAGCTGAAGAAACACTAGCGAAAATAGAATCATCAACCAAAGAAAATGTTAAGTCCAACAAATCCCTAACAGAAAATATCCAGGAAATATGGGATACCATTAAAAGACCAAACCTAAGAATAATAGGTATAGAAGAAGGTGAAGAAATCCAACTCAAAGGCTCAGAAAATACATTCAACAAAATCATAGAAGAAAACTTTTCCAACATAAAGAAAGACATGCCAATGAAAGCACAAGAAGCCTACAGAACACCAAATAGAGTAGACCACAAAAAAGGTCTCCTTGACACATAATAGTCAAAACCCTAAACATACAGAATAAATAGAAAATATTAAGATCAGCAAAGGAAAAAGGTCAAGTAACATATAAAGGCAAACCTATCAGAATTACACCTGACTTTTCCATGGAAATTCTGAAAGCCAGAGGGTCCTGGATAGATATTCTACCTACACTAAGACACCATAGATGCTAGCCCAGATTACTATACCCAGCAAAGCTTTCAATCAATATAGATGAAGAAAACAATATATTCTATGACAAACCCAGATTCAAACAATATATATCCAATAATCCAGTCCTATAGAAAGTCCTGGAAGGAAATCTGCAACCCAAGGAAGTTAACTACAACCAGAAAAATATAGGCAGTCGATAATACCACTTTATCAACAGCCAAAAGGAAAAGGGATAGAATCCCACACATAATTTCACCACCATCACCAAATCAAGAACAAACAAGAATGAACAATCAATGGTCATTAGTATCCATGAACATTAATGGTCTTAACTCACCTATAAAAAGACACAGATTAGCAGAATGGAAAAAAAAGACAGAATCCATCCTTCTGCTGCATACAAGAAACACACCTCAACTTCAAAGACAGATGATACTTAAGAATGAAAGGTGGGGGAAAGATTTTCCAATCAATTAGACCCAAGAAACAATCAGGGGTAGCAATCCTAATATCCAACAAATTGGACTTTAAAAATCAATCAAAAGAGATGAAAGAGGTCACTTCCATTTCACCACTGGAGAAATTCAACATGAAGTCTCAATTCTGAACATTTCTTCCCCAAATACAAAGGTATCCACGTTTGTAAAAGAAACATTACTAAAACTCAAATCACACATAAAACAGCACACACTTATAGTGGGAGACATGAACACCCCACTCTCAGCACTGGACAGGAACACCAGACAGAAACTTAACAAAGAAACTAATCGAAGCTATGGCCCAATTGGACTTAACAATATCTGCAGAATATTCCATCCAAATACAAAACAATTTACCTTCTTCTCAGCACCGCATGGAACTTCTCTAAAATCAATCACATACTTGGCAACATAGCAAACATCAACAGGTACAAAAAAATTGAAATAACCCCCTGTGTCTTATCAGACCACCATGCTTTAAAGTTAGAATTCAACAACAAAACAAATTACAGAAAACCTACAAACTCATGGAAATTAAGTAACACCCAATCGCACAATTCCTGGGTCAAGGAAGAAATAAAAAATAAATTAAATATTTCCTAGAATTCAATGAGTATGAGAAAACATCTTACCCAAACCTATGGGACACTTTGAAAGCAATGCTAAGAGGAAAGTTCATAGCTCTAAGTGCCCACATGAAGAAACAGGAAAATAATCACACTAGATAATTAACAGCACAAACTGAAAGCTTTAGCAAACAAAGAAGCCAATATACCCTGAAGGAACAGATGGCAGAAAATAATCAAATTGTAGGCTGAAATCAATAAAATGGAAACTAGAAAACAATACAAAGAATCAATATAATGAAGAGTTACTTCTTCAAGAAAATCAACAAGAAAGACAAATCTTTATCCAAACTTACCAAACAGCAGAAAATGAACATGCAAATTAATAAAATCAGGAATGAAAAGTGGGACATAACAACAGATGCAGAGGAAATCCAGAGAATCATCAGGCCATGCTTTGAAAATCTATA
Organism: Cricetulus griseus; assembly: GCF_003668045.3. Taxonomy (NCBI): domain Eukaryota; kingdom Metazoa; phylum Chordata; class Mammalia; order Rodentia; family Cricetidae; genus Cricetulus; species Cricetulus griseus. The sequence continues at coordinate 142,903,023 of NC_048595.1, read as the reverse complement.
TTCCTCAAAATTAGAAAATCTAAAGGAAATGGACAATTTTCTCGACAGATTTCACTTACCAAAATTAAATCAAGAACAGATAAGCAGCTTAAAAACACCTATAACCCCTAATGAAATTGAAACAGTCATCAGAAGTCTCCCAACCAAAAAACCAAGGGCAAGATGGCTTCAGTGAAGAATTCTACTAGAAATTGGTACAGGTAATACCAATTCTCCTAAAAGTATTCCACACAATAGAAGTAGGAAAGGTCATTGCCAAACTCTTTTCATGAGGCTTCAATAACCTTGATACCCAAGCCACAGGAAGATAAAACTAAGAAAGAAAACTACAGACCAGTATTCTTCATGAACATTAATGCAAAAATTATCAATAAAATACTGGCAAATCGAATCCAAGAACACATAAGAGAAATCATCCACCATGATCATTTAGGCTTCATACCAGGGATGCAAGGATGGTTCAACATACAAAAATCCATCAATGTAATCCACCATATAAACAGACTGAGGAAAAACCCCACATGATCATCTCAATAGATGCAGCAAAAGCCTTTGACAAAATCCAACACGCCTTCATGATAAAGGTCTTGGAGAAATCAGGGATAACAGGAACATACCTCAACAAAATAAAAACAATATACAGCAAGCCAACAGCCAACATCAAATTAAATAGAGAGAAACTCAGTCAAATTCCTCTAAATTCGGGGAAAAGACAAGGCTGTCCTCTCTCTCCATACCTCTTCAATATTGTCCTTGATGTTCTAGCTAGAGCAACAAAAGGAGATAAAGGGAATACAAATCGAAAAGGAAGAAGTCAAACTTTAACTATTTGCAGATGATATAATAGTCTACATTAGTGACCCGAAACATTCTACCAGGGAACTCCTACAGCTGATAAACATCTTCAGCAAAGTGGCAGAATAGAAGATTAACTCAAAAACTACTATATATCGATGACACTTTGTTGGACAAAGAAATCAGAGAAACATCACCCTTTACAATTGCCACAAACAACATAAAATATCTTGGGGTAACACTAACCAAAACAGTAAAAGACCTGTACCATAAGAATTTTGAGTCTCCAAAGTAAGAAATTAAAGAATATACCAGAAAATGGAAAGATCTCCCATGCTCTTGAATAGGTAGTATTAACATAGTAAAAATGGCAATCTTGCCAAAGGCAATCTACAAATTCAATGCAATCCCCATCAAAATCCCAACACATTTCTTCAAAGTCCTTGAAAGAACAATTCTCAATGTCATATGGAGAAACAAAAGACCTATGATAGCCAAAACAACCCTGTACAATAAAGGAACTTGGAGGCATCACCATCCCTGACTTTAAGCTCTATTACAGAGCAATAGTCCTGAAAAGAGCTTGGTATTGGCACAAAAATTGACAGGTAGACCAATGGAATAGAGTTGAAAACCCTGATGTTAACCTACACACCTAGGAACACTTGATTTTTGACAAACAATCCAAATTTATATGCTGGAACAAAGAGAACATCTTCAACAAATGGTGCTGGCATAACTGGATGCGGACATATAGAAGACTACAGATAGACCCTAGCCTATTGCCATGCACAAAACTTAAGGTAAAATGGATCAAAGACCTCAACATAAACTAGCCACACTAACCTTATTAGAAGAAAAAGTGAGAAACATCCTTAAATTAATTAGTACAGGAGACTGCTTTCTGAACATTACACCAGTAGCACAGACACTGAGAACAACAATTGATAAATGGGACTTCCTGAAACTGAGAAGCTTCTGTAAGGCAAAGGACATAGTCAGCAAGACAATACAGTAGCCCACAGACTGGGAAAAGATATTCACCAACCCCACATATGACAGAGGCCCGACCTCCAAAATATACAAAGAACTCAAGAAACTATTCTCCAAAACACCAAATAATCCAATTAAAAATTGGGGTACCGAACTAAATAGACAATTCTCAATAGAGGAATCTAAAATGGCTGAAAGACACATAAGAAAGTGTTCAACTTCCTTAGCCATCAGGGAAATGCAAATCAAAACAACTCTGAGATACCATCTTACTCCTGTCAGAATGGCCAAAATAAAAAACACCAATGACAGTTTATGCTGGAGAGGATGTGGAGAAAGGGGAACACTCCTCCACTGCTGGTGGGAGTGCCAACTTGTACAGCCACTTTCGAAATCAGTATGGCGACTCCTCAAGAAAATGGGAATCAGTGTACTACAAGATCCAGCAATTCCACTCTTAGGCATATACCCAAAAGAAACACATTCATACAACAAGGACATCTGTTCAATGATGCTCGTAGCAGTGCAATTTGTAATAGCCAGAAACTGGAAGCTGCCTAGATGCCCCGCAACTGAAGAATGGATAGAGAAAATGTTACCACACATTGACACAATGGAGTACTGCTCTGCGGAAAAAAAAAAAAAAACAAAACAAAACAGTGGAATCTTGAAATTTGCAGGAAAATGGATGGAAGTAGAAGAAACCATTCAGAGAGAGGTGCAACAAATCACAAATAGACAAACATGCTATGTACTCACTCATATGTGGATTTTAGACATAGAGTAAAGGACTACCAGCCTACAATCACACATTGCCATCGAAGCTAGTAAACTTCTAGAAGCTAGGAGGAACCTAAGAGAGACATACACTGTCCCCTGAAGAAGGGAAAGGGTCACGATCCCCTGATCAAATTGATAGCTCGGGAAGAGGGAGGCGGGAGCTACAAGAATGAGAAGGGAAGAAGAGGAAGGATGCAGAGGTCATGAGGGACTAGAAAGGTTGAGTCAGGGAAAGAATAGAAGGGATACGTGATATGTAGGGTTTTTATTGAGGGGGTTGTAGGGGAGGACAGGAGAGAGAAGGGAACTGGGATTGTCATGTAAAACAATCTTGTTTCTAATTCAAATAAAAAAACCTGAAAAGAAAAAAAAAAAGTGTTTGTCAACACTGCCTGATCTCTAAAACTTGAGGCTTACTTTGCTTTTCTGAATATTCAGTCAAACTTTAATAATCATAAATAATATATCACTAAAATACAGGAAGAGTTAAGTCTTGCTCTTACTACCCACTGGATTCTCATAATTTTCATCTAATTTCATAGCAGTAATGCCCTGTTGCTGCTCCAGGTGATTCTAGAAATTTCATCTTAAAAAAAGTTCACATCTCAGCCTTTATGCTTGCTATAAAAGTTACACCACATACCCAGTCATATAAGCCCACATTTTGTAGACAGAAGGTCTTCATATAAAAGACATTACTTCTTTAAGGAACAGAAAGAAATCTAAGGTAATTGATCGTGGAGTCTGGTGAAATGGTAAAGAGTAGTGGCAGATGATGTCAGAAAGTTGCAGTTGATATTTGGTATTTAAAATCTGTTTCTATGAGGCAATATTTGTGAAAGTTAAGGGGACACATGTCTTTGCATAATTTATATTTTCATAATTCATTCTAGGTAAGTTACAGATAATGGACACACATTTAATACATAAGACACAAAAGGCATCAACAAGACTGTCAAGTGAAACAAATATGCTCCAGAACCAGCTGTACCTGAGCTTGTACCTGCCTCCCTTAATTACCAAATCATTAAGTATTCTCCTTCGCACAGCTTTAGTGATATAATAATATTGTCATCATGGCACTTACCAATTTCTCATCTAACTAACTTATTTACTTATTTTATGTCTAACACTTGTTATGCAAGCTAAAGCCTACTACTCTATTTTTTACTATTCCTAGGGCAGATATGAAACAATTATTTAAAAAAAATTTGCAAGCCAATTGTAATTATCTTTTGGAAGAATGAAGGAGAGCAACAATCTCCTACTCTCCTAATGTATTACCCATGTATTCTTTCTAGCCAAGTGGAGAACTAGCATTTGTGTTAGTTTTAAATGTGTCTAATGTGCAAATTAGATTATGTTAAAAAGAGAAAATAACATTTGAGCCTTGGCAATTCATATACAAAATTCAACAATTATTCACAAGAACTACTATGTTAGTTAGCAGAGTTGTTTCCCATGGGGTAACATTTCACTATGTGACATAATGGCACGCTCTTTCAGTAGGTAGCACAGCTTTAAAGACAATTTAAATTTAAAACTTGTATATGTGTACTGTATATCATTTGTCTTCACTCCTTCTGGTTCCTCACTTGTCCTTCCATCTCTCCATCTCCCTCTCAAATTCATGACCTCTTTTTCTTTAATTATTTTTGTTTTACACACACACACACACACACACACACACACACACACACACTTTAATACTACATGCTGAGTCCATTTAGTGTTGCTATACACACTTGGTATTGTATAAACAATTATGTGGTCATCCTTGGGAAAGACTGATTCTTTCTGTTCCAACAGTCATTGATTTCCTGTAGCTCTTCTGAAGGTGGGTCATTGTAAGATTTCTTCCATTCATGTTGGGATACCAGCAAATTCATTTTTAAACAATCTTGTTTGTACAGTCACACCGTTGAAAGTTGATGGGTACAGCTTCCCTGTTATATTGTTGACACAATCACACAGCAGGTGTATTAATATCTAGCTTTACAATCTTTACATTTATTCTTTTGAAATTTCCCCTGAGCCTTAGGTGTAGGGATTGTATTGTAGTGCATAAACTGGGTCTGGAATCCCATGCATAGGGATAGCTGGCTAGATTTATAGTACCAGTACCAGGCAAAAAATCTCTCCTGTTGAGTGGGCTTTACATCCAAGTAGACACCTGTTGGTTATTGCCAATATATATATATATATATATATATATATATATGTATGTATGTATGTATCTTAGAGTTTCTATTGCTATGTTGAAAAACCATGACCTAATACAAATTGGGGAGGAAAGGGTTTATTTGGTTTACAATTCCATATTCTAGTGGAGGAAGTCAGGACAGGAACTTAAACAGGGAAGGTACCTGGAATCAAGAGTGGATGCTGAGGCCATGAAGGGGTACTGTTTACCAGCTTGCTCCTTATGGCTTGGTCAGGTGCTTTTTAATTTTTTTTTATTTTAATTAGAAAGAAAATTATTTTACATGTCAATCCCAGGTCCCTATCCCTCCCCTCTTCCCCTCCCCCCACTAACTAACACCCTACCTATCCCATAAACATTCTGCTCCCTAGGGAGGGCGAGTCCTTCCATAGGGGGAGTCTTCAAAGTCTGTCATATCCTTTGGGATAGGGCCTAAGCCAACCCCCCTGTGTCTAGTCTTAGGGAGTATCCCTCTATGTGGAATGGGCTCCCAAAGTCCATTCCTATGCTAGGGATAAGTACTGATCCACTACAAGAGGACCCATAGATTTCCAGGGTCTCCTCCCTGACACCCACATTCAGCAGATCTGGATCAGCTACAAAGATGACCCCAACTAACATTCTAAGCAACAGAGGAGAGGCTACCTTGAATGCCTTCCCCTGATAATGAGATTGATGACTAATACATATGCCATCATACAGCCTTCATCCAGCGGCTGGTAGAAGTAGAAGTAGACACCCACAGCTAAACCTTAAACTGAACTGAATCCAGTTGCAAAGAAGGAGGACTATGTATCTATCTATGTATCTGTGTATGTATTTATGTATGTATGTATGTATGTATGTATGTATGTACGTATGCATGCATCTATCATCTATCTATCTATCTATCTATCTATCTATCTATCTATCTATCTATCTATGTAATCTCCCTGTCATCTGTCTACTATTCCCATTCAGCTTTCAGCTGTTGATAACATAATTTCCAGCTCCTGGCTTCATTTGAAAGTTTGCCTCTTTAAACTCTTGTTCTTTTGCTCTAAAGCATCTTTCTGCCCGCAGATGGCTCCACCTCAGGCTTGCTTTTGTGTTCCACTTCACAGCTAATCATCTTAGATTAATGCCAGAGGCACTTTTGCCTAATGGAGTTTCAGCTAGAAAGAGGGAGAAATAGGAAGGAAGCTCCTGCTAAGTAAATGTGTCTACTCATTTTCTCCTGTGTTTTACATGCTTTTTGGTATAAAAGAAGTCACAGAAGTCAATGGATTAAATATAAATGTGAAGAGAGGGACTATGTGATAAAAAGAGAGATGGATAAAATGTACTTGAGGCCAATGGACAGACTTTATGGTGAGCTGATATAATACTTTAATTCTGGCATCCCTGTGGCTAGCCCAGGTTGACAACATTTCAAAGATGCAATTATTTGGAATAAATCCAAGATTATACTTTAAATAAAAATGTTCATAAATCATAGCTCTTCCACTATCAAAAAGATGAGCATACAATCACTTTAAGCAGAGGTCTTATCTTGCAATTCAAGCTGTTTCTTAAGTTGATTTGACTAAAAGCTGATTTTTCCCTCTCAAAGAGAAAAATGAAAACATTTAACTTGTTTTATTCTACATATGAAGTTCAATTAGATGAATCATTTCTTCTCTTATTTATATGAATGAAAAAATTATATGAATGAATATGTTGCAATTATTAGATAATGAAAAAATATATGAATGAAAATTGTGAACTGAAGAAAAGAAGAGAAAAAAACAAAGTCAATGTTATTTTCCAAGTGAAGCATGCTGGGCCAGATGTTATAAAAACAGGTTTGTTACATAAGATCATCAGTGCCGGTCCTACTCAAATGGAACCTTGTCTTGAGTGTTAAAGTGACCCTGTAAAGAGTTACCCTTTCATTTGTTTGTTCCCAAAATAACACAGTTCATCCTCCAACTCCTTTTCCTCCCATCAGGCAATGCACATCTTCCTTAAGAGCCAGCAAATGTCATTTCCTTCTCCAGAGTCTGTGGTGAAAAGCCTTGTTTTTATTGGGGGGGTGAGTTTCTAGTTTATAGACTTGTGTTTCAGTTTCATGATTTAGACAATGAATGTAAAATCTCACATGTTTAACATAAATACGATAATGGATGTGGGGCACTTAGCAAAATGTGGGTGATTTGAAGATGTGCCATTGATAACAATAATCTCGTGTGTGTGTGTGTGTGTGTGTGTGTGTGTGTGTGTGTGTGTGTGTGTGAATTATATATCTTGGTGGCAATTCAGTTGCTTGTTGGAAGGAATGATACCTATGTTAATGTCATCCAAAGGAATGATTTTTCACTTACATGCCCATGACACAAATGCTTCATGATGCAAAGAGATGCTGTAATTTAGAATTGAATGAAGTTACTTTGCCAAGTAGTGAACAAAATTCAGAGAAATGAGAGAAGAAATCAAAATTTGTTTTTTTATTTTTTATGGGATAATAATAAAATAAAATAAGATAAAACAAAAATTAATACATCTGACTTAGACAAAACAGAAGTAAAAGAACCTGAGAAGGCATAAGCACCAGGAACCCATTTATTAGCACATCCTGAAATACCATAAAACACTAAGACATAAGCCATACTATAAACACAAAGGACCTGTTGTAAATAGAGGTTTCTCTGTCCCACCAAGTCCCACAGCCATTTTTAAATAATCAAACTGATTGGCCTATAGTTCAGTCTTATCACTAACTAGCTCTTACATCTAAACTAATGTTTTTCTATTAATCTGGTTTTTCTAGGTAGCCATAGCATTTACTTGTTGTCTAGTATTTTGTTTCTTGGGTGGGTGGCTTGCATCTCTCTCAGATCAATCCTTCTTTCTCCCTGTATTCACTTTTGCTTTCCTGCTTAGTTAAATTCTGCCTTTCTATAGGCCAAAATAGCTTTAATTATCAGTCAATGAGAGCAACATATATTCACAACATATATGCAGAAGAGTATCTGACTGCTACCTGTAGAATGAAACACAAAAGAAAAGTATATAAGTAAAATAAAATACAAAATAAGACAATAAGCACCCCCTTTCCTTGCCATATTCCTGCATACAACTTTGGCAGAATACTTTCTTTACCACAGGCAGCACAGTTCTAGGAAACCAAATTTGATACCACCCATTAACCCACTAACACTCCTCAAAGCTTGCCCAAGAACACACTTTCCCCTGGGCTTCCACATTCTGGACTGCAACTCTGGTAGCTTTACTGGAGGCCAGGCTGGTCCCAGGAACCCCAGGTAAGACCTTGCCCACTGCCCTCTAAAACTCTTTAAAGCCCAACCCACATCAACCAACAGCACCCTCTCCCTGAGCTCCGTATTCCAGCCTACAACTTTGCCAGAAAACTTCTGCTTTACCCAAGGCAAGAATGGTTCTAGAGACCCAAGTTAAGACACTGTCCACTGCCAGCTAGGACTCCCTAAAGTTGTCCCAACAGCCCCTAGCCTTACTACCTCCCCTGAGCTCCATATTCTAGCCCACAACTTTGCAGAAACCTTCTGCTTTACTGATGGACACATAGCACTAAAAATCCCAGAGAAAAAAGCGGGTACATGGAACCCCAGAGGTCACATATATTTCTGTAACTACAGAGGCAAAGTTGGCACCCAAAACCCCTGAGGTCTTGTAGGCTACAAAAACCCCAATGGAGATACATTACTAGACATGGTGACTTGCTAGTCACAAGAACTCCAGGCCACCTAGGCTGGAAGGCCAGAGAGGAAACAGAAACCAAGGAACAAAACACATATGCAACAAAGATAAACTCAGGAATCAACATCTCTTACTATAATCATCCCAAACCCAGACACTTAAACAACAGTGTGAGAACACAATCATGAACAGAAAGGGCAATATGGCATCATCAGAACCCAGATATGTAACTACAGCAAGACTGAACATTCCAATGCAGCTGAAGTACAAGAAAATGACCTTAAAACCAACTTTATGAAGATGGTAGAAGAAATTCCTTAAAGAGGAAATGAAAACATTCCCTTAAAGAAATTGAGGAAAAGATAAACAAATAATTGGAGAATTACATAAATCTCTTTAAAATGCCAAAAAAGCCAAGAAAAAAAACAGAGAAAGAGAATGTTCAAGACTTAAAAATGGAAATAGATACAATAAAGAAAACAAAAAGGAAGGGAATTCTGGAAATGGAAAAATCTAGATAAGTAAACAGGAACCACAGATACAAGCATCACCAATAGAATATAAGAGATGGAGGAGAGAATCTCAGATGTTAGGATAAGATAGAAGAAATAGATTCATAGGTCAAAGAAAATGGTAAATAAAAATTCCTAACACAAAACATCCAGGAAGTCTGAAACACTATGTAAAGACCAAATCAAAGAATAATAGGAGTAGAAGGAGATTTCTAGCTCAAAGGCCCAGAGAATACTTTAAACAAAATCAAAGAAGAAAAATTTTTCTAACCTAATGGACCAGAAAAGAAACTCCCCCTTGCCACATAATAACCAAGACACTAGACATATATAACAAAATGAATATTAAAAGCTGCAAGGGAAAAAGGCCAAATAGCATATAAAGGCAGACCTACTATAATTACACCTGACTTCTCAATGGAGACTCTGAAAGCCAGAAGGGCCTGGACAGATTTTGTACAGACTCTAAGACACCATTGTTGCCAGCCTAGACAACTATGCCCAGTTGAACTTTCAATCACTAAAATGGAACAATTAAGGTATTTAACAACAAAATCAAATTTAAACACTCTCTAAGCAGAAATCCAGCCCTACAGAAGGTAGTAGAAGAAAAATTCCAACCCAAGGAGGTTAACTACATCATTAAAACACAGGAAATAAAAATCTCATACCATCTAAACCAAGAAGAGAAATGTACATACACACAAAGATACACAAATCACTGCCAACAACAACAAAATAACAGGAATTAACAATCATTTGTCATCAGATGCTAAAAAAATCTTTTGACAAAAGTCAACACCCTTTTATAACAAAAGTTATGGAAATCTCCCCTAGGAAGTCTACAAAGTATGTCCCATCATCACCTCCAGTCACAACAAAGGTACCTCTCAATCCCCACACCCCTATGTCTAGGCTGAGTAACCCTCTCTAAGGAGCAGATGAGAGGTATGAGAGAGAAGGGGGGCAGGATGAGAGAAGGTAGGGGCACTTGTATTGGAATATAAAAAATAAATTAATAATAAAGTTATGGAGAGACCAGCTATACAAATGGCATACCTAAACATAACAAATGAAATTTCCAGCAAATCTATAGCTAACATCAAATTAAATGGACAGAAAATCAAAGCAATTTCATCAAAATCAGGAGCAAGACAAGGTTGTCCACTCTCTCTATATGTATTCAATATAGTACTTGAAGCTCTAGCTAGAGCAATAGAATTAACTGAGATCAGGGGGATACAAAGTGTGAAGGAAGAAATCAAAGTATTGCTATTACAATACTTTAGAATAGAAATTCCAAATGCTCTATCAGGGAATACCACAACTAACAAACACCTTCAGCAAAGTGGCTGAATACAAGATTAACTAAAAGTCAGTAGCCCTCCTATATACAAATGACAAATAGTCTAAGAAAGCAATCAAGGAAATAACACTTTTCACCTTAATAATATGTAATAACTCTAACTAGGCCAGTGGAAGACTTGTATGATAAAAACTTCAAGTCTTTGGAGAAGGAATTAGAGAAGGTATCAGAAGATGGAAAAATGTCCCATGTTCATGGATTGGCAGGATTAACATAGTAAAAATATCCCCCCTCCCAAAAGGATTGTGCAGATTCAATGAAGTCCCCATCAAAATCTCAACACAATTCTTTGCAGACCTGGAAAGAACAATACTCAACTTCATAAGGAAAAACAAAAATACACAGGATAGCTAAAAACAATCCTCTACAATAAAATAACTTCAATACCGGTATCACCATACCTAATTTCAAGCTCTAATACAGAGATATAGTAATAAAAACTGCACATTACTGACATAAAAACAGACAGGCTGATTAATGGAATTGAAGACACAATGTAAATCCAAACACTTTTGGACACCTAATATTTTATGAAGAAGCCAGAATTATTCATTGAAAAAAACATATCGTCTTCAACAAATAGTGCTGGTCTAACAAGATATCTGCCTTTAGAATGCAAATAGGTCCATATTTATCACCCTGCACAAAACCCAAGTCCAGTTGTATCAAAGACATCAACAAAAAACAAGGTTCACTGAAGGTGAAAGGAAAGAAGTTGGGAAATAACCCTGAACACATTGACACAGGAGGCAACTTCCTGAACAGGATGCCAATAGTTCAGGCACTAAGAATGACACTTAATAAATAGGACCTCATGAAACTGAAAAGTTTCTGTAAGGCAAAGGACACCATCAATAGAAGAAAATAGCAGCCTATAAAACAGAAAGATCTTCACCAAACCCACATCTGACAGAGGGCTGATTTCCAAATATATATAAATAACTCAAGGAGCTAGACATCAGCAAACCAAATAATCCAGTTAAAAAATGTTATACAGACCTAAAGAGAAAACTCTCAACAGAGGAATCTCAAATGATCTAGAGGCACTTAAATATGTGTTCAACATCCTTAGACATCAGGGAAATGGAAATCAAAGGGATTCTGAGAGTCTATCTTACAACTTTCAGGATGACTAATATCAAAAACAGTGGCAGCTGATCCTGGAGAGGATGTGGAGCAAGACAAATACTCCCCCATTGTAGGTGGGAGTGTACAGTAGTACAGCCAGTTTGGGAATCAATTCGGAAATTTCTCAGAAAATTGGGAAGAGACTTACCTCAAAACCCATCTTTACAACTCCGGGGCATACCCAAAGAACACGCTACCATACCACAATGACACTTGCTCAACTATGTTCATAGCAGCTTTATTTGTAACGGCCAGAACTTGGAAACAACCTGGATTTCCATCAATGGAAGAAAGGATAAAGGACATCTGGTACATGTGCACAATGGAATATTGCTCAGCTGTTAAAAATACTGACATCAGGAGAATTGTCAGAAATTGGATGGAACTATGAAAAGTCATTGTGATTTACACAGATCCAGAAAGGCAAACATACTATACACTCATATATAAGTGGTTATTGCCTGCATAGGATAAGCGTGCTACAATCCACAGACCTAAAGATGCTACAGATTAAGGAGGATTCAAGGGGGCACACATGAATCTCACTGTGAATGGGAAACAGAATAGATATCAAAGGTGGACAGGGGGTGGGGTGTGGAAGGGAAATGGGCATGGAAGCAGGAAGGATAAGTTCTGGGCATGATGAAGGGAAAGACTACTGGGAAAGAAAACTAGAATCATGGGACATCTCTGGGATGACTTAGATACCTAGTCCAATGGAAACTCCCAGGAATATATGAGGGTGATCCTAATTAAAACTCATAGAGATGGCAAACAAATTTCCTGAACAGCCATCTCGTGTCACCAGGTAAGACTTCCGGTGGAGAGATTGGAAGCCCCTACCCAGCCACATAACCTTTGAGCTACAATTTTCCCTGCCTACAAGACATGCTGTGGTAAGGTGATGCAGAATTTATGAGAGTGTTTCACCAATGACTGGCCCAGCTTGAGACACATATCTTGAGAAGGTGCTCACCCCTTAGAGCCAGAACAAAGAAGTAGAATGTCCCAGAGACCTAGGATGGAACCAAACATGACTGACAAAAAAGTAAATGAAATGATTCCTAATTCTTCTGTACTTATAGATTTTTGTGTGGCCCAATTTTCATCAGAGAAGTTTCTCCCAGCAACTGATGGAAACAGATGCAGAGAACCACACCCAAACATTATTGTTTTCCAGGGAAAACCCATGGAATCAATTAACCTGTGCTCAGAGGGGCTCATGGAGACTGAACTGCCAAACAAAGAGCTTACATTGGACTAATCTAGTCCCTCTACACATATGTTATAGTTATGTAGATTAGTCTTCTTGGGGACTCCTAACAGTTAGAGCAGGCAGGGGCTGTCTCTGACTCTGTTTCCTGCTTTTGGGATCCTTTTCCTCATATTGGGTTGCCTTGTCTCGCCTTAATAGGAGAGAAGATGCCTGTTCTTACTGCAACTTGATATTCCATGACTGGCTGATATGCATGGGAGGTCTACCATTTTCTGAAGAGAAAGAAGGAAGAGTGGACATGGGGTAAGAAGGGAGGTTTGGGGAAGGACTGGGAGTAGAGAAAGGAGTGAAGGGAAACTGATCCAGCAGGAAAAGTAATTAATTAATAAAAAAGTAATCACACACACACACACACACACACACCACAAAGAAGAGCCCTAATATTACATTATGAGACAAGGAAAATCCAAAAAAGCCAATGAGTTCATTTTCAGTTGGCAGTCTACTGTTGAGTGTGCAGCCTGATCTTAAGAGTAGTTTTCTTCACCTAGAGAGACTCAATTGGAGAAAACTACAGTTTCATTTGCAAATGGTGATCAATTGGAGATTGCTTCTAGTTTAAGGATGGGGGAGTGCATTTACTACCACTTTCAGCTCTTGCATCCCATCTAATACAGACCAATTCAGGCCTGCTGCTTCAGTCCATATGAGTTCATGTGTGTTTATCAGGTTGATTTATAGGGCCTTGTTTTCTTGCTGTCCTCCCTCTTCTCTGGCTCTTGCACTCTTTCTGCCTCCTCTTCCTCGGGGTTCTGTGAGTCCTGAGGGGAAGGGTTTGATGGAGATATCTTCTTTAGTACTGGATGTTCCAAGATCTCTAACTTTCTGCATAATATCTGGCTGTGGGTCTCTGTATTTGTACCCATCTGATGCGGAGGAAGATGTTCTTATAATGGCTGAGCAAGCACTAGTCACTTAGTATAGCAAGATGTCATTAGAAGTCATTTTATTGCTATATTTCTTGGTAGAACACTGGCATTTTCGTCTACCAGAGATCCCTGAACTATGTAGTGTCAGGTTTTTCATCACTTAAGCAGTATATGATATGGGTTTCATAAGTTAGGCCTTCCATCAAATCAGATCTTGGTTGGTTATTCCCACAAGCTCTGTGCCACCACTGTACTAGCATAGCTTGCAGGCAGGACACCTTTATGGATCAAAGGGTTTGTGGCTGATTTGATATTTACATTTCTTTTTTGGTAATGTGCAAAGTTCCTTTCTGTACCAAAGACACTAACACCTAGCAATGAAGGCTCTATTAAGGCACCAGTTGGACCTCTCCATTTTCAATTTGTTGTGTGGGTATTGTCTTCAGCAATGGGTCTTTGCTGCCAGTTTGTTGACAGCAACTTGTAGTCTTGGCATCAGCCTGGATTGTTTGGAGATTCTCATGGTACTCATTTGGCCAGCAACTCAATGGGATGTTGCTAATTCTGTGACTGGAAGCTTCATTTGATGACAAGAGATGGACAGTTGGGCCTATGTTTTTGGCTTATTATTCAGTAACTTCATTTAAATTGCCTTCATGTATTTATATGTTTTAGGAAGCTTCTACTGTATCTTCCATACTAACTATATGAAGCTTCTATAGCAGTTTTCATACAACCCGTAAATGGCCTTTAACTTTACTTGTGTCTGTGTTTTCTCTCCGTTTCCATTTGTTCCTCACATTCTAAACTCACCTCCATCCATAAATATCTATTCTATCTCCCTTTAGTAGAAAAATCTATCTGTACCTCACCCAAGTCCCTTACTCTATACCTAACCTCTGTTACTTGCTTATCATTGACTTAATAGCTAATAGTCACATATAAGCAAATATATACCATATTTGTCTTTCCAGTCTGAGTTACTTCACCCAAGATGATTTTTTTCCAGTTCTATCCAATCACCTGATAATTTCAATTTTTAGCAGCTGAGTCATCTCCATTGTGTAAATGTACTAGAGTTTCTTTAGCCATTCATCTATGGAGGGCCAACTAGGTTGTTTGCAATTTCTGGATACTATGACTAGAATGGAAATAAACATGGTTCAGGAGTGTCTCTGTTTTAGGATGAAGCACCCTTTGGGTATGTTCTCAAAAGTTGTACTCCTTTGTCTTGAGGTACACCTTGTAAAATACCAAAATGTCTTGAGAGCTGATTAAGCCTGTGGACTTCTTTGGAGAAAATATCTTTTTAAATGGAAAAAGAAGTGGTGTTTAGGAGATTGCTGGGCTATTTTGGCCCCCACAGAGTGCAGACAGTACAGAGAGTGCAGAGGTGAGCTGCTTCTGCCCCTGCCTTGGAAACAACTTCTGCCTGCCAACCCTGGGAAATCTCACCCCTGGGTCTGCAGGCAGACATAATCAGTCCCTGAGGACCCTGGGACCCTGACTCTGCTGAGATCGCTGGGCTATTCCAGCCCCCATAGAATGCAGTGAGTGCAGAGGGAAACTGCTTCTGCCCCTGCCTTGGGCACAACTTCTGCCTGCCAACTCTGGGAACTCCTGCCCAAGGGTCTACAGATAGGACAACTCGACCACTGAGGACCAAGCAACCCAGGTCTGCTGACATCTCTGTGCCAGTGCTGCTCTCACCCACCTGGACAGCGAGTTCTTCAGATCTGCCTGCACCCAACTTGAGACCCATCAGAGTATCGGAGCCAATTGCAGGCACCTGAAGAGAACACCAGTCCCATACACACCAGGAAAGGAAGTGACACTACATGTACCCACTGGAAGAAGAGATGGGAAAATGACAATATAAGAACACATCCAACAACAGGAAAAACAATATGACACAATCAGAGTCTAGGGACACCAGCCAGACATGAACCTTAAAGACAGCAATCTTAAAAACAACTTCATGCAGATGATAGAGAACCTAAGAGAGGAAATCAGAAAATCCTTCAGAGGAATGGAAGAAAAGATAAACAAAAAGATGCAAGAAATCAAGGAAAACCGAAAAAGCCAAGAAAATACAATTAAACAGCTAAATGAATCAGTTAAGGATATGAAACCTGAATTAGAGACAATAAAGAAAACACAAACTGAGGGAATTCTGCAAGTGGAAAAACTGAGTAAAGCATCAGGAACCACAGATGCAAGCATGACCAACAGAATACAAGAGATGGAAGACAGAATCTCAGATGCTGAAGATAAACTAGAGGAAATAAACTCATCAAGCAAAGAAAATCTGAAGTCCAACAAATCCATAACACAAAATATTCAGGAAATATGGGACACCGTGGAAAGACCAAACCTAAGGATAATAGGTATAGAAGAAGGTGAAGAAACCCAAATTAAAGGGGCAGAAAACATATTCAACAAAATCATAGAAGAAAACTTTCCCAAACTAAAGAAAGACATGCCAACAAAAGTAAAAGAAGCCTACAGAACGCCAAATAGAGAGGACCAAAATGAAGTCCCCTGGTCACATAATAATTAAAACACCAAACATACAGAATAAATAAAAATATTAAGAGCAGCAAGAGAAAAAGGCCAAGTAACATATAAAGGCAAACCTATCAGAATTTCACCAGACTTCTCCATGGAAATTCTGAAAGCCAGAAGGATCTGGATAGATATTCTACCAACTCTGAGAAAACACAAATGCCAGCCCAGACTACTATACCCAGCAAAGCTTTCAATCACTATAAATGGAGAAAACAAGATATTCCACGACTAAGCCAGATTTAAACAATATGTAACCACTAATCCAGCCCTACAGAAAGTACTGGAAGGAAAACTCCAACCTAAGGAAATTAACTACATTCACATAAACATAGGCAATAGATAATCCCACCCTACAAAACCACAAAATAAAAGGCAGGGTAAATCCACATACAATACCAGTACCAACAACAAATAAAAAACAAACAAGAATAAACACTAAATGGACCTTAATTTCCCTCAAAATTAATGGTCTTAAATAGCCTATAAAAAGACACAGGCTAACAGATTGGATATGAAGACAGAAGCCATCCTTCTGCTGCATACAAGAAACGCAACTCGAATTCAAAGACAGACATTACCTCAGAGTAAAGGGTTGGGATAAGATATTCCAATCAAATGGACACAAGAAACAAGCTGGGGTAGCTATTCTAATATCTAACAAGTTAGACTTCAAACTAAAATCAATCAAAAGAGATGAAGAAGGTCATTTCATATTCATCACAAGAAAAATCCATCAGAAAGAAATCTCAATTCTAAACATCTATGCCCCAATACAAAGGTACCAACATTCCTAAAAGAAACATTATTAAAACACAAATCACAAATAAAACCTCACACAGTTATAGTGGGAGATTTCAACACCCCACTCTCAACACTGGACAGGACCACCAAACAGAAACTTAACAGAGACAAAGGAACTAACAGATGTCATGGCCCAATTGGGATTAACAGACATCTAAAGAACTTTCCATCCAAGCACAAAAGAATATACCTTTTTTCATCATCACATGGAACCTTCTCAAAAATCGACCACGTACTTGGCAACATAGTAAACCTCAATAGGTACAAAAGAATTGGAATAATCTCCTGTGTCTTATCAGACCCCATGATTTAAAGTTAGAAATCAAAAACAAAACAAAGTGTAGAAAACCAACCAACTCATGGAAATTAAACAACACAAAATTGCACCATTCCTGGGTCCAGGAAGAAATAAAGAAATAAATTAAAGACTTCCTAGAATTCAATGAAAATGTAGACACAACATACCCAAACTTATGGTACAATTTGAAAGCAGTACTAAGAGGAAAGTTCATAGCTCTAAGTGTTCACTTAAGAAACTAGAGAATAACCACACAAGACAGTTGACAACACAGATGAAACTCTAGAACAAATGGAAGCAAATTCATCCCGGAGGAGCAGACACCAGGAAATAATCAAACTGAGGGCAGAAATCAATAAAGTCAAAACAAAGAAAACAATTCAAAGAATCAATATAACAAACAGTTGGTTCTTCGAGAAAATCAACAAGATAGACAAACCTTTATCCAAACTAACGAAAAGGCAGAGAGAAAACATGCAAATTAACAAAATCAGAAATGAAAAGGGAGGCATAACAACGGACACTGGACACTGAGGAAATCCAGAGAATCTTCAGGTCATATTTGAAAACCTGTACTCCACAAAATTTGAAAATTTAAAGGTAATGGACAATTTTCTGGACAGATATCACTTACCAAAATTGAATCAAAAACAGATAAGCAACTTAAACAGACCTATAACTTCTAAGGAAATAGAAACAGTCATCAAAAGTCTCCCAACCAAAAAAAGCCTGGGGCCAGATGGATTCACTGCAGATCTACCAGAAATTCAAAGAAGAGCTAATACAAGTATTTCTCAAAGTGTTCCACACAATAGCGACAGAAGGGACATTTCCAAACTCTTTTTACAAGGCTACAATTACCTTGATACCTAAGACAAATAAAGACACAACTAAGAAAGAGAACTACAGACCAATATCCTTCATGAACATTGATGCAAAAATTCTCAATAAAATACTGGCAAATTGAATCCAAGAACACATCAGATAAATCATCCATCATGATCATTTAGGCTTCATACCAGGGATGCAAGGATGTTTCAACATATGTAAATCCATCACTGTAGTCCACCATATAAACAGACTGAGGAAAAAAACCCCACATGATCATCTCAATAGATGCAGAAAAAGCCTTTGACAAAATACAACACCCCTTCATGATAAAGGTCTTGGAGAAATCGGGCATAACAGGAAC
This sequence comes from Cricetulus griseus, assembly GCF_003668045.3. Taxonomy (NCBI): domain Eukaryota; kingdom Metazoa; phylum Chordata; class Mammalia; order Rodentia; family Cricetidae; genus Cricetulus; species Cricetulus griseus. The sequence goes on along the minus strand of NC_048595.1, from coordinate 142,884,546 downwards.
ATACCTCAACATAATAAAAGCAATATACCACAAGCTAACAGCCAACATCAAATTAAATGGTGAGAAACTCAATCCAATTCCTCTAAAATCAGGGACAAAACACGGCTGTACACTCTCTCCATACCTCTTCAATATTGCCCTTGAAGTTCTAGCTAGAGCAATAAGACAACAAATGAAGATGAAGGGAATACAAATAGGAAAGGAAGAAGTCAAACTTTTATTATTTGCAGACGATATGTTGGTCTACATTAGTGGCCCAAAAAACTCAACCAGGGAACTCCTACAGCTGATAAACACCTTCAACAAAGTGGCTGGATACAAGATTAACTCAAAAAAAATCTGTAGCCCTACTATACACTGATGACACATTAGTGGAGAAAGAAATCAGAGAAACATCACCCTTTACAATTGCCACAAACAAGATAAAATATCTTGGGGTAACACTAACAAAAAAACGTGAAAGACCTGTACCATAAGCATCTTGAGTCTCTAAAGAAAGAAATTAAAGAAGATACCAGAAAATGGAAAGATCTCCCTTGCTCTTGGATAGGTAGTATCAATACAGTAAAAATGACAATCTTGCCAAACGCAATCTACAGATTCAAGGCTATCCCCATCAATATCCCAACACAATTTTTCACAGACCTTGAAAGAACAATTCTCAACTTTATATGGAAAAACAAAAGACCCATGATAGCCCAATCAACCCTGTGCAATAAAGGAATTTCTGGAGGCATCACCATCCATGACTTCAAGCTCTATTACAGAGCTATAATCCTGAAAACAGCTTGGTATTCACACAAAAATAGACAGGAAGAACAATGGAATAGAGTTGGAAACCTTGATATTAACCCACACACCTATGAACACCTGACTTTTGTTTTCTACAAAATCTACAAACAATCCAAATTTATATGCTGGAACAAAGAGAACATCTTCAACAAATGGTGCTGGCATAACTGGATGCGGACATATAGAAGACTGCAGTTTGACCCAAGCCTATCCCCTTGCACAAAGCTTAAGTCAAAATGGATCTAATACCTTAACATAAATCCAGCTACACTGAACCTATTAGAAGACAAAGTGGGAAATACCTTTGAATTAATTGGTACAGGAAACTGCTTCCTGAACATTATACCAGTAGCACAGACACTGAGATCAACAATTGATAAATGGGACATCCTGAAACTGAGAAGCTTCTGTAAGGCAAAGGACACAGTCAGCAAGACAAAATGGCAGCCCACAGACTGGGAAAAGATCTTCCCCAACACCACATCTGACAGAGGGCTGATCTCCAAATATACAAAGAACTCAAGAAGCTAGTCTCCAAAACACCAAATAATCCAATTTAAAAGTGGGGTACAGAATTAAATAGACAATTCTCAATAGAGGGTTCTAAAATGGCTGAAAGACACGTCAGAAAGTATTCAACATCCTTAGCCATCATTGAAATTCAAATCAAAACAACTCTGAGATACCATCTTACTCCTGTCAGAATGGCCAAAACCAAAAACACCAATGACAGTTTATGCTGGAGAGGATGCGGAGAAAGGGGAACACTCCTGCACTGCTGGTGGGCATACCAACTTGTACAGCCACTTTGGAAATCAGTATGGTGACTCCTCAAGATACTGGGAATGAGTCTACCACAAGATCCAGCAATTCCACTTTTAGGCATATACCCCAAAGAAGCACATTCATACAACAAGGACATCTGTTCAACTATGTTCATAGCAGGACTATTTGTAATAGCCAGAAAATGGAAGCAGCCTAGATGCCCCTCAACTGAAGAATGGATACAGAAAATGTGGTACATTTACACAATGGAGTACTACTTAGCAGAAAAAAAATGGAATCTTGAAATTTGCAGGAAAATGGATGGAAGTAGAAGAAACCATTCTGAGTGAGGTAACCCAATCACAAAAAGACAATCATGGTATATACTCACTCATATGTGGATTTTAAACACAGAGTAAAGGATTACCAGCCTACAATCCACACTGCCAAAGAAGGTAATAAACAAGGAGGGCCCTAAGAGAGACATACATGGTCCCCTGGAGAAGGGGAAAGGGTCAAGATCTCCTGAACAAATTTGGAGCATGGGATGGGGGGAGGGAGCTAGAGAATGAGAAGGGGAGAAGAGGAGGGATGCAGAGGACACGAGGGATCAGAAAGTTTGAGTCAGGAGAAGAATAGAAAACAAGAAAGGAGTTACCATAATTGAAGGGGACATTTTAGGTTTACAAAGAAATCAGGCACTAGGGAAAAGTATGAAGATCTACAAAGATGACACCAATTAACAATCTAAGCAACAGAGGAGTGGCTATCTTAAATGCCCTCCCCTCATAATGAGGTTGATGACTGTCTTATATGCCATTCTATAGCCTTCATCTAGCAGCTGGTGGAAGTAGAAGCAGACACCCACACTAATCACTGAACTGAATTGTAATTCAGTTACAGAGAAGGACGAGTGAAAAGCAAAGTGGCCCAGACCAGGCTGTTGAAACCCACAGAAACAGCTGACCTGAACATCGGGGAACTCTTGCTCCATAGATTGATAGATGGAATACCAGCCTGGGACTAATCCAGTCCCCAGGAACATGGGTTTCTATGAGGAAACTTCGGAATTCTATGGGACCTCCTTTAGTGGTTCAGTACTTATCCCTAGCATAGGTGTGGAGTTTGGGAGCCCATTCCACATAGAGGAATACTCCCTGGGCCAAGACACACGTGGGTGGGCCTAGGCCCTATCCCAAAGGATACAATAGACTCTGATGACACACTATGGAAGACCTCACCATCCAGGGGGAGCAAAAAGGATATGTGATAGATAGGGTTTTAGTTGGGGGGGGGCGTAGGGAAGGACGGGAGGGAGAAGGGAACTGGGATTGTCATGTACAACAATCCTGTTTGTAATTAAAAAAAAAGTTGAAAAAAAAAAGAAGTGATTTTTACCATAATGCCACTTTGAGTCTAAAGGGACAGATTTTAGTGAGCTGATTAAAACTTGCATAAATTATCTAATATTATTTGAATGAATGAATGAATGAATGAATGAATAGAATGGTTTTACATATGAAAATATGATATACCCATTAATGTATAACTGAAATTCAGTCCATATACACCCAAATACATATTTACACATAAAAGGATATGCATTTTAGTATAGAAAAATCTACTCTAAATACATGAAATATAATCTAAAATTTTTATTGTTTTTAAGGTACTTTCCATATTCCAATAAGATAGTTTGCTGAGCATCACATAAAACTTGGCTCACATAAATTTAAAACACATTGCCTTGTCAAATAATGAATTTGTCATTTGTAAAACTTGTAAATGAATTCCTTTTTTGTATATTTTCTTATATTAGAAAACTATAGGCATATGGTTAAAAATATAAACCAGTTCTATATAAATATGGAACTATATCTATACTTATATAAAGATACACATATTAGCTCAAATAATAAAGGTATGTCTTAGTATTAGCCATTTTCAAAAAATTCAATGCAGATTATTATAAAATTTATATGCAAAATATGTAAACACATTAACGATTCAGCTGCAAAAGCCTAAGGTACAAATATGTTAGGTGAATGTGAACACTACTAATTTAGAGGAAAGTAAGCCTGAAAGTAAAGTCAGGAATCATTTTAAAACATGATATAAATTGTTACTTGCAGTGTGAAAATGTTTGTATCTCAGAGTCTGATGAACAAAATTAAAATCCAAATAGAAACCCGAGGATAACCAGAAATATTCAGTGTGCAAACTCTTTCTACCTTGGATGTGTGCCTCCCTCAAAGCTTCAACACTACCACGATGAACATGTTGAGTTCAGAGTGTAAACTCATGTTATCAGCTAAGAAATAAAAAAGTCAAAAAGATTATTAAAGAATCTCAGCATTAAATATTAATGACAATTTTGCATCTTATTGATTCAGAAAATACATAGATTTATAGTTACAACACCCACTGTTCCAAAACTGGTATTTGTTGTTTCCATATGCCAGCAGTGTTTGAAATATGCAATATCCTGTTTAGTCTTTATTTTAAAACCTCACAAGTAGAGGCATAACTATTAGTTATATTTACAGAACTTGTATTTACAGTCCGAGATAGGATGTCTCTATTTATGTAGTTAATAAATATGTGAGTCAAGTATTGAAGTAAAAAAAAATCTAACATCCAAGGACATTTTTAATCAAGAAATGCTTTTATTTACAGGATTTGCACAGATGTGAAAAAAACACCTTAGAAGAAATATAAAATAGTATCATTTCTTTCTAGAGAGTATTTTTTCCAAACACCTTTGGAAAACAAGAATTACGCAATACCATTTCTACGAACTAACTCAAGATGCAGCATCAAAGGTGTTCAAACAGCAAGTCACACGGGTTCAATAAAACCTTTTCAAAGCAGAAGATGAACATGAAATTAGATTGAATATTTACTAGTTGAATACATTATGTGTGGCATGTTAGTATAATGGAATACCTTTCAGAAATTGAAGCACTGCTTTTGAGTTTCTGATAAAGTAATAAATATAAAAACAAGTTATAAAATGGTAAATATAACATGGATTTTGCTCAATATTGAATTTACAACTAGATGCAGTTTCCATTTTTCCCTACTGTGTTTTCTCTTCCCAGGGTACAGATACCATCATCATGTCCCTATGCCCATCATTTGGATTTGAAGAATTTTAGATCTTTTTTTCCCATTGCAAACAATCATAAACTCAATAGTATAAGTAGGAGATTATGTGGTCCTGGCATTGACCATATTTGATTGCAACTGCTAGGAAAGGAACCTGGACTTTAGATATAACAGAAGTGAATAAGAATATTTTTTATTGCATTTAATCATTTACTTGTGGATAAACATATGCCATGGCATCTGTGTGGAGGTCAGAGGTCAAATTGAGCCATCAGTTCTTTCTTACCACCATGTGGGATAAAACTCAGATTGTTAAGTTTTGGAAGAAAATTTTTAGTTGACCTCTGAGTAATCTTGCCATCTCAGAAAAAATCACTTTATGGTTTAGGGGTGTTAAAGAAACATCTGAGGGTACTCATTATCTGAAGAAATTCTTTGAATAGAATGGTAGTCAAAAAAGTTGTTGTAAAAGAGAAGCAGAAGAAAGAACTACGTTGGAGTAGTAAGGGGACTATGCTAGAGGAAGGAAAATGGAGGCATAAACAAGAGAAAAACACAGTGACATTAATATGTAAAACTACCAAAGCAAAATATATTCCTATGCGTTATACCTTAAATTTATAGATAACAATTCGAAAATAGCCAAATTTTAAGAAAAGAAATAGTTGTGTTAAATTCTTGATTATGTAATGGGATATGCTCAAGTTTATCTCAAGGTATATTTCTTATTCTGATTAGTAAGTCTTCTGATAAAGTTGCTGTATCTACCCCATTTTTGGACATTTCTGTCCATACATTTTTAACTCTTCCATTGAGTTTCACTCTATTTCTGCTTTGATGTTATTCATTAGTTTTGACTATGTAAATTTATTTCATTTCCTAAAAACAAAAATAAAAACCTCATACATGTGGAATTTAAAAAGGAAAAATAAAAAAGTGACTCAAAAATTGTACTGAGAGACTTTGAATTTACATACCAGGTAAAGCATCCCATCAAAGTATCAAACAAAATGAAAGAACACAGTGGATTGTGGAGGGAAGCTGCTTTAAGTGAGGTCCCTATGGTATGGTATGTGACCAAACTTTCAGGTGTTTTCAATGCACAGTAGTTGATCTTTTTGGAATACTATGTATCAGAGACATTAAATTTCACCTGGACAATGTACAATGGTAAATTTTCAGGAAAAAATGGTAAGTGAAATATTCCCCATTCTATCGACTGTCTTGTAGGGGATCTGCTTTCGTAGATTCTATTTGGAGGTGCCTAGTGTGAAGCTCTGGGAGGAGAAATAAGGATGGCACTCAGGTTAGAAAACTTATTTTCCTGGGTCCTTCCTGAGAGGCCCCTTTATACCTGTTGTGTCCTTTGGACTCGCTCATGTTTTCAAATTGACATTTTACAACTCTTTTGACTGTCTAGGTGCCAATGACCATGTTCTCATTCTCATTTACTTGTGGTTATGATTGGTAGTGACTCATCTGGAACAGGTTTGGGATCATTGTACTAAGCTGTGTGGGTTTTGTACGTTAAAGATTGTAGCTTTTCTTTTAATAGAAATGCCCTCATACAAATAGGTTGTGCATTCAATGTTGAGAAAATTAAGTAGCAAAGATGGTAGATTAGATACTGAATGCCCACTAAAAATATTTGCTTTAAAGAATTAATGCCAGGGTGATAGTGTTGGAGGCATGCTGGACCTCTGACACTCAAAGGTTTCAGGGAACAGATCCTTAGAGGATTTGTGAATCTTTCACCCTCATTTCTTCATCTCTTTGTCTCTGTCTCCCTTTCCTTTTTTTCCTCCATCCCGACTCATGACAAGAGTATTTTTCTCTATTGCTCCTGCCATGATGGTCTGTATTCCTCAGAGGTATAAGGAATGGAACCACATGGGTTTTTACTGGAGACTTTTGAGATATGAACCACAGTAAATCTTTACCCTTTTGAAGTTCCTTTCCTCAGGCATTTCATTCTACCAAGTGAATCAAATGGAGATTAGGAAAAGACCTATAGCCCCAATCTTAGACACAAAATAAGGAAGGCTAAAGCATAAATAATTCATAATGTTTATTCTTTAGTTTGGTTCACTGAGAAGTCCTGGAGACCACAACTACTTCTGTAGCAGGAATATAGAGGTCATATAATAGTGCCTGACTGTACAAAAAGATGAAGGGGCAAATTCTTGCCCCTGTTCAAGAGTCAGAATGCAGTGTTTTGAATTTAGATGTATAAGTTTTCATCTTTAATGCCTTTATTAACAGGCTTTGAAACCTATTGACAAATAGTTATGACATTGTTTGTCTGGCTTACGATTCTTCTAGTCTTCATCTGAAGCATACTGCCACCACCAGTGCTTCATTCGAGCACAGATGACCTATACTAGAACTGCTCAACTTCCATAGTGATGTGAGTCAATCCCTTACAAATCTCCTCCTGTAGTGCCATCTGTCTCTCGGTCTATTTATATATTAACTAGATATGCTTGAAGGAACTGAGTTATTTTCTTAAAACATCAGGGGAAATCAACAAACCTTTGTCTTGACTTTTTATCTGAACTAAAGCATGTATTATAAACTACCAGGTGATGGTGGTTGGATGTCTCTGGAAACCTCCCTTATTTTGAGATATTTGGGGAAAACATTATACAGATCATGGTCAGGTAAGGCAATTATTTAAAGTGAAAGGGATGATACATCAAAGAGAAAAGATCCATGGAGCAGGCACTCTGTGGGTCTTCTTCCCACATAGGCACATGTCTTTGGATTGAGTCAACACAGGCTTTGTTATGTATCCTGGCTTGAGGAGAGCTCAAGAGATTAACTTACAGGATATTTTCTAAGACACCCCCAGGTCTCTTGCATCCATTGGTACATTAGCCCATCACAACAGCCAAAATCATCATTACACAAACCAATTCTGAATTTTTAGTTGACCTTTGTATTTTAAACAGAGCTTTTTTTCTTTTTATTTACTATAGTCTTTAGTCAAAGCCAAGTGTCAAAGATTCAGGAAGACAAAAGAGACTTAGGAGAGACCCTCCTCATACAATTAGAAAGGCAATTTCATTTTTTTATTGATCTACTAAATTAACACATGATGATAGAAGTAAAAATGGCTTTTTAATAATCTTCATGATACAAAATGGAGGATAAAGCATTTTGTCTGATAACAGTCAACACCAATAACAAGGAGATTTTTGTGCCTCTCAAGGAGAAAATAGTAGACTCAGAGAAATCCCTCTTGAGATTAATTAAGCCCCTGCACAAGTATCTGTTTCCAGAAAATACAGACCTGAGAGGAATGTTTTAACTTCATTTTAAGACACTAGTAAATCCAGTCTGGAAGGTTCAGGGCAAATTTTAGTAGGTTCCTTAAGGGTCTTTACCTACAAAAAGTATGGAAATAAAATGGAAAAAGCAAGAAGTTTTCAGATTTTCCTTGAAAATCTCAAAGTAGAGACTGAGGAAGGAAGAACTTGACTTCAGCAGTACTTATCCATATCCAGGATGCTCCATATTAAGGAGAGTGGGCCGGAGGATCCTGAAGTGTCAGGGATTGCTACGGCAGTGTTGAGGAACAGATTGAGTAAAGAACCTGTTTCAACAAACAAAACAAAACAAAACAGTGAGGGGTAGAACAAGCCACTTAAGACCAATCTCTGGCCTCTATACTATGTAGAGGTATTCATGAATCAGAACACACATCACAGCATGTGCTGTACCCCTAGACACACACACACACACACACACACACACACACACACACACACCACACACACACACACACACACACACACACATAAAATCTTTATTGGATATGGGGTGCACTGGAAAGGCTCAAGAAAATCTCAAAATTGAGGCCAACTTGGACTACATAGTAATTTCAGGTCAAACTGAGACCATAGTGAACATTGCAGAAGAAAAAAATGAGCAGGGAGATTTAGTCAGGGGAGGAATTGAGAAGAGCAGAAAAAGAGATACAGCAGTAGAAGGAGCCAGTATAGGTTTAAAGAGAAATCTGGCACTAGGGAAATGTCCAGAGATCTCTGAGTTTGACACCAACTAAAAATCTAAGCAGTGGTTGGGAAGCTACCTTAAATGCCCTTCTATGATAATGAAATTGATGACTACTTTATATGCCATCCTAGAGCCTTCATCCAGTAGCTGATGGAAGCAGAAGCAGACATCCACTGCTAAACACTGAGCTGAAATCTGGAATCCAGTTGCAGAGAGGGAGGAGTGATGAGCAAAGGGGTCAAGACCAGGCTGGAGAAACCCACAGAAACAGCTGACCTGAACAAGGAGGAGCTCATTGACCCCAGACTGATAGCTGAGAAACCAGCATAGGATTATTCCAGACCCCTTGAGCAAGGTTGTCAGTTTGGGGGTTTAGGCAATCTATGGAGCCTCTGCTAGTGGATCAGTATTTGTCCCTGGCATACGAATGGACTTTGGGAGCCCTCTCCACATACAGGGATACTAGACACAAGGGGGAGTGTCTAGGCCCTGCTCCAAATGATTTGGCAGACTTTGAAGATCCCACATGGAAGGCTTCACCCTCCCTGGGGAGCAGAAAGGGGTTGGGGTGGGAGTGGGGGGTAGCAGGAGAGGGGAGGGAGAGGGAACTGGGATTGACATGTCAAAGATGCTTTTTTTTCTAATAAAAAATCTATTAAAAAAAGAAAAAACAGTCACAAAGATTATTAACAGGGGGAAACAGAGGTAAGAAAATGGGAAGTTGTAGGTAATAGGGGCAATTTAGGCATCATATTTATTTGTATGAAATATCCTTTAGTAATATAGTACTACGTATGATAATGGTATACAATACAAATTGAAAACAAAATCGAATAATTAAAAGGTATATTAACATTAAAGAAAAGTGGCAAGCACAGCAGAGCAAAAGAACCATAAGCAAACAGGATTCAAAGTTCTCCACTGAAATGGAGAACAGGTGAGGTTTTCCAGGCAATCGAGTTATAGATTTTGTGCCTATTTGCCTTCTAAACTGTACAGAATTATGTATGCTGAGTTTTTAATTTGTGTGTTTTTTTGTTTGCTAAAATTTTAAAATGATTTTAATAGTTAGGACTGAGGTATGGGTTGTAATTCACATCTGATAACGTGTAATTATTTAGAATATAATCAGGTTTTGTAAATGTAAGCCTAATCCTTAATCCCAAGGAGTCATTTGAGAATAATTGCATGAATACACACATCATTTTAAGGGCTGACTGCACTGTAGGAGTTCTTGGCTCTTTTTGAATACTCTAGATAATATTTAATTTACAAACTCTTAAATACACACTTAAGCTGGTTGACAAGTTAATTATCTTGTATTAATCACACAACAAATGTGCATTTCGTAAACATTCTGTTCCACAAAAATATAATTATTTTTAAGTAAGTGTTTTAATTGAGAATATAAGGAAAATATTTTAAAAATGTTTAAGCATCACAGACATACATGGAATTTCACTAAGTACATTAGTTAAGATCCAAGGAACCTCTGAATGTTGTGTATATTTTGTGCTTTTCCCATAATTCATGCAAAGTAACCATAGATACCTGGCAACATGATGCTAACCCCAAATGTGTCTCTGTTTTAAAACACCTGTTGATTTTCCATTTATAGCCTCTATCAGGAAATAAAGACCTTGACTTACAATGAGAGATGTGTTGCCATTACAATGGTTTGATTAGAAAGTAAGCAAAACTACTGTAGCTGTTAGTGAATTTATTGAAAAAGATTGTTAGACCTAAGGGCCAACAGGTTTTCATCAATGATTTTCTGATTTTAAATGGAAACAATAAGATGGAGATAAAGACCAATGTTAGTAAACGCAGCTGTTGTTGGATGGAAAAAAAAAGATTTTTCTTTGAAGTCAGAGTGGAAACTACACATTTGAGATAGTTTGTAAGGGAAAAAGAAAGCTGTAATTTAATGAAGAGATGCAGCAAAGGAGGCAAGAAGAAAATGTGGATTTTATGTAAAGAAAAGTGGCTCTAACTTCTGAATTCTGAACTTGGGATGAAGGCAAATACATTCAGAAATCCACACCACTGTTTCCCTGCCCTCCTCCCCCAGAGGAGATGTGTTTTATGCAGACAATAACAATAATTCTGCACCTTTGGCATATAAACCGCATTGTTTCCTTTTCTTGATGCTCCATTTCTGAAGTGCCAAGAGTAGCAAGTCAGGCATGAAGCCAGGTGCCCAGTGCTTCTGAACAATAGCAGGGAAGGCACAAGCAATTCTGTCTGAGCTGGGGAATTGTAGTAGCTTCAATCATTACACTTTGCTAATATCACAGACTGAAGCAATAGATGGTCAGGCTCAGCATATATGAAAATGAAAAAAGTTAAATACCAGCCTAGATATGCTTGTGATATGCTAAAAATGAATTCCAAGTACTGAAAGCAGGGTGTACAGGGAAACTATCAAAAACTGCCAAGTTTCAGATTTAGAAATGTCACTCACCAGTGCTGTTTCCAAACAAAAAGCTTTTATTCTCCTGGCAGGTTTTCACAGCTTAGCAGATAAGCATGAGCTAGGTGTTTGCATGTTGCTCCCCAGAAAGGTATATTATGAACAAGAGCAATGGTGTGTGTGAGGGAAGGAGGCGTTAATGGGTTAAAAACTGTGTAAATGTTACTCCGGTGAAATTACAGCTTGTTGTTCAGATGAATACTCTCCACTTCTCATATAGCTTTAAATTATGGACAAATGCTTGCAATTGTGAACTCCCCACATTCTGCAGCCTGTTCCCAGGCTTCATCAACCAGGGCTGTCCAATGGGATTACTGTAAGCCTTCACGCAGTCTGCCAGCCACTGAGGAGAAACTCAGCCCTGGATGCTAGATTGCTCTCTTTATTCCATCCTTGTGACGGCTGTGATTGCTGTCACGGTGTTAGGTTAGAAATTAGCATTGTGTAGCCCAAATTTGGCCATCCAGAACATACTCAGGGGAAGGAAAAAAAATCAAAGAATAGCAATTTCTTTTGTAGACAGAAAGAATGAAAGACGGAAAAGAAAAGCATTCAATGCCTCTATGATACAGATGTCTACAAAACTTGAGTCAGGAAATGTTGTGTGGTCCTAACTGGCAAAATTATCTAAGACCGGTGTGTTCTCTTAACAGAGAATGAACCCCCTCCCACGCGCCAAACAAAAAGAGAGCTGCTTTCTTTGATAAATTAGCTGACTGAGGCAACTAACTATGTGTGAGTGCTGGAGAGTGTTCACAATAGTCGTGGCTTTTAACATTGCTTTTAAGAAAAATTATTTGAATTACTCAATAAGGCTGTTGAGTTCTAGGCTAAAGTTCCGGTCTTTACTATTATTTCAGGTGCCATACCTGGAAGCAATGGGGGCATATCATTACTTGAGATAGTTTCATTGTGACAAACAGATCTGAGTGACCTTTGGAAAGATGTGAAGGAAAGGAATTATGAAAAAGAAGATACCGAATGAAATTATTTCCCATGCAATTTTCTTTAAGTCATGATGAGGAAATGACTGACACAGTATGGCCATAATAACTGATGCTTGAAGTGTTGTGCTTCTGTAGCTGGATTTGCCCTAGTGTTTTCGTCCTATTTTCTGTTTGATTATTCTTATTTACTTAAAAAAACACTAAATGATTGCTGACCTTTTAGTTTCTAACAAAACTAAATTATTGATAAAACTTAATTTAATACCCTTTATACTAGAATTTTATTATATCAAAAAATTAAAGTCATTTAAATTTGAGCTATAGAAGAATATAGTGTCCTTATCTTTTGGCTCTTTCTAGGCTAGCCACAGACATGCTAATTTTTTTCCTGTCATTAACAGTGAGCAAGCTGGAATGAATCTGACATGTGAGGTGTGCAGACTCTGCTAGGAGTCTTGATATTTATCCACCTACCCAAGCTTATCCGTCATCTTTAATCATGCAAAGGGAGAATTTTCTTAATCATTTCATTTCATTGGAAAAGAAAAAAGAAAGATTTACATTAAAATGACGACATGCACGAAGAAATAAATTGAAAATGATCATGAGGGGAAGGAAATGTGGAGACGAAGCTCCATTGGTTTTGTGATGCTCATTTAAAGCAATGATCAAGTCAAAACCAAGAAACAAAAGCAGTGATGGCGTTAGCTATTGGGGTACAGCCACCCCCATCCTCTCAATCAAAGATGCAGTCTGCATTCTCCATAAATTCTTTAAGAAGGCAAGACAAATAATTGAACATTTGACCTGGTTCCCTAACACTCTCTCCTCTCACATTAAATTATATATCAATGATAACATTTCTTAGAGGAATAGAACAGGACCTTAAAATTGAAAATAGCTTTTTTAATTCCAAATGTGCAAAATAAGTCAAATGCTTGGACTTTGTTTACCAAGCAAAGGGTATATGCATTAATGTAAAACTATTTTATTTTTATTTTAAGCATATTTGGGCATATGAGTATGCTTTTGTGTGCATTATTTCTATTCTCTATTTTTATTGAGAGCAAGGCCTGTTTTTCAATATAATAGAATCTTTTATGTGCTTATTTATACTATATAAACTTGGGTTAGCAAGGCCAAATTAAAGTAATGTCAAAAACATTTCCCAATTTCCCTTGTTCATCCTTTTTCCTTTGTTCCCATATTTCTGTTGGAAGGCAGTAATGAATCCTTCAAAAATAAGGAATTTCTAAGTTCAAGAGGTACTTATTGACATTCTAAATATCCTCTTTTTGTATGGCATGAAAGAATAGTCAGGTCTCTTGTATTTATATTTCTTTCTTTGAAATATATCTTGTCTTGCGTGTTTCAGTTAGTCTATTTGTGAGAACAATCTATACTTAAATGGAATTTTCTTTAAATATTCATTTGAATTAAGTAAGCACAATCATACAAAAGAGAAATGAACAGAAATGTCTTTTATCTTTTTAAAAGGCCAATGGTAATTGCATTTATTCTTGAGCTTTTCTAATAAATAGTTGTTCAGTAGGGATTCTGTTCCAAGAACGGTCCTACATATAGGTACTGCTGTGAACAGAATTTTTGATCTGTAAAATGCTTGATTATACTTCCTTCATGATGCAAATAATTTGATAATCCAGATAAAAGGACTTATTCTAGATTCTACTAGCAATATCTTTATATATACAGCTGTATGGGAAATAGGTCACTTAGTGATGTTAAACTCCACTACTTCAGCATACTTAAACATTATAAAGCCTTTCAAATACTTTGAATTTAAATAGCAAAATTTGAGGTGATCTAAAGGTTCTATTGCCTATTCTGTAAATAAATAAGCAACCAAGAAACAGTTCAATGGGATTTAATGCAAGATGAAAGATGTAATGGAGAAATTTAAATAATTTTCACCTTTGAATTACAAAGAATCTAAACAAGCTGAAGAGAAATTATGCTTTAAAAACACAAAAATGTATATAAGATTAGTCAATACATGATTGATGATATTATCTCTAATGAGTAGATTAAGAATATCATGGATCTAAAAAAGTTAAACAATTTTTTCTTATCTATTGTATATTTAACTTCCAAACTCCATAATTAACAATTTATGCCATGGACCTTTGTGGAAAATAAGGGTGATTCTGCTTTGCTTCTTTTTTTAATATCACTGGAGTCCTTGGTGCTAGAGAGCACAAGAACTTTTCTTAGTATTTGTAGACAATCCATTTTATGAAACTATAAACAACTTTTAATGAATCTTGAAAAATAATGAGAGTACCACATGATAAAACTATAAACTGGAATTATTGAGATAGACAGAAATTTGTCAATCAATTATATGTTTTATTCATGTATATGAACAGGGAGTTGCAATATAAAAGTCAAAAGAGCATCTTGCTTCTAAGAGGCATAGATACTAATATATGTCAGCATATGTCATATTAATTTATATGATCATATGCTTTCAGGTGTCTTTGTATTTCTATCATAAAATAGAAAAAGATATAAAATATGTATCATGTTGCAATGTAAATATTCTTATGCAAATCCAAATTGAGGGACTTATCAGTTTCTTAAAGTAATTTACATTTTTATTCACAGAAAAGAAACTTTGATCATATATTCCACTTATTTTTGAAATATATTTTCATATAATTTACTACAAATGAAATTAAATTTATTTTATGTATGGTAGATGATGTTAAATATATATTCATTTTAATTTGTTTATAGTATATCTTAATGTAAGGTTTTGCAAAGATAGAACATAAATGTAAGCCTAAATTATTTTATTTTCATGTTGCTTTAAGAAACATTGTATTTTTAAACTTTTGAATATATATTTAAAAATTTATATATCTGACATTATATATTAATCAATAAAAACTAAGAAGCACAAGTGCAGTAACAAAATACAGGAATTCAATCAAATACAAAGGAAATGATAACAAGTTGGGATACTTTAACTTTATAGCAATAGGTGGCACTGTTACCTAAATACTCTGATTTGAATTGAAGAAATATAAATATGTTGTCTCTACATGTAATTTCATATATGTAAACAAATGACAACTCAGTTGAAAATTAAAAAAGCTACTGATGGACTCTGTATTATGTTTATACAGTCAGGCTTATCTTAAATAGTGGAGATGTAGTTTAAAATGTATGGCAATCAAAATGATTTGATTGGTATACATTTAATGAAATTCATAAACATTTTGACTTTTTAGCAAAAACAACAATAATCACTGGATTGTTTTCCCGAAAGGTTTTACTTTATACATCTCAAATTACATGTGTTTTTGTACTAGACATTTTTTTAATTTTAGAAACACTTTTATTTTACATACCAATCCCCCCATTCCTTTGCCCTCCCATCCTCCCATGTCCCCCACCAACCCACCCAAACACCCCCACCCACTCCCCACAGGTAGTGAGGCCCTTCCAAGGGGGACCATCAAAGTCCTTCACATCATTTGGGGGATGACCTAGGTCCTCTTTCCTGTATCTGGGCTGCAATAGTATCACTCCATAGGGAATGGGCTCCCAATGTCCATTTGTGCACTAGTGATAAACACTGGCTCCACTGTTAGAGTTCCTGTAGTCTGTCTTGGCCTCCTAGCTGGCACCCACATTCACAGGGTTTGGTTTGGTCCAATGCTGTTTCCCCAGCTTTATGACTAGGTTCTCTGTGCTCTCACAAGGTCAGGTCAACTGTTTCTGCAGGTTTCTCTAGCACAGTCTTTGCTCCTTTGCTAATCTCTCCTCCCTCTCCACAATTGGAATCCAGGAGTATGGCTCAATATTTACATATGGGTACCTGCTTGTGTTTCAATCAGCTACTGGAGGAATGAAGACTCTAGGAATGGCAACCAAGGTAGTCATCAATCTCATTTTAGGGGAAGGGCATCAAAGGCAACCTCTCCACCACTAGACTCTCAGTTGGGGTAATCCCTGTGGATCCCCAAACATTTCCACAGTGTCAGACCTCTCTCTGAACCTATACTGGCTTCCTCTATAAAGATAACTCCTTTGATGCCATCCTATATTCCTCCTCTCTCTCAGACATCTTGATCTTTCCTGTTCTGCCCCTCTCCTCTCCCCTTCCCACC
This sequence comes from Cricetulus griseus, assembly GCF_003668045.3. Lineage (NCBI taxonomy): Eukaryota > Metazoa > Chordata > Mammalia > Rodentia > Cricetidae > Cricetulus > Cricetulus griseus. The sequence continues at coordinate 142,868,308 of NC_048595.1, read as the reverse complement.
TCCCTCCACTCTTCCTCCATGCTCTCAATTTGCTTTGGGAATTTTGTCACCCTCCCCTTCTTTGGGGGAGCATGCTTTTTTTCTCTTGGGTTCCTCCTTGCTTCCTAGTTTCTCTGGTGGTGTGGCTTGTAGGCTGATAGTCCTTTGCTCTATGTCCAATATCCCTATATGAGCGAGTATATACTCTGCTGTATTTCTGTGATTGGGTTACCTCACTCAGGATGTTTTCTTCCAGTTCCACCCATTTGCCTGTGAATTTCAAGATTTCATTGTTTTTTTTCTGCCAAGAAATACTCTATTATGTAAATGTACCACATTTTCTCCATCCATTCTTTGGTGAGGGACATCTAGGTTGCTTCGAGGTTATGGCTATTGCAAGCAATGCTGCTATGAACATAGTTGAACATATATCCTGGTTGTATGAATGTGCATTTTTGGGTATATGCCTAAGAGATGAATTACTGGGTCTTGAGGTAGACTGATTCCCATTTTCCTGAGAAACCAGCAATGGAGGAGTGTTCTTTTTACTCCACATCCTTTCCAGCATAGACTGTCATTGGTGCTTTTGATTTTAGCCATTCTGACAGGAGCGAGATAGTATCTCAGAGTTGTTTTGAGTTGCATTTCCCTGATGGCTAAGATGTAGAGCACTTTCTTAAATGTCTTTCAGCCATTTTAGATTCCTCTATGGAGAATTCTCTATTTAGTTCTGCACTCCCCTTTTTATTGGATTGTTTGGTGTTTTGGTGGCTAGCTTCTTGAGTTCTTTGTATATTTTGGAAATCAGCCCTCTGTCAGATGTAGGGTTGGTGAAGATCTTTTCCCATGCTGTGGGCTGCCATTGTGTTTTAGAAACCAAACAATACATTACAGTGCTTAGATAGCTTAATATGGTGCATTTTTCCTGTGCAACATCTTTCATGAATTTGGTGTGTGTGTGTGTGTGTGTGTGTGTGTGTGTGTGTGTGTGTGATGTATGTGTGTCCAATAAGAAAGTCCTCATGTGTTCTGCATCTTTGCTAAGTAAGCAAAGTCTTTACACTACTACACCTATTTGGCTGATTTGACAGAAATGACTTTTTTGATCACTTCAAACTTGGTCATGTGTAGTATCTGAAAGAAAGAGAAATGGGCATATGTCCACTATGTTGATATGAAAATAAGAGTGATTGATAAGGACTTTTGTAGAATATACTCTAACTTAGTACAGGCTACAAAATGCTGTCCCTGAGACAGGGAGGTAGATTTCATTGAACACATCCCTCATCCATGAGACTGAATGCCACTAGGGCCAGGATTGTAATGTCAAATGCAGATGAATTTCAGTTCATATGGTTCTAACATCAAATATCACTGTATACCACCACAATCCAGTTTTGTTAGTGACTGGTGTGGCCTTATCTTAAAATTTGAGAAACTTTATATGAATATATGATTTGGTGTTTTGTATGACTCTGCTGCATTGTACATAAACATTTTGGTAGAAAGCTGTGAAATAATATAATGTCTTATGTTATTTTGATTGTCAATATGCAAGCTTCTATCTAATCAGTAAGAGGTCATGGCTTCACTAGACATACTTTCAGCTCCTAACTCAACATGGTGAACTCTGGGGTATATGATCCCAACCCCCTTCAGACTTGCTTTCTTGCTTGCTGTAAATGTCACCTAAGATTAACACCAGCTCCCAGCAGGTGCACAAGGAAAAGGTTTCTGTTCAGCAGATGTTTTTGGACCCAAAGCCATGTTCCTTTGCTGGGGATATCGGCAAATCCAGTGAATATCATGGAGGAAACTTGGCCTCAGCCTGAGAAAACTTGTGTGTTTTATGCCCCAGAACCAGGATGAACAGGAGTGTCCTTCATAGAAGTACTATCCACATTAATATCAACCTCCAAGACTGCTCCCAAGGGATGTAGTCTGTGATTCACACAAAGATAGGTGCAAACTTCAGTATTACCCAGGTGGCCTTATAGTCTAGCCCACTCTGTAACAGCCAGAATCTAGGTCACAACATCAACAAATACAAATTTCATTAATGAAATTTTCACCCTAAAATAACTTTAAAAGGCAAGTAAAGGCCCGAAGAAAACTGGATCAAAATGTTTGTGGCAGTAAGTAGGTAACACTACTTTATAAGGATACATTTGAGGGGCTGTAGAGATGGCTCAGGGAAGTCAGAATACTGACTTCTTTCAAAGGTTGGGTTAACTCCCAGCACACACAGGGTGGCTCACAACCATCCATCAGTCTAGGGAATCTGATATACTCTTCTGGCCTCTGTGGTCACCAAACACTCACATGGTTAACAGGCATGCATGCAGGCAATGTATGTATGTATGTATGTATGTATGTATGTATGTATGTATGTATATGTATATACATCTATCTATCTATCTATCTATCTATCTATCTATCTACCTACCTATCTATCTATCTTCTAACTATAAAAGCAATAAATTTTATTTGCATGTTACATGGATTGGGTATAATTTAACATTGTAAAGTGTTCCTATTATTATGTACCATTCATTTCAGGCTCTACAGAGGGACCCATAGTTATCTAAGATCTGGTCTCTGTTCTCAAACTGTTCCTGGGTCATCAATGGTCCCAGACTTTCCACAGCCTGTAGTCACAAGTACTCAGTTTTCAGTGGGAAAAAATGTCAATTTCTAGATCAAACCATTTTCTGAAAATAAAACTTTTCTTGGCCATATGATAAAATCTAAGGCAATTGGGGTAATTTTGAGTTTGTATGTGTAAAACATTGATGTTAACAAATGACATCATGTTGTATTTACTTTCTCATTGGGTTAAAAGATGCACTTGAAAACATTATTAAATATTCTACCTTTCAAAAGACTTACAGAGTAGCTTATTTGTTCACACAATCCCAGAAGAGTGACAGGAAAGATGTGAACTATGATCCATTGAAGCCTCACTTCATCTTCCTTCTCCCTATAGCCACATGTAAAATCTCAAATGAGGCTCAACCCAGGAGTCTCTAAAATCACCACTAAATAGTCAACATTGACATTGGCCCCTATTTTGGTCTAAAATCATCCCACTTTAGAGTAATACAATAAACTGAGACTTAGGAACATGAAACGTTAGAATGGAAGGGCAGCATATGATTAGTCATGACTCCCTATATTACTGGCTTGTTCCATCTTACAAAATCTGTAGGGAAAGTCTTCCACTGCTGGGCCTTGCTATCATGTGACAGAGTACCAACTGATAGATTACTTTTTATCGTATTATATCTATGACTTGAGCCAAACCATGTGGCTTCATGATAATTGTATTTCCTGTGGTGGGGATTAAATAAGTGGAGTATACAACAAAATTCAAATTAATTCATTGAACATTATTAAGGAAGTAGATTTATAAGGTGAGGCCATACAGCTCTAAGACTATTGTCAAAGCCAGAAGGTACTTTTAAGTTCCCATCTAATGTTTTGGCATTTTTGAAGTTTGTAATAAGTTGTTAAATTAAGAATATAGAATAAGATATATATCACATCTTTCTGGCTGAGCGATTCTTAGATTTGTTTCTTTTTCTAAAACACATTTTTTTTTAGTAAGGAAATACAATTTTGTTCTGTGATTTCCACTTCACCTTGTCACATTTTGCTTTTTATATGTTTGTAATACTAAGAACTTTATTGATGTATCCATTCCATGGAGTTCATTTCATGCAAGTTTGATAATTGTCACAACATAAAAATAAACGAATCCTTATTGATTTCTCTTCTAAGAGGAGATTTTAGAGAAATGGGATGCAATAACAAACAAAATTGAAAATTAATATGATCAAAAGCAAATACTCAATATCTTTCAAACGAAAAATATTGCTATTATTTATTGTTAGTGTGCTCTGAAATAAATTTCTTGAACTTAATCTTCTAATATGCCTGATAAATTCAAAATCTTAATGATAGCTCCCAAATCTTCCCCTCAAAACACCACAATCTCCAGTAACCACCAGGCTTCTTTCTACTTCTTCAAGATCAAATTCTATAGATTCCATCACGTAAGTCATGTGTTAATTTGTTACATTAATTATTCCATGATATATATGTATAGATGTACATACACTAAAACAACATTTTGTTTTTGTTTTTTATTTTTTATAAATATTTTCATTTGAATTAGAAACAAAATTGTTTTTCATGTCAATCCAGTTCCCTCTCTCTCTCCTCCTCCCCTGCCTCCCCAACTAACACCCTACATATTCTTTCTGTTCCCCAGGGAGGCTGAGGCCTTCCATAGGGGGTCTTCAGGGTCTGTCATATCCTTTAGGATAGGGCCTAGGCCTACCCCTGTGTATCTAGGCTCATGGAGTATCCCTCTATGTGGGATGAGCTCCCAAAGTTCATTCCTATGCTAGGGATAAGTACTGATCCACTACAAGAGGGCCCATAGATTTCCAAGTTCTCCTCACTGACACCGACATTCATGGGGTCTGGATCAATCCCATGCTGGTATCCCAGCTATCAGTCTGGGGACCAAGAGATCTCCCTTTAAAACACCATTTTGTGTCTGATAAGTAGACAATTTGAGCTGCTAATTTGAAAAACATTTTTTAAAGAAGTACAACACAGTATCAGTATCTTAAGATTTAGGCTTGGTTGATGATAGAACCATCTCTAGTTAATGTTTTAAACAAAATGTGCAATATTTAGTGTCTTATGAAGATTTCTATACATGCAAGCAACTGTTCTAACCCATTGTCAGAAGAAACAACGACCTATTTCTGTCAAGAAAAGTGATGTTTCCATGAACTTACTGACTGAGATGTGAGTTTCAAATGCAGGTATGTCAGCTGTTTCCCATGCATTCTGCACCTCCAGCCTTCCTTTGATAAGGGCAACAGCTGAGGTTCTGAGCATTGGAAGAAAACTGTATAAGAGTAAGGCAAAAGTAATCTATGAATTATCAGACAGTTTAGGAAGAGACCTCCTGCTATCCAAGGACCAGATTATAGCAGGAAATGAAGCTAGATAGAATTACATAGAAGGCAAGGCTGCAATTTCCAGTAAGATCACCACCTGAATCTTTCAGCTGTTATAGGAAGCCTGTAACAAAACTTTTTTCACCAGGAAATGTGGGGAGACAGTTTTGACTACACCCCACTATGAAATGACTCCAATTGAATAGGTGTCCTAAAGATTAGCAACTGTATCTTTTCTCAAAGGAACCCTGTTGTAAAACCGGGGTAGAAGTTTTACCCACCAAAAGTGGAGATTTTCTTCAATGATGATGCCATAGTGATCCACAATGGTCTGAAGAGCAACTCATTGCTACAAAATTTTGTTTTGTTTGACACATTATAGACAAGACTGAAGCCAACATCATGAGTCATGTTACACAAGCTATTTTTTGAAATCCTGCTGCCCCAGAACTATACACTGGTTGATATGAAGATTAGAGTTGGAATCACTGTAATGACCAAAGAGATTGTTCTTGCTGATGCTATTGATAGTGATTCCTGGAGTCTCTGGCCATTGGGAGATCTGAGCCAGCAGAAAGAGTCCTATTGTGACCTCAAAGAAGTATATCTGGAAGGACTCCTGATGGTACAGAAAAGTTTTGAGTGGTTTACAGATTGAATGGAGTTGCTTCTGAAGTCAGTAAATGCAGGACTTTTTGTTGATGAGTTCAAATTCTGGCCTTGGTCACTGAGAAAAAAATCAAAAAGGCATTTTGAGACTCCATATTGAAGTTTGAGTAACATATGCCCATAAAGGGTAGGATGAAACATTAAAGACTAAAGCAGAATATGAAGGGGATTTATTTACTTATTGTGTTTGTCATAGTGGTAGGCAGAAGCAGTGGTGTGAGCTCACTGATATCTGACAGTACTGTGTGTTCTTTGAATAGAAGGCCTCCTATCCCACCAGACTGGGTTGCTCAGGGTTTGTGTTTATCCCTTGGATTGTCTGTTTGTCTTGGTTGTTCAACTATAAATTTTCCAGGAGGATTAGCCCAGTTTGCTGCAGAGATATTTGGGTTAAACAACCATTTGACCTGGGCCAAACTTTGAGCAAGCACATTGAATGCATGGATATACTTAAAGCAAGCTTACAAAAAGAATAGGGAATGATAATTTGTTACAAAGTAATTTTAATTTTTAGGAGAAAAGTTACATATTCCTAGTTTGGATAAGAAAATTCAAGTAAGATAATATTACATCAGAGAAAATTCAGTTTACTAGTGAACAAATGGTCCTCTAGATTAATGGGTTGAGAAATTACTGATGGCTATTTGTTGTTAACATTTTTTAGCTCTTCATACAGATGTGTGCCTGTTAATTCATCATCCAAAGGCTGAGGAGGCAGAATTACTTTAACTTCAAAGCCACTGTATTATGTAGTGAGACCCTTTACAGAAAAATAATCTTTATAGAATTAGGAAGACTGGCATGGCATTGTTAAATTATATCTCACCCACTGTATAAGCATTGTTGGGTAAGTATTTAATATTAGCAAAAAAATATCCTTTATGGGGCTGGAGTGATGTCTCCATTGTTTAAGAGATTGTATGGTTCTCTTGCAGAAGACTTGAGTTTTGTTCCCAGCATCCCATGACTCTCAATAACCTGTAACTCTGTGTAACTCTAACTCCAGGAGATCTGACCCCTCTGGCTTCCTTCTGCATCCAAATTTTATTACACCCACACCCTCCACACACCCACTCCTCCCCAACCCCCACACAAATAATTTAAAATAATAAGAAAATTAAGTATTATACCTAAATGTTAATGAGGATTTTTGATAAAGCAGTGCTTACTGCTTGATCTTCTGTAATTCATGTTTTCAACATTAAAATGCATGTGTTGTGCATGGTAATGACAATAAAAAAACTACAAAACAAATCCAGGTCGTCCACATTTCAAGGTGGACTCCTTGACAAGGATTCCTTGTCACTGAACTGGACCTGCATTTATATTTTCAAATACACAAGGATGTGAATATTTAACTAAGTACAGTAACTTGCATAAGATATTTTTGGCTTTCCTTTTAAAAGATAATATTATCTAAAGAATATTCTACAAAGACAACAAGTTGCTGATTTGTATTGTTCCTGTCCTTTGGAAGGTATCACTAAGCTCCCAGAAATGTCATACCCATGGTTGGTAAAATAATTTCTGGACTCAAAAGCAGTGAATTTTGAGGTATATACTGTACTTCAGCCATAGAAAATTCAGAATATGACTTAAATCCCTAGAACTATCTGCAAAATGCTAGATGGCATGTGCAGAAGATAATCTTTGCAGGAAATATTTTCAAATAGTCAAAGTAGTATAAAGACTGGGTAGTCTTACAGATGACACAACCCTTTGTACTGATACCTTTAAGCATCGCTTAAACAATTTTATATGAATGAATATGAAAATACACAAGCACATATACAGATTTCTACTAAATGCAATATTGTGTATAATAAAAAGGAGATAGAATTGTGTTATGTTTTTTAAGTAGCTGTTTAACCTTTATTTTTAACCACAATATGTTTATCATAAAGGAAGGCAGGTTTATTTAATAGTTATGTCTCTACATATACAAGAAAGGTTCTTCTTTAAAGGTCTTCCTTTAAAAGAAAATTCTAATCACCTGTTGATTTGTGCAAAACTCTACTGAGGCAAAGGCATTTTGTGTGTGTGTGTGTGTGTGTGTGTGTGTGTGTGTGTGTGTGTGTGTGTATGCAGTGTGGTTTGCTTTATGCTTATTGTATACATGCGTAATAAGGACAACCTTTGAAAAATTTGGTTCTAAATGTCAAGAGCTAAAAAGAACTCTATCATGTGTGTTATTAATATGTTTCACTATCTAAAAGAGTATTCCATCATGTAGTAGGAATGTCACATTACCATAATTTTCTTATATCAAATGCATGCATATAGCAAGTCCATTATGACAGTGTCTGCCATGAAAAGAGAAAAATCCTTATATACTGAGGTTTATGATGTTGAACTGTCCAATTCACTTTTAGAAACAGATCATTGTTTTAGGAGTAATTCTTTTGTAATATTTTTTTAGAATTTTGGTGCATATAAACAAACTACCTAATGTCCACTAAGTACAAAGTAAATTATAAGAGTGTTGGATAATTTTGTTTGTTAGGAATAAATTAAACATAACATAAAATGTACAAAATTGTATTTCTGGTTAATTTTGTGTTAAATTATGTATTCAGAAAATAAAATAATGATTATACTTTTCCTTTAGCAGAATAGTTAAATGACTTTAATGAACTTAAAATCAAATATGTTGTATGCAGTTTTTAAGGATCTCTTTAAGTGTACTTGAAAAATTCTATCTGTTCACCCAATAAAGTAAAAGTGAAATATTTATATTCTGCTTTAATAACTTCAATTCTAAGGCTTAGAAATCTCTTAAAGTTTAAATTTAAATCATATCTGGAATAATAAAACTTGTCAGTATTCAATTATTTAGAATCTTCAAATTTTGTGTAGTACACTACTATCTAATGCTATATTTATAAAAGTATGAAAATATAGTTATGTAATTTATATATAGATATTGCTAGATCATCTGACTCATACACCAAACCATACATGATTTAGTTTAAACTTTCCAGTTACTTGTATTTCCTTGAAACCTTAAATTCCATAGTTAGAAAATATATCTATTACACTAAGTTTTCAAAAATTATGAACAGTATAGAAAATCAGCATCTATCTTCCGAGGCTGCCATGTCTGTTGGAACAAAGATGAAGAGTTTGCCAGAATTTCCATTGTAAGCCACCTGCTCAGATGATTGCTTGATGTGCGGCTTCAAGGTCACGAAATAACTTGTGTTTTGTGTGCACCTGCACAGGCTGAGACATACCCTTCTCACCTCTCCATACTTCTGTCTGTGAAATTTCCTACTCGCCACCGGATAGCTTTAAAGGACTCTCTGTGCTGCCACTCTAAGACAGATACCTGTATTTCTCCTAACTGTGACCTTATGTTTCCAAATTAGAGTAGACTAAATTAGGTCAGTGACTCCCTGTGTCTATTGAATAATGACTGAGTGTGTTTTCTCTAAAATGGGTCCTCCAAGCCACACACAGAGAGCAATGGTCTTTCCACCTCACTTAGCATCACCTGTCACTATGATTCTCTGATTCATTCTTAGTTAATACATAAGTCATTGACAAGTATGCCTTGAAAATTGCTCATCCTTGCATGACTATCCAGCCCTTCCACTACCCAGGCCCAGAACCAGAGTAGTTATTCCACCCCAAATCCACCAATCTGTAATCTTCTGGAGCACGTGAAGGGCTGGTCTTGCAGACCACACTGCAGAAATTCCTCAACACCGGACAACAGCAGGATAGCCAAGAGGAGTCCTAAAGATTGCCCAGAATCAATTAGTAGAATCCAGAGGCCCCAAATCAGACCAGTGACTCATTATAAAGAACACTTGCAAGTCAATATATGGACAAGAGTGTTTATCGTGTGACTCACTATGTCACACTACAGCTTCCATGATGAGATTACCCCTACCCCCTTTCCCTTTTCTATTTTCTCTTAGATTTTATTGGGGGGTTTACTGCACGGGCAGAGGGCAGATACACAGGGCCAGAAAATGAATGATGAAGATGCATGATGTGAAGGGCACAAGGTATAAAAAAAAATTTAAAAGAGAAAATTGCTCACCACTCTGTCTTCCCACTATTCAGCTGATCCCAGAGGACATTGCTGTGTGCCTGGACAAGTTACAGTAGACCCTCACTTTGTTTCGTGGCTAGTTTCGTTCTCCCTATGCCATTCTTCACCTCATCCCATGTTGTGTCACTGTTCACTACTAAAACACTCCAAAGCTCTTGTTTCTCTATGACATGCAAGCAAAATGATTTTGCTTGGGAAGGGGAACAAAAAAGCAAAATGCATAATGGGTGGGTTGTGAGTATGAACAAAGAATGTGTTGGACATGTTTGAAAACATCATGATGAGATCTGTTATTCTGTATGCTAGTTAAGAAGACTTATATATGTTCTTTCAATTTAAACCCCCTTTTCTTTCTGTTACCACTTTTTTCCTTAAACAACTGATTCACTTTACTGAATTAATTATTTACAAAGTGTTAGCCCTGTCTTACTTGTAACACTGCACATAGAAGAATTTTCTCTCATTGCTAACTTACCAGTTGTCTTATCTAAACTGCCCTGGCAGTTATTCTCTGATTCATTGAAGAGGTCATTTCATGCAACCTTTTGATAATCTGTTATCATGTGAAATTACACAAGATGAATGTATTGTTATTTACTTTTCAAATTTTACTTCTCCAAGTAGATTATGAATTCTTGAAGATAGATTATGTGCCACCATTTTTGACCTTTATATTGCATCATCTTCCAATGCTGAGTGAGTCTAAGAATTTAATGTAAGTTTCAAAAAGATCTCTCAATGTTATAGACTACAGAATATGTTTATTTATTTACATTGGAAACAAACTTGTTTTACATGTCAATCCCAATTCCCTCTCCTTCCCTTCTTCCCCTGCGCCCCACCCAACCACCACCAGCTCCCTATCCCATCTCTTTTCTGCTCCCCAGGGAGGGTGAGACCTTCCATGGGGATCTTCAAATCACTCCCCAATATGTCTAGGCTGAGTGATTATCTCTCTATGTGGAATGGGCTCACAAAGTCCATTTGTATATAAGGGATAAATACTGATTTACTACCAGAGGACCCATAGATTGCCCAGGTCTCCTCACTGACACCCACATTCAGGGGTACTTGATCAGTCCTATGCTGGTTTCCCAGCTATCAGTCTGGGGTCCATGAGCTCCTTATAAGTCATCCTAGAGCCTTCATCTAGTATCTGATGCAAGCAGAAGCAGACACCCACAGTTAAACAATGAACCTAACTTCTGGAATCCTGCAGAGAGGGAAGAGTGATGAGTAAAGGGGTCAAGACCAGGCTGGTGAAGCCCACAAAAGCATCTGGCCTGAACAAGGGGGAGCTCATGGACTATACAAAATATTAATTAATGCTAATTTTTGCTTACAATCAGAAAGGATATGGAAAATTTAGAATTAGGCCTGCATCCATATATTACAGAGGGCAGCTGAACTGAAGTTTTATCATTCAATGAGACTGGGATAACAGGATAATGCAAAGCAGGAACCAGACTGCACTCAAACACAGTAGTGGTAATTGAATCAACAATGAGGAGAGCTATGATAATGAGTATGAAAGAAAAGCTTACCAGAGATCCTTATACTTTCTTAGGATATAAATTACAGTGTATGATTTTTTCACTCTTCTTGCAATTAGAAATATTATTAAATTTGATACAGCACAGAAGGTTTTCAAAACTGAAATAGAATTGGTAGGGACCTGTGATGCAGAGAAATCCAAAACCATGTAAAAATGGCCCCAGGAAGTAGAACCACTCAGCAAGTCTATGAATGTGCCTGTAAATGAATGTTTTTGAATAATTTAAAGAGATTTAGTGACCTGACCCTCACAGGAGGCAAATCCTTGGCAAACTATGAAAGCAGATACCTCTGATGCAAATTGGAAGTTGGAGATAGTATTTGTAATGGTGGTCATTACTGGAGTGATGTGGGAAGCATGGTGGTGGGGACAGAACATTGTTGCTTGGTTAGGCTCTGCATTAGGTTAAAGAGGAGAGCACCAGGGAGATGCCAATTATTTTTAAGATTCATTTTTAGCTTTTAAAATGTGTTTATGGTGTGTGTGTGTGTGTGTGTGTGTGTGTGTGTGTGTGTGTGTGTTTTCCCCCTTCCTGTTTGATGTTATGTATTCATCTAATTATCATTTACATTTCTTAAATAGAAGTAAAAAAATGTTTCACATTCTAGGAAAGGGTAGCCACTACAAAAGAATAGAATGAAAGTCCCTATAATAAAATAAAATAGAAATCAATGAAATGAAAACACATTCTGGGTGTTTTATGACTTATATTGAGTTTTATTATACAAGTATGAAAAAATGTTCAGTTATTGGTATTAGTGCCAGAAAGTTTTGTTGATATTTACTTAACAATATTGAGCATATCATAACAAACACAGCCTTCATTTTTTCCCTTGCAAGTCTAAATTGGGCTGTACTTACATGAAGTTTTCAAAGATGAATAGCACCATTTATCATATTTGTGTCCCAGGAAACCAACATGGGGACCCAAGTCATACTCTATTTTGAGTGGGTGGCTAAGAAAAGACAAGTGAATGATTAGGTCAGGGAAAACATAGGTATGTAACTGTGCAAACAGTGTGAACATTGTTTTTAAGGGTCACTGTTCTTTTACTGGTACATGAGATGCACTCAAAAGACATAATTTATCCTCTTTCTTCTAGGTTGCTACACCGCATGACACATTGATGACTTGTTGTCTAAAAGTGGTGACAATGTTCTTCTTTTAATCTTTTTTATTATTTTTAAACAATATGTAACATATTTATTTTCCTTTATATATACACACAAACCCAATATTTAGAGAAGTAAATAAAAAATCATTTATTCAATAATGAAGACAATTTGCATGCACATTATTGTAGGGAAACTGGTAGCAAGAGGATGGAAGTGAAGGACTACAAAAATCTGTTCAACTACCAAATGGGAGAGTCCGTGTTTCCTGTGTTGTGTATTTCTCAGCAGGAAGTCATCATGGATGCAAAATCAGTAAGTATGTTGATGATTTCCTGCCTCCCTCTCTACAAATGTTAACTCCTATCTTTGTCCTTCCAATCTGCTTTGTTTCAATGGCTTAGGGGAGTTAAGAAAAGGAATCTGTTCTTCCTGTGTTTAGGCAGTCATGTTGGTGAGACTTTATCAGGGTAGCTTTGGGATTGACTGGCAGACGCAATCTCACAGCAAACTCTCTTATCTTCTGGTTCTTACAATTATTCTTCCCTCTTTTCTACAATGTTCCCTAAGTCTCAGAAGTTGGTTTGTAGATGTATCCTTTGGGCCTAGGCTCTACAACTCTCCATTTTTTTATTGTAATTTTTGTTGTAAAGAGAAGTTTCCAGGACAATAATAATAGACTTAGCAAAGTGGATGGACAATGGTGGTAAACTACAAGGTCTCATTCCTATGAAAGAACTACAAGCAACTCAGGAATGCTGAGAGTGGGAGAAATAGTCTACTTACCTAGGAAAGAGCACAGCAGTTGGTTATCCAATAGGAAATGGGTAGAGCAGGCTTAGTCTCCCTCTTTGCCTGCCTATGGATCAGGATATAAGCTCCCTGTTACTACTCCAGCACCTAGGCCTACTGCCACGTTCCCCACCATGACAGCCATGGACTCACCCTCGTAATGGTGCAATGTTAGTCCTCTGGATGCTGAAACACAGGGATTATCAATCAGGACACACTTGAGTGGTAGCATTGAGTTGGTTGACATTTGTTTATTTATATATTTATTTTTGGTTTTTCGAGACAAGGTTTCTCTGTGTAGCTTTGGAGCCTATTCTGGCACTGGCTCTGGAGACCAGGCTAGCCTCGAACTCACAGAGATCTGCCTGCCTCTGCCTCCTGAGTGCTGAGATTAAAGGTGTGAGCCAACAAGGCCCTGCAACACTTGTTTATTTTGTAGAACAATTTGATGTCCTCTCAGTCTAAATTGAAACAAGTATTTGTTTTGTGAAAAGTTTGCATTTTTAGCTTGTGGCATGGCTCAGTGGATAAAATTAGGAAACCTGAAGACCTCCTCCTTAGTTTGAACCCTGGGTTCTGCATGGGACAAGGGGAAAACTGGTACTCCATACATACTTGTTGCCATGTGCATTGCACCATCCTAACACAAATAAATAAATGTAATTTCAATGAAGGAAGTCAGTTACTGGATGTTTATCAAGGTTATGCTAAAAATGTCATTATTACTTTTATTTCTCAGGGATTATGTAGCACAATAAATCAGGTTAAATTCTCAGTCTGTAATACATGTGTGGTCACCTTTGAGACACAACATCTGATGACAAGTACTAGTTCATATAAATATATTCAATTTTTGAAGATGTCCATCAATCCTTCATGTATAAATCAGCATGTGTGTTCAGAGACTCTGGTCTTCTATACTTGGGGAAAATTCTACTTTTGTCACACCTAGGCAGCTTTGCATTTCTGTAGAATATTCCAGTACATTGTGTCTCTTAACTGTGGTGAACTTACTCTACATATGAAATTAGGTAGTATGCCTAGGGGTACTGAGACATAAGACCTGGGCATAGTAAGAGAAGTACAAATATCATGTATTGAGAAAGAAGTTAGAGCCATCAATAATATTACTGTTTTACACTAAAATGCTGTTTGTTTTATAAAGATCTTGAAAAAAATTGAGAATGGTTATCAGCAGGTTATTTTTTTCTTCACACAGAAAGCATCTTTTTGCAATTGATTATTAAAATTACAGTAATATTCTTGAGTGAGATATTTCAACATTGCTTGACACTTCTGACTCTGACGTTTCTGCAACCTGATGGTTGAGAAAATGAAGTTACATTTATGTTGTAGCTTTTGCACATTTTGGTCCCCTAAATCATGAGTAGTTCCTGAAAACCAAGCCCATAACAATTTTTGTATTTCTTTGTCACTATTTCTGTAACAATAGCTAATACCTAGATCAACAAGGACTAACTAATCCTGCCCAAACCATCTACTCCTTTGTAAGTCTCTGCAAGCTATGTAGCCTATAACCTCTGAGAGGGGTTTGTTTTCTGTGCATAATGACTTTCTGCTTTGTGACAACATGAGGCCCAAATACCACTGTGTCTTCATGGAAAATAAGTTATGCCTGAAACTGGAGTCCACACAGCCCACTTTTCAACCCTATAGCTTTTATTCTTTAATTTGCATATTTTATTTTATGTGTGTTTTGCCTGCATGCATATATGTGGCCACATGTTTGACTGGTGTCCAAGGAGGTCACAAGAGGGTGTCAAATTCCTTGAGACTGGACTGTGGACAGTTGTGGGTTTCCATGTAGGTGATGGATATCAAACCTAGTTCCTCTGGAAGAGCAGTAGATGCTACTAACCACTGAGCTATCTCTCTATTCCCTAACTTTTATTCCTACCACATGGTCTTTGGCTCTTTTGGAAGAGCTCTTGTCCATCAGTTGTTACATTTGGTAAATTTTTGATTGTTTTGTTTGTATAAAATTCTCTGAGTAGCATTTGCTTATGTTTCCCCCTCACATTAAATAAGAAATTCCCCACTTCAGTACCAATCCAAATTTTACATAATTTCTACATCTGTAACTGTCTTAGCTGTTCTATTGCTGTGATAAAATCCATGGCTATAAACAACTTTGGTAGGAAAGCATTTATTTTAACTTACAATGCTCATGTAACTCCCCATTGTTAAACGAAGCTAGGGAGAAACTTAAACGAGGCAGGATGCAGGAGCCATGGAGGAGTGCTGATTACTGGCTTGCTCTACATGGCTTGCTTTATCTGCTTCCTGGTAGTAACCAGGACCACCAGCCTAGGGGTGACAACACCCATGGTGACGTGGGCCTTCTGGTATCACTCACCTATCAAGAAAGTGCACCACACAGAAACAGCTGACCTGAACAACGGGGAGCTCTTGGTCCCCAGACTGATGGCTGGGATACCAGCATGGGACCGATCCAGACCCCAGGAATGCGCGTTCAGTGAGAAAACCTCGGAAATCTACTGGACCTCCTTAGTATTTCAGTACATATCCCTAGCATAGGTGTGGACTTTGGGATCCTATTTCACATAGAGGGATACTCCCTGAGTCAAGACACATGGGGATGGGCCTAGACCCTATCCCAAAGGACATGATAGACTCTGAAGAATCCCTATGGAAGACCTCACCCTCCTTGGGGAGCAGAAAGAATATGTGATAGGTATAGTCTTACTTGGGGAGGGTGGTGGTAGGGGAGCAGGGGAGGGAGTGGGAACTGGGATTGACATGTAAAACAATTTGTTTCTAATTTGAATTAAAAAATCTGCAAAAAAGACTAGAACTTATTTCTTATGTAACTATTTTTTTTTACCTGATAAACTCTTTGAATGTTTCTCTTCAATGTGTTACTTCTATCTACTCCTTTTGTTTTTGTTTTTGTTTTTGTTTTTGTTTTTGTTTTTTGAGACAGGGTTTCTCTGTGTTGCTTTGGAGCCTATCCTGGTACTCACTCTGGAGACCAGGTTGTCCTCGAACTACAGAGATCTGCCTGCCTCTGCCTCCCGGGTCTATCAACTTCTTCTATCTAATTCTATGCTGCCAACTTATTTAGATTCATGTATGTGAGTATTTGTTTTTAAATACATGGGCAATTTTCACTTAATGTAACATTTTCAGGCATAAATGAACATATTTTATTCTTTTTAAAAATTATTGAGTAATTTCCCACCTCATCTGCATGCTATATTTTTTATTTAATATTCCTGTGGTGTATATATATATATATATATATATATATATATATATATATATTAACTTATACATTGTGTATTTTAGTAGTGCTCACTGAACATGGTTACCAATGCCCTCTATGTCTTTATAAACTTCAAATGCCATCTTTAGTATCTGAAAATTTGAAATATTATATAATATCATTCATAGTTTTATGTTTTTTTAATTTTATATGATACTTACAAGGTCCTTATATACTATGAAGACAACATGGTTCCTTATTTCCTCTAAAATTTGTTAATGCAAATATTTATTTTATAGCCTGGAGAGATGGCTCAGTGATCAAGTACATTTTCTGTTCTTGCAGAGAACTAGAGTTCAGTTCCCAGTACCTCCTGTAAAGTGCCACACATTCCCTAGTTATTTCAATTCCAGGGCATCTAAGACTTTTTGCTCTGTAGACATTTGTATTTCATGCACATTTTTTGATAAAAATACACATGCATATATTTAATTGAGATAATTCAAAAAATCTTCAAAAATATTTAATTTTTCTTTCATATATACTTGTTTTAGAGACCTAAGTCTTTAGTCAAGTTGACAATTTAGAAAATAAAATCATAAAATTTTTCAGAATATAGAAAAAAGGAATAGACATAATACTAATTTTTGAAAGATAAAAAGCATCATATGATACTTTATTTCTATATGCTGTAAATATATATTTCTTTTATTGGTTGATGAATAAAGCTGTTTCAGCCAATGGATCAGCAAGATATAGTCAGGCAGAAAGTATAGGTGGGACTACCAGAATAGGAGAATTCATGAAAGAAGGACATAGAGAGGAGTTGCAAGGAAACACCATGTAACCGCCAAAGGTATAACATTCCAGAGCATTATAGGTAAGCTACACCATTGTGGCAATACAAAGTTTAATAGAAATAGGTTAGTAACTAATAGAGAGCTAACTAATAAGAAGCCTAAGCCATATGCCAAAGAGTTTATAATTAATATAAGCTTCGGTGTGTTTATTTGGGACTAAATGGCTGTGGGACTGACAGAACAGAAACATCTGTTAATAATCATAGACCACAATACTGGAGACACATCAACCTTAATAACAATTAATACATTTATGTTGGCCAGGGCTCTTTAGGAGACCCTCAAAATAATACAGTTTATTGATGTTGCCTTTGGTTATCTACCAAGGAGAGGGAATGGAAAGGGAGTCCCCATTGTAGAAGACATTACACAGTTCAGACAGAGAGTCCAGGGGCCTCAGCATTGGTACTGACCTGAATTTTACCACCATGAGGATCAGCTTTCATTGTACTCAAAAGCAGCATGCAACTTCCAAAGGAAGGAGGCAACCAAAACTCTTACCCAGCTATGATGCCTATGAAACACTATAGCAACCAACATTGCTGTTGCTGTGATAACAATGATAAGGGTGCAGTAGTGGCTCACATATCTAAGAAATATCCAAATGGACTTCAGAACCACTCAACAAGATCCCTCTTATTCCTTGTGCAATAAGACTAGCAAACAAATAATGTTAGTAAATTCATGACTATTAGAGTAGAATCTACAATGGCTAACATACAAAAGCAGCATAATCCTCAATAACAACCTAAAAATATGTGCCCTTATCCCCACATATGGGTATAGTCTTCACTCCCAACCAGGAGTGAACTCTTTGCAACAGTTAGAGTTCACCACAGAAAACTACAGCCAATCACCATGCAGAGCTCCGGTGCTCTGTCTCAATGGATAAATCTACAAAACACTTCCAATGCTTAGGGAACATTATAGAAAAGGAGTTGGAAAGATTATTCGAGTCAGAGGATAAGGAAGTTAGCTCTGATATTCTCTCTCCTAATAATATCAAAATCCATAAACATAAATTCTCATTATCATGCTCCCTTAACATCAGCTGAAAAAGGATACTAATAAACATGTCAAAATGGATGAGAGAAAGCCCATGAGGCCTCCCTCAATCCTACACAAAATTCTACAGATGGCTGACCAAAGCTGGGAGCAGGAGGGGTGGCCCTCCACATGCAAGAGCACACTGGCCATTCATTGCCCTAATGTCAGCTCTGAAAAATACATATGAGTAATGTAAGCATTCTACAGGTTGTATTTAGGAATACAGATGTATATACAACTATATGCATGTATATGTATGGAATAACAAGTAATGATATAAAGAGGCCATATATTTGAAAGAGAGCAAAGGGTTTATGTGGAAGGGCTTGGGAAAAGAGATGGGAAGGGAGAAGTACAATTAAATTACAATCTCAAACATAAACATCAATAAAATAATTAAGAAAGCTAGAATCTGAAAATGTGGGAAATTAATTATTATTTAAGATTTAAATAATCAACTATTATTTAAGGCCTTCAAAAGGCCAAAATATTCAAAAATGATAGAGAAACATGTTCAAAATACAAATAATCATTTAGTTTCCCTCTTTGTGCCTTCCTCACGAACCATGTCCAACAGGAGTGTCAGCCTGGTTGTTCCTTCCTTCCTTCCTTCCTTCCTTCCTTCCTTCCTTCCTTTCTTTCTTTCTTTTTATTTTGAGTCAGGGTTTCTCTATATAGCTCTGGATGTGTCCTGAAAATCACTCTGTAGACCATGCTGGTCTTGAATTCAGAGATCCACCACCCTCTGCCTTCCTGAGTGCTGGAATTAAAGCCATGTGCCACTACTGCCTGGCTCAGGCTGGTTTCTATACAGATTACAAAGAAAACACTAATATTTTAGAGTAGAGATTTAACAGTGACATTTAGTCATTTCAACATCTCTAGGAGGACTAGTGGGACTGGTGGATATAAGAATGTAGCTATCAGGTTACTGAATTTTAAAATATACCTATGTCCTCATAATGTTAGAATACATAGTAGAGGGATTTCATTGATATTATTAATTTTACCAATAAATTGACTATGATTTATCAAGAACAATTGTCTTCCTGTGTGAATATGATTACTTTAGGTGAATTCTAAAAGGTTATCAGATAGGTGAATTCTAAAAGTATATCATCAGAGAGGGTCATGTTTGAAGGGTAGTCCTGCTGGGTTTGAAGAAAGACAAGATTATTTTGAAAACAGTTACAGAGAGTGGGGTATGGTGGAGATGAGGAATGGACACTCCAGAAGTCAAGAAAAATGTGGCAGAGAGCAAAGGGAATAGAACTCTTTAGACATGGCAGCCAATCTCTGTCACCACAGAGTGAACTTCAAGATGAAATTTGGTCCCATTTTGAACACTTTACTCAGACTACCATAGTATTGAGATCTGTATCCAACTAAACTGATCTAGAATTCCTAATGTACTAGGAGAGAATAATTGTTCTTCCTAAAACCCCTTAGCTTGTAAAAATTTTTATGTAGAAAAATAAAACACTGGCATAAAGTGGTGTATACCTAACTCACCCCCTTCAAATATGTTTATGCATATTATTGTGGAAAATCTTTGGGTATTGTTTGTGGTTTTACAAAATGGGTTCTTGCATTATATCTATAACCGACCTTTAATATAAATCCTCCTGCATCAGCCATCAGATTGTAGCCAGGCATAAATATCTCTAATTGCAATTCTTTCTAAAGGAACCTATAATACTATTTTGACTTTCTAGTTCTTGTGTGATTGGAAAATAAATAGAAAAATAGGGGGATACTGTTTATGGAATATGGCATATTACCTTACATATACAACATGCAGTCACCACAAACTAAGTTTCATTTTAAAAATCAATGTCTGATTA
Source organism: Cricetulus griseus (assembly GCF_003668045.3). Taxonomy (NCBI): domain Eukaryota; kingdom Metazoa; phylum Chordata; class Mammalia; order Rodentia; family Cricetidae; genus Cricetulus; species Cricetulus griseus. The sequence goes on along the minus strand of NC_048595.1, from coordinate 142,848,166 downwards.
TGTCCCAGTTACTTATAGGATATAATAGTAAAAACTGTAGATTATGCATTTCTGGATTTGTGGCTAAAATAAATCTATTTATAAAACATCACTAGTACTGTCTGGGTTCAATTATTTGAACTTCATTCTGGTCTTTTTATATTAGCTCTACCTCTTTTGAGAACCTGGCAGGACTATATATTCTTATAAAATATTTTGAGGTCTAAGCATTTGGCTAAAATACATAAAATACATAAAAGATAAGGTTTTTTGAGGTGGTTCTGCTGGGAAAGGCACTGGCCACAAAGTTTGGTGATCTAACTTCAATCCCTGGAAAACATATGGTGAGAGGGCAAATTTCTAGAAATTGTTCTCCATTCTTTATATGTGCATTGTGGCTCACACACACACACACACACACACACACACACACACAGATAAAAGATACAAAACATCAAATACAGTGATTTGCATGTAATCAAAACAATATTTAGAAAATAAGTTTATAAATATTACATGGCTTTTGCATTTTGAACAGAAGAGATAAATTCCTTAAAATTGCTTCTAAAGGCATGGAGACACTATGCATAAGCTGGGGAACCAGCATTGGACTGAACTAAGCCCTCTGAATGTGGGTGCCAGATAGGAGGCCTGGGCAGTCTATGTGTCCTCTAACAGTAGAGCCAGTCTTTATCCCTAGTGCACAAATGGACTTCGGGAGCCCACAAATGGAGGGATACTATTGCATCCCAGAGACAGGAAGGGTGCCCTGGGCCCTTCCCCGAATGATATGATAGACTTTGATGATCCCTCATGGAGGGCCTTTCTATCCTTGGGGAGGAGGTGGGTGTGTGTGCTGGTGGTTGGTGGGGAGCATGGGAAGATGGGAGGGCGAGGGAATGGGGGATGGATATGTAAATATGAGTGCTTCTAAAATAAAATAAAAAAATTTAAAAATTACTTCTAAAGAATCCTATTTATTTATTATTTACTTATTTTTTATTTATTTACCTGTATGGGATTTTTGCCTATGTACATGTCCATGTACCATGTTCATGCAACTCCCTTAGAGGTCATAATTGGGCATCAGATCATCTGGCCCTGAAATTACAGATGGTTGTGAGCTGCCAACATGAGTACTGGGGTTGGAACCTTGGTCCTCTGGATGGGAAACCAGTGCTCTTAATGTCTGAGTCCAGGCATCTTGTTTGTTTTATAATGATGTCTCAGGCTTACAAAAGCCACATTTGAGATTCATTTTGTTGATTTCCTAGAAAATTTAAATTTGTTCTTATTTCAGGTTAGTTTTTGGCTTTAGTACAATTTAGTTTTGGTTACTACTGAGCACCTCCATCTCATGACTGCAGTTACCTGAAATGGGTGGGGCTTCCAGAGTCTGCTTCTCAGCTTGTTCATATAGCTCCTTCCACAAGGCATGAGGTCCTACCATGGTGCTGTTATGACTCGGCTTTCTAAGAAGGGGAGACAGCAGAGGCTGTGTGTAAACTACAGAGCTAACTTCAAGGAACCTTCTGCGATGCTTGAACTACCAAATCTTGGAGGAGTACCAGTAGAGTATGTTATATTGATTGTGTGTGAGTCACTTTCTCTATGTGCATCCCTTACTACATGGAAGAGAGGGATGGTACAAGTGTCAGAACGTTAGAATCTGTGACGTTCTTTGTAAAACTGAAGGCTTAGCAAAGAGCAAAAGAGGGAGGCTATGCACTGCTGAGTTCACAATGGTGAATGCATTGAAATCTGGCTTCTATTATGTTCTTTTAAGTTTACCTAATGTGTCAAGGTGGTAATTTTTCTATAGCTGTCCATTTTCTCATTCTTACAAGTCATTCATGTCTGGGTCTTTCATGCAGTATTTGGTTTCCCAGAATAAAAACTATAATTTCTAGTTTCTCCTGGAATTCAATACAGCATTGGCTGAACAGTTGTGGGCAATTTCTGAGTTAAACACTTTTAATTCCACTTTCCCCTTCTGTTGGTTGAAATGTGGAAACAGGGCTGTGAGATGATGATCTCTTGGTAAATTTAAGAATCTTCTTCAGGTAGTCACAGCAGGAATTCAGGAAAACAGATGTGGAGATGCCAGTCTATTTATCACTGGTTGTTTAGGTAAATCAACTTTCCCATGTCTAAAATTGATAGAGTAGCAATACTGACATTCTAATTCTGTTTTATCAAAGTTTTATGACCCCAAATATATATTAGGTTGTAATGCAATGTGTATATTAATATGTGGCTAATTAAAATTATGATAGTTAATCTTAGAGAAGTATACTATGATCTATGCAGCATACCCCAATCTTCTATTATATTCTGTTCTATTACAACGAGTGATGTTGTTTACAAACAAACTCTCTCTGTGTCTCTCATTCTCTCTGTCTCTGTCTCTGTCTCTCTCTCTCTCGTGTGTGTGAGAGAGAATATGATAAATCTACACTGAGTCACAGTGAATAGTTTGAGAAATTTTGTCAAAATTAATGCAGTAAGACAGAAGTGATTTACACCAGGAGTAGCAAGCTAAGCAGAATCCTTAGTATATTTTAAACCTGGCAAACATAAAATTCTTAATAGTTGTTACACACTGTTTACTGAAAGTTTATAGTGATTTAAATGTAAAATTTTGCTTAATTATCCTTCTTTTTATTAATTCTTCAGTGTGTTAGCAATGCTTGTACTGAATACTTGTAAATGACTAAGACATCATTCTCTTCAAGAATGTTATGAAGAGATTAAAATAGACTGCAAGGTGACTAAACTACACCTATCCTCTTGCTTCCATCTCCTCCCCAGTGTCTGACAATCATCTGAGGCGAGGAATAAAATGCACAAGTTAATTACTAACAGTTTAATTCACAGCACAGCAACTGAGAGATGGTCAAAGATAAAAGCTCTTCTGTAGCCAAGAAGTTGTCTAGACCAAAACACTGTAGGCATCACAGAAGCACAGCCATGATTGGATCTGCGCTTGCTTGGACTTTTTCTACAAAATAGCCAAGTACAGAATGCTTCTGGATTTTGGACAGAAAAGAATTCATTTGAGCTCACCTTTCCCTGATATAGAATTAAGGTTTTAGTGTATCTTTATTGTATTCAGTATTAAGGATTTAATGTACTTTTCTCTGTATGCAGAATTAAGGTTTTAGTTTCTCTGTACTTGCATTCAGCATTAAGGTTTTGGTGTACCTTTCCCTGTATGCAGAATTAAGGTTTTAGTGTAAATTGCAATAAATACATGGAAAGTGGTGTAACAATATTATCAAGTTGGTTTCAGCAGCAAGCTTGACATGTACATGGAGGCTTATTACTTTTAAAACGTAAAGCACCTGTGTGGCTTTAATGCTAAAAATCCCTCTGTCACTTCCAGTATCTTTGACATTTTAAGATAACTGATCTATGATTTTTTTTTCGAACTAAAATCTTAGAAATGTATTTACTTGCCTACTTTGTATTAACCTGGTTCGAGCTGAGGAGACTTTCCTTATCTCAAAAGTTGCAGGGAAGCTCCCTTGTCATAAGTATCTTGGAATTAAGAGAGAGTTCAGATTGTCCAAATTGATTTCTTGTTCAGCTGGAGAGAGTCTGTGGGTATTTGATGCCAACCTATGGTCCAGGGTTGACGAATTTTAAGTAAAGAAATAAAAGCCCACTAATGGGAGTATGTTGTGAAAGGAAAGTGGATGAAGCCAGTGTAGGCTTGAATTCCTGCTGGTTCTATGTTAATCACAGCTGCTTTCAGCACGTAGTCCCAGGAAATGGATCCAAAACACATTTGGAGTATCTTATATAGGATGGCAGAGAACAGGCTATTTACACGGTGGCCAAGAACAACCTGATGGTCTCTGGTACAAATTGAAAGTGAAGGTTACTTTCTTGTAGACTTTATCTTAAAGCAGTAAAACGGGTAACTGCAGCTACAACTGAAAGTATTGATTTTGTAATTTCAGCAAATTAAGAACAAGACAGAAAACCTATTAAACCTTTCCACTGATTGCCAGGGTACTTTTTGGTGATTCTGAGGGTGACATTAAAATTACATGCACCTGTCTCTTTAAAATGAAACATATATTTTATAGAAGATGGTTACTGTAATTTTTGTAAGTTCATGGATTTTCTCTTTTTAAAAGTGAAATTTGCAAGGCCTAATGTTATGAATGTCATATATTTGCATACCTTTTTCAGAGGTTAAAGATAGACATATGCTTTTCACATTTTAATAAATTAAACCTTTGACATACTCAAGATTTTTAAAGTAAAAGCAGACAAAGAATTTCCAACAATATTACATGTCAAAACATTTTGAGTAATGACTTCACAAAGCTATATTATGAAGACTACTGAAAAACTTGATCCAATTATAGTCTTGTGTACAAGAATAAAACAAACCTATTTGAAAATGTTATAAAATGAACCAAACTTTTAAAAATGTGATTTTAAAATTTAAGTGAATATATTAAAATTCACATCAATCATAATGTCAAAGAGGAAACTAGTTATAAAGAATTTGATAACAGGATGGATAACTTACAGTTATAATAAATTCAGGAAATTTATATCTGTCTTTCTCCATTTACTCACCCCAAATATTTTATTGATTAGTTGGTAGATAACATTAGAGAAAATAAAACTTGAAAAAGAAGCCTTCATAAGTAAAACAAACAAAATAACTGACAAATTAAGCATATACCAGGATTTTTCATCCTATGGTATAATCATAAGTGAATTTATATATTTATTTTAAGATTTCATCTTTGAAAGTTTTACCATACATGAAGACAGATACATGTTTTCTAAAAGACAAGGACCATTTTCCCTCTTTCATGCCATATCTTTTAAGAAGCAATTTACAGTTTCCTTAACCTGAGCTATGCTCATTTGTGACATTGACCAAGATAATAAAATTTTTATAATATCCCTATTCTCTGATAAGGTAGAAAAAGCCATCTGATTAACTTGGAAACTCCATTATCATTAATGAACTGGAGTTTAGGATAAAAGTATTCCTATACAGGTAACTTTGTATGAGTGGATTCCTGAGCCAGATGATGATATAGGGTTGACTTTGAATAATTAATCCCAGGACTCACTGACCAAGTCGCCAGCCATTACTTTCAACAACATGATGAGTATCATGCAATACTTTGAGATATTGGCTGTAGTTCCTATACTGAAATCCACCTTTTATATGCATGCACTAAAAGAGGTAAGAAAATTATGAGAATACTTGAAAAAATTCGGATAAAATTTTACACCTTCCATAAAATAAACAAAAATAAAATGGTACATTAACATTTTTATGTGTATGTGACTAGTTTTGATATAAAAGAAAATATTTCAAGTAATTTTATATAAGATAAAATATATGAATAAATCTCTTCTATTGGAAATATTTTGTATATTTTGAAAACTGAAACATTTGACCACTGTTTATATCCCAAGATGTTAAGAGCTATTGTTTTTATCACCTCATTCATAGAAAAATACAATTTCTTTTAATGTTGAGAAGACCATTAGCATTGGAATGTTCTTGACAAGGGATTAGATAACCAATGAATTCCTGCCCCTAATACAGCAACTCAAACAACTCCTCACAATCATCACACATCCTCAGATTGCTGAAACTTAAACAGAACTCTTAGTTCTGTGATTTGGTTTTCCCCATGAGTAGTAAAATTGGAATATTTATAATTTTAGTCAGAAATTAGTTAGCCTTAATAAATATACTTAGGCTTCCTTGGACTGAACATTTTTGTGGAGGCATTAACTTTGTCTCACTTTGATTAATTTATTCATATGTTAGCCACAAATATTTAGTTAGCATTTTCCATGTGTTTTACACTGTTATAAATGATTTAAAATATGCCAAAATTAATCAAGTAATTGTTTACCTTCTTTAAAATGTGAAAGTTTAGGAATAGATAAGAGATGCTGTGGAGAAGGCTGGACATCTGTTCTAGTACAGGAATGAGGGAAGTATTGGAGCACCAAGTTGGCTACTTCCACAATGTGTTTTCTACCAGCATTTTTCTCTCACTACATTTCTTTTTAATAATTTCCACAGGAGGAGGTAATAAAGTATGGAATTTAAAAGCATTATTTTATAAGCCCAGTAATTTACCAAGTATATATAAAAAGAATATTAAAGAATGAATGTGCATAAAAATTCATAAAATGTATACTACTGATGTATTCACACTGGTCTTAAAGTAATAGAAGTATTTTCCAAAAATTATTTTACTTTAGCTCAAAGAACTATCATAAACATTGAATTCAATACTTACATGGTTGTTATCAGGATGATCATTTTGTTATTATGTGACTGTCCATAAATTTCCTAATCATAAAAGATATACATAGCAGCAAGGTAAAAATCTATTAAGCCAAAAATAATTCAGTGTCCAAATGTTATCTAAAATGGATTGTGTTTGATTATGGATTTTTTTCTAAATAATTGTTTAAACTGTCACTTGGGTCTTGTATAATTATCAGTAAATAAATTTAGCTTGAAAGCAACTCAGACATCAGATGGGAGAAAACATTTGTCAAATGCCTTTGATAAGACTGGTATAAAAAGAAAGGCTGTTAATTCATGTGGGTTATTATACTAAATAATATCACCCTCTAGTCTGATCAAATTAAGTCTTAGTCAATACAGCTATGTACAATGTTCTATTTCAAAGAGTATCAAATGACATCTACAAACAGAAAAAATACAATTAATCTGGAAAAATGTTTCTGAAATATTCATATCAAAACAATTTCCTTAACCTGAAGACATAAAAGTAGCCCAGATGGTAGAGATTTATTTAAGTTATTTAATTTGAAAAGAAATAACTGAGGCATTTGGATAAGTTTAAATCCGCTTTGGCATTGAAAAGCACTTGTCTTTAGCTTTCTTGAAACAATATGAGAGACTTGAGAAAAGATGTTCTGACAACTTAACTAGCTGACATTACGTCTATATGTCTAAACATAACATTTTCAGGGCACCACAAATGTAAATTGTGATCATTGACCCAAAAGAGAAATGTGCTTAATTCAAGTTGTGCATGGCTCCATGTCAGATCAGTGTTAGTCAATACAAGAGATGTGTCAGTCATATCATACCAAACAGTAAGCATCACATAGATGCAGCTTACATGGGAAAAAGGACAGAAAGAAGAAAATTAAAAATTAAAGTCTCATTTTCATGTTTTTGTAATACATGATAAGTTCTAACACATTTTAGCATGAATATATTTCTAAGTAAATGATGGCACTGGAATTATACTTCTGTTTCTAGGCATAAATGGTATTTAGAGATCTTGTACCAAAATAAGATGTTATTTAGATAAGTAATTAAGGACTACCCATCAAACATATCACCATATTTTTCTTTCAAATGAACAAGGTATTTATCTCTTTGTCTTAATAAGCAGTTTTCATCTAAATTTTCAGAAGAGAACATCCAGCCAAAGCCAGTTAAGTGTACAGAATTGTTCTCAGCCTAGTACTCCAATTACACAGTACTCATCACTGCATGGAAGGTAAGTGCTCTCCCACTAACTACACCCTGCCCCCTGTAGTTATGCATTTCTGCTCTCTGATGCAGCATTTGTAAATTAGCATCCTCAAAATAAAAGAAAGAATTGATTTTAAAATTCATGCAAGTTTTGAAGTAATGAGCCATTGATGGCCTTCTTTCATGGGGTGAATTAGTTTCTAGACACATCTGCACCTTCTTCTATTTGTCTATTGTTAATATCCAGAGAACTAAATGTTGCCAAATAAGAAAAGAGGATCTTATTTATGAAAATTATTCTTTAACTAAAAAAAAGCTCACATGCCCTTACTGTAATCCAAGCATAGGGAGGCTGAGGCAAGTCTCATATCATGAGTTTGAGGTCAATCTGGTTTACATGGTAAACTACAGGCTAGGTTAGATAACAAAATGGCACTCTGTCTCAAAAATAGGCAATCCCTGGTATACATACACGAAAAGAAACTCAAAATGTAAAATCCACAGAAATCAAAGAAATATAGCTACCCCAGTTCAGTCAATACATTTAGACATAATTTATAATGAAAACCATTTATCAGAAAATACTTAAGATATAGAGGTTAAATAGAATTGTAATTATACATATCTATAAGGATAACTACTGCTTTAGTGTGAGATTACACTAATCATTCTTCCAAGTGTAAATGGCTGGAGTGTTGAATTGTACATGTGAGTGATCAAAGCTCCCAGAGGTCTCAGCTGTGAGGTCTGCACATCACAACTCACAATCTTTGTGGAATTTCATCTTCCATAGTTCATTAGTTTTACAGAGCTGTCTTTTTGATTGTGTAAAGGATCGGACATAATTGGTAAGTGGTACACCCCACACTCATTCTCTATCTCATGGAACAAGGAAGCTATGGAAAGAAAGAGTAGAGTGGAGGCTTCTTGAAATGCCTCTGTACTTCCCCAAACATTACACTTTTTCATTCTACTGTTCTGCACAAAATAAACTTAAAAACCAACTTACCAGGGAAAGTAATGTGGTTGCTATCTTCACCACAAAACAGTGATGTTCAGGTGGTGCTATCTCGTAACAAGTTCATTCCAATTACCATTTAGTCAGTCTTAGAAAGGGCTATCTATAATTGTCTTGAGCTTTATGGAGGTGTTCTGGGGGCTGTTTCTAGTCTGGCTTCAGCTGCCCTGCTCAGGGACACCTGAGGCCATGGAACTGCTCAAGGGATCCCATTCCCACTGGATCCAACACACCCACGGACTTCCAAGTCCCCAGTACCAATCCTGTCTCCATCCACCAGACCAGGTAGGGTAGGGACTGTTTCTGGATCGGCTTCTGCTGCCCTGCTTTGGGACAACTGAGGTTGGGGTACTGCTCTCGGGATTTGAATTCAGTGGGATCCAACATACTAGAGACTGCTGAGGCCCCAGTACCAGTCTTGACTCCATTCATGAGAAGATATCAGAATATTTGATCTGTTTGCAACTACCAGAAGGGAAACTTGGTCCCATACCCACCAGGAGAGGAAGAGACTCCTGCTACACCCAAGAGAAGAAAGGATGGGAAAAGGACAATGTAAAAGCACATTCAACAACAGAAAAACCAATATGACACCACTGGAGACTAGGGACCCTACACCAGCAAGACCTGAACATCTCATTGCAGCTGAAGCAGAAGAGAATGACCATAAAAACATATTCATGAAGATGATATATGGCCTCAAAGAGGATATGAGAAAAATCCCTTAAAGAAATGAAAGGAAAAACAACCCCAAAAATATAAGATATCAATAAATCTTTCAATGAAACCATTCAAGACCTAAAAACTGAAGTAGAGGCAATAAAGCACAATCTTGGGGAATGCTGGAAATAGAAAAGTTGGCTAAATGATCAGGAACTACAGGTGCAAGCATAACCAACAGAATACAAGAGATGGAGAGGGAATCTCAGGAGTTGAAGACACACTAGGAGAAATAATCTCATCAAACAAAGAAAATCTTAAGTCCAACAAATCCCTAACAGAAAATATCCAGGAAATATGGGATACCATGAAAAGACCAAACTTAAGAATAATAGGTATAGAAGAAGGTGAAGAAATCCAACTAAAAGTTACAGAAAACATGTTCAACAAAATCATAGAAGAAAACTTTTCCAACATAAAGAATGACATGCCGATGAAAGTACAAGAAGCCTACAAAACATCAAATAGAGTGGACCACAAAAAGGTCTCCTTGCCAAATAATAATCGAAACCCCAATCATACATAATAAAGAGAAAATATTAAGATCAGTAAAGGAAAATGGTCAAGAAAGATATAAAGGCAAACCTATCAGAATTACATCTGACTTTTCCATGGAAACTCTGAAAGCCAGAAGGTCCTGGATAGATATTCTACCTACACTAAGAGACAATGGATGCCAGCCAAGACTACTATACCCAGCAAAGCTTTCAATCAGTACATATGGAGGAAACAAGATATTCCATGACAAAACCAAATTCAGAAAATACAGATTCACCAATCCAGCCCTATAGAAAGTTCTGGAAGAAAAATTGTAACCCAAGGAAGTTAACTACACCAGAAAAATATAGGCAATAGATAATCCCATTTTAAAAACAGCCAAAAGAAAAAGGAGTAGACCCCCCCACACAATTTCACCACTACCACCAAATACAAAACAAATAAGAATGAAAATCTATGGTCATTAATATCCCTAATGTTAATGTTCTTAACTCACCCATAAAAAGATACAGGTTAGCAGAATTGATAAGAAGACAGAATCCATCCTTCCTTCTGTTGTATACAAGAAACACACCTCAACTTCAAAGACAGGTGTTACCTCAGAATTAAGTGTTGGGAAAAGATTTTTCAATCAAATAGACCCAAGAAACAAACAGGGGTAGCAATCCTAATATCTAACAAATTGGACTTTAAACTAAAATCAATCAAAATAGATTAAAGAGGTCACTTCTTACTCATCAAAGGAGAAATCAATTAGGATGAAGTCTCAGTTATGAATATTTATGCCCCAAATACAAAGGTGTCCATATTCATAAAAGAAACATTACTAAAACTCAAATCACACATAAAACCTCAAACATTTATAGTGGGAGATATCAACATCCTATTCTCACCACCAGACAGAAACACCAGACAGAAACTTAACAAGGAAACAAAGGAACTAATAGAAGTTATGGCCCAATTGGTTTTAACAGACATCTATAGAACATTTAATCCAAATACAAAAGAATATACCTTCTTCTCAGTGCCACATGGAATCTTCTCTAAAGTGGGCCACATACTTGCAAAATAGCAAACGTCAACAGGTATAAAAAAGTTAAAAAAAAACCTGCATCTTATCAGTCCACCATGCTTTAAAGTTAGAATTCAACAGCAACACAAAATGTAGAAAACCTACAAACTCAGGGAAATTAAATAACACCCAATTGCACAATTCCTGGGTCAAGGAAAAAAATTAATAAAAGAACTAAAAGATTTCCCAGAATTCAATGAGAATGTGAATACAACATATCAAACTGATGAGACACTTTGAAAACAGTGCTAAGAAGAAGTGTCCAGATGAAGAAATAGGAGAATATTCTAGAGACTTAACAGCACAACTGAAAGCTCTAGAACACAAAGAAGTCAATGCACCCTGGAGGAGTCGACGCCAGGAAATAATCAAATTGAGGGCTGAAATCAATAAAGTGGAAACTAGGAGAACAATAAAAACAATCAATATAGCGAAGAGTTGGTTCTTCCAGAAAATCAACAAAATAGACAAACCTTTATCCAAACTTAAGCAAACAGCACAGAGTGAACCTGCAAATTAATAAAATTAAGAATGAAAAGGTGGACATATTACCAGACACAGAGCAAATCCAGAGAATCATCAGGTCATACTTTGAAAACCTGTATTCCTCAAAATTTGAAAATCTAAAGGAAATGGACAATTTTCTGGATTGATTTCACTTACCAAAGTTAATCAAGAACAGAAAAGCAGCTCAAAGAGAACTATAAACTCTAAGGAAATAGAACCAGTCATCAAAATCTCCCACCCACAAAAAGCCCAGGGCCAGACAGCTTTAGTGCAGAATTCTACCAAAAATTCAAGGAACATCTATTACCAATTTTCCTTAAAGAATTCCACATAATAGAAGCAAAAGTGTCATTTCCAAACTCTTTTTCAAAGGCTTCAATAACCTTGTTACCCAAGTCACACAAAGACACAACTAAGAAAGAGAACTACAGACAAATATCCTTCATGAACATTGATGCAAAAATAATCAATAAAATACTGCAAATCGAATCCAAGAACACATTGGAGAAATCATCCACCATGATCAAGTAGGCGTCATCCCAGGAATGCAAGGATGGTTCAACATATGAAAATCCATCAATGTAGTCTACCATATAAACAGACTAGGAAAAAAAACACATGATCATCTCCCTAGATTCAGAAAAAGCCTTTGACAAAATCCAACACCCCTTTATGATAAAGGTCTTGTAGAGATCAGGGATAACAAGAACATAACATAATAAAAGCAATATACAGCAAGCCAACAGCCAACATCAAATTATATGGAGAGAAACTCAATGCAATTTCTCTAAAATCAGGGAAAAGACAAGGATTTCCACTCTCTCCATACCTCTTTAATATTGTCCTTGATGTTCTAGCTAGAGCAATAAGACAACAAAAGGAGATCAGGGGAATAAAAATTGGAAAGGAAGAAGTCAAACTTTCACTATTTGCAGATGATATGATAGTCTATATAAGTGACCCAAAACACTCTACCAGGGAAGTCTTACAGCTGATAAACACCTTCAGCAAAGTGGCATAGTACAAGATTAACTCAAAAAATCTATTGCCCTATTACATATGGATGATACATTCTTGGAGAAAGAAATCAGAGAAATATCACCCTTTACAATTGCCACAAACAACATAAAATACCTTGGGGTAAAGCTAACCAAAAAAGTGAAAAACCTGTACCATAAGAATTTTGAGTCTTTAAAAAAATAAAGAAGAAACTAGAAAATGGAAAGATCTCCCATATTCTTGGATAGGTAGGATCAGCATAGTAAAAATGGGAATCTTCCCAAAAGCAATCTGCAGATTCAATGCAAAGCCCATCAAAATCCCACCACAATACTTCACAGACCTTGATAGATCAATTCTCAACATTATATGGAAAAATAAAAGACCCATGATAGTCAAAATAACCCTGGACAATAAAGGAACTTCTGGAGGCATCACCATCCCTGACATCAAGCTCTGTTACAGAGCTAGATTCCTAAAAGCAGCTTGGTATTGCAAGAAAAATAGGTAGGCCGATGGAATCTAGTTGAAATCCCTTATATTAACCCACACACTTACAAACACCTGATTTTTGACAGAGAAGCTAAATTTATACAATGTAATAAAGAAAGAATCTTCAACAAATGGTGTTGTCATAAATGTATGCTGGCATGCAGAAGACTGCAGATAGATCCATGTCCATTGCCATGCACAAAACTTAAGTCCAAATGGATCAAAGACCTCACAATATCTCCAGCTACAATGAACCTATTAGAAGACAAAGTGGCAAATACTCTTTAATTAATTGGTACAGGAGACTGCTTCTTGAACATTATACCAGTAGCATGGATACTGAGATCAACAATTGATAAATAGGACCTCCTGAAACTGAGGAGCTTCTGTAAGGCAAAGGACACAGTCAGCAAGACAAAACCGCAGCCCATAGACTGGGAAAAGATACTCACCAACCCCACATCTTACAGAGGGCTGATCTCCAAAATATACAAGAAGCTAGTCTCCAAAACACAAAACAATCCAATTAAAAAGTGAGGTACAAAACTAAATAGACAATTCTCAATAAAGGAATCTAAAATGGCTGAAAGACACATAAAGTGTTCAATGTCCTTTGCCTTCAGGGAAATGCAAATCAAAAAAACTCTGAGACACCATCTTACTCCTGTCAGAATGGCAAAAACAAAAACACTAGTGACAGTTTATGCTGGAGAGGATGTGGAGAAAGGGTCACACTCCTCCACTGCTGGTGGGAATGCAAACTTATACAGCCACTTTGGAAATCAGTATTGTGGTTCCTCATGGAAATGGGAATCAATCTACCACAAGATCCAGAAAATTACACTCTTAGGTATATACCCTAAAGAAGCACATTCATACAACAGGGACATCTGTTCAACAATGTTCATAGCAGCATTATTTGTAATAGATAGAACCTGGAAACATCCTAGATGCCCTTCAAGTGAAGATTGAATACAGAAAATATGGTACATTTACACAATGGAGTACTACTCAGCAGAAAAAAACAGTGGACTCTTGAAATTTGCAGGAAAATGGATGGAAGTAGAAGAAACCATTCGGTGACAGGTAACCCAATCACAAAAAGACAAACAGGATATATACTTACTTATATATGGATTTTAGACATAGAGCTAAAGATTACCAGCCTACATTCCACACCGCCAGAGAACCTAGGTAACAAGGAGGACTCTAACAGTGATGTACATGGTCCTCCAGAGAAGGGGAATGAGGCAAGATCTCCTGAGAACATCACAAGCATGGGGAGAGGGTGCTACCAGAATGAAAAGGGGAGAAATGGAGGGGTGAGGAGGACATGAGGAAGCAAAAAGTTTGAGTCAGGGCAAGAATAGAAAAAATCAAGGTAGAGGGAGACATTTTAGGTTTAAGGAGAAATCAGGCACTAAGGAAATTTCTGAAGATCTACAAAGATGATACCAACTAACAATCTAAGAAACAGTGGACAGGCTATCTTAAATGTCCTCCCCTGATAATGAGAATGATAACTGACTTATGTGCCATCCTATAGCCTTAATCCAGAAGCTGGTGGATGTAAAAGCAGACAACCACAGCTAATCACTGAACAGAAGTGGAATCCAGTTGCAGAGAAGGACAAGTGATGAGCAAAGTGGTCCAGACCAGGCTGCTGAAACTCACAGAAAAAGCTGACCTGAACAAAGGGGAGCTGTTGGTCTCCAGACTGATAGCTGGGAAACCAGCATGGGACCTATCCAGACACCAGGAATGTGGGTGTTAGTAAGGAGACCTCAAGGGGCCTCCTGTAGTAAATCAGTACTTATCTCTACCATAGGTGTGGACTTTGGGAGCCCATTCCACAAAGAGGGATACTCCCTGAGCCAAGACACAACGGGGTGGACCTAGGCCATATTCCAAATGATATGACACACTCTGAAGACCCCCTATGGAAGGTCTCACCCTCCCTGGGGAGCAGAAAGAGTATGTGATAAGTAGGGTTTTAGCTGGGTTGGTAGGGGAGGAGGGGATGGAGAGGGAACTGTGATTGCCATGTAAAACAATCTTTTTTCTAATTCAAATAAAAAATAAAAAAAACTACTTGAGCTTTATGAAAGTAGTAGACTCAACTGTGGCTGCTACTTAAGCAATCTGTAGTGTTTATGTTTCTGAGCCGATGGCATAACAGCCAACATCTTATGTGCATGTATCTGGAAAAGTTTTTTCCTGGTTAATAAGATTCTTCACAAGTCGCTTATGCTTGAATAAGAGAGTAACACAATATCATAATTTCAGTTGCATTTACTAAAATTGTATATTTTCTCATAATACTGTGAATAGGAATCTTGAATTTCTTAGTATCCTAATAGTACTTGAGAATCAAGAAATTATAACTTGTCTAAATATCTTAAGAATAAACATTCTAGGGGGTGAGATGGTCAGTTAGAGTAAATGACACTGCCTTCCCACATCACTGAAGTGAGGTTTAGTTTTTCTATGCCTTTCTGGATTACATAACTGAAAGACAAGTTTCAGTACTCTGCTCCACCCTTATCAAATAAAAAGGCATACTGCTTGCTTACTGGAGTTTTAGCTCTGGAGGCAATAAGTACTACATCTGCATATGCGGTTTGCCTCTCATGAAAACTATAAATGGTCTAATTTGGAGTGGAACATAGCCAGCAACTATTCTTCAAGTTTTGAGATACTATGCAGACTAGAGTTATAAGATGAATGTATTTCAAATGGTTTTTGCACTTTGGGATGTTTCATGAAGCTTGTGGATGTTTCATGAAAGCAATGGAATGCCTTGTAATTTCTAGCAATGTTTTGCTATTTTCTATCAATAATTCACTAGGTGAGAAACAAATCCTGTATTATAAGCCTAGTGAAGGACTTAGCTAGTATCAGAACATAAATAAAATAGAAATCAAGGCCATCTATCACTAGCATGATATTTTATACCACCATCAATTATCAAGTTGGATATGTTTCAACACTAAACTTGATTGGTATATGAGAACCTGGGCACCCTACTAGATTCACACACACACACACACACACACACACACACACACACACACACACGGTAAATCACACCAGCAGTGGGCTTGGGAACCTTACTTCATTGCTTCTTTGTTTCTCTGACCTCTTTTAGCTTTTTGATAGATTTTATTATCAATAGAGGTTCATTTAAAGGCCTGATTTATATATTGGTCCACACAGTATGTTTATTTTACTAGAGATGGATCTCTACAGTTGATTTTCTCTAAAGGTTCCATTCTTGGTAATTTTGAAAGAAACGATGAAGTTCATTATTCCCAGGGGGCAAAGTTTTGAACAGGACAGAGATAGTATGTGTTTTACTACCATGTACAGTATATTTTCATATTAAAAATACTTTATAGTATGATTTCCACTCTAGCCATAATATTCAGAGATAGAGACCAAGGAATTGAGATGTAGCTCCTTTTTACTAATGTGCCTAATGTCTCGCTGAATAATTGTTTATAATCTACCTTCCTTGGAATTCATATGCAGAGAGTCCTCCTTTTTCCAGTGGAGGTAATGTCTACCACAAACAGATCCCAAATGACATCAAATTGAGAGTTGATGCAACTCCCTGACCTTTTGTGGTCACTTGTTTATAAATCAATAGAGGAAAGAGTTACTGAATTGGTGTATATAATTTCCCACGGTTGCTAGTTTATTAACGCAAAGAAAATATGACAACTCAATCGTGAATGAATGGCAAAGGATCTCATTTCTCTAGAAATAAAAATTTGACCAATTCTATCTGGTTCAAAAACATAAAATATGGTTTTGGTAGAGGTTATGGGGCATAGGGTAAGGACGATGTTGAATCTACTCTTGCGACCAGCAATGAATGAAAGACTGTAGCTTTTATGGCAAATTTCCATTAAAACAGGTTTGTTTTTTACCCAGAGGGACCATTACAAAGTAATCTAAGAATGAAGGACTGAAACTATGATATGTAAAGAGTCCAGATGATGGTCATACAGCTAGCAGATGCCAGGATATCCATTTGTTGACCTTGTTATGCCCTGCCCTTTGTTCCTCATTATGCAACTGTGCTGTTAGTGGCATAGCTAAAATGAGAAAGTGTTCTTTAAGGCAAGGGCCTAGAGAAAGGGCACTAAGTGCCTGGTTTGGAAAATAATGCAGGCAAAGTTCTTTTCCAGTAGGCAATGCTGATGGTAGTTGGACCATGTTTCCTGAAATGTTCAGCTTAAGCTTGAGTCTGACAAAGAAGCATGGGACTGCTTCTACCATCAAAAAAGTCTATATCCCACCTCTATTTCCATATCTGAAATAATAATCACTTCATTAGTTTTGCAAAATACTTAGGACTTATTTGGCTATCATCTTATAATTGAGAGTTTACTCTTTTCCACAATTAAAGATGGTCCACAACACAAATTGATGCTTTGTCTTTGGCATTAACACCATATTTTATTAACATCAAGCAGAATTTTGTCACAATTCAGCTCTAGCTCTCCCTTTCCTGACACTGAATAAAATAATATAGCCTTATCATGATGCTTACATCCAATTAATGTCATTTATTTGTGTTATTACATTTACTGCCTTTAAAACAATTTAGAGTTGTCACTTAGTAACCAGTGGGTATTACTGCTTGTTTAAAAATACTTTAAATAGTGTAAAAAAATCAGAATATTTTATATGTTTTTATATACATTGATAAGTAGGACTTTGAAGTAAAAAGATGAAAGTGCATTGTTGCTTATAGTAATATGTATTGTTTTACATGCTTGCATTAAACTGTAGATTATGCTTGTGCAATATTAATATGTATTAAATGATGCAATTTCTCTCCTTATTCAGTTATCCTTTTATGTCACTAAGTGATGATCCATAATTATTTTATGTAAATGTTCTGTGTTTCTTATTTAGCTTATTTCTAAATCATATATTTATTATAATTTTGAATAGAGTTTTTATTTCCTCCTGTATTCAAATTATAATTTACTAGTACAAAGGATAAGCTATTGATTTTTAAATATTTATCTGAAAGCATAGATTCACCTTTGGAGACAGCTTTTGAAAACATATTTAAATAAGTTTTGTAAGTTCCTTTCTATCTCAGTATTTCATGCATCTAATTATATAATATATATATTTAGTTTAGCATATACATATATGTTATTGACACAAAAATATATGCATACTAAATTACCTAAGTATAATATTCATTGATCACACTTTTTCCTTAGGACTCTAGTCCCATTGTGTGTTATGGGAATTATTGTTTCAGATATTATTCTGTGCTTTAATAATACTAAACCAGTTCCATTCTTATAATGGACTCTGTAATTTCCTAACTTGTTGCTTATTTGCCATCCCTCTGTAATCTTGTGATAACTTTTCTTTCTGCTGAAATAATCAGAAGATTTGGTCATTATAACTTTACTAACACTTAATTGTCATTGTCAGTATACCCTACCTAATTTCAAGTGACTTTTTGGGTATGTGAAGTCTATGTTATAGCCTTGAATGTTCTGTGTCTGCTCCATGTATTCAGTTCTTGCAGTGACAAGGATTTCTTTCAGTAACAAAAGATGGGGAATGGGTGATATGGAAATATTCCTGTGGTTGTGTGAGAAGTAAGTACCATAACCTGCTGGCTGCTTGGTGCTTAGATAGAAGAGGAAGCTCAAGATTGTTCCTAACATTCTAGGCCACTCTACTTTGCATTTTCTATGGGGCAAAAATTTGGTAGAAGAAATCTTGATTTTTCTGAAGGAAGTTGGAAAATTTAGTAAATAGGATTAAGGCTGTCTAGCAGATTTTATTTTAAACAATACCCTCTCATATTATGTATGAGAGGTCTGATAACAGTGTTTGGGATTGTGAGCAGACATTGTTTAGACATAGTTAGTGAGGTATAAATTACTTGGGCCACTATGGAAAACAGTATGGAGATTGTTCAAACAACTAAAGATAAAACAAGTATATGATCCAGATATCTCAGTTCTAGGTAAGTATTCAAATAAGTTGAGATTAGTACATCAAACATGTACCTAATTGTTTATTCTTATTGGGGCTTCATTGCCTCAGGTGGCAGCTCAGGCCTTGGACACTGACATAGTTCATCCTGTCTCCACAGCATATGCACCACTCTTCCTCCATTCTTCCCACCACTCTAATGCAAATTGTTTCATCCCAGTGGCTTTGAATACTACAGTTCATCATTTAACATAGATTTTTGCCCACACAGCTCTACATGCAAATATTCATTGCCATAAGTCATTGGTCTAGCTCAAGGGCTCTGGTCTCTGAAACGCCATAAATACTGGACCATCAGCTAGACTTCATTGATCACAAACATGATTCAGGTCTTCATCTTCAATGGTGAAGCCTTGCTTCTGGGTCTGGTTCTGCAGCACAGGCTCCTTCTAGGATCTAGCAGCTCATCGATGGAGTAGGTGCTTGGGGTGACAGATTCAAAGTGCCAGGTCTGGGATGTAGATGAAGGCTGAGTAGGTCAGGCCTCCTGGGAAGGGGTGGCAGGCTCTTCTGGGAAAATATTTGAATTCTTTCTACTTTCATTTGGCTCTTCCCCCCCCTTTCCTTCATTTTCTTGTCTTAGTCTAGTAAAACATCTGCAGCCTCTATTCAGAAAGCATATGATACAAAATTCCTAGGTATTTGCTTTCATTTATGTCTGTATCTTGTATTTTCTGTCACTTATTTCATGACTTTTCTAAATTATCTATCTAATTTTTCAGTTGTTAATTTAGCTTTTTGAATCTTTCATAAAAATTCCTCCTTAAAATTTATTTGAATGTACGAGTTTTGTTTTATTTCTTCTCATAAAGGCTATTTTGCAATATTCCACAGATTTTTATATTTCTTTCTTTTATATATGATCCATGAAAGAAGACTGAAGCAGAGCTTTTAACCTGATTTCAGAAACACAAAAGAAGTAGTAAAACAGTTAAATTATGAAGGATAAAGTTCTTGACTGATGTAACTTGAAAGGCCCAAATATTCATGGTTTGGCCAAGAGCCAGGAGAACTTTGGGAAGTGGCATATAGTGAAAAGAAGATGGGTTCTTGGGTCTGTGCTTGGAGGAGATAATTGAACCACATACATTTCTCTTATCATTTTTGCCTGGTTTTTGTGAAGCAGCTTTTCCATTCCTACTCTTATAGTGTTATTCTATCTCACTATGGGAAAAGGTGATGAGGCTGTCTGAACACAGGCTATAGCCTCTGAGATCAAGAGCCAAGATAAAGCTTTGCTTCTAATGTTGATTGTCTCAGGTATTCTGCCATGGTGATGGAGCACTAACTGATGTAATGATTATAGCTTGATCTCTTTCACTCTAAATTGTTCTAATGAATGAAGATTATGTGTGATTAAAAAGCTGAACGATTAGGTAATTGAATACCTCGTTTATAACTGGAAGAACTTATTAAAAGTGAAAAAGATAGACTTTTTCCTGGGTACAAAAAAATTTTGTGAAACATAGTGCAATTAAGGTTGAAAACTATGACCTTTTGGGGGACTCGTTTCCTTTCGGTTTTTTCGTAACTCCAGTTTCTGTGTGTTTTGCATTCAGATAATTTTTTAAAACTTTTTGTCTATTTCTTTTTTTTGTCACAACTTAAAACATTCTGTTGCAAAGGCAACATCAGAATTCTCCAGGGTGTAGTGTTGTTCTATTGAGTAATCTTTGATCAGATTTGTCTCGAACACCCTTGACCAGCAAGAATGACGAAACACCGAGGAATCTTCTTCTCACAGTTTTACTCGGGAAACTTGATTTACAGGGAGTGGCCCCGGGTCCAGGAAGACGGGGCCTGATACAGCCTATAACTACCAATCACCTAACCCCACGTGGCACGCCAGGATAGGTTGTCTCCAAGCAGAATTAAGAGGATACGTGGCCTTTACCAAATTAGGAATGGTTTACCACAGAGGAGAGGAGGAGGGGATCCAAAAGATCAAGTTGGGGTAAGGAAAGAGATGGAGAGCAAGAAAACAGATACCTCCACAAAGGGAGCTATTATAGAATTAATGAGAAACTTGTCTCTAGGGAACTTCCCAGGAGTCCACAAGGATGAATCCGTCTAAGAATCTTAGCAATAGTGGAAAGGATATCTTAATTTCCGGTCCCCTGTAATCAGATTGATGACTACCTTAATTATCATCATAGAACCTTCATCTAATACCCAATGGAAGCAAATGCAGAGATCCACAGCTAAGCACTGGACTGAACTCTTGGAGTCCAGTCGTACAGAGGGAGGAGCAATAAGTTGAGCAAAGTGGTCAAGACCATGTTGTGGAAGCCCACAGAAACAGCTGACCAGAGCAAGAAGGAGTTCACTGACTCCAGACAGCTGGGGAACTTGCATAAGTCCAAACTCGGTCCTCTGGATGTGGATGGCAGTCTAGTGGCTTGGGCAGTTTGTGGAGCCACTAGCAGAGACACCAATATTTATCCCTAGCTTTTTGAGGCCATTCACTATGGAGAGACACCTTGCTTAGCATAGACACAGTGTGGAGGGCCTTAGTCCTTCCTCAAGTGATGTGACAAACTTTGATTTCCCATGGGAGGTATCACACACTCTAAGGAGTAGATAGAGGGTGGGGTCCAGAGAAGTTAGGGGAATCAGGACGACAGGCGGGAGAGGGAACTGCTATTGTTTTGTAAACTAAGATTGTTTAAAAAATAGTACATATATGCTTGTCCAATTTTATAACATTTGCTAAGCACCCTGATACTTATAATCTTAAATTGATACAAATATTGACAATTAATATAGTTATTTATTTAAAAATCTGAAAGACAATTGCTGTATAAATGCAATATATGATATTACCTTTAAAGATACATTTAATGATTATATTATATACATATATGTATTTATTTAGGTTGCACAGTGCATATATAGTAAGTGGATCTGCATCAGATTTTTCGTGACAAGCAAGAATATAAAATTACTAATTGTGTTTTTAAAAGTTGCAATTATGGTTAATCTTGTTTTTCAAATAAATGGGATATATAATCACAATTAGAAGAATTTCTGAGCATGTCTTCAGGAGATTATCTGTTAGGTTAATTAGCATGGGAATGTCTACTATAAATGTTGGCAGTTCAGACTGAAAAAGAAGAGGAATTCACAGCACAAGCAAGCTTTACTCTCAGCTTACACACAGCAGTTCCCATGTGACCAGTCCTTCCTCCTCCTCCTGTTATGCTTTCCCTTCATTGATAGACTCTATAGCCTTTAACTATATAGGATATACTAAAATGCATGCATGCAAATTGTACAGAATATATTAAAATGAATGATGCAAATAATACATTTCATATTTCATTCCAAAGGCCACCAAGTTTTATTTTGTTTGCATCAGTCATATATTTTTAGCTTCATTTCTATTTTTAGTTGAAAAGGGGTTGTTCTCAATTGAGCAGTGTTTGTGCTTCCTTTAAACTCACCACTCAGGAAGCAGAGGCAGGTGAATCTGTGTGATTCCAAGAGCAGTGTGATCTACAAAAAATGTTCCAGGACAGACAGAACTCTTACACAGAGAAACCTTGTCTGGAAAAGAACAAAAACAACAAACAACCAAACATACAAAAGATCAAACAAATAAAAAGATTTATGTCTCATACAATACATCCCAGTCAGAGTTCCTCTCGAACCTCCCCCAACCACCCTTCTCACTCCTCTTCTGTTATCTCTTAAGAAAAGAACAGACCTCTAAATGACAGTAACCCAACATGAGAAAAAAAAATACAGTAACAAAAGGTGAAAACCCCCATATTGAGGCTTGATAAGGCAACCCAATAGGAAAAAAAAGTGTCCCAAGAGCAGGAAGTGTAAGTTATGCCTGCTTCAACTGTTAGTAGTCCCACAAAAACCCTAAGCTAAACAACCACAGCATATATGCAGAGGACCTAGTGCCGAACCTTGCCGCAAGACTGCAATTTCAGTCTCCATGAAACCCATGTGAGTTCTGCTTAGCTGACTCAGTGGGCCACATTCTCCTGGTGTCCTCCATCTCTATTTTTAGTTTCTTAATTGAGATTTTGTTTAGAAAACAGTTTTGTTAGCTATTTTTATTTATAGATGACATGGAATTTAGTAGACCTCAGTTACAAAGCTTAAGTAATTTGAATGTACCATTATTTAACTATATGTACCATTCAGAGACACACAATTTCAAAATTTCACTATTTGAACAAGTTGAACATGAAAATTCTAATGTGACCAACAATGATTATTTCTGATTCTTCTAGATTTGGTTAACTTATATTAGTTAAAATTTCTGTCTGTGTTGTAAATATTGTTTTCATCCTGACCTGACAGGAACTTTCAACATATTTTCTAGAAAGTTTAAGGACTTATAATACTTCAAAGAATTTGGAGCATCTTTTTCTAATTGTCGTCTTCAGAAACACAAGCAGAGCATTATCTTTTTTGTGCTACTTCCTCATTATCCAAAAATAATCCATGACATTGACTTCCCTCTATTTTTATTATTATATAAAACACTGCCGTGAATTTATTGACCACTTTATTCATGTTGTTTTACTACTGAATAGTATAGTGATGTTCAGAATAATAATAGAGAGGGGACTTTCAAATGTAGTTTACTTTTGCTATGCAGGAAAAGAAAATGAGAAAACTAACATTTATAGGGAACTTTTCTAATATTATTGGATACATGAGAACATACTGTAGGAAGAAATGCTGACCACACCCACCTGGGGGGATAGCACAGGTGATGCTGACCATGCACACTTGGGCATGGTCAGAGTGACATAGCAAGGCTTTAAATACCAGAGATGCACACATGCTGTCTTTTCCTTCACCCACCTGGCTGTACAGGACTGGCTCTGTCTTGTGAGTACTTCCTAATAAACCATCTGTTTTCAAACTAGTTCTGACTCCATTGCGATCTGCATTAATTGCATTCCACTTTAACATATGGTTTTTCCATTTGTCTCTCTTTCCCCACAACTCATGGTTATTTGCTACACTTATTTTTCATGAAACTTTTATTACACATTATTGGGGATCTTACTCCCTCCAAAGCTTATTAAATTTTTAATTAATGCAGAAACTGTTAAGTAAGATATATCATCTTTGAATTAATTTTTAAAGTTCCTTCTTCTCATTTTTAAAAATCTCTTCTTTTGTGAATTCTGGAATCAATTTGCACTGCTGCATGGCTTAGGCTCATCATCCAGGCCCGAGGACAATAGAGTTCTGGTGTGTCCCTCAGACAGGAAGACCTACTCAGCATTCTCTAGTCTCCACTTCACACTCTTTCAGGTCATGTGTATTTAATTAAAAGCCTTTTTAACCTTATTCAGTGATCACTGAGGAAGAGGCAAATTACGTCAACGGAGTGTATAGAAGTCTCTTTGCCTAGAAGCTGCTAAAGATGTGTTAGAGATTCAAGAGTGCTGGGTGCCTGTAAGACAAAGGAGAGATACTATTAACAAGCAGGAGCCTTCCCTATGCAGGGAGGAAGAGGTCATAAAAACACGAGTGAAATCTGCTGCAAGTAATGTCAGCAGGATTCATTAAGTAAGGGCACTGGGTACTGGATGTATTTACCCTTTTGGAAACCATAGAGGATCTCAGTTCTTACACATTTAAGAGAGTATGAAGCTGCCCCTGTATAAGGACAGCTATAACTTTGTGTAGTAAAGGAATGAGTAGTTGAAGTGTTCCCTGAGTATCAGATTGTTTGACTCTTCTCTATATTTAACTCACTGTGATTAACTAGAATTGCTGGTAGGATCTTAGGATGATTAAAATGGATCTTTAGTTGAGAATTCCTATTCATGTTAAAAGTCTAACTCTATCACTTATTAATGATGAAGGTGAACTCTGTGTTAACATTAGAACTTGAACTTCTCCAAGAGGAAAATGAAATATGTCACAATTTTGTGAGAATTAAAGTAAGATAATGTACATAGGCATTTTATAATTTCATTTTTGTAGAGACAGCAGACTTATCCACAAACAATGTCATATATGTTAGGCCTATGGTAAGAAAAGATACTATCTTAGGTTGAGATATTCTGAGGACTCAATAGATTCCTCCACTAGCATGTCAAGGGCAAAACCTTTCTTTGAAATGTGGGGCTGCAACATCCTAATTGCAACAATCAACTTTTTTACCACACAAATAGAACTCATTTTTACAGAAAGGAATAAAGGAAAGATCTATTAGATACTTGATATTATCCTATTTCAGTTAATAAACATGTGTTCTCTATTCATTACCACTTTGTTATTAATAATTAGAAACTGTGATACTTGACCAAACCAATTGTGAAGATGAAAAGGGACATACAAGCCACTGAGCTCCACTGTGTTCTAGACACTTTCCAAAATCTTTTGTTCATTTCGTTTCTTGTTACCCTTAGGAAAACCAAGTAACACATGTGGAGATTCTTATATGTAACTAAATCAAAGAGTTGAAGAGATGAACTATTTCTCAAGGCTGTTTATTCACTCACGTTTCAATAATGAATGTTTTCTTATATCCCAGATAGTATATGATATTGAAGATACAGTAAAATGAAAATGAGCATCTTGAAGTCTTACACAATACCCCAAATCTGGATAGGAACAGAAAAGGAACAACAGCCACCTGTTAAAAAACAAATAAACACATATGTCTATTCTCTCTGTTAACTCATAGCATTATATTATCTATAATCTGGGTTTACATTAGTATATTTATCTGTTTAGTATGTGTTCCTGTGTGTGTGTTCCTGTGTGTGTGTGTGTGTGTGTGTGTGTGTGTGTGTGTGTGTGTGTGTGTGTCAAAATGTGTTAGGAAGTCAGACACCAATTTATTGTGGTCAGTTCCATCATTGTACCTCATGAGTCCCAGAGATCAAATTCAGTCCTTCAAGCTTGGTGGCAAGTTCTTTCAATCTCTCAGCCATGATACCAGTCCCCATACCTAGGGTTTAATGGGTATTTTAAACTCAGACATTTACTTTGGACCCAAGGAACACATTCATTATTATTTTTCCCAAAGTTCTGAAAAACACGGCCTATGTAACAGTTAAAAACTGAACAGATGATCTTCTGAAAGCATTCCAACAAACAGATGATCTGTTTGTACATCTCAGAGATTGCCAGTGTCTTTCCTACTGTGAAATGTGAGTGGCCTGATACTTTTGTTTCTCTGATGGTAACCTCCTATTGGGTGCTTTTTATAAGATTTACTTCAATGTATCCACTTCTTTATCTCCTCACCCCATCTTCCCTAGTATAGGATGACATCATCTGTCATCTGGAATACTAGAATGTCATCCCCAGCTGATCTACCTGCATCTTCCTTTTGTCTGTCAACCCATCATGATTCTCTGTATTACATCAAAATGGCAAATAAGATGACATTACTTGATGCCTCTGCTTAACCTCTTTTAATGACTCCTCAGTGCTCTCAGGATAAAACCAAGATATTCATCATGGCCACACATCTAGAGGACTCTGTGCTACACTCAGTTCTATACAGATGAAGTTTGCTGAAAACCTAGATTTTCAACTATTTCATTCCATTTTCAGTTCTTTATAAATATTTCACACAAACCATAGAGTACATCTTGCATGTGGAGTTAATGCCTTCTCATTCTTCAGACGGCAACTCAGGGATCAGGGCCCACAGAAAACTCCTGACAATGCTGAGTAAATTTTTACTATGCAAGTCTTCTCAGTTTTATACTTTGTTTTTTTTATTTTAATTAGAAAGAAAATTATTTTACATGTCAATCCCAGGTCCCTCTCCCTCATACTAGCAACTAACATGCTACCTATCCCATACCCTTTCTGCTCCCTGGGGAGGGAGGTGAAGCCTTCCATAGGGGGTCTTCAAAGTCTGCCATATTCTTTAGGATAGGGTCTAGGCCAATCCCCTTGTGTCTAGGCTCAGAGAGTATCCCTTCATGTGTGATGGGCTCTCAAAGTCCTTTCCTATGCTGTAGATAAGTACTGATCCACTACAAGAGGCCCCATAGATTTCCAAGGTGTCCTCACTGAAACCCATGTTCATGGGGTCTGGATGAGTCCCATGCTGGTATCCCAGCTATCAGTCTGGGGGCCAAGAGCTCTCCCTTGTTCAGGTCAGCTGTTTCCAGCCTGTATGAACCCCTATGCTCATCAGTCCTCCTTCTCTGCAACTGGATTTCAGTTCAGTTCAAGGTATAGCTGTGGGTATCTGCTTCTACTTCCACCAGCTATTGGATGAAGGCTATACAATGGCATATGAATTAGTCATCAACCTCATTATCATTATCAGGAGAGGGCATTTAAGGTAGCCTCTCCTCTGTTGCTTAGATTGTTAGTGTCATCTTTGTAGATCTCCAGACATTTCCCTAGTGCCTGATTTCTCTTTAAAACTATAACATCTCCCTCTATTATATTATCTCTTATCTTGCTCTCTTCTGTTCTTCCCTCAACTCAACCTCCCTCTCCCTATCATGGTTTCCTCACCTCTCCGAGTCTTCTTCCCTTCTCATTCTCCTAATTCCCTCTCCACTCCCCCCATGCTCCCAATTTGCTCAGGAGATCTTGTCCCTTTCCCCTTATCCAGGGGACCATGTATGCCTCTCTTAGGGTCCTCCTTGTTTACTAGCTTCTTTGGCAGTGTGGATTGTAGGCTGATAATCCTTTACTCTATGACTGAAATTCACATTTGAGTGAGTACATACCATGTTTGTCTTTTTGTGACTGGGTTCCCTCAATCAGAATGGTTTCTTGTAGCTTCATCCATTTGCCTGCAAATTTCAAGATTCCATTTTATTTTTTTCTGCTGAGTAGTACTCCATTGTGTAAATGTACCATATTTTCTCTATCCATTCTTCAGTTGAGGGGCATCTAGGTTTTTTCCAGGTTCTGGCTATTACAAATAATGCTGCGATGAATGCTGTTGAACAGATGTGCTTGTCATATGAATGTGCTTCTTTTGGTTATATATCTAAGAGTGGAATTGCTGGATTTTGTGGTAGACTGATTCCCATTTTCCTGAGGAATTGCCATACTGGTTTGTTTTGATAGACCTGGAAGGATGAGATTTTGCTTTTGATTGTGAGTGTTTATTGGGAAAATAAGACCTTTCTCTAGAAACTTATGCCTCATGTTGACAGGGACCAATACCACTCCTTGCTCTCTTTCTTATCCTCCTAACCAATAATTTATTACTATGATAAGCAGCACAAATCTAAATCATGGGTAAATAAATAAGGGCTGAATGGCAGTGTTCACATGTGATGTGGAAGAAATCTGATTCTTAGGTATCTAATTTTGTGAATGAAAGTTTAAAATAATTAATAATTTTATGTGCAACAGAGAAATATTTAATTTTCTCTTGCACAATGTCCCATATCCATGGAAAGACACAGTAGCAAAAACTATTTACATGAACTGTTTTTATTGTATTTATATTTTATAGGTGGAAGACACCAAAGAAACAAGTAAGATATTTGAGGTGATTTCAGAATTTTCAATGCAAGAAGTTGTTTTAAAGGGACTGTTTGAGGAGGGATATGACTTCTAAAAGACATTACACATATTAACACAAAGACGAAAACTCTGTAAGCAAATTCACTAAAACTAAGGGAAATACTTATGAAATTGAGAAAAATTGAGGGTGGAAGAGAGAGGTTTGGGGCAGAGAGGAAAAGGGAGAGAGGATGAGGGAGAGGAAGGGAGATATGAACCTAGTTTTAAGAAAGCATGTTTCTTGAGAGGATGCTATTTTGAGTAGGATTAAGGATGCTTGAGGACCATAGTTTTAGAGTAGAGATATGGAAATGATCATGACATGCCTGTAGATATATCTAGACCACTTTGTAAAAATTCCCCAGTAAGCTTTGCAGACCTGACCCCTACTGAGTGCCCTCATCCACTGGCTGATGGAAGCAGAGGCAGACACCCACAGATATACACTGAACTCAACTCTGGAACCTAGTTGCAGAGTCGGAGGAATGAAGATTAAAAGGGTGGGTACCAGGCTGGTGAAAACCACAGAAACAGCTGGCATGAACAAGGGGGAGCACATCGACCCCAGAATGCTGTTTGGGAGGCCAGCACCGGACGGATCCAGACCCCTGAACATGGATATCAATGAGGAGGTCTCTGCACTCTATGGGGCCCCTGGTAGTGGATTAGTATTTTTCCCTGGTGTAAGAAGGGACTTTGAGAGCCCATCCCACTTCTCGGCCTGGACACATCTGTGAGGGACTAGGCCCGGCCCAGGATGATGTGGTGGGCTTTGGGGAGCTCCTGTCAAGGATCCTACCCAGCCTGGGGAGTGGAGGGTGAATGGGGTGGGTGGCAGATGGGAGGTTGGGGGGAAGGTAAGAGGAGAGGGGAGGGAGAGGGAGAAGGGATTGGCATGTGAATAAATATTTTTTAAAAAGTCCCAATAAACCCGTTGTCTCTGCATTTGACAATTTGGAGACACTGTATGTGTTCTTTTGTGAGAAGTTCAGTAAGGAGATCCAGTTGGTTTTAGTTTTTCACTCAAAAGGGACAAGCATGACTGCCCCATATAGGAGAGAATATTAGGGGGTTGTCAGAGAGAAATCAAGATAGGAAATTAAAGACAGTTTAAAGGTTCATTCAAAGCCAATAAATGAGGGTTTCTGGGGGCGTTTGTTATCATGCAGGATTGAACACGGATTATTGTGTTCTTTCTATTACCACTTAGCAGTTAATGGCAGAAAATAATGAGTGGGTCAGAAAGGCAGGATGCTAGCTCCTAAAATTCTTTGTAAAATGTATTAATTATTGCTAAATATGACACTAATGACTAAAATAATGACATTACTAGCAGTGTGGCAGCATAATGTGGTATAAAGGGCATAGTTCTCTTAGGTCAGTCAATCTGTCTGCTATTAACTGGTGGCGTGGTCATAAATAGGTCAATTTACACCACTTAGCAGGACTTCTTTCATTTTTAAATTAACCTTTTCATGTCTCTTTTTAGATTAAAAATTCTATGATTTTATTAGGAATGCCTTACAACAAGGATTTTGTCACCATCTCTGTTAAATGTGTTAAATGTTGATTAAAGGGAAAGGATTGGCAAGTGAATGGCTTTGCATGTCAAAAAGCTCAAGGATGTGTTCTTTGAGCCTTTCCAGTTGTCTGCACTCTTAGGTGTATTAGTAGAAGTTATTAAGTAAATTAGGGATTTATTGAACATAGTGATATAATACTGTGACACTCAATCGTATGGTTGATGACTGAAGTGTACATAAACATACATACATACATACATACATGCATACACACATATCAATATTTACAAACACACTCATATATATATATATATATATATATATATATATATATATATATATATATCAAATGTATGGATAACTGGAAAAGGAGGCATTTCATATTTCACATCCTGGGCTAGATATATTAGGATGGACTCAACATTTCATTGTGCTAATTCAAATGGTATAGGATTTAAATCTCATGAAGGGTTATTTCTTTTTTTCATTTTGTCTTTTCAGATCACAGTTAATGGGAGTTAACTAAAACTGAACAAAGGAAAATGGGAGAGTCATAAAGAGATTCCCAGAAGCACATTTTGGTTGTTTTTGAGGCAGCCTTCTGTAGTACCAGGCCAGCCTTGATCTCAGTAACTAGTAGAGAGTAGCCTTGAACTTCTGATATTTCTACTTCTAACTCGACAAGTACTGGAATGGCAGGCATGTACCACTGTGTCCAGCTCAGAAGGATATACTTTATAGTATTTATCTAAATATCTGAATGACAAGCTACAACTGTGTGAATTTAAGATAAAATGTAATCCATATATTGATACAAATGACCAAGACTAATACAAGGTCAGTGGAAGGTAATATTCTATTGATTTAATGATGCTGTCTTTTATCTTTTACAATATGGGAAACTAGCTTTAGCCTTAAGGAAATACATCTCTTCTCTTAAAGCCATCGGCTGTGTTGGAAACTTGCAGCTTTCTGTGGGCTCACTCAACAACCATTTTGGCAGGCAGCACACAGACTCTGCAGATTCCACGTAACAGGAATGCAGATGTTGATGCTCTAGTGCACATGCGTAAGTCCCCATCCATTGTAAATAGCTGTTATCACTGGTTAGGATAACTTAATTAAACTTGCTTATTAAAAATCTTTAATTCGTTAGTGATAAAATCCTGATTAGTATATTTTCCCTGCTAGGTGACCTTCTAATTTAATAGAAAATGAATTTTTAAATGGGGAAAAATGCCTGTGGCAGAGATTTTGTGGGAATGAATAGAGTTTGCAATGCACATAGGGATATATTCCAGCCTAATTAGTAAGGGTGCAAATGAATTTTTATTTCATACACCAGAAGTGTCATTGATGAAACATGGTGAGTGGTTGAAAATGCATTCAGATTGGCAGTTTGGGACCAAAATCTGTGGGAAAATCACAAGTTAATTCATTGATTGCCCCTTGGAAATTACTGCTGTTAATTGTTAGGTAATTAACATGGAGCTACAATTATATTGGCCTAAGGGGGTGATTAATGTTTCACCATGTCACATTAGTGGTGGCTGGATTTTCAAAGCTTTGCTCTTCACATGGTTTAGGAGACAGATGGCATATTGTCTATGGATTTGTTTTCTATTGAAGTTTTATGCTAAGGGAAAATGTGTGTATTTTCTGTTCTTATGCTGCTACTTATAGATACAAATTACAATCTAAAGACTTACAATATTTATGAAATGCTGTACTTTAAAACTAGCTAACATACATGTTGCTAGATGGAAAAGTTTTAATTTTATGTATTGGCATAAACCAAATCACTCTCACATAAGAGGAGTTGGCATTTTTCCTTATAATGTATCTTAAATAATTAAGTGATGGTGGGAACAAAAATTAAATCATATTATACTTGTAATCTAATTTAAGCAGAAATCAAATAAGCCACACCAAACAAATACCCTCATAGTGATAAAATGAGAGCACATTACATTATCTAATGTGCAGGCCATTATCTTTGTCACTGTTAAACCATGTATGCACCAGTATATCAGATTCCCGTTTGGCATATTCCTAGCAGCATAGCCTAGGATGCCTTCCTGAACTCTAAATATCTAGTTTAAAAATGAACAGGTGAAGTGCCATGACTTTCCCTAGACAGCTGTTACCAAGTTAGACTAAGTCAGGTGAGATTAAGATGTTGCATGATGTGTTGGAGTTTGTCAGGACCATTTATTTATAATCTCAGTATCTAAGTTTTCTAAATGTCTGTAAGATTTCAGGTGCAGCAGTTATAGGATGAAAATAATTATAAAGAAAATTATATATAATCTATAGCTACTACCATGGTTTACTCAAATCGAGTTGCAAATTAATTTTATTTCAGATAAATATATCTTTTAGTGAGTTCAAATCCATAGACACAGACAGCTTCAAAAACTCTTTTTCTGTGAAATTTACCTATTTTCTTCTGAGATTCAACTCTTCTGAAATGGTTAATAAGTTTTCAAAATATTTAAATCTTTAATACAAGTCACGATGGCATACTATATTTTGTGAAAAAAATATATATGACACAAAAAACTAAGTGAATACAAAAATTCTGAAGGTCTGCAAAGGTGGTTTCTTTTTATTTTAAAAAATTTCCAATTAAGACACATTATCTTAAAAGGTAGAATGAATTTCTAACAGTTCAAAGAATAGAGCCTTTTATAACTTTTTTTTTTCCTGTGAGGATTTGAGATGTCTTCTCCCTTAGTAGCTTCATAGTGAGGTCTCTGTTGTTACTGTCGCCTCCTGCTTTTATATTGATTTGTACTCCGCCAACAAATGATAGAAATCTCTATTATCTATGGTCAAGCAAGCTATTAAGTTTTAATGTCCATTAAAACTGAAAAAAATGTCAAAGAAGCTAGTCCTAATAATGTTTTAAAATAGAGAATTATCAAAATCTTGATTTTGGAGCAATCCTGTGCTCAGATCCTTCTGAGTTTCTTTTACATTAAAAATCAATTGTGATTGTTCAAATGCCCATTTTACTGTGGAGTTGACATTTCACCCAGACTCCCTTTTCCTATACTTATTATAATGTCCAGATAAAAGGGTGATTATCATTCTGGAACCAGCAGAATAAACTGTATGGCTAAATTAGGTATCTCATTTTCCTGGAGGGAAACTTTTATCAAATGCCATTTTTATCCTATTTTAATAAACCTTTGTGGTAAGGCAAGAGATTCTATCTTTGATTATAAATTATTACAGAAAGTTAAAATTTATACTTGACAGTTCCCTTTGGGAGTGTGAGGGACATATCTCCTGGGATACTAGGGTTTCTAGATCCATCGTCATACCTTCATCTCCTTCCCTAACTTCCCTCAGTGTTGGATTTCAGTCTGGGAAATGTAAACTGAAATAAGCCCTTTCTTACCCAGAGTTGATTTTGGTCTTGGTGTTTATCAAAGAAGCAGAGAGCAAACCAGGACCCGTAATTTTTAAATATCCATAAAGTCAGTCTTAGTGAATGCTTCATTTTAAAATGTAGAGAACAAAGAATGGCATGTGGTGATACAAACTGATATTTGAAGATCACTGAGTTTTGATCTTTGTCTTTGCAGGTCTTCAAATTGGTCAAAGGAACAAAGAAAAACATTCATGGGAAGTAAGGATTGCCTTTGAAATGCAAGCAATTTTCTAGGGAAGAAGACCTTTCCAGAATGAATCAGTGACAGAGCATGAGAAAGGGGCATGGCCTCAGTGCTGGGAACAGAGATATGCCAAATACCAAGACTAAATGGCTGCTGAAGTCAAAGATGTGAGCTAAATGAATGACTTTAGTGCTCATAGTTCATGGCCATGGAGTTCAGTGAGGGGAATCATGGCAAAGCATGGTAATGAAGCCCTTTAAAGACCTGGGTAAACCTTGTTAATATTGATTGCCAAATTGTCAGGATTTAGAGCCGCCAAAAGGTAAGCCTCTGCAGGATTATCTAATTAGGTTAATTGAGTTAGCAAAGAACATTCTAAAGACGAATTAGGTTTCTAGACTGCATGCAAAGAAAAAGGGAGCTGAACACCAGGATTCATCAGACTTGGCTTCCTGAATGAGAATGTGGTGTATCAGCTTCAAGTTCTGCCCCACAACTTCCTCACCATGATGGGCTATGTCCCCTCAGAACATAAACTGAAATAAAACTTTTGTTCTTAGGGTTGATTTTGTCAGGAGTTATTCACAGAAATGAGACAAGTAACTAATACACCGTGGGTTTTACTTCATCAATTCTAGGTCTCATTATGTAGCCCAGGCTGGCCTGCAAATCAAGACAATCCTCATATAGCATCCAAAATGTGGAGCCAAGAATCTTTATGAGTTGCTATATTTGGTTTTAATTGGTTTCAACATCATTAAATTTTGTAGGCCATGTAGCTAAGCAGTATGTTTTTTTTCTACTAGCTTTGCTATAGATGACACCTACCATCCTCCCTCCCAACTAGAAACACCTAAATAGTTGAAACTTTCCTGTGAAATGATGCATGCCATGATATTTCTAGAAACAGTTTCCTTTCAGTTCTTTCCTACTATATTCTAGTTGGAAAGTTACTTTTCTATATTTCCTTCATCTTTTAAGGAAATACAGTCTTTTCCTACCTTCTCAGGTCCTTGGAAAAGATGCCTTTTGTGACTAGCTGTAAAATTAGATACTCTTGGATGAGAAATCAGAATAAAACATTTCCCTAGATTTAGAAAGCAGACTTCCAAAGACCTGTAACTACTGGTGGATTTTATAATTACATTACCTTGTGTTTGCCTATTTGATGTGCTGCCAAGGTTTCACATACAAGCCTTCCACCTGCTTTCATTAAGCAAGGCAGTCTTGTTTGGAAATGGTCTCTCTCCTCCACTTGAGAGGTTAACAAGCAAAGCTCTCCAAACAACTTGTTTCCAACTCACTTTTTCCCAATGGCAAGCAATGAAGTTGGGTTCATTGTTAACATATGGCACATTAAAAAGTTACAGATTCATCAGTATAGTTGTTTACTACCCCAAAGTCCAAGTTAAATAGTTTTTTTTTTTCATTATGATGTTATTGTTATGGTTTGAACATGAAGTGTTCATCCAAAAATGTCACATGTTGAGTGAAAAGCTTGATCATCCATTTCTGGTATCTCTGAGAGGTGACTGAATCATAAGAAGGTAGTCTCATTTAAGGGATCCATCCATTTTGAGTTCATGGTTGATTCAATTACTAGAAGATTGGACCTGACTGGATAATTTAAGATAGGGGAAAGCTTCCAAAGTGCATAGCATTTTTATCTTGACTCTGCTTCTCTCTTGGCTTGTAGCTATTTTGGTAGAATAGCTTTCTCCACTTTTGTTATAATGACCTATTACACTACTGATGGGGAATGTTCTACTGTGTATGTTTATCTTATTGATTGTTAAATAAAATACTGTTTGGCCAATGAGATAGCAAGTTAGACGGAACTAGGAGTCAAAGAGGATTCTGGGAATGTAGTAGAGAAGTGCTGATCCAGGCAGGAAGTGACATAGCAAGGAGACTCATATTTAAGTGAAGGAGAAACAGGAAGGGCTCCCTTTCCCCCTCTGCTCCTGCTCCAGCAGCACGATGTGATCCACCAGCAAGGAAGGATGCCAATAAGGCGTCCGATAAGATAAGTCTTATAAAATATATAGATGTATGATAGTTAAGACTGAGCTAGCAGATGAGGAATCCTAGCCATTGGCCAAGCAGCTTTGAACCTAATACAAGTTTCTGTATATTCATTTGGGCCTAACTTGTGTGGGCCGCTGGCGTAAAGCTCACACGTGGCGGTGGGGCTCAGGCGGCTTTTGGTGGAAAGATTTATCGTAACACACTACTCATCCAGAAACAATGATGCTAGCCACCAAGCACCAAAATCTCTGAAAATGCTAGCTCAAATCAGTCTTCCTTTTCTTAAGTAGTTTTTTCCTCAGGTAGTTTTGAAAAGATAAATACAGTATGTGTTAATTGTCAACAATATGGTACCATGATTTTCTTATGCTGAGTCATTGTTGTGGATGAGAGCATGTCCTTAACACAGCTACATTCTAGAGGAAAGAGATAAATGTCAATGGAATTCAAAATTAAAGAATCTGTCAGTGTAAGAAGTGCTGGGGGAACAATGCATGGCTCTGTGGGTCAGAGATTGAGAAGAATGTGCCAGCTTCTTTGCATAGCTAAGCTCCAGACATGCAGAGATGAGTGCAAATGAATTATTACCTGCATGATGAGATGAACCAAGGAGACTAAGGATACGGAGAACTGACATTTCAGGAAGAAGGGACTGCATACACTGGAGGCTTTTGATGGAGCACACACTGAAAACTGGAAAAGTGGCTTTACTTCCTTGGACAAATTGTGAATAATTTAGCAAACATTTGGCATTGATATTCTCATCTATGCCTCACAGGAAGAGGCAGTTTCTTTAAGGACTCACATCTGTAGCCTTCTCCCTTCAATGATACCCTAACTGCCCCAAACATGCAATTGCTTGTATACAGCTAAATGGGCTAACTTTGTTTCACTTATTTTTTTCCTCTCACTATATAATTGCACTACTACATCCAGGAGAATTTTATTTACTAATATTGAAATGTTATAAGCTTTTACTTTGCACTTAACAGTCTTTTAACATGAAAATTATTTGTGTGTGTGTGTGTGTGTGTGTGTGTGTGTGTGTGTGTGTGTGTGTGTGAATAGAAGCCACATGTGTGCGGGTACCTGAGAGGGCAAAATGGAACAAAGTATACTCTGGAGCTGGAGTTACTGGCAGTTGTTAGATGCCCACCTGGTTCCTCAGAACCAAACAAGAGTCCTCTGACAGAGCAGCAAATTCTTTCTACTCTGAGCCATATTTTCAGCCTCATTATTATTATATTCTTAATTACATATTAAGGAAGATTGAAGAAGTATCAAAGTAGGCAGGAAAGAAGGGATTATTACTGCTTATTGTTATCATTAACTAATCGTTGATTTTTTAAGCAATATTATCTTATTAATAAAAAATCCAGAATAAATTCTATTGATGTAAGAAAAAAATTGTTT
The DNA here is from genome assembly GCF_003668045.3 of Cricetulus griseus. Lineage (NCBI taxonomy): Eukaryota > Metazoa > Chordata > Mammalia > Rodentia > Cricetidae > Cricetulus > Cricetulus griseus. The sequence continues at coordinate 142,811,256 of NC_048595.1, read as the reverse complement.
TGGAAGAGATAATATTGCAGATTTGTCAAATTGTCTTTTTAAAATCAAAGAATTGCCAGGATAAGCCATCTTTATAGAGCTGCCAACTTTGACTGAGCCTTTCAAATTGCTCAGCTGGACCATGCTGTAGCTCTGACTTATTTGTAGACATTGGGCCTAAATAAGACTTTTCTTGTCCCAAAGCTAAAACATCTCCTCTGGCTCCTGAATTTCCAACAATCCTTTTTCTCAATGTTTCTCTCCTACCTCTTGTGTTGACAATGTATCTCTTGCTATTGAACTTCATTGACAAATCCCTAAACCTCTTCTTCAACGTAAATCCCCCAGACACTGTTTTCTACAGTCTAATGACCAAAACACACTCCTCATAGCCCTCCAAATAGTCTGATCTTTACTTTTCTGATTGTATAAATGTACTCCTTCTACAGGCAAACAGACTGCAGTCATTTTTTTAATACTTACTACAGTATCTTCCTGTCCAGTGACATCCACTGTAGTCCTCCTTTTCATTTGTTCCTTATAAATCCCCCCTTTATACCCCAACATCTTCCAAAAGCATTCCAAAAACTAGGAATGTCCTTATTTTGTTGTTAAACTCTATATTTCATCACAACTTTTTAGAATATAACCAAGAAGCAAGTTAGAGCAGAAGCAAACCAAACAAGTAAGGTAATGCAGTATTTTTTGTTACATAAGAAAATTAAAAATACAGGATTAGGATTATATTTAGAACACACATATAGAACTCATCCTTTCTTTTTAGTTTATGAAAGATCATGTAAATATTCTAGCTTAGTGGCTAGCTATTCCTAGAAGATTCGTTTTAGTTGTCCCTGGAAAGGATTAAAAGATTTTTTTTTTGCTATTTTTGAACTTTTTGATTTAGTGATTATGAGCACTTAGAAGTGCATGACAGGATTTGGATGGACCTAAGCAACACATTTCAGTTTAGAGAGAATGTGGCGTCTTACTGGCCAATTTTCTTCCTGATTCTCAAAGAGTTCATGCTTTTATGCATTAAATAATGTAGTATAAATATACTACGTGTGTAGTTCTTCCCTTCCCATGTGGGATTTTGACTTGTATTGGGCAGGCTTAAAAATTGGATTGATGTCTGTTAGGTACCCCATTATTGAGAAGCTGAGATATCACAAGACTTCCCGCCATCCAGCTGATAAGTGTGCTTGTGGTGGTTGGGTCAGAATGAAGGGTACTGCAATGGATTTAGTGCAAATGATCAAAGAATTTGTCGGAGCTGTCTCTGTCTTTAGCAGGGAACTGAAATCCCAAAGGCAATAAAACTGTCCTTGAGGAGTTTTACTGTTTACCAGATTGGGCAAAAATATCCTCGAAGGGTATATACTATGTCTTATTTCCTTCAAAGCAAGAATAATGAGCCAAAGATCAATACAACACAATCCAAATACTGGGGGTCTTAAATAAAAGTTACTATATAAAAACAAATAAGATGACTATCATAGTTATTAGGTTACTATTGGGCCACTTGACACAGATTACTATGAATTTTAGAACTATATTCTTACTAGTGATAGATAATAAAAGTGTTTCATTAACATGATTGTAAAACCTTTGCATTAGAAACATGTTCTTTTGTAGTACTTGATGTTTGCCACTATGTAGGGATTTTAATGTTTTCTATTATGAATTAGCACTCTGATTAAGTTGAGCTCCAACCTCAATCTAATAAAGCACCTTCTTTCTTTCCTTCATTAGCCAGGCAGGTAGTATTCACCATCATTACTGGTAGATGGACACTGGTTTTCTCAAAAAGGATGATATGCACTTCTGTATCTACTCACATTGTACAGCTCACTCCCTTATTTAAGCAACAAATGTTTTATGGCTGTATATGTCATGGGTGAGGCAATGACCTAGGGAAGCAAGGCATTGCTGAAGACAAGACTTGCCTTTGATACCACCAGGAACAGCAGAGGCCAGAAGCTCTTAGAGTCATCATCGATTGTTTTTTATCACTATCTTACAGTAATGGTTGGATAATACCATTTATCTTAAAGGTTCATATTTATTTCTATTGTGTCCTGAGATGGGGAAGGGGAGCAGTTAATGAGAATGAAAATATGATGTGTTCCTTGTACTTTTCAAGCTTAGTGAAATAATTCGAACAAATGTTAGGGTACAAACACATGTGTCCATATCTAGCTTTTTATGTGGGAACTGTAGATCCAAGGTCACATCCTCTTGCTTTCAAAGTATGTGGTCTTAGCTGCTAAGCTGTCTTCTCAGGTCTCCAGACTTCATATAGAAATGAATGTAAAAATAGACTAAAGGAGGAAAAGAGGAAGGTGAATTGTTACAAACAGGACTAGGAAATGAGATAGCAATGGAAAGTTGGATTACAGAAAAGAGACATAAAGAACACCTCTGCATGGATAAAGAAAGCCTGAAGAATCAAGAAGTCAATAGCTGATTTCATAGTGCATTCATCCTAAATAAAATGGATGGTTTGTCAAAATAGATTTATATTGTCTGAGAATTGTTCAGCTCTGCCTATCCAACCATACTCTCCATACTACATGCTATTATATATTATTTATACTATAGTATATTTATATTTACACTCTTTACAACTATATACATAGTAATTTTAACTTTTTGAAAAAATAAATGATTTATAGACCATTTTTACTTCCATTCTTTTCTAAAAATGTATTTGTGTAAAATGACCTTGCTCTGCTAATTAGATAGTTCTTATTACAATTTATTTCAATTTGTAAATGTTTCAGATTTAATAAAAATACAATATATTGTGTAAATCTGAATGACAAAGAAGTCTTCTAGTTGAATTATGCTTTCCCATTTTGATTAATTTTTGAGTTAGTGATTAAATTACATAAGTACGTCTCTAATATACATGACATCTGGACACAGCTAAATATACTTCTTTAAAACAACAATTTCTCTTACATTTAAAATATTTTCTTTTGCCCTAATCACTTTGGGCTTTGAAAGGATTGTTTCTCAATTCCACCTCTCAAATTATGACAAATCAGAATGTGTAACAGGGATTAAACTAAATGTGTATTAGAAGAGTAAAGAATTCACTGAGGCAAGACTAATCATCATTTAGATTATCAGGAGGAGATGATTAGTAAACAAAGGATTGCATGACAAGTTCTGTTGATGCTGTTTCCATAGCCAAATGTTTTAGCTTTTACAAATGAAAAAATCTCTAAGCAGCTTATGGGAAAAAGTAATCATTCAAATTACAAACTTAAGAATTTCAAATTACATACTTCATCAAGTTGAGTCTATTTTAACTTACTGAGCAGATTTGGTGGAACAGAATGAGATAATTACTTAGTGTTTCAAGTCAATGGACAGCAGTCTTTCCATGCATGCAATTTATTCTCTGAACAATTGCTGTTGCAGATGAGTGTGAGAAGAATTGCTGAGACCGACTCTCTCAAGGATTCTGTTTAAAAGTACTCCCAATTATATTTAAAAAATAAGGATTTTTTCCAAGTGATTTCTTTTATCTAGCTATTCCTTTGCAGTATTTCTTTTCAGAAATCCAATTTTAAAAGTTCTGTTGAAATGTTAGGGAAGCTGTAACAAATGTTTACATCTCAGCGGGTTATCTGAATTAAAGTTGAAAATCTGATGCAATAAAACTTTCCACAAATTGTGGGTGTGCTTTAGCTTAATATTCTGAAATTATATCCCATTGTTGATGTCAGTTCCTTTTGAATTTCTGAAGGATGCTTAGGAGTGAGAAGTTTAGTGTTAGGCAACCTGGGTTCAAACACCAGTTCACCATTTACATAATTATTCTGTATAAATTACCCTTTCTTTTTTTTATTAGTTCAAATTAGGAACAAGCTTATTTCACAAGTCAATCCCTTCTCCCTCTCCCTCCCGTCACCCTCACCTCTCCTACCCCACCCCGACCTACCCCCCACCCCATCTACCCAACACTACCTAAGCAGGGTAGGGCCCTCAACAGGGGCTCCACAAAGTCCACCACATCATCCTGGGCTGGGCCTAGGCCCTTCCGCATGTGTCCAGGGAAAGAGTGCATCCCTTCACGTAGGATGGGCTCTCAAATTCCCTTCTTACACTAGGGAAAAATACTAATCCACTACCAGTGTCCTCCTAGAGTGCAGAGGCCTCCTCATTGACATCCATGTTCAGGGGTCTGGATCAGTCCTCTACTGGCCTCCCTGACAGCATCTGGGATCAATGTGTTCCCTCTTGTTCAGGCCAGCTGTTTCTGTGGGTTTCTCCAACCTGGACCGACCCCTTCGTTCTTCATTCCTCCCTCTCTGCAACTAAGTTCCAGAGTTCAGTTCAGTGTGTATCCATGGATGTCTGACTCTGCTTCCATCAGCCCCTGGATGAGGGCTCTAGGATGGCATAAAAAGTAGTCATCAATCTCATTTTAGGGGAAGGGTGTTTAGGTTATCCTCTCCACCGTTGCCTGATTGTCAGATCATGTCATCCTTGTAGAAGTCTGGAAGTCTCCCTATTGCCAGATCTCTCCTCTGACCTATAGTGACTCCCTCTAATATGGTATCTCTCATTCTGCTCTCCTCTATTCTTTCCCCAACTCGATATTTCTGCTCCTCCATTTCCTCCTCTCCACTCCTCTTCTCCTGCTCTCATGTTGGCAGCTCCCTCTCCCCTACCCTCATGCTCCCAATTAGATCAGGAGTTCCTGCCACTTCCTATTCCTGGGGTCCATTCATTTACCCACTAGAGTACTTCATGTTTCTTAATTTCTTTGGTGAAGAGGATTGTAGGCTGGTATTCATTTGCTCTGTATCTAAAATTCATATATGAGTGAGTACATACCATGTTTGTCTTTTTGTGACTGTGTTACCTCAGTCAGCATGGTTTCTTCTAGTTCCATTCATTTCCTGTGAATTTCAAGATTCCATTGCTTTTTTCTGCTGAGGAGTACTCCATTGTATAAATGTACCACATTTTCTGTATCCATTCTTCAGTTGCGGGGCATCTAGTTTGCTTCCAGGTTCTAGCTATTATAAAGAATGAACATGGTTGAACATATGTCCTTATTGTATGAGTGTGCATTATTTGGGTATATACCCAAGAGAGGAATTTCTGGATCTTGAGGTAGACTGATTACCATTTTTCTGAGCAACCACCATACTGTATTCCAGAGTGGTCTTACAAGTTCGCACTCCCACCAGCAACGGAGGAGTGTTCCTGTTTCTCCACATCCTCTCCAGCATAGATTGTCATTGGTATTTTTGATTTTAGCCATTCTGACAGGTGTGAGGTGGTATCTCAGAGTTGTTTTGAGTTGCATTTCTCTGATGGCGAAGGATTTTGAGCACTTTAAGGCATAATATTTTTTACTATAATAATACTAATAACCCCTACTGATGGGGAATGTACTGCTGTGTATATTTATCTTATTGATTGTTAAATAAAATACTGTTTGGCCAATGAGAGAGCAAGTTAAACAGGACTAGGAGTCAAAGAGGATTCTGGGAAATGTAGTAGAGAAGTGATGATCCAGGCAGGAAGTGACATGGCAAGGAGACTCATATCTAAGCGAGGAAACAGGAAGTGTGCTATTTTCCCCTCCTCTCCTGTTCCAGAGGCATGATGTGATCCACGGGCAAGGAGGAATGCCAATAAGGCGTCTGATAAGTTTTATAAAATATATAGATTTATGATAATTAAGACTGAGCTAACAGATGAGAATCTAGTCATTGGCCAAGCAGCTTTGAACCTAATACAAGTTTCTGTGTATTCATTTGAGCCTAACTCGGGAAGGCAGCTGGTGTAAAGCTCACACGTGGCAGTAGGGCTCGGAAGCATTTGGCAGAAGGATTTATCGTAACACCCTAACTCATTGATTATTGTGTTGCTAGCAATGAAGAAGGGGTAAAGCACTGATAGTGATGTTTAATCTGTTTAATTCACAGAGTTTATTACTGATGTAACTTTACAGTATTAGTTGCCATTATTCTTGGGGCATGTCTTTAGTTGTTAGTTTTTAGGTTCTTAGAGACATAATCATTAGCCTCAGGGTCTCTAAGAGTGAAAAATGTCCTTGTAAATTTTATAATTCATTAAAGCAAGCCAGAATAGGGTAATATTGTAAGATACAAATGTAAATGTGTGTAAACACACATTTTTGAAACAAGATCTGTCTATGCAACCCATGCTATCTTCAGACTTCCAGACTTCTTTTTAGTCCAAGTTGGCCTCAACTTTATGGTCTTCTGCCTCTGAGTCCTGAGTCCTGGGATTGCTAGCATGCCCAACATACCTATGTACCCTAGAGTATCTCTAAATGACTGTTTCTTAGATGTGCTCCCCCAGTTTCTAGAACTTATAGATCTTAAAGCATCTATTCTGGCTTTTTTTTTTAAATAGATGTCTTTATTTATTTGAAGTTTCAATATTAGCCTCCTTTTTAACATGGTTTTTCCACAACACTTAAGACCCAATTGTATTTTTAGGGTTGTTTCTTATGCTAAGATACTATGATATTATGACACAATAAGATTGACAGCAGAAAGCATATGAGAGCCAAAAGGGGTGGAGGACACCAGGGGATCAGGAAACCTTTTAAACACAACAAGAACACCACACGCATATGAACCCACAGAGACTGAGTTAACATGCATAGCTCCTACATGGGCCTTTATCAGATGAGATACTAGATTTGAAAGGAAAAATGGCCACACACCTTATCCCTAACCCAGAAACTATCTCTAATTGAAATCCATTTACATGCAAAGATTTAGCTTTCTTCAAGTATTTTCACTTGGGAAGCAAACTATTCTTAAGGGTAGGCTACATGTCCAAGAGGACATGGCCAACAGAAAACAAATTCAATGGCCTCTTTGGACTTTCCTTGTTTCATAATGCTGTGTCAGTGTTTTTCTTTTCTCTCTTTTTAAAATGTTTCCTTTTTATTTTCATTTATTTTTCTCCATTTTTACCCTACAGTTTCTTTGTTTCTATATGTTTTATGTTTTTAATGGGATTCCTGAGTGAATGTGTGGCTCTCTGTATCTATATCTGTTTCTTGTGACTTTTCTTGGCCTCTTATGTGTTATACTATTCTGGATGTGTTTATTCTTGTTTTATGTTATTGTAGCTTATTTTATTTTATGTGTATTCCTATAAGCCTGCCTGTTTTGTAATGAGAGACAGAAAGGGTGTGGATCCAGATGGAAGGAGAGGTGGAGTGGAACTAGAAGGAATAGAGGGAAAGGAAAACATAATCAGGATATAATATGCAGAAAAAATTTTTCAATAAAAAACAAAAACAAGATTGATGCACATACGAATGCAAAGAAAATATATCAGGATGCACAGGGCCTGCAGAAGTGTAAGCCAGATAAGGTCCAAATGTCCAAGCCTAACCCAAGTGTTCTCCCTAATAACTTAACTGCCCAGAAAGGAAAAAAAAAATGTTTTTATGGACTTACAGTCGGTACACAATCTGAACTTAAGGGCAGGTCTTATGCCCAGCAAGTAGAAGACAGCCAACACAAAGAAAACTCAGTGGTATTTTGGGGAAATTTTTTTGTCTCAGAATACTTATTTTACCCTTAGAGATCTTTTGCTTATATGTTATTGTTCTGAAATTTTTGTTTTGTTTTGTTTTCTATGTGTGTGAATATGTGTGTCTTAGCATCTCTATGTGCTTCTTGTACTTTCCTTGATTCCTTTTTTTTCCTGTTTGTTGTTTTATTTTACACTATTCTGCTTTGTTTATTTTATCTTTTTATTTTTATTACTATCATTTTTACTGTTTTTCTAATGAGAGAGAGACAGAGAGAGATAGAGAGGGCATAGAGTTAGTGTAGATGATCTGGGAAGAAAAACCATGATCAGACTATATTGTATAAAAATCAACTTTCAATTAAAAATTCTTTCAAGGAAGAATAAAAAAGTTAAAAATAATAATTCTATAGTTATTAAAGAAAATTAAAAAATAATTATTTCCCAGATTTATACTTTAAATAATGTGACATATGGTCAGTCATTTTTATTGTCTAAAGACTTATTGTAGTTTGAATTTTCCTTGCATGATATTAACAACATCACCTGAACACTAATTCACTCCCAAAAGATACAAGCTGGGAAGGGCAGTTGGTCTCAGCATTAAAACATTAGCATCACAAATTGTAATGGGGGTGGATAATAACAGAGGAGATATTAGTGCTTTAAATATTGACTCCATGAAATTAAATGAAAGTAAACCCATTCAAATTAAGAACACTGACTCTGAGCTCTACAGCTATGTGCTAGACAAAATGAATTGCAGATTAATCTTGATAATTTATTCTTCCTTAATCTTTTAAGTTTACATCATATTATCTCCCAATGTAGTATTCATGTTGATTATTGAGGCCTCAAATACATTTGTCTTCCCTGAAAAAAGAAATCGAACTTCTGATTTCTGCTTAAAGTATGTCTTTATAGGAAAGTATAAGGGCCAGATGTGGTAGACAATTGTCTTCTCATTATTACATGGCCATTACTTTATTGAAATTGAAGCATGTTTGATTCTGTGTAGGAGACCCAACCAAGATTAATCCCATTGATATTTCCTTATGAAGGGTCAACTGGGTACATGAGGCTGCAAATACGGTGATCATGTAATGTGGACCATGTATGAAGTCCCTCCACATCTCTCCCTGAGGATATGTGGACACGATATTTTCTATGTCTAAATGCCCCTAAGTTTTCCATTCTCCTGTTGACTCTCAGCTGCCTTCATCCAATTAAAATTGATTCATCAAGCTACAGTTGGTTTTTAGTTTCCTTTTTTGACTTGTTAATGTCCTATCTAAGGTGAATCAAAATTTGTTAACATGTCCCTAAAACAACCCGTGTAACAGGCAATCATAATTGCTTTGTTTTGATAGTATCCATTCTGGCTCACAGTTACTGAAAGAAATGCTAGCAGAGTACAGGAGATAGGCTGAAAGAGATTTTACAATTTAATACTGCCATATTTTACAAAATAATTTTTTCGCAAAACTTTTAATACATATTATTTTGAATATACCTTCTGTAATATGCAGCCTTATGGCTTATGAGAATTTAATAATGTTTATGAACTTAATACAATTTTTCAATATAAACAAAAACAATACAGTGAAAATATTAAGATGACAAAATTCTGAAAATCATACAGGAAGGGTATTATAAGTAACCAGCATGGCAGAATTGAAAATATTCTAGAGACACTTGTGTTTTTCAATCTTACAATCAGGGTATTAAAACAATGAATTCCACAAATAAGAATAGCCCAAGAATCTCATACAGGTATAATGAAAATGGACCGCCATGAGGGCCAAACTGTTGCCTGTAAAAGAGTTTTCACAGTTCTAAAAAATCATTAGACCAATTTACAGAATGAGACTGAAACTCGGTCAATGGTGGGTCAATGGTGAGTGAGATTCCACCTTAACCTTGTCAGGGACAGCACAGATGGGCACATTCATGGCTAGTCATCTATTTGAACTTTTATTTCAGAACAGAGGATGAACTTTAAAGGTTGGGGTCTCTTTTTCCCTCTTCCAAATGTGGACCTGTTGAAAACAAAACAAAAAATAACTCCTTTTTCTGCTTTCCACTGTGAATTTTACTCTTTTTGTTTACTTACTCAGGAATGGTGTCTGGAAATGATTCATGTTGTGAGCCTCAAGGTTGGAAACAATATGAGTAGGTAACATGATATTTACCTGATTAAGAAACCTGGATGTCTATGTTACTGTTTGATCCTCATTTTTAGGCTTCAGTGCTCACCAGTTCTTCCCTTGTACCAGGAAAACGACTAACTGCATAGCATGGCCTTTCATCTCTGCCTAATGAGACTAGACATAGTGCCAGACTAAGAAGTTAAGGAAAATTATTATCCATTTACTTTACACTTATGAAATTCTAATGCTACCTTAGGCAATACGATATAAAACCAAGTAACCCTCAATGCATGTTCTCAAATATTTGTTACTAGATCGTAAGTGCTGTTTTATACTCAAGTATAGAACCTTCATCAAGTTTATGTGATTGAAAACATTTCAGTACTTTTCCACTTTCTCCAAGGTTACATTATTGAATGGTGTGATAAAAATGTAAAAGCAGGACAATGTGACCTCAGGTCCATGCTCTCAGAAGTTGTCTGATCAATTTCTAATATTGGCATGTACTAGACACTTCAATTAAGATATTTAAACATAATCCTCTTCCATTCATTGAGATTATTAAAGTAGAATTTACTATATTTTATGGACTAAGATATAAAATACAAAAAATGAATGAAGATGCCAAAAGAGTCTTTATCCAACCTTTCCACCCTTCATTTTCTACATTAGTTAGGGTTTCTATCACTGTGAAGAGAAGCCGTGATCAAGGCATCTCTTATAAAAGAAAACAACCGTGGGTAGCTTACAGTTCAGAGGTTTAGTTCATTATTGTTTTTGGTGGCATGCAGGCAGACATGTTGCTGGAGAGGTAGCTGAGAGTTCTACATCTGGATCCACAGGCAGGAAGAAGTGAATGTTACACACGACCTGGCTTGAGCATTGGAGAACTCAAATCTTGTGTGACACATATCCTCCAAAAAAGGCCACACCGACTTACACAAGGCCACACCTCCTAGTAGTGCCACTCCCTTTGTGTCAATGTTGGCCATTTTCATTCAAATTACTACCCTTTCTGATCTGGTTGGAGAGCAATCTGACTCTATGTTGCAGGTCACCATTTTCCTCACATCTGCATCACTAGGTACTCATCCATTAGTTCTAAAGAAGAGGTCTGAGAAGACCACAAAGAATCCATCTTAATTTTTATTTTCACATGGAGTTCCTCCCTCAGCTCAGTAATGAAGTCAAATACTCTCTAGTATTCTCTCAGAACACTGTGCACCTTCATTTGGTAGTCTTTATTAGATTTGCAGTTTCACTTTATTTGTGTGACTTGTCATCTACTCCTTAGCCCCTGACCTCAAAGAGTTTGGGAAGAGATTGTTCATGTCTAACAGCCCAGTATATCCATTAAATGAGTACACCATCACACGTGCTAAAAGGCTCACAGGCAAAAGAGCTGTGAGAACTCCATGTGAGTGAGCTAAGGTTAGCATTAATTTAGGATGATTGCTGGTAACTAAACAGAAAACATCAGTTCTCCATTTCAAAACTGATGACAGAATGAGGAATCTTGTAGTTAGATGTGATGCATCCACATATCTATGCTCTTTGTTGGAATTGATTTGGGACTTGGCTTCTGTCAATGTATCCAGCAAAGCAAGGCAACAGATGATAGAAACTTGATGAGGTGGGACTTTTGAAAGGGAGTTAAGATTACTGCAAATCTGCTCTTGGCAGGGATGCCATGCAGACCCCACCTTACTCTTTTTTCCCCCATCATGGCTGCCACAAGTGAAGTACTTTTGCTTCTCTGCAATTTCCCTGTCTCATCAGGAGCCAAAAGGCTAATCGTGGACTAAAACTTCTAAAATCAAATAAAGTTTCTTTCCAATAAAGTTATTTGTCTCAGGTGTTTTCTAGTAATAGAAATCTTACTACCACAATGACTAAACAAGAAACAATGTAATATTGTTACTACAAAAGGTAACTAGAAAAAAAGATTACTAAGAAAATACTATATATACATTTTAAAGATTTTTTATTACTTTTGAATATGTGTAAGTATGTGTTTTCATGCGTGTGCAAGTGTGTGTGTGTGTGTGTGTGTGTGTGTGTGTGTGTGTGTGTGTGTTTGTGTGTGTGTGTGTGCACGAGTGTATGGATATAAGCATATGAAAACAAGTGACTGCAGAAGCTCGAGCCACCAGATGCCCTCAGGTCCTACATAGGTGCTGGGAAACCCATGTCCTCTGAAGTAACAGATTTGCTGTTAACCTCTGAGTCACCTCTGCAACCCAGAAAATGTGTATGTTTAATTTACAAAATTTTGTTGTGATTATCAGGAAAGTCAGAAATAAATGGCCAGAACTGAGCAATGACATCCTGGAATATGGAAATTTGATACATGGGTATTTGTTTTCTGACTGCTCAAATGTCAAATGAAACCTTCAAGTGATGAAGTCTTAATAAAACAGTGTATTATTTGTAAAATTTGAAATAAAGCAAAGTATAATCTTCCCTTAGTTTAAATGTAATATATTAATTTTAATTTCAACCTATATTAAATACCTATCACATATATTTTCAATTGGGTTCTGGATGGAATAAAATTAAAATAAACATAAATGAAATTAATAATTGTGTGGGACCTATTATTAATTTACAAGACGTTTCAGATTCTCACTATATAATTGGTTTAGCACACTGGAGCACAAATTCTAATTGGTCTTAATAATAAAAGCCCAGAGTCAGATATAGAGGTTAATACTGAAAGATCAGAGAAGCAGAACAGCCAGCCATTAGTTATTACCTCTACTGAATCCTCAGACCAAAGGAGTGATCATATCCTTACAAATCCCTAGACTGAATGCAATGAGCTCCTGTCTCTTCCCACCTTATATTCCTCTCTCTGCCAAGCTATATCACTCCTGTTTCCATCTCTCTAGTGATAGTATTTAGAGCATGTGACTCTCAAGTGCTAGGATTAAAGGTGTGAGCCACCACTGTCTAGCTGTTTCTCTTTTACACTGGATCAATCTCTTGAAGCCCAAAGTGGCCTTAAACTCACAGAGATCTTCCTGCCTCTGTCTCCCACATGCTGGGATTAAAGGTGTGTGCCACCACTGCTGGCCTCTAGGGTTAACTAGTGACTAGCTCCACACTCTGATCTTCAGGGAAGCTTTATTATTGTTAAAGCACAAGCAAATTATAACCACAGTATTCCTTCTTATAGTAATATCCTAGGGAGCAAATTCAAGTAGTTAGGTGGGTGGCAGGAAATTTTACCTGTTAAGCAACTAATCTCTCTGGCATCCATAATAGATATTTTTAGTTAAAATTTTAAATTTATATTGCATAATGAATAGTAAAATTAGATATGAATAAACTATGCAAGTTGTTATGTCGTATAATCAAGAATTATCAAACAAATAAAGAATCCCTCATAATCCAATAATTAATTTTTTTTATTTATTTATTTATTTATTTATTTATTTATTTATTTATTTGGTTTTTCAAAACAGGGTTTCTCTGTGTAGTTTTGGAGCCTATCCTGGCACTCTCTCTGGAGACCAGGCTGGCCTCAAACTCACAGAGATCCACTTGCCTCTGCCTCCTGAGTGATGGGAATAAAGGCATGCACCACCAACGCCCAGCTCCCAATAATTTATTTTAAATAATTTATTTTTATTTAACATGGATAATGATTTTACATGCATGCATGTATGCATGCATGTAAGTGTACTACTTGTGTGTAGTACTCACAGAGCCCAGAAGAAGATGTTGGATCTCTTAGAACTGGCATTACAGATAATTATTAGTTGCCATGTGGGGGCTGGAAACTGAACCCAAGTTCTCGGAAAAAGCAGTAGAGAGTCTAATCAATGAGCCATCTCTCCAGGGACTCACTCACCTACAATTCTCTGCATAGCTGAGTTTAACATTAAACTCCTAATCAATTTGCTTCTAAGACCTTAGTATTGGGATACCAGGAAAGCATCTCCAAGCAGTTTTGCTACATGAATTCTTAAGGGTAACTGACCTTTCTGTAAATTGATGTCACTTGACTCAGCATAATAACAAATGGAGGTATGGGTTTTCTATATTCACTGAACGTGGAATTCAGACCAGCAGAATGTGGATTTCTACCACAGCACCTTTCAAGACTTTATTTCTTTTGAAGATGGTTGATATTTAACCTTCTCAGCTGTCTACCTTGACAAATAGAAACACTCATGTTGCCAAAAATCTCACCAATGAAACACCAGCACCTCAGATTAGGATCTTTCAAAGAGTTTTTGATGTTTATTTTAGAAGACACAGGTGTGAGTACTTGGGTGAGAGTCAACAAGGATGTAATTTTGTTTTCCCCAATCCCTTGTTCTGAAAGAGTTCTTCAAGGAGTGACCTTGAGTATATGAGTTAAAAATAGAGGATTGAAATTACATCCTAGTTGTCTGCTATTGTTTTTGAATACTGAATTTATAACTATATCTAATTATTTTCAGCATGTTTGTGAATGTATTGAGTATTGTCTTCTTCTCTTCAAAGAATTTTGTCATAATCCCTCAACTTGTTTATGTAAATATTTTCTACCTATAAGTTTAAAGTTATGTGAACTTTTACATTTTGAAGACCCTTGCTAGGTTATCACTGAATCAAAATGGAGTTGTAAATCATGGAACAGTTTTAGGGAATATACATTTTTTCTTGTTGATTTGCTTATCTTTTCAACCTTAGCATTGTTAAGTTTAGTTTTTTATCTATTGTGTTGCTTGTCTGAGCATGTGACCTAGTCACATTTTCAGGTAGTCTTAATTTTTTACCTAATTTCTCCTTGTTGCCTTTTCCCCACTCCCTGCACTGTGTGGCTTCTTCTCCCATAATGACCCTATAGCAAAGTAGGTTCTCTCCATTCCCAGTGTTATCAACTGAAATTTTGTCCCATAGTAGCTTCACCAGCCTCAATTAACTCAATTTAGTTATTAGAACATTGTGGTTTATTCTGTTAAAAATATTGCTTCATGATTTGTTTTTTTTAATTTTTTTATTAGTTCAAGTTGGGGACAAGCTTGTTTCACATGTAAAACCTTCTCCCTCTCCCTCCCCTCACGCCCATCCCTCCTCCCCCACCCCCAACCTACCCACCACCCCACCCACACTCCACTCCCCAGGCAGGGTAGTGCCCTCAAAGGGGGCTCTGCAATGTCCACCAAATCTTCCTGGGCTGGGCCTGGGTCCTTCCCCATGTGTCCAGGGCCAGAGTGTATCCCTTCATGTGGGATGGACTCTCAAAGTCCCTACTTACACCAGGGAAAATACTAATCCACTACCAGTGGCATCCTAGAGTGCAGAAGCCTCCTTATTGACATCCATGTTCAGGGGTCTGGATCAGTCCTCTACTGGCCTCCCAGACAGCATCTGGGGTGGATGTGCTCCCCCTTGTTCAGGCCAACTGTTTCTGTGGGTTTCTCCAACATGGTACCGACACCTTCAATCTTCATTCCTCTTTCTTCAACTAAGTTCCAGATTTCAGCTCAGTGTATATCTGTGTATATCTGTCTCTGCTTCCATCAGCCCCTGGATGAGGGCTCTAGGATGGCATAAAAAGTAGTCATCAATCTCATTTTAGGGGAAGGGTGTTTAGGTTATCCTTTCCACCATTGCCTGGATTGTCAGATCATGTCATCCTTGTAGGTCTCTGGAAATCTCTCTAGTGCCAGATCTCTCCTCTGACCTATAGTGACTCCCTCTAATATGGTATCTCTCATCCTGCTCTCTTTCCTCTATTCTTCCCCCAACTCAGTGTTTCTGCTCCTCCATTTCCTCCTCTCCACTCCTCTTCTCCTGCTCATATTGTGGCAGCTCCCTCTCCCCTACCCTCATGCTCCCAATTATCTCAGGAGTTCATGCCACTTCCCTGTCCTGGGGTCCATTTATCCCTTGGAGTCCTTCATCTTTCTTAATTTCTTTGGTGAAGAGGATTGTAGGCTGGTATTCCTTTGCTCTATGTCTAAAATTCATATATGAGTGAGTACATACCATGTTTGTCTTTTTGTGACTGTGTTACCTCACTCAGAATGGTTTCTTCTAGTTCCATCCATTGCCTGTGAATTTCAAGATTCCTTTGCTTTTTGTCTGCTGAGTAGTACTCCATTGTATAAATGTACCACATTTTCTCTATCCATTCTTCAGTTGAGGGGCCCCTCAACTGAATGGATGATTTGTTTTTTAATGATTTCTAAAACAGTCATGTAATTGCCTCCATAAATTATTCTCCCATTTTGTTTCAGTACTTACCTTTTTGTTTGAGCCCTCCTTGTTGATTACCTTTTCCTGAAGACAATGGTGTCCCAAATTCTGTGTTTAGATTCATGCTCTATATCCCAACTAATAACAATTATTTACTGACTGTGTCATCTAGATGTGAACTCTCCCCCTTTTTTATTGTTGTTGTTTTTTAGTTGTTTTTTTCTTCTTCCAAAGTCAGTGCTGCTGAAATTCAATTCCATGCCATTATTTCACACAGCACTGAAACACAAAAATGTCTTAAGAATTTTTGGCATCTTCTTGTCAGAATATGGAAGTTTGTTCTCTGAGTCCTAGCTTTGTGATGATATTAATAACATCTTGAAAGTAAATTAAAATTTATTACCTCAGTTATGTAAGCATTTACTACTTCAATAAATACAGATTTTATGTTGTTGTTTTGCATCTATGACAGGACTTAAATGAGCATTGCAAGAAAAACAATGTCTCTATTGCACTGGACACCCAGCCAATAAGTTCATCTACTAGAAGGGCTGAAGCAATTACTCATTGCTTCAAGTTCCCAGACAACCTTGCATTCTTCCGTGGAATCAGATTCATCAGCACTGAACCTAGTCCTGTCCTCAGCATTTTATGAGGCTTTCAGTGGTAGACCTTTCAAACAAGAATCTAGCCATGCAACATTCTAACAAATACCATGCCAGAGCATTTCATTTCATAGGAAAAGACAATGCTTTGATTTCATGGTTATTAATGAATCACATGCTGTATATTGCTTAGGATGGGTAAAGTGTGCTTTTTTTTAATGAGGATTCCCCATCAGGCTATGGATAAATATGAGTCTCTGGCTGGAATAATTTGATGTGAGAGTTTTGGCTTCTTCAAACTGCTAGACAGCATGAGGCAGGGCTGCTTGCAGCCTGTGCTGTACTCGATTGCCTGCTGTCTCTCTGTGTGTTCTTATCCCTCACATAGCAGTGGTCGTATGAATGACTGCCTTAAGGACTTCTGTAAGTGGGTACTCAGTTGAGGTAGAAAAACAAAACACCCCCCCCAAAAAGCTTCCTGGTAGCAAAAGATATTTGTTTTCCTGCAGAGAATAATGACTTTAAGTTTACCATATATCTATATGTGCATATACAAACAAAAATTCTGTCAGAGAAAGCTAATCAAATTTTCTGATTTGCTAAATTTATACATATGGCTGTTAGCATGTGATGGTGTTAAGAATTATTTCAGACTATGGATTTAAAGATAAGAAAGTCTAGAAATGTTGGCTCTTTTGCAGCATCTTGAAGTGCATGAGGTTTTAAAAGGCACCCTACAGGTCTTAGTGATTGATGCTGCTGTCTAAATTCCACCTTCATGTTCAATTTTTTCAGTAGTTTGCCAGAAATTAAATAGTTTAATAACTTCCTCATTGCTCTAGCTTGATATTTATTTCATCTTTTTTCCATGATATATGCAAATACATGTCTCTTTGCTAATATCTTTTTTACATGCTCTTGTCTGAAGGCTGATGCAAAGAAGTCATTAAAATTGATAGCAATATCTACCACTTCAGTGAATAAATTATGCTTTCCATTTCGTGGAGGTCCCATTATCTCTGGCCCTGACCCCTTCTTACTTCTCAATGTGAAAGGATCCTGATTTATCTCAAATTCTTGTGTAATCTTCCTTTCATTTTCTTTCCTTAATTTTCTTATCGTATTTTTTACCCTTTTAACTTCATTCTGTCGTCTCAGCGCTAGTCTTTACCTCATATTTTTTTATGCTGAATGTTCTCTTCTTTCTGGGCTTTGATTACTTTTTGAGCTTTTCCCTCTTTCCACATTTACTTTATTCTAACTAAAACCATATTTATTTTTTGATGATATGCATGGTCCTTGAGGATAATTTAATTTACCTTTCAGTATATTTCATTTATCCATTCCTTTAGCTTTCTGTCTTCATTTTTCATTTGGTTAGTATATATGTCTCTACTACAAATTTACTTTTCTTTCTCCTGAAAAAAATCACATTTTTGCCACCCCCTACCCCTTGTGCTTTTTGGCTATTCTTTGGTCGATCTAACCTCAAATACAACTTTATTTCTTTGATTCTGCTCTTAGATTTTTTTAAATCTGTAATATTATCTCGTGCTACTTAAAAAGACTCTTGGAATTACAAAGAAAGCACATTCTTTTGGCCATTGAAAATGTCTTAAGAAAGCATCATAAGGATAAGAGTGTTAAATGCAGGAAAGCTGCTGGTGGGATCTTTGCTGGAGCTTTCAATTTTGAACTTGATACACAGAAAACCATTAAATGTTCGGATAATGTATCAGTCTCATTGTATCCTCTTTGCTTGGTTATCTCTGTGCTTTAGCAGTCCCTGCAGAATATAGCACAGGAGGTCATTTAATCTATTGCTCTATGACCTGATGGTTCTCAGCCAGGCTGCATACTGTCTACAAGATACCTTTTCCCCTTAGTTCTTACCAGTTTAAATGGTATTTGGAATTCCTGGCAAATATTTAGAGAGGTTACAGAAGTCATAGGGAAGTAGAAACTTGTATCGATAGAAATTAGAGAAATATCACCTACTGTGTAAGAGGTCACTGGGACCATCAAAGCATTTAGCAATTGGGAAATAGAGGTCTCAAAATTAGTTAAAATTATTTAAGATAGTCTAATGAATGATATCATCAGAAACTGAAATTATATATCAGATAGATGGCAAGGAATCAAATATACTCACAAGAATATGTTTAGATACTTTTGTGCAGCTCTAGCAGTAGATTGGCTTCTGGACGATTCTGTCAAATGGATTACCACTGTTAGAAGAAGCAGATCTGATGCTATTAAAAGTTATTGTGAGAATGCAAATACTGAGCTATTATGCATTAAAGTAGAATGATCATTTGAAATGAATCATTTTGAAGTTAGTATTAACAATATTTCTGATTCAGTCTGAGTAACTGAGTGCCACATGTTTCTAAGATAGATATTTAAAGAGTTAGAATGTGAACTGAATTGCATGCCACACTGTCTTATAGGTGGAATATACTGAAATCAGTATATATGTAATTACCCTGTTTTAAATGAAATTTCAAAATAGGCCCTGTGGTGATATCTTGTTTATACTCTAACAAATAAAGCTTGCCTGAAGATCAGAGGGCAGAGCTAGCCACTACTTAACCATGGAGGTCTGCAGGTCTGTACAAACAGACAGAAGTGATATGGCTGTTTTGAGAGAGGAATATAAGGTGGGAGGAGACAGAAACTTGGCCTCTTTGGGCTGAAGACTTAGCAAGATAAGAGTTGGCTGGGGCTTACTCTTTTCTCTCTGATCTTTCAACATTTGCCCCATATCTGGCTGCAGGCTTTTATTATTAAGACCGATTAGAAATCATGCTAAATATTGACACACAGCTTTTGGGTGGGCCCCAATTCACAAAATTGACACTTGCCTGTGGCTTTGCAGTCACTGGCACATGACAGAGCTGCACACAGTGACTCCAGTTGGAGTCACCACCCAACAGTGCTAGGTTTTATTTTCTTTTTTTCCCAAAGCCTCAAAGTGAGTTTGGGATTTTCCTGTTGTAAAAGTCTCCCGCTACTGCACAAATACCACAAGCATCTGGGTCCCAAATGCTACAGGACTTACCTCCTCACCCCCACTAGACTGGCTCGCTCAGGCAGCTC
Source organism: Cricetulus griseus (assembly GCF_003668045.3). Taxonomy (NCBI): domain Eukaryota; kingdom Metazoa; phylum Chordata; class Mammalia; order Rodentia; family Cricetidae; genus Cricetulus; species Cricetulus griseus. The sequence continues at coordinate 142,791,677 of NC_048595.1, read as the reverse complement.
CTTCCACAAGTGCTTCTTCTGCGCAGTGAAGTTTTTCAGACAGATGGCTCCCTCTCTCCTATGCGTTATGTGCTTCCCCTGAAGCGCCTCCTTGAGCTGCTGCCACACGAAGTAACTGCTATGAAACCCACTCAGGCTTTTACTGTTGCTGCAACTGCGCCCCCCCTCACTTCACAGCTACATGAAGCTGCAGAGGTCTTCACCATAGGTGTGCACCACCTGTATTCTCTGCTCAAATGTGTTACACAGAGGCAGCCTCATGTTCCAGTGTCAGCAGATTTGGTGGGAATTTAGAGAGGGGGAATTAATTTTTTAAGAGTTTTTTTCCCACATTAAAAATAGGGAAACAATATTACTATGAAGGGAGTTAAGTCTCTGTATGATTATGCAATGCATGATATAAAATTAAAATAATTAAAAGAAGGGATAACCAATTTAACCTAAATTGACATATTGTTAATTATCACTTTGATATTATTTACTGTTTGTTTAATTATTCTTGGTTTATCCCTAAAAAAAGTAGGTTGATATGAGTGCCAAGATACAGGCCTTAGAAAAACTTATTAAAACAGATCATAGAAATATTCAGACGCAGATAGAGGAAATTAGCAAACATCTGGAGTGTTGCATTAGAAGGTTAGAGAGGAACACCCTAAAGATTTCAACAAGCCAACTTTAATTTATTGAGTCACCTAACAGGAAATGACAAATGACAGATATACCCAAGGCTGTGCAATAGTAAAATGGGATCCTGTGGAACTGTTAGATTTAAGGAAATTCAAGGGAGCAATAGTCTCATATGACATGTTTTTACATTTTTGAAGCAGATGTTAAACTCATGGTCAACTTGTAAAAGAATTATCCCTGAAGACTGAAGATACTTGGTTAAAGCCATCTTGGAGCCTGGTCTTCAATTACAAAGGTGAACTTGGTTGAAAGATGGGGCTAAGACAATTGAACAATGAAGTAGCACTAGAGGTATGGAAATCTCCCAAGATCTACCTCTTGGAACATGAGATAAAACTGAGGTACAAAATCTCTATATCTGACCACATCATGGATTTATGTAGCTCATCAGCTTTGAATATTTGGGACAGAATTGGAAAACTAGGAAAGTAAATTGAGTCATTTACTAAAGTTATACAAGGCCAAAAGGAAGCCTTCAGTTTTCTTACAAATATTGAATATAATAATAATTCCAATTTAGAAGCTAGACAAATAATAATTGAATCTCTGCCTTTTGAAAATGCTAATGCACAATGCAAAAAGGTAATTAGGCAATTTATGGCAAGATCACCACCCTTGGAGAAATGGATCCAAGATACAATCAATATTGAATTTTTACAACCATGATGATTCATGGATAGAAGAGGAGATTTCAAGAGTTTGAAGAAAATTGAAAAAGTCAAGTGTTTTAACTGTGGCAACCATGGTCACTTAAAAAGGGATTGTAGGCAAGTGATTCCTGGAAACAATCTTTTTTTCTAAGCTTAATTCAAATAGAACACAACTACCTTCTGGATGATGCAGAAGTTATGGCAAAAGCAAGCATTGGACAAATGAATGTAGGTCAACAAGGGAGTCAGGTAACTGTTATCAGCATATACCTTGAGGAGCCCCTCACAGGCCCCCATGACAAATTCAGTTCAGTTCTTTCTTGTAACTACTGAGGAAACTCCTTCCCACAGCAATTAAAAAAACTAATGCCTTTTATAAGAAAACATACTGCTCTGGATGATGGAATTGCTATAGAAGAGTGAACAAAAAATTCAGGAGAAACTATAAAGCAAACATTTTGGCAAATTATAAATGAAAAAACTAAAATTAAAAATGAGAATAGGTGACATTGTCATTGAAGGTCGTGTAGACAAGGTGTGGATGTCACAAAAATTGCATCAGAAAGTTGGTTCAGCTTTTTGGGAAGGGAATATTTTGTCAGATAAAACAGAGCACAAGATGGGTCAAATGTATAGCTCCAAAAGGACACAGACAAAAATTAAAGCCATATGTGGCTAACAAAGCAGTGAACTTATGGGGACATGATTTGTTAAGGCAATGGTATACTTTGATTAACATTCCTCCAGTCTCAGAAATAACACATAAATTAACGTATGCTTCTGGGAAAAATACTAGAAGAATTACAATGAACAGTCACTGGCTATTCAGGTTGTACAAAAACAGGGCATATCAGGTGCTGATCTTTCCAAGGTACCAATAGTCCTACTTTTAAAATGGTTGACAGACAAACCTATATGGGTTAAGCAATGACCTTTAACAACAGAGAAAGTGAAGGCCTTAGAATAACTGGTACAGGAGCAGCTAAATGCTCAGCCAGTTGAAAAATCAACCAGCCCTCAGAATTGTCCTGTATTTGTTATTAAAAAGAAATCTGGAAAATGGAGAATGGTAACAGATTTAAGAGCTCTTACAAAGGTGATTCAGCCGCTGGGCATTGGTGGTGCACACCTCTAATCCCAGCATATATTGTATACTGATACAACTTAGGCTGTTTTATCATTTTGCAATTTATAGTTCTACTTCTAGTGAAGTCATTTCAGTTCTATTTCTGTTATTGAGAATATATATATATATATATATATATATATATATATATATATATATATATATATATATATAAGTTGTGAAGTCATTGTCCTTACTAAATTATTTTGGGAAGCTTCAGTCATTGTTTAACTATGTTTCTGAGAATTACAGGTTATAATTACCCATGTTTATTATACCTATGAGGTTAGTCAGACATAGATATTCTATCTTCAAACACTTCATAGACCTACAGAATATGGCATTTAAAGGTTTTAATATCAGTACTCCATTGACATAACACACAATTGCTTCTGACAGCACTGAGCTATTCCCAAGATTATGTTAGGCACTGATGACACTCCTTCTGGAATTCATTCTATCCTTGTTTAATAGCCTCTTGGGCAAAGAACTGCCCCCACCTTGAATGCTGATTTGGACATGCTGTCCTAACTGAGCTTCAGAAATTAAACTTAAAGAAGATTGATAAACTTTGGCTAGTCATGGTAAGACAGCCTTTCAACATCCCTGTTTCTGTGATGGTCAGTCAGTCACTCTAGTCCTTAGACAAAGCTGGTTGCCCCTATGCTGCTGAGATTTTGGGTGACTCTCCAGGTAGCCTACTGTTTCTGTCATGGCTTGCACCATTTGAAAGTTACTCACTTGCACTTCCTGCCTACCCTGGTATTGTTATCCTCTTTCTCAGGTCTTTGATGAGGTTGAAGACTAGACTGTCACAATTATTGTTTTCTCTTTTTAGATAGAAATATTAGGTGCAAGACTCGAACTTTCCAGTTTAAGACAACTTCATCAAAATTGAAAAGGATTAGATTTGAACAAAAGTCATCCCTTGATTATAAGAGATTTCAGTTAATCATACATCATAGGCATTCAATCTAACCTAACTTTAAAACTAACAAATTCTTTTGATTTGATCAGATATATCTTGCTGTAAGGGAAGTTCCCCCAGATTAGGGAAGGCTTTTGTGTTTGTATTTCCAGGAGAATGAAGACATCCGGCTAAGAAACTACTAGATGAATGAGGCATCTGAAGGAAAGGAAAAATGTCCACAGAAAAGAATGAATTGGCATATTAGTATATCACAGTTACAACAGGATAAAATTTCATAAATCTTCCCAAACATTTGTTTTTGCTTTTCTCTATAAACATAATAAAAATATCATTTTTGTTCCCAGTCTAATTAAAAATTAAAGATGGCTTTGGAGTTGGAGTGTGGCTCTTTCTTTCTCTAAACCCAAGAATGTTTGTTAAAGTAAAATCCAACATTTCTATCAGAAGAGCCAACTGATATGGGACAGAAGAAAAATGAAAATGAAATGACTATATTATTGCCACTAATCTCATAATCATTTTGTTCTAATATGAATCTTTGACAATATTATCTCAAAATTTATAAGATATATAAATAATCAAAACTGAAGTGACCATTTGGCACTCTGTCACTTCTATTATTTGGCAATTTCATTTAGATTACCTTTGTATATGTATACATTTTAGGGAGTTTCTACTATACTAGGTTTCCATACTAACCCTCAAATGACCCTTAATTTTAGCTGCCTCTCACTGTTTTCTGTCTCACAACTCCTTCTCGTCACCATCCCTGATTGATCCTCCCATTACATTATACCCCTTCCATCTATTACTTTCTTTTCTATGATATTAACTGTATCTGTTTTTATGTTGATGCCCCTTGGAGTTATCTTTTGTGCAGGACAATGGCTATGAATTTCTTTGCTTCCTACAGTTTGATCAGCACTTAGGTGAAGATACTATTTTTTCCATTATATTCCTGAGCTTCTTTATCAAGAATCCAGTGTCCATAGGTGTGTGGCTTTATGTATGTATCTTTAATTTGATTCCATTGTTGAATTTGTCTGTTTGTGAGTGATACCATATGGTTTCCTTTTGTTACTGTACCTCTATAGGACAACTTAAAATTGGGAACAATGATCTCTCTGGCAATTCTGATATTATTTAAGATTGCTTTAGCTTTTCTACGTCTTTAGTATTTCTGTGTGAATTCGGGAATTATCCTTTCAAGATCTGTGAAGAATTGTGATGGAATTTTTTTGCAGGGGCATTACATTGAATCTAAATGTTACTTTTGTTAGCATAGCCATTCTACTATTTTAATTCTACCTTTTGACATGGGAAATCCTCACATATCCTGATATACTCTGAAATTTCTTTCTTAAATGACTTGAAGATTTTTTTTCACAGAAGTCTTTCACTTGCTTTGTTACAGTACTCCAGATATTTTATATAAATTGAGGCTATTGTGAAAGGTGTTTTTTCCCTGATTGTTATCTCAGACAGTTTGTCATTTATATGTAGGAGAAATGCTGATTTTTATGAGTTAATTTTGTACATAGATACATTACAAAAATGTTTATTAAATGTAGAAGTTTCCTGGTCGAATTTTTGTGGGCACTTACATGTGCAATATATCATCTTCAAATAAAGATACTTTGATTTCTTTCTTTTTGAATTTATATCCCTTTTATGCCATTCAATGTTCTTATTTTTGTAGCTAATATCAAGTACTTAATGAATATGTGTTAAGAGAATGGGCAGTCTTGCATTGTTCTTTATTTTAGTAGAATTGCTTTGAGTTTCTCTCTATTTAAATTGATATTAGCTATGCACTTGTGTTATACTGCCTTTATAATAGTGGTATGTACCTAGTATCCTTAATCTGCTAAGGACTTTGATCATGAAATGATGCTAGATTTTGTCAAAGGCCTATTCTTCTTCTAATGAAATGATCATGTGTTTCTTGTCTTTCAGTTTGTTTATATGGTACATTCCATTTATTGATTAAGTATATTGAACTATCCCTGCACCTCTGGGCTGAAGAATACTTCATAATAGGGGATGATTGTTTTGATGTTTTCTTGGATTCAGTTTTTAAGTATCTTATTGAGAATTTTTGTATCATTTTTCAAGGGAAATTGGTTTGTATTTATCTGTGTGTGTGTGTGTGTGTGTGTGTGTGTGTGTGTGTGTGTGTGTGTCTGTGGCTTGGGTATCTGGGAATCTGTAGCCTTATAAAATCAATTGTAAATGTTTCTTCTATTTCTATTTTGAAGAATTTTGACATTAATTCTTTTTTTAAAAAGCCCTGGGATTTTTTGTTTAGGAGAATTTCCATAACTACTTCCATATCACTAAGGTTTACAGGTCTGTTTAAATTTGATTTGACTTAATTTTAGTAGTGGTATATATCCAGAATATTAGCCATCTTGTTAGATTTTCGAATTTGGTGGAGTACAGTTTTTAAAATTATGCCCTTATATGATTTCCTTGATTTTCTCAGTGAGGATGTCTATGTCCCCCTTTTCATTTCTAACTTTATTAATTTGGATCTGCTCTCTCTGCCTTTCAGTTAATTTGCATAAATTAACTTCATTAATCTTAGTGATTTTTCTCAAAGAATCAATGAATTGATTCTTTGTACTTTTTTACTATTTCTATTTTACTGATTTCAGGCCCCATTTTTTTTTTTGCCAATGAATTTCTTCTGAGTATGATTTTTTTTTGTTCTATAGATTGCAGATGTGCTGCTAAGTTGCCAGTATGAGATCCTATACATTTTTTTAATGTATTCAATTAGTGCTATGAACTTTCAGCCTTCCTTGTTTCCCATAAATTAGGGTGTGTTGTGTTTACATTTTCATTCAGTTGTAGAAAGTCTTTAATTTTGGTGTTTCTTTCAGTAGAGTTATTAAGTTTCCATGAATTTGTAACTTTCTATTGTTTCTGGTGTTGTTGATATTCAACTTTAATCTGTAATTGTCAAATAGGTTGTAGGTGTTATTTCTATTTTATTCTTTTTGTTGAGATATTGCCTTTGTGTACAAGTATGTCATCAATTTTGGAAAAACTTTTGTGATATGCTGAGAAGAAGGTATATTCTCTTTTGTTTGTGTGAAAGGTTTTGTAAACATCTTTAAGTTCATTTGTTTTATAACATTGGTTAGTGCCAGCATTTCCCTGTTTAGTTTTTGTCTGAATGATTTTTCTGTAGTAAGAGTGAGGTATTGAAGTATCCCATTATTATTAGTGTATGAGGATCCTGTGTGATTTAAGGTATAGTGTTTGTTTTCAAATATTGCTGCCCTTGTGTTAGGGGTAGAGATGTTAATAACTGAACTGGCATCTCAGTGTATTTTTCCTTCTTTATCACTTCTTGTTGGTTTTTGTTTGAAGTGTGTTTTGACAGATATTCAAATGGATACACCAGTTTGTTTCTTAGGTCCATTCACTTGGAATATCTTTTCCCAATCATTTACTCTAAAGATGTGTTTCTTGGAAGCAGCAGAAGGGTGAATCCAGCTTTTCCATCAATTCTGTTACTCAAAACAGACTTATTTATTCTCTGTGATTTCTTGGCTGCTTTAAAGTCTCTAGGTTGGAGTTTTCAGCTTGCACCTTCTGTTGATGAGGATTTGTAGCTCAATATTGACTAAATTTGATTTTACCATTGAATATCTTATTTTCTCCATCTATGGAGATTGAAAGATTTGTTGTGTACTGCAGTCTTGGCTGGTATCTATAGTCTTGTAGAGTCTGCAGCACATCTGTCCAGTTCCTTCTGTTGTTTAGAAACTCAATTGAGAAGTCAGGTGTAATTCTGATAGTTCTGTCTTTCTTCATATTGTACTTGATTTTTTTCCCCTTGCAACTTTTAATATTTCTTTCTTTGTTCTGTACATTTAGTATTTTGATTGTTATGTGTTGAGGTGACTTTCTTTTCTGGCCCAATTTATTTGGTGTTCTGTATGATTCCTGTATTTTGATAGTCATATCTTTCTTTAGGGTTGGAAAGTTTCTTCTATGATTTTGTTGAAAATATTTTCTGTACCTTTGACCTGGGTTTCTTTTCCTTCCTCTATTCCTAGTATTCTTAGATTTGGTCTTTTTATAATGTTTCAGATAACCTAGATGATCTGTAACAGAAAAAAATTTAGACTTAATATTTTTTTCTTTGACCAATATATCTTCGATCATGTTTTCAAGGCCTGTATTCCCTTTTCCATCTCTTGTATTCTGTTGGTGAAAGTTACCTGTCTGATTCCTGTTCCAGTTTCCACAATTTTTATTTCTAGATTTCCTTCAGTTTGAGGTTTCTTTATTGACTCTATTTCAACTTTCAGATCTTGTAAGGTTTTATTCATTTCCTTGCACTCTTTGTTTTTTTAAATTTCTTTATGGCACTTTTATTTATTCATTTCTTCTTTAAGTACCTCCATCTTATTCATAAAGGCTGCTGTAAGGTTCTTTCCTTGTGTGTCAAGTGTATAGGACTTTTAAGACCCTGCTGTGGAGTGTTTGGGCTCTAGTGCAGACCCATTATCCTGACTGTTTTGATTTTACACTGGTGTCTAGGCATATGGTATTGAGATGATTTATTTTTAAATGGTGTTGACATCTGATCTTTGTTTTGTGAGTGTTTGGATTTTTGGTTTCTCTTTCTTTCCTGGTTCTTAGAGTATAATGTCTGTATATTATCCATAGGAACATCTTCTTAGGTCTCATAGGTGTGGGCACTGTGGTTTCCAAGTCACATGTGTTTCTGTATATTATGTCCTGAGACCATGGAATGATGAAGGAGTATTGGTAGTGGAGGGACTTCACAAGAGGGAATAATATTATGTCCTCCAGGATCTGTTTGTTAGTCTCCTGGCTGGGAACAGAGTGAGGAGAGGCTACAGCAGAAGATTTGCTGAAGAGCTCAGGGTGAGACTGAGGCTTTGGACTTGGACAAATGGAGGGAGAGTTTAAGATCTGCAGTTAGCCTAGCTAATTCCCTAGCAAGAGTGACCAGTAGGCTCCCAGGGAGTTCCTGCTGGAGTTTGGGGCTGTGATAAAGCATGAGTGGGGTATGGGAGGTTAGGAGGGGAATATCTGTAGGACCCATTGGAAATGGGAGGCAGGGGGAAAGGAGGCTGCAGGAAGTAGTCTCATGAAGAACTGGAAATGATACTGGGGAATTTGATTTGTAGGAGCTGAAGGAAAGGTCAGTGTTCTACTAAATAACAAAATTATCAACAAACCCAAAAGAAATTGTCTCCCATCATTAGCATTCAGAGAAATTCAATTAACAATACAAGTAAATTGTATATAGAAATGGAAGGCTAGATATGGACCCAAACATCTTGCTCATAAATACATGTTTTGTTTTGTTTTTATCAGTTTAGTTTAGTCTGTATTGCTTCCTCACTATGTAACCATGGGAATCTCTTTAATCCCCTCATTCTCAGTTTGTCTGGATAGCCAGATAATGGTTATTTACTTGGAGAATTGTCATGAGACTCAACTGGGATAAATCAAAGAGTATTCTTGCTGGAACATAGTAGATGAATAATAGCTTATAGCTTTCTGTCTTATTGTCCTTATAATTTTACCGAAAGGCATTGTAGGGACTTCTTTCTTAGACAAACCTCTGCATTTCCAGATTACTATTTATCTAGGGAGGCTCCTTGTATCATGTTACTCCTCTCATTGTCCTCCTGGTAAATGAGATGCTAACAACTTAGCCTCACTCATTATTTTTCTTCTCTAGCTTGCTATTCATATATATGCAATAGGTGGTGGACCTGTTGATGATTCAGGGCACATATGTGCATACTCTCTTGTTCCATGTAACACAATGAAGCCTATTGACATTTGTTGTCTCTCATGTTGATTTTCTCATTTTTTTATCCCCTTAGCCCTAAATACAAAGACTTACATTGCCCTTATTCTATTTGAAAGTAATTTTTGAATAAGATTGAGCAATAGTAGGAATTGACAGAAAAGAGGAAGACAGAGAAAGTCTGCAGTATGAAAGTTTGAAAATTCTTTCTTTTTATTTTTCTGTCTTTTAGGCAAAATCTAGTTTTCAGATGTGCTGAAGGTTGCTGGGTCAGGTAGTATATGCTTCTTTTCTGGCATTAGGGTCTGTTGGTGTTCTGTATATTTTAGGTTTGGCCTGAGCTAACTCTCTTGCCCTCTAACCTTAGCATAGACATATTTTGACATATCTTTGTTGGAGTTGTTTGTCTGGGACCTGAAACTTTCAGTGTATATTTACCTATTTTGCTTCACTATATTTTATTATGTTTAAGAACTGACAGTATTTTCTGTCCTTTTATTGTACCACATTTACATAGATGACAGTGATTTATATTTAAATATTAGCCTTAAGTTGCTATAAAAACTATTTATTTGCATTGTAGTTCCTTTGCCAATAACATAATACTTATTTTGATGATTAAAATGGAACATTCTTGGAAATACACATATAATCCATGGTATAGTTTAGTTAATGCTTGAAATTCTTCCCTCACTAAAAATGCTACAAATTCTTTAACTCCATACAGGATAAAAATTTGATAATTAGAATGCAAGGAAATTAAGGAAACCTTAAATGCTATCCTTTTGTGAGCACATTACTATTTATTTCATTTATGTTGAGAAATTGTGTCTGAACTAGGATCTTTGAGAATTTTAGTTGTAAGAAAGTATTAGGATCACCAAGAAACTTTTAAGTAACAAATGTCATTTTCTATGTAAATGTGGATATTTTTATTCTAAGAAAATACTATGTGGCTTAGCAGATGTGTGCCATGTTAATATGCATGAACTAGAGGAAAAGGAATCCCAAGAGTCCTTCTGGAGACAAGTAAGAGGAAGAGTAAGGGATTTATTGGATAAACATTAAGGTCAAAGGATTAGAATAAGGAATCAGAAAGAATTTTCCAATTACTGAGGATTTTCTCTTTCTGCCCTTAGTCTCACCAAAGAACTACTGCAATCTGTGACTGTTTTCCTACCCATAGAGGCCAATAAGTTGGGCATCAGAAACATATTCTCTTCCTTGATGATAACTTGTCTACTTACCCAGAAACAATTATCTGGCTTCCAAACAATTTACCTAATATTTCTGCTAGAACCATGTCTAAATAAATGAGAATTATAGGGATATATATATATATATATATATATATATATATATCCTTATATATTATATATATATTATATATTATATAATTATTATATTATATATAATATATAATTATATGTATAAATATTATATATTATATTAATATATATATTGCTTCATTTGATGCCAACCTAGACTTGTTTGAGCTTGTATGATGAAGGAAAAGGAAGTCTTCTTTTTATTCAATCAAGGAAGAATATTAAAATTGAAATCACATTGAAACCTGGGATTAAAACAAGGGTGATGGTCAGCTACATGAAAACCCTATAAGAATAGATCCACGAGAATGAAGAGAAAAAAACACTAAGCCAGAACGCAGGAAACAGCTGAGAGGTTACTTTTTGGTCCTCAACATCAGGTGTGGTCTGGAGTTTGTAATTTCTACCGGTATGAACTAAGCAATACATGTAACTATTCAATTGTGACCAGGTAGCCTTAAAACTTTATGTTAAAAATGAATTCTGTATTTCAGAAATCCAAATAAGGATATTATACTATATGATTCTGTCTCTGTATTAGAAGGGTAAATCTTTTGGGTCTTTGAAAGTATATTGGAATGTGGTCATACTAGAGATAGATGAAGAAAGAAAATGAGAAAGGAAAGATGAGAGATTTTGGGTGAATGGATAAAGTCAATGCCTGCTGTAGTTGAAAGCATGGATGAACTTGGAACCCATTTAAGAAACTGGGTTGATGAGACCTAGAAACCAATGAGTGTTTACAGGTGCAAAATACACAGAAAAAATATCAATGTTTCAGAATTTAACTAAAAAATTGTAGCAATGTAAGAGACATATACAGCAGAATAATAGAAACATTTTTATAGATGGCAAAATATTAAAGACAATCACAAATATATATAGACAATTATATATATATGTATATATATAGTTTATGAAATTGAATTTTGTAAGAAACACTGAAATTAAGGTGTCTGACCCCCTATAATTATGACACTTTTTAAAATTTTACTTCATTTCCTTTGTCTCCCAGTGTGTGACATAGTTCCTAATTTCAGGTGTCTCTGGAGACTCAGTTCTGGATATTAAATTGCCTATTTGCTGCTCCCCCCACATATTTATTAATATGCTTAGTTATTATTCTACAACATCATTTCTATTCATTTATTTCCATCTATTTTGATGTCTGGGAATATGTAAATGCCAGTGAATTCCTCCACCATCAGTCTAGAAAAACAGCTTAAATCACTGCAATGCAAAACATTAGGAAGCCAACTTGAGAGTCATTCTAGATTCCTCCCTTTTAGTAAAGACCCTTTCCCTGTAGAGGAGTTCAGATTATGTCCCACCAAAAGAGGGAGTCTCCCAAAGCTGATGATCAGCGCCATTACAAGATGATACTTGGAGGAAGCTATGGAGGCAAGGCTTCAAGGGTTTACTAAGAAAACAATTGGTTGCCCAAACTCACACTGCATGAGGTCATTATACTCTCAGACTGTGCCCAAGAGGGTTAGGACACTAGATACATCACAGGAATACCTTTAAAATTATTGGGTAATACTTTTCCTGCCCTTAGGTTTTTTACTTTTAAGAGTGCTCCACTGTTAAACAATAAAGGAGATCTTGCTTGACTTAACTCCCTGTTGTACCTGACTGTCACTGGGTTTCTGGGAGGCTGTGAAACTGGTGAACATTGCACTCTACCCTCTCCGACCTTGACCGAAAGGGCCCCCAAATACCCCCTCATCTCATTTTCCTTAGAGACCTCTGAAACTAATTTTTCCCTGAGGTACTTGCTTCTAGGTAGTCTATAAAATCCATTCTCCAAGCAATGACCTGAGGGATGCTTAACATTTTTATAGAACCTAATCGCATTTTAGTCTTGGGAAATTTTTCTCTGGCCTATTTATTGAAATAAAATGAGCTCTGATCTCAAATTGCAACCCTTCTGTTCTAGCTTCCTGAGAAGTTGTACTTAAAATAATGTACCAGAATACCTTGGTTTTTACTGTTGTTTTTAATAATTACTACACAACGGTTTTTGTGTGAATACCCAATGGCTCAAAAACAGTTGGCAGACCGCTTGGTTTCTATATTCTAATCCTATTGGTAATTCCCATTTTTTTCCAATTACACAATGCTGCCCATATTAAAAAAACAAAAACAAAAACAAAAAAAAACCAAAAATGAAGACCCATTCTTTCTCAAAATCCCATTTTTTATAAGCTTTAAATATGCACTATCTCTCATTTATTGGACTCAAACTCATATCAGTTATCAATTCTGCCTCATATTTCACATCTTTTCCCCTGCTTTCTTGATGTCCATTCTTCATTCAATTCTTCAGAATTTTTTTGTGTTTGTCATGTTCATTGGCTCATATTCATGATGCGAAGTATGTTTGTGACAGCTTCAATGAAATCAATTTTCTAAAGTAGAGAATAGAAAATTCTCTATTTAAAACAATGTTTGCAAATGAAAGTGAAATAGGTAAAGGACAGGGAGACTAACAGTCACTTCTCATGCACATGTTGAAGTGAATAAAGCTGATCTTAGAAAAGCAAGAAGAAAGATTGTGGTTCCACGCTGTGAAACAGGAGAGTGGGGGAATGAGAGAAGAGCAAGACACAAGAGCATCTAGATAGGATGACCAACTACTCATGTTCCATGTAACAGTACAATAACTGGGATGTCTGTGCACCAAATTCTAGGAGAGGGCCTCAGATCCCATGAGACTGAAGATATGGATGGTTGCATGTTGTCATGGTGACAGTTGAATGTGGCTAGTTGGGAAGAGGAGCCAGTGTTTTTAAACACTGACCCATCTCTCCAGTACAAAGTACAGTTTTTATATCAAATAAATATATCAATTAAAGTCTAATGTGAATTTCCACAGCTTCTGTCATCAATGACTCCTCTAGCTATAGAGAGGTTAATTGGGTCTGGTTTATTTGGGGATTTTTAATATATATATATATATATATATATATTTATAATTTAAAACAATAAATTTCCAACTTATATATTAAATTAAAAAATTCTAGAGCATCTTGATTCCCTCACAGTCAAAGAATTCTGAATCTGAATCTATTAATATCTTATGAATGGCTCTCTAAAATATAATTGGAAATATATTTTTCAGTGATAGAATAAATGCTTTGCCAACACAGAGAAAACACTTCATACCTTCTTATTCAGCATGAAGTTTTACATCTTCAGGTCTTTAAACAATGTATATTCTTGTCTGGATTTTTAACATGCTGTCTGGATTTTTAACATGATTTAAAATGCTGTCCACTAGTAGTTTCTTACTGGAAAAGAGCTAATATATATATATATATATATATATATATATATATATATATATACTTTTTTATTAGTTCAAATTAGGAACAAGCTTGCTTCACATGTCAATCCCTTCTTCCTCCCCTCTCCCCAAACCTCCCCCCAAGCCCCCACCTGCCACCCACCCCATTGATGCTCCATGCCCCAGGCAGGGCTCGATGTGTCTCCCCAAAGTCCACTGCATCATCCTGGGCCGGGCCTAGGCCCTTCCCCATGTGTCCAGGCCTAGACATGGGATGGGCTCTCAAAGTCCCTTCTTATACCAGGGAAAAATACTAATCCACTACCAGGGGCCCCCTACAGTGCAGAGGCCTCTTCATTGACTTCCATGTTCAGGCGTCTAATTCAGTTCTGTGCTGGCCTCCTTGACAGCATCTGGGGTCCATATGCTCCCCCTTGTTTAGACCAGGTGTTTCTGTGGTTTTCACCAGCCTGATCCCAAACCCCTTTGATCTTCATTCCTCCGTCTCTGCAACTACCTTCCAGAGTTCAGTTCAGTGTATATCTGTGGATGTTTTATAAAATTGTTTTAGATGACACCTTTCCCCAGGAACTTGTTTTCCAGACTTAAATCCAACTTTCCAAATAGAAAACTCCAGTTTATAATCACAAGCTTCTCATTCTTACATATTATATCTTTGACAACCACTTAAATTGCAATTGTAATAAGAGACAATTACCCATAGACACTCCTCCTCCCCATGCATTTTCTCTTGTAAATGTGAATCACTACTACATTCATTAGTTTTTGGTAGGTGTTTTTTTTTTTTTTGTTTCGCTGATAATACTAAATCAAAACCCAGAGCATTGCATGTAATGCATATTTTTGTTCCATAACACATTGCTCAGAGCTAATTTGTATCCAACACTGGGCCATTAAATAAAAGAACATTTCTTCACTGGTGAGAAAACGATGAAACTGTTATCAAGAAATTGATCCCAAGAGGGATGAATAAGAACAGAGCATAATGATGCATTTCTGAAAAAAAAAAACCCTCCATAATGAAACCCATTATTCCATATGCTAACTTAAGAAATAAAAAAGAAAATCAGCAGCAGAAACAAAGGAACCTTTTTTTCCCCAAATTTTTAACTTTATTTTGTCTTTCCAAGGAAATAAAAACAATGATTGTACTAGGTGAATGAAGTGTCTCCTTACCCTTTTCTCCAACATACAGGCTACACAATACATATTTAAAAGCAAACACATAATGAAAAAACAAACCACTCACAGGCAAACCCACTCTACAGGTGACAGTCTCTCCCTAAATGCCGGCAAAACCACAATGTTTTAAATTTTGGCCTGAGTACTCAGAAAGAAACAGTATGACACAGAGGGGAATCCAAATGAACCCCATCATGCTAAACATTGCAATTGTAAAACCAGAGTGGATGGGAAGAAATGAAAAGCTATTCCTTGAAGCTGCCTCCACATGGGACAAATGATTCTCATGGCTGAAGTAGATTTAACTGTCCCCAAACAGCAATCTCACTCTCATACAGGAAATGAAAATAAAAGCAAGCAAGCAGTCAGTCAGAGGCAGTCACCACCTTCTGGGGACAGCCACTAGAGACCCGGGGAAATGCACAGCTCTGCAGGATCCATGCAATTATAAAAACATCTGAATGGGAATGCTTGAAAATGATCTTTAACTCTAGTGGGATGTTGAAATGACTTTTTTGAACTTTTCTCATTTTTCTTAGTTTTCTTTTTTCCTTTCTCTCTAAGGTAAATTATGACATAAATGTTTCATGTTCTGCCTCCTTTGTTGGATTTTGGAGCTTATCATAATTTTATTTTGTATATGTTGAGAGGTTTTAATAAATTATGTCAACCCAAAATACAGTGGGAATCATTGTTTCCTATATAAACTGACAGCCTACAGGCCCAAGCTGTTATTATTTGAAATTCCATTGAATTTGGAATTTCAGCACCACAATTTCCTCCCAGACTCAGCTATTTGTGCTTCGTATGTGTTTGGTAATTACAGATATAATTCTTTGTATTCAGGCACCATAGCAGTTAAGAAAATATAAAAAGGAAAGCTAGTGGTCCTGGATCAGTTGAATGGACCTGCTTATTAATTTAGTTATTAAGTATGATAACATAATAACATGTGAAAGTCATGAACTTTTTATTTCTAAACTTGCAAAATATTTATTTATTAGCATAAATTTTGGACTGCTAATGCTGTAGCTTCTTTTGCCAAAGTAGTAAGAGACCACATATTAGATCAGTGTGTAAATTCTTAATTTTTGTACTCATGAGGCAGTTTGCTATTGAGAAGGCTATATTATCAGCACCCAGATGCAGGTTCATGTGATTGTAGCTTTAGTGCCTAAAACATAGTGCCTAAGATATACTATAACACCTTAATTCCTGGAGACTGATAAGCAAACTACTTTCAACCTCTGTAAAGAGGAAATAAATTGCTAAGTTCACAGTTTCAATAAAGCACATTTTATTTTCCATTCAAAAAATCTTATGAAATATTTCAAATAAGAAAGTAGAATTTGGAGATATATTAAACATATATTTTTAAACTTACATTATCAAGGACTCAGGATTATGAGTAACAAAGTTCAAATATCATGCAGGGGTTAATTATATGCTAATTACAAGTATCCAGTATAATGTAGAGTTGACAATCCTAACTTTTGTTGACAGTTTTTTTTTTCTATTTTAAGTTATTTAAACTTACTAGCAATGGGTATGGTGATTTCCTTTAGACTCCATGCAAACAGTTGAGATTATCACAAACGTCAGAACTGCAATTAGAAGACAAAGTACTCATAATGGAATATTCACAGCCATTAAAAACAAAGAGAGGATATTTTACATTCCCGGTAACCTTCTAGGTGACTCACATGAATATCTGGTTGTATCTTCACAGTTCCCCTGGGAGACAAACATTATTGCTATTTTATATTTTGCAGATGAGGAATGTAAAAGACTGAATGATTTAGTTGAATTAGTGACATAACAAAACATGAAGCAAATTGAATCTAAGTTGAATCACTGTTTCTTATCAACTAAGAACTATGGAATAGCTAGTTAAGCCAAACTAAAAATATATACTAGCCATATTATTCCACATGAAAATCATTGTTTTTATGATATCTGTGTCTAATCCTTTTATATGTAGATTTTCAAACATTCCAAGGACACTTAAATGAAAACATTCAGGTTGAATATACATATTTTTTCCATTTGAGTTTTTTGTTTTAAAAATATATTAAAATATATAATATTTATCAATCTATAATGGTTTACTGATAATTAGAATTAAGACCAAACCAAAGTATTTGTATATACCATATTTTCATTTTAGATCAGTGTTGTTTATAAAATCGAAGTAGGTGATCCATCTTAAGAGCATGACTGGTCTCTTCCTTCTCTTTTTCCATGTCTCTTTACCCTATGCTTGCCTTGAAAACATTGCCATCCTGCCAAAGCTTCAAAGTACAGGCACGTGCTACCATGCTTGTTTGTAAACATGAACACTTAGGGAGAAATTGTGTTCTTTACATTCAATTTCAACAACTTTCCTCCCTTAAAAGGTAATTTTCAGCCAATGGAGATGAGTTTTCCCATTGAAGCTTTGTTTCAGTTTTTATGATGGGTTCCCACTTTGGAATCCCTAGTTTAGCAGTCACATAAATTTGGTCCACTGATTTAATGGCATTGCCTGAGAAACTCAAAAACATTCCAATACAATTTGTACTTTATATTCACTCAACAACAATTTAAAAAATAATCATTTATTAGTATTTTGCCCCCCCAAAAAATTTGTGTGACTTTTCCAAACATTCACTTTTTTCAAGTACCTGACTTCAGCAAAGGTGTTTATCTCCTTCTCCACCGGGAAAACTAAAGTTACCTGACATCTAAGGTTACTAATTTCTTACAAGTTGAAATTTATAAGTGGCTTACTCCCCCTATATCCATTCTATATGCCAAGACCACCCACTCCATACTTTACTAAAGATTTTATTTACAACTTTTACTGCTAAGAAAGTTTGAGTCATTACCAAAACCCATGAAGGAGGGTGATTATTTCCAGATTTTACTTACAAAGGAAATGAAATTGAAAAGTGGCTAAGAAACATGTATGAATGATGTAGGGAGCCAGGCCTAGAGTTTGGATTAAAAACCAAGGAGCTTCTCAGTCCAAAGATTTCCTCCCTTTATCACCATGTCTTCTTCATCTTCCCATCAGCTTAGTTGAAGCCCAGGTTTTCACTTTATTTGCCTTTGTTTACAACACACATGTGGTATGATTAGACCATGATTGTTGAATGCTATATAGTTCTTCAAGGTAAATCTAGAACAACTCTTAGCTTTGTTAATCATCACCATTTTAAATAAGTCAATATGAAAATAATACTATACTTATAATTATACATAATTCATAATATTAGAATGACTTTAGATACTTAAACTTTATATGAAATAATTTCAAGTTTCTAAGAGTTTCAAGCACAGTGAAAAGAATTATTTTTTAACAAATTTCCCCCATTTTGTGATATGTGCATTTCCATTCTTGACTATCATTCAATATGGTCGATGCCCTTCTGAAAGCTGGTATTAAACTTTAGTGGCCCTGAGAGTACTGAAGTGTGTGAAAATGTCATTTACCTGGTGTTTGGAGATGAGGCTTTGTGAAGAGGCTAGTATCTCACACAATCAGTAGTGTGAATCATGAAGATTTAGTCCTGATGATCTATGCTTAGTTGTTCTAAAGAGATGAACTGTCTTCAACTAAATGATATTATTATGCTGTCATAGGACCATGCCACCAAGACTATCACCAGCAGCATCTTCAGGCTCTAAACTAGCCAGAACTGGGCTCTAAAATAAAATTGCAATTTAGGGGAATATTTTTATTAGAACCTAAATATTTAGTTAATAATAACTATATTTTAAATAAATAGGTAACTAGGGTCATCAGTAGCATATGATTTAAAACATTTTAGAAACTTGCATTCTTACCAAAAATCTTTGGAGAATTCTGATAGAAGTAAGTGGTATAGTTGATGAAAAATTCTGAAATTTCTTTCATGTTTTATTTTTCACTAATACTGGGTTTTACTAGAAATGTGCTCTGGCAAAAATATAGTTCAGTGACTCAAACTGACACAAATTTAAGTGTTGTTAAGATATTTTCATATGCTACCTCTCCCCTGCTTGGGGACACCTGAGGTGGGGGGGTGCACACAGCAGATCCCAATTTGGTGGGATACAGCACATCCCGAGAATTCCAAGTCCCTGAAACCAGCCCCACCTCCATCCACTGGACTGGATAGTCTTGGGGAAACCAGACACCAGGGTCTGTTCATGGTGGACCCAAATTCAGTGGGATCCAATACACCCAGAGACTGCCAAGCCCTAAGTACCAGTCCGACCTTCATCCATGGGAAGAGGAGAGACAGCTGAATATTGGATTTCTTTGTACCTTCCAGAAGGAAACCTTGGTCCTATACCCACCAGGAGTGGAAGAGACTCCTTCTACACCTACCAGAAGAGAGGAAGGGAAGGAGACAATATAAAAACACATTCAACAACAGAAAAACCAATATGATACCACCGGAGTCTAGGGACCCTACACAAGCAATACCTGAACATCAATGCAGATGAAGCAGAAAAAGAATGACGTTAAAAACATCTTCATGAAAATGACAGAGGGCCTCAAAGAGGATATGAGAAAATCCTTTAAAGTAATGGAATAAAAAATAACAAAAAACACCAAGAAATCAAAAAATCTCTTAAGGAAAGCCAAGAAAATACAATCAAACAGCTAACAATTCAGACAATTCAAGACCTGAAAACTGAAATAGAGAAAATAAAGAAAACATAAACTGAGGGAATGCTGGGAATAGAAAAGTTGAGTAAATGATTAGGAAATATGGATGCAGGCATAACCAACAGAATACAAGAGATGGAAGAGAGAATCTCAGGAGATGAAGGTACACCAGGAGGAATAGACTCATCGACCAAAGAAAATCTTAAGTCCAACAAATTCCTAACAGAAAATATCCAGGAAATATAGGACACCATGAAATGACCAAACCTAAGAATAACAGGTATAGAAGAAGGTGAAGAAATCCAACTCAAACATGAAGAATACATATTCAACAAAATCATAGAAGAAAACGTTTCCAACCTAAAGAAAGACATGCCAATAAATGTATAAGAAGCCTACAGAACACCAAATAGAGTGGACCACAAAAAAGTATCCTCACCACATAATAATTAATACCCTAAACATACAGAATAAAGAAAGAATTTTTAAGAGAAGCAAAGGAAAAAGATCAAGTAACATATAAAGGCAAACCTATCAGAATGACACCTGACTTTTCCATAGAAACTCTGAAAGCCAGAAGGTCCTGGATAGATATTATAGCTACACTAAGAAATCACCAATGTCAGCCCAACCTACTATACCAAGCAAAGCTTCCAATCAATATTGATGGAGAAAACAAGATATTCCATGACAAAACCAGATGTAAACAATACATATCTACCAATCCAGCCCTACCAAAAGTTCTGGAAGGAAAAGTCCAACCCAAGGAAGTTAAATACAACCAGAAAAACATAGGCAATAGATAATCCCACTTTACCAACAGCAAAAAGAAAAATAGGGTGGAAATTCACAGAAAATTCCACCAATACCACCAAATCCAAAACAAAATACAATGAACAATCAATGGTTAATAATATCCCTCAATATTAATGGTCTTAACTCCCCTATAAAAAGACACAGGCTAG
This sequence comes from Cricetulus griseus, assembly GCF_003668045.3. Taxonomy (NCBI): domain Eukaryota; kingdom Metazoa; phylum Chordata; class Mammalia; order Rodentia; family Cricetidae; genus Cricetulus; species Cricetulus griseus. Next base: position 142,771,053 of record NC_048595.1, on the reverse strand, counting down.
CAGAATGGATAAGAAGACAGAATCCATTCTTCTGTTGTATACAAGAAACACACCTCAACTTCAAAGAAATAAGATACCTCAGAGTAAAGTGTTGGGAAAATATTTTCCAAGCAAATGGACCCAAGAAACAAGCAGGGTAAGCAATCCTAATATGTAGCAAACAAGACTTTAAATTAAAATCAATCAAAAATGAAGGAAGTCACTTCCTACTCATCACAGAAGAAATCCATCAAGATGAAGTCTCATTTCTGAACATCTATGCCCCTAATACAAAGGCATCCACATTTGTAATGGAAACATTACTAAAAATCAAATCACACATAAAAACTCACACACTTATACTAGAAGACTTCAACACCCCACTCTCACCACTGGAAAGGAATAACAGACAGAAACTTCACAAAGAAACAAGGGAACTAATAGAAGTTATGGCCCAATGGGTTTTAACAGACATCTATAGAACATCCCATCCAAACACAAAAAGATATACCTTCTTCTCAGCACCACATGGAACCTTCTCTAAAATCTACCTCATACTGGGCAACATAGCAAATCTCAACAGGTACAGAGAATTAAAGTAACCTCCTGTATCTTATCAGACCATCATGCTTTAAAGTTACAATTCAACAACACAAATTTCAGAAAACCTACAAACTCATGGAAATTGAATAATGCCCAATTGCCCCATTCCTGGGTTTGGGAAGTAATAAAAAAAAGAAGTTAAAGATTTTCTAGAATTCAATGAGAATGTGGACACAACATACCAAAACTGATGGGACACTGTGAAAGCAGTGCTGAGAGAAAAGTTCATAGCACTAAGTGCACACATGAAGAAACTGGAGAATAGTCATACTAAAGAATTAACAGCACAACCGAAAGCTCTAGAACACAAAGAAGCCAATACACCCAGGAGAAGTAGACCAGGAAATAATCAACTTGTGGGCTGAAGTCAATAAAGTGGAAACTAGGAAAACAATACAAAATTCAATATAATGAAGAGTTGGTTCTTTGAGTACATCAACAAATTAGAAAAACCTTTATCCATACTTACCAAATGGCAGAGAGTGAACATGCAAATTAATAAAACCAGAAATGCAAAGGGGACATAACAACAGACACTGGAGAAGCCCAGAGAATCATCAGGTCATACTTTGAAAACCTGTATTCCTTAAAACTTGAAAATCCAAAGGAACTGGTCATATTTCTGGATGGATTTCACTTACCAAATTAAACCAATAACAGATAAGCAATTCAAATAGGCCTATTACCCCTGATGAAGTATAAGCAGTCATCAAAAGTCTCCCAATCAAAAAAAAAAAAAAAAGCACAGGGCCAAAGGTTTCAGTGCAGAATTCTACCAGAAATTCAAGGATCAGATAATACCAATTCTCCCCCAAGTATCCCACAAACTAGAAGCAGATGGGTCATTGCCAAACTCTTTTTATGATGCTTCAATAACCTTGTTACCCAAGCCACTCAACGACACAATAAAGAAAGAGAACAACAGAACAATATCCCTCATGTACTTTGATGCAAATATACTCAATAAAATACTGGCATAACAAATCCAAGGACACACACCAGAGAAATCATCCACCATGATCAAGTAGGCTTCATCCCAGTGATGCAAAGGTGGTTCAACATATGAAAATCCATCAATGTAATGGTAAGATTTTTTTTATTCAAGAAAGCACCAGGGCAAAATGCAGGCCAGAGCAAGGTCACAGGAACCCAGCTAGTGCAGCCAGAGAGAAGGGCTAGGGTCTCCACGTGAAGCCCTTAAGAAGCTTCCCTTATGTCTCCCAGGCTTTCCTTCACCACACCCTTATGGGCAAGTCCCGGGTCCACCTGGCACCTGTCCCAGGACTATTGGGCGGGGCTAGGGTGTCTCCCTACAAAACTCTACCAGGGAACTCCTATAGCTCATAAACCCCTTCAGCAAAGTGGCAGGATACAAGATTAACTCAAAATTCAGTAGTACTACTATATACAGAAGATAAATGTGCAGAGAAAGAAATAAGAGAAACATCACTCTTTACAATTGCCCAAAACACCATAAAATACCTTGGGGTAAAGCTAACCAAAAATGTGAAATACCTGTATCATACAATAGAGGAAGTTTTGGGGGCATCACCATCCCTGACTTCAAGCTGAAAACAGCTTGGTTTTGGCACAAAAATAGTGAGGTAGACAAATGGAATCAAGTTGAAAACACTGATATTAACACACACACACACACACACACACACACACACACACACACACACACACACACCTATGAACATCTTATTTTTTGAAAAAGAATCTAAAATTATACAATGGAATAAATAAAGCATCTTCAACAAATGGTGCTGGCATAACTGGATGCTGGCATGTAGAAGACTGCAGATAGATCCATGTCTATAGGCATGCACAAAACTTAAGTCCAAATGGATCAATGATGTCAAAATAAATCTGGCCACACTGAACCTATTAGAAGAGAAAGTGAGAGGTATGCTTTAAATTGGCACAGGAGACCACTTCCTGGATATTAAACCAGTAGCACAGACACTGAAAAGACAAATAATAAATGGAACCTCCTGAAACTGAGAAGCAACATAAGAGATACCATAATGGAGGGAGACATTGTAGGTTTAGAAACAAATCATGCACTAGGGAAATGTTTGGAGATCTACAAAGATGACACCAGCTAACAATAAAAGCAAGAGAGAAGAGGCTTCCTTAAATGCCCTTCCCTGATAATGAGATTGATGACTAACTTATATGCCATCCTAGAGCCTTCATCCGAAGCTGGTGGAAGTAGAACACTGAGCTGAACTGGAATCCAGTTTCAGAGAAGGAAGACTGATGAGCAAAGTGGACAAGACTAGGCTGGTGAAACCCACAGAAACAGCTGACCTGAAACAAGGGAGAGTTCTTGGTCCCCAGACTGATAGCTGGGAAATCAGCATAGGATTTATCCAGATTCTATGAATGTGGGTGTCAGTGAGAAGTCCTCAAAAATATATAGGGCCCCTTGTAGTAGATCAGTATTTATCCCTAGAATAGGAATGGATTTTGGGAGCCCATCCCACATAGAGATATACTCCCTAAGCCTAGACACTGGGGGTGGGCCTAGGCCCTATCCCAAATATATTACAGACTCTGAAAACCCCTATGGAGGCCTCACCCTCTTTGGGGAGTAGAAAGGGTATGGGATAGGTAGAGTGTTAGGAGGCAGGGGAGGAAGGGAGGGAGAGGGAACTGGGGTTGACATGTAAAATAATTTTTCTAATTCAAATAAAAAAATAAAAAGAATTTAAAAAATAAATATTTAAGTGTATGTGTGTCTATGTAGATACTTACATACATGAAGAGAGCCAAGAAAATTCCACAAAAGATACAGCTAGAATTGGAGAGGTTTAAAAGGAAAATCCCTTTGACAGAGCTGAAAATACAATGCAGGGTGGGAAAGATGCTTGAGTAGTTAAGCACATATTGTTCTTTCAAAAGATATGAACTCAGTTCCTAGCACACATGGTGTGTTGTATCCAATTTCCCATAATTTCACTTCCAGTGTATCTGACATCTACCGGTACCTGCACTGTGTTCACTTACATTCATACAGGTACAGAAACATAAACATATTTGAAATGAGATAAACTTTAAAAATGTATTCTAATAAATATTCTCTTTCATTATTAAAATTTCAAATGTAACTAGAAATTTATAGTTCATTCATATTTCTTTCTATTGGAAAATGTAATTTATTTTCTGAGGTAAGACTATGCTTTTCATAAATATTTATATACACAAAATATATGTTTAAATTAAATAAAAACATTGAGTTGTTGAAAATGTTCAATATTAAGTGAAGTAAAGCTTCTCTTAATTTTCTGTTCATTGGATATTTATTTAATATATATTGAAAGGAAATATAAGAAGGAGCCAGTACTGGTGAGTTTTGTCTACTTGACACAAACTTCATTCATTTGGGAAGAATGAACTTCTTACTAATTAATTGCCTCCATAGGACTGGACTGTGACAGGTTTGTTGAGGCATGTTTTTTAGGTTAATGGTTAATGTGCACAGTGCCCCTCCTGGGTAGGTGATCTGAGGATCTGCAAGCAATCAGGCTAAGCAAGCCAGGTGTGTGTGTAGGAGGTAAGTCTGTAAGTATTATTCTTGCGATAGCTCTGGGTCAATTCTTTATTTGAGTTGCTAACCTGACTCCTATCAATGAAAAACTGTGATCTGTAAGATAAACAGATAAACCCTTCCCCCAAAGTTACCTTTCATTACAATATTTACTACATCACTAGAAAAGACTGAAGGAGTGTGTTCTCTTCATTCCTTTATTCATATGCTCAGAAAAATATTTTACAAATAAATTTTGGTTAAGGAATCAAGAGACCATACTCTTTTCCTAACTATATAAGACGTTGGAAAACTATTCTTGAGTTCTTTTATTTCAAGAAATAATAAAACTAGAGTAATTGTAGATTTTAACAAGTGAATTATAAAGCTTATATAAAAAGTACAAAATAACAGCAGTCAAAATGTTTTGAAAGAGAACAGTTAATTACTGCTATTGCTTAACTTAAGGCTTCCTACAATAATGAAGGTATGATAATGAAGACAAAGTATAATGGCATAAGCACAGTCATCGAAAAAACATAAGACATCTGGAAATTGACTCACATTTACAGAGTCAATTAATTTTATTTGATTAATATTACAAAACTATTTAATAGTTTTTTAAAGGGAGTAAAATACTGATTTCTAAAATCAGTATTTTAAACAAATTTAATGGTTTGTTTTAAAAATATTTTTCCATTATACATAAATATATTTTCTATACAAAATAACAATTTTCATCTAATATATTGTGATCAGGTTTCCTCCCACAAGTCCTCCCAGATTCTCTCTACCTCCCCACCTCTATACCATTTCTTTCATTCTTTCAATGAATTCTATTAAAATAAATAACTTGAAATGGGACTTAGATATAAGAACAAAATATAAAGGTAAAAGGGAAACCAGAAAACATTTCCAAATAAATATTACTGAAACACAGCATATTAAACACTAGCTATAACAGTGTTTTGAAGAAAATATAGAGAATTAAATAATGCTGTCAGTAGAAGTGTAAAAAAAGTCAGTGGAACAGATTCATGTTATAAATTTACTCAATTTGAAAGCATTAATAATTACCTGGGTGAACATCACTTGGCTATGCCTTTGAGGAGTAATTGAGATTAGACAAATCTCTAAACTTTTGAGATTGGGTCAGTTGGGGTGAGAAGACTTATTTCAGTTTTAGGGTGGTGCCATCCCATTGGATGTGAATCCTGAAATGAATAAAAATAAGAAAGGGAGCTAATCAATCTCATTAATTTCTATCTGCTCCTTGATTGTGGGTAATATTACAAAGTGCCTCAAACCTGCTACATCACTTGACCACTGTGTTGAACTCTATACCCAAATTGTGAGCTAAAACAAATCTCCCGTCCCTTAAGTTGTTTTAGTCATATATTTTGTAACAATAAAGAAAAAAGTAACTAGCATGGACAATTTGTACCAGGAGTAGGATTGCTACTGTCATGATATAACCATTTGATTCTCAGGCTATTCTTTCATGAACTGGACTACTCATACCATAATGTAGCATTTTATGCAGATGTATCCTCCCAATTCCTGAGACTTTCCATGAGAGTGAATTAGAAAATAATGGATTAAATTCTCTGCTGGAGGAAATTTCAAGCTATGGCTTGACTACTGCTTTCTGTTCTTATTCAGATCTATAATGAGATAGCAAAAGTATGTAAAAACATTTAATATTTGCATTCATCACTTCCTACTCCCTTATTGCAGACATAATGTGACAAGCTGTCTCAAAAACTTGCCACCATGGTTTCCGTGTCAGAGTGGGTTATCTAAAATATATGATCGAAAATAAACTCAATCTGTCTTGATTTACAGTTTGCATGTATTTCAATCATAACACTTAGAGGAATAATTTCTAAACATAGAGGCATACTCCTTCAGCCTAGACACAAGGGGCAGGGTTTAGGCCCTATCTCAAAGGATATGACAGACTCTCAAGACCCCCCCATGGAAGGCCTCACCCTCCCTGGGGAGCAGAAATGGTATTGGATAGGTAGGGTGTTAGTGGGGGGGCAGGGGAAGAGGGGAGGAATAGGGAACTAGGATTGACATATAAAAAAATCTTGCTTCTAATTTAATTAAAATTTTTTAAAAAATATATAGATGGTGGAAAATATAGCAGATTACTTAAATCAATTACATGATTTAACACAATTGGTACCTTTTCCTCAGTTTAAAAACTAAGAATTTTTACACTTAACATATTCTGTTTGATTTCTATGTACTCATTCTAGTAAGTTCCATTACTGTCTCTTTAGTGATGTAGTTTAGTTGTCTAGACCTAAACATTAACATGTTTATAAAGTATATATATATATATATATATATATATATATAACTAAGAGCTTATGTATTTTTTCATTTACTGATTCTTATAATTCATTTGTTTAAATGCTTTACAGTTTCATACATAATGTATACAATACATAAATACACTCAATATATAGCTCTGAATTTTTTTGATAGTTTCAGAAAATTTTGTATGCCCTTGGGACCAGCTTCCCAAAGCAGATAGAGCATATTTCCCTCTTCTTAGGGAAATTTATTAACAATTGCCTTGAACATGAAGTCACCCACCTTCTAACTTCTAACACATCATTGTAATTTTGTTTATTTAAAAATTTAAGAAAACAAGAAATGTAGACCTATTCTGTTTCTGTTTTCCAGTGATCAGTCTGGGGGCCAAGATCTCTCCCTTGTTTAGGTCAGCTGTTTCTGTAGGTTTCACCAGCATGATCTTGACCCTTTGCTCATTACTCTGTCTATATATTTTTTGTAAAATTTTCTAGGTACAGTCCATTTAATGGGTCACATTGATTCTCACATTTCCATGGTTGGGATTACGCTATTATACTATATGAATCATACTCAGAGCAGTTTTAGAACCTGCAGATTAAATGGTTGAATTCTCAGCAATTATCAGAGTGATCACATTCTTTCAAGATTTACTCAGAGAATTTTAGCATATCATTACAGATAAATGAAAAAGTCATTAGTTTGGGAGACTCCAGAAACTTTTGTAAGGAATTTTTAACATAATTCAGACGTAGGAGATATCAACTTTTCAAGCATTATTTGTGACCTGTTCTTATTGCCTAAGCTGAATTGCATTTGTATCTTAATTTCACTGTGTAAAAGATCTTTGCACATATCTGACAACAGAAGGACGAGCTCTAGGCTGTCAAGAAAAGACAACAGAAACACTCCTGAGTATGCAGCAAGCTGTCTGAATTGCACATGTAGAGGTCAGAATTTTCTTTGAGAATGGCTTTCCAAGTACAGCCGCTTACCATAATTAGTATCCTGACAACTCAGGAGATGGGTGTAGACACAGCTGTTGTTTCAGGTTTCAGACACATCAATGCAAGGACATAGGTATTGATCTGTGCACTGACATCCTTCTAACTATGCCATCTTAGTGAAGAAAGCCCCAAATTAAGCAATAATAAAGTGTTAGAAGTTGTAGTAGCTGCCCTCTTGGGACTTGTTCTTGGACAGTTCAGGGGCCCCTCCTCACGCAGACTATCAATCCTCCTGAAGGACTCAGGGAAGCACTGTATCAACTGTTAGAACAATGTAAATATCACAATAATACTGTTTTCCCTTTGCTTGTGTGTATTACTTTTAAGTTAATTTTTTACAAGTACATACTTAATATTGTATGCATATCTATGTTAACTGTCTTGTCATGGTATGATGAATCCTTATTTCTGGAGAATAATATGTCAAATATCAGAGAGCACACAGCATCTTTGGCAGAGCTTAATTAAATAAGATTAATTTTAAAGGCAAATGTATAATTATTATTTTGTATCACTATTAGATATGGGTAAAATTTTTGCCAATATTTATTTTTCACCATCACTCTATTTTTTGTTTCTGTTGCTAGGTATAAAATTAAAAAATTTAAACTTTTAAATTTTAAAACTTTGTCCCTAGCTATATATATGCTATGAAGAGATAAAAATTAAGCAATGAATTAATTAGTTAAGTAAATGCTAATTTCACTGACTCCACAGGTCACACATGTAAGGCAAAAAAGATTATATGAAAGCTATAGGATGGCATATAAGTTAGTCATCAATATCATTATCTGGGGAGGGAATTTAAGGTAGATTCTTGTCTAAGTGGAAGCAGACACCCACAGTTAAACCTTGAACTAAACTGAAATCCAGTTGCAGAGAAGGAGGACTGATGAGCAAAGGGGTTCATAACAGGCTGGTGAAACCCACAGAAACAGCTGACCTGAACAAGGGAGAGCTCTTGGTTCCCAGACTGACAGCTGGGATACCAGCATGGGACTGATCCAGAACCCCTGAATGTGTGTGTCAGTGAGGAGACATCGGAAATCTATGGGGCCCCTTGCAGTGGATCAGTACTTATCCCTAGCATACGAATGGACTTAAGCAGCCCATCCCATATGGAGGGATACTACCTGAGCCTAGACACAAGGGGCTGGACCTAGGCCCTATCCCAAAGGATATGACTGACATCAAGGGGTTCTCAAAAGAACCCCTACAGAAGGCCTCATCCTCCCTGGGGAGCAGAAAGGGTTTGTAGGGTGTTAATTGGGGGGGGAGCAGGGGAGGAGGGGAGGGAGAGGACCTGGGATTGACATGTAAAATAATCTTCTTTCTAATTAAAATAAAAAATTAAAAAAGATTATATGTATTTCTGTCCAAATTATGCCTTTATAATATTAATATTAATATTAATATTCAATTAATTTTTAAAATTTTTGACTCCTTATTTGATAGGAAGAATCACAATTTTCCTTACCTTATCTCAAATTCAGACATTTTGTGTTCCCTTGGAGGCCTATAATTTTAGCTTATACATAGCTATAGTCAATTTCTAACTGACCCTGTGGCCCATTGCTCATCTCAGAGATATGAAATTTCTCTAATGGGACTAACTCAAGTAAACGTGAGTTTATAAAATGAATACCAGGTTTTAAACTGTCAGTGATAATGGTAACATAGCAAACAAAATTCTAGCTTTCAATGGTTCTTATTTCTTTTATCAGAATCTCTTTCTTTTTTTTAAATAGTAAATGCTCGGCCAATCTTATGTCAGAATTTCAATAAAAGCTTCTACCTACACAGCCTTATATGAACCAGTTTGTTAGTAAGAAAAAAACCCACTTTGTAATAAATGTGAGGACAATGTAAACAGTTTCCTTATTTGTAATTTTTGAGACATGTGTGCATAATTGTTATTAAATCACACTGGCAATTGATCAACAAGTACATAATATGTCTTCTAGTTCAAAGACAAGGGAATTTTCAGGAAGACAAAAGTTAGATAGTTTAGGCCATGGAAATTATCTTGTCATTGGCTGTTATCTTTCTCAGTTTAATTGCTTAGACAGAAATCCTGAGAGTTGTGATTAAAGGTTGATTTAGGAAAATTTCTCTCTGTGTGAAATCTCTGCTGGAGCTGACTACTCTCCAAGCTGGCTCTGGATATTGGCCATTTGTCTCCTCTCTGCTTTGTCTCCAGAAACTGGAATCCCCAGATTCCTCATTTATTCTCTGAATTCATACTGAGTATGGCCAAGGGGATACAGGAGCAGAAGATAAAAATTTGGGAGGGAGAGTGGAATTATTTTCCTTTTCTCTTTTCTCTGGCTTATCAGGTGGAAATTCTCTCCTCCTCTGCTGGTACATCTTGTCTCCTGGCTTGATTTCACTGTTCAATTGACATTACTCTCTCTGTTTCCCCTGCATTTTCAACAGTGATATAATGCTTGCTGCTTTTGCTTCTCCTCTGGAAAAGGCTCCAGAAATGGTTTCCTCAATTCCACTCACACCACCACAAAAAAAATCTGTGTTGCTAAACTGTTCAGTTGAACTACTTTCCATCCTGACTGTTCTATGTACAAACCTACTGATGCTTGCTGAAGTGTCTATTCTTGTCAATTTTGAATTAAGAATAGAAATATTTGCATAATTTACTAAATCTTAGTAACTATGCTACAACTTGAATGCCAAGGTGTGAATTCTTGAATATATGCTCACATGTGCACTACAATTTATAAAAATTCTACAGAATATTTTCATTTTTGTGAGAATCATGAGACTTCTCTCAAGAACCTTGCATAGATCCTCAAGGTCCATTAGTAAAAGCTGTATACAAAGGTATTTAACACAGTTAAAAAGTGATACTTCTTAGATTACTTTTCTCAAATATGTAAAATCTATTTGCTCCACTTTGAGTAAAGCTATTAAATTTCACATCAGTTCTAAAGGGTGAAGTCCCTAGAAAAACCTCCTCATTTTCCCTCTCTCCTTACCCCCTAAGCTTCTTGTGACTATAAAAGCATTTTCAGATATCAAAAACACCAGTGACAGTTTATGCTGGAGAGGATGTGGAGAAAGGGGAACTCTTCTCCATTACTGGTAGGTGTACAAATGTCTACAGCCACTTTGTAAATCAGTATGGTGCTTTCTTCCCAAAATAGGAATCAGTCTACCTCAAGATCCAGAAACTCCACTCTTAGGTATATACCCACAGGATGCAAATTCATACAACAAGGACATCTATTCAACAATGTTCATAGCAGCATTATTTGTAATAGCCAGAACCTAGAAGCAACCTAGATGCCCCTCAACAGAAGAATGGATACAGAATGGATACATTGACACAATGGAGTCCTCTACTCCGGGAAAAAAAAACAATGGAATCTTGAAACTCGAAGGCAAATGGATGGAACTAGAAGAAACTACCTTCAGTGAGTTAACACAGTCACAGAAAGACAAACATTTTATGTACTTACTCATATGTGGATATTAGACATAGAGCAAAGGATTACCAGCCTACAATCCACACTTCAGAGAAGATAGGAAACAAGGAGAACCATAAGAGAGTCATACCTGGTGCACCAGTGAAGCGGAAATGACGAACCCCTGAACAAATTGGGAGCATGGGGGAGAGGTAGGAGAAAAGGAGGAGAAGAGGATGGGGGAGGGGAAATGAGGGATCAGGAAGTGGGTAGAGGAATAGAGGAGAGCAAGAAAAAAGGTACATCAATAGAGGGAGAAATCTGGCACTAGAGAATTACACAGAGATCCACAAGGTTGACCCTAACTACAAACCAAAGCAATAGGCTCCCTTAAATGCCCTTCTCCTAAAATGAGAATGATGACTACCTTAAACACCATCCTAGAGACTTCATTAAGTGTATGATGGAAGCAGAAGCAGAGATCCACAGCTAAGCACTGAGCCAAAATCCTGGAATCCAGTTTCAGAGAGGGAGAAGTGACCAACAAAGGGGTAAAGATCATGCTGGGTAAACCTGCAGAAACATGTGACCTGGGCAAGTGGGAACTCATGGACCCCAGTCTGACATCTGGGAACCAACATAGGACCAACTCAGGCGCTTTGAACCTGGGTGTCAGCTATGAGCACTGGGCAGTCTATGGGGCCTCTGGCAGTGGAAACATGATGTATTCATAGCACATGAATGCATTTCGGGGGCCCATTTCCCGTGGAGGGATACTCTCTTAGCCTAGAAACAAAGGGGAGGGCCCTGCCCCAAATGACTTGATACATTTTGTCCAGCGCTCTTGGAAAGCCTCACCCTCCCTGGGGTGTGTATGTGGGGTAGGATGAGGGTGTCCGGTGGGGGTCATGGGAGGATGGGAGGGAGAGGTAACTGGGATTTATATGTAAAATAAGATTGTTTCTTATTTTTAAAAATTTATATAAATAAAACCTGGATTTCAAATTTAGTATAGTATGGGACTCTTGCCACCTATTTTGTAGAAGAAGGACAAGGATTAGGTTACATAAATCAGCATATGTAAAAGATATTATGCAGAGAACATTGTATGGCACACCTGTAATACTGAAGCATGAGGCTTGCACATTCCAGGCCATGGTGTGTACAGCATTATCACTGCCCCAATGAAAATTTAACTCACTGCTTACTATATTCTCATTTTTCTTATTTTTGTGAGCTTCTAAATAGTATATTCCAAATATTTAATAATAGAAAAGCAGTTGAATTTGAAGTAAAAAGCAGTTATTTATTTTAGATTTTATTTCTGTGTGGCAAAGCACTGTCATCAGTTTTTTGTAGCTGAAGTTCTCTTTATAAAGAAAGCCTCCCAAGCCCATATTCCTAAATTTTAAAATTTCTTTTTTATTCCAATTTTGTGTGTGTGTATATGTGTCTTTGTGTGCAAGTGCCCATGGAATTCAGAAGTAAATGTCAGATCCTCTGGAGCTGGAGCAGCAGGCAGTTTTGGGATGCCGAACTTGGAAATAGGGGTATAAACACTGAAAGACTAGTAGGCACTTAACTACTGAGGCATGTCTCCATTCCTCATATTTCTAGAACTTGCTGTTCTCATTTGCTTGTTTCGATACAGATAATACAACTTATAATTCTTTGAAAACTCTGACACGGTTCTTAGGCTTATAGAAAGGTGTTCAGGTAAAATTTGACCTTCATATAAATACTACAAAAATTACAATGAGACCTTGTTTCTTAAAGTTATTTTAGGGGACTATTTTTTTCATAAAAATCCATACCTGTTTCTTCTTATTTACAGTTTTATATTTTGAAGTTTATAAAATATGTTATTCATCATTTTTTATTGAATAAACTACTGGATGCTAATAACTTTCAGTGAAAAGAATTTAGAAAGCTTCTGTACCCCAAATATGTTTGAAACTTTTTTGTATTCACTCTTAAGTTAACCTCAGTAATATAAATAAGAAACAGAAGTGAAACAGATGGCATCTTGTTCCCTGTAATTTTGTTGTAGAATGTCACTGTGCTTCTACTTCTGCCAAGATAACACCTAATATACCTTCTTGAATGCATAAATGGTTTTCCGACAGAACTTACTGTAATTAGTATGTATTTAGAGATAATTTAGATTGTGGAAGAGAATGAAAAATGTACGCAATCCAGGATATCTGGAAGACTCTGGAGCAGTAAGACTTCACAGTAGCCCTGAAGCAGAATACAATGCATGCTTTGCAAATGTGCTTTACACAAGGACCACAGAATCCCTATACATAGTCAATGGACAGTGCTCTGTGAGGTCTAGTCCTGTAATATAGGCAAGTTGGGCTGCCATGACTGGTATAGCAAGCATCTGATGTCTCTATGCATGTCTATATAGCCACCCATATTCATTTTATTTTATCATAAGCAGATGTTTAAGTGAAAACTCTGTCTTGAATGTATTCTCATCCATCACTTTAAAAGTTCCTTAATAGCTTTAGGGTACCACTTTTCCAGAAAGACTGTCTTTGCAATATTTGACCACCATAAGTCTAGACTCTGGGGGATAAAGTCCGGAGATGTACTTAAGTAGCACTTTGAGCTCGGAGAGATTTGCCACATTAAACTAATAAAACAAGACTGCAGAACCATCTGTAAACATGAAGTGCCATATAAATGCTTATTAATAAGCATTTTTCTCCAATTTATATTTCTTTTTGTTCTAAGATGCCTCTTAAAAATACATTACGGGTTATTTTGTATAATGCCTTTCAAACAAATTATATTCAGGACATTTTAGAGAGTTAAACACATGTCAGTGTGTGGCATAAATTACAGAAGGACACTTTGAATAGTAAATGAATTAGTACATTCAGTCATAAGGCCAGAGAAAAATGGGTTGTGTAAGCGTCTGGGTTGAAATATCTAGACTCTCTGGAACCAAGACTTTAAATCCCAGCAGAGCAGACCTGTCCTTCTCCCTTCTGAGATAAGAGTCCATTCACTTTACAGTCTGCTGGTTTTATGAATGATCGCTTGGAACAGTAGGCATATCTACTGTGTGTGAACATTTTACCTAGTAAGGACAAGGGCAAAAGCATTTGAGAGAATTTAGCCAGCAATAAGCTATGTCTTTTTATGTGAACAACATGTTGGTGGCAATAAAAGGCTGATAGAGCACAGCAGAAATAGAGGAGTAGTTGTATATTCATGGTGTGAAAAGAGAAAAGCTAAGTTAGTGTCTGAGTAGTTGTTACTGCTGATTGTAAGAAAGAAGATTCAAATATAACTATAAAATTTGTATAACTATAAAATATGTATGCTGCATAGGTGATGGTGTGGGACATCTTATGATTTTTGTTGTGCATTAATCTGAACCCACAATGCCTTTGTTTATAATCTGTGCAATATTTTTACAATTCTGAGCAAGAAGCATAATAGAACCCCCAAATTCAATAAAAATGACGATGATATTTGGATGTGACTTTGGGAAATAATTGAGCATCATGTCTCCAAGTATGATTTTCAAATTTCCCAGCTTTCAGAAATCATATCAGGTGTCAAATGTGATTTGCAAGAAAGAGAAATTGGCATCAGCTAACATTGAAGGCCTCATTCCTTCCCAGATACTGGCTTGTAATGGATTTTTTTCAGGTCCATATAAGGATAGTGAGGATGACTAGGATGTAAATCACATTAGGTAGGGAAGATAGAACACAGGGCTCCCCTTCACTGCATTCTTCAGGCCAGTCAGTAATAAAGAGCTGGGATAATCTAGGTGTGAATTTAAGTTTCCACAGTTCTTTAGACCACAGGAACATGGTTGTGATAACTATGAAAGAAATACTTACAACAATATAAAAATCTATTATCTGATACTTCTCAAAGGAACTATTTCAATCTACAATTTAAGCATCTGTTGTTTGGGTAGCTCTGTCTTCTCTTTTCAAATGACCACAAATGCAATTCTATATCCTGACAAATCACCCTACAGGTGAACTTGAAGTCTGGTGAAGATATCTTAGGAGGCAGATGAACATGAACAAAGTAGAAGCAGGTAACCGGCCTCAGGTCTTGCACAAAGTGTCCTTTACCAATGCATATATGTGCCTTGATATCTTGGGGCAAGGGCCTACAGTCTCTGAGTAGAGAATACTCATTATCCACTCAAAAGATAATACACCTTTTAAAAAAAGATTTTCTCATAAGGAATGAATATATTTGTTTTCAAAATTTAATGTTCTCTTGTTACAAGTTTTACTTAATCCCTATTCATAGCTTAGATCCACTTGTCATGGACCCCAGGAACACTCGTGTCCCTTTCCTCATATCACATCTTATGTGGTAAAGAGCAGACCACTATCTCTGTCATCTGCTTTGTATCCCCATTGTGAAGTGCATTAAGGGTAATACAAGGAATGTAAATAAAGAAAACGCAATTAAAAGGATGGTTACTTATTTTTGGAATAATATTATTTTTCTTCTTGAAATTCAAATGCACATATCAAAGTGGACACATTTAAAGAGAACTCCTAATAAAAAGAATGACAACATGCCTTCAGATTACATCCTAAGGAGAATAAATAGATCGTGAATATTTATGTGGTATGGGGAAAGACTTGTATTACACACTCTGTATTGTTGAACCGAGTAATTATGCAAAGATGGTTTCATTTAAAATAACAAATGCTGCATTTTAGTTTGTGTTCAACAGTTTTAATGCATATTGATAATGGAAGGAAATAGCTTCTATTTAAAAAACAATACATTTAAGTTGGAAAAATGCCATTACAGCATATTTTAAAATATTAAAATGGCTTGAATTGTGTTAGGATAAGAACTAACAAAGGTCCAAATGCTGACTGAGGTTTAAGAATGAGACATAATTGTCTCCATAGATAGTAATGGAGTTGCCTCTGTCTGATAATTCCTCATGCTCAAGTTGATGCATCCCTTCTATCTATTCCAGTTGGACTTGTATATACAACAAAGTGCAAAAGGACACTAAGAGATCAACATGGGTTAGGATCAGAGTATCATATCTCTGTTATGAAATCATATGAATACCAATTTCTATTACAGCTCATGTAATTAGCGTTACACAAAAATAGTTTGTAGTTTAATATCTGCATAATAGGCATTTGGGAATGCAAATTGTTACTAGATGCACAAAGCAGATTAAAATCATGCCTATGAGATTGATCTCAATACAAAGCATATCAATGCATATACTAAGTATAGATAATACATCAATTATTAATGTTCTCATAGTCTGTCAAATAGGAATTATATGAACTTATGAAACTGAAAAACATAGTTTTAAATGTAGCTCTGTATTCTTGCCCTAGTATTTCTCCCCCCACCCGTGTGTCCGTGTGTGTGTGTGTGTGTGTGTGTGTGTTGTGTGTGTGTGTGTGTTTTACATGGTAGAGTAGCTAATTACAACAATTCCTCCTTTCTTCTTGAGCATCAGGAAGATGCATTCTAAGAACAATGTTCAACTATTTGCGTGTCACCTGGAATGTATTTCTCCTTTTGTGTTCAATACAAACAATTTATTCAAATGTGGTTGCAAATTATTTTTCTCTTGTCACATAACTCTAGAGTCAACATTATAAAATATTGTTTTTAGGATAAATGCATGTTTTTGGTAATTGTCTAATAAGATCTGAAAAATTTCCCTTTCTTAGTAGAAAAGAATTTCTTTAATAATTGAGACCTTTGTTAATGAACAAAGACAAAAGGATAATTTTCTTCTACTATGGAAATAAATGTAGATGTTTTCTTTTATCTTTAAGATTTAACCTTTATTCCAATTAAGGACAGATTTAAAATGTTTTGATATGTGCACAGTGGTACAGTCCTATTTTCTGGCTGGCAATTTCTTTATGATGACAATTTGCAGCTGAGCCACCTGAGGTTACCTTGAACTAGGAGAGAGGGAAGACCCTTATTAAAGCATGTTAATATTAATGGAATTCATCAAGATGCAACATGATCGTGGCAATAGAATGTTTCTGCTTGGCTTACATTGTCTGAATTTCATGTCATCTATACATATTAATCCCATCCTGTTCTGAACTTTAGAGAACTTTAATTCTTCCATTGTGAGGCTATTTCTAGCCTGCCTTGTCATGGTTATATGTTCTATAAATAGAGAGAGTTAATCATTAGGGTGTCTGTGGCAGAAAGCAGTGATTTCTCATCTCCCTGGGTCTGCAATCACATTCCATTTCTGGCTTTGTCTTATTGTCAGTTGTCTAGGTGGCTGCACCCTAATCAGCAGCCTCAGTGCAAAGTGCAGCCTTTAAGCTTTATTAGAGCAATCCTCAGAGTGGATTTCCCTCACTTTTCTTTTCTAGTAACATGGAGAGGAATAAATAATACAGATGAACATCAAAACAAATGTGGAGAATGCATACGTTTTTCTTTAATATTTACTTTTTATGTACATGTTACATACAATATATACACATATATTTATAATGCATACACATTGTATGCAATCATTTGTCTGTGTATTACATATTGTACTGCAAGAGTCTAAAGGAAAATGTCAGAGTACTGGATTATATGTGGCTACATAATTGAAAGCATTCCAAACATGAGCCCTGACCAGCAAGATGAGTGTG
Source organism: Cricetulus griseus (assembly GCF_003668045.3). Taxonomy (NCBI): domain Eukaryota; kingdom Metazoa; phylum Chordata; class Mammalia; order Rodentia; family Cricetidae; genus Cricetulus; species Cricetulus griseus. The sequence goes on along the minus strand of NC_048595.1, from coordinate 142,753,535 downwards.
AGAATGAACATTACCTGACACAATAGACACATTGGAAAATTATACATAGAACACCTCAAATGTTGGGACATCACATAAGATCATCTTTCATGGAGCAGAGTGTAACAAGTCATTAAAAGGCATTTCTAAGATCCCATAAGAGAAGAAAATGAGGTGTTTCAAATAAAAATCAAGAAATGTAATATTGAACAGAGGGAGGATCTTGCAGACATAAGTAGCAGAGGCTGGGAAGACTAATACACATAGAAAATAGAATTAAGAATCACACAAATAAAGAAAGGAAAAAGTTCAGAGGAAGCAGCCTTGAATGAAGATGATGGACAAGAAAAAGATAAGGGATTTAAAATATAACATTAAAGGCAAAAGCCATAGGTCAAGGTTTTATTAGAAATCCATCCTGTGTGCTGTTAAGATCTTCAGAAATAGTTTGTTTATGACAAATATAATGACTTTGTTATTATCTGTCCTTGTTAGTGCAATATAAATGATTCTAGGCTCTAGGGTACCTTGACCTCATGATTCATATTTTAAAATAACTGCTTCTTCTCTTGACTGTCTGGACAAAAATATCTAGCTCTTTGCAACACTATCATTACAGACAGATATTTCAGTTTTGCAAATTCAAATTGGTGTAGAATTTCAAACAAAAGACAAATAATTTTAAATCAGTAAAATTCTAAACATATAAAAATATGACTATAAGACAATGTAAGCCAGTAATTGTCATCATTTTCCTTGGAGTTAATTACTTGTGGGATTTGTTCAGGTTCTGCATGAAACAACCTTCAATTCTTGACTGACTTATGTCACTTTGCTTTTCAGATCCCAGCCTTCCATTCCTTAAAATGTAGGTAAGTATCCATGTCGTAGTGAAAAAAAAATAGAAGCTAAAATTTATAAAGCACAACATTATGGTCCTAAATTTGGGTTAAGTTATAAGAAAACCATGTAAGCCTTAATGAACATTGAGGTTTCATTTCTTTTTCCTGTGGAAAACTCAAAAAAAAAAAACTAGTCTGTGCTTTTACAAAAATATATATCTGTATATCAATTACATTACTTTAGTTGTTCTATAAAATTTATGTGCACATCTCTTAATACACACATGTGTAAATGCCAGAACTTGCCCATGAACATATTCTGTGCCCATATACATGCTAATGCAAAGAAAGTGCAAGAAAGATTTCACTTAGGTCGCCGATGCAGGCAAACCATATACTGGAGCTTGTCTAATCTCAAATAAAATATGTAGAACCACAGTTTCCCCTTTCTTCTCTCTTCCAAATCACTCCACCCTGATAGGGGGAGTGCTTCTGTGTATGTGTTTGTCATATTGGGTGATAAATAAAGTACTGTTTGGTCAATGAGGCAGCAAGTTAGGTGGGACTAGGAGTCAAGGAGGATTCTGGGAAATGTAGTAAAGAAGTGGTGATCCAGGAAGGAAGTGACATAGCAGGGAGACATATATATATATATATATATATATATATATATATATATATATATATATATATGCAAGGGCAAGAAGGAAGTCATTCCCTTCTCTCTTCCTCATGGTCTCTGCTCCTCTGCTCTGAAGTTGCCATGTAATCTACCAGCAAGTGTGGGCACCAGCGGATGGTGTCCTCTATAAGATAAGTCTTATAAAATATATAGATTTATGGTAATTAAGACTGAGCTATCAGATAAGAAATCCTAGGGATTGTCGAGCAGCATTGTATCTAATGTAAGTCTCTGTGTTACATGGGACCTTAACATGGCAGCCAGCAGAACTCAAGCAGCCTAGCAGAGCACCCATGTAGCAGCAGGGTTTGGGTGGTTGCAGAGGAAAGACTTATGATACACCACCCCACATCCCTTATGACTCCCCCAATCCATTCCTCCTCAGTTTCCATGCAGATGGGGTAAGGCCTCCTTCCATGGGACTCAATAAAGCACGGCATATCAAGTTGATGCAGGACCAAGGTCCTCACCATTGCCATCAAGGCTGGGCAAGGCATCCAAGCGAATAAGTTCCAAAGAGCCAGCTCATACCTCAGTGTCAGGTTCTGGTACTACTGCTAGGAGTCCTACAAAAAGATGAATCTATACTACTGTCACCCAGATACAATTAGGTCGGTCCTATACCAGCTCTGTAGCTGCCTGTCCTGAGTCTGTGAGCTTCCACAAACTCAGGTCAGTTCTCTCCGTGGGTTTCACGGTTACGATCTTGACCCACATTGCTCATTTAATCCCTCCTGCCTCTCTTCAGCTGTACTCCTGGAGATCAGCCCAGTGCTTGGTTGTGGATCTCTGAATCTGCTTCTGCCAGTTATTGGATGAATGCACTATGAAGACAATTAGAATAGTCACAAATCTGATTACAGGAGAAGGCCAGTTCAGGCACCATCTCAAACATGTATTTGTGTGTGTGTGTGTGTGTGTGTGTGTGTGTGTGTGGGTGTGTGTGTGAGAGAGAGAGGGGGGGTTCTGTATTACTTTGGAGCCTGTCCTGAACCTCCCTCTATAGACCAGACTGTGACCTCCAACTAAAGAAGATCCAACTGCCTCTGCCTCCTGAGTGCTGGGATTAAAGGTGTGTGCCTCTACCGCCTGCACTTGCTCCACTATTGCTAGCAGTCTTAGCTGGGGTCATTGTTGTGGGTTGCTGGGAGTTTCCCTGGAAGCATGTTTCTTCATAATCCCATAATGGCCCCCTCTATCAAGATATCTCTGTCCTTGCTCTCCCCCTCCGTCCTGGCCCCAACTCCACCATCCTGATCCCTTACATTCTCATACCCCATACCCTCCTATCTACCCTCCCTCCCAACAGTTTACCCAGGACATCTCAACTATTTTTTCTTCCCAGTGAGATCCATGTATCTCTCTTAGGGTTCTCCTTGATACCTAGCTGGAGTTGAGGAGTGTTGCTTGGTTATCCTTTGCTTTACATCTAAGGAGTTAATATTAAATGGGAAACTTAACATTTCAAGTGCTCAAAATTAAATATTTCCAGCTCTTGAGAATTAAGCCCCAGTGTCCATAATAACTTGAGTTGCTCATACAAAAACATGGTGATAAATTTGATCAGATATTCAGTTTAATATGAAGAAAATTAACCTAACCTTAGACAAGTTTCCCAAATCTAGAATTACAGTCAGATATGTATCATTTCCTTTGGTGGAGTTCAACTTCTTTTAACACATTCCTTTTTCTAGGTGGAAAAAATATATATTTATAAAATATGTATAAATCTGTGATAAATCTGTTGCTTTCATTCTTAAATGAACTGCTCCTTGAAGAGAAGCTAAAGACCAATGTGCTATAAAATAATACATGACCCAGTCTTCATTATTATAAAAGTAACAACATCAAGAAACCTACTCCAGAAATAACACAAATGTCCAGTAATAATATATGATCACAAATGAAAGGCAATAGTCAGAGAGAAACAATGTATACAAAGAGTTAAATAATGCTACTTCAAGGGAATATTGGAAAATGGAAATGTTATAATATAGGCATAAAATAGTTATTACGAGCTAAGTATGTCTCACAAGGAAGGAAGAAAGTATATATATATATATATATATATATATATATATATATACTTTGGATAATAAAGGAGTGACTATTATCATAAAATATAGAATCTAGTTTTTATAATAATTTATAAAATTTCCTTGAAATTAATGAGGAAATCAAGATATCTAAATTATTATAACCATGGTCTCTGAAGTTAAGAAACATAGATCTGTAGGTGGGATTTCTTTTAAAACATATTTTTATGTTTTAATATTTTTTATTTTTATGAAATATTTTTCATATTTAAAAATGAAAAAGAGTCACTCTGTTTTATTGGGAAAAACTGAAGAATCAACAGAAATAGATAAGGCATATATTTGATTTGAAGAAATTTTATTTTAATAATGACTTTGAGTCTGTAGTCTGACATGCACTTAGAATCTCTTATGGGGTTCTAAGAAAGATATATGGTCAAATTAATTTAGAATAACAAACATGGACTATCTTACACTTCTCTTGAAATTAACTAGTGAATGTAGTTCACCACAAATTTAGTGGACACCATCTATTATTATGTTGTCAATTGCTTAGGTTGAAAAAAATTTTGTGAATGCTGACAGGTGATATTTAAATAATAACGGAGGCTTTCTGGGAGAAACACATAGCAACATCCATGAAACTAAAATCTTTTATTTATTATTATTATTATTATTATTATTATTATTATTATTATTATTATACTTGAGAAAAGTTTTGTATCCTGGAAAGATGACGAATTATAAATTACCAGTTCAAAGTAAACCTCTGATTATGGCAGTTATTTTTCAGTTTCATTGATATTACTATGCAGAAATACACAATAATCTAGCTATATGTCAGTTGTTAAAATGGTTTCCCATATCATAATTTGAATAAATTTTCAAAGTTAGAGTCTAAGATGACTAATAAAATCAGAAGACTTTAGGCTATGAAGTAAAAATTACAATTATTTGGGTACTGATTCCATTCTTCTTATAAAAATAAAACAAATAAATAGTATTTCCAAATGCTTACATCCAAAACCAAATAATCAATATTTCTTGTTTGATAGTTCATAGATTCACTATTCTTATGGAGCCCTCAGAAGTTTTTCTTTTAAATTGATACTTTAGTATTTAGAATAATTTACAATTGTAAATTTTGATTTAGTTTTCTATATATTTTATAAAACATAAATTATTCATATTCTTATTGTATTCAAAAGTCAGGAAACAACATAATATTAATATAAGATTGGTTTTGTTTGGTTCCTGATAAAATATAAATATTTACAAAATGATAGTGATTAAATTAATGCACTTAAGCGTTTATACCTTAGACTCTGAAATTTTGGATTGTATGCTCTTGGTTAAGTAACTGCTTTGCTCCAAGCCACAGATTTGCTTTGTGTAATATGCACTTATTGAATGCCAGAGCATTTGATTTTTGAGATGTTATTCAAAAATGTATACATGATATTTATTTCAAATAAGGCAACTAGTCATGATGAGTCAATTTATTACCATTCCTTTAAATTTTTAAAAATACTTAACCATTGCTGCTAAATTTTTATGAAAATATCAATATAGGATACAGTGTATCATATTTGGGGGTTGCTTGGGTTTTAGTTTTCTCTGAAAATTTTAGAAACACTTTTAAGATGGCTTTCATCATCTTTAATGAATTGTGTAGTACTTTGTATGTTGTCATAACTTGGTGCAGAGAAGATAACAGCCAATTGACTTGTGGTGATAGAATAAATTATTATATGATTTTTTAAAAATATAACCAGTTTTTAGAAGTCACATTTCCAACATTACCATCTTTCACATATTTATCATCTATGGATTTTTAAATTTTCCATTTTGTTGGCATCAATTCCTTAATAACAAACTGCATAATCTAGGTATTGAAAATGACATAGTGAAGTGACTACAAGTTTGTCACATCTCCTTGTAGACATAATTTGTCTTATTTTGTCTGGCATTCCTTGAATTTTGTCCTAGTGTAATAGTATTCTTGGGATGGGGTAGGCACTGTAATTCAGAGCAGATACTCTTTTCCCTTTTCTGTCAAAGAGACTCAGGCTGGAATGGAGCTCACAGCCCAATCTTGCTTAGCATGAAGTGACGTTCTTGGCATTAATGGCTATAGAAGCTGAAAGACACAGGCTACCTGGGAAGTGTTATTCTCTCCAAAGAACATAAAAAGAAATTTAGCTCTTAAAATCATTGCTTTCCTGGGTCAGAGGTGAGAAATGAGTTGTAAGATTGCTTTAGACTCTCTTAACAAGAAATAAAGAGGGAGAGATGTGCTAAAAAAATTCCAAGCAAACAAGAATTTGACATGAAAAATATAAATTTATAATTAATCCATCTATTTCTTTCTGGATGAATAGGTATTATTAATTATAATAGGAGGATTGTAAAAGGAGACTCAGTCATCTAATAGAGGAGTGTGTGTGTGTGTGTGTGTGTGTGTGTGTGTGTGTGTGTGTGTGTGTGTGTGTGTGTGTTTTCACTATGTAACCTAGGCTGGCTTGAAAGTAGTTGTAATCCTCCTGCCTCAGCCTCCTGAATCCTGGATCAAATAGTTATCCTTCATATAAAGTGGTAAATTAAAGAACATTATTGGTCTAAGTATCTGGAGTATTCTCAACAGTAGACACAATGTTTGAGAGTAGTGTCCTAAAGAAGGTGATAGTAACCCAACAGTGTTTAGGCAAACCAGCTCTTCATGTAGTCATTTGTGTGAATGTAGGCGCATGAAACAATCTAATTGCATTTAAGGTTGCTACCTAAGCAAATAAAGCAAAAACGAAGATGTAGTTTTACTACAGCTATTACCACAGCTTTTAAGGAAGTACTTGGTACAGCATTCATGTATTATCAGGTTATGTTGTTGTTGATGTTTCTGTTTTTGTTTTTGTGAGTCAAGAGACCAGAGGATATTTAGGGTCTTCCCCACTCTGAATGCAATTAGACTGAATTCAAGGTGTCATCCATAGTTGTACTCAGAGTTTTGTGCATAAAATCCTCCTTGAAGTTTACTAGAGAGTGGTATAAACCACCATTTAAGGACCATAATGATGACAGCCCTTTTCCATGTATTGACAGTCCACAGTTACCTCTTGTGATCCTACCCAAAAAATAAAATTCTGTTGTGAAGTGTCTTGTTTAGAATATTTCCCTTCAGCAAAGCTTAAACTGCATGTTACAAGGTCACATGGCAAAGTCAAGTCTATCAGGATCATTTTTCCTTTGTTGAACTTAAGAACAAATGGCTAGACATCCTCACTTCTTTCAGTCAGATAGTTCTCCCATTGAAGTGAAGTTTGACCTAGGCACCAGAGAGGCACCTGCCTAATTCTCAATTCATGGCCATCCAACAGGACAGGAATCTTGCAAACATCTTAGAATTATGCCTATATGTTACAGTAGTTTGCAGTATTCACATGCAAACTAATAATTGTGCATCAGAAATATCTGATAATCTCACATGACAATTTCCTCATTTTTCCAGAAGAGAAATAATGGTCTGTTTTCATATAACTATAAGGATTGGATATGGTGATGACCCTAAAGTACTTATAACCATGCTTACTAAATATGGCCCAAACCTACAAGAATAAAGTAGAACATTCAAGAATGTTAACTGAGTTTATTATTATAAAGTTTTAATTATTTCTGAAATGCAATGTTGATCAAAAACTGAGTGTTATTTTCTTTATGTCTCCTTCATAGTTATAGTATAAGACACACTGTGTTTATTCACTGACTCCATTTTATTTCTCTGAATTATATAAACTTGGTATTTAAAATTAATATGATATATATATATATATATATATATATATATATATAATTTTATATTTTCTCATTAGCCACATGATAATTAGGAATGGTGTGCAAGAAGAACTGATTAACTTCAGATAATGATTTTCCCGTACACAAGAGACATGGGGTCGTTTTTAGTATAATTAGACCTTGAATGCCAAGGTCATGATCGATGGGAGTTAAGAGACCATTGAAAAGCTTTGTTTATGGAATCTATACAGACAGATTTTCCTTTTCAAAATCTCAAAGTTCATTGTTAAAACATGTCTGGTAGCATCACTAATATTTCCATTGCTTTATTCCAATCAGTATATTACACAAGAAGAGAAAGATATCTATCTATCTATCTATCTATCTATCTATCTATCTATCTATCTATCTACCTATCTAGATATAGATATAGATATACATAATTTAAAGACATATACATATAATTTGAAAGACAAAGACAAGTTTTGTTATAGTTTGGTGAGTTGTGATTTAATTAATAATCAAAAAATAATATTCATTCTTAATTTGCCTCAGATGGTAGCTCAATGACATCTATTGATTGTGAATCATTGGTCTGGATATTTTTGTCATTATTTCTTTGTGGTATGCTTCAGGCAGAGTGTGAATTACACCATAACACAGAGAGTTCTTTTTTCTTTCTTTGTGAAATGTACATGGTGTGTTCTCACAAATGATATGAACTGTCATAGTGTTATTGTAAGACTTCCTCAATAAATTAAAAATATTAAGTGCAGAAATAATCATTCAAAAGACTTCTTTGATGCAGTGTGCAGCTACTAAATCAGATGTTTAATTCAAGCATTACTGATAAGCTTCTGTTAAGTTCTTTGCTGAAGACAGTGTAACTTTTACTTGTGATAAATAGAATTAGAAGGAAGGGATGCGTTCTTAAATAGAATATTGAGATATATAAATACTATAAGTTAGGGTTAAGCATGTGGAATAAGTAATTGGTTTTTATTTACTTATTGTCACATTGTTACCATCTTGAAGATATTTTATCATTGCTGCTGTTAAACCAATCAAGACAACCCTTATCGTCTTCATGACATCAAATGATCTCTTAATTTCTTTTGTAGCTCTGCCCCTGACAAATTCAACTTTTTCCTACACAAAGATACCAGAAAATTCCAAGAAAATATATTACACAATTCCTTTCCTTAATACCTTTCTTATGATTCCTGTCTCACACTGAAATGAAATTGAAGCTATCATCTCTAGAAGGCTTTATTAATGGAGTAGCTCCTCAGCTTTCAGATTTCATTTCTAGCATATAGTTTGCGAGCATTCTCCCTGCTTTGTTTATAAACCACTTAGTCCTCAGATACATGAAGTGCACTCCCACCTCAAGGCTATTTTATTTGTTCCTCTCCCTTCAAGTCTAACACATGTTACCTTAGTAGAGAGAACTTCTCTGGATACATTCTAATTTTTTTGGAAAGTTTTGGACAGTGTACGTTTGTTTCTCAGGAATTGGAATAAATTAATTTATGTGTCATTTTTTATAGTTTTTCCCTTGATGAACTATTAACAAACACAAATTATTTTTTATTATTAGAATTTTAGCTAAATGACTATAATTTTTTAAATTTTATATTGTTAGTAATCATTTTCCCTTCACTTAAGATGAAATATCTGTGTGATAGAGAAATGGAGAAGTGATATCTCTGTCTGTCTGTCTGTCTGTCTCTCTGTCTATCTATCTATACATGTATACTTAAGGGATATAGAAAAATAATCACTGTTACTTCAACAAACAACATAGAGATCTACAACTTGGAGAGAGAAAAATCAACTGCAAGCAAATTGCATTATTTTGTTTATTCTTTCTATTACTGCATTTCTCATCCCACCTCATTTTTTTCTCTATTTTAGACCATTTTCTATATTACTCTCTCAGTGAAAATGCACAAGTTCCTGTATAAAGTTTAGAAACTACAAATATTTTACCTTCCTTTTTATATATCTAAAAATGGGGCAACACAACCAAACACCAAATATTAGCACAAAACAATTTCATTTAAATGGTCTAGTTATAGTGCCAAGGCTATACTTTGCCTATTAGGAAAGAACCTATGATGTTTATTTCTGGAAATAATAATGTATGATAGCTAAAATGTGACTGTAGAAGTAGTTTTTTTTTATATTTGAAAGGTTTCCTAATGCTTCACTTAGCAGAAGGCGATATTTGCAAGTATGGGTGTCTTAGTCAAAGTAGCAAACACCATCAGTGCTGAGTCAGCTGAGCTTGTAACAAAAGATTATAATATTTGAAGTAGTCTAATAAGGATAATATTTGTATGTACAAGTTGCTTTCCTGATTGAAAATAAGAAACTAGGGAGGCAGAGGTTCATGGCAATATAGAGAGGCTATATCTCACCTACAAAATTTAATATACAATTGGTCAAAGATTTAATATTAACCTAAACTATGAAAAGACAAAAATCTAGAAAAACACTTCATGATATTGGCACAGGCACTGACTCTCTAAAGGGATTACAATAGGTCAGGAAATAAAGGCAAACATTGAGACACTAGAAAGTCAAAGAGGTGACTAGTAGCCTAGATATAAAATGCCAAAAATAATGATAATTCAGCTAATGAAAAGGTAACAATTAATGCTAGTGAAGATGCCGAAAATTGATTGAGGAAACAGGGAACATTTTAAGATAGAGGCATAGGCAATGTGCATGTGCTACTGATGGAAATGTAAATTAGCACACCCATCAAGGAATCAATACAGAGGTTCCTCATTAAGCTATAAAGCAGCTGATATATGACCCAGCTATACCAATTCTGACTTCACACCTAAAGGAATTAAATCAGAATATCATTGAAATACTTGAACATCCTTCCTTATTGCCATGTTACTCACACAGGCCTTTACTATGTGAGTAGAGAAAGACACTGTAGAATCTGTATGCAGTGAAGTTTGACTCAAAAGATGAACAAATTCATATCATTTGAAGGAAATTGGATGTAATAGGAATCAGCATGCCATAAAACAGCAAAACAGACCCAGAGAGATAAGTAGGATTTCTTTCATAAGGGGAATTGAGATTTTTTTTTGGTTTGTTTTGTTTTTCTTTTTTTATTTGAATTAGAAACAATATTGTTTTACATGATGTTCCCTGTTCCCTTGTCCCTCCTGTTCTTCCCAAACCCCCAAAAATATGTAGCCCAGGCTGGCCTCTATCTCATGATCCTCCTGCCTCTGCCTCCTTCATAAACACACTGGCATGCACCACCACAACCAGCGAGATTGTTTTATAAGATACAAAGTCAAAAGGAGGACTCTTTGGGAAGAGGATGTATTAATCAGCTGTAGGAGTCCCATGGTAAAGTTTGGGGGATTGCCTAGCTTATATATACTACCATATCATCTGCAAATAATAATATTTTGACTTCATCCTTTCTAATTGTATCCCCTTGATTTTCTTTCATTTTCTTGTTGTTCGAGCTAGAGCATCAAGTACTACAATGAATAGATATGGAGAGAGTGGCCAGCCTTATCTTGTTCCTGAATTTAGTGGAATTGCTTTGAGTTTTCTCTCTATTTAATTTGGTCTTTGCAATCAGCTTAATGTATATTGCTTTCATTATGTTTACTTATGTGTATTTTTTTATCTCTCCAAGGCCTTTATCTTGAAGTGTATTGAATTTCGTCAGTCTTTTTCAGCATCTAAGAAGATGACCATGTGTTTTTTTTTTTCTTTCAATTTTATATTGTAGATTGCATTGACAGATTTTCATATGTTGAACTATCCTTGCATTTTTGGGATGAAGACTTCTTGGTCCTTGGTGTTTTTTGATGTGCTCTTGGATTTGGTTTGCTAGTGTTTGGTGAATGGTTTTGCATCAATGTTCATGAGTGAAATCGGTCTGTAATTCTCTTTCTTTGTTTGGTCTTTGTCTGACTTGGGTATCAGGGTAACTGGGCTCATAGGAAAAAAAATGGCAATGTTCCTTCTGTTTGTATTTTGTGGAATGATTTGAAGAGTATAAGTATTAGCTGTTCTTTGACATTCTGGTAGAATTTTCCATTAAAACCATTTGGACATGGGTTTTTTTTGGGGGGGGAATGTTAGACATTTAATGACTGATTCTATTTCCTTTGGGTTTAGCAGTCTGTTTAAGCTGTTTATCTTATCTTAATTTAACTTTGGTAAGTGGTTGCTATCAAAAAATATCATTTTTTTATATTTCTAATTTTGTGTACTATGGGCTTTTTGAAGTGTGACCTAGTGATTCTCTGGATTTCCTCAGAGAGCTGTTTTTATGTTGCCCTCTTCTTTTCTGATTTTGTTGATTTTGATATTCTCTCTCTGCCTTTTAGTTCATTTGGATAAGGTTTTATCTATTTTGTTGATTTTCGCAAAGAACCAGCTCTTTGTTTCTATTTTATTGTGTTCATCCCTGAGATTGACTTTTTCCTAGTGTCTACTCCCCATATGTATGCTTCTTTTTGTTCTAGAGCACTCATATGTGCTGTTAAGCTGTTAGAGACGTCTCTAAATTTTCTTGATTGCACTTAGTGCTGTGAACTTTCATCTTAGTCCTGCTTTCATTGTATCCTATAAGTTTGCTTGTGTTGTGCATTCATTTTCAATGAATTCTAGGAAGTCTCTAATTTATTTCATTATTACTTCCTTGATCCAGTAGACAGTTATTTAGTGTCCAATAGTTTGTAGCTTTCTGTTGTTTCTCTTGTTGTAGAATCCAGGTTTAATCCATGGTGATCTGATAAGATAATGCTGGCTATTTCAATTTATTTTGTATGTGTTGAGTCTTTATTTCTTCCAAAAATATGGTCAGTTTTGGAGAATGTTCCATGCAGTGCTGAGAAAAAGCTATATACTTTTGTGTCTGGGTGAAATGTTCTGTAGATATCAATTTGTTCAATTTCACTCATTATGTCTGTTATTTCTGTTCATTTTATGCTTAGTTTCTGTCTGGATGACCTGTCCATTGGTGTTAACGTGTCCCACTATTATAGTATGGGGTTCTTTGTGTGATTTAAGTTTCAGTAATGTTTATTTTACAAATGTGCGTGTCCTTACTTTTGAGGCATAGATTTCAGAACTGAGACATCATCTTGGAGGATTTCTCCTGTGATGAATATGAAATGCTATGCTACATCTCTTGGTTAATTTGTAGGTGGTGAGCAGTATTTTTCCTGATGTTTCCAGGACAACTCTGAACCCAGTAAAGCTTTTGGGGCTGTGGGCCCTGGTGTGCAGTCCATGGGAGGCAAGCAGTCTTAAATAACTATGCCTTAAACTTATATGAATAAGAGATGTATTTATTTAGTTGTTTTGAAAACAATCTTTACAACTGTCCAAAACTCTACTATTCATCAAATTATATCTTAGGGAGTACTTTAGTGTTGGTATAGTTATTTTTCTTAGACATAGGCAATGCCTAATTTTTAATATGGCAATTTTATGTATAATAGTTCATTACATTTCTAAGCATTTAGCTACCTCTATTATGTTTACGCAGCCTTCCTTTCTTTATAGCACATACATTGGGGATGACTTTCACATGTTTCCTTTGACTGATTATAGTCAATTCCAGATGATGGCATTCTGTGTGTAAATGGTGCTTTTTCTCTTTCTAGTCTGCCATGCTTCCTGAAAATAAAAATTATTGTCTGTTCAAGATCCACTGAGGCTGTTGATACTTTTCTAAGTTTTATATCTAACCTTCTCTGGAGAAGCCACTGCATATATCTGTGACTATAGGACCTGCTGAACTAGACCACTTCCTATAATAGAAACACCTCTAGAGTGACACACAGGCTGACTCTTAGAGTTAAGACAAGCTGGATGTCGATACGTGTGGACAATGTGGTGCAGATTGTCCTATATGTGGTAAATATTGCTTCAATTAAAATATATTTGCATCATATTTCAAGCAATGCCTGATACTGGTGCCAAGTGAAACAGGAGGCTTGTTTTCTCTTTAAAATTTTAATTTTATTTATCATTGGTACTTTTTACACTTGATCTAAGCCAAAAGGCCGAGAAGCGATCATTGGTACTTTTTAAATTGTATGTGTGCCCCCAAATGGATGCTATGGTTCATGCAAGGCTAGCATTGGCAGCTCAATTACCCTTTTCCAAGCCTGAAAGTTTTAATTTCTCAAGGAACCCTTATCATAGTAAATGTCTAGTCCTCCTTTTATTTGCATGTGTTGGCACTCTGTTATGATCTATACTAGTCATTTCAATAACTATGTTAGGAACTATATGATAGCCTGTGTCATAATTATTTTTTATCAACTTGTAATGAAGCTAGTCATACTTCTGAGGAAGGGACCTCAGTTGAGAAATTTTCCCCATAGATAAGCCTATAGTCATATCCCTGGGTTTGGGGTATTTACTTAATTGCTAATAGAAGTGGAAAGACTAGCCTACTATGGGAGGTAACATTTCTGGACAGGTGGGTATGATCTATACAAGAAATATAGCTGAGTAAGCCAGAGAAAACAATTCAGTAAGCCACCTCCCCCAGTAACCCCTTCTTTGGTTCCTTCCTTCAAATTCCTGATTAAGTCCATGCCTTGGTTTCTCTTCATGTAATATTATATATCTTTAAGCCAAATAAACTCTTTGCTCCAAGTTGTTATTTTTTTCTGTCAGTGTTTTATTGCTGTTAAGTAATAAAGTTTCAGACTGTGATACTTTGGAGGCTTAAGAACAACATCTTGTATAATTAAAATTACCATCCATATACATGATGGTTGAGCAGACATTATGTTGTAGGACTGGTTGGTAAAAGTGAATGAGTAGGCAATTGTGAAATTCTGGTTTATCTTTACCTCAATTATGTGGAAAAATAAGTGTTGTAATATTTTTTCTAGTCCATTTGCATTTGAAAGTGTTGTGATGTTAATGATCACTCATGTTATAAAATGACCACAATATAGTTCTATAGACCACAATATCTTCACTGGGATGCTAAAACATAAACCCCCGAGCTCCTGTGGGTCACAAAAACAGGACCATTAAATCTATAATTTAATTACTTCCTAATCACAGCCTTTTCTAGAATCGTCTAATTAGTTGTAGAGGGTTACAGTCTGAGATTTTTCAGACATTCATGTAATTTATTTGATCTTATTTTCTCTATGTTCTTACCCTATCTTAGTAACTGTTGTTTTTCTCTTTTCATACCTGGGATGATTCCATTTTATTTTTTCATCATTCAGGGTGAGAAACAGTTTTGTCTCTTGTGGAGTAGGAAGAGAGCAAATTCATGCTTCTAGGTTCTCATGATCTACTCACAAGCCAAAGTTGGATCAATTCATTCTTCATTCTGTACTGCTCTATCTCCTTTGGGTTATTCCAATTATCCCATAGGCAACAAAATTTGAAAATGTACTCTTAACAGCTGGCACTGTTTATTTGTTTTTTTATGTCTATCTCCCTTAACTGAAGAGGGTATTGACACACTTATTAGAAATGAAAGAACCTGAGTATTTTATGATTCTGCTTCATTCTCCATTTCTAGACTGTTCCAGTTAACTCCTGATATCATCTATGTAATAACATTTCTTCAAAATTGTTCTTTCCAGAATAGTTATATAAATATATAATATTAAAGTTCATGACCTACTATGATTCATACAGGCCAGCAGTACACTTAGCAGGGTGAGAGAAAGGTAGCACATATGCTCCCAGTGTCATGAAGAGATTCATGAAACCAACTGCCCACTCATCTTTGCCAAGTGGATCTTGATCTCCAGGCCTTGCAAAAAGGAAACCCATTAATGCTTTTGTCAGGCCTTGTTCCCTAAGAAGTCACATGGATCCTGCCACTGGACCTTTTAAGATGTATTTATAAGACATTTATATTTCATTTTTTCTATTTAAAAAATTTATTTTAGGAGCACTCTTATTTACATATCCTTCCTCACATTCCCTTGCCCTCTCATCCTCCCATGCTCCCTGCCAACCTCACAACTCACCAGCCACCTTCTCCCCATGGGTATTGAAGAACCAACTCTTTGTTTAATTGTTCTTTGTATTGTTTTCTTTGTTTCTACTTTATTGATTTCAGCCCTCAATTTGATTACTTCCTGGATTATTCTCCTCTGTGGTAAGTTTGCTTCTTTTTGTTCTAGAGCTTTCAGTTGTGCTGTTAATTCTCTACTGTGACTATTCTCTAGTTTCTTCATGTGGGCACTTAGTGTTATGAACTTTTCTCTTAGCACTGCTTTCAAAGTGTCCCATAAGTTTGACTATCGTGTGTCTTCATTCTCATTGAATTCTAGAAAGTCATTGGTTTCTTTCTTTATTTTTTCCTTTACCTAGGAAAAATGATGCAGTTGAGCATTGTTTAATTTCCATGAGTTTGAGTTTTCTCTGAAATTTGTGTTGTTGTTAAATTCTTATTTATTTATTTATTTATTTATTTATTTATTTATTTATATTTTGTTTGGTAGGTAATTTCAAAACAAGCAATTCTAGAATTTGAAATTTTTTGGCTTTAAAAAAACTAGTCCCGAACAAGCTTGTTCACATGTCAATCTCTTCTCCTTCTCCCTCCCCTCACTCCCATCCCTCCTCTCCCACCCTCTAACTACCACCCACCCCATCCACCCTCCACTCCCCAGGCAGGGTAGAGCCCTCAACCAGGGCTATGCAAAGTTCAACACATCATCCTGGGCTTGGCCTGGGCCCTTCCTCATGTGTCCAGCTCTAGAGTGCAAACCTTCACGTGGGATGGGCTCTCAAAGTCCCTTCTTACAGCAGGGAAGAATACTAATCCACTACCACAGCCCCGCTGGAGTGCAGAGGACTCATTGACATCCATGTTCAGAGGTCTGGATCAGTCCTGTACTGACCTCCCAGACAGCATCTGGGGTCTATGTGCTCCCCCTTGTTCAGGCCAGCTGTTTCTGTGGGTTTCTCCAACCTGGTACCGACCCTTTGGATACTCATTCCTCCCTCTCTTCAACTAAGTTCCAGAGTTCAGTTCAGAGTATATCTGTGGATGTCTGTCTCTGCTTCCATCAGTCACTGGATGAGGGCTCTAGGATGACATAAAAGGTAGTCATCAATCTCATTTTAGGGGAAGGTGTTTAGGTTATTCTCTACACCATTGCCTGGATTGTCAGTTCGTGTCATCCTTGTAGGTCTCTGGAAATCTCCCTAGTGCCAGATCTCTCCTCAGACCTATAATGGCTCCCTCTAATATGGTATCTCTCATCCTGCTCTCTCTCCTCTATTCATCCCCCAACTGAATATTTATCCTCCTCCATTTCCTCTCCTCCACTCCTCTTCTCCTGCTCTCAATCTGACAGCTCCCTCTCCCCTACCCTCATACTCCCAATTAGCTCAGGAGTTCCTGCCTCTTCCCATACCTGGGGTCCATTCCTTTATCCCTTCATGTCCTTCATGTTTCCTAGTTTCTTTGGTGAAGAGGATTATAGGCTGATAATCTTTTGCTCTATGTCTAAAATTCATATATGAGTGAGTACATACCATGTTTGTCTTTTTGTGACTGGGTTACCTCATTCATGATGGTTTCTTCTAGTTCCATCCATTTGCCTGTGAATTTCAAGATTCCATTGCTTTTTTCTGCTGAGCAGTACTCCATTGTATAAATGTATGACATTTTCTCTATCCATTCTTCAGTTGAGGGGCATCTAGTTTACTTCCAGGTTCTGGCTATTACAAACAATGCTACTATGAACATGGTTGAACATATGTCCTTGTTGTATGACCGTGCACTTGGGACAAAAGTATGAGAGATAGGAGTGAAAGAAAATCAAATCTTGAAAATTGCCAGTTAATATTGTCTTTCTAAGGCTTGGGGTTCTGGACAATTCACTGTTTTCTAAGGCTTTTCTTGTGTGTGTGTGTGTGTGTGTGTGTGTGTGTGTGTGTGTGTGTGTTTGTGTGCGTTTGCATATACACCTATTAGGGTAATATAATGTGTCATTTCTGTCTCTGAGGCCCAATGCCATAAACTGCAAATAACAGCATTTGTACTGACCTGTGTACATTCTTTCATATCTAGTCCTATGAAGCACTATGAACATTGCTGTTCTAAATTTTTGTACTTTTTCTCCATTCATAGCCCTGCAGAAAATGCTGAATATAGTATCTCTGTGTAGGATGTTACATCACACAAGATGTACTATGTCTATTCATGGATTGCCATGGAAAATTTTCAAGTCCACATTGATCAACATCTCAACCTGTGTCTTTAGGTATGTGCTGAAGTTACCAGACTTCTGTGTTCAAACTGATTTTCACAGTGGTTCATCTTTTACTCAGTGGAATGTTGATTTTGGTATTTGGAGCTATAGCTCTACCTCAAGAAACATTGAGAGAAATCCATCTCTTAAATTGGTCCTGTATCATGGTACTAGTGAACAACTTACAGCATGCTAGGTTCCATTCTCCTGTGTTTCCTGAGGTGTTACAGATCATAAGCTTTAGCTTTGCAGAGTACAGTGTAGGTTCCCTCAAGGGATTATTTTTCTGTTTGCTTAAAGCCTGAGTGAGGGGGATTCTCCCTTTTTCTACCATTTTGTAGTATCTGATGGTAGAGTTTTGTGTTTCTTTCAAAAATCAAAAGTTCAGAAATCTTGTCTGCATTTTTCCCAAACTGCTGGTTTGTTATTCACATGTCCTGTAACTTTCTATAGTTTCTCCACTTCTTGTGACTAAGCACCTGTTTTTCTGTTTATCTTGTTTTATTTTGTCCTAATGAGTTTTAAACAGTATCTTTCTTTCATGAACTTTCAATAAATAAATCCCTCTGTTTTTGGATCTAAAGATATTATTGAATAATTTTATTCTCAGGAAAATGAAATGTACTTAATTCATAGCTTTGTGCTCATTGAGAAAACATACACACTGCTACCCTTATTGGAATCTGACTTGACCATTGAACACGTCTGACTACTAAAGAAAATTAATCTAATGAAATCTACTATCAAGTAAAGAGATATTATAGCATCAAATATGGGTGATGCCTAGTTGCATTAAGAATAAATGATATATATATATATATATATTATATATATATATATATATATCACATATATGCATAAATGTATATGTGCATGAAGTAGAATGAAATGTTTATATATATATGCATGTATGCAGTATGACATAATGTTTGCATAACATATTGAGTGTCATGTAACAACAATGTTTTATAATGAAGCATATAACATTAAAGCAAATTGTAGATAAAAATAAGACCTGAACATAAGATTTTACTTTTTTAAGTTTATGTTCTTTAATTCAAATAGCATGTCATATTTCCATATATTTAAATGGTATTTTGTTATATTTCTACAACTCATTTTTTATAATGTATTCTAAGTTAATTAAAAACTTTAATATATACAGTGAAAAGACCTCAAATATATTCTACAAAGTAAAAATGTTTTATAGTCAAGTATCAGTGAATGTTTTATTCACTGATCATTCATGGTGACATGTGAAATAAAATAATTCCAAGTGAACAGAATGCACATGGGATATCTATAATGTCAGTCATTAAAATGAAACATAGAGAGCTAAGCTATTGTTTAAAGTCTGCCACTTGCAAATCATGCCACCCTTCTCATTCACCTCTTTATCTCTAGGAAAGGAGGACTGAATCACATGTACATGGCAGACCTCAAGTGCTGTAATTTTCCATTTAATTCATGTTATCAACAAAGAAAACTTCAATTCATTTTATGGCACAGTTACTAAACTTTTTAGACAGTAACTATAGAAAAGGTTGTCTAAGGGGGATGCAAAATGAGAAATAGGATTTTTTGTTTATGATAAAAATTGAGGACTTGAATAATTAATGTAGCCTTCTTATCTCAATTTCTGTATTTGTAAAAGGAAACTTTATGTAGACTGTAACTTTCACTAGCTCTATGGTCTAAATTTATTTTTATTTCCATAGTTAGTACATAATTGTCCCCAGGAGAACATAAGCATTCTTCCTCGCTATTCAGCACCCCACAGAGTTCTATGAGGAATATCAGTGGGTATTTTCATGTTCTTATACAGATTTTCTTCTAAGTATTTTAAGAGTAGAAAGTTGCTACAGTTATAAAAATGCTCAGGGGTACAAGGAGCACATTCGAAGTTTGAGATAGTCAAGGAAAGAAGATATACTTTATAGTAAATGATTCAAGTTTTACAATTAACAGTTTGTTATTTTTTAAAGTCTAACTTAACATTTTGTTTTCCAATATGTTGTTTTCTTATGTCGTTATGAAGCCTCTTTTCACATGGGCTTTGTTGATGGTTGTGATGTAGTTCAGGCAGGTCTAAATTGTGGTTTTGGTGTTCGGTTCTTCCAGGATTCATGACATCGATTCCTGACTACCTTGCTATGAATGGCTCAGTTCATGCAGTATGCTGCAGGATAGTCATTCAAATCACAGCCAAACTATGCTATTGATATTTTCATCTAGGTCACATCAAACCCAATCATATTTGCAGAATATTGCCATTGTTCTCTAGTGGATGTTATTTAAACTGCTTTCCGATCTTTACTTAAGTGTCCTAGTTTGTTCATTGGTTTTTAATTAAGGTACCTGAAATTTAGTCAGTGCTTTAAATTTAAGACTTCAAATGTGTTTTGTCTATATATTATGTGCAAGTAATGGAGTGTGCGGGGAGGCTCATTTCCTGACACTTGATTTTTTAATTGACTTTTGATACAGTTAGGTTTCATTCTATACATCACGAATTGGTATATCATTATATTACTGTGTATTCTACTCAGTCAGAGTTGAATTCATTTTTAAAACAATTGATATCACATACATATTTTAAAGCAAATGTTGAGGCACTTCAAATTTTATTGGCTCTTAAATGTTGAAGTGATCAGGGTTTTAGCTCATACTGTGGAAGATAATTTAAAATTATTGAAACACTTCACATATTTTAAACACACTTCAGTGGGGGAAATGACTGTGCTCTGAAAATGGCAGCAAGGGTGTAAAATGAGAGGGCTCAAGTGCTCTGCAAGGAAGTGATGGAGGCCCTCTGCTTGCACAGCACAGAGCAATTGAAAATTACTGAAGTACCTCAAGTGCTTTGTGTTTCCGGAGGAGATTTTAGTTTTCTGTCCCCAGAGTGATTTAAATGTTTGAATAATTTTACAATATTGCATACATGCTTCTGTCCCTGATGATTGCTTTAGGGGTTTGTACAAATATTGAGCTTCAAAATTGAGTCTTAGAAATTTGAAATGTTTGGATATCCTTCACTTCAGATAACAAAGATAAAGCCACCATATTGGGTTTATACTTGAAATCAAGGTGCAAAATTTAGCCTAACACTCAGAAAATGAGCTTTTTGTTCAGGGACCTTTGGAGAAGCAAGGCACATATCAGGTAATACATTTTGTTCTGATTTGCCCCAGGTTAACACAAGTATTACTTTAAATCTAAAATACTAGGCAAACTTGAATTTTCTTATAAATATCTATGAAAATGCAGATATTTGATTAAATATTTACATACCCTAAAGCCAATAAAATCCATGTAGGAGTTTAAAAGTGACCAATTATAATATGAACTTTTATAATTAATGCAATATATTAGAGTGATTTCATCAAATTATTTTGGCTTCAATTTTGTGGATTATTTAACATGCAAGTTAGACAATTTCACTGTCATATCTGATGCTTTAAATATACATGATCTCATACTGTGTTGAACACCCCAGTTGCCATAGAAAAATGATGGGACATTTGGTCCCATATATCTAGAAAGTAAAATAGGAATCCTTAAAACAATTGCTATTGTTTTGTGATTTTTTCCCTGAAGAAATGTAAACAAATACCTACTTTCTCTGAGTAGGATACCAACAGCAACCCAAAGAAACAATTCCACTGAAGTCTAGTAGGGTGAAACATTGAACTTCCTGGAGTTTCTTAGAAGAGCAGTTGCATCATGGAAAGCCCACCTCACCATGGGTGATGATGAGCAAAAGTGAATCATTATAGTTCCCTTCATAACTTGCAGGAAGCTATACCAGAAAGTCTCCTCATCTACCCAAATTGCTTACTGGTCCTGTACCTTTGGGAAAGGTCCTTGTGATTCTTGTAACATTTTGAAGCTTGTAAGCTTTCTGAGTCTGTGGCTATCTCTCTCTCCTCCGGAATAGAATGTTCCAACTAGGATTAAATAGCTCTTCAATCTCGACTTTATAGGCAAAACCAAACCAGGAAAAGTAGTATGAGTTGTTCATGCTCAGTTCTTGCACGAAAAGTTGAGCAAAGCAATTCATTCATTGAAACTGTCTTTTCATCGAAGAGTGACTTTCTACTCCTGATACCATTTTAATATTATTTTCCTTGTACCAGTATTTTGTTTTTAGTTTTCCATGAGATAATAGCAATGGTAGAAATATAATGCAGATTAATAATCACAGATAATTTGGTTTCAGTTCCATTTAAAAACCTCAATAAGTACCACAAACACAATGCATAGTGTGTCCGACAGAAAAAAGGTTTCATATATGAATATTATTTTAGAAATGTGTATCAAAATCCTGATATACTAACAATCTAAACATAAAGATTAAAAGAATGCATCATTGAATAAAAATCATTACAAGAGTAAAATGTTCACACCACAAAGATGTGCACATAATGCACAAAATCTCTATATACAAATAATATTAAGTATTTTAAATGTTAGAAACTCATTGAAAATGTTTCTAAATAAATTTAAGTATCCTAGAGTCATGTTACTAAACATTTACTGACTCAATGCCAACAAACTTTCTTGATAATGTAGCTTCCTGAATGTAAGGGTAAGCCAGAGGTTCTATCACAGGTAGGTAGTTAACACAGGCATTTTGATGATTTAAAGGCTCCTCCAACATGTTGCTCCAATGAGATTATAATGGAACAGAACATTTTAGATATCTTGAAGATTTCATGTATACCATATTGTCGCTAACAAGTTATTCATGTATATGATAAAGCTGCTATTTAAAACATACCAAAATCACAAAAAGAAAACTTTACTGTCCACCACTTCTATAAAGGTATATCATATTGCATTATGGACCATGGGTATACATAAGCAATGTGAGACTAACATGAAATAAAGACTATGTACACATGGGTTAGTACCTGAACAGAGCAGACCAGTTCCCAAAAGAAACTCTTCTCCTAGCATTGCTAACCTCTGTCACAGAACAGTGAATTGTTAATTCATGACTTATTAGTAAGCACTTCATTCTGGGTCATTGTACAGTAGAATTTCAATTCCATCATAACCTGGAAAAATAAGTTTAGAAAGTACTACTTAACCAGAAAATAAGCACAAGCACAACTTCATGTTGAAGTAAACACATATCCCCAAATGAAAATAAACCACAAGGCAAATATTTTCCACATATAAACAAAACCCACAATTTCATAACAAAATATGTGGTATTTGCCATAGAACATTTTTAAGGTGTGATAGTAACCAATAGTAAGAGTGGCTCTCTAAGTGGACTGAAGCCCTGGTCATCACAAAGAAAATCATGGTTGATGCTGAAAAACTAACCAACTACTCAGGTCTATTGAGGCTATGGATCTTAGAAAAGAACCTATTACAAAACACTTTACTAAATCTGTTTAATTTCTAATTGCAAGTTAAATATTTATCTCTATACTCATAGGTAAATGTAACTTATCAAATAAACTTCTTTTTGCAACAGACACTACTTAAAAAACACACACAATTGGTCAAGATACATAGGAAATATGATCATGGGTACCAACCATATTGGGTGCCTCTACAGCACAATTCTTAAATCATATACATACAAGCAGCAGTAAGCAGACTGAGCAGGTTGCATTTTTATAAATAGGTGTGTGTGTGTGTGTGTGTGTGTGTGTGTGTGTGTGTGTGTGTGTAACAATAACAAAGTAATAGAGGCTATGATTTTTAAAGGGAGAAAGAGATTGAGGTATTAGAGTTAGTAAAATTGAAGAGAAAATAATGCAATTATGTTTTAATTAAAAACAAGTACAGAATAATATGGTCTTTAGAACACTAAACTAATCATTTAGAAATTAGAAGGCATAAAGCAATATTATATTTTGTATTGATGAAAATTTAAATGTTTTAAAATTTTGGTGACAATTGTTTATGTTAATAGTGCAAATAAATTCTATCTTTAAAATATGTTAAAGAAAAAAGCCAGATGGCAAGGTAAAGAAATATTGATTTATGTTAGCAGAGAATCATTAACTAAAGCTTTCAGTTTACTTGGATGTTCAACTAGCTTAAATTCTACTCAATAATATAAAGACACTGCTTACCACATAATCCAAAATAAAATGTCATGGGGAGTTTGTCAATAGCTTTGCTGTAATCAAGGTATTGTGTGAATCATGTGCTGTGTAGACCAACCTTAACCACAGAAGCAACCTTTAGTAAACATTAAGTTTAAAAACAATTTTTGTGATTCATTTGCAAAGTATGAAGAGCTAATTCCAATATATTTTCTTCACCGATTTAACTCAACATCCTCATAATTAATCATTCTGTGTGCACATGATGTGTGTAGTTGTGCATGTCACAGGCCACAAGTAGAGGTCAGATGACAATTTACTGCAGTCAGTTCTCTCCTTCTTTCTGGATTGTGAAATTGAACTCAGTTTGCAGGACTCAATTTGCAGACTTGAGCCGAGCAAATGCCTTCAATGGGGGAAGACATCTCATCAGCCTAAAATGACTATTGAGATCAGCCCACTTTCATGATGGGGTCCAAAGCCTGGGCTTCTTTCCATGCCCTGGTGACTCTGGTAAGAAGGACTATATATCTTGTGTGTCCATGTAGTGTAAGTAGTTTCCATGTAATATTAAAATACATACACATACATTTGGTGTATGTGTTTTACAATGAGTTTGTGTATTTTTGCATATGCATTCTGCATGTATTTATTTGCTATTTAAGGAATAATACAAGAAGAATAGGGGTATTTTCAAGATCTTACCTAAAACTTGCAATGAATGGTGCATTTGTAGCATGAAGCCTTGCTAACAATGTGAACCTATTGGTTATTGTGATGGAAGCTGACATCAGAATCTGCTCAACATCTGTAACATGCCCTGGTACTTGTGGGCTTCTGCCTTTTCCTGTGCTGAGGGACAATGCCTAACAACTGTGCCCTGCATATCCCCAACAGAGAAACCAAGTGGGTTGTAGCCTCCATGCTGAACCACGTCTGTCTTATAGGTAAACACTTCAATTCTCTTGACTGAAGATTATTTCTTCACCTATACAGCAATGATTTATTGCAAGGAAAAATCAGATAAGTAAATGAGATTACAGAAGTTAATTGACTATTCTAATGTCTAGTCCATCCTAAATGCTTAATTTAAAATGTGGAAATATATTATAAATTATATTATTAATTATAAACTTGCAATTAATTCTATTAAAATATTGTAAGTGTTGAAAGGTGGTGAAATAGTTCATGATCACATGATTCAAAAGTAATGGATGATTAAATTGAAAGCTGATTCCATTTCCACAGCAATTTAAAACCCCTAAATTTTCAAAACCAGAATAATTACCCTGCCCTGACTACAAGGAAATAAGTGGTGTGATTTTCCTACTGTGTCATGAACTGCTCTTGGCATTTTATATAGGAATAATTAACTTTGCCGTTGATATTTGGTAACTTTAATAGTGTATCCCCATATTATTTAATATTTCTTTTTATTGAACATGGATAGTTTTTCATCACACATTAGGCAAACACAAATTGGATACCTCCCCTTGGACATTAGGGAACTCCACAAAAGTTTGGGAAGAATTGTAGTTTCAGGGGTCTAGGGCACCAGGAGAACACAGTCCAGACAATCAACTAAGCAGGGCTCATAGGGTCTCATAGACTGAAAAGGCAATCATGGAACCTGAATGTGTAAGGTTGGTGCTTTTTTGGTGAGAGATTTCTAACAACGGGATTTCTAGTGTCTTTGACTCCTTTGCATGCTCTTGGGACCCTTTTCTGCCTATTGGGTTGCCTTGACCAGCCCTGCTTGAGGGTTTGTCTATTGATTATATACTATTATGCCATATCTATTTAATATTCCTGGGAGGTATACTCTTTTATGAAGGGAAATGGAGAAGTAGGTGGAGGAAAAAGAGGGTGTGGTGGAACTTGGAGGAGAAACTGTGGTTAGGATGAATTGTATAAGAGAAGAATTAAAGCAATATGGTTTACCCTCCTTCTATTCCTTTCAGTTCCTCCACCCCTCCCCTCCCATCAATATCCATCCCTTTATGTCTCTCATTGGAAAATAGTGTTCTAAAGAATACTATTTAATAATAAAATATAAAATGAAAACCAGCACATCAGTTAGGCAAGACAAATAAACAGAAAGAAAGGAGCCCAAGAAAAAGCACAAGAATCAGAGACCTATACTTTCATACACTCAGGAATCACATAAAAACACTAAAATGGAATCCATAATGTATATGCAAAGGACCTGGTGCAGACCTATGCAGTTTTGGTGCATGCTATCTCAGTTTCAGCGAGATCATATGAAGCTTTGTTCATGTTTGTTTAGAGTGGCTTTTTCTCCTGGTGTCCTCCATCTTCTCTGGATATTAAATTTTTTGTACATCCTCTTCAAATGGGTTCTCTGAGCACAGTGTGGTGGATTTGACAGAGATAGGACTGAGTATTTCAAGGTCTCTCATTTTCTGCATACTGTCTGGCTTTGGGTCTCTATATTTGTTTCTGTCTGCTGCAGGAGGAAGCTTCTCTGATGATGGCTGAGAAAGGCACTGATCTATGATCATAGCAGAATGTCATTAGGAGTCATTTTATTGCTATGCTATTTTTTTCTAATTTTAAGTTGTTTATTTTAGCCATTTGTCACAGTGACATAAAGCTGACTAACATAAAGCTACAGCACAATGCATCAAAAAGAGCCACAAGCTCATATTTATACAGAAGTCATTGAATTAAAAAATGAGGTGAAATAGATAAAGCACTCATACAAATTTCCAAATCATTTAAACATCAACTCCGCTTACAAAGATATGAACCTAAGTTCACAATTCTCAAGAGTACCAATGCTTTATGACTTCTTTCCCCAGAAAGATCCAGATTTTTTTAAATTGATAGAAGGTAAACTAGAACTAATTTAAAAATTTTGCTGGTGATGAGTGAATGCTTATAATATTAAGAGTCACTTTATCAACAGGATAAAACTGTTATTATCTCCACCCACCCAACAACAGGGGTACAAAATGTAAGAATCAAAGTAAGACAGCTAATGTAGTAAACAGACAATCATTGTTGTATCAATACCTCATCTTCAACTATGTGCAAAATAACTAAACACAAGATATACAAGGACACATAATATGTGATAAACTGATTAGATTTAACAAGTATCTATACAATACTGCATGCAATGAAAGAAAGGCACGCCTACCTTTTAGGTGGACAGGGAACATACTTGAGCATAGAGTTAACAAGTCTTGGTAAATCTGATAAGATTGAATTCATACAGAGTATTTTTTTCATTATTGAGGAATGAAATTAGAAATGAATAGTTGAAAAATTTGATACATTTGAACTTGTGTAAAACAATGAGAACACTTCGAAAAAGAAAAGAAAACACAACAAAATAGTTGGAATTAAATGAATTAAAAATGTAAAAGACACAATGAAAGTTCACATATATAGTTCTGAAAACATAGTTTAGGGCTGGGAACACAGCTCTCAGTAAAATGTCTGCCATAGAAGAAGGTAGACTTGAGTTCATATCTCCAGAATCCACATAAAAAACAGTATAAAACACAATGTACCTGTAAACATAAGATAGGGAGAGGGGAAACAGGAGGATCAAAGATGCTCCTTGGCCAACCAGTCAAGCTGACTTAAAGAGCTTTTGGTTCAGAAAGAGATTACGTCTCAAACAAATGATCAAGAAACAAAACAAACAAACAAACAAAAACACTGCAAAAGGAGATCAAGGAAAGAAAATTGGCATCAATCTATAACTTTCATGTGCTTATGTTAACACATAAATGTCCATACATATGCATATATCCACACCAATAAGTACATACTATGAACTCATACATGTAAAACAATAAATCTAAATCTATCCTTTCATCTCAAAATTAGAATGAAGAGACAGAATTTAAACAAAAATAAATTTGAAGTAGGAAATAAAAAATACTAAAGTTAAGATTTAAGAAAAATAGTAAAACAATAGAGCAAATCAATTAAAGGTTAAGTCTTTGAAAAGATTAACAAAATTGAAAAGTTTTAGGTTTACAAAAAGATAATTTCATATTCCCACAATAGGAAGTTAAATAGATAAACCCACAAGGAAAAAAATAAGGAGTCCATAACCAGCTGTACACAACAAATTCCATAATGTGGAAGAAGTAACAAATTTCTAGAAAGAGGAAAATTACCAAAGAAGAGTAAAAACCTCTGAACAGGCATACAAGAAGGTGATTGAGTTATAAAGCAATATAACACACACACATACACACAATCACACACACACACACACACACACACACACACACACACACACACACACACACGAGAGTGAGCAAGAGAGGAGAGAGAATACCAAATAGTGTCATCGGTGGTGATTATGCTATCGACTAAAAACATAACTGAATTTACAGCATGCCCAGTTATAAATATCACCGTTCCGAGGGTGCAAATTTCACCAAAGATGAGACATAAATAATATATGAGGCAAAAGAAGAGAAGTCACATAAATTGCTGAATTGTGGCCATGAAATACTTGTGTTCTTGAACTCACAGTAGATGTTAGTACCTGCAAAAGATCGGACCTATTAATTATGATTAATGGAGGAGGGAGAGATGATTTTTCAGTGGTGTTGCCATTGGTAAGGTACCTTTACTCTTTTAATCACATCATCACTGATGCTCCTGATAAACCACTATAATGAAACTCATTAGAACACCAAAGAGAGAGAGAGAGAGAGACAAAGACAGAGAGGGACAAACACAGACAGACACTAACAGAACAGACATAAACACGGATATATCTATATATATATAGAGAGAGAGAGAGAGAGAGAGAGAAAGAGAGAGAGAGAGAGAGAGAGAGGGGAGAACAAGACATAGAGATATAAATAGAGACATATAGAGACACACAGAGAAGTAAGGATGCAGAGAGACAGAAGTAGAATGTAGGAAGATGGAGAGGACCAATGGGAGTGGGAAAGGGACAGAAAAGAATAACAGGCGTAAATATAATGGAGACATTATGTACATGTGTGAGAATGTAATAATGAAATAATTTTGTGTCATCAATGTGTGTTAATAAAGAACATATCAAAAATAATTAAATTCACAACAATATATCATAAATTTTGTCTCCCAGAAGAATAGGGACTTTCATTACTTTAACTCTAACGAGAAGCAAAGGCTTAAGAAATTCACATAGAAATATAATCAAAATCCTGATTGAATCCCAAGAAATGAAGGGCAAACAAGCCTTCATAACCAAGTCAAGTTCATATCAGGGTGCAAGTTTTGCTTAATATTGGAAAATTAATCAATGTAACATATAATATATAGTAACAAACGTAAGTTGCACAACTGCTTCAGTAGAGGAAAAAAACATTTTTTAATCTAATATAATTCAGCAAATCCTACTTGCTTGTGCCATCAGGACATAGGGTGAGAATGAAATCAGGGAATTAACACCCTTTAGAGTAGCTTCAAATAATATATCTTGATGGCATTCTAACCAACCAAGTGAAAGAACTGTATGACAATAATTTCAAGTATTTGAAGAAAGAAGATAGCAGAGGATAGATAGATCCCCCATGCTTGTGGATAAATATGATTAAGATAGCAAAAATGGCCATCTTACCAAAAGCAACCTACAGATTCCATGCAATCCTCATTAAAACTCCAATAGAATTCTTTACAGACCTAGAGAGAACAATATTCAACTTCATTTTGAAAAACAAAAGAAAGCCAGGATAACTAAAATAATCCTGTACAGTAAAAGAACTTCCTGAAGTATCTTCAACCCTGATTTTAAGCTCTACTATAGGGTCATAGTAGTAAAAACTGCATAACATTGCCATAAAATAAGACAGATGGGTCAACAAAATTGAATCAAAGACCCAGATGTAAATCCCTGCTCTTAGGGACACCCGATTTTCAACAAAAATAAAAATTAAACAATAGGAAAAAGAAATCATCTTCAAAAAATGGTGCTTGTCTAACTGGATATTTGCATGTAGAGGAATGCAAATAGAGCCATATTTCTCACCCTGCACAAAACTCAAGTCTAAATAGATGAAACATCTCAACATAAATTGAGATTTACTGAGATACATAGGAGAGAATGTGGGGAATAACCTTGAAGGAATTGGCATAGGGAGACTGAACAAAACACCAATTGCACAGGCACTGAGATCAGCAATTAACAAAAGGCACCCCATGAAATTGAAAAGTTTCTGTAAGGCAAAGGACACCATCAACAGGATAAAATGGCAGCCTATAGAGTGTAAAATATCATCACCAATCCCACCTCCGACAGACAGCTGATTTCAAGAATATATGCATAACACAAGAAGCCATTTATCACTAAATATCACTAAACCAAATAATCCAATTTAAAAAATGGGGAACAGAATCAAAACTGAGAATTCTCAACAGATGAACTTCAAATGTCCACAAAACCCTTAAAAATATCCCATATGCTGAAATATCAGAGAAAAACAAATTAAACAACTGTGAGATTCTATATCTGTCAGAATGGCTATGCTTGAGAGGATGTGGATCGAGGGGAACAATCCTCCTTTCCTGGTGGGAGTGCATACTTGTACAGCAGTTTGAAAGTCAGTGTATTGGTTCCTCAGAATACTGAAAATCAATATACCACAAGACCTCTTGGGTATATACCCAAAGGATGTTCAATCATACCACATGTACACTTGCTCAACAATGACCACAGCAGCTTTATTTGTGTAAAACCAGAAAATGGAAACAACCTTAATGTACCTCAACTGAGGAATGAATAAATAAATTGCTGTTCATTTATACAATGGAACATTACTTAGTTATTAAAAACAATAACATCATGAAACTTGAAGGCAAATGGATGGAACTAGAAAACATCGTACTGGGGAAGCTAACCCAGGCAATCATGGTATGTACTCAATCGTAAGTCAAGTTTAGCTGTAAAATAAGCAACTATGCTTTAATCCACAGACCCAGAAACTAGTTAACAAGGAGATTTCAAGGAGGAATACCCAGATTCCCTTAGAAGAGGAAATAGAGATTTTGTGAGTGGACTGCAAGAAAGTGGGGATGGAATCATAAGTGATTCTGACAGGTATAATATGGAACCTCAGAGTAGTTACATTACCTGATGGATGTTGATGTCTTTAAGTGATTCTCAAACAGAATTCTCTGTTTATATCTGTACCTTAATTTTTTCTGGGTTATTTGTCTTCTTCAAATGTGCTTCATTTGAGTTTTTTTGGTTTTTCGAGAGAGGGTTTCTCTGTGGCTTTGGAGGCTGTCCTGGAAC
This sequence comes from Cricetulus griseus, assembly GCF_003668045.3. NCBI lineage: Eukaryota > Metazoa > Chordata > Mammalia > Rodentia > Cricetidae > Cricetulus > Cricetulus griseus. Next base: position 142,722,610 of record NC_048595.1, on the reverse strand, counting down.
TAGCTCTTGTAGACCAGGCTGGTCTTGAACTCACAGAGATCCGCCTGCCTCTACCTCCCCAGTGCTGGGATAAAAGGTGTGCGCCAACACTGTCCGGCTTCATTTGAGTTCTTTATATATTTTGGAAATTGCCCCTATCTCAGCTGTGTAATTGGTTAAAACAAAAACTCTTCCCATTATTTATACTGCTACTTTGTTTCAATGACAGTGACTTTTGCCATGCAGAAACTTCTCAGTTTCATAAAGGTCCAATATTTAATTTTTGATCTTGGTGTCTGTGCTAATTTTATTCTGATAAGGAATTCCTTTCCTGTCCCAATGAGTTTAAGGTTATTCCTAACTTTATCTTCTATCAGGTTCAGTGCATCTACTTTTATGTTGAAGTGCATTTGAAGTTGAGTTTTGTGATGGGTGATGGATATAGGTCTAATTTGTGTCTTCTACATATAGCCATACAGTTTGGCTTTGTTAAAGATGCTATCTTCTTTCCAGTATGCATTTCTGGCTTCTTTGTCAGAAATCAGGTATCTATATGTGTAGGTCTAAGACTTCAATTTGATTACATTGACCAACTTGTCTGTTTTTGTGCCAATATTATATTTTTCATACTATAGCTCTGTAGTACAATTTGAAATAGGTTATTATTATAACTCCAGCAGTTTCTTTATTGTTCAGGATCATACTAAATCTGGGGATTTTTATGTTTCCATATAAAGCAAAGACATGTCTTTTTAAGATCTTCGAAGAATTGTGTTTAGATTTTGATGGGTATTGTGTTGAAACTGTGGATTGTTTTTAAAGGTGGCCATTTTTACTAGATTCTTCCTGATGATCCATGTGCATGAAAGATTATCTCTGGCATCTTCTTTACAAGCTCAAAGTTGTTTTTGTTTTGTTTTGTTTTGTTTTGTTTTATTGGAGCCTTTCACCTCCTTGGTTAGAGGTACCTGAATATTTTTAGGTGATTCTGAAATGTGTTGTTTCCCTTACTTCTTTCCCAGTTGTTTGTCATTTGCACATAGGAGAGCTACTGCTTTTTGTAATTTAATTTAGTATCCAGCTACTTTGTTGAATGTGTTTAAGCTGTATGAGTTTCTTGGTGGGATATTCAGTGACACTATGTATGCTATCATATCATCCGCAAAAAAAGATACTTTGCCTTCTTTTCAATATTGTAATTGTGATATCTTTCAGCTTTCTTATTGTTATAGAAAAGAACTCAAGTACATATTGAATAGGTATGGAGAGAGTAGAAAACCTTGCTTTATTCCTGTTTTTGGTGGAATTGTTTGGAGTTTCACTACATATAAGTTAATGTTGGCTATGGGCTTGGTGAAAACTGTCTTTATATGTTGAAGCATGTCTCTAGTATCCCTAATCTCTCCAGGACTTATATCATAAGGGGTGTTGGATTTTGTGAAAGGCACTTCTGTCTGTTTTGTTTATATGGTGGATTGTGATTATTGATTTACATATGTTGAACCACCCTTTCCTCAATTTATATTTGAAGATAAATTTAATGTGCAACTGTTTTAGTTAGCATTTCTTCTTTTTTGAGAGAAACTTTATTTTTTTAGACATGATTATGTTTTATTTTTAAAACAGTCTTTTCTCATTTTACATACCAATCCCAGTTCCCACTCCCTTCCCACATCCCGATGTCCCCACCTTCCTCCCACCCCACCCAACCCCATCCACTCTTCAGAGAGGGTAAAGTTTCACATAGGAAGTCAACAATGTCTGGCACATTTCTTTGAGGCAGGACCAAGACATTCCCAAATATATATAAGCTAAGCAAGTATTTCTTGTAAATTAAAATTTTAGTAGTTTTGGCATTATAATTATAATCAATGCAGCTAGACTTGTAAATAGATTCTAAAGTGAAATGTCACAGAATTTCTCAATGATCACTCAATGACCATATGAATTATATCCTGGAAACAAAATAACACCTTATCAAATATCTTAAATTTATTTTGTCCTTTATAAGACCTATGGAAAAGTCCTAGTCATCCCATTTTGCTAAGTGAAAATAAGCTTTACTTTTTAATTTGCATGAAAATGTCTGTCAGTATAGTCAATTAAGTCCATTTATGATAGCTCAGTCTCATTTCTCCTGTATCATCTACCTCTTAATCCAAACATTTTATATTTAATGTCTTGCTTCTCTTCCTAGTCTCTGAAGAACGAATGTCAATTTTCTGTCATCCAGATGTCAATATCATTTAACACATACTAGATTCCCAATCAAGCACTCATTGCCTATTTGAATGAATTCCACATCCCCCTTTTAATTTATATTTTAATGGTGAGGCTTAGAGGTCATATAATTTTCAGAAATTGTCCCTTATCTACCCCTATTCTGAATAGAGTTCCTTGTGGTTGAGTGAGCATTTTGTCTTGTCTAAACCCACAGAGCAATATGCTCTGTAGATAAGGAAACTATCACACTATAGTGATTTCTTTAACACAGAAGACTGTGCTATTCAGAATTGGACATATAGCAGCACACATTTCTCATTGGCAATTAAACATCCATCAACTAATAATGATGGCTCCTAGTAACTCGTGACACAGACCAGAATGTCATCTATTTGGGAAAGATATATGATTTTAGTATTCATTATTGGAACCATTCTCTACCTCATAATGTTCACAGACTTGGATCTCCAATGAACAGAAGGCTACAGAAATATACACGTGTGTGCTAAATATAAACATTTTTTCTCAATGATTCATATGAGTATGTTTTAGGGAAGCACTCCACATTTTCTTTTTTACTACAACCTACTTTTCAAATATGCAAAACTGTTGCATAATACATGCACAGATAATTGTCATCAAAAAGAACAACAATTCCTCCACACAGTATTCCCATTTCAGAAGCTAAATTTAAAATGTTAAACCAAAATTTTAATTCTATTTATAAAATAGATACAACAATGGAGAGTGTTTTCTTTGAAAACACTGAGTGAAAAATGCATTTAAAAGTTCAAATTTGCTTACTCAAGCATCTTCAAGACACAATAGGATGGATGACTCTTTGAATTTACACACTGTGATAACACGTGGAAGACTTACACAGGTTTAATCCATATAAAACTCCCAACACTGAGAAGGAGAAGCAGAAAAAAAGTATCACTCCTAACGAAGAAGTTATTTGCAATTGGTACCTGATGGAAAAGAAAATCAGTTTTTCTCTAATGCATTGCCACTGGACATATCAAATACACACCAGGGTAAACACCATGCCCAGGAATTCTTGGCCAACGACAAAACAACAAGCATACGTATGTATGTTTTTGTTTTGTTTTATTATTCTTTGTATTATTGGTTTTTGTTTGATTGGAATTTTGTTTGGGAGAATTTTTTGAAAAAGACAGAGAACATGAATTTGTGTGTGTAGGGAGGTGGGTGGGGCCAATCTGGAAGGAGCTGGGAGACTGAAAAGAGTATGATCAAACCATATGGCATGCAAAACTATTTTAAAGAAAAAAGAGCTTCAAGCAAATGAAATACATTTAACACTCCTTTAGCATGGCTAATACTATTGAGATACATGATTATTTCTGTCTTAGTATCTGTGCTTATTTGCAGCGTCTCTACCTCTTTAGGTTTTTAATTTTCTTATGAAAGAAAATTAGCTGACTACTCAACTGTAAATAATCTGACCATCAATAAGATTGGATTTGTTCCAAATATGCCATACATCACTGCCAAGAATACAGTGTCTTTGTTTAAGGTCATTCTCTAAATAAGATGCCTTACTTAGTTTCAAAATAACTATTATTAAATATTGTAAACCAAAAAGAAGTTAATCATTGGTTGTGTATTTCTGAAAAACTCTTGTACATGATTTGTCTTTTAGCATGATATACTGATATGCATAATTTCATAAAATGCATTATCCAATGTGTACAATATTTTTTACAAGTTTGCAAATACAGGAAGTGGAACTTTAAAAATGTAGGCCATCAAATCAGTAAAATGAATTTTTAACACTCAAGGTAAAATAATAACTTAAAAAATAAGCTATCCAGTTACATTTTATTTTATTTGAGTAATCATAAGTGCCTTGTTTCCTGTTATAAATAAATTATTTGGTTGTCAAATGGATGAAGGAAAAATAATTGTAAATATTTTATATGTAACTGGTGCCTGGATCATAGAGATACAAAGAAAATTTAATCTTAGAATAATCTCTGGCAATATATCACTGTATTTGAACATTTCTTTAAACTTTTTCAAGGACTGTTACAATGAAGGTAAAAAAAATATGGAACACATAATTCAATACATATTATTATCAAGGGAAGATCTTCACTGAAGTACATTCTTTTATGGCATTACTCTGAGTGCTGTGAATCTAACAACAAAATTTGAGTTATGTATTAAGCAAAGCAGGGGACCATGAATTCACAAATTAATGAGATATAATTTAACTTTTGTGAAATAGAAAAAGTGTATGAAATACAAATATGGCAGCTTCTGTGGAAGAATCTATTCCTTTTCTAGGATAAACCAGATAAAAATCTCTTGATAAAGTTCATTTTAATAGCATAATCTAAATTTTAAATCTGTGAATCTCAAACATAGACCATTGAAACGGTTCTGAAGCTGTGCTCTGTGAATTACCTCATCTCTATCCTCTGATACCATGAATAGAGCTGAGCTATTACAACAGGACTCTTACACTCATCACAGGATAACTTCTTAGTTAAAAGTGTTAAGTCACATGGTGCAGCTTAGATTTCTTTTTACTCTGTAATTTACTAACTGAACACACTTGACTTGGCATCATAGGTGTATATTCTTTACATTGCTTTTCTTATTTGCTAATAGAAATGATTGTCACTTCCAGGTTTTCTTTCTATAAATACTAATTGTCATATATGACTACTAGTCCTTAACATCTCATTTAAAAATTATTGTGGCATTATGACTAAGGGTTTAGTATTTATTAGAGAGCTTATTTAGAGAGCTTATTTACAAAAATTTGAGTGCATTTAATTATCACAAACCTAATTATTCCTATATACTAGTTTTCAAAGGATATTACATATTTTTTCAAATATGTCTGTTTTGTTAATTCCTTCCCTAGAAGAGGATGTTTACCACATAAGTTTTACTGAAAAACTAAAGTATGATACTACCAAAATTTTTTATGTTGGTCTTATAACCTTTTGGAATTTACATACAGATCAATGGTAAGAAATTACTGGCAGGGGACTGTGTGACTCCAGATCAGCTGTACAGGAAACTCATCATCCAGCATGGATGATGGCTTGTTCATGCAACAAAGATATATGGGAAGGATAAGAATGGCTGGAATCCCAGATGAGGATTCTAGGGTCTACTAAAATCCCTCTTTCTAAGAGGAAATGTCAATAGTCTATCTTCTAGTTCATTATGGATTCTTCCAAGCAGGCAAAATTGAGCTATAGTATTGCTGAATATTTTACTGGGGGGAGGGTAGAGCACTATGAAAATCTTGTTTAAAATTGTAAAAGTAATTTGATATTCAATAATAATTTGTTTAATGGGTTTACCTGGTTAGAAAGCGTAAATGAATCCTAACAGTCTTGATTGTATGTCAGTATTGTTTAATGTCATGCAACAAACCTACCAATGATACAGAATTTGATTTAAATTTATTCCTAATTAGGTACTCACATGTAAATTCTAAATAGTCACTCAAAGTGTAATTGAAATGAGGCTGAGTCATTTGTGCTATGATTTATATAAAATAATTTATAAGAAATTTAATATCTATAATATTAAAGTGGTTTTCTATTTTGCATTTTGAAGGATTTCAAGGTGCACAAGTTGTAAGCAGGCATAAATTGAAATCATTCACTAACTTGAGAATGTAATTAATAAGTCTTCATACTCTAGAACTTACCTGTCAATATGTGAAAAACCCAGTTTATGAAATAATGTGTAATATATCAAACTGCATGACTGAACAGCACTCATCTCCAAGAATGTCATGGGCATACATCGAGGTACTCAGAACTTGTCCGAAGCAGTGTGGAGATCAAAACATAGATGGACCTCTATAAGTAAGTACTTTTGGTCATTGCAGTCTTATGGAGCTATCACCATAGTAATGAAATTATTATCTTACCGTTTTTTCAGATTCCTAATGAACTTGAAGCAAGTTTACATTCTAAGATGAGGGTAATCTTAGGTTGATTTTATCTGAGTCAAAAGAAGTCAAAACTATCTTGTTTTCCCCCCTTATAGAAAGATAGAATATACCTTATTCTGTGGCAATATAACTTGTAGAAATTTGTATGGCAGTGAAACCAGTATTCATCCTTAGTGCATGAATGGCCTTTTGGAGAGCATTCCCTATGGAGGCATATTCTCTCAGTGTAGATATATGGGGAGGGTCTCAGAGACTGCCCCAAATGATGTTACAGATTTTGATGTCCTCATGGGAGGCCTCCCCCTCCATGAGGAGTAGATGGGGAATGGGATGGGGAGATGGTGAGGGGAAGGGAAGGAGAGGAGGGAGAAGAACGTGGATTTGTATGTAAAATAAGATTGTTTATAATTCAAATAAAATTAATTTAAAAAGAAAATGTGTGCTTTCACTGATTAATTAAAACATAAAATATCAAGGTTGGGTGTATGGACACTCTAGAAAACTCTTATTCATTACAAATTCTGCAACACATAATTAATTGAAGTGTAATACTTTAATATGTTAATGTGAAAATTTATAATAATAAATTCTTTAATTGCTTACCTATAAAACATTTAAAGCCATTAAATTATTTTTAATATAGAAGATGTATTCACTGTATGTTACTATAATATTTTCTCCATTAGTCTTTTGCATTTTCTTCCAATATTTTATTTGTTCTTTAATACATAAATAACCATTATATATCTGAAATATCAACAATTATTTTCATTCTAGAACATAATGTATCCTTAGTAATTATGATTGGGGATCACTGCTTTCTGATCAAAGCTTACAATTTCATTAATATTGATGGTGATGACAATGATATTTTTTAGCTTGTATTGTGTCCCTCTAACTTCTTGGTGTTATGATCTGAATACATTCCACAAAGTTCAAATGCAGGAAATGTAATCTCTGTTATGTAGCACTATTGGCAGATGGCATCATTGAAAGCTCCAATGAACAGGTTGACACTATTATCATAGGGGCTGATTGTTATCAGGGGAATAATGTTTTTATCAAGTGTGACTTTGGTCTCCTTTCTCTATCATGTTTTGACTTCTGCCACAAAATGATATAATGCAAATAGGTAGTTGATTTTTTTCAGTTGAGTAGGAAAAGCCTTGCTACACATGGTGTATCCCATTTAATCATAACTAACAGTTTAGCATTTTCCCATCTTCGTGAATCTAATTATATAAACAACTTGTTGTGAACATTTGCATACAGTATTAACGGAATGTCTGTCATACTTATGATGTTTCAGAATGCAGACATTTCTTATGCAGTATGGATGAAGGAATATGGAAACTTGCATGGCTCTTTTGTGGTCACTGAATTAAAATGCCACAGATCTTCAGCATGTATTCTAGTTGCTCCTTCAACCTTGTTATACATACAGTTTGCTACTTTTATTTCAGTCAACTGAATTAAATGTAGAAACCATACAATTTTTCAAAATAGACCAAAGTAAACTTCATTTCCTTGAATCTGTATTTCCTTCCCATATTAACCCTGTCATCAGTTCTGGCCCAGTATAAAGACATGAAACATTGGAATGTGCATATAGTTGCTGTATCACAACAGCTATTTAAATATGAATCTCTGCAATTCCTTTTCAGGAATTATGACTCTTCTAGATGGATGGTAGAACCCATGGGCCCACCAATTAGCCTTCCTCTTTATTAAGGAACACTTAGAGGCATGTTGCCTCCAGGAAAGAGACCAGATTCACCAGCAGATAGAGGCCTATCTCCCTCAGAATATGCTCACTGGGACACTACAATGTGAATGATAGATATAAGCCTTTCCCCCCATAGTTTGTCTTGTGAAATTGTATACTCTGCATGCTTTTTGTGAATTGTATACTCTGCATTGATTATAATTAATAAATACATAGAGCAATTGAAGAAAATAAACAGTCAGCTTTGTTAATATTACATCATTTAGAGAAGATGTTTTCATCTAAACTACCTTCATTCCATTTCCCCCCTTATCTACATGCTCTGAAATGGAAGAAAAATGTATGTCCAAGTTCAATATCTGTTTCCATTTTACTGCATTCAGTGTTATCCCTGGAATAGTAACATCAGAATCGTTTTAATTTTTAACAACAAACATACTAAGACAATATATACTTGCCTTCTACTTAAAAGCAGATTCTCAGTCCACAATTAATGTTGTCTTACCTCTCTCCCCCTCTCTCACTCAATTATTTAACTATGAACATTTAGAAAGAGACCAAGTGTCATCACATTGCATTTAATTTGACACTCATATGTACCTAGAAAAGAGAAATTAACTTTTCTAATTATTAACAGCTGTTGGATGAACCAAATGCCACAATTGTTTGCTGATTGTATAAAAAACTTCAATTATTTTCTCTGGACACAGAAAAAAATCTTCTGTTAATCTCCCCTTGTACTTCATAAATAGATGCAATTTTAATCCCAATTATATAGATATTGGTTCTTTTTAAATAGTTTTTTTTTATTGCTGGTATTTATTATTCTGGTTGGAAAACTACAGTTTTCTCTAGTTGTTAAGTCCTCTCATCTTATGTATGAAGGTCCAGTGGTTCTAGTTAAATGAGTTAAGTGAACACTCCTCTACTGACATTTTCTGTGTCCCAAGTACAACTACTTTGTTTGTTGCTTTCAACTCTCCCTTATATGTTTCCCATCCCAAATCTCTCTTGGAATTTCCCTGTTCACTCACACCTGTTTTCCCACTGTTTATTTCCCTAAAAGACACCACTCTTACTTTCTATGAGTACCTTCCCTCACATCATATTTACATTTCCTTTCAAAAATTGTTATTTCTTCCTGAGAGTCAATCTCTCATTCCAATATTAAAAAAAACAATCTATATTTTTTCCACAAGATGCAGAGAATACAGGTTAAAGAAAGTTGAGGGTATATAACTGTAAATAACAAAAATGTTTAGATGACATAAAATACACTGCAAATGGAAGTTGCCAAACAAGCAGGTGACCTGTGTAATTAGTTATTCTATGATGGCAATATAAGAAACATTCAATTTCCAACATCAAGTTGAGGTTTGATATGTGTCTAGTAGAAGAAAGAATGTGATGGGGAACTTTGAAGTAATCAAGATTAATTCAGCCTTCTTAGTGCTTTCGATTTTTCACATATGATCCCATTGTTTCGTTGTTCCTTACCTTGATGACTGTGAAAGGTAACTTACTGATGCCACTCTTCTTTTCCACTGTTAGTTGCATAGGATCCATTTAGCTGTTCCTTCTTTTGTTAGTTTTCTTGTTGCCTTTTAAGTATTTATTTCCTGTGTATTTTATTCAAGATTCATTTGAGATATGATTTTTTCAGCTACTTGTGAAGGGAAAATGAACAGTGTTGACATCTCTTTTTGTCAAGTGTCAAATTTTTAAGGATATTTTTCCTACAATATCTTTGAATGGAAACTGTATGCTTGAATGTGTAAAAATAGGAAACTGATCTAAGATATCAATTCAGTTCATTGCCTGATAAACGTTCATGAGTTCCTGATTTGAGTTTTCAATGTTCATAAACATGTACTGCTTTGAAATTAATCTAGTCCCTGTACTATTATAGAATTATAATAACATTTCACATATATCATCTTTGAGATATACATCAAAACTGTTAAGGAGGTATGGCAGGTATTTTCACTTTGAGTTTAAGATAAAATAAATGCATTCTATGACATTTTCAAAGCCAGGTAGCAAAAGAGAAATTAAGGCTGGAATTCTTGGGTTCTCTGTGTTTATTCAAAATTCCCTGTTTTTCCAAACTAATTTAATGGTATTTCTCTCAGCTCATTCAGACTGTAATAATAAAAATACCACTAGTGTGGTGTTTTTTCTTCCATATTTGGAGACAAAGAATCCCAACTTTTCAAGCTCAAAGGTAAAAAGGCTAGTAAAACTCTGAGGTTGGTTTTATAAAGATAGTCGTTCTAATAATGTTGGCTCAACATATAGGATATAACCCTGCCGCTGTAGTAATCCTCCTTCTCATACTATCACTTTAGATGGTAGAAAGCACAGGAGCTAGTGGCCCATAAATATTTACATCATTTCCTTTGTCATATACAAGTTTTCTAAAATATGTAATTGTTTAAAGTTTTCAAATAAAAAAATCATTTGTGTTTTTCATCATTGTCATATTTTCTACAACTTGCCAGCTACTTTACCCACATCATTTCTGATCCATAAGTACACATTTATAAACCAAGACCATTGATTCCTAATATGAAATTGAGAAAGACAGTATTGGCAAACTTTAAGAATATATGTAAAGTGAAAAACAACTAAACAGGACTACTTTTGTCTTCTAGCTAATGGCACATTGTTTCTACTCTCTAACAAAGGCTTTGTAAGAAACTTCTTACAAAGAGCATGTTGTTTTTCTTGTTGATGACCAAAAGCCATAAATAAGCAACAGCCAAGAAATAACATTGGGTTGGAGTGTCATCCCTATGCAGCTGCCGGCTTAGACTCTAGACAAGCTTCTCTAATATGGATTTTGCTTGGAGTACTCTGTGATCCATCTGTGACTTTGTGTATTTGCTTCTCTCTGTCTCCATATCACTGTGGAATTCAGATGCAGAATTAGGTATGCAATATTCCTTCCTAGTGCAGATCATCAGTATTGAACACAAACCCATTCATTTGCCAATTCACACACATAGTCCCTGAAATCCAATCAATCCAATTGAGTTAGGTGTGCAAAACAATTCTTTATGCCTCAGCATGTCAAACAATGTGAGTTTGTGTTCTCAGTTTCTGTAGAACAGACATAGGGATATTAAAACATTTTCTCCCCTGCTAGATATCTCGATAGATCACTGTTTCTTGTTAACTGTGTTTCTCTCTGATGCCTTAAGTTTTCTTATCAGACCACGTGTTTTTTTACAGAAATCCCATTCTTTCAGTTGTAGCAATGAGGTTATGGTTTTCTCCCCTCTGTTCAAAGAGTGTTACACTGATCCCCCCCACACACAGGTCGCTCAAATTCTTTTGCTATGTATGTTCTCACTGGTTTGACAATTGACACTTTGTGTTTTTTGTTTTTGCCATTTCTTATTTAAGTTTATATTCCAACCACAGTTCTCCTTCCCACCACTCCTCCCACCCCCTTACCTCCTCCCACCCTCCCTTACCTCCCCCCCAGCCTACCCCCAAACCTCCCCCCTCAACGGTAAGGGCTCCCATGAGGAGTCAACACAGTCTGGCACAATGGGTTGGAACAGGACCCAGCTTTTCTCCCATAGATTAAGATTGAGCATGGCATCCCATGAAAGGGAATGGACTCTAACAACTAGTTCATGTACCAGGTTTGTGTTATGGTCTTACTTCCAGAAGCCCCTTTGATAGTCCAAGCTATGGGGGGCCTACTTAGTCCCCTGGGGTCTCCACATTGTAGGTCTAAAGTTCATGAGTTTCTACTAGTTTGGTTCAGCTGTCTCCATATATTTCTCCATCATGGTCTTGACCTCCCATGCTCATATATGCCCTCCTCCCTCTCTTAGCCTGAATTCCTGGACCTCGGCCTAGTTCTTGGTTGTGGATCTCTGTGTCTGGTTCTATCAGTTACTGGATATGGACTCTTTGATGATAGTTGACATATTCATCAATCTGATTACAGGAATAGGCCAGTTCATACATCCTCTCTACTATTGCTAGGAGTCTTACTTGAGGTCCTTCTTGTGGATTCTTGGGAGTTAACCTAGCACCAGGTTTTTCCCTAAACCCATAGTTGGCTCTCTATATTAAGATATCTTTTTCATTGCTCTTCCACTGCATCCTTACCTCTTTCCCTCCCATTCTCATCCCTTTCCCTTCTGCCTTACCACTTCCCTCCTCCAGTTTACTCTGTAGATATCATCTAATATCTCTTCCTAGGGTGATCTATGTGTCCCACTTAGGATCTGCCTTGTTACCTAGCTTGTGTGGAGCTGTGGACTTCAGACTGGCTGTTGAGAGTTTATGTATGTAACATATTTTGATCAAATATTGCCTCTTTTCCTTCCCAGTAATTCCTTCTTTATCCTCACCATCATGTGGGATATATTATTTATGACTTATTAACGCTTGCCTGGGGATTTTGAAAGCAAAGTGAGCCACAAACTACAGAAGCCAGGCAGTGGTGGTACACTCCTTTTATCACAACATTTGTCAGGTAGAGATGGATGGGTTTCTGTTAGTTCAAGGCCACAGTGAGTTACATGAAATTTATCCAGTCCTAAAGAGAAACAGTTCACACAAAGATGATCAAGCCTTTAATTCCAGAGGTATTTAAGACAGGAACAGGGTCTCAGAGCTAACATTCATTCTCTAGACACATTGAGGACAGGAAGACATTCAGTCTCAGGATTCTCCAGCCATGAAAAGGAAAGTAGAAAACTCTGGGTTTGTAGTCTGAAGTTTGATGGAGCTAGGATTGCCTTTCAATCTGAGCTAGAGGTAAGAGCTAGTGGCCGGCTGCTTTGCTTTTCTGATCTTCGGCTTGAAGCTTGAACCCCAAATCTGCCACTGGTTCTTTTATTTGTAATATTACACCACCACTTTTGTGTCCAACTTCACTTGCTTTCTCTCCCACTGAGTGACTTTATCCACAAATATAGGAGCATGTACTGCAACAAGGACAGCCTTTTAGGGATCTCATATCTAAAGAAAACTTCCTCTTCCCCACAGAAACAATTGCATGATAGGCAGGGCAGCTTTCCACATGGGATAGAATTGGCTGTAACTAGACTCATACTTAACCTGTTCATAATTAATCCATCCAAATACCCATAGACAGAGGACAGAGCAAATCTTACTAAAAAGCTGTTGACCACTGCGATAATACATTATTTATGATTTGTTAAAGCTTGCCTGAGGTTACAGAAAGCAAACCTAGCTACAAGTTATAGAGCCAGGCAATTGTGATACTCACCTTTAATCCTAGGAGCCATAGAGCCAGGTGCTGGTGGCACACACCTTTAATCCCAGGACTCAAGAGACAGACAGATGGATACCAGTAAGTTCAAGGCCACACCGAGCAACACACAATTAATCCAGTCCTAAAAAGAAACAGATCACACAAATGTGATCTTAGCACTTAGGATCACAAGCCTTTAATACCAAGATTTTAGAGGTGTAAAAGGAAGAGGCAGCAGTCTGGGATTGCAGTGTGAGACTTGGTGGAGACAGGATTGCAGTCTGATGTTTGGTGGGAAGATTTATTCTCCAGCTAGCCCTCTAAATTGAGGACAGGACAGCCCTTTCAGCCATAGATAGAGGTAAGAACTAATGGCTGGCTGCTTTTCTTTACAACCTTCAGCTTGAAATTTGAAATTCAATATCTATCTCTGTATTTTTTATTTATCATGTTGCATAACTTCTCTTCTCTTTTGATGAATCTTTCTTCTATCTTTTCCATTTGAGGGTGTGATTGTTTCCTTTCCAAGGTTTCTTTTTTATTCTTTTTAGAATACCAATTTCTTTGTTAAATTTTCCCCACATTACTGACATTTCAGCCATTTTGCTGACTTCCATATCTAAAGCACCTGAATTTTCTTTTTTCAATTATCTGCTTGAGACCACGGTGTAGTAACTGAACACTTTAAAAACTGGCATTCTGAACTCCCATTTTGTACTTCAGCTGTTACCTTATATTTTTTGAAGTTATTGGGGGAGTTTTGAACACTGCAGGCAACACTGTTTCTCTTTCTTTTGGCCATTGGCGAGACAGAATATCATCTGAGGGATAGAAGCAAAGCTGATCATTTTATGAAGACCATGGTTTGGGTGGACTATAGAGCCAGGGGGGAATGGGGAATGGGAAGGATGAACATAAACAGAGTGAGAAATAGAGGAAGAGGGAGAGAGAGAGAGAGAGAGAAATAGAGAGAGAGAGAGAGAGAGAGAGAGAGAGAGAGAGAGAGAGAGAGAGAGAGACTATTGGAAACCTGATTCCCAATATATACTCAGTGTCCTAACTCCTTTCCAGTATGCCTCACATCCAAATATTGGAACAAACTTGAAGCCAAGCTTCAAAGGCACAGCCTATGGTAGATGCCTATGATACAAAGCACAGAAGTAGCCAACGGAATCAATTCCCTTTCCTCTTTTTGAAATTATATCTTACCACTGTGTTTTTCGTCCTTATTTGATTGCATTTTCTAGTAATGAGAAAGGATTAAAAAAAACCACAAATGATATTGTTGAGGATATTTGATCACACTGTGTAAAGATGTCTCTCCATTCTCACCTGTCTAAGTCACCTCTGGTTAATTTTTTTTTAAGTATAGTGAAAGTTTTATTTTATTTTATTTTATTAGTTCTAGTTAGGGAACAAGCTTATTCCAAGTCTCTTCTCCCTCTCCCTCCCCTCACCCCCAACCCTCCTCCCCCACCCCCAGCCTACCCCCCACCCCATCCACCCACCACTCCCCAGGCAGGGTAGGGCCCTCAACGGGGCTCTGCAAAGTCCACCAAGTCTTCCTATGCTGGTCCTGGGCCCTTCCCCATGTGTCCAGGGCCAGAGTGTAACCCTTCACATGGGATGGGCTCTCAAAGTCCCTTCTTGCACCAGGGAAAAATACTAATCCACCATCAGAGGCTCCCTGGAGTGCAGAGGCCTCCTTATTGACATCCATGTTCAGGGGTCTGGATCAGTCTTGTACTGGCCTCCCGGACAGCATCTGGGGTCCATGTGCTCTCCCTTGTTCAGGCCAACTGTTCCTGTGGGTTTCTCCAACCTGGTACAGACCCCTTCGCTCTTCATTCCTCCCTCTCTTCAACTAAATTCCGGATTCCGGCTCAGTGTATATCTGTGGATTCACCATTAAGACATGGAGGAAGTCACATGTACAGGACTGAGCAGAGGTACAGAGCCATGTAACAGAGCATAAATTAATATAAATGCTTTAATTTAAATTTTAATGGCTAATGCAGAACAAGTCTTACCTAAGGCCAAGCTTTCATACTTAATAAGAAGTTTCCCTGTCATTATTTGGAAGCTGACAGTCAAAAGAAAGATGGATAATGTGTTACTGCCAATTAAATTATGCCTTTCAACATAAAAATTTTGTCACAGTAAAAACATTTAAAATTGTATCTACCATTTCTTTTTTTATTTAAACTCATCAACTACAAATAGAGGTATGTTTCTTTATAATAAATCTGAACTTTATGTGTTTCCTTTTCTATAAATTCCTTTAGCATTGATCACCATCTAGTAAGATACCTTCTCATGCTACTATATTTCTTAAAAAACTTTTCCACTGAGCATTGGTTGTGTACGCCTTTAATCCCAGCACTCAGGAGGCAGAGGCAGGTGGATCTCTGTGAGTTCAAGGCCAGCCTTGTCTACAGAGTGAGTTCCTGGACAGGCTTCAAAGCCACAGAGAAACCTTGTCTTGAAAGAAAGAAAGAAAGAAAGAAAGAAAGAAAGAAAGAAAGAAAGAAAGAAAGAAAGAAAGAAAGACAGACAGACAGACAGAAAGAAAGAAAGAAAGAAAGAAAGAAAGAAAGAAAGAAAGAAAGAAATAAAACTGTTTTCCAAATGCTGATTATATTAAATTTCAAGAATTTTCATTTCTGAGAAATCAAGAGGCACAAGAAATGTTTTATGAGCATTTGGCCATTGATCATGAAGAAAGTACCATTTGAACATAGGAAGATCTATTGGTTGAGGGTGTGAGTGACTCGAATACTGATGATAATTTACTGCACAACAATAAGATTTGACTACTGTGATGTATAAATTCATCTTGTAACTAGGAGGATCTTTCTTGTTCTTATTTATTCAAAGACATTTGTTTGAGTTGTATCTACTTTCTCACGTCAGAGAAAACATTAGACATGATTAGCTATAGGTATCTGTGCCTCTTGATATCTAAGCAAAGTCCTTTTCATATTTCATCTCATAATTGTATTTGCAACTTAATGTTTGAAGTGTCAGTCTTTGTAAAATTGGCTCATCTTGTTATGATTTAGAGCTTTGATGTGAGTGAAAGGCTTCGATTGCAATGCAGAGTCACATCTGAGAGTAAACTGCCCAGACAAAGAGGTCCACAAGACGAGTAAATCAAATACTCCAAGCTGTCTATGCGGATTATGAGATATTATTTGCATAACTTTGAAGTATTTATACTGATGAAATTACAATAATTAAAATCATTGCTGTGTCAATTGCTGAATGCCACAAGGCATAGCAATTACTAGCATGCAAATCAGACTTTGTGTAAGCATTTTAAAGAATAATTACCTGATTTGATTCAGATGTGCCTGAAAGGCATTGAGAATCACTTGAGCTATTTTGCTTTCAACAGTTTTAAGGCTTGTAGATAATGTTGTTATTATCAATTATTTACTTTTGTGTATCACTTTTCTTTATTTTGGGTGAAACTAAGTGACACAGACAAAATAAAAACATACAAGTTTGCCTGAAACTAGGAACAATTTACAATATCACTTAATCTGCCTCTTGCTTCAACAAACATTTTTCTTTCTAATGGGCTTCACTCTACTATGTCATCAGTTTCATTTGAAATAGCTAATGTATACCCAATGTCTATATTCATACAAATTAAGACTAAAAATGTGAATTACAAGGAAATGCCAGAGTAAGAAATCAAGACTGGACGTTTTAGAATATACACCTAAATGCCTGTGTCACAGGAACCATGTAAATGGCCACATAGCCTACTGAGAATTTTAGTCTTCAAATTGATAATGTCATAATCTTAAAATGAAAAATAAAGTTTGAATAACTCATGAAGCTAGAGCTTCCGTTTTTGGGGGGTATAGGACAAACAGAAACTGTGATACATAGTTTGTAAGCTTCCATTTAAAGTGATTCTTGAATTTATTACACAGGATAATTTATTTTATAGCTATTAGAGTTAAATAATTACAATGTGAAATATTTTTAAAAAATATATCTTACAAAATATTTGAGCTATAGGTTATGAAATAAATGTAATAATGTATTGGGTTCATTCAGTTTCTCATGAGGATTTTTTAGAATAAATTTTGTCTATTTAGGATAAGCTTTTTGTTATTCTATTGAAAAATCAGGTTATTCACATTTTAATACTTTTCCTTTGGTTTTTCATCTGAAAGTTTCTAAAAATAACCAAATTCTTTTTCAATTAGTTGAAAGTTATTCTAAAATTAAAATGTCTATGACTGTTGTATAAATCTCTTATGTTCTTAAATAGTTTGCAAAGAGTGCCTAATTCCAATTTTATAAAAAAGCAATATATGGAATCTATAATATTTGCTCATAATGTATAACTGCTCACTCTGAGTTCTATAAGCTAGTATAATAGTTTCAGTTGAAAAGTATACTCCATGTGAGGAAAATCTACAGATGTACACAGGAGCTAAGGAAATAAACTTGAGTATGTAATGTTGGTACCTTTGTTTCTGAGAGATGTTTGTATACACCAGCACAGTTGACATGCTATTTCTAGTGAGACATAAATGCAATAAACATGCATATGTTTTTATTAGGAAGAGTTTCTAGAGGAAAAGTCTTGAAGCCATGTCAGAAATGAATTAATATGATTTTTGGTTAAGAATAGACTTCTATGTACTAAATATTCATAGTTTCTAGAATGTGTATTTGTTGGAAAAAAAGAAAAATGTAAGTTTCTGCTTTCAAAAATTACTTCTTGTTACTTACAACACATTGCAAACACAGGATAGTCTAGAATAGATCTTACTCCAGCAATTCTATGTGTAATAATTGAACTCTGACATTATTATAAATCTCTTTTATATCAAAGTGTTGAAATATGGAAAAGGACAATGACATAAAAGTAGTTCTAAAAATGAAGCTGGAAACAAACTCAAGTGTCTTTACTGAAAATTAAAATGATTCATTGTTTTTATTCATTTCAATACAATTTTTTAAATGTCTGCCTTGTTTTGGCTCTTGAATGATTGTGGGGAGTCTCTTTGACTCCTATATGTTTTTAACTTTCTTGTAATGATTCTCCAGAATGATGCCATGGCTATACTTCTTCCAAGTTATTTCTTACAAGGAACACAGAAAATCAAATTCTACTCATACTGCTAATTATACTGGCTTAAATATTTTATGTGATTTAGTTATGGGACATAGTAAAGAAAGAAAACAAGACATTGTTCCTTTGTTCCCTATAACACAAAGAATTGCTCCTTAACTGGGCAAACCACCCTGGAAAGAAAGTTGAGCAATATGGATGCTTTTCCCATACATTATATTTAAATGATACTATTTTTCTGTTCTCGCTTTAATAAAAGATGCATGTGCATTTCCATAGAATACATCCAGACTTACAATACAACACAATTTCTTTTAAACTAATTTGTCAAATTTTTTGTGAACGTTATTGCTGAAACTTAGCACAAACGGAATTATATACTATACTAAGAAAATGAATGATATGACAGGCTACTTAACATTAGAACATATTTTTTTTAAAAAAATATATCATTTTCATTAAAATTGATTTATATAGAGCAGGGGTTACTATGAAATGTTTACATTTTTTTGTTTTTTGTTTGTTTGTTTGTTTTTTCATTTTTCGAGACAGGGTTTCTCTGTGTAGCTTTGGAGCCTATCCTGGCACTCGCTCTGGAGAACAGGCTGGCCTCAAACTCACAGAGATCCACCTGCCTCTGCCTCCTGAGTGCTGGGATTAAAGGCGTGCGCCACCAACACCCGATTACATTTGTTTCTATGCTGTTAATTTCTCCTGGTAGTTTTAATAGTTTCTTCATGTTTTTTAATGAAAACATCAACCTATCAAGCTGAGTTATAGCATAGACCAAGATTCAAAGCAAGCATTCACCACCACGTGGTTAATATCAGCATACCAAGGAGAAAATTTTTTAAAGGAGTCCCACTTCCCTTCCCAAAATTTCAGAATCTGAATTTTAGGAAATAATTACAGGGACTCTACATGAGGAAAAATATCCCCAGAGATTTGTCTTTATATCCAGACTTGGTCATTACTATTTAAGTCTTCTAGATATTACCATCATCACTTCAGACAGGCAAGATGGGCTCTTTCTTAGAGCTTGCATGCCCATGATTTCTTGTTTTCTTCTTCAATAAAACAAAGGTACTTTTCTCTTTTGCACCAAATTCAAATGCAAAATTTCACTTTGCAAAAAGGTTAATGTTGAAAATAATTTGGTATCCTGGAATATTTAATATTTGCAAACCAGCTTGTAGATTTTAATAAACATTTTTGTATTTTGTATAAAACTCTTTCCCAACAAATATATAGGAATATCTGCAAATTTTCCTACTGTGAAAATAAATAAAACTACTTATACCTCTGAGAACTAAATTCATAAGCATGATTAATAGTGAAACAACATTTCTAGGGCAATCAAAACACGGGTAAGTTTTTATATTTTCTATAGCATATTTAATATTGTTCTGTGGGGCTAGTCAATGAAAAAAATCCGAGAAACAAATATAAATTACATAAAATCTTAAAGAGCATCATTCTTAATTCCAAGACAATTAAATAAAAAGCAATTAGCATTTTTATAATTAAGAATTTTAATAGAGTGCCTGCTTACAGATTAAAGTATAAAGAGCAAGGATTTTGCTATTCTACATATGTTCAAAAAATAAAGATCTATTATTGGGTAAATAAACTTTACATAGTCATATATCACTATATAGTACATATACATATTGGATTATATCTTGGTAATTATATGTATACATAATACTATGTAATTTTGAAACATCAATATAGGTCAGTATCTGAGAATAATTTTTACAAAAAACCACAATGTTACAAAAAAGAAAAGTACAGCAAAGATGTTAAGTCTCTGAGAAGCAATTCATATATTTATGGTTATACTTATTAAGATGAAAGACAGAAATTACTGGTTTAAAATTTCCATATAATGGAACAAAACAATATTAATTTGAAAAGTATGAACAGGAATGTTATTATCAGGTGATAAGTTATAGAATATAAAATTGAACAAATAGACACATGATGAGATAGATTCCAGTCACAATATAATATTAGCATGGCAATTAGTGCAGGAGAACATGTGGAAGATTAAATAATTTAAAGACAAAACAGTGAAAAATGTTCAAGGAATTCCTTCTAGGCAGTGGAGTGATTGGAAGTAGAAATAACTTTATGGTTTGGAACAGGCAAAAACCAAGTACACAATATAAAAATAATGATTTTCATATTTTGGGTTTTGAACAATACATAACAGTGATGGATGAGATAATATTAGCTATTAAGTGAAGTATTAAGATTATTCCAATTTGTTACCTAGAGAAGGAATGTAGTATACATTATAGCAAATGGTACTAATATGGAGCTCTGACATCTCTTGAGGTTAAGAGAGATCTGATTGGGGATAATGACTAGAAATCAGTGAATATCCCTGACAGAGAACTCTAGATTTCTGCAGGGAATCAACCACAGATCTACTGTGCCAGGGTGGCTGATGCCCTCTCCTCGCCCAAGGTGGGATAATAAAAATGCTAAAGCAAGCCTTCTTACTAGTATGATAGAGGAACATATATGGGTACAGGGTAGCATAGAACACTTTAGAATTCACATAATTTCATAGAGAGAACTCAGGGAAACATTACTTTAGTCTTGGAATGAAAATGGATCTGGGGTTGCAGTGAGTGGAGGTTGTTTGTTGAGAAAAATTCCCTGGTAGCCTACTACATTGTCCTCAAAATCTGAAAGGAAACAACTGACTCATGAAATCTGAGGTGATAACTATGGAAAGACAAGTGGGGGTAACAGTAAAAAGAAAACAAAGAGAGAAAACATCAAATCTAGCAAAATGGACATAATGTTACAAAGTAGATACCAACACTCAAGAGAGTTGCAGAGGAAGGGACCAAAACCCCATTATCCAGGACTTTTACCAGAAAAAGAACAAGGCCTCTGGAAGACAACTCTACAGAATGCACTTCAGAGGAAGATCTGCAGGTGTGTCCTTAGAAGACAGAACCTTAGAAGCATTTGAAATCTGCTGTTACTCCTTTAGTCTTTGGGTAAAAAAGTGTTTAGTAGTCACCTTTCTGTTTCTGTGATAAAATATCATGAGGATATCAACTTAATGTAAAAGAAAGAGTTCAGATTTTCTTATGGTTCTAGAGGGATAGAGCGTCCATCTTGCTGAAGAAGGTGTGGAATAGAAGCAGGAACAGTTCCAGCTGATGAAATTTCATCTAAATAGGGCAGGAATTGGAGCGGGGGTACTATCAACCCTCATACCCAGCCCATGTGCCATACTTCCTCTAGTCAGGCTCCACCTCCTAAATATTCCACAGTCTTAAAAGTAGTACTACCAATTGAGGACCACATGTTAAAATCCATGAACCAACAGAAAAAAAATGTTCATTCAAGCCACCATAGAGGGTATAGCATGGAGAAGGAAGCCTTCTCACCAACCACTCCAATTGGATGTAGAAAATTTGCAACTATCAAACATCCAAACTCAAGGGGTCTTCCCTCTCTCTATGGACTGGGTTCTGAAGACCTTTACAACCATTTGATAAATGAGTCTGATATTCACAGTCTTGGAGATATACATCTATGAAGACAATGTGGACTACTGATTCAGGTGGGGCCTTGGTGGGAGAACATCCACCAGCAGAGTTGGGAGCAAATGGGACCATGTATGGTAATCTACTATGAAATCTGAGAAATACCTGTGGGAGCAGATGCTTGATCAGAAACTGAAAACAGTGAGGGGATCCATTCTGATTTAAATAGGGATGAACAGTCATCTTCCTACCTGTAGGTTCAGATTCCAAGAAATAAAGTAATGAATAATAGCTATGATAAAATAGTAAATAATAATAGTAAATAATTTACATGTGAGAAGAAAATGCATTATCCCCAACAAAAAGAAATATTGACTAATGTGATAATATTTTATTCTACTTTTAATTTTTTTCTGATTTTCCCTGTTGTGCTTTGTGCATTTGTTCTGTTTCAGATTTTTCATGCTTGAATCATCATTTATGAATGTTCATTCTTCTTGTTCAATTATTCTTTAGTACTTTCTTTGCTACTTCTCGTATTCATAATTCTTTCCCCCTTACTCATTACTTGCTGAGTTTGCTTTTTTCTTCATTTTTCCCATTTTTCTTTTTCATTATAAACAGCATTAGCTTCAAAATTTTATCACTTTGCCTCCACAGTATCCTAGTTCTCCTGTTTCTGTACTTTATTGGGATTTCAATTTCAAATGATTATACAATCATCAATTTTGTATCTTAATAGTGATTGCAGTGCCAAATTTTATTTCATTTAGCAGAACCTGCTTTCCTCCTCTATATACTGAGGAGTCATAAACCCAGGTGAGGAGTGCAAATGAGGAAAGCACTCCTAAAATAAAACAAGCAAAATTAGTAGTCTCCACAGGTTTGCCAAACAGAACAAAGAAATACACACACACACACACACACACACACACACACACACACACACAGAGAAGAGAGAGAGAGAGAGAGAGAGAGAGAGAGAGAGAGAGAGAGAGAGAGAGAGAGAGGGAATGAACAAGGAAGAGAAAGTACACAACTCCTCAATAACTGAAAACAAATACAAGAAAATAGCTGAAGTGCTAGAAATGGAACTCAGAATTCTAGTTTTAAAAGGGTTCAGTGATTACATAAAGGACACAAATTTGTAAATGAAATCAGGAATCAATTTAGGAAGGAGATATGAAAGTCAATAAAATGACTGAGAAAATCAACAGTAGGAGAAAAATTTAACAAGGGAAGAGAGATTATTAAAAGAATCAAATAGAAATCCTGGAAATGAAACAATCACTCAAAAAATGTTAGGAAAAATCATCAAAAGAGAAGAGCAATCGCAAATAACTTCTCAGCAGCAAGTAGGATTTCCTGAGCTCCTGCCCTTTCTATAGGACTTTCCAGAAGGCTTGATCTTGAGCATGCTGTCATATTGGATTTGACTTCATGGGTACAACACCCCTGCCTATTATGTAAGGAAAAGAATACATTTATTTTGAATGATGCATTTCTCACTCCATCCTTTAGTAGATATTTCTACATCCATGACTAGACAGATGGCAGTAAGTGAGAGAGAGAGGAAATGAAGCTGAAAGCATAAGTAGCGATAGAGATAAGAGAAAAATTATAAGGAAAATGATGAAGGGAGTGTTTAGCCAAAATACAATATATGCATGTATGAAATTCTCCATAAAAAGAAAATATAAAAATTTTAAAGATACACAAAATGTGTATCAGTTAACCCTCTAGAAGTAAGTTTGGTTCATCAGTATCAATACCTCAATATGAATTCTGACTTATAGGAGTATGGCATGCCCAATCAAGCAAGCCTAGATTATGAATGTTTACAGATCACGCTTGTAGGGATAGTTGTAATGTTTCCATCAATGGAAACGCTGGGCTTTTTACAACAAAAATGGAGGGCCACCTTGATGGCTCAGAGTGGGTAATGAAGAGTGAGAGAAGACAGAGCAGAAGAACCAGTGTTAGTTGTAGAACTGTAGGTTAACAGGATGGTTCATACAAGTATCAGTAGGGAAAAACTGAAATTAAAGAGAATGACTAAAATTGTCAAGAGCTCTGATGTGAGATTAACAGACCAAGTCCAAGAGAGTGTGGAGTAGAAAAACAGAGATAAATGATAAAGGTACGGAAAATCTATTAATAAAATTGTACTAGAAAATTTTGGACATCTAAACACAACAGGCATTTATGACCATCGGCATGACATAATTTGAAGAAACCTCATTAAAACATGGAAGGCATCATGGTGCAGAGATGGCTCACAGGTGTGCAATGCCCACAGAGGCCAGAAGAGGGGGACAGATGTTCTGAAACTGAATTTACAGGCAATTGTGATGCACCATATGGGTGCTGGGAATTGAACACAGGTCCGCTGTAAGAGCAGCCAGTGGTCTTAAACACTGAGCCATTTTCCAGCTCTGACCTTTGTTATTATTATACTGAGAAGGAAGACCCATAACAACAGAGGCCAAGGAGACAACAGATTGCTCTGTTTAAGTTCCATAATGTTCTTCCTGCAGAAGTTATGACTCTGCTTGTCTTCTCACATAGCAGTTGAATAATCTTATTTACTTTCTTGATCTGGCCTAAGTTCTCAGTCACATCTCTTACCAGGCAGAGATATCATTTCCTGCAGTATAGAACATGATGAGAAAGATTATCATTGTTGTTTGATCTCAGTGCTCTATCTTTTCTCCGTTTTATAATTTTTTTCATGAAAATTAATGGTGAAAAATTATTGTGCTTGTCACTTTACTTAACATATAAATGTGAATCTCATCTAAGATGGAGATGGATCCAGAGATTCAAAAATACCCCTACCAAATGTGATAAATCAAGTAGGAATATGTTTCTAGGAATGGACAGACTTTAACTTAGTTCACAATTGAGAAGTTTACATTTTTGCCTTCCTTTATATAAACAATCTAAGAAACTCAGCAGCAGTGAAAATGAGCATTACGTTGACACTCTGTTTCATCTTCTTACTATATTTATCACAACCTTAGAGAAACATGAAAAAAAATGTGAACTGGAACTGAAAGTATCTCTTTCAATTGCCTTGAAGATTGAAGTGGAATTACATAGCAAGGAGGACTTTGAAATGGCTGGTATACATTGTAAATCTGATAAGCAGTGTGTAGATTATTTTTTCCTCTAGAAACTTCTCATCCTGTCCTGTGGGTCACATTTCACAGACTGTGGTAATTCCTGAGCAGAGACTGTGGTTTTGTGACCAGGATGAGATTTCTCCTGTTCCTAGTGAGTCTTGGCACTAAGCCTCACAAACTTCTCTTCATGTATTGGTAAGTGAAAAGAGGGGATGTGATGAGGATACAAGCAAGAATACAGTACCAAAATTATTGATGATACGTAACTTTAGAAGTGCTGTAATTTTTTTAAAAAAAATCCACTGGCAAATGGCTGTAATTAAGCAAAATAAGAGTAATTGAAAGAGCAAATAACAATTTAAAAAGAAAATACCATTAAGCAAAAATAAATATCAGGAATAATATATGTTAGTCTCAACCATACAGCCTAGTGATGAATTATTTTTAGAAAGGACAAATAACACAGCATGTTCAAGACCTACAGAAGAAAATTAAATAAAAACATATCAACAGAGGATAATCATAGATATCTACCCTACAACTAATGAATCCCCTCAAAGAAGAAAATGATTTAAATAAGCAGCTACAGGAACTTATGGGCAGAAGAGAAGTTGGTTTATCAGGACCAGGCAAAACAGAGAAAAACCTCCAACTACAAGAATACTGTCAGCCAATAGTTCTACAGACCAGAGCTTGCCACCATCTACTAAAATTGTAGAATACAATAGTGAAACATGAAAGCAATGTAAAGAATGGTGAAAATATTTAGAAGTCATTGCTTAACTACTCTTGTTGATATTTTACAATAACTCACTGGCCAGAAATTATTCATTTGTTCTTACAAAAATAAAGAGAAAATGGGAAATATGGCTAATGTTAGCAAAAGGAAGCAATTATATTAATGAACATTACCTTCTTTTATTATAATCACAAAACCATTAGGTGTTAAAATATCAAACACCCTAATAAATTAAAGCAAAGCCAGTGGTGTTACATGCCTTCAATCTTAGCCCTCAGTAGACAGGCAGCAGAATTGACTAGAGTTTGAGGTTACCCATAGCTACAAATGAGGCATTCAATATAAAAATGAAGAAGCAAATTTAAGGAAAATGACTGGGAACTGAAAGTTTTGTTATATTTAAAAATTTCAATGATGAAATTACTAATTAAAATTTGGTGTATGACAGAAATGGACTATGCTGGTTTATGAAAAGTGCATAGAATGACTGAAAATAATATGTTCAACAAACAACAACTAAATGTATGAGACTACACTACTCATAAGTTGATCTAATAAATTTGTTTGTTTTATGTGAGTGTTGAGTTTGGTGATTTGTACATGTGACTATTGGCTCAGTGGTCAGAGTTCAGCAGCTTGTTTTGGCTTCTAATTTAAACCGGAAAAACTGCATCTTCTAGCAACATTATGATAGTACTTTATTTTACTTTATTTCATATTTCTTTCAAACTGCAAATTATTAATGATGTCAGAAAAGTTGTCAGAGTGTACTAACATAATTATATTTTCTTTGCCTAAAATAATCATACATATATAATATACATTATTAATGATAAGACATCTTGTCTTGTATATTTCTATGTAAATTTTTCTGTGACAGGGAAACATAAACAAATCTAGGTCATTAAATCACATGCAATTTTTCTCCAAATTTAAAATGTGATATTTCCATTCAGCTAGCTTAATATTCGTGGCCTGTCTAAGTATTAAATAATAATATCTGATTACCAGAAAACTCATATCCTTACAAAATGTCTTTGAAATGTCTAGTTTTCATGCAGAGTAGGTACCTATTGTATTTTACTGGCAAAATAACATGTTTCAAATGCTAACACGGCGGGGAATACTGGTGGAGCTATTAATAAAACACAGCAGCTTTTAGCTGCCAAAGCAGCCTTCTTTCCATCAAACATGTCTTAGGCTTTAATAAAGAAACTCAAGTGGTGTAGGTGAAAAATTACTTTTCTCACCCGGTCATCTGTCTGTCATGTATTATTCAGGTCACCAATGTTTGTCCTGAACTGTATCATTCTGCAGTTGTGTCAGGTATGAGATATGTTCAGTGTAATTCTATCAGGCTTCGTGAAGTTGATTAGAACAGATCACCTTTCGGCATGGGCACACGTTATCTCAGCAGATTGAGTGAAAAAGACTTATTCATCTTTGCCTTATAATAAAGAAAGAGATGAACAAATTTATCTATTAACTTGAAAAGTCAGATATTTGGAGTAAAAACAAACTAGCCAGTAACTCCATTGAAAATACTGAAGAACATGATGTCTCTTCAGGGAAAAAAATAAACACAGTTATTAAGTAAAACACTTGGTATTTAGCACATAAAATCCTTGAAGTATTTTTATTTAATGATTATTTAAAATATTCTTTAAAGTGATAAACATACCACAATAAAATAAAACATCATTATTCAAAACACATTTTTGGTGTTCCCAGCACTCCATTTTGGCAAGACAATTATGCAGCAGTGCTGACATTTGAACATGGTTCCCTAAAATCATGAGTTAGGCCTTTTTCTGACAGCATGAAGAAACAAAAGACTGTGTTAGCTTTGCCAGTTCAATGGGAAGTGTGTGTATGTGCAGGTGCATTAGCATGGAAACATGTCCACATTGTCAAACGATTCAAGGCATGCAGTGCATGCTTGAAATAAACGCATATGAATTATTTACATCGTTCAATTTTTAAGTATAAGAATCCTAGAAATACATTTTCAAAAACATGGGAAACTGATACCAATATATTAAATAATTCTGCATACAATTAATATAAGAAGCAAATACACATATTGTGATGATTACTAAGAAACATCTATTATTCTTTTTATTGATTTTTATTTAAATTAAAAACAATCTTATTTTACATATCAATCCAAGTTCCCTCTGCCTCCTGTCCTCCCATTCCTCCCCCATCATGTCTCCATCCCACCTCCCTTCCACGTTTCACGGAGAGTTAGGTCTCCCATGGTGGATCATAAAAATCTGTCACATCTTTTGGGGTAGGACATAGGCCCTCCACTGTGTGTCTAGGCTGAGAGAGTATCACTTCATGGGGAATGGGCTCCCAAAGTTCATTCATGAACTAGGGATAAATATTGGTTCCACTGCCAGCGAGCTCTCAAACTGAAACCCATGTTCAGGGGCCCTGGTTCAGTCTTATGCAGGTTCCCCAGCAGTCGATCTAGAGTCCATGAGTTCCCATTTGCCTAGGTCGTCTGTTTCTGTGGGTTTCCCCAACATGGTCTTGTCCCCTTTGCTCATCATTCTTCCCTCTCTACAACTGGATTCAGGGAGTTTGGCTCAGTGCTTAGCTGTAGATCTCTGCTTCTGCTTCTATCAACTACTGGATGAAGGCTCTAGGATGGCATTTAACGTAGTCATCAACATCATTATAGGGGAAGGGCATTTAAGGTAGCCTCTCCACTATTTCTTAGATTCTTAGTTGGTGTCATCCTCGTGGATCTTTGGACATTTCTCTAGTGCCAGGTTTCTCATTAAGCTCATTACAGCACCCTCTATTCAAGTATCTCTTTCCTTAGTCTCCTTCTCTGTTCTTCCCCCAACTTGTTCTTCCTGATCCCTCATGTCCTCCTCCCCACTCCCCTTCTCTATTGCTCATATAATAGTAGCTACAAGCTGTGGAAAGCCATGCCAATTTCTTTAAGCCATTTTTTTTACCCTCTGCAGTCTGGAGTGTGTTCTGAAATAGAAAGCTTAGACACTGCTTAACTTTCTTGTCATTGCCTTAGACTGTTGCAACTTGCTTTGTGCAATAGTGTCCTCTTTATATTCCTTCTACCTTGCAAAACTCTTCCTTTCCTTTTTCAATGTGCCACAGCTCAAAGGACCAAGAAAATGTTATGTCATTGGGATGTGGTAAATAATCTACCAATTATTTGAATTGCTTTGAAATATGAAAATTACTTTAAAAGGTATCATTTTTGTTCTCACTGGTTTGACGAGAGTATTTTTTTTTCCTTCAGATAACCAGGAAAACTTGCATATGATCAACAAGCCAAGAAAAAACACCAATCAAGTCAAAGTTAAGTACAACTGCATAGAAAAGAAAATTAAAGCTGACAGAGAAATTCAGAGATGGAAGATTACTCTGGGGGCTAGGGATATTAGCAATCCATAGAGCACTTGTCAAGAATATGAGAGGTTTTGGTTACTATCCCTACTTTGGAAAAGAAAAGATTTTAATACCTGTAAAATATTCATTAAAAAAGGAGAAATAAAACAGTATAGTATATTTACACTTACTTTGCATTGTAACATCTAATCTAATTTTGGTTGTGAGCCTAGCCTTTAACTGCTGAGCTATCCCTCCAGCCCGATCTTATCTTTTTAAAATGAATTGTATGAGATTAATTTTTTCTGAATTGTTCTCTCAAGTGAGTTTTTGTAGTTTGAAATTTATTTGTGATCTAAACAGCTGTCTAAATCACACACCTCTCAATGTGTGGGACTGTCTTTTGGTTAGCTGTTGGCACACACATTGGTGGGTCCCTCATACTATATACTATTGAAGAGTGGCACAACAGGTAATTTTGTAGTCAGAATGAAAGCTATGCCTTTTTTTAATACTGAAAAGAAAGCAATCTGTTTCCTAATTGTCTTAATTGACACACAGATGCTTATAATTCTCTTACCTCATTTCTCAGAGTGAGCATGAAAAAGGCTGACGGGGAGGAAGAATATGATTTTGGAGAAGATATTCCAAGCCAGGAATTATTACTTGATATTTCTTAAGAATGAACTTATTTCTTTAATTTTTCAACTTGGCTTAGACTAGATGTACTGTTACATACTCCCTTAAGTACTCTCAAAACTATATATATAAACTTATTTTCAAAAGTGATATTAATGATAAATTTGGTGTTTATAAATCTGATTATTATCAGATTTATAAACCTGATTATTATCAGATTATGTAAAGTTATTTTGCATACTGAAATTAATCTACTATAAAAGGTGACATATCTGTTTTTTCTTTTTCAAGACAGAATTTCTCTGTAGCTTTAGAGGCCCTCCTGGAAATTCTTTAGTAGACCAGGCTGGACTTGAACACACAGAGATCCCCCTGTCTTTGCCTCCTAAGTGCTGGGATTAAAGGCATGCACCACCACCACCACCGGGCAAAAGTTGATATACTTTAACAATTCAAAAACATCATAATGATACAATGGATCAAAAGGGATGTCTGAAAACAATCACACATAAGAGAATCTATAGTACCATCACTAATACAATGTGCTACTTATGGAGATACAGGGAAGACCAAGTGAGTGAATTATTAGTGATGAGAAAAGTATTCAGAGAAATAGAGAGGAGATTTGAAGTCCAGTCCACTCTGGTAGTTGCTACATGAGTTAGGGAAGATAATTTTTCACATTTAGACCTTAGCTTCTTCATTTGGAACATGTAAATAACAGAAACAACTACATTGCTAGTTTTGTTGAAGAGTAAGTACAAATGATTGGCATATCTCTAAGAGGAAATCTCATGAATGTCCTCAGTTGAAATAAATGACCAAAAAAGGGAGTGATTATATATATAATATATATATATATATATATATATATAATAATATATAAAATGTGTGAGTCACAAACAACATAAATATCATTTTTAACAGTATCAAACAAAAACTTAATTCAAAATAACTATAAAACAAGATAATTATAAAAGAATCCAATTCATACTGAGAAGTTTTCATCTCACTGAGTAGTTGTATTTGGATCTATATAAAAAGGAATGAAATCTCCAAATGTTTGAAAACACACAGTCCATTTCTAAGGAATCCTTTATTGAATGAAATAAAAAATAAATTGAAGGTTGAAAGAGTTTTGATAAATATGTTTTTAGATAATAAGTGTATAATTTAGAGCATATTAATATGCTTAATTAGAAGATTCAAAATCAACTATGAGTGCCATGTCATTTTAGTAGAACAGAAAATTCGTTCCAAAAATGGAATAAAAACACTGACGGTAAGAGCTTAAGATCTTGCCATATCCATTGATTAAATAAAGTAAAAATGTAGACTTTCCTCAATCTTGTTAATATATTTAATAGAATACCATACCAGAATCTGGCTTCAGGTTCCAATATTGTTTTATTTGTGTCTTTGAACTTTGCCCTTGTTCTAACTACTTCTATCTCTAGAGAACTACTACAATTAGCTATTACATCAGGTTATTATTTTCCTTCATTCTTTCAAAACCTGTTACAAAACAAAATTGATGAATGTTGAAAAATAACATTAATCCAACAAAAGTGTGATCATTGTACAATGCTGTGCTTGGTTCAATTTCTTCTTTGTCTTCTTGGAGCTGTGATTATATGATACCACTCCATCCTCACTCAGAGAACTGCATGCCCCTGCCTCAGTACCTGAAGTCTTTTGAGTCACTTTATGCTCCTAACTTCTGCGTACTGCACCTCTACATCAAGTCATTTCCTAGCCACTTTAAATCTCTCATCTCACCTGTTACTGATAGAATGCCTTTATTTATAACAAATCACTTATTTGAGACACAGTGTGTTCCAGCTACTGGATAGTAGCAGGTAGTACAATTCATTTTATAATATATCAGTAAGGGACACTACAAATGCAAATAAAAACAGAAACAATGAAATGAATAACTATTTATTTTGATTCTGTAATATTACATCTGGAGAAGCTCTTTTTAGCCCTCTCATTGTTTCATGGGGCTACATGTGTCCATGGTTCCACTTTTCACCACTAAATGTCAGGATTCTGGTTCTTCCCTGGAGTTCACATCTGCATTCAAGACACAAGTGGGAGTGGGAAGCTACTTGTCAGTGGTGATTGCTTATATCAGCAAAGGAAATATTTTCCGTCAAATCACTAGTGACACCATAAAGTTAACAGGAGAATTATGTTACTATCCAGGTATTTACTGTTTAGGACATGGGGAATCATGGAAGCTAAAAAACAAAAAAACAGTTTTCAAAGGGACAATAAGCTCCTTGATTTGTATTATTTGTGGGATTAATTCAGTTGCATTTGGCTAAGGGCCGTGGATTATAGCTAAACCCCATTAGAACAGGGGCTACTTTGATTGTGTTAATTGGAAGCATTCCATAAATGCACATCCATACACACACATGCACACAGAGAAAAATGCTATATCTAATGTGTGTTCCTTAACATACTTGTATTATCAGAAAATATATATTTTTATATTATTTCTTGTTTCAGTCTCATAGTTTCAAAGCCTTGTTTTCCAAATTAAAAAAAAAACAGTAATAATAGCTGGTGTGGTCTAAATTCTCCTTGTCTCTTGCATATGTGAGTGAAGCAACCCCCCCTTTTTTTTGCTGTTTTATAACCTCATAGATGAATTTAGGAAACACATTAGCCCAAGGTGTGATCACTTTTACTGCAGAAGAAGCTTTATTTACATTTTCATTCTGATAGGATCATGAAACTTCCTGACAGAGGGTGTATATTCAGATAAGTTCCTACAAGAAAATGCACTCATGCAGGAGGAATTAGGTTGCACAACAAGACTTCATCAAATATTTTCCAGCGGTTACCAAAAGGCACATAATGTGAAAGTCCTCATGGACAATTGTGACACAGAGATACATTGCATCAAGAAATTTCTAAACTTAATTAACATAGCCAATTAATAAATTTAATACAAAACGAAGGTACATGTACTAGGATAGGACACAATGCAGAAATTAAAGTTATACTTACATACACTGATATGGAATTATGCTTCAAAACTTCCTAAGTGAAAGAAGGAAGTTGGAGAATAGAGACAAAAGACTGTTAGGGAAAATATACTTAACTACAGTATAGTCAGAAACATCAACTTCCAGGTAGCTGTTAATGATATGATATCAAAAATATAAGCTAAGGGATAATATATTATTTATTTATTAAAATGGCAGATAGGGTGTGCCAAGTCATAGGTATGGAAGTTGGAAAGAACAGCTGATAACAGGCAATTATTGATCTCTTCTACCACATGAGTCCCAGGGATTGAACTCAGGTCTTTAGACTTGGTTGGAAGAACCTTTAACTGCAGTCCCACTATTGCTGGTATCCAGGAATAATAACAAACTTTAAATAATGTTCTTATTGAATTCAGTGTAACTCTAGCTCTCAATATACATTGTTTCTGCTTAATTTTGCCTGGATGAAAATAGTTTTCATTATTAGCAATAACATTTTGATATCATTTATATGTTGACTATCAATAATGCACTTGCAATTTTTGTATGAACCAATTTTTTACAATAAGAATATATTAAGCCTTTTTAAAATTTCTTTGCCGACAGGATATCACGTCAAGCAGTCTGGCTACACACTCACTGGCTACAGAGCTGGGGATAACCTTAAGCTTCTGACCTGACTGCTTCTCCTAAGTTTTGTGATTATAGACATTACTACCTTATCTGCCTAATGCTGTGCTGGAAATTAACCTCAGAGATTTGTGCCTGCCAACCAAGCACTCTACCATCTAAGTTATATCTCTATCCCTACACATTTTAATTAGAGGTAAAATTATTTTCAAATTAGGGATAGAAAACATAAAATATCAATCTGTATAGCATCATTTCTTATAAATATTTTAAAGAAGAACTTGGAGCAATACAGCAAACAATGAATTAAAGTTTATGAAAAATACAAATATCAACTAGTGATGGGAATTATAATCACGTAAAAAAATTGAACAAGATCAACTGTTTGAAGATGATACATGCAATTGTTAATGTTCTATAACAATTGAATCCTTCAAGATCATTTTACATATTATATGTCATTATTAAAAACTTTTGGAAGATTTACCTAATCTCACACTTGAGTCTCATAACCATTCTCCGTCATCCCCATGCCCCTCCTTCTATAGACTCTGACAGCTACTCATTACTGTTCAGCCTCTATGGATTTCTTAATTCTGATCATTTCAGATCCATGAAATTATTTGCCATATTGTCTTCTATATCTAGTGTCTTTCACTTAGCATAATGCTTTTAAAGGTTAGTAGACACCAATAGTGACTCTCATATAATATACTATATTTTTATCATTCATTTACAGGAAGACTTTTATTTTTCTTTCCATAACTGGGTGTTTTTGTTAGCCAGGCTTACTGTGTTCTTGCCCTGTGCAGACAACCCTGAACATCTGATCATTGTGTCTCAGTTTTCCTTTGCTGCAATTATAGTCCTTACTGTGACCAATTTATACAGAGCTGAATATTGAAGCCAGGCCTTTTTATATGGTAAGTAAGCCCTCAACAACCTGAGTTATAGATGCACCCCTGCCCCCACTGATGGACATTTGTGTTATGAATTTCAATTACCCTAAGTTCAGCTTTGCTGCATTTTGCTTTTGTCAGCTCATATCTGATACTGAAGCTCTCTACTATATCTTTTCCTTGCAATTAGTGAATTTTAGAGTGCCAGACATATTATTTCTTTCTCATTTACAAATTTTATCTTCATATTCACTGTTTCCATTTGGAGAAATATCCTGATAATATTCTTTACTCGCATAAACACTTTTCTCTACTTATTTGGACTGAGTTCAAGGCTTAATCTTCTACTGCTTGTATTTGGGCCTTCTCAGCAACACCTTATGTTCACCTTGCTTATTGTTCATATGTGTCTTCCTTAGACTTTGTTCAAGTCCCTACTTGGTTTCCTTCTGCTGAGTACTGGGATGTGCCTTTCCACTTCCAGAAGCCAGTTTCTAATGGAATAGAGAGATCCTTGAGTCAAGTCTTACAGGACAAACAGCATTCCACTAAGGACTTTTCTGGACTTACTCAGAAAATAATTCTACAGAACAGACAGGACTCAGAAAACCAAGGAATCTAAGAATATGTGAAAAAAAACAAAAGATAATATTTAAAATTTGCAAACAAGTCAAAAGAAAAAATGTATACAAAAGAGATAGATAAGGTCTCTAAGAAAAGAGTGTAAGAAATGGAAGCAATTGAAAGAAAAATAAAAGTTGGAAAATAAGAAAGCAAACTAGATAAATCTCATAGAAATAAAAATCAGATAATTTTTTTTGCTATAAACAAGTAAGTAACATAGAAGAAAAATTTCTCAAAAGTTGCAACTTGAGAAGAAATTGGTAAAATATCTATTAATACATTTGTCTCATATTTTACAAAATAATATAGAAAACAAACTTATTCAAAAGGTGTTTCTGATTTTCATTATAGAAGCATGAAAGCCCAAATGAATACACTGAAAAAATGTACTAAAAAGTTATATTTTCCAGAAAGAGTCCTATGGCTTAATTTCATTTATATTTTGTATGGTATAGTGTATAAAGCAAAATAAAAATGCTGATAGTAGAGTTAAGTATGCAGTTTATTGGCTTGATTTAATAACTTTGTAGTTAACCTTGCTTCTAGGGGGAATTCATAATATCACAAAAATACTGTGGACTGACTCACATTATCGATCACAGAGAAGATCACTGGACAATTCTGCTTTAAGGAAAAAATGCCCATAATCTAATTTGTGATTTTTTTCAAAAAGGACCAAAATTAATAGCAGACTTCCTTTTAACCTAGACATTTTAAAACACCGTTAAAGACATAAGGTCAAAAAGAAAGTAAAATGTATGTTTACATATATGTACAGACTATTGGTGAGTGTGGTGTATTTCAAAGCTATGGACATTGTCCTTTTGTGTCTGAGTGGGAAACGAACACAGAACATTAAATATATTTTTATTATTGCTTTTAGTTTTGAGATTATAGTGTAATTATATCACTTCTCCTTTCCTCCATCCATTGTCCCTGCCACAAAACTTTCTTTGCTTGCTCTCTTTCAAAATAATGGCCACTTTTTATTAATTAATATTATGGGCATATCTGTATATGTATATACAAATATATTCCTAAATTTAACCTGCACAGTCTGCATAGTTTTATTTGAATATATGCTTTGAGGACTGAGCTTTTAGTATTGGAAAACATATTGGTATGTTCTTAATAGTAGGAGAGAATCCAGGACACAGAAGGAGCATAACATTTTGCACCTGAGAAAATGAAAATAATTCTATAATTTTGCATGGTATTAAGCAATGGAAGACAGTAAAATTGAACATGATTTTATATAGCAAAATTTCTAGCAAGTGTAAATATAAACTAATTAAGAATAAAGGATTGCATTCCGCCGACCGACCCAGGAACTAGAGCCCTCACCCAGTGGCTGAAGGAAGCAGAGACAGACATCCACAGATATACACTGAGCTGAAATTGGGAATTTAGTTGAAGAGAGGGAGGAATGAAGAACGAAGGGGTCTGTACCAGGTGGGAGAAGCCCACAGGAACAGTTGACCCGGACAAGGGAGAGCACATGGACCCCAGATGCTGTCTGGGAGGCCAGTACAAGACTGATCCAGACCCCTGAACATGGATGTCAATAAGGAGGCCTCTGCATTCCAGGGAGCCTCTGGTAGTGGATTAGTATTTTTCCCTGGTGCAAGAAGGGACTTTGAGAGCCCATCCCATGTGAAGGGTTACACTCTGGCCCTGGACACATGGGGAAGGGCCCAGGACCAGCACAGGAAGATTTGGTGGACTTTGCAGAGCCCCTGTTGAGGGCCCTACCCTGCCTGGGGAGTGGTGGGTGGATGGGGTGGGGGTGGGCTGGGGTGGGGGACGAAGGTTGAGGGTGAGGAGAGGGAGAGGGAGGAGGGACTTGAAATAAGCTTTTTCTCTAACTAGAACTTAAAAAAAAAAAAGATGTGTACATATTTTGGGAACTCCTCTCTCTGTTGCAGTAAGGCCTGTGCATGTGTTGAGAGCCCCTCTTTGAAACATGGGTTAATTCTTACACATTTTTGTCAGGACCAGAGATGGAGTCTAAATTCTTGGAAAACAGGAAAATTCTGATCTATATCCACATAAGTTTAGTAAGACCTGAGGGCCTCTGGGTGTGGCTGAGGTATAAGTATTGTCAGTAGAATGATTGCCTAGCATTGGCAAAGGACCTGTCCTTAATCCCCAGCACCACAGAAACACAAGGCAAACCAACCAACAATGATCCTGACTTCACCTCTGGCTTTGGAAAATTATACAGAATTTCCTAGTTTGTTTTCAAGAGAAGAGTGTAGAGAAAGTCCAACTGACACAAAACTCCCTAGGTGGCTTTGCCAGTTATCAGTGGGGTGTTAGCTAACAGATTCTCATCTTCTGTTCTTCCTCAAAAAGAACTACCTGGCCTCACACGTTCTACCAACCGAAGCAAGAAATAAAAAACATTTCCCAAAACAAGATAAAGAAGCAGGTCACAGTGACATAAAGTCTTAACAAATGCAGGTGAAATGAGAGGATCATTGTGTTCTTTAAAATTCCAGATTTGTGTGTAAGGCTGGAAACTTGTTTACTTCTTGTTTTATTTAATGCAACCTAAAAGAATTATAATTGATGTGTTTAAAAAAAGAATAAAGGATTATTTTAAGTACAGGAATATTAGATGTAAGAAAATAGATGTATTCAAAGAAACACAAAAATTTTTAAATTTAAAGATTACCATTTATAACATTTCTCAAAGTTGGTCATAGAGTTAATACAGATGGTCACAACCAGCATGTCTGGTATGCACTTATTTTTCTACATTACATATACAAATGACACAGATGGAATTTTGTCTAAAGTAACACTGTAATTAATCATAATAAGTGTACATGACCTTAACACTGAATAATTGCTTCTATTGCAAACAATAATAATACCTCGTTATTGTGACATTACTAAATACCATGGGTGGTGATAGGCATTAAATGCAGGATGCAATTCATCTTTATAAAGCCTTCAAAAAGAGAGACCAGTTATACATGGATTAATCTATGGAAATTTTAAGGCATTTGGGGTGTTGGTAATCTTGGCAGAAACATTTGATGTTTTTAGTTTAAAGAATAAATTCAGCCAGGGATATACAGAGAAACCCTGTCTTGAAAACCAAGAAAATCAACAACAACAAAGAAAAACCAAACCAAACCAAAAAAAAAAAAAGAATAAATAGGTGAGAATAAAGAAAAACTTGCATTTTTTAAGTGTTGAAATTTAACCTAAATAAAGCCATGGCAAAATTTTACAGACTAAAACCCATGTTTTAAGGAAGAAAATAGCTTCACTGAAAGAAGAAATGAGAATTTGTTTACAAAATTCACACATGTAAGTTCTTATCTGCATGGTTTTGATCACAGAAAATAAGAAAAAATGATTAAATAATGAAAAATACTCAATTGTGAATAAAGTAAATAAATGCATTAATCTATAGGACTTATACATAGATAAAATCAAAATGAAATTCTATTTTTGTATATAATAAGAATTCTATACAGGCAATTCTATTTTTAATAAATGGAATTGACTTCCTTCCCACCAATGGTTATGAACATCTTTTTGTACCTGTTTTATAACTCTTATGATTTGTTCCCATGTTCTCAGTGCTGACATCCTAGCCAAAGCCCCATGGACAAGGCAAAAAGGAGCCTGCCTGTATTTAAATAAAACTTCATCTTCAGTGAGAACCACAGTCAAAGTTTAATTCATAATTCTTGGTTTATATTAATGAGAAGTCTCTACTTGATGAGTAAGTTGAAAGAATTACACTGAAAAAATTTACATTTTTTTCCTTTCCTAGTAAATACAAGAATGAAAAGAAAACCGATTGTCTGATGGAAACAAATATCAAGCATGTGTCTATGTTTTCAACTTCTTTCCCATGAACTTCAAGATTATCATCCTAAAGAAAATATAAACAATTATTCTCCCCCAAATTTTCTTTGTATTGCTTGTGTGGTTTGAGATATATTATTTGTGAACATGGAAGACAGAAAAAAACACAAATAAAAAGTCACTTTAAAAGGTTTTTGAAAATGCTTTTTTGAAGATGGAAATATGCAACCCTAATATACCAATGAGCAGAGAGCCCTTAAACTATGATACAATATGCTAATTGAAATTGGATGAGTTTCCTGTATATTGTTTCAATTATCCAGTTTGTTATTTGTTAGGCTTTCTCATCCTGGCCTTCTGAAACATCATGTATTGCTAAACTACTGTTTCTTTCCTTGCTGTTTATACACAAACAAACAATCCTAAGAACAACAACAGCATGAATAGTAAGGCATACATATCTCATAATTTGTGTGTGTGTCTTCATGATTGTGTGTGTTATTTGTCCCTGTGTTTGTGAGATATCACACACACACACACATACACACACACACACACACACACACACACACACACAGAGAGAGAGAGAGAGAGAGAGAGAGAGAGAGAGAGAGAGAGAGAGAGAAACACACCTGTGAATACAAGTGGAGGGCAGTGGACATCAGACATCCAGTGTCCTGCCCTCTCACTCACTGACTTATTTTCTTAAGACAGGGTCTTCAGTAAACCTGGAGTTAGGATGGCAGCCAGCAAGCCTCAACAATTCTGCTGCCTCTGCAGGTGAACTCTGTGAGTTCGAGGCCAGCCTGGTCTACAAGAGCTAGTGCCAGGATAGTCTCCAAAGCTACACAGAGAAACCCTGTCTCGAAAAACCAAAGAGAGAGAGAGAGAGAGAGAGAGAGAGAGAGAGAGAGAGAGAGAGAGAGAGAGAGAGAAACACACCTGTGAATACAAGTGGAGGGCAGTGGACATCAGACATCCAGTGTCCTGCCCTCTCACTCACTGACTTAATTTCTTAAGACAGGGTCTTCAGTAAACCTGGAGTTAGGATGGCAGCCAGCAAGCCCCAACAATTCTGCTGCCTCAGTTCTTCACTGCAATAAGGTTAAAGGTATAGCCACCCCAGTATTTTAAAACCTAGCTTTGGTTACTAAGTTCTGAACTTGGGTCCTCATGCTTGCACAGCAGGCCTCTTTTGCCCCAAGCCAGCTCTCTCAATCCATATCTTACAATTTTAAGACATTTTTAAAAAATAGTATTTTTTGATTAGATGGTTAACTATGTAAAAAACACATTTATTTTTATGTGATAAATATTATTGTAGGTAGCACCTTGTGTTATCAAATGACAGAATAGATACAAACCCCAATAGAACGCTAGATGAGAAACCCTTAAATGTGTGTTGATTTTCATCTGCTGCTCTTAATTGTCAAAGTTGTTAGCACACTCAAACACGCACATGAAAGAAAGAAAGGAATAAAGGAAGGAAGGAAGGAAGGAAGGAAGGAAGGAAGGAAGGAGAAAGAAAGGAAGGAAGGAGATAGAAAGGAAGGAAGGAAAGAATGAAGGAGAAAGAAAGAAAGAAAGAAAGAAAGAAAGAAAGAAAGAAAGAAAGAAAGAAAAAAAGAAAGAAAGAAAGAAAGAAAGAACCTGTTTCTACCTTTATCACAGAAAAAATGAGAAGGACAAATCCCCTTTTGTGTGCTTCTGAATTCAGAGTCATGTTGGGTTAACAGGGTCACCACTTCCAGGCCAACTGTCACTCTCAAGCTTCTGAAACTTCATACCTAGGGTCACCACTAGCTTGTTTAGCTATTCTAATAGTCTTTGCAGGGGTATTGCCTTAGGAAGATACCCTCCAGTTGTTTCCATTATTTACTTTTACCTTTATATGTAACATTATCTTTTAATATTCCTTCTTCCTAGAGGTGCATACTTCTATAGACATGATGAGGCATAGCCTTGTCTTTCTTGTGTTGTCAGTTAATTTCCAAATAGCAAGGTAACAACCTCACTCAATGTCTGGGCTATTGGTTGATTCTTAAGTTAAAGTAAAAAAGAATTTAAAATGGCTTATATGGTATAGAATTTAAACGGAGATCATTTACACTCAAACCTGAAATTTGAAATAAGAAGTAAATAATGCAACAACTTTCTTTTTAATTAAGGGAGAGAGAGGAGTTTTGAAAAGGGGTGAGAAGGACTGGCAAGGTGGCTAGGGTGATAAAATTACTTAGAGTGCAAACCTTATCTGAGCTCCTCTCCTTGAAAAAGCAGATACCAGATGTGGTGGCTCACATCTACAATCCCAGAACTCCTGCTGTGAGATGGAATTGTAGCTTGGAGAATCCATCTGGCCTGAAGTGAATAACATGGCAGAAACAAGAGGGACCATGCCTCAACTACATAGAGGAAGAAAACTGATTCCTGGCAGTTGTACTCTGACTTACACAAATGACCTGTGGCACACAGGCACACAGCCCCCCCCACACACACACACGAAGAGACACACAAACAGTGACAATAATTAACAACAACAATGATAATTTTAAGAGAAAAGAAATGGAGAATTAAACTTTTTGTAGAAACTTGATGATAATGACGATATCCAGCAATGTCTTCTCACATGTTTAGGTTAATGAGTTTTAATGTGTAGCTGAATAAGATAATACTAATTTGCATCTCAAGTTAATCATCACTAGAGGTGAATACTTACTAGGTTATGAATCAGGTTATTACTTATATATTGACATGCAATAGAATTTCTGATAAATAAATTTTATTTAGTTACGGTCTTACATTGCATCCCTGGCTGGTTTCACATTCAGAAATACATCTACCTCTGCCTCTTCAGTGCATTAAAGTCATGCACCATCATGCCTTGCAAAATCAAAAATAGATTAAAACACAAACTATATTTTGGCACTGTTTTACAGAATTTAATATAATCAAAAATAAGATTGTTGAGGTGAGTACATTGAAGAATGTCACTGTAGAATTATGACAACCCCCCCAAGAAGCTCCTGCTCACATGAATTATGAAGGTCATTACTTGTCTGGTTTGGCAGGAGAGAGGTGACCTTCAGGTATTGATACATATAAAATAGTTAGAATCTTGGACACGTTTTTATTGTTTTATTTATAATTTTTCAGGTTTGTGTCTAGGAAGAAAATCTCTAATAAATAGTTTTTCCTGTATAATCATATCCTGGATTTCATCTTTACAACTTTAAAGTGACTGTAAACTTTAGGGTTATTGGTTCCTAAATATGGATAGTATTCTATCATAAACTTTGGTGTGCATAGACTAATCAGAAGCTGATGGTCTTGTTTAGCTCCATCTATAAGTACTTCAACATTAGTTTAAAACCAATGTAATCAACAGCTTTCTGTTATATTTATAAAATGTAATGCGTTCAAAATCAATCCAATACTAAAATTCTTACACATGCATGATATTGTGATTAAAAGAAAATATAACTAATAATGCTGTTATGAATAAAGTTGAATGAATGTACTTGTGATATGAGTGTGTGTCTTTTAGGCATATTCACAAGAGGGGTATTGCTGGATTTTGAGATAGATTGATTCCAAATTTTCTGAGAAACTGTCATACTGATTTCAAAAGTGGCTGTACAAGTTTGCACTCCCACGAGCAATGGAGGAGTGTTCAACTTACTCGACATCCTCTCCACCATAAGCTTCCATTAGTGTTTCTGATCTTAGCCATTCTACAGTTGTAAGAGGGTATCTCAGGATTGTTTTGATTTGCATTTCCCTGATGGCCAAGGATGTTGAGCAATCCCTTAAATGCCTTTTGGCCATTTGAGACACCTTTGTTGAGAGTTCTCTGTTTAGATTGGTACCCCATTTTTTAAATGGATTATTTGGTATTTTGATGTCTAGTTTCTTGAGTTTTTTCCCATATTTTGGAGATCAGTTCTCTGTCAGATATGGGGTTGGGAAAGATCTTTTTCCATTCTGTAGGCTGCCATTTTGTCTTATTGACTGTGTCCTTTGCCTTCCAGAAGCTTCTCAATTTTGTCTAGTTGTAGAGAAGGAAGAGTGATATTATGAGCAAAGGGGTCAAGATCAAGATAGGGAAACCCACAGAGACAGCTGATTTGAGCAAGTGGGAGCTCAGTGACTCTGGACTGACATCTGGGTAATCTGCTTAAGACTGAACTAGGCCATCTGAATGTGGGTGATGGTTGGGAGGTGTGGGGGTCTGTGGGCCACTGGCAGTGTAACCAGTATTTTCCCTAGAGCATCAACTGTATTTTTTTGTTTTGTTTTGTTTTGTTTTTGAGGCCGTTCCTATGGAGGGATTTTTTACTCACTCTAGATACTTGAGGCATGGGCTTGTTCCAGCCTCAAGTGATGTGACAGACTTTTTTGATTCCCCATTGTAGGCTTCCCCCTCTATGAGGAGTGGATGGGGAATGAGGTGGGAAGAAGGTGTATGGAGCCAGAGGAAAGGAGGGAGAGGGAACTAGGATTGGTATGTAAAATAATATTGTTTTAAAAATAAACAAATAATAATAATAAAGAAAATGTAAATATTTGGCAAACAGGAAACAATAGACAAACCAGATTGGAGTTTTGCAATCTAAGTTTATCAATCTCACCCTTCTAATATTGCTGAAAATTAATTTCACTATTGATGCAATCATACAACTCTTGAAACATCATACATCAAATGTAACTCTACATATTTTATGTTGTTTTTTCCACTGGGCCTATGACAAAAATTTACATCAATTGCATGTAGCTGGGACAATCGGTTCCCCATAAGCATTTCATGTACCTAACTAGGCAACTGATGAAGAGATAGAATTCAGAAGGGTGAACATGCTTTAAAATAAATACAGGTTTGCTTTGGAAGATGGATGTAAGAGGCATAAATTATGTAAATCATGGAGCTATGAGTCTAGAACCCTCAAATATCACCAGAGTGACTTGAATGGTTTCTGCTTCTAGGATAATCATGGTAGATCCTTGTTGAGACCATGGAAACATACCACATGACAAGAAAGTTCATTAATTGGAATAAAATAATTCTTAGGGCAGAAGATTGGTACTGACGAAAGATACATATCAATGTGTAAAAAAAAAAAAAAACTGAGTTCTCAAAAATGCAGCTCGAGGGATTTTGGGCCTGCATACCTCCAGTGGGGTTCTCCCCAAAACTAGGAACAAGGTCCATCCTTGTTATACTTGGGACACTGTTACCAGATGATCATTTCTAAAATAAAAACTAGAGGGGTAGTGCTGTGGAATATTTCTGGATGCTGTGAATATATGTTACTGTGATTGGTTTAATAAACAACCTGACTGGCAATAGCTGAACCAGATACTTTAGGTCAGGAAAGCCAAACTAAGAATGATGGGATGAGGATGGGTGGAGTCAGGGGATGAAGCTACATGCTAAAGGACAGGTAAATCCATTAGCCACATGGAAATACATAGATTAATAAAATTGGATTAGTTTAAATACAAGAGCTACTTAATAATAAGTCTGAGCAATCAGCAGAGCACTTATTAATAAAGGTCTCTGAGTGCTTATGTGGAACTGGCAGGCCAGAGAAATATGTCCGTTTACAGAGCAGTGAAGAGATACAGAACTCAATATGTTGGGTATTTTAAAATGTCACTATTACACA
This sequence comes from Cricetulus griseus, assembly GCF_003668045.3. Lineage (NCBI taxonomy): Eukaryota > Metazoa > Chordata > Mammalia > Rodentia > Cricetidae > Cricetulus > Cricetulus griseus. The sequence goes on along the minus strand of NC_048595.1, from coordinate 142,678,366 downwards.
ACTGAAGCTAAGGGAAGTTTGATTTGGGCTAGTATACATAAGCCAGACTGAGAACTGCCTTGTGTTTTAATTTTTCTAGAGGTTACTTGTGAATTGAAAATATCAATTCTGAGCTGCTTTTTGTCCACTAATAACTACTAACCAGGTGGCCTCTCTATGATTATGTCTAATGTCATCAAAAAAGTAGCTTCTAGTCTGCCTTTATGTTTGGGAGAATAATTGTGGGATAGACACCAAAAACAAGAGACTAAAAGCCTCCCAGCATTTCATCCCTTCTAGGAAAGAGCTAAGGCAGGATTGTACTGGAATGTTCTTTAGACTAAACACTGATAGGAGTGAGGATCAACCGTCTAAAACTGAATACAATCATCTATCCCCATGCCTCTTGCATGCATTAACCAGCGAAAGATACTGAGATATAATGGAAGAATAGATTTGAAACAAAGACTTAAGTCCTAGCCCTAGGATTTTTGAACAAGAAAATTCATCTACATTATTTGTAAGTCCTTACCAACATAAAGAAAGGACTAGACTACTATGAATTTTCTATGAAATAATACTTTAACAATCCATAGTAATAGGGACTTCTTTAAACTGCTTGTGGCACAGATATTCCTTAGAATATGGTTATATACATAAGTTCTTCTTACAGATATGATTTCAAAAGGTATATTAGAAATATCTACATACTCACTTGAATACTTCTATGCATGTTTGCTTTTCTAGCCCTGTGATTGTCTTAGTAGTAATGACTATAGTCTTGTGAGAAGTACAAGCTATTCTAAGGATTCCAGAAGTCTATGTGATGCCTTGGGAAAGTATATACATGCTTCAAAAAGTTTACATGTACTCCAAATGTTCATCTCCATATACATATTTCATTTATCTTTCCGATTACTGAGGAGGAGGATCCTTGAAGAGATCCAGAAGAAGGGCAAATGACTTCAAATATCTTATTTTTATCAAATGACTTTTGTGCCTATTACAGGAGGCATTTTCTTCCTGCATTTCTTGTTAAATCCTCCTTAGAACTTTTAGCCATTTTGACCTTTGAGATCATGTGGTGTAATTACCTCATTGGCATCCTGCTAACCTTAAAGAATAATGCAGGCTCACTGGCTCAGTAGAAATAAGGTATGCAGCCATAAAAAGAAAGAAGGCTCCTTAACTCTGGAACATTGCTTTGTGACAATTGTCTTCGTCTTTTAAAGATTAACATTACGTGTGAGGAAGTGAGAGCACTGTGCAGGTTTCATTGTAATTAGTTTCTATATTCAGATTAACTCATGGGCCCGTTGTCAACTACTGAAATGTCCAGACTAGATAAGGTAATCCATCCCTTGGGGAAAAAGAATGAATTCAAAGTGTGCAGGATGTGAACAGAAAACCACATTGAAGCCTGTCAGTGTGGTGGGGGAGGGGAAGAGCAGGTGCAGAGGGCTTAACTAGAATTTTTAAACTTAATCTTAAGTAGCCCAAGACACTTTTTCCTAAGTGGCAAGTTTTTTTCCACTATTGTTTGTTAATGTGATCTTTTGATCAAATACAAATGGCATGGAAACAAATCTATTATAAATGAAGAATTTAGACTTTCTGGTTCATTTTAATCTTGAGATGTCAGATGTCTGGATTTTTTTATAGAAAGATTTGGGGGTTGTTTCTTGCTTTAAACAAATTGATACTAATCAGCTTTGATCACATGAAAATAGACTATGTGGGATGAAAGAAGGAAGAGTTTGTGCCGATTTACTCCTAGAATATCATAGAATATGCCCATGTTTTCATATATGTGTTGGGAACATTCGGGGAGGGGGTGGTTAACAACAAATTTTAAACATTTGGTCAAATATCGTGTCTGTGTAGTGATTTATGAAAAATGAGCTTGTTTGTTTTACTGCCCCTGAATTTCAATTTGCATTGACTCTAAGCTCTGTGGCATTTATTCTCAGCATTGTTTCTGAAGCTTAAGCAGAGCCATTCACAGTTGTTTGCTGGTACCACACAGGTATGACCAGGTCTTTTGATCAAAGTTTTTGAGTCTGTAAGGGTAGTAATGGAGCTGGTATTCCTTGAGGACAAGGATCACCTCTCTTACACAGTAGTGGTGTCACTGGGAATGTTTCTTGCACTGTAAACAAAATAACTGGAAATATTACCTACACATACATTTTTCTTGGAGATATATAATATATATATATTATATATATATATATATATATATATATCCAATATATATATATATATATATATATATATATATATTTCAAAATGCATTTACAAAGTTATGTACATTCTTGGGAAATTTGTGGGGACATTCTTTTAAAAAGACCAATGCTATCTTCTTTGTCTTCATTCTGTTGAAGTTGGGTATGTGGAGCTTAGTCTTACTGTTTTTATTAGATTTATCTTTTTGGAAATACTCTCTGAATGTGGACCCTTGGATTGATTCCTTTCCTTCAAACCAACATGACAATATAGTTTCTGAGCTGACATCTCACTGAAGCTGACTTTTGTCTTTGATGTCAACAGTTAAAACTTCCCTTATTAGTCCATTTATTTCTTTGAACAAATGCAATGGAAAAAGATTATTGGACTGAAATAAATGTTCAGTAATGATACAAAATATTCCAAATTTAGGCCTTAGAAGAATTTGTCCCTCTTAAATGAGATTTGACATCAACAAAACGAATTTATTTATGTTTGTTATGCAAATTTGTTATGCCCTTTAAAATATTCACTACCATAATTATCAGGTGGCTTTTAAAAATTATTCCTTTAACAGGATTAGAAAGACAGAAAATTTACATAAGAAGTAATTGAGGAAAACTTTAAAAATTTTTTATAATGAAAGTCTTTGCTTCAAAAGAAGCTAATACCATAGCTTTAGAAGTAGAGTTCTTTCTACTTAATTCTGTACACATATATGCACAAATATGTCTGGAGACACCCTAAAAAACAGGTTTTCTGGAATATCAGTAGTGCCATGTGTTTTATTTCATTGTGTTAATGCCACTAAACTACAGGCTCTACAAAACTGAGGTGAATGATCCTGCAGAGATTTTGATGTCTGTTTGTCTTCTAAATAATATTCACAGGGCTTTGTGGCATGAACCATGAAACCACATTTAGAGCTTAAAACTGACTATCAAAAATCCTTAATTCCAATCTTGCCAATGGTATTGTTGACTTCCTATGCAACTCCATTTCATTTAATTTACTTAGAATTAACTTAATCACTTCAGTAGCCTGTGGAAATAAAAGCACTCTCATACTTCATGGGGGTGCCATGTAATTAATGTATTGAATTTGTGAATTAAATAATGCTGGAGTGCTCTGGGTAACTGAAGTATTTATATAATGGTTACTTTGTCCTGCATGTATGCACAAATACTGTCCCAGGGGATACATCAGGGCACATTAGTGGATGCTTAAAAGCTCTGTTTTGGTACCAAAGTGAACTCGCACGAGCAACTAAGGATGTCGGCCTGGCAGCTACAGTAGACATTCAATCAGTGCTCTGAATTCTTAGCAGTGGTCAAACTCTAAGCGCATATCAACTGGATCTTTTTATGGCTTTAGTACATGATGAATAATAGTGCCAAGAAAACAGTTTACATATAAAAAGTGGATACTGTAAGGAAAATAGATTATTTTATACCAATATTCCAATCAGCTAAGTGTGCATGTGATGACAGCATGCCAGAGATACTAGCTTGACATTAATCCTAGTTTTTGCCTTTCTTAAACAAACATTAGCAGATCAAAACTCTATGAGTTATAAAAAGCAAAGAAGACTCCACCTTCACAATTTGAGAATGAGAGGAGAGGAAGATCATCATCTGATAAATGCAACTGCTTACATTTAAAAATAATTAGAAAGGATAGGAAGAAACAAGTATACCAAAGCCATTTGACAAACAGAATAATTGCTTTTGGAATGCTGTTTTGTCAGAGAAGCTTATTGGGGATGGAGAAACTTTTCAGTGACAACTTACTGGCTTCTTAGTAAAAGCTGCCAATTACTAAATTTACCTATGCTCTTGCTTCTCTCATTTTGAATCAGGGATGACTATATCCGGGACTATGCTGAATACCATGATGTTTCACCAAAATGTTGACAGGTTGTAAAAAAGCATTTAATAGGTGCTTAATTTTATTATTAACCCTAATGCAAAGCTCATTGGAATCCCACCGTTTCACAATTCACCTTAATCTTGGATATTTTCTGTTCATCTCTTAAAAAGAGTGTCCCAGGATGATGTTTGATTGTATTTGGGTTACAAGGTATTTTCTCATTAACAAAGTGATATTAAAGACAAGGGAAAGTTAATCTACTATCTATCTAGTCAAGAAGCAGACTGTGCCCCACATGTTTTAACCCTTAGCTGTGATTTCTTGTATAAGTTTTTAAACAAGAATTATTCTGTCAGTTCCATGGAAGTGATTTGTCATCAGAGTTTTACAAGTTTGGCTAAGCTACTTGAAAATAATAATAATAATAATAATAATAATAATAATAATAATAATAATAATAATGTTATTATTATATAATATGATGTTTAAAAACAATAGTTGGCTAGAAATTTGGTATTAGTTCTAAAATACAAAAATAAATCAATTAAAGTACAAGTGTATAAAATTGCTTTGTGTTTTTCATCGCTAATATAAAAAATAAACAAGAGCATTGTATGATTGGTCTTGATGGAGGTAATGTGGAAATAAAAGAAAGCAGACAAGCATCTATAAGAGCAGAATTGTTCTTTTAATCAGAACAACTGAATGGCCTTGTTCTTTTCAGAGGAATAGAGACTATGCACATGTGCTACAGAAGAGTTTGAGGTTTGACAGGACAGAAAGAGGTTGAGATGGAAGTGGCCATGTGCAAATCAGTTTCCCTGCAGTCTCAAAAGGCAAATTACTGTAAGCCCTGTACATGCTGCCATAGTCTCTTTGAATTCATGTCTTTTGCCCCTGCTGCATTTAGAAGGTCTTGTTTCCTTGGTGTCCTCCCTGAACTCTGAATCTTCCTGACTCTCTCCTCCAGCCTTCCTGAGCCCTAAGTGGAAAGATTTGATAAAGAAAATTACTAGGGACAATGAGCATTTTCTTCAAGATATTATTAGGCATTTTTCTTATTGTCATAAATTATTGTTTTTAATTTTGCAAATACATATAATTGCATCATATATCCCTTACCTTTGCTTCCTCCAAATGATCCTATATAGCCCTTCATACTCTTTTTCAAATTCATTGCCTCTCTTCATTAATTGTTGTTATAGGCACATATGTACACACACACACACACACACACACACACACACACACACACACACACACAGAGGTACACAGGAATATATATTAAGGCCACTTGACAATTGTTGGCCTTAATATATATTTTTAAATATAATCTGCCCAGTCTCTAATATTTTTCTTGCATGTGATATTTTTGGGTCTGACCATTTGGTATCTGATAACCAATTGATGTGCTCTTCCCTGGGGAAGACTATTTCTCTAATTCTCAACATTCTTTAGATGCTTGTAGAGGTCTGTTGGCCCTTTTCTTTTGAGAACTCTAGTTCAGGTCACAGGTCCATTTTTAATTTTTTGAATGGGCCCATTTGTATAAGACACTTTTTTTTTCATATTGTGTCGGGTCTTTAGGGGTCAAACTTTCTCTCCATTTTTGCCTCCTGTTCACGTGATTATTTGTCTGTTTTTTTTTTTTGTATTCAGGAGATTTTTAGTTTTAGAAAGTCCCACTTGTCAATTGTTGGCCTTAGTTCTTGGGCAAGTGAAGTACTATAAAATCCTTTGCTACAATTTTTTTGAGGCATGGTATCAGCTATGCTTCCTTCCACAGTGTCAGTGTTTCAATTTGCACTTTTAGGTTTTTGATTCATTTAGATTTAGGTTTTTGCAAGTTCATAGATATGGGTCTAATTTAATTCTTTTGTGTGTGGACATTCACTTTTTCCAGGACCTTTTTTTTCAGCATGTGTTTTTAGGCATCTTTGTGGAATATGAAATGGGTGAAGTGATATGTATTCATGTTTGGATCTTCATTTTTGTTCCATTTTCTTACATGTCTGTTTTTGTGACAGCAAACAGACATACGTATACACACACACACACACACACACACACACACACACAGAGAGAGAGAGAGAGAGAGAGAGAGAGAGAGAGAGAGAGAGAGAGAGAGAGACTGGGAGTCCATTTAAAATTTAGGAAAATGTTTTCTATTTCTCTGAAGAATGAAATGGTGATTTTGATTGGGATTGCATAGAATCTGTAAATGGTTTGTGGTAAAATATTTTTTTTCACAATGGATGTCTTCACATTTTCTAGTGTCATTATCTCTTTCCTCAGAGATTTAATATATTCCTTATAAAGATCCATTACTTTCCTGGTTAGGCTTATTCCTGGAATATTATTTTCTTTGAGGTTATTATGAATAGGACGTTGTCCACAATCTCATTCTCTGGGTATTTGTGGGTGGTGTGTAGAAAGTTAATGCTTTTGAACAGTTGATTCTGTACCCTGCCATCTTACTGAATTTACACATCATTCATAGAAGTTTTCAGGTAGAAGTTTTGGGGACTTTTATATAGAATATCACATCATCTGTAAATAGGAAAGTTGGATGTCTTCTCTTCTAATTGTATTCCTTTAATTTCCTTCTCTTGCGTTATTGCTTCGGGTAGTGCTTTGATCACAACATTGAAAAGGAGGTATTCTTCAAGTATTTCTCTATGTAGGATGACACTGGCTGTGGATTTCATGCTAGAGTACATGTAAAAGGGTAACTATAGAGATAAAGAGGGCAGAAGGAAAGGGAAACTCTGTCTGACCATAGGTAGGACCAATATTATTCATGGTGAGGGGTCGTTTTGTCATTCAAGTCTGCAGATGGCTAAAATGTCCATGGAGAAGATGTTCTACAGCTTCCTATAGAGGCAAATTTGGGCAGAAATGTTTTCTGTAGTACACATATGATGCTTGGGAATGTAGTCTTTCAGTAGAAAAACTATCATTTCTAACTCTGAGAGGATCTAAAATATGCAGGATGGGTCATTATAGTCATTTTGTGGTGAGGAAGTTCTTGTTGTTAAGGGGTATTTCTGGTTCCACTGAAGAGGGGTCCTCTGGTCATATATCATGAGAGAGTATTAACTTGATCAGCTGCAAAAGATGAGACAATTGTCATCATGTATTCCTGAAGCGGTTTGTGAAATAATTATTAGAGGCCTGAGAGCAGATTATTTGGTTATGGAGTAAAACTGAGATTTCCCAGAAAGATTGTGTTATAGGGAGGGGCAGAGGTTGGAGGAATGAAATAGGCTGGTGAGATGGCGCAGGCATAGAGGTGACTCAGGATGACAGTGACTAGTCACATTGCTAGGACTGTTGCACCAGCATGAGCCAGCAGAAAGTATCAGGAAACTCAGAGCATCCATGGAAGGGAACAGGAGAAAATAGAATTGTATCTGTCTGGGAGAAAGGAATGAAGATCCATTTTAGCCAGTTTTTCTACAGGAAAAAGGTCCTTTTGCAGATATATCAGGAACAAATGGAGCTGTTGTAGGGTGAAAGCTATTCGAGAGCTTGTATGGACCATTTTGTGGGGTATAATATGAATTTCAGAGATTAAAATATTTAAGAGACTGGGTAGAAATATAGGTATGACCCTAATAATGATAAAAAAGTGATACAGGAAAGGAGCCAGAGGTAAGGAAAACAGAAGGATATTTTCCTTGTCCCTGTGTCTTTAGACCCCATTTCAAACCTGTTAGGATTTGTGGCATGGAAGCAACATTGTTAAAGAAAGACACAGATCCCATCCTTAGCAATAGTCAGATCTACTCCTTTTTAATTATAGACTACTACCATAATCAAGGAGTAGAGCTGATACTGAAGGATATGAAGCTGATCTGAGTTGGTGAAATGAAGAGGTTAATTGATACAAAGAAGGCTTCAGGGCAGATGTTTTAGTTCTAAGTCTACAAAACAATGTCCAAAGTGGCAAGAAGAGGGATGAGTTGGATGGTTCATGGCCCATTAGTCTTATTTTAGAGGTCACCCAAACTGCTTTCAGGGATTTGAGGGCATTGATCTCTTGGTAACTGCTTTCAAGGCTGACAGAAGGGTGACAAAGGGAACAGCAGTTAGAGTGCCCCAGAAGATGGTCTATGCAAGCGATCATGATAAAACTTAACAGTTGGCAAATACCCAGAACATAAATCATGATGTAAAATTTGTGTAACTCTGTAGGGAACATGAAGAGACAAAATTGTAAACTTTTACATGAAGCTTAACATGAGTTTAATGCATTTGTAAAACTACTGGACTATGCACAAGAATTCTGTAAAAGGATGAGGTACCTGAAATTAGCTGTTTGTTACATCAGTCTCCTGCATAAGGAACAAGCACCTGGAAGCTTTGTAAAAGAAGTCACTAAAAGTCAGCATCTAAAGGAGGAATCTGAACTGAAAATGTCTAAGTGGTATTCCTTGCTTCCATGTGTTATGAACTTTGCATATTTGCTTTAGATCTTAACAATGCTAGCTATTATTTAGAGCATAAAGACAGTATCTTAAGCAAAACAAAACAATTGATAACTGAATTTTATACAAAGGAAAAATACTTAGATGTCCATATCTAGTATTTGAAAATATGACCTTATAATTTTTTGTTTGTATCAAGTTATCATACCTATATTCCAAGAAGAAACAATTTGATTCTAAGTTGCATTCTCCAAAAAAAATTATTTTCAATTTCTAAACTTAAAAGTATAATTACATAAACAATGTCAGTCTAGTCAAGAAAGATGATTCACTTTGCACAGTTTTTTTTTGTAATTAACCCTATTAACAGAACTTGAAAAAAAAACTCTACATTTTCATTCTATACATTTGTGTTTTGAAAGAAAATGACCCCCAGAGAAGGTGGCACTGTTAGGATGTACGGCCTTGTTGGAGTGGATGTGATCTCATTGGAGGAAGTTTGTCACTGTGGGAACAGTCTTTGAGGTTTCTTTTTCTTAAGCTTTCCTTGTGGTAACAGTCAGTTGACTTGTTGTTGCCTGAAAGATGTAACCCACTTATCTATTTCTCTAGCACCATGCTTGTTTGCATGCCACCCTGCTCCCTGTCATGATTGACTGAACCTCTGAACTATAAGTGAGCCCCTCAATAAGAGTTGTTGTGGTCATGGTGTTTCCTCACAGCAATAGTAAACCCTAAGTAAGACACACACATTCAACAAATAGATGAAAGCACTCAGTCATGTCAAATCAATAAATAATAATTTAGACTGAAATAACAAAAAAAGCTACAAACAACTCTTATCCCAATTAAAAAGGTTTTATCAAATATTGGCTTTTGGAATTTCTTAGGAAACATCCAAAAGCATCACTGCCAAAATCTGTCTACTCCTTCTAGCCTGTAAAGTAAGAGTGGAGTTACAACACTGATCACAGAGCTCTCTATCTGGTGAGGGAGTAGATTTTATGCTTACAGCACCATGAGTGAGCCCAGGCTGAAAAATCGCTCCTCATTCTAAGTCATCTCCTCCTGAGGAATCTGAGGACTTGGGATATAACTTAGTACCATTCACTGACTCTACAGATACAAACAAAGTGTCAAATATACTGCTTGGATAGTCTGAATAACTTTCCAAAGCCATGAGTTTGATGGCATAGTATCTGGTATCCTGGTTATGGTATTTGGTTTTGATATGAGAAAGAATTGAATGCCAGGGTAAAGGGCATGAGCAGTGGAATTAGCAAGCAGGTGGTGGGCTTATGTATAAGAGTAGTTGCTATTTGTAGCTCTGTTGTTTCAGACATTTAGTCTGTGAGTCCAGACACTAAGATCCTCCATTGTGCAAGATAATCTATCTTCATTGCACAAGGAGATTTTCAGGTTTGGTCTACATGGACAGAGATGGCCTACACAGTTGGAGGCAAAAGCAGTAGACTTCTGGCAGGACTTATTTCCCTTGCCTCATTTTCCAGTAATGAGGCTGGCATGAAACTTTGGTGGAATGGCGCTCCATCCAATAATCTTGTGCTACATTCAAGGGAACTACTTGAGCCTGTGTGTCTCCTAGCTTGCAAATCTATTGTATTTTGACCCATTCTTATTCAAGCATTCAATCTGTCATAACCAAATTTATTTGCCTGATTTTGATTATTATTTTACATTGAGCAAACTTTAAGTTTAATTTAAACTTGTTTTGCTTGGCTTGCTTTAGAATTAATTTTAGCAAAATACACAAAATACTGTATGATAATGAGAGATAGAAATATGTCTCCCCTTCCAAATTTGTTTCTATCATTGAATGTCTTACTCTGTGTCCCAATGCTGTGAAGAGACACCATCCTGTGATAAAAAAAAAAACATTTAATTGGGAGCTTGCTTACTCTTTCAGAAGTTTCCTCTATTATCCTGATGGTAGCAGGCAGGCAGGCAAGGTATCAGAAAGCTCTATGCATGGATGCACAGCAAGCAGGAAGAACAAAGAGCCTCTGATTCTAGCTTGATATTTTGAAAACCCAAAGCCCACACCAGTGACACTCTTCTTCTAACAAGGCCGCACCTACTCTGTCAAGGCCACTGGTCCTAATCCCTGTAAGTCATCTATCCCTAATGACAAAACATTCAGTAAATGAGCCTATGGAGAACTACCTATTCAAACCACCACAATGAATTGCATTTGTACTGAGCATGACTTACTTGTACTTAAACTTGTATAGTTTAAGAATCTTTAATACTTTACAATAACTTAAAAACTTAATTTTTATTTCAATTAGAAACAAGATTGTTTTACACATCAATCCCAGTTCCCTCTCCCTCCCCTCCTCCCCTGCCCCCCACTAACACCCTACCTATCCAATAACATTTCTGTTCCCCAGGGAGAGTGAGGACTTCCATAAAGGGTCTTTAGAGTCTGTCATATCCTTTGGGATAGACCCAAGGTCCACCCACTTGTGTCTAGGCTCAGGGAGTATCCCTCTATGTGAAATAGGCTCCCAAAGTTCATTCCTATGCTAGGGATAAGTACTGATCTATTACAAGAGGCCCCATAGATTTCTGAGGCCTCCTCATTGACACCCACATTCATGGAGTCTGGATCAGTTCCATGCTGGTTTCTCAGGGATTAGTCTGGGGGCCAAGAGCTCCCCCTTATTCAGGTCAGCTGTTTTGTGGGTTTAACCAGTGTGGCCTGAACCCGTTGCTCATCACTCCTCCTTCTCTGCAACTGGATTACATTTCAGTTCAGTTTTTAGCTGTGGGTATCTGCTTCTACTTCCATCAGCTTCAGGATGAGGGCTCTAGGATGGTATATAGTCCTCAATCTCATTATCAGGGGAGGGCATTTAAGGTAGCCTCTCCACTGTTGCTTAGATGGTTAGTTGGTGTCATCCTTGTAGATCTGGATATTTCCCTAGTGCCTAATTTTACTTTAAACCTATTTAAATTTAAATTTTACTTGGCTCCCTCTTTGATGGTATCTCTTATTTTGCTCTCCTCTATTCTTCCACCTACACAACCTTCCTGCTCCCTTATGTCCTCTTCACCCCTCCTCTTCTCCTCTTCTCATTCTCCAAGTTCCCTCTCTCCTCCCCCAATGCTCCCAATTTGCTCAGGAGATCTTATCCATTTCCCCTTCTCTGGGGGACCATGTATGTCTCAACTCTTTTAAAGATTAGGATTTTATAATTTTATCCCTTCTAAATTTGAACCTTGGCAAATAATAATTTTCAAATTAAATATCATATTTAATGCAATTAAATGTCAGTATTAATTAGGTATCAAAATTATTGTTGAAATTGACCCTAAAACATAAATGCATTTCACAGAGAGATTATGGAACTCGATTTCCTGATCCTTTTATCATTACTTTTACAAAATGTCAGTTTTTTTATATGACTCAGTTTCAAACAAACCTTTTGGATGATTTTAAAAGGGAGATGCAGTGATAACCAGAGTTCTCAGATGGTCTAGTTTTATTATAGTAACTACCTTAGTTGATTTTTACCATGGGGCCACCTTAAGAAAAACGGCAGTGAAGTTACATGGCATGTGCTTTCTTTAACCTTACTGAAGATAGTGGCAGAATAATATGGCTGCCAAGTTGGAGGCAAGCCACATGGTTGTCATTGACTACCATATGAGCATAGTTCATGAGCCAAGGTAGCAACAAGCCACATGATTATTCAAGGATAGCCCCTTAGATGAATATCCTTTCCCTACATAATAGTTAAATCCAAGTTACAGACATGTGATGCTATAGTAAATTAATTTATCTGTGCCCAAGCTTTTTAAATAATATTTAATGAAGATAAAAATGTTAAAACACAGTAAGCTAAAGTTTTCAAAAAAACATTAATGATAATAAACAGAACCAAGAAAAAGTGAGGAGAGGTCCAACCTCTGCCCTGCGGGGGTTGCCCGAGCCTCAGGTGAGTCTGGGCACTGTTCTGCCACCCCCCAAACTCCCCCATCAACCCCTGCTTGCTTCTGCCTGAGCCCACCTGGACAAGAGTGGGCCTGCCCAGACCGGAAGGCCCACCCTGAGTCTGGACACACCTCACCCCTGCCCACTCTCCACCCTCTATCCTGCTGAGGGCCCCCAAGCCTCAGGTGAGTCTGGGCATTGTTCTGTTCCCCAACTTCCCATATCAACCCCTGCTTGCTTCTGCCTGACCCCACCCAGCAAGAGTGGACCTGCCCAGAACAAAGTGAAGAAATACAGCTCAAAGGTACAGAAATCATATTCAACAAAATCATAGAAGGAAACTTCCCCAACCTACAGAAGGTTATGCCTTGGTAGTAAAAGAAGCTTACAGAACACCAAACAGACTGGACCACAAAAAGAAGTCCCCTCAACACATAATAATCAAAACACCAAACCTTCAGAATAAAGAGAAAATATTAAGAACAGCAAAGGAAAAAGGCCAAATAACATATAAAGGCAGACCTATCAGAATCACTTCTGACTTCTCAATGGAAACTTTAAAAGCCAGAAGGTCCTGGATAGATATCCTACAAACACTAAGGGAGCATGGATGCCAACCTAGACTACTGTACCCAGCAAAATTTTCAATCACTATAGATGGAGAAAACAGGATATTCCATTGCAAAACCAGATTTAAACAATACATATCCACAAATCCAGCACTATAGAAAGTTCTAGATGGAAAACTCCAACCCAACGAAGATTCCTACAGTCACAAAAACATAGGTAATAGATAATCCAATTTTATCAAACATGAAAAGAAACATGACGAAACCCACACACAATGACACCACCAACAATAAATTCCAAACAATCAATGGACATTAATATCCCTCAATGTCAATGGTCTTATCCTACCCATAAAAAGATACAGGCTAACAGAATGGATATGAAGACAGAATCCATCCTTCTGCTGTATACAAGAAACACACCTCAACTTCAAAGACAGGCATTACCTCAGAGAAAAGGGTTGGGAAAAGGTATTCCAATCAAATGGGTCCAAGAAACAAGCTGGTGTAGCAATCCTAATATCTAACAAATTAGACTTCAAACTAAAATCAATCAAAAGAGATGAAAAAGGGTATTTCATACTCATCACAGGAAAAACTCATCAAGATCAAGTCTCAGTCATGAAATCTATGCCCCAAATACGAAGCCACCTACATTCGTAAAAGAAACATTACTAAAGCTCAAACCACACATAAAACCACACACACTTATAGTAGGAGACTTCAACACCTTGCTTTCACCACTTCACAGGACCACCAGACAGAAACTTAACAAAGAAACAAAGGATCTAACAGAAGTTATGACCCAAATGGATTTAACAGATATCTATAGAACATTCCATCTGAACACAAAAGAATATACCTTCTTCTCAGTCCCACATGGCACCTTCTCTAAAATTGACCAAATAGTTGGCAACAAAGCAAACCTCCACAGATACAAAAAAAATGGAATAACCCCCTGTATCCTATCAGACTACCATGCTTCAAAGTTAGAACTCAACAACAACACAAATTGCAGAAACCCTACAAACTCATGGAAATTGAATAATGCACAATTGCACTATTCCTGGGCCAAGGAAGAAATAAAAAAAAAGAAATTAAAGACTTCCTAGAATTTAATGAGAATGAAGACACAACATACCCAAACCTATGGGACAATTTGAAAGCAGTGCTAAGAGGAAAGTTCATAGCAGTAAGTCACCACATAAAGAAACTGTAGACTTATACACCAGAGAATTTACAAAACAACTGTTAGCTTTAGAGCAAAAAGAAACAAACTCACCACGGAGAAGTAGACACCAGTAAATGATCAAACTTAGGACTGAAATCAATAAAGTAGAAACTAGGAAAGCAGTACAAAGAATCAATGAAACAAAGAATTGGTTCTTTGAGAAGATCACCAAGATAGACAAACCTCTATCCAAACTAACAAAAAGGCAGAGACAGAGCATGATAATTAACAAAATCAGAAACAAAAGGGGGATATAACAATGGACAATGAGGAAATCCAGAGAATCATCATGTCATAATTTGAAAAAAATGTACTCCACAAAATTTGAAAACCTAAAGGAAATGGAGAGTTTCCTGGATAGATATCACTTACCAAAATTAAGCCAAGAACAGATAAGCAGTTTAAATCGACCTATAACCCCTAATGAAATAGAAGCAGTCATCAAAATCCTTCCATTCAAACAAAGCCCAGGGACAGATGGCTTCACTGCAGAATTCTACCAGAAATTCAAAGAAGAGCTATACCAGTACTCCTCAAATTGTTCCACACAATAGAAGGAGAAGGGACATTGCCAAACCCTTTTTACAAGGCTTCAATCACTTTGATACCCAAGCCACACAAAGATACAACTAAAAAAGAGAACTACAGACCAGTATCCTTCATGAACAAAAATACTCAAAAAATATTGGTGAATCGAACACATGAACACATCAGAAAAAATCATCCACCATGATCAAGTAGGTTTCATCTCAGGGATGCAAAGAGGATGATTCAACATAAGAAAATCCATCAATGTAATCCACCATATAAACAAACTTAAAAAGAAAAACCATATGATCCTCTCACTAGATGCTGAAAAAGCCTTCGCCAAAATCCAAAATGATAAAGATCTTGGAGAGAACAGGAATAATAGGAACATATCTAAATATCATAAAAGCAATGTACACCAAACCAAAAGCCAACATCAAACTAAATGGAGAGAAACTCAGGAACAAGACAAGGCTGTCCACTCTCTGCATATCTCTTCAAAATTTTACTTTAAGTTCTAGCTAGAGCAATAAGAAAACAAAAAGAGGTCAAAGGGATACAAATTGGAAAGGAAGAAGTCAAACATTCACTATTTGCAGATGACATGATAGTCTACATTAGTGACCCCAAAAACTCCACCAGGGAATTCCCACAGCTGATAAACACTTTCAGCAAAGTAGCAGGATACAAAATTAATTAAAAAAATCAGTAACCCTTCTATATACAGAGGGTAAATACAATGAGAAAGAAATCAGAGAAACATCACCCTTCACAATATCCATAAGCAACATAAAATATCTTGGGGTAATGCTAACCAAACAGTGAAAGACCTGTACAGTAAGAATTTTGAGTTTTAAAGAAAGAAATTAAAGAAGATACCAGAAAATGGAAAGATCTCCCATGCTCTTGGATAGATAAAATCAACATAGTAAAAATGGCAATCTTGCCAAAAGAAATCTACAGAGTCAACGCAATCCCCAACACAAAATCCCAACACAGTTCTTAAACAGACCTTGAAAAAACAATACTCAACTTTATATGAAAAAACAACAACAACAACAAAAAAAACAGAATAGCTAAAACAATGCTGTGCAATAAAGGATCTTCTGGAGGCATCACCATCCCTGACTTCAAGATCTATTATAGAGCCATAGTTCTGAAAAAAGCTTGGTATTGACACAAAAATAGACAGATAGATCAATGGAATCAAATTAAAACCCTGATGCTAACCCACACACCTATGAACACCTTATCTTTGACCAAGATGCTAAATCTATACAATGGAAGAAAGATAGCACTTTCAACAAATGGCGTTGGCACAACTGAAATGGGACATGCAGAAGATCGCAGATAGATCCATATCTGTCACCATGCACAAAACTTAAGTTCAAATGAATCAAAGATCTCAACATAAATCCAGCCACTCTGAATCTTCTAGAAGAGAAAGTGGGAGATACCCTTGAATGAATTGTCACAGGAGACTGCTTCCTGAACATTACAGCAGTAGCACAGACATTGAGATCTTCAATTAATAAATGGGACCTCCTGAAACTGAGACGCTTCTGTAAGGCAAAGGACACAATCAGTAAGACAAAACAATAGCCCACAGAATGGGAAAAGATCTTCACCAACCCCACACCTGACAGAGGGCTGATTTCTAAAATATATAAGGAACTCAAGAAGCTAGCCACCAAAACACCAAACAATGAAATTGAAAAATGGGGTGCAGAACTAGACAGAGAATTCTCAACAGAAGTATCCAAAATCGCTGAAAGACACTTAAGAAAGTGCTCAAAATCTTTGGCCATCAGAGAAATGCAACTCAAAACAACTCTGAGGTACCAAATTAAACCTGTCAGAATGGCTAAAATCAAAAATACCAATGACAGTCTATGCTGGAGAGGATGTGGAGAAAAAGGAACACTCCTCTATTGCTAGTGGGAGTGCAAACTTGTAGACCACCCTTGAAATCAGTAGGGCAGTTGTTCAGTAAAATGGGAATCTGTGTACCTCAAGATCCAGAAATTCTTCTCTTGGGCATATACCCAAATAATGCACGTTCATACAACAAGGACATATTTTCAACTATGTTCATAGCAGCATTGTTTGTAATAGCCAGAACCTGGACGCAACCTAGATGCCCCTCAACTGAAGAATGGATAGAGAAAATGTGTTACATTTATACAATGGAGTACTACTCAGCAGAAAAAAAGCAATGGAATCTTGAAACTCGCAGGTAAATGGATGGAATTAGGAGAAACCATCCTGAGTGAGTTAACCCAGTCACAAAAAGACAAACATGGCATGTACTCACTCATATATGAATTTTTGACAGAGAGCAAAAGTTTACCAGCCTACAATCCTCTTCACTATAGAAACTAGGAAACATGAAGGACTCTAACGGAAAATGCATGGACCCCAGGAATGGGAAGGGGTAGGAGATACTTGGGAGCATAAGGGTAGGGGAGATGGATCTGCCAGAATGAGAGGAGGAGAAGAGTAGAGGAAAGAAGGCAATAGAGGAGCAGAAATATTGATTTGGGGGAAGAATTGAGAAGAGCAGGATAAGAGATAACATATTAGAGGGAGCCATTATAGTTCTGAGGTGAGATCTGGCACTATGGAGATTTCCAGAGACTTACAAGGATGACACGAACGGACAATCCAGGCAATGGTGGAGAGGGCAACCTAAACACCTTTCCCCTAAAATGAGGTTAATGACTTCTTTTTATGCCATCCTAGAGCCTCATCCTGGGACTGATGGAAGCAGAGCCAGACATCCACAGATATACTCTGAACTGAACTCTGGAACTTAGTTGCAGAGAGGGAGGAATGAAGACCAAAGGGGTCGGTACCAAGCTGGTGACACCCACAGAAACAGCTGGGCTGAATAAGGGGGAGCACATCGACCCCAGACTGCTGTCTGGGAGGCCAATACAGGACTGATCCAGACCCCTGATCATGGATGTCAATGTAGAGGCCTCTGCACTCTAGGGGGTCCCTGGTAGTGGATTAGTATTTTTCCCTGGTGTAAGATGGGATTTTTGAGAGCCCATCCCACGTGAAGGGATGCACACTTGGCCTGGACAGATGGGGAAGGGCCTAGGCCCGGCCCAGGATGATGTCGTGGACTTTGGGGAGCCCTTGTTGAGGTCCCTATCCTGCATGGGGAGTGGATGGTGAATGGGGTGGGGGTAGGTCATGGGTGGGGGTGAGGGGAGTGAGAGGGAGAAGGGATTGATATGTGAAACAAGCTTGTTCCGAATTTGAACTAATAAAAAAATCAAAAAAGAAAAAGTGGAGAGAATTCAGAGTTAAACACTTTGCTATTTCTTTTAACACCTCTATGGGAAAACCATTTACTTCTTAGCTGTTCTCAGCCTCAAAGTGTCTTTCCCTAGGTTCTTCTGTTTTTCCCTTATTTTCCCTGTCACAGAGAAAGGTGGTTGTCCTGCAGGACACAGACTTTAGAGGAAATTTTTCAACAAATATGCTGGGTCTGGGGCAGAAGAGCCAAAATACAACTCTAGAGCCAGCCTTCTCTCTAAACCATAGGACAAAGACATTTCAGTGTGTGTAAGACTAAACTCAGTGATCTCCATATCCATAACCAGTTAGTGTGTGTCTGCAGATGAAAGGAGACATCCAGAAATGATGTTACCACATAGATGTTAAAGACCACAAACAGGATTTTTCAGGTACAGAAAGGCATAAACACAAGTAGGAGACAAGGCATAAGGCAATAGCCTCTTCTTATGGGTATAAGCCAGAGCATTGAGAAAAAACTTAAGTGAGTTAAGTGTTTTATGGGGCAGAGAAGGCTGTCATTCCATTTTACAGTTGAGGTATTAGAAACTGCAGTGGCCATTTGTCCATTATATTGAGGCTAGGTTTGCTATGAAGTGGATGGGGATTCTCTGTTTTCAGATCTTGTTAGGGATCTTTAAGTTCTCCCACACATGGGTCAAAGGAATGTCTTTTGGTACAGAAAAATTGAAACCCGTGGTGAGGCCCAGAACTAAGGTACAGACTGGGTTTAATATTCAGATGTGTTTAGTGTCCTCTGTGGCTGGAAATAACCAAATGCCCCTGGAATGAAAGGGACACCCCTACCCTAGGCAATTCCAGGGAAAAGGTGCCACAGGACGTTGAAAGGTTATAACGGTTTTTAGATGAAGGATGGAGGTCTTGAAGTCACTGGAAAATCTCTGGAGGTTTCAAGAAAAAGTTTCAGAGAGCTAAGCTCCAGTCAGCTCCAGACACCTAATAGGAACCTCCAAATTAGTTCCAACAGATTGCCTTGTCCCAGCATTTAACTATGTTGCATATGTGTTCTGCATGTGAATGCAGCATGGCCTCTCATCTAGATCAGACTGTGCTAGGGAAGTAAGGTTAGA
This sequence comes from Cricetulus griseus, assembly GCF_003668045.3. Taxonomy (NCBI): domain Eukaryota; kingdom Metazoa; phylum Chordata; class Mammalia; order Rodentia; family Cricetidae; genus Cricetulus; species Cricetulus griseus. The sequence continues at coordinate 142,659,179 of NC_048595.1, read as the reverse complement.
GAGAAAGGGCAGAGAGAGTGAGTGAAAGGAAAAGGCTGCCTGAGAGAAAACGGTGGCCCTCCAGGGCTCATTCTTGTAGGGAGGCATTTGAGAGTCAGGGTAATTAATCTGTAGGTGGCCTTGGGTCACAAAGGTCTTTCAGCAACATATGTTAGATTTTAAAAAGCATCTGTAGAGAGACGGAAGTCAGAAAGAAAGATAGACTTGGTCTGACCTTAGGCAGGACCATGGCAATTCACCATGAGAGTCATCTTGTCATGGGGGCAGACAGCCAAAATGCTTACTGGGGAGACAGAATGCAGCCTCATGTAGGGCAGAAAAAATTTCCATAGTCCACACGGAATTCTGTACTCCTTCATGAAGTGGGAAACTAACATTTAACTCATATAGCTTTTATAATTTTTAGGTATTGTTCTCCTAGTTCCACTTTCCCTAAGACTTTTATAATTAAGACATGCTGGATTTTCTCAAAGCCTTTTTCTGCATCTATAGAGATTGTGATGTATACTTTATCATTAAGTCCATTACATAGATTATTACATTTATTGACTTGCATGTGTGCTGAACCATCTCTGTATTTCAGGGATGAGGGCAACATGCTTGTGGTGGATGATAACTTTGGTGTATATTAGTATTCTGCTTGCAAATATTTGTGGAATAAATTTGAGTCTATGTTCACCAGGACCATTAGACTTCAGTTTTATTTCCTTAGTGTGTCATTACCTAACTTTGATATTAGAGCAATACTGGCTTTCTAAAAGAAGCTTAGAAGTGCTTCATTATTTCCTCCCTCCCTCCCTCTCTCCTCCTCCTCCTCCTTCTCCTCCTCCTTCCCCTCCTCCTCCTCCTTCCCCTCCTCCTCTTCCTCGTTCCCTCCCTCTTCCTACTCCCCCCTTTTTGAATAATTTAATAAAAATTAGATGCAGATATTTTTGAAACTCTGGTAGAATTCTTCTGTGACTCCCTCTGTCCCAGGACATTTTTAGTTTGAAGGCATTTTATTACTATTTTAATATCTTCCTGTTCTATGTGTCTGTTTAGAATCATGGTTTCTTCTTTGATTTAATTTTGGTGGTTTGCTTGAATGTAGACTATTTAACAATTTCTTTTAGGTTGACTAGCTTAATAGAATGAAGACTTTTAAACTATTCTCTTATGTTTTGAGATTCCTTAGTATTTATTGTACTGTGTCCTTGTTTGTTCCTGATTCTTTCAATTTGGGTCATCTTTTTCTTTCTGTTAGTTGAGTCAAGGGTTTTTCAGTCTTGTCTATTTCAAAGAAAAATCGCTGAAATTTGTGGATTCTTTGTATTGGCTTGATTATTTATGTTTTGTTGATATCTGATCTTATTTTTATTACTTCATACCATTGACTTGATTTGCATTTGGATTGTTCTGGGTTTTCTAAATTTTGAGTTGTAGCACTAAAATATTTATTTGTATTCTGATTTTTAATATAAGCACTTAGAACTATAAATTTTCCATATAATACTGCTTTCAGTGTGTCCCAGAGACTTTGTTGTTTTGTTTTGTGTTTTTATTTCATTTAGCTCCAGAGATTTTTAAAATATTTTTCTTGATTTCTCATTTGATCATTTCATCATCTCCATGAACCTATGTATTTGCTGGCAACATATTTGCTTTTAGTATTAATTTTTATTGCAGGGGACCAGAAAAGATAAATGGATTATATCAGGCATTCTGGATTATTGAGTAGGTGTTTTATAACACATATTGCAAGGAAATAAAAAAAAGCTTTATTGTAGGTTACATCTCACTATCTATAATTATGGTTGAAAAGGTGTAAGTCCTTTTTATTGTCATATTGTACAAGTAATATACCTCTTTGAAAATGTCTTTTGGTATTTTCTGTATTATAATTGAATACAGACACAAATTTTTTAATAGACTTGGTGTTGTGCTTCCACTTCCTCTAATGTTGATAATGTTGGTAAAGTACATTTAGCATGTCAAAGGCCTGTAGGAAATGGCTTTTGAAAACAGGATTTAAGAAACTGTTTGAGTGACATGAGCATTTGCATAGAAGCATGTTTCATAAAGTTCTAATGTTTGGAACTCAGCACTAAAGGGACTTATTTGGAAAACTTCCCTGCTGCACTCAAGTTTAAGATGTAAATACTTGCATTTGTATATATTTCTAAATGGTAGGTTGGTTATCATTGTCCATTGATAAAAGACATAAACAAAACAAAACAAAAAGCCCAATGTAGTTTTACATAGATTCATCTCTTTTAAATTATCTTTGGGGATTGGAAATTGCTGATCAAGGCCCAGAAAGAGTAAAATAACAAAGCCTAGACAAAGAACTACTCTTTAGTTTCACTCATACATAAAAATAATGTAGAAAATCAGTCTGCTTCTACAGAAATTGATTCACTAAACTTGTTAGTTGTCTTCGTCAGTGTCCTATTGCTATGAAGGAACACCAAGATCATGACAACTCTTATAAAAGAAAACATTTAATTGGTGTGTGCCACCACTGCGTGATCTCTATAGCTTGTGACTGTCTTTGCTTTCTGAATCCTCAGACAAGTTTTAATAAAGCATAAATAATATCTCACCACAAAAACCTACAAAACTAAAATACTTTTAATTTGTTATGGAAATACTAGAACCAGATCCTGATACATACATATATATATATATATATATATATATATATATATATATCTTATTTTGGCTATGAAAATAACAGCTATACAAAGTAAAAAAACTCATTTTTAATTTTTCAAAAGTGTTTCTTTTATTTTTATTTGTGTGGTTCTGACTTGTGTCTTTGTGAGTATGTGACTCGTGTGTGTCTATGTTTTCAGAAGCCAGAAGACAGTACTAGATCCCTGGGAGAAGGAGTTACAGAAGGTTTTAAAGTGCCAAATCCCATTTATCTGGCAAAGTTGCAAGTCCTCTTAACTGGTGTACCTTCTTTTCATTCCAGGCTTATCTTTTGTTAGGTCATGAAAATTATCTACAAGTTAAACTGTAGATAATTAGTTTTCTTCCAGTTCTCACACTGCCTCAACTGTCATATATTTACACCACCATGAGACACTAGTCAAAATTTGTGTGCATGAATCAAATTGTAAAAATTTTAAATTAATTTTTCTTTAATATTAACTTGCTTAAACTCATCAAAAATAAGTTGAAATTATACTATATCTAGACTTTGTGTTTCTTATTTTGAATGTTACAGTGGCAGTTTGTCTTTTTAAGAGACTCATGGTAGCAACCAAAAAATGAAATTGTCTCTTTATGGCTCTAAATATATTGACAGCAACCAACTGAAATAGTTATAGATAGGGAAGTCAGCAATTCAAGTCCCAAATTAGGAAAGCAAAGATATAAACAAGATGACTCAAACTCTGAACTCAGCATACCAATACCACATACGTTCTTCAATGACTCCCAAACTTGAGCTAAAATGTATTACAAAAATCAAAATTGTCTTACAGTATCATTGAAACTCAGGAAAACTGTAAGTGAGTAACTTGTAAAAATTTTAAAACTTCAGGGATAAGAGATGCCCTCCTTGCATCTCCCATCATTCAACAACATCTGTGGCAGGTGGGAGAGTGCGCCCTGAGGAAGAAGGATAGGTAAGCTGTCCCTGCCCACTACCAGCTATAATACTTGGGAGAGCCTGTCCTGCATCTAACCTGTGTAACTCAGTAGAGTCAATCCTGTTGACAGGGATGTGGGTAAACCAGCCCTGAATTATTAACAAGGAGAGCTGTCCCTTTTACGAATCTGTCATGTGGCAGCATGGCAGGGGAGAGATGACCTTTCCACCCCACTCAGTAGAGCTGGCCCTAAAGGTGTAGGTATGGGAGATATGATACTGAAGACTTGAAAGCAGAACTGGCCCCTATGCACCACCCCCTGCAATTCATGACTGCAAAGACTGAACTCACTAAGGCAATGCAGGGGACCTTCCACAGGGGGTGAAGACAAGGGGGAGCTGGGTACTGACCAACATTGCAACTACCCAGACCAAGAGCCATGGTTATGTGTTGGCCCACCCCAATATCTACCCCATCAGTCATCTCCTAGAGCAGGTGAAGGGATCAATCCTGCTGACCCAAAGCTGCAGGGTCTCCAGAACACAGGGCAACAGCATGATAACCAAGCGGGCTTCCAGTGAGCACCTAGCATCAATTATGTAGCAGAAACCAGAGGTCCCCAACCAGAGCAGTGACTCTTTTCAATGAACACTTTAAGGAAAGATATATGAAAAAAGGATTTACTGACTGACTTACTGTGTCACACTACAGTTTCCATGATAAGACCCCCCCCCCCGCTCTTTTTCCTCTTTTCTCTAAATTGTATTGGGGGAGCTGCAAGGGTAGTGGGCAGATATGTAGGGACAGGAAATGAATGGGGTCGAGATGCATTATGTGAAAGACACAAAGAATAAATAACAAGAAAGTTAAATTTAAAACTTCAATAACTTGGAAGCTCAAATATTAGAATTAGATACTTACTATGTAAGCAAGGAAATAATAAGAAAAGTGATAAAGCACATAAAACTGATTTTCAAAGGTTGTATAAAATTGTGACAAATAGCTACAACATTTAAAGTGAAATTTTATTTTCAATAATAAAATGAAATTTTCCTTTTTCAATTTCTGATCAAATTATCAAAAGATTTAAAAAATATTTAAGTCAAGAATTTGAGAAAAATAGGAAGGAAAACTAAAGAAATATGTAAGTGAAAATAACTAAGAAGTATATCTTTGAACTACATATTATTAAAATACTGGAGGGGGATCACATTGAATGAAGAAACGGAAAATAAATATTTCTCATGGTATATATCTTGTGGGATTAAGTACCTTAAGAATGTAGTAAAAGCAACTACAGATCATAGAATTTCAAAGGTACTTTTATTTGGTCTGGAGAGATGACTTGATGCTCTTTCAGAGCATCTGAGTTCAAAAACCTATTAACAAAGTTGGGCAGCTCATGATAGAATACTCCAGCTCCCAGGTATGAACACTCTTTGCTAGACTCCATGAGTACTAGCACATATGGGATACACACACACACACACACACACACACACACACACACACACACACACATAAAGTCATATTATTTCCCATTTACACTTTACATTCATTATTGACTACATGGGGTGTTTTCCCATTTTTTGGGAGAGAATCCAATCCCAATAGTGCTGAAGTTCTGCCCTATACACATGTACATACACTAACATACACACAAAAAATTGGTAAAAAAAAAAAAAAAGAATTAGTAAACTATGTGAGTTGGGAATGGTGAACCACATATGTAATTCCTGCATTTTGGGAGTGTGAGGCAAGAAGATTGCCTTGAGTTTGAGTCCAGACTGGACTACAAAGTGAATTTGATGTTATTTTGAATTACATAGCAACACACTGTCTCAAAAACTTAGAACTAAAATAGACTAAGTAATAGAACATAAACTGTAGAAACTGATACTTGCATGATTTTTGTTTCCCTACACTGTTTGAATATAATATCCAATTTAGCAAACACTTATCTGTGAATTACTGTGAAAATACTCAATAATCCAAAGTATGATTATAATAGAAGCTATCCAAGAAACTCGGTAACAATGCAGAAGAAACCACTCAAAAAGAAAATCTGAAAGTTCTACAACACCATTAAAGTATTCATCAGAGAAACTGAAGACCGTGTGCTTATTTTTGTAAGTCAACATAATCACGTTTTTTATACATCTGATAATTAATAAAAATTCTACAGTGAGTCTCAGTTAAGAAAGTATCTTTATAAATTTTTCCCAAGAAAATCATCTTACTGTGTAAATTTAAGTGTATTTTTCCAGAAAGTTAAAAAGAACTTTAGAAGTTAATAAAACAGATGAGAAATCACCTTCTGTTGTGAAGGGCAGACTATCAAATGTTACCTATCAATCTCTTTGTTGAACGAATTAATATTGCTCCCATATGCTGGGAGTCACAAGAGTTAACCATGTTCATATTAGAATTAAATATACAGGATGCAAATTGGCATACCCCTTAATTTTCTCCTGAACCCCTCAGTCCTATATCGATTACATTGAATCCTTCTTGTTAGAAAACTCTTTCAGTTTTAAAAAATAGAAAGTGATTCTCTTTAATAAGCATAAGAGATTAAATTTTTATGAAAAGGGAAATACTTCACTTCAACAATTCCATTCATCCAATACATCAATGAGTTGGGCATTCAAATGAGTATTAAGAAGAAAGATGAATAAAACAAGAGCCCTTCATTAGAAACAAATGGAATACAGACAGAATAATTCGGGTGCTAAAAGAAAATACTATCACTTTCCTATGGGAAAGAAAAGGATTATGAATCCCTCATGTTTATATTCTTCACAAAGTGCAAACACAGTAGCATTTTAACAAGGATTTGAGGAATAATGTAGCCATAGATTAGTCATAACAGGAGTTGGGGAAGAGGTAAAGGGAAACAAGTCATTGAAACTGATAGTTAAAGACAAATCATTAAGATACCATTCATCTGTATTTATAACCACTAAGTCACAAAATTGGGCAGAATTTTATTTAACTTTCAAAAGTGAATATTTCAAGAATCTGAATTGCAAATACTGAAAAAAAAGGGAACAATCTTTGGCATTGTCTCCTGAAAGTATGGATGGAGTGGCTATCATCATAAAATGGCACATAACATATAATACTATAATTATGCCCACTATTTGACAGACATTACACTTCTCTATTTTATAAACTTCACCAAATTTCCTGGTTGAAATCAATAACTATACATCTAGTCTGATAGATAGACTTCACAATTTTAAAAGTATTTCAAGTTTCTGTTTCAGATATAATCCTAAAACTTGTAATTCAAATATTTTAATAAGGAAAACTTATTCATAAGGATATGTATCATTGTGCAATGAAGGACTCTATACTAGTTAATGTCTAATATTCCTATAATTTTCACAGAAACCTTTATGAACTTCTAAAAAAGAAGGCATTGAGGAACTCTGGATTTTGATAGAGTTAACATTTCATCAGAAATAGGTCACATTTATAGAGTATCAGTTGATCAGAGGTAGGTCATACAATACTTCAGGGGGTTTTCTGAAAACAAAACATTATTTTGGGGGATTTTTGCCACAATTTAACTCAAATGCCATCAGTCTGAAAGTGTTTTGGCTTCATTACATTGATGTCTATAGAAGAAAGATTAGGCATTTCCCCAAATAGTTTTGTCTTATTTCCCCCTCTATCTCTGAACTACTCAAGGGAAAGAGCTGATAAAGCTGTTAAATTTCAACCAAAGATAATCTAGAGCATTAAGTTTATGTTAAGAAATAACTTGAACAGAAATATCTGTATGTTTATCATAAAATTGTAAGCATTCACAATTTGATGTTGCAGGAAAGCTTCAGCATACATGTGAAAGACCCCCGAAGAGGTACTTTCGTAGAGGGAGACCCGCACCCAGGAATCAGCGAGACCACGAACTTGGATGCAAAACCGCAAGAGGCTTTATTGGAGATACGGGTACCCGGGCGACTTAGCTTCTGTGAGGCCAAGCGCCCCGAGCCAAGGGAAAGGGGTCCTTATATAGGGAAAAAGGCGCAAGCTAGAAGCAGGGATTCTATTGGATAATTCTAATGAGGCATTGTACAGAGCTATTCCCATTGGTCAAAGTAAATGAGGCACTATACAGGGTTATTCAAATGAGGCGAAGTACAGAGTTATTCAAATGAGGTGAAACACAGAGTCTTTCAAATGAGGCGAAATACAGAATCATTTCTATTGGATGGTTCACATGAGACACAGAGCCATTCCAGATCAGCATATTCTCAAGGTCTGGTGTCTGGTACAACAGACTCAATTCCCCCCCACCTCTGCGTCCAGATGGCTGACCTTGGGGGCGGAGACCTTGGGACGGAGTGTTTCTCATCGGGTGGGGGCTCAGGGGCAGGGCTCCAGGCCGGCTCACTTAGTGTTCGTTCTTGTGCCGGCCCACCTGGTGCTCGTTCTCGGGCCGGGCGTGCGGCGGTGGCGGGGGAAGTGGAGGCCGCCGGGGGTGGGGATCGGGGAAGCCGCCGACAGGAGGAAGAGGAGACAAACTTGAGAAAGAAAGGGCTAAGGGACAGGGGTCTTTCACATGGAATAGAGAACCCATCTGAGCACAAGCTCACTTGCTTCCAGATCAAGTTGTTAATGATATTTTTTAGACTCAGTAGTTTTAGAAATCTTGATCAATAAACTTGAACAATGACTTGAAAAATCATACAGAGAATGCATATTCCTGGTTATTTTGACTTTTTCTAACTATCTTTTTTTTATATATACTTACTGCTTATAGTACTAATCCATGCGAACATATTAAAGGTTCTTCAAATTGTTTCCACATATACACTTTGCTTACTAGGGCTTGGTGTTCTGAATTCCTAAGTTGCATGATTTACTTTTTGGCTATGCAATCGTTCATCACAAAAAAAAGAAAAATAATAGCATCAAATTAGAATTTGTAGATAAGGCAAGTTCAATTGATAATATAATCTATTTTACTCTTACTTTGAAAACTGTATCACCTACATTCTCAGTATAATAATTTAGCTTTTTTTGACATATATTAGCTGTGGCCAGCTAATGTGCACCCATGGGCATGGCAGCACAGGTAAAATCATCTAAAATTTTCATCATGTAATAAAAACAATATATTTTTCTCTAATTTTGTAACAACTGTGACAGCTCACTGCCTTTTCTTCCCAACTGAACTGTGAATTAGGACTTAAACTAACGATTTGTATTCAGAGTCTAGAACAATTGTTAAAGCATACTCAATGAATGCTGGATGAATTTATATCCCAAGTTTTTCTTCTGAGATGGTAAAAGTTGTGTGTGTTTCTGCAATGTCATCTCTATGACTGAGAAGGGAATACATTAAGAATAATATAAATACCTTACTATTAATCAAAATTCATTTGCTGAATTTTGTAATATAATGAACTGGTTAAGTTGACTATATCACATAATTGACTTATTTTCCCATGACTTGGTTTATTTTTATACTATATTTCCTTTAGTGTCAGTTTTAGCCTAATACAAATTATTTTTAAATACAATTTTATTTAAATTAAAAACTATTTTATTTACACACCAATCACAGTTCCCTCTCCCCCCTATCCTCCTACTTCCCCAAACAACTCCCCATTCCACCCCCCATTCACCATTCACTATCCAGGGAGGGTGAGGCCTCCCATGAGGAATCATCAAAGTCTGACACATCACTTGGGGCAGGAACTAGGTCCTCTCCTTTGTATCAAGACTGAGAGAATATCCCTCCATGGGGAATGGACTCCCAAAGCCCATTGGTGCACTTTGGATAAATACTTGTTTCACTTCCAGAGGCCCCATAGGCTGCCTGGGCCTTCCAACTGACACCCACCATTAAGGGACTTGGTTCGGTCCTATACTGGTTCCCCAGCTGTCAGACTGGGGTCTCTGAACTCCCACTTGATCAGGTCAGATGTTTCTGTGGGTTTCCTCAGCATGGTCTTGACCCCTTTGCTCATCACTCCTGCCTCTCTACAACTGGATTCCAGGAGTTCAGCTCAGTGCTTCACTGTGAATCTTTGCTTCTGCTTCTACCAGCTACTGGATAAGGGCTTTATGATGGCATTTAAGGTAGTCATCAATCTCATTATAGGGGAAGGGCATGTAAATTAGCCTCTGCACTATTGCTTAGATTCTTAGTTGGAGTCATCCTTGTGGATCCCTCGGCATTTCCCTAGTGACAGATTTCTTTTGAAACCAATAATGACTAACTCTATTATGGTATCTCTTTTCTGGCTCTCCTTCTTAACTCTTCTCCCAACTCAATCTTCCTGATCCCTCATGTTCTCCTTCTTTCCTTCTCCCCTCCCTTTCTCCTACCTCCATGTCCCCCATCCCCACCCCCACTACCCTGTGCAATCCAGTTTGCTCAGGAGATCTTGTCTTTTTCCCCTTTCTCTAAGGGACTATGTATGTCTCTCTTAGGATCCTTCAACTATGTTCATAGCTGTCCCGAGCTATGAATGACACAGGACACTCGGATCCTTCTGCAGTAAAGCTTTAATGCATCTTGAGAGACAGATGATCAGCTTCTGATTAGGGAGACCCTGAGCCAAGAATCCTGTCCCCTTATAAAGGCTCATAAGCTCTGAGCAGTGCGTGTACAGCTGGGATAGGTGGAGGACTCATCACCCTATATGACACAAGACTAGGCAAGTGGGAAAACACTGGGCACATGCGCACCAACGTTGTTTACTTGATCCAGCAGCGGATGTCAGCACCATCTTGTAATGGCGAATGTGAGTGCGGCTCCTCACACATAGCAACCTAGATGCTTATTATATATTGATTCAGGAAACAATTTTTCAAGAAAACATGGTGATAAATTTATATGAACCATGGGTTCATATAATTTTATAAAATTTTTTATAAAATTTTATATACACCTAATTTTATACACCTAATTTTATATAAAAAAACTAGTCATTAGGGTCCCCATGTAATAGTAGATGATTTTAACACCAACAATACTTTTTACAAAACTAGGGGGAAATCCTGAACTTTGTACAGGAAATGTAAGCAAAAAGCAATTGTAGAGGCATAATACCCAATTTCTAAGTATACTAGAGAGCATTGTAATAAAGGTAACACATTGTTGACATAAAAGCAGACATGCTGACTTGTGGAACACAGTGGACTAAAAATATAAACACTTTTTTAGTCAGTGTTCTTTTGCTTTAAAGAGACACCATGACCATAGTAACTCTTATAAGAGAAAGCATTTAGCTGGGGCTTGCTTAAGATTTAAAAAAAACTGAAAAACAGATACTGATTTCAAAATCCAAGCCAAAGTGCATGTTATATCCTTTACCAATATCTCTTTAGCTGATCCAATGGAACTGCATGAAATTACCAATTTCCACAATTATAGTTCAAGACAATATAAACCTGGATGGAGTTCACAACTTAGAAAAGCTCACTTATTTATATATCATAACAAAAATACCTGCACAAAACAATTCAAAAGAGGAAATACTTACATTGGGTCACAACTTATGCCAGAATCCAAGGCATCATGACAGAGAAAGTGTAGGGAAGGGCAGAGAGCCTAATACCATGGTAGATAGGAAGCAGAGAGTGTAAGGGGGAGGGGTGTATGTCTGTGCCATATGGCTTTTACATTTTCCTATTTCTTCCATGTAGGTACCAGTTTGTGGTACTGTTCCACCCCATAAAATATGTCTTTCCCCATTCAGTTAGAATGCAACTTAAAGACCATTTTCAGGAAGACAGTCTTATGTTTGGTAATATAAGGCAAAGCATAAGACCAACAATTTCAAGACAATAAACCACTAACTGGAAGACTCAAATACACTCATTAATTATACACATGTATTAACATGTTTACCCTTCAGAATTTATCTGTATGAATGTCTGAAGTTATCCAAAGGCTGCTGTGTGTGTGAACAATCTTAGTGGATAGACAATAAAGATAGAGATGTCTTATTTACTTGAGTAAAATCATACAGTTTTTGCATACCCAGATTTGGGATTTGAAAAGAAATTTCTATCAGATAAACACTTTGAATCTCAAAGGACAGTACCTCAACTAATGGTTTTTAGATGGCTGCTAAATACAAATTATTGAAAGACACAGAATCATCATTTTCTAAGGCACTGAATTCTTCACTGTCTTCCTGCTTCAGCAAGAAGAAATTGGGACAATGGTCAGGGCTGTGAGACTTTGAATTGTTTATGTCCTCCATTTCAGGAATCACTATTCATCATTTTATCATATTTTCTGCTGCTCTTGCTCTAAGTAACTATACTCTTTCATAAGAATTTTAAATTATTTCATTGTATTTAATAGTTTGTTCTCTAAAGGAGTCATGAAACTAATACTTTTCTGGTAGATCATTAGATATACAAATCATAAAAAAGAGCTAATGGAAATGTAATGTGAGATACATATGTAATACCCAATATTACAATGATACAATGCAAGTAATAAAATTAATTTTCACAGTCCCCTTTACTTAGATCAATGTATCTGAAATGTTATTATGTCAACATGTAATCAATACTAAGGTAAATTCTTACACAATTCACAATCTCTGATATAATTGAGTTTCAATGAAATTTTATTAAATTTACTTTCCCTGGCAGTTTCATATCTCACAAACTGATGTTCTTCTTTTAATTCTCTTCAAATGTTCAAAACATATAAATCCATCCTTAGATCCTGCATCAAAGGACAGTTGGTATCAGATTCATTTTGTTCTCAGGTTCCAATTTGTTGACCTCTAAACTTGTATATTAGTAGCTATGTAATTTATAATGGGCTTTAAATCTATCATGACTTAATTTATTCTAACCAATAAAAACTAAGTTAGAATAAAAATCTAAAGTGCAGCAAAGCTAAAATTGTTCATGATTTATCCTTTGATATTTGAAAAACATTGAGCAAATGAATAAATCCAATGAATAATGGCACTATTCCAGTAGTGGCAAGATGTCCACCCATTTAATTTTATACTGCTAAATTTCTGTTGTAAAGTCTATTAAATTATCCCCATATTTGACATTGTTTTGGAATGTTGACTCTTGGTTCATGTTTTTAATCTCTTTTTTAGTTATCTATCATAGTTATTTGTAGACAGTATACTGTAGAGAGTTTAAAATGTGTATGTTAGCTTTACATATATGAATACAAATGCCAGAGTTTATAATAAATTGAAATATTTGTTCACATTTATTTATTTCTATAGCTCAGTAACACTATATTCCAGCAGTTCTCAACCTGTGTGTCACAACCTCTCTGGGGTTCAAATGACACTTTCACAGTGATTATATATCAGATATCTTAGATATCAGATATTTATATTACTATACATAACAGTAGCAAAATTACCATTATAAAGTAGCAATGAAAATAATTTTATGGTTGGGGGTTACTACAACATAGAGAACTATATTAAAGAGTCACAGTACAAGAAAAGCTGAGAACCACTATCATATTCATTAGCTATAAGAAACATGATATTTTTTCCAGGTAACAATATCCATATATGATAGGATAGAGAGATGGTCTAGCCACTAAGAGTACTTGCTCTTCATATACAGAGCCAAAAGTCAGTGTTCATTACCTACATGACAGCTCACAATCTTGCACAACTCCAGTTCTATGGAATCTGATGAAATGCACTGGCCTCTGTAAATGCCAAATATGCATATGGTACACACGTATACATGCAGGGAAAACACTGATACACATTAAAGTTAAATCCTTTTGGTAGAAAGGGAATATGCTATCATAAAAAAGAAAATAGCAATCAAAAACCGTCTGATTTGCTTACAATTACAAACATGGAGAAAAATAAAACTACAGTTTAATTTTGTGTATAAATAAGCCTTTATCACATTATTTGTATCTATCATTTCTCAAAACAAATAAATGAATGATTTTAAGGCTTCAATTATGGCTTAATTTAAATTTTAAACTTTCAAAGTCAAATGCCTTTCAGAAGCTAAACGGCCTTAAAATAGTCATTAAAATATCATTTTTCTTTTTACCAACTCTTTCTAGGTTGTATAGGAGTTTAATGAAACCCTGTAGATTAATTAATAATGACCTGAAGCCATAACTTAAAATATGAGAATATTATGTTAATGCATTATAACATCAAAAACACATTTAAGTTAAACATAAATGAAATGGATTGTGCTCTCTTAGAACTTTGGTATAACCATCAAGTCAGTGAACATTGTTACATTTGATAATATCCTACATGCCATTTTATCTTCTTAGACAAGTAAATATATTACTCATCACTGTCTAGCAGGAAGAGAAAATAATTTTTCTATATTTTCATTATCTTCTGGCATAGTATAGAGTTTGGAGTGAGTCTCAAGTCTTGATGCTATATAGGCTGTTGTACCAAAACACATATCTTTTTCAGAGAATTTTTATATTTTCAGAACCCTTCTCGCATTCTGCTTGATTGGCTCAGTCTCCCCCATGTGCATAATATTGGAGAAGACTTGTGAATTATGACCTTTTTGTCGTAAGTGAAATTTAGAATAAGATCAATGCATCCAAGCATGAACTGGGCTCCTCTTTGGTTTTAGAGTTCAGTTGGGAGAAAGAATTGCAATTATCTCAATATGACAATATGGTCATAATCCTTAAGTAAACATTCCCAAAAGATGCTTCTACAGACCAGAATAATCAAATGCAAATCAGCATTAATGTAGGGTAAGCAAGACTCAATTGCATGTATAAGCAAATATATTCAAATCCCTTTCTAAGGTATTTTAAAGTCTGAGATGTGAAGCTTCAGAATATAAAACCAAGTTTAAAATGTAGAGAAAATAATTATTTATTTTTCTTCTGTCTTTCAGATGGGATGAAGCAAGGACATATTTACTGGTCATTGAAAGGCATAAAAAACCATGTCGAAGGAACCAACCAGGCAAACTGAAAGTATCTGAGTTCTGTTAAAAATGAGCCTTACCTCATTTGACAAGGGTGACTTCATTTGTTTTATTAAAACTATATCATTTATCTCCTTTTCTCTTTCTTTCTTCCCACCCATCTCATGTCTCCCCCCCACTCCTGCCCCTCTTAAATCCATGCCCTTCTGTTCTTTCACTGTCACTGTTACACACACACACACACACACACACACACACACACACACACAGAGAGAGAGAGAGAGAGAGAGAGAGAGAGAGAGAGAGAGAGGCAAGTACAACGTGCTTGGGTTTATTCAGTGTTGCTTGTTTGCAAGTACATGATACACATAATTTAAAACTTGATGACTTGATAGTGAATAACCAATTTAGGGTCTCTTCCCTGAGGAAAAATTACTTCTTTATTCTCAGCATTCCTTAGTTGACTTTGGGTAACCCCAGTTTTTTAAACAAATGGTAAAATTCACATTTGTATGTCAGTCAGAGGAATAACAAATTCTTATAAGTGTTAAATTATAATCAGCTACTAAAATTTTTCAAAGAAATTGCCTGTCATTAAATTAAAGGTTGTGAGCCATGTGAGACAAATAGTGTAGCTTGACTATAGAACAGATAGTAGAAGCATAACAGTAGCTGATTCAGCTGTTGAAGTCACCCAGATTACTTTAAATTATGAAAGTATGTACAAAAATCAAGAGGCATGAGTGCTTGTAAAAAATGCAACTTAGATAGTAGAGTGCTTGCAGAGTTTGCATGTGGACTCGGGATTCTCAGCTCTGTATAAACCAGGCATCTTGGTGCATGTCTGTAATCCCAGCACTGGGGAAAGACAGAAGCATAAACAACAAAAATCCAAGATCATTCTCATTGACATAACAAGCTTGAGGGCAAGAATATCTAGTCTTTTCTCAAAAAACAAAACAAAACAATAAAAGTTTTGACAAAGCCCATAAGTGTTAAAGAAATAAATGAAGGAAATTAAGAGAGTTGGAATGGAGAAATATCAATTCGACTTTCTTAAAATAATAAATATGAGAAACTATGACTTTTGTTTACTATCCAGTTAAATAATTTAAAAAATAACACATTAGTAATACACATCTTTTAAAACAGTAAAAAAATGCATAATGCAAAGAGATCAGATAATAAGAGACAATTGGAGTAGAATTTGAAAACAGAAAATGCTTACATAAGTAAGGGAATGAGGTAGAATCAGATAAATCATGATATGTTTTTCAAAAGTGCGGCGATATCACCTCACATAGCTGATCCTTAAACTTCCTCTGGGGAACTAGGGTGCAATAGATTCTTGAAGAGAGTGAAATGAGAGTGAATGCACAAGGTAGTCTTGCCTGCATGATCTTCTAATCACATCGTTGTTTTTTCCTTAATGGAAATGTCATAATCAGCCCAACTTTTGGGGTATGTTCATCTTGTTGATTGTTGAATAAAGTACTGTTTGGCCAACGAGGCAGCAAGTTAGACGGGACTGGGAGTCAAAGAGAATTCTGGGAAATGTAGTAGAGAAGTGGTGATCCAGGCAGGAAGTGACATAGCAGAGAGACTCATATTTAAGGAAGGAGAAACAGGAAGTGTGCCCTTTTTCCCCTCCATTCTTCCTCCAGCAGGGTGAAGTGATCTACCCGCAAGGGGGGATACCAATGGAAGGCATCCAATAAGATAACTCTTATAAAATATATAGATTTATGATAATTAAGATTGAGATAACAGATGAGAAATCCTAGTCATTGGCCAAGCAGCATTTGTACCTAATATAAGTCTGTATATTATTTTGTCCATCCACTTGTCGGGCAGAACTCGGGCGGCTAGCAGAGTCTGCACATGTGGTGGTAGGGCTCAGGCAGATTTTGGTGGAAAGATTCATGGTAACATCCAACATCTTCATGTTATTTTCTGTCATTTTTGGAAGACATATTCTTTTCTGATAGGAAAATCTCATGGCAACTTTCATGCATTGGTGTAGTTGATCTGCATTATAAAAGCTGAAAGAAGAGAGGTAAAATAGTTGCCAAAAATTCTTAATCTTAGTTTATGTTCAATAGAACATCATGTCCACTTCTAAAGGACACTCTTTACAATGTAGGACATTAGGTAAAAGAGGGGAGCCTTAAGCCTTGAGAAGGGGTTACAGAGGAGGATTGACTTTAGGGAAGATCAAAGGGTAGAAAGAGATTAATGTCATTCCACTAAGGACTACTCTACTCCCTAAGGGACATGTAGTCTTGAAGGTAGAGGGTTGAGCCTTTTAGTCCAATCATGTTGTCTTTCATGAAAGCTAGTAGGACTGGAAGCTGAGTCAAGCATCAATGAATAGAAACTCCCTAAACTCTGATATTTGTTAAACTGTAGTGTGGACATATAAAGTACTAGGAAGGTGGCACATCCAGCAAGGGCATGAAAGTTCTAGGCTCCCCTACTTGTATAAACTTCCCTGTGGGTATATCATCTTGATGTTTCTAAGTCATAGCAAAATAAGTACATCTCTGAGTCCTGTGTCAATTTAGGAAATTGTCAAATCTCACATAGTGTTGTGGAAATTATTTGGTGTTGTAAAAGAAGATATGTAGGTAGCTTGGGAACAAGCAGCTATTGCTAAGTCTTTGGAGGTAGAAGCAGGTTATTGTGATATGACTCTTAATGAACTCAAGGATAGCTAAGGATGGTTAACACAAAAGTAGAAGGCAGCTGAATTTGGCTCAATTGAAGAGTTCTTGCATTGCAAGCTCAAGGTCATGTGCTCAAATCAATCTCTAGTACTTATAATAAATAAATAAAACAAAAATATTCTTTGGAGAGGGCAGTTTGATGGTTCAGAAGGTAAAGCCGCTTCCTGCCAAACCTGGTGACCCGTGTTTGATTTTTAGGATCTGCCTGTAGGAAGGAGAGAGCTGACTCCTGAAAGTTGTCCTCTGACTTACACTTACATACATGCCCTTACATGCATAGACCTTGCAATAAATAAATAAATATGAAAAGTTAGTAAATGAGATAAAAATGATTATCACTGAAGTGGTATTGAAGAATTTTTATCAAGTTCTTGTTTTGTTCATTTTTGAGTACAAAATATTTTCAAAGTATTGTAGAGTTTTTCATTTGTGCAAACATATCCATGCCTGAAAAAATGGCAAATGAGAGTTTCAATTAGAAGATGAAACCAAGCAAATGGCCCACATTTAGGTTAAGTAATGAAACAACAATTAGAAATAAAATATTCTCTTCAGAAACTGAAAATTGCCTAAGCAGGTTATACCTTTCCCAAGCTGACACAGGACATCAACCTTCTCTGTGTTCATTTATTTGCAGACTTCCTGTGGATTTATTGGAATTACTTACAGGAGAATGGGCAAATATTCTTAACAGCACAGAAGACTTCAATCTAGTTGCACTCATGCAAAGCTCTAATCCCTTCACAGATGACGACTCATGAAAGCTGCATCATGGGAATTCCCAGCACAGATGGAAGGCACTACTCCATCAAAGAGTCACCTCTCCTACAAAATCATTTATGCATATATTATGAAACTTGAAGGAAGGACCTCTGGAAGTTTGTAAGCTTCACAATTCTCCTGAGTCTTTTAAGATTTTTTTTTTTTTCAAATTTTTTTTTATTAAATTATTAATATTTTCACATGTACTTTCCATCTCCCTCTCCCTCCCCCACCCCCATTCCTTCTCCCCCACCTCCAACCTACCCCCCACCCCATCCACCCGCCACTCCCCAGGCAGGGTAGGGACCCCAACCAGGGCTCCACCAAGTCCACCAAATCTTCCTGTGCTGGGCCTAGGCCCCTCCCCATGTGTTCAGAGACAGAGCGAATCCCTTCAAGTGGGATGGGCTCTCGAAGTCCCTCCCACCCACCAGGGCAAAATGCCAGTCCATCTCCAGAGGCTCCAAGGAGTGCAGGGGCCTCCCCATTGGCATCCATGATCAGGGGGCTGGATTAGTCCTGTACTGTCCTCCCAAAGAGCATCTGGGGTCGATATGCTTTCCCTTTTTCAGGCCAACTGTTTCTGTGGGTTTCTCCAACCAGGTACAGACCCCTTCGTTCTTCATTCCTCCCTCTCTTCAACTGAGTTCCAGATTTCAGCTCAGTGTATTTCTGTGGATGTCTGTCTCTGCTCTCATCAGCCACTGGATGAGGACTCTAGAATAGCATAGAGAGTATTCATCAATCTCATTCTAGGGGAAGGGTTTCTAGGCCAACTTCTCCTCCACTGCCCAGACTGTCAGATCGTGTCATCCTTATAGGTCTCTGGAGATCTTCCTAGTTCCAGATCTCTTCTCGGACCTATAGTGACTCCCTCTGATATGGTATCTCTCATCCTGCTCTCTCTCCTCTATTCTTCCCCCAACTCAATATATCTGCTCCTCCATTTCTTCTCCTCTACTCTTCATCTTGTGCTCTTATTGTGGCAGCACCCACTTCCCTACCCTCATGCTCTCAATTAGCTCGGGAGTTCATGCCATTTCCCATTCCTGGGGTCCATTTATCCCTTAGAGTCATTCATGATTTCTAGTTTCCTTGGGGTAGAGGATTATAGGCTGGTAAACCTTTGCTCTATGTCTAAAAATCATATATGAGTGAGTACATACCATGTTTGTCTTTTTGTGATTGGGTTACCTCACTCAGGATGGTTTCTTCTAGTTCCATCCATTTGCCTGCGAATTTCAAGATTCCATTGCTTTTTTCTGCTGAGTAGTACTCCATTGTATAAATGTACCACATTTTCTCTTTCCATTCTTCAGTTGAGGGGCATCTAGGTTGTTTCCAGGTTCTGGCTATTACAAACAATGCTGCTATGAACATGGTTGAACATATGTCCTTGTTGTATGGACAAGCAGTATTTGGGTATATACCCAAGAGAGGAATGGCTGGATCTTGAGGTAGATTGATTCCCATTTTTCTGAGCAACCGCCATACTGATTTCCAAAGTGGTCTTACAAGTTCACACTCCCACCAGCAATGGAGGAGTGTTCCTTCTTCTCCACAACCTCTCCAGCATAGGTTGTCATTGGTATTTTTGATTTTAGCCATTCTGACAGGTGTGAGGTGGTATCTCAGAGTTGTTTTGAGTTGCATTTCTCTGATGGCCAAGGATTTTGAGCACTTTCTTAAGTGTCTTTCAGCCATTTCAGATTCCTCTGTTGAAAAATCTCTGTTTAGTTCTGCACCCCACTTTTTAATTTCATTGTATGGTGTTTTGGTGGCTAGCTTCTTGAGCTCCTTGTATATTTTGGAAATCAGTCCTCTGTCAGATGTGGGGCTGGTGAAGATTTTTTCCCATTCTGTGGGTGGTCGTTTTGTCTTACTGACTGTGTCCTTTGCCTTACAGAAGCTTCTCAGTTTCAAGAGGTCCCATTTATTAATTGCAGACCTCAGTGTCTGTGCTTCTGGCGTGATGTTCAGGAATCGTTCTCCTGTGCCAATTTGTTCAAGGGTTGTTCCCACTTTCTCTTCTAAAAGATTCAGTGTGGCTGGGTTTATGGAGAGATCTTTGATCCATTTGCACTTAAGTTTCGTGCATGGTGACAAGTATGGATCTATCTGCAATTTTCTGCATGTTCGAATCCAATTGTGCCAGCACCATTTGTTGAAGATGCTATCTTTTTTCCATTGTATGGATTTAGCACCTTTGTCAAAAATAAGGTGTTCGTAGGTGCGTGGGTTAATATCTGGGTCTTCAATTCGATTCCATTGGTCTATCTGTCTATTCTTGTGCCAATACCAAGCTGTTTTCAGAACTATGGCTCTATAGTAGACCTTGAAGTCAGGGATGGTGATGCCTCCAGAGGATCTTTTATTGTAAAGAGTTGTTTTGGCTATCCTAGGTTTTTTATTTTTCCATATAAAGTTGAGTATTGTTCTTTCAATGTCTGTGAAAAACTGTGTTGGGATTTTGATGGGGATTGCATTGAATCTGTAGATTGCTTTTGGTAGAATTGCCATTTTTACTATGTTAATTCTGCCTATCCAAGAGCATGGGAGATCTTTCCACTTTCTGGTATCTTCTTTAATTTCTTTCTTTAAAGTCTCAAAGTTCTTATTGTACAGGTCTTTCACTTTTTTGGTTAGTGTTACCCCCAGATATTTAATGTTGCTTGTGGATATTGTGAAAGGTGATGTTTCCATGATTTCTTTCTCATTGAGTTTATCATCTGTATACAGTAGGGCTACAGATTTATTTAAGTTAATTTTGTATCCTGCTACCTTGCTGAAGGTGTTTATCAGCTGTAGGAGTTTCCTGGTAGAGTTTTTCGGGTCACTTATGTAGACTATCATGTCATCTGCAAATAGTGAAAGTTTGACTTCGTCCTTTCCAATTTGTATCCCTTTGATATCCTGATCTTGTCTTATTGCTCTAGCTAGAACTTCAAGAACAATATTGAAGAGATATGGAGAGAGTGGACATCCTTGTCTTGTTCCTGATTTTAGAGGAAATGCTTTGAGTTTCTCTCCATTTAGTTTGATGTTGGCTATTGGTTTGGTGTATATCGCATTTATCATGTTTAGATATGTTCCTGTTATTCCTGTTCTCTCCAAGATCTTTGTCATGAAGGGATGTTGGATTTTGTCAAAGGCCTTTTCAGCATCTAGTGAGATGATCATGTGGTTTTTCTTTTTCAGTTTGTTTATATGGTGGATTACATTGATGGTTTTTCGTATATTGAACCATCCTTGCATCCCTGGGATGAAGCCCACTTGATCGTGGTGGATGATTTTTCTGATATGTTCTTGGATTCGATTAGCCAATATTTTATTGAGTATTTTAGCATCAATGTTCATGAGAGATATTGGTCTGTAGTTCTCTTTCTTATTCTTATCTTTGTGTGGCTTGGGTATCAAAGTGATTGTAGCCTCATAGAAGGAGTTTGGCAATATCCCATCTGCTTCTATTGTGCGGAACAGTTTGAGGAGTATTGGTATCAGCACTTGTTTGAATTTCTGGTAGAATTCTGCAGTGAAGCCATCTGGTCCTGGGCTTTTTTTGGTTGGGAGGCTTTTGATGACTGCTTCTATTTCATTAGGGGTTATGGGTCGATTTAAATTGTTTATCTGATCTTGATTTAATTTTGGTAAGTGATATTTATCCAGGAAACTGTCCATTTCCATTAGATTTTCGAATTTTGTGGAGTACAGATTTTCAAAGTATGACCTAAAGATTCTCTGGATTTCCACAGTGTCCTGTTGTTATATCCCCCTTTTCGTTTCTGATTTTGTTAATTAGTGTGCTCTCTCTCTGCCTTTTGGTTAGTTTGGCTAGAGGTTTGTCTATCTTGTTGATCTTCTCAAAGAACCAACTCTTTGTTTCATTGATTCTTTGTAATGTTTTCCTAGTTTCTACTTTATTGATTTCAGCTCTCAGGTTGATTATTTCCTGGCGTCTACTCCTCCTTGGTGAGTTTGCTTCTTTTTGCTCTAGTGTTTTCAGTTGTTCTGTCAGTTCTCTAATGTGACTTTTTTCTAGTTTCTTCATGTGGGCACTTAGTGCTATGAACTTCCCTCTTAGGACTGCTTTCAGAGTGTCCCATAAGTTTGGGTATGTTGTGTCTGCATTTTCATTAGAATCTAGGAAGTCTTTAATTTGTTTTTTTATTTCTTCCTCAACCCAGGAATGGTGCAATTGGGTGTTATTCATTTTCCAAAAGTTTGCAGGTTTCCTGCCATTTGTATTGTTGCTGAATTCTAGCTTTAATGCATGGTGGTCTGATAAGATACAGGGGGTTATTTCAATTCTTTTGTAATTGTGGAGGTTTGCTTTGTTGCCTACTATGTGGTCAATTTTGGAGAAGGTGCCATGTGGTGCTGAGAAGAAGGTATATTCTTTTGAGTTTGGATGGAATGCTCTATAGATATCCGTTAACCCCAGTTGGGCCATGACTTCTTTCAGATCCTCTGTTTCTTTGTTAAGTTTTTGTCTGGTGGTCCTGTCTAGTGGTGTAAGGGGGGTGTTGAAGTCTCCTACTATAAGTGTGTGTGGTTTTATGTGTGGTTTGAGCTTTAGTAATGTTTCTTTCACAAATGTGGGTGCCTTCGTATTTGGAGCATAGATGTTCAGGATTGAGATTTCATCTTGATGGACTTTTCCTGTGATGAGTATGAAATGCCCTTCTTCATCTCTTTTGATTGATTTTAGTTTAAAGTCCATTTTGTTAGATATTAGGATTGCTACACCTGCTTGTTTCTTGAGGCCATTTGATTGGAAAATCTTTTCCCATCCTTTTACTCTGAGGTATCGCCTGTCTTTGAAGTTGAGGTGTGTTTCTTGTAAACAGCAGAAAGATGGATTCTGTCTTCGTATCCATTCTGTTAGCCTATATCTTTTTACGGGTAAGTTAAGGCCATTGACATTTAGGGATATTAATGTCCATTGTTCGTTGGTTCTTGTTTGGTTTGGATTTATTGTTGGTGGTGTCATTGTGTGTGGATTTTGCTCTCCTGCTTCTTTTTGTGTTTGGCAATATTAGATTATCTATTGCCTGTGTTTTTGTGCATGTAGTTATGTTCCTTGGGTTGGAGTTTTCCTTCCAGAACCTTCTGTAGTGCTGGATTTGTGGATATGTATTGTTTAAATCTGTTTTTGTCATGGAAAATCTTGTTTTCTCCATCTATAGTGATTGAAAGTTTTGCTGGGTACAGTAGTCTGGGTTGACATCCATGCTCCCTTAGTGCTGTCTTTTAAGATTTTTATGAAACTTTTTTCTCCATAAGCAAATGTTTAGATCCAAAGGAAATAGTTACATAAAACCTTGTAGTGTAGGATTCTTGCTAAATAGGAATAACAGAGACAGAAGTAAAGAACTGTCATATCACTCAACAACAGGAGCTTCCTTGCTGGTTACCTCTGTGTTCATGAGAAGGAAAATTTTTGAGAAGCGGTGCACACAATAATGCAAAAACATTTGTTGTTTTCACAGTGTCAGACTAATTTAAGACACTGTGCATGTTTGCTTTCCAATATACTCTTGAGATTTAAAGACTAAATCAAGCTCTGATGTTAATACAAGATGGATCTCTACTCACAGTTTTCACAAAGAAATTGACTCAAAATGAAAAGAAATATCGTAAATATTATTAGAAATCTGCTACTCTGGCACAATATACAACAGTATATACTAGTTATTGGAGATTCTTATATTCCTATTTTCTTGCGTTTTGAGTTTATTGTTTTTTAAATTTTTTTCTTAAATTTTTCTTTTAGAATGGAGGGAGAGTGAGAGACAGAAAGATTACAAGGCCCTACAAACAGAGGTCAGAGGATAATGCAGAAGCTGATTCTCTCCTAATGCCATATGAGTTCTGAGGATAGGTCTTCTGGCAAGTGCTGTTACCCACTGAGTCATTTCATTGTTCCTTGGTTTAATGATTTCTTAACAAAAGACAATCTTGACATTGCTTAATGAGAGTTAAGTTATCAGAGTCATTGATTCAATGGCATAATGTGGGATGTTTATTAATAAGTATTTTAAAAATTCTCTAAAATACTATTTCAAAAAGAGCTTAGAGGTAGGGTTTCTATAAAATTTTGTTGAGAATTTTAGGAAGAATTTTGGGAACAGAATTTAGGAACATATTTATCATCAGCCCATGAGATGTCTTGCATTTGATTTATAATTGAACCATAATCATTTGTCTTTGTAAAAGCAATATGTGAAAAATGAAAAGTACTTAAAAATCACACTGTTTTGTTTGCCAAAAAGAGACAATATGTCTTAGCTAGACCTGAGAAAAATCCCATTTCTAAGGCACTTATTTATACTATAACATTTCTTATGTGGTGTACACTAAAAAAGTATAAAAGTTCAGTTAATATATTTTTGTGGCATAGTTTCTATAAAGAAATTATAAGACTCATTAAAAGACTCCAGGAAGAAATGACTGGAAACATTTCATAATGATGACAATGATTCATGAAAACCTGATAGAAATTACTAAAGAAGAAATAAATTAACATTTATTTTTAAAATACATTAGTTCAGCTACAAATTTTTAGTTTTTATTAGCCATGCCTTATTCTCACTCATGCCATATTGTGAGAATACTGAGTCATTCTGGGAATGTCTTGTCTCCCGTCCAGTTAATCATCTTCTGTTCTTGATATTCCCCATGACAGTATCCTCTATAATTTTTAGAAAATAAGATTTTCATTAAGGAAAATAGAGTATAAAAAGGATCAAAACAGAAGGCAATACATAGGTAGACTAGGAACCAAATGCAAAACCATCTCAGAGAGCTCTATTCAATTGCTTCAAACAACCTTTCTTAACTCTAATGTGTGCTGCTTTCAGATTAGAAATTAAAAATGGTCACATTATACCACAAAATCGTTTTCTCCTTTTTGATCATTTTTTTTGTAATTATACAAATTTCACATGATATTTTCAAGTCAAGAAATATTCCAGAAATTTTCAGACATTTGTCTAATTTTTTCATTTGGTAATTTATAGGAGTGGGATCATTTCAACATATGCTATTTATGTGACATCTGCCTTATGTGGAGACATTCTTCCTTTTTGTTTAATTGATATTTTCTTAAATTTTCTTAAAATCATTGTTTGAAATTCCATCTTCTCAAGTTGACATTTTAAAAGCTTAACATCACAAAAGAAGCCAGTGTCTCCAACAACATTCTCACATTATTTAACAAAGAGTAGAGTACCAGCCACAATTTCCCTGATTTCTAAGAGGCCTTGACAATGATGGTTAGCTGCTTCTCCCAGGCAATATTGCTGTTTTTGCTTCCTGAAAAAGAGAAGATTTTCATTAGATATCCTCTATACAATGTCACAGATCTGAGAGTTGACAAAAACCACAGGTTAAGTAACCCAGAATTTTTTAAAATAGTATTTTTATCATTGACTATGGGCAAAACTACTCCTTCCTATTTGTTTATTGTTATTGTGGCTGCTAGTTTGTATCTCACTCTCGGGTTCAATAAACTTGGAATCAGCTTACTGGACTGAATTACTTTACTATGGCATTCTAGAGAAAGCTACAGCTTACTGGACTGAATTACTTTACTATAGCATTCTAGAGAAAGCTACAGCATGAAAACAAGCAATTACTAAGGGAGACATTTCTTAGTTTCCATTACATAGAGGTGTAGAGACTAAGTTTATCCAAAGAAAACTGAGCAGTATTTATGGACACCTATTGTGCAATTCTACCCTAAAAAGGAAGTGTGTGTCTTCCCAAGTGGTAAGAATTCTTGTGAGACAGCAATTAAATAAATAAATAAATTGTTAAATAAATAAATAAGTAAATAAAATTGCTCTTATGTTCCTGGATACAAGATGTTTGAAAGGAGTTGAAATAAACCAAAAGTCTCAAATGTTGGCATTTATTATCTCAAGGAGGGTAGTATTTTGGACAAAAGGTATTGCTGGAGTCTTTTAATTTTATTATTTTTTGAAATTAACAAAAATGGGTATTATCACCATGAGAAACAAATGAGATAGCATACTGCAGCCATCCAGGACAGTGCATAAGAACACAGTACGACTCCTCCTTTCTCTTCTGTTCTATTTAACTCTATGCTCATCTGCTTTATAGTTTTCCTCAGCCATTTTTATACAGAAGGGTAATTCATCTATTTAGTGTGCTCTCAATTCTAGTCATGCCAAATTTTACCTACTGCATTACTAATATTTATATCTTAATGTTTGGTGTGTGTGTGTGTGTGTGTGTGTGTGTGTGTGTGTGATTTATATGTTCTTACTTGCTATTTTGAACATGTTGAATGCAAGTATAATACCTTTAACACACTCCAATAATTCCATCACCTGTTTCTGTTTCATGTTCCATTTACTTGACTTTTCCCTTTCCTTACAGGGTTATATTCTTGGTGACTGGCAAGTCGAGTAATGTCTACAAGATATTTGGAATGAATTTCATTTAACCAAATGCCAGATACTTATGTACTTCTATAGATATTCTTGGTTTTTGTGCTTGGAAATGGTCAAAAAATTTCGAAATTATTATATCATTTCACATCATGTTGTAAAGATCCATTAATTGAGGTTAGAGAAGAGTTAGGGAAAGTAATTCACCATTATGAAGAACAAGTTAATATTAAGTCTACTTTACCCAGAGTGTGTGAGCATCATATTTTAAAGTTTTATAGAGCTGGGCATTGTTTCTGGAGATATTTGAGTTGTATCTCTTGTAACTATTCTAGATGGTTTTCTGAGTCTCAGCTATCCCTTCACATGAACAAGTGATTAGTAGTCAACAGAATGTTTCACCAGGGTTTCTTGAGCACTAAATGTCACTTTGTGCATGCCTTTTTAATTTGCAATTATTTTTTCCAAGAAGACTAGACACCTTCCCCTGATTCAATTTCAATTGCTTAGATCATAGAACCCATCATATGAGAATGGTGTTCCTCATCTTTGTGTCATAGCAAGCAAGGTAAACAAAAAAAAAACACTCCTGACAGTCCCTTGGGAATGACTGACTATTCATACAATAAAATGATGTTGGGGATCATAAAATTCATCAATTCATATACATTGTCTCTTTTTGTGTTATTTCCAGGAGGAAGGTAAACTAGTTAACTTATTACTTCATTTTGATAAGAAATTCAATTTACCATGAAAATATTTATTCAAATATGTCCATTGCAGCTATATCCAAAATAGACAGAAGTTGGAAATAAACTGGATATCTCTCAAGAGAAGAATATACAATGAAAATTTTGAACATTTATACATTGACGTATTACTCATCTGTTAAAAAATTCACATCCTCAAATTTGCAGGCAAATAGATGAAACTAGAAAAAAAATCTTTAGTGAGGAATTCCAGGCCCAGAAAGACAAATATGATATATGTTCACATATATGTGCATATTAGCAATTAAGTTATAATCCACAGAATCAGAGACGGTAGGTATAGAGTAAGGGGAAACCAGGTACAGATAGAGATCTTTAGGAAAGAGAAATACAAAGGATGTTTATAGATGGATGATTGGAACTGAAATAGGAATCAAGTAAAATGTGGACAGGGAAGGGAAATGAGGGAGGGAATAAAGGAAGAGACAGCGACAACAAAACCACTCTAGGAACTTCTGTCTGGGGTCTGCAGGTAGGTCAACTCAGCCCCTGAGGATAAAGCAACCCTGATTCTGCTGAGATCACTGGGGTACTCCCAGAAAATTCATCAAACATGACGAAGTAGGCTTCATCTCCGGGATGCAGGGATAGAGGGTTGGTTCCATATATGAAAATCCTTCAATGTAATCCACCATATAAACAAACTGAAAAAGAAAAACAACATGATCATCTCACTAGAAGCTGAAAAATTCTTTCACAAATACCCCTTCAAGATAAAAGTCCTGGAGAGATCATGGATAACAGGGACATAATTCAACATAATAAAAACAATATACAGTAAACCAACAGCCAACATCAAACTAAATGGAGAGAAGCTCGACATTCCTCTAAAATTAGGAACAAGACAAGGCTGTCCACTCTCTCCATATCTCTTCAATATTGTACTTGAAGTGCTAGCTAGAGCAATAAGACAACAAAAGGTGATCAAGGGGATACAAATAGGAAAGGAATAAGTAAAATTTTCAGTGTTTGCAGATGATATGATACTTTATATAAGTGACCCAAAAAACTCTACAAGGCAGCTCCTACAGCTGATAAAAACTTTCAGCAAAGTGGCAGGATACAAGATTAACTCAAAAAAATTCAGTAACCCTACTAAATACAGACAATAAGAGGGCTGAGAAACAAATCAGAGATACATAACCCTTTACAATATCCACAAACAACATAAAATATCTCAGGGTAACATAAACCAAACAAGTGAAACACCTGTATAGAAAGAACTTTGAGTCTTTACAGAAGGAAATTTAAAAAGTGAAAGACCTGTACCATAAGAATTTTGAGTCTCTAAAGAAAGAAATTAAAGAAGATACCAGAAAATGGAAAGATCTCCCATGCTCTTGGATAGGTATTAGAAATGGCAATCTTGCCAAAAGCAATCTACAGATTCAGTGCCATCCCCATCAAAATATTGGCACAATTCTTCACAGAACTTGAAGGAACAATACTTAACTTTATATGGAAAAACAAAAGACCCAGGATAGCCAAAACAACCCTGTACAATAAAGAAACATCCAGAGGCATCATCATCCTTGACTTCAAGCTCTATTATAGAGCTATAGTCTTGAAAACAGTTTGGTACTGGAACAAAAACAGATAGGCAGAACAATGGAATTGAATTGAAATCCCTGATATTAACCCACATACCTATGAACATGGATTTTTGACAAAGAAGATGGTGATTTTTGACAAAGAAGCTAAAGATATACAGTGGAATATAGAAGGCATCTTCAACAAATGGTGCTGGCATAACTGGATGCTGGCATGTATAAAACTGCACATAGATCCAAGTCTACGGCCATGTACTAAACTTAAGTCCAAATGGATGAAAGACCTCAACATAAATCTAGCCACACTGAACCTCTTAGAAGAGAAAGTGGGAAGTAACCTTGAACAAATTGGTACAGGAGACATTTCCTGAACTTTACACCTGTAGCTCAGACACTGAAATTGACAATTAATAAATGGGACCTCCTGAAACTGAGAAGCTTCTGAGAGGTAAAGGGCACAGTCAACAAGACAAAACAGCAGTCCACAGAATGGGAAAAGTTATTCACCAATCCCATATCAGACAAAGGGCTGATCTCCAAAATTTACAATGAACTCAAGAAGCTAGTCTCCAAAACACCAAATAATCCAATTAAAAAGTGGGTACAGAACTAGATAGAGAATTCTCAAAAGAGGAATCTAAAATGCCTGAAAGACACGTAAGAAAGTGCTCAACATCCTTAGCCATCAGGGAAATGCAAACCAAAACAATTCTGATATAATATCTTACCCCAGTCAGAATGGCTAAAATCAAAAAACCAATGATAACTTATGCTGGAGAGGATGTGGAGAAAGGGGAACACTCCTTCACTGCTTGTTGGAGTGCAAACTTGTACATCCATTTTGAAAACTAGTATAATGATTCCTCAGGAAAATGGGAATCAGTCTACCACAAGATCCAGCAATTCCACTCTTAGGCATATACCCAAAAGAAGCACATTCATACAACAAGGACATCTGTTCAATGATGTTCATAGCAGCAATATTTGTAATAGCCAGAAAATGGAACTAACATAGATGCCCCTCAACTGAAGAATGGATAGAGAAAATGTGGTACATTTATACAAGGGAGTACGACTCAGTAGAAAAAAAAAAAAAAAACAATGGAATCTTGAAATTTGCAGGCAAATGGATGAAACTAGAGGAAACAATTCTGAGCAAGGTAACTCAGTCACAAAAAGACAAACATTGTATGCACTCACTTATATATGGATTTCACATATAGTGCAAAGGATTACCAGTTACAATCCATACCACTAGAGTAGCTAGGCAACATGGAGGACTCTAAGAGTCATACATAGACCCCTGGAGAAGGGGAAAGGGATAAGATCTCCTGAGCAAATTGGGAGCATGCAGGGATGGGAGCTAGCAGAATGAGAAGGGGAGAAGAGGTGGGGTGAAGAGGACATAATGGAGCAGGAAGCTTGTGTAGGGGGAAGAATAGAGGAGGGCAAAATAAGAGATACTATCAGAAAGGGAGCCAGCATAGGTTTAAAGAGAAATCAGGCACTAGGGAAATGTCCAGAGATCTACAAAGATGACACCAACTAACCATCTAAGCAACAGTGAAGAGGCTACCTTAAATGCCCTCCCCTTATAATGAGATTGATGACTAACTTATATGCCATCCTAGAGCCTTCATCCAGCAGCTGATGGAAGTAGAAGCAGATACCCACAGCTAAACCCTGAACTGAACTGGAATTCAGTTCCAGAGAAGGAGGAGTGATGAGCAAAGTGGTCAAGACCAGGCTGGTAAAACCCACAGAAACAGCTGACATGAACAAGGGGTAGCTCTTGGCCCCCCAGACTGATCATTGGAATGCTAGTATGGGACTGATCCAGACCCCATGAATGTCAGTGAGGAGGCCTAGGAAATCTATGGGGGTTCTTGTAGTAGATGAGTACTTATCCCTAGCATAGGAATGGATTTGGGAGCCCATTTCACATAGAGGGATACTTCCTCAGCCATGTGTCTACATGGCAGAGGGCCTAGGACCTATCCCCAAAGGATATGACAGACCCTGAAGACCCCCCATGGAAGGGCCTCATTCTCCCTGGGGAGCTGAAATGGTATGAGATAGGTAGGGTGTTAGTTGGGGGCATGGGAGGAAGGGAGGGAGAGGGAACTGAGTTTGGCATGTAAAACAATCTTGTTTCTCATTTAAATTAAAAATGGAGAAATAATATGCCAATGTGGGAGGGGTTAAGGATAGGGTAGGAGGATGGGGGAGAGGATTGGGCAGGAGGAGCAGTGAGGAGGGAGTATGAAGTGGAGAAGGGGCAAGAAGATAGGGGAGAAAGAGAGAGAGAGAGAGAGAGAGAGAGAGAGAGAGAGGGAGAGAGAGGAGGGAGAGAGAGAGAGAGAGAGAGAGAGAGAGAGAGAGAGAGAGAGAGAGAGAACAAGCACAAACTAGGAAGTGGCCACTATAAGCCCTAGCTCACCTCACTGAGAGCCCTGTTACTTACCCCATGCTCAGCTCAACAACTGACTTACCTTCGCATGCAGATTGCCACAGCAACAATGTGCAAAGATGCTCCTGTTCAAGAGTTTTTGCAGAACAAGATAACACAAGCAGAGGAACTCTGATGGTTGTGCATGTCTGTCCCGCACGCGCTCTGTATTTCTCGCCAGCAAGAAATCATACACGGGACACTCGGATCCTTCTGCAGACAAGCTTTAATGCATCTTGAGAGTGAAAGAGCATAAGCTTCCCAGAGCGGAGACATTGAACCAAGAAAACCATCCCTTATAAAGGCTGACCAGCCGCCTGGGACGTGTTACCCTATGAATGGCTTTAGCTCCTCAGGTCAAAATGAGCCACGGGATAGGCAGAGATCAAAGGAATGGAGATTACCCAGGGCCTGTGAAGTAATTTACAACTTGGTGTCTTCAGGCACCTATTATTGTAATGGATAATGCAGGAACCGGCTTCCTACATATCCCCCTTTTTTATTAATTAATGAAAAGGCTTTATATTTTTACAAGCAAATAGGTCACCCATATGTTGAGGGATAGAGGCAGAGGTTGAACCTTCCCAAATCAAACATTAAGACTGTGTACGAGAGTCGCCATCAGGCTGTTAGCTTGACCCGAAGTACTCTCGACCTGTCCTCTGCCGTTTTTCTGGGAAAGGGAGTCTCGGGCAGGTAACCCTTATGCAGGTCAACGTACCTCTCAGAGAAGCCTGCATATTAGGCAACTCTGTGCGATGCCTTTGCTCAGCATCCCTCATTGGGGCTGCTCAAACCAGACACTCTACCCTGTGCAATGAGCCTAGGCTCCGGGTGTGCAAGAGCTGTCTGGCCGGCAGCCTATTGCTTAAGCATTGTTAGCCAAAATATAAGCGCTTGGGCGATCTCTTGGTTTGAGCCCTGGAGCTTACAGACCAGCCAGAGGAGTAACAGCAATCCGCAAACGGCTGCATCAAACAATCCCACCCCCACCCCTTAAGCAGTGACTATCTCTCCGCCAAGGACGGGAGTTAATCTGGATAACAATAGCGGCTCTCAACTCCCGGGGAGAGGGTGGAGTTCCGACTTTTGAAGGTCCGAAGGGGCTCTTTGGGTGAGTCTTTCTGGGATCCACAGAGGATTTTCTTCATCCTGTGGAAAAACACATATCGCCCCCCTGGATCTTATGAGAATAGGATCCGGGCCTCTCCAAAGATCAGTTAAGATATCTTTCCATTTTACCATTTCCTTTTGGCCTTTTAGGTTTTGAGGTGAGACGCTTGGCCCGAGCGTCAATGTTTATGAGGCTTTAAAGCCCCAGGCATTCCAGGCCTTTAAGAAGTGTTGAATAGCAGGCATGGCCTTTTCCCCTATCAAAGACTGGGAATGCCATCTGTAATTTTCTCCGCTCCTCTGATGGTAAAAAGGAGTCGGTACCAAATAATGGATGTGTTGATGGAAGTACATCCGCTGGCACTTTTGGCAGCCGATATCTATCGGGGTGGTATCGTGCTGCTTCTTCCTCTAGCTCTGCTTCCTTGCTAGAGTCTAAAATCTCAGAGTCTGAGCTGCTCAACTCCAAGGCCTCTAGTTTCATTGTAGGGCAGAGGCTAGGTTTTGAGTCTTTATTTCTCTTAAATTTACCGGGGTGTGACCGGTTATCTCCTATTTTCTCTCCCTCCTTTTTTGTTTCTTTTTTATCTAGCTGAGCTGTTTCTTCTAAAACTTTATCTCTTGAGCCTTTAGAGTCATCAGAGCTATCAAGATTTAAAGCTTTAAACTTATTTACAGAATCATCTAACAAATTATTCACTCCCTTGTCAGTAGACATCCCAGGAGGTCCTTTTTTCTTATTTGTTGCTGTTCTTAACAAATTATTCACTCCCTTGTCACTAGACATCCCAGGAGGTCCTTTTTCCTTATATTTTATTGTTAGGCGCGCCCCATCTCTCACCACATTCGGTTTCTGATATGTAATTCTGGACTTCTTTAAGATTGCTACAACAGTGAGAAAAGTCAAAATAGCTCCTAGTAAAAGCATAGAAGCCTCTATATTAACCTCCCAAAATAGCAACATTCCCAAGCCAAAGTCCAGAAAAAACATACCTCTCCGAATTTACCACCCTGCAGTTCTGAATCCGCCCCGTTAGAGGGGTCTCCGCGGTGCCAGAGATGTTCACATGTTCCCGGGTTTCGGCACCATATGTCCTGCGCGCTCTGTATTTCTCGCCAGCAAGAAATCATACACGGGACACTCGGATCCTTCTGCAGACAAGCTTTAATGCATCTTGAGAGTGAAAGAGCATAAGCTTCCCAGAGCGGAGACATTGAACCAAGAAAACCATCCCTTATAAAGGCTGACCAGCCGCCTGGGACGTGTTACCCTATGAATGGCTTTAGCTCCTCAGGCCAAAATGAGCCACGGGATAGGCAGAGATCAAAGGAATGGAGATTACCCAGCGCCTGTGAAGTAATTTACAACTTGGTGTCTTCAGGCACCTATTATTGTAATGGATAATGCAGGAACTGGCTTCCTACACATGTCCAACCGAAAGTCCTCAGACTGAACTGACAGTAGCAGCTTGAAGTCAGTTGCACCCTGGCATTCATGGATATGCACATGGGAAGATCCAACAGAAATGAGAACACAATCTTTTCACTCTTGGTACAATCCTGTCTGAAGAAAAAGGCTGAAGCCCACACCAAACAGTCTGTGATAGGTAAGCTCTGGGTTGGGATATAAAAAATAATCATCTTAGCAATGGAGAAGCATTGATACAGCTGTGATTCTTTTATTCTTCTCTGTGTGTTATGTTCTCCCCCAATTTAATCTCCCATATCTGAACAGGAAGAGTGATTTTAAATGTACCACAATTTCTGACTTAAATATATACTACACAGGCTTGGAGAGATGGCTCAGTTATTGAGAACCCAGGTTGTGCAGTTCCCAGCACTGGCATGGCAACTGCCATCCATATGTAACTCTATTTTCAAGGGCTCTAAATCCCACTTCTAGCATTTGTAGGCAATGGGCATCCAAATGGTGCACAAACATACCTGCCACTAAAACAGCCATCCCCCACACCCTACACAAATAAAATAAGAAAATAAATTTCAGGAATCACAGTAGCAGAAACAATGTGGTATGAATACTAGTACAAAACTATGTGTCCATGTAATATAACAGAGAACCCATAAATAAATTCAAATATGTCAAAAAAACATACATTAGAAAAAGACATCAACTAAAAGCACTGAAAAATCCAGATTTTAAAATGTTTGAGAATGAAATTATAATCCAAATCAAATCAAAATAAGTCAAAATCCTTAGTAATATGAAGGGAGGGAGTTAGCAAGTACTCTATGAAAACTTACAGATAGCACTTCTATCATTTATGATTAACAAGAAACATTTGCTAGAGGATAGTGATGGCTCACACCAATTATATGCCTGTTATTCCTCTGTCCAGGGCATAGCACCCAGAATACATTTTAAAAAAAATCCAAATATTACCATCAAAAGAACAAATCAACGCATTAGAAAGTGGGTAACAAAAATGAATAGTTCTCAAAAGGATGACTAACAAAAAATTTTCAGCATTATAGCTGTCAGGAGAATACAAATTCAAATTATATTAGGATTCCAACTAATTCTGGTTAGAAGAGATGTCCTCAGGAAATAGCCAAGTGGATTCTGGGAAGGACGCACTGAGTATAAAACACTATTATCCACTATTTGAAGTACAAACTAGCAAAGCCACTACTGAAATCAGTATGGAGGGTCCTCAAATACTGCAAATGCAATTATGTGGTGATACCATTTCTGAGTATATAACTGAAGGATAACAATCTTAAAAACTTAAAAGAATCTAAATAATCATGCCTTGACAATATTTTCACATTCATTCTTATTGCTGTACTTTCCAAAGGAGTTTAGCTATAGAACTTAGAAGTTCATCAATAGATAATTAGCAAACAAGTGTCATATCTCTATAATAGAGTATTATTTAGATATTAAGAAGAATATAAATGGAAGAGTCTTTGTGACTTTCATGTGGTTGTGAAGAAACACCATTACCAAAGCATTTAATGGGGCGTTACTTAAATTTCAGAGGGTGAGTCCATGACCAATATGGCAGGTAGCATGGCAGCAGGAAGGCAGGCATGGCACTTGAGAAATCTCTGAGGACTCACATCTGAGCTGCATGCTAAAAGCAGAGAGAAGGAGAGAGATCTAGAGAAAGAGTGAAGAAGTGATGGAGAGAGAGAGAAAGAGAGATAGATAGATAGAGAGAGAGAGAGAGAGAGAGAGAGAGAGAGAGATTGTACACTGTGTATGAGATGGGGTTTTGAAAGCTCAAAGTCTGCATCCTGTGCCACACCTCCTCCAACAAGACCAAATCTTATAATCCTTCCCAAATAGTTCCAAGAGCTGGGACCAAGTATTATGATATACTAGCTAACAAGGGCCCTTCTCATTCAATCTAATACATCATTTCAAGGAAATTGGTGTTACAGCTGATCATCATGCTAAGTACAAGATGTAGATAAGTAAGTAACACATATTTTCTCTCAAATAGAGAATTTGGATAAAAAATACATGAAAGAGAGGAAGGGCAGCTTTTGGAACCAGTAGGATCTGGGAAGTAAGACAAGAGGTCAATTGTAGCTAAATAGAATCAAAGTAAACTATACACACATGTGATGATACAATTAAAACCATTTGCTTCTAATAACTACAAATTCACTCATTAATTACTATTTATTCTCCTGTATTACAGGTAAAATAAGTGAAGTGCTTTTTAAGATTAATTGAATGGTCAAGAGTTCAAATCTAACCACAGTCCTTTCACTTAACTTTTAGGTGTTCTACCAAAGAGACACATCAATCCATAGACCCATACATCATCTAAACACAGAACAACTGAAATGGAACATTCACAAAAATCTTCAAAGAAATTATCAGAGAGGGACTTGTGAAAACAAGGAAAGACCTACTATGAAAATGGAAATGGTTTCCAGACTCAGAAAACAAATACTGTATTTTCTATGTCCTGTGTGTTCTAGTAATCAGTGGTCATACAAATATGCATATCTGTTAGTATGAGTGTGAATAAAGAACATGCAAGTATAAATAGGAACATGGGAAGGAAAAGGAGAACTGAGAGGCTGGTGTCATTGAACCATGTGACATAAAAGCCATGGAGACATGACTGGGAAGAGAAGACAGTGAGTTCAGGGATGAAGGAAAAAGGTGGGAAGAGAGAGGATCAACTAAAAAAAAATGTATTTGGACATGCTGTAGTAAAACCCAAGTCTTTGTGTGTTGGCCAAAACAATATTCAAGAAAATATAAAAATTTCAAATGATATTGGGAATGGAAGGGCAGGGTAGAGGAGGGAAAATGGGGAAGGATAAATAACACTGAAGGCCTTCTGAAAAAACCATAGGAAATCCTATTACTAATGAATACATATGCATATGTACTTTGTGTTTGTGTGCAGATGTAAAGGAGTTTACAGAGTAATAATATTACGGGTTGCAATGCCCCAGCTGCACATAGTATAATACCGAATTACTGGCCCTTTTACCATGAATGGGTTATATCTTTTTGAGTTGTTGGCTAGTAGAGTCTTATGACTCCAAACATTACAGACTGTAGCCAATGCTATGAGCCACACACTCGACAACTTGACAGTACGACTCTATTGTTGAAGAAGGTACAGGTTTATTTCATTGCAACTACTGTGGCATACAAGACAAAGAACTGACAGCCAATTGGCAAACATGAATAAAAGCATCAGAGTTATAGAGTTTCATGGAGAAATGCTTAACTTATGTTTTTGTTGTTGTTGTTCATTTGTGAGGTTTTTGTTTTTATTTTTTCTATGATCAAGTAAACCTAAGAAACACTAGGACTTCTTATATTGTGGAATATGTTGATGTGATTCAATATTTATTGTAATGTCTAAATTTCCTGTAGGCCAGCTTCCCATTACTGTGACAAAATACATCAGACAAACAACTAAACGGCTGGAATTTTTACTTTTCCTCATGGCATCAGAGATTTTGGTCCATGGTCAGTTTAATCCATTGCTTCTGTGTTGTGCCAAGTCAGAAAATCATGGAGGAAAGCACATGATAGAATAAAGCTGCATGCCTTTGGCCTGCATGTGAAGCAAAGAGAATGATGGGTCCTTGAATCTCCTTCATGGGCACATGCCAAATGAACAACATCCTTTAACTAAGTGCTGCCCTTTAGCTTTCATCTTTTCCTTAGCGAAAAGCTAGCTGGGACTTCAGTGTTTACTCCCAAATCATTGATAGTATTGTGAATCCAACCGGAGCAACAATTAATTCATCACAAGCATCTCACTGCATATCATAGAAAAGTCACCACAGCCCAGAAGCTTCTATCTCAATCACATAGCACAAATTAAATCCATTAAAGCAGTTTTCAATATATGTAGTTTTTGAACTGTGGGGGCATTTTGAAACTTGTTAAGAGAGTGGTTTCCCTGGATGTTTTAATATTAGCTATTAAATTTTATGTGATAAAAATCACTTTTATTGTTAAAAAGTCATTACATTGCTAATTCTCAATGACATTTTGCAGATATATTTATGTTTTCATTTCACATTGTATTAAAATATTTGTTATAAGTACTCTATTCAATCTCAAAGCTTCAGCTAACCTGTGATTAATTTTTAAATTAAGTTATTGTTACTTATAATTATTTTCTAGATTATTTTTAAAGCTTTCTGTACTAGAAGAAACAACAAGACATACTCTTGAGTTTTTAGAATACATTGAATTTTCTTCAGTCACCCAGAGGCATCCTCCTCTAGGCAAATGGCTGCCACTGGGTGACAGAATTCCACAGCGCACCTCAATTTCAGCCTAAACACTAACTCCTAACTCCATACCTGCCACTTGAAGAAGGAAGTCTCCTAGCAAACAATTTCCCTGTTTACTTAGCAATTTGTGGCTGTGAGAATTTCAATTAGTTCCCTGGCCACTGTTTTTAAATTAGAGAATTGTCAACCTAAGCAAAGAAAAGTGCACTTTTACTTAATTGATAAAAGATTAGTGCATTCCTTACTGTGAACTGTAACTCCAGGGGCCTTGGAGCTGACTGAGGGCTAATAGCACTTGTTAAAACAGTTCTTTTCCAGAATTTTCAATTTACTTCATAGTTTTTGCTCTTTCCATGCTTATTTTGAATTCCCTCTAGGGCACCAGGATACTGCATTGCCTGACCAGTATCCTGGACATGATAAATTGCCAAAATTTGAATATCTAAAGACTGTATTAACATATGCATATATAGCTTCCTTTGAAAATCTCAGGCAGTCTGCCCACAGTATTGTACTTCCCACGGAATAGTCATCTGAACTGAGGGCATCTAGTCCTTTTAAAGAGATCCATTCTGTCCATTGCTAGATTGAGCTTCTTCCCTACTGCTGCCCTAACACTGAGAGGCCAAGCTTTATTTTCATCATTTGCTGTGTTTAAGAGTTGTTTGCTTGTCACTGGAGAAGAAAATAGAGCATTTGTATCCTGAAACATTTCCCTGGGGTTTCAGGATGCAAGTAGTGTGTCTGGTCAAAGGATATTAAGATACCTCTTTCTGAATGGAGAAAGAAGAGGAGATGATGGGGGGTGGTGTTAGAGAGGAGGTAGGAGGAGGGGAAGGGAGGAGAGTAGGGGAAACTGCAGTCAGTATGTAAAATGAAAACAAAGATTTAGTTTAATAGTGACTCTTTACGTTTTTATCTTCTTGCATGAAATATTTTGATTTATCTCCTTTGACCTCAGGGCTTAGACTCCATAGCTAGATAAACACAACCACTTTCCTTCCTCTGCTACCTCTGGGAGAGCAGACAAGAAAAACTGTTAGACTGAATCAGACCATTCACTCTCCATATTTTTTAGCTCTTTAACAGCATAAATGTAACTAGTACATAAAGGAGTGTTTGCTTGCCTTTTGGAGATGGTTATTCAGCATTGTCATCACTGTGACAGAGAAGCTGAAGTTAATGACCTTGGCAGAAAAAAGATTTAGTTGGCTGCTCTTCCAGTCATCTTCTCTACTGGGTCCATGGTCATGTGGAGTATCTTAGTGTGTGACCAAGGGGCAAAGGCCATTCATCTCTAAGCAGACAGGAAGGAGGAGAAACAGCAGAAAGTTCAGGGACAAGATATAGTCCCCATTATCATTCTTCTAGCAGCCAAGCCAACTTCCCGAAAACAAGCCCACATTACCAGTTCCTGCATCTCTCAATATTCTATTCAAATTTTGAGTCCTTCAATGGCCATAGCCCTTGCAATCTGGTGCTTTGCAAATATACAGAAGACTTAGACAGTCTTTGATATATAAGATTACTTTTTATTGTAGCTTTCATTTAAAAAAAAACAAAAAAAACTAAGTTTTCAATGTTATTTGTGTTTGTTTTTATTCTCCTTAGATTACTTTCCATTTTCTAAAGATAACAAGCTTTTTCCTACTGTCATCTGTACTGGAGACAGCTTAGTATATTTTAGAATTGGAAACAAATTCCCCAAATTGATCTCATCTTTGCCTGATCCCTATAGAATTAAAAAACTGGTCTTGGAGATTCCCATCTTCATGACAACTTAAATATTCACTTACCAGCAACAGGAGGAATTGAGAACAACACTGCCAATCATTTGAGGAGAATATCCTGTTTGACTGTGGTTCACCAAATCAGATATGGCCCCTCTTAAAGTGGGTCCACAAGCCAAAGCTTAGAAAACCCTTTTGGAAAACCTTGCCTGGCATCTGATCACACAGTTCTAGGTAAAAAAAAGTAACTACCAAGACAGCACAGAAAACTTGAGATAATCTAGAGAGCTTAAGGAAAAAAGAATTCCTGCATTCTGTAGGGATTTCAAGGGACTGACAGAACTCGTAGTATAAGTATAGTGTGTGTGTGTGTGTGTGTGTGTGTGTGTGTGTGTGTAAGAGAGAGAGAGAGAGAGAGAGAGAGAGAGAGAGAGAGAGAGAGAGAGAGAGTGCTAGAAAATATGGAGAGTGAATGGTTTGATTCAGTGTAACAGTTTTTCTTCTCTGAAGTGCCAAGAACCAGTAGCTGGCAATCACTTGCTCTTTGATAAAGTTAATTTCTGTTTATATTAGTTTATATCACATACATCAGTCTATATCATGCATATCAATTTGTCATTTATATCAGTTTATGTCATATATATCATGTATAAGTTTTTATCATATATATCAATTTATACCATATATATGTTTATATCACACATGTCAGTTTATATTATTATTATATTATGTATATCATTTATATCCCATTTTTAATATTGAGTAGTTCAGTTCTCTTTTAAAAATTTATTTTACTTTTTCATACAAAATATTTTAATTAAAATTTCGCTCCTCTGACCCTTCCCATTTCCTACCTAACCCCCTCACATCCTGATCCACCCTCTTCTGTCTCTGCTTTGCATGCAGACATCTAAGAGACAGTAATAGAATAAAATAAGATAAAACAGAAACAAACCAACCAAAAAAACAAGCAAAGTAACAGAAGGAAAAGGGTCAAAGAAAAAGCACAAGAAACACATAGACATTCACATAGACATTCAGAGTCACACATTAATACACATAGGAATCTTCTAAAAACATAAAATAGGAAATATATATATATATTATATATATATATATATATATATATATATATATATACGACCTTAAGGTTAAAAAATGTCTCGACACAACATTTCGAGACAAAAAACTTCAAAAGACAACACTGAGTTAATTTTTTTCCCATCTACTGCTGGTCATGGGTCCTTAAGAATAATTAGTTTCCAAAATGAGGCTCCCTTAGAGAAAGCTAAGCTTCACATTTGCAAGTGGTTATCAATTGGAGACAGCTTCTGTGTTAGGGAAGGGAGCATGTATTTACTTTTTCCTTTCAGGTCTAAGACACCATGTGATGTGCTGCCAGTTTCTGTGAGTTTATATGTGAGTAGATCTGGCTGTGTTTTATAAGGCCTTGTTTCCTTGGTAACATTCATCCCCTCTGTCCCTTAAATCCTTTCTATACCTCTTCTTTAGGGTTCCCTGAACTCTGAGGGGATGGAGTTGATGGAGATGTACTTTTCAGGGCTGAATGCTCCAAGGTCTCAGTCTCTGTGTATTGTCTGTCTGTGTGTCACTGTAATTTTTCTCATCTGCTGCAGGAGGAAGCTTCTCTAATGATGGATGAGCAAGGCACTGACCTATGAGTGTAGTGAAATGTCATTAGGAGTCATTTTGCTTCTATGTTCCTTTAATGGAAGCATAATATTTCCAGATATATTCTAATTCTATAGAAA
This sequence comes from Cricetulus griseus, assembly GCF_003668045.3. NCBI lineage: Eukaryota > Metazoa > Chordata > Mammalia > Rodentia > Cricetidae > Cricetulus > Cricetulus griseus. The sequence goes on along the minus strand of NC_048595.1, from coordinate 142,617,671 downwards.
AAAGATGATATATAAAGTTTAATTTTATAAATTAAACTGAAATGAGAAATAATATGCCCCAAAAGATTTCCTACAAAGAGAACATCAGAAGCCAATGCCGTCCCAACCTATCTTTTGATTTCATAGTGGGACATAGAATGCATCTGAGACTAGATCCAAAAGTTGGTGGGAGGAAGAAATTGTAAGCAAGTTCACAGAGATGTGTTTAAGATGGATCATTAAATCTGACCTACTGCTAACTTTAGAAACTAGCCTAAAAATAACTAAGAAACTACCCAGCATCAAGACAATAAAATACAGTCATGAACATATGTTCTTATTTTTCTACAGAGCTCCAATTCCTTTCTCTGTAATCCTCTTTGCTCTCTTATTTTGTGTTTTCTTGTGGGTTCTTATTGTTATTTTAGTTTTTCTTTGCTTTGGACAGATCATTTTCACAGATCATGATGCTCCTATCGCTTCCCATAGAACTCAGAGGCAAGAAATTGACTCAGTCTTGGTATTAATCCCTGACCACAGAGATTAATTGATAAATTAGCAATTGGCAGAACTGTGTCAGAGTTGTCTTTCCTTCTTCTATTTTTGTTGTTGACAAAATCTTTTGGATTCATTGCTTTATGCTCTGATCAAAAAGACTACAGGACTCATATCATAAACCCCTCAACATCTGGCCTTTGAACCATGCCTCAACTACTTGGAATAAAGTAAGATAAAATAACTGACAGAAAGACAGAGCTATGAGAATGAAAGCCTTGAATTCCTCATTCTCCTGGTGTCAGCACCTTTCAGGATAATTTTACCTTTTATGTGTTACTGTCCACAATAATATGATCAGATTGTATGCATTTTTGGGTACCAACAGTTCTGGAAAATACCATGAAAGATAAAGTCAAAGATTGTTTGATGGAAATAGAAGATGTTAGTTTAAGAATCTGAATATTACTAAAACAATTGGGAAGCAAGATTTAACATTCACTGGTGAAAAGAATATTCACTTAGAATTATGACATTTATTAAAACAACACTCTTGAGGTCAAGAGAAATCTGAATAAAAGGTATTATGAAGCTGCTCCGGATACTGTACAGGGAGACAATGATTGATCCAGGTTATTTTGCTACTGATGGCAGCAGAAGCAGAATAAACATCAGCTGGAGAAATAAAAGTTCATTGGGCCAGAGCAAGGAATATTTTTATAATAAAAAACATCTAAGAAAGGAAGGCATGATTTGCTTACATGGAGCCTATGCGACCTCTGGATAAGAGCAGTGGAATTATATGAGGGGAGCAAGCTTAGGGATGGAGAGCAGTCCAAAGTTAGAAGAAATGGTTGCTCCTGAATTGTCAGGGGTTTCTGGGCTAGTGCCTGAAAACGCTGATGGGTTTGAAGTAAGGCTTTCAAATATCTTCAAAAATGTGAAAGGATTTTGCTGCTGAACCACAGCTTTTTGACTGCATACCCTTCTCCATTTCTCCTCCTTGGCATCATCTGATCTCAGTAATTAAATTTAGGGTATCTCAGAATATTTTCTGTTATGCAGCAAAGACAGATTTTAGTGTTAGGAAAACTGAAATAGATAAGCAAAAGTAGCATTTTGCACATTTTGATATGAAAATTGACCTCAAGAAATAAGAGGGTTTTTTTTCAAGATTTTGGAGACACAATATGAATGAAATTTAACACTCATCACAAAAGCTACCTACCATAATGATTTAAAAAGAAAAATACCTTAAGTTATGCACATACTTAAGGTTGAAAAATATCTCCTGAATGTATACAATGGATATTTTCTCATGCTTATCATAATTCTATTCCCACTCATTTGAATGTAATTTTCCATGGTCATAACATTCCAAGGGGAGCCTACAGAGATTGTGTTGTGATGTCAAATTGCTATATGAAAACAATTTTGATAAGCCCATGGACACCACATTATAATGACAAATTATAATGACAAAATGGTTTCATGTTTCCATGGAAACCAAATTACAATGTCAAACTGATGGCAAAATGAGGTCAATACAAATCTACATGGGCCAGATTGTGATGTTAAAGTAGTGTGAAGCAATGTCACTACAAGTCTGGAGAGGCTGTGTTATGATGTCAGGACGATGGGAAAGAATAGTTAGTATGATGTCAAAATTGTAAAAGAAAAAGATCATTGGAAATTCAAGCAGCATCTTTCATGATGACAATACAATAGAACACTATTATTAATGCAGATTTTACCAGTGTTAACAGAAATATAGCAAAGGGTATGATAACACATTAAATATTCTGATTTCAAATATTGCTAAAATTTCAAGTTCTCAGAACTGAATGCTTAGTCATGAAAGTTGTTAGGAAGATCTTAGTTACATTGCAAAAGGATCTATTAAAGAATCTGTTTAGATGTAAATGACTCTCCTCATTTACAATAGGAGTGGGAAGGTACCCAAGGGGAGAATGTCTGATTAATTCAGTCCTTTCTAAAAGGTTTCTCTGGCAGCCTTTTCTGCTGAAATGTCTTGGGGCATACTTCACCTACATTTGGTACGAGTGTCACACCTTTTAATTCTTCCTTCCTAAAGATGTTAAAATATTTACAGTTAAAATTTGTATTGTATAAATTATATACTAAGTAGTTTAACGCTTCCTTAAACCCACCATTATCAGGAATAGTGTGAAGTACAATATTATTTTCAGTGATGGCAACGTTCCCACTTCTTAAATAATAAATTATATTGCTGCAATTTATCTTGTATGAGTGCAATAAATATTTTAACCTAATGCTAATGCCAATCAGGTGGACTGTTACATGTGAGTGGAGTAGACTGCATTTATCATAGTTTCTAGATCCTACTAGATTTCCTTTCCTTCTGATGGTAGCTCTAACTTCTTGCAGGAGCAAAATACAAAACACTCCTGAACCACATACAAAAATGCATTCTGATTAGTTTAAAAATATGAATTTCCTCAAGTGAAGAAAAGAAATCACAACTGTTAGACACTTAAAAAATTAAGTTCAAAACATCCCAGACCTGGAGATTTAACATTTTGTATCATGGTTATGGCTGTGAGTTCATAAGCAAGAACTTTAACTATGTTGTTAAATAAATTTAATATGTGTCTTCAATAAACATATTTTAGCTAAAGTCAATGTACTGGCTAGTATGTTAGTATAATTAATCAAATAGTTTTTTGTTTGTTTGTTTTTGTTTTTTGAGACAGGGTTTCTCTGTGGCTTTGGAAGCTGTCCTGGAACTAGCTCTTGCAGACCAGGCTGGTCTCGAACTCACAGAGATCCACCTGCCTCTGCCTCCCAAGTGCTGGGATTAAAGGCATGCGCCACCACCACTCAACTCAAATAGTTTTAAATGTGTGTGTGTGTGTGTGTGTGTGTGTGTGTGTCAAAAACAAAGCAGCAACAACAAAAACAACTCATGAGAGTCCTTGATATAAGACACAGAAATTGTAGACAATGCAGAATGTGCTTTAGAAAAAAAAATCACATTGTTTTAAGTTATTGGGGAAAGAAAGCAGAGTCAGGGGCAAAATATGTCCAACTGAAGGCACTTAAAATTACACATGTAAAGAACAAAAAGTGGAGTGTATAGAAAGAAAATGAAAGGACGAAGACAGGAGGAGGAGTAAGAAGAGGAGGAAAAGGGGAAGGAGCAGGAGGAGGTAACAGCTGCAATATTCTTCCTGATGCAGCACCTATAGAACCTCAGTAGACTCTTAGTAGCTCTTGCTATGATTTGAACTTTAGCAATTCTTTTAGTTTTTCTGATTCTTATCTTTTCTTTAGAGAAGATATAAGCAGGGATTCTTTTTCTTATTTAAGACAAGTAAGTGGAAGCCTTTCCTCTGACAGATTGACTTAACAAGATGAAAATATAAGGAATGGAAAATGTATTTGACTTTGAGGCATGTGAGCATTGGCTTGCTAACAATCTTAGGGGATAGCATGATTTTACCTTATATTGAGCTTTAAGATGTACCTTTTTTGCACAAAACTCATCCTATAGGTATGACAATCCAAAAGGGGAAACTGTTCTTTTATTTGTTTTACTTTTGCTACATTCCCTAATTACTAAAAAATATCCTGTAATTTATTAAAACTTATGATCTGCATCCAGCCACTTTATGATCTATTCTTTTTAGAGGAATTTTCACAAGGTGAAATACTACCTGGATACACAAATTGAGGTACTGTTCCATCTACAGATAGAAATCACAGGTACAAAATGAAGCTTAGATAATAAAAACTCTGTAATGGAAAGAAAAGGGAAGGACAGGGTTGCAGTATAGATTAAACCAGTAGGAGGCTCTACTCTTTGTCCCAGGAACTCTGTCTTTTTAGCTTTTTTTTCTGTTAACATTTTAACGTTTGGTATATCTTGCTTCCTAAGAGTCTTTTGCCATACTAGGGTATGTGTTAGATTTTGGTGTTCTTGTTTGTTTGGTTGTTTTCACTTTATTATATGTTTTATTATTTAAGGTTTTTAAAAATTGAAATATATGGCGATCATATACTTCCCTGCCTCCATGGCGTTCCAAAACCTCTTCCCCTTCCTACCCTTCGAATTTTTTATTTCTTCCTCAAAACAAACAAACAAAAAACAAATAAAATGAAAAAATAAAACAACAGCCAAAGAGAAACAAACAAAATCAAAAGAAACAAAACAAAATATCAAACTGTAACTGAATAAGAGCTCACAGAAAAAAAAAAAAGAATAAAAACAAAAACTGTCTAGTCCATTAAATGTTGATCAACTACTCCTGAACATGAGGCTTATCCTGGAACTGATTTTCCCTCTCACAGCAGTTGTTAGCCTTTACCCTAGAGGGTTAGTCTCTCTCTCTCTCTCTCTCTCTCTCTCTCTCTCTCTCTCTCTCTCTCTCTTTCTTTAAAAATGTTACAAAATGTAATATAATACAATAAAACAAGAACTGTCACATCAAAGTTCAACAAGGCAAACCAACCGAAAGAAAAGAACTCCAGCAAATTTCCAAGAATGTCCACAGACACATTTGCTCACACACTCCAGAATCCCATAAAAACACTAAACCAGAAGCCTGTGCATAGTGCTTTTTCTCTTTAAGTTCATATAAGCTTAGATCATATTGACCTAGAACAATGGTTCTCAATCTGTGGTGTTTCAACCCCCACAGGGTTCGAAGATCAGATATCCTGAATATCAGATATTTACATTATAGTTGACAACAGTAGCAAAATTACAATTATGAAGTCTAAATGAAATAATTTTATGGGGTCACCACAACTGTGATAAAGGGTCAAAGCATTTGGAAGATTGAGAACAACTGATTTAGCAGGTGTTGTTTTCTTGTGGACCTACTGCTAGTCTGGCTCCTCCTATCTTTCCATCTCCTCTTCTGTGGGGTTCCCAGGGTGCTAATTGGAGGGATTTCATTGAGATATCCCATTTACAGCTGAGTGTTCTGAGGTCTCTCATAATGTTTGACTGTAGATATTTGTTCCCATCTACAACAGGACAAAACTTCTCTGATGATGACTGAGCAAGGCACTGATCTTTAAGTGTAGCAGAATATTATTAGAAGTATTTTATCATTACATTTTTAGATCAGTATTATTTGATTTTACTCTAGGTCCTTGGGCTATGAAATCTCAGGTTGTTAATCACCCATGCGATGTCAGGTGTGGTTTTCATCTAGTGGAATGTGCCTTAAATCAATTAAGATATAAGATGATTGCTCCCTATAGAATTGTGTGACCACTGTCCTACCATGTCTTGCAGGTAGTACACCATTTTTGATAAAGGGTTTATAGTTGTCTTGATGTTCATGTTTTTCCTTTGGTAGTGTGCAGAATATCTTCCTATATGGGGGAGATTCTGCTCTACCATTAATTGGAGATACATATATATATATATATATATATTATATATATATATATATTAGAGATATCTTTGTGATATCTCAAATTAATATATATATCCAACTAATATATATAAATATATATATCTTTGTGATATATCAAAAATATATATATATACAAATATTATATATATATATGTGTGTGTGTGTGTGTGTGTGTGTGTGTGTGTGTGTGTGTGTGTGTGTGTGTGTGTGTGTGTGTTTCTATTGCATTAGGTTTCCATGCTATCTGCATCCCATTCCATAACACACTCTCTCCTCCAATTCCTCAGTTTACCTTCCCATTCCAACATTGCCTCATCTATCCAATCTATCTACTCTATTTCTCTTTCCTGATGAGATCTATCTGTTCCCTCTAGTACTCCAATCAATCCATATAATCACAGAGAGTAGCTGTGGATTGTAGCTTTATTATTACTGACTTAATTAATACCAACATATAAGAAAATTCATACAATTTTGTCTTTATAGGTGTGGGATAATTCATTCAGGATGAGTTTTTTTCTTGTTCCATCCATTAAACTGCATATTTCATGTTGCCATTAAGTTTTTAATGTCTAAGTAATACTCTGATCATTAAATGCACTACATTTTTTAGTTCTCACATTGAGGAACATCTAGGTTGTTTCCAATTCTTGTGTATTATGAACAGAACAGCATTGAACATAGTTAAGCAATTGTCTCTTAGGCAGGATTAAGTATCCTTTGGGTATATGCCCAAGAGTGACATAGCTGTATTTGGAGGTATATAGATTCTCATTTTCTTAACCCTGAAATGTTAGCAGCATGTGTCTTGATATAATAGCTTAAACACTACAGTTTCTATGGCTTAATTTCAGGCAGATCTGTGTGACTGGTACCCAGTAAAATCTCTGTGTACTGGTACTCCTCTGCTTCTCTGTTTTGCAACACTCTTTGTGATATCACATGTTGTGTGGAGAAAAACGTGAGGAATGTGTCTTCAATAGAATACTAAGTATGGTTTCTCTGGCCTTACATGACAAGTCCATGGGGAAATGTTGCTCTGCTCAGTCTGGGCTGGTGTCCAAATATTGGCCAGTTCAAGAATCTGTGCTCCTTCATATGTGTATTTTCTGTGCCCTAAAGGCCTTATTTCTATGACACTTGATCTGAGGATTCCTACTAAGTTCATTGCAGGAGCTTCTGCCTATGGCATCCTTATGCAGGGAGTGGAGAACAAACCTACAACACAGTTTACACTTTACTCTGGTGAGTGAAGAAGGAAACTATGCTTCAGCACCTCCAGCTTTGTACTTATCCCAACTTAGTGGTTGATGGAAGAGCTTTGATTTTTGCAAGCGCGTGCACGCGCACGCACGTGTGTGTGTGTGTGTGTGTGTGTGTGTGTGTGTGTGTGTGTGTGTGTGTGTGTGTGCCTTTAATTGACTACCACAGCATTTGAAAGCTTAGTACTACCCCTCCCTTAGCTCACATGAGGTCATATTGACCTCATCCACACGATGAGGCTTACACAAGAAAAATAGATATTCCGAATATGGACTCTCCTAATCTGCTAATCTATACACTTTTCTAGTCCTGCCTTTCTCGTTTTTTATGCTAAGTATAGAATATTGTTTTAGAGCAAAAGACCTTTGCTGACTTCTCAGAGTCAATCTATGAACTTGTTCAACTAAAACATAGTCTTGGTGAACAGCAGAGCCTCCATGCATTTAGAACTGAACAGCATGGTGCATTAAGTAGATTTCTGCTTTCTCCACTATGACATAAGAAACTTTACAAACTAAGAAAACTGTTAATACTGTATGCACCTCTATGTACTGTTATAAATACATGTGTTTATTTGATAAATAAAACTGAGAAATGCTTGTCAGGTATCACCCAGTTTTAGAGACAAAGATTTATGAAGGAAAGCTATGCATAGCTATACTCATTCATGCTAATATTTAAAGGCAAAGCAATGAAATTACTGCATATTACTTCAAAGTTCAAATTTAACTTTGTTAAAACAATTTTGGTAATCATTACATTTTCTTACAATAATTACAGTTGATATTTCAGAGGTGAAGGAAACATAGTCTGTACTCTATTTAAATGTTTTTTGCACGTAAAAGCATTGCCATGGAGCATTTGAGACAAGAACAACATCTCAGATAAACTTAGTATCATAGAGAGCAGTTATAGCTAATGCTAACCTGTGAGCTGGGGATCTTAATGTCCTGCTGGAGTCTAGCTTTAAAATGTATGCATAAACCGAGTTCTTTCACACACTTCTGGGAGAGAGGAGATCGGCATTCACTGACCTAATTCATGTGAAGTCACCCATTTGTGTACAGGATGCTGATAGATGAAGGGGGCATTTCCATTTGGGGTTTTGGATTTACCAAATTTCACATAGTGATCATGGAATAAAAGCCTTCCAAATGTGTAAATTAGACAAAACTGCAGAAAAGAAAACTTTCTTTAGTGAGACTTTGGGTCAGTTGTTCTAAGCTAAGCAGGAACACAAAATGATTACACTATCTTTCCAGACATCTTTTTAGAAACATGGTTATATGATTTTCAGTATCTAATGTGATAATGTGAAAGAGCTACAGGTGTCCAATTAGCTCCTACAGAACCTCTATTATTTGGCACTTCCTGTAGGTTTACAGGATATATTAATGTTGGTTTACTTAAGACCTTAGACTATTCCTCTTTAACTTTATAATTCAATGCCAACTTGGTTCTTGATTAAATCCTAAGTCTGGGTTTGAATATCTCTATGATCTGCTTTAATAAGTTTTTCTAATGTCTGTACCTTGGCACTCACATCAACCAGCTTTTTTATAGATAAACAAAGAATTATCAAAATGATAGTATGCCAATCAAGGTTAAGTTGATTATCTCTTTATTTAATTGTTCCATTTTGAATTTCTGCATTGTATAATCACACAGAGACTGAAATCTCTCCATTGTGATTGTGTTTCTTTTTTTTTCTGTACACACATGCTTTATTTTTTCTTTAATTATTTTTTATTTTAGAGGCACTCATATTTACATATCCATCCCCCCATTCCCTCACCCTCCCATCCTCTCATGTTCCCCAACAACACCCCCAACTCACACCCTACTTCCTCCGCAGGGATAGTGAGGCCCTCCATGGGGGACCTCAAAAGTCTGTCATGTTATTTGAGGGAGGGCCTTGGCCCTCCTTTCTGTATCTGAGAAATAATAGTATCCCGCCATAGGGAATGGGCTCACAAAGTCCATTTGTGCTCTAGGGATAAACTCTGGCTCCACTGTTAGAGGTCCCATAGACTGTCTTGGCCTCCTAGCTGCCACCACATTCAGAGGACTTGGTTTGATCCAATTCTGTTTCCCCACCTTTACAACTAGGGTCTCCATGCTCTCACTAGGTCAGGTCAACTGTTTCTATGAATTTTCTAGCACCATCTTGGCTCCTTTGCACATACCTCCTCCCTCTTTGCAACTGGATTCCAGGAGTATGGTTCAATGCTTAGCTGTGGGTGCTTGTTTCTGATTTGATCAGCTCCCGGATGAAGGCTCTAGGAATGGTAACCAAGGTAGATATCAGTCTCATTATAGGGTAAGGACATCAAAGGCAGCCTCTCCACCACTGCCTGGATTTTTAGTTGGGGGTCATCCCTGTGGATCCCCTAACATTTGCCCTGTGATAGACCTCTCTCCAAACCTGTATGTCTCCCTCAATCAAGGCATCTCCTTTAATGTAATCCTCTATTCCTTCCCTATCCTAGTCCTCTGTTTCTCATTTTTAATGTGGGAAAAGCTACCTTTATAAACTAATCCCTTGTTTTAAGAATTCGCAAGAGTCTTACCAAATCTTCCACCAATGTCAGTGTACTTTGAGAGGTAGCATATCTGATCCATGGGCTTAGAGTGGCAGCCTAAGGAGACAGGCTATAAGGAAAGCCTGCAGCCCACAGAGTGGGGGGAGTGTGAGTTGAGTGTGTGTGTGTGTGTGTGTGTGTGTGTGTGTGTGTGTGTGTGTGTGTAAGAGAGAGAGAGAGAGAGAGAGAGAGAGAGAGAGAGAGAGAGAGAGAGAGAGCATCAGCTACCTGAAAATGCACACGGGATTATTAGGAAGGCAGTCTGAATAGCCCAGGTGCCTGGAGTTTTGGTGTCAGCTGAAGACTGTTCAGAGAGGGTACCTCAGGCAAATACCAAATTGCTTAAAGACTTGGGGAAAAACAAAAGAAAACCTAGCCAGATGGGCAGTGATTCTGGTTGTAGCTCCTGCCTGGGATGGTGGTTTCACAGACAAAAGCCTTATTTTGTAAATTCATGCCTTAACATTGGGCACCAATATGTAACATGAGTAATATAAATCCAGTGACAGATATAGGTGTTCCAGTTGAAGGTCAGAAAAGCAACATAGCCAGCTACTATCTCTTACCTCTACCTTAGACCAAAATGGGTGATCCTGGCTCCACAAATCCTCAGAGTGCAATGCAGACTGCACTACTCTCCACCAAGCCTCATACTGCAATTCTCTGTGTTCCTGTCTCCTCCCACCTTATATTTCTCTCTCCTCCCATCCATATCACTCCTGCATCTACCTCTCTCGTGCTGGAATTAATGAAGTCACATTTGTGTGAGCCCTTTCTCTTTTAGACTGTATCAATTTCATGTATCTCAGTGTGGCCTTGAACTAACAGAGATCTGTCTGCCTCTGGGCTATCTGCATGACTGAGAACACACCAGATCATCCCATAATACCTTAAGATAACACATGTAGCCTATATATAGATGCCATCTCCCTGGAAGAAGTGACATGTACTTTGCGACGAGTTTCCTGTGCAACTATGCCTCATTTTGCCAATGGGGTTTTGTTTTGACCAAAAAAAATACTTTTCTAAATTGTACTGAACCTAACTATGCTTATAGTAAACCCATGCCAGACTCCCAAAGTTTGAAGTAACATCGGCCACTGAAACCTGTTGAACTGGACTTCCTTCTAGTCTTAGGTTGATCCTTATTCTGATAGCCCTGGGTTTTGAAGAGACCCTACATTAGTAGCAAATAGGACCAGGTTTATTCACTCAAAGATGGGCTCCTAAAGGTTCCAAAAACTTTCCAAATAATGCCATCATGGGACTAAACAAATGACTCAAGGATGAAGAGATCATACATATAGGCTCACAATAATCTGTAACCCCAGACCTGGGGGAGTGCAGGGCTACAGATTGATGTTTTTAATGCATACTGTTTTTCATTATTAACATGAAAGATCTTAAAAGGGGAATTGATTGTGGCTTCAGCTACTATTCAATTACCCCAAATACTAGCCAATGAAAAGAGATTCTATCCCTGAACATGTTCCAGAATAGTTGTTTTCTTAAGAAACTGAAAAAAAAGTTAACAACTTCAACAAATGACTCTAAGTCAAATAGATAGCTGGATAGATACATTTTGAAGAATGAAAGCAGATTATTAATTTCTTACTCTGCACAGATATGTGAAAAACTCCAGGTATGTGAAAAACCTCAACAAAGACCTGATACTCTGAATCTGGTAGATAATAAAGTAGGAAATACACTTGAGTTTGATGTAATAAAGGACTTTCCGAACAAGACCCTGATAGTACAATCAATTAGTAATAGGGATCACATGAGACTAAAGAGATTCTGTACATAAAACAGCACCATCATTCCAATGAAGGAGGCAACATACAGAATGGGCAAAATATCTCTACATACTGACAGAGTGTTAGTATATCTAGAATACAAAATACTCCAAAAACAAAAACAAAACAAAATAAAAAAAAACACCACCACCAAAGACACCAAACAAACAAACAAAAAATAGCCACCAAAAGCAACCCAATTTAAAAAAGTTGGACATGTGTGGTGGTTTGTTTAAGAATGGCTGCATACCCCACAGGCTCATACATTTGAATGCTTAATCAACAGATAGTTGAATTTTTCATATAATTAGAAGGATTAGGAGGTGTGGCCTTGTTGAAGGAAATGTATCACTAGAGGTAGGCTTTGAGGTTTCCAAAGCCCATGTCAGGCTCAGTTCCTCTGTCTGATTGAAATGGATTAATACTTACCTCTCAGCTACTTCATTGCCATTCCTGTAGTGCTGGCTGCCATGCTTCCATCCATGATCATCATGGACTAAGCCTGTGAAACTGCAAGCTAGCCCTCTACTCATTGTTTTCTCTTATAAGAGTTGCTTTTAGTCATGTTTTGGTCATTTACAGCAATAGAACAGTGACTAAGACTACAGGGTACTAAACAGAATTTGCAAAAGATGGACAAATTACTGAGTAACTTTTTAAAAAATGTTCAAAAACCCTACCTATCAATGAAATAAAAATTGAAACTACTTTGAGATACATTATTTTAATTAAAAGTGCTAATATCTAAAAAAAAATGAGGACAAATGCTGGTGTGGATATATGGGGAAAAGAACATTTATTCACTGTTGGTGGGAGTGATAATTGGGGCAGTCACTATAGAAATCAATGTGGAAGGTTCTCAAAAATATAGAAATATATCTATCACTTGATCCACATAGATCACACTTGGGGGATTAAAGAACTCTATACCCTACTCTAGAAATACCTGCTCATCCATTTTCATTGATGTTCTGTTCCCAGTAGTTAGGAAATAGAAACAGCCCAGATAACTATGAACTGATAAATGGACAAATGTGGTACATTTACACAACAGAATATTAATTAGAATTTAATGAAAAGTAAAATTGTCAAAATTACAGGTAAATGGATAAAGCTGGAGATAAACCTCCGTGAAATAACCCTCACAGAATGACAAATGGGTTATTTTTATCATTTGTCAGTCTTAACTTTGAATCTTCAGGTATGTGTGATATGTGTCTTCCATTTGGAATGCGCATAGAGGTAAAGAAATTACTATGATGCTTCAGAATGGGTACTTACAGAGCAGAGATAGAAGGAAGTGGTATAAAAGTCTAAATGGAAATAACAGAACAGGAAGATTTTAGTGGGGAGAGGAGTGGGAGGGCTGGGTAAAGGAGGATAAACATGGAGGAATAACTAATTTTAAAGACATTTTATGGCATAAGGAATCCTATGACTGTACATGCTCCACATATATACAAATGCATGATCTCTTTTCCTTAATTGTTGTTACACATACACACACGTGCACACATACACATATGCTCAACCACACACACACACACACACACACACACACACACACACACACACTTCTAAATATTAACTATAACCTGATCAGCCTATATATAATGTTACCCATATGTATATAGTTTAAATTAAATTCTCCCATCTGTGCTGACAATGCTACCCCAATAGCCATAGACTAACAAAACCCCAACAGCTTCATGAGAAGCCTCCTTTGAGTGCTGGTCAGGATTGTCTAAGAGATACCCAAAACATTACAGACTACTGCTATTGCTCTTACTATTCCCAGAGAGTTACAGGTTAAGTCCCTATTGCTGAAGACACCATGCACTTTGGACACAAGGCCAAAGAACCTGAGCTAGACATGATCAGAACCTCTCCTTCTTGAGGAGTTTCATAGTACCAGAAGTTATATGGCAGTTTCCAAGGGAGAGAAACAACCTAAACTCCTATGGTACATATGAACCGCAACACTGACTAGCATGGCAAGATAACACTGATGGTGAAATAGTGACTTGTTTACTTTGGCAGTAAATACTAGCTTACTAACTGGACTTAAGGCATGTTTAATAAGGGGGACAACCATGCCTAGTACTGGAAACCTAGCCAACTACACAAAGCTAATATGTGATTGATCATCTAGGAGAATCTACAACCACACCTTAATAAACCAATATAATTCCTAACTACATTCTAAATATTCAAACTTATACTGAAAGATAGGTGTAGTTCTCCAAAGGCATCAAGGAAACTTCTTTGTATCAGACAGAGACCATTAGAGAAAATCACAACCAATCAAAACATAGAAATCAAGAAAAACTTGTAGTGCCCAGTCCCAAGGGATATATCTACAACACAATTGCTGCACCTTAAAATCAGGGATTAGTGTGAAAGAGAGAGTGAAAAGATTTTAAGAGCCAGAGGAAGGAACAAGAAGCATTATTAAAATACACCTATGTTCATTGAAGCATACACTACATCTAGAATCATTTCCTTGTTTCTTTTTCATTTTTGTAATAACAGACAAACATGTGTTAATCATGGAATGGATGCAATAGATGCATTAGACCAATTATCCATAACGTAATGGCAAAAGACAAACTCTAGCTTCAGGTTGAATAATTACCCCTTTATTGGGATTCCTGTTTACCTGTTACAGCTATATATTAGTGCCTTTGTATCACTTTGACCAAAGTACCCAACAGACACAACTAGGAGGGAGGAAAGTTTTATTTGTCACATTCTTTCTGAGGGGTTTAGTCTATTTTCACAAGAAGGCATAGTCAAGCTCATGGGAGTGCCAGTGTGTGGCTGAGGTTATTCATATTCCATTGAGCCCACGAGTGGATATGAAGACAGGAGTATGTACAAGCAAATCTTCAAGCTGGGCGTTGGTGGTGCACTCCTTTAATCCCAGCACTCAGGAGGCAGAGGCAGGCAGATCTTTGTGAGTTCAAGGCCAGCCTCATCTACAGAGCGAGTTCCAGGACAGCCTCCAAAGCAATACAGAGAAACCTTGTGTTGAAAACCAAACCAAACCAAACCAAAACTTCAAAAGACTACCCCTATTTGCCAACTTTACGAACTCTAAAGCTACTTTCTAAAAGCTTCAAAGACTTCACCAGCTGTGCCAGCAGCCAAAGAATGAGCATTCAAAACAAAACCTTGTGGGAGGTTACTTCAGATGCTCATGATAAGAGCTGGACTTTTTAAAAATTAACTGCAGCACTCTCAGAGCATTTCCAGGCAGTCATAGGGCTGTATCACTGAATGTTTCAAAAATCTACCCAGACTTTAATTTCTTTGAGGTTCACCATGAACCAGTTGTAATAGGCAGGGTAATTCAATGTGATAATTTTCTTTGGCCAGAAAACCTCTCTAGACAACATGTTGTCAGAATCACGCACTGGCAGTTTCTATAGCATCTCCAGAAACTAAAATCTGGCTTCAATTTTGATGGAATTTAAAATACCAGTTGTCCTCATCATTCTTACACATTAAACATTTTTGCATGTTTTTTCTTCCCTAAAATGGTATGGGAATTGCTGTTATCAAAATCGTTGTCAAACTCAGTTGTTTATTTTCATCTTCCTTTGATATGAATGACTTTTAAAACCCTTTAAATGTTGAACCACCACAATAGAACCACATTGTTTTTCAATTTTCAGGACAATATAATTTTTTCTAGCATAAACACATCTCTCCGTTATATGAAACCATACTGCAATTTGATTTGCTCAATGCTGAGCACATAGAACTGATCACTTTGGGGTCCAGGGAATGGTGGGTCAGAGAGTTTCAGTCTGTACTGATTTATAGGGAGGATATACGGATCTCTGGACAGGCTTCAGAGGATCTGTTGTGAAAGTAGAGACAGGAAATAGTTAGCAAGCATAGACACCAGATCTTTATTCAGCTGAAGCTTCAAACCCAAAAATTACAGTGGGAACTCATCACTAAAAGTCATACAGTTCCCACTGATCACACACACACACACACACACACACACACACACACACACACACACACACACACATACACACACACACACACACAAAATCCTCAGACTCTAGGGAAACTAAAGAGTAGTGACCATAGATGAGGTTCTCTTCTCCAGTTAAAGACTTTAGAGTACTCCTAAATTAAACTGAATTAAAGATGAGAAAATAGAGGGAGAGAATAAAGGTCTTAGTTTGGACTGCTGTCACAAAGTACCTGAGAATAATATATAAAGTAGGAATATTGACTTCTCACAATCCTGTGGCTAGGAATCTAGATGAAGGAACTGTAATTATCTTCTTCAACAAGGGCACATGTTGCTCAGTTTCATAAGGCAAGCAAAACAGCATCACAAGGATTTCCTAGTTTTCTCAGTTCTGTTACTGTTTGATAATCTCATACACAAGCATTGAGCTTCATGATGTAATCACTTCCAATAGATATGACCTCTCAGCAGTGTTGCATTACCTTAACTACATTTCCCTTGGCATTTTGCAGGAGAACATTTGGCCATATCACTTGTCCACCTGAAAAGTATCATCTCAAGTTATCCCAAACTTTTGGTTTGGCTGCATATTTTACTGAAAAGAGAATGTTTATTCCAGTAGGAACTGGCATATTAGTAAGTGGCGAATCTCAAAACTTTCATTTGATGATTCAAGGAATTTTATTATGAAAAGTATTGTTCTAGAATCATGAATTTTGACTTGTTTACTTTTTTGGGGTTTTTTTTTTTTGAGAGAGGGTTTCTCTATGTAGCTTTGGAGCCTCTCCTGGCACTCGCTTTGGAGACCAGGCTAGCCTCGAACTCATAGAGATCCACCTGTCTCTGCCTCCGAGTGCTGGGATTAAAGGCATATGCCATCAAAGCCTGGCTGAATTTTGACTTGTTTTCACTGATCCCCACCTGGAAACAGTTTAAGTGGAGAGAAGCATACTGTAGAGAGAGTTTCTATGGAAAATAAAAGTAAAATTAGGATGTCCTGAATGAATAATTCAGGCTCTCCCATGAACAAGAGGGAAATGATTTCTCTGAGAATTTATAGGGATTTATGAACAGTGTATTAGAAAACTGACCATTGAAGGGATGATAGATAGGAATATCTACTTACTCTTACCTACCATCTTTCTCAAGTGTTAAGTTTCTCAAACTCCCAGATCTTTACAAGCATGGTAACCTTCCAGGTCCCTACAGGTTGTCCACTATGTGGAACCAGGAAAGAAAAGGGAAAAATAAGACACCAATTCAGACAGTATGCTCTTATGTTTTCCTGTATGAAAATTGGACTGAATAGGACAGAGGGTGAAGCCCAAGCAGCATCTGGAACACTGCCTCATTACATCCACACATTTCCTAAGAGTTCCTGGAGCAGGTTAACAGATGGGAGCTATTTCTACTACCTGTCATAGATCCTATGAGGTATATACACCCTTAGATCCCATTAGATAGAAAATACCAGGCCAAATAGGAAATAGTATCTATGAAATCATTTTAGATGAATGAAAAAAACAGGTAAGTGAGATATAAATCCCTGCCTTCAATAAACTAATAATTTGCAAAAGTGAAACATTGGAAATAGTTATAATGGTGATCATGATGCTACCATAAAAATTTTCCGTATTGAGCAGCACATCTTTGCAGCACCTTGTTGTGATGATTTCCAATGGATAAAAATTATACTAAATATGTAATCCCAAGGACAAAGCAAGTAGAGAGAGACATAGTCAGCAAACATTTTGGAGTTTGGTTTGTGTATATGCTTCTGCTGAGAAAGGTGTTTAGTGAATCTTGTCTGTTTCATGGACTTCCTGAAGCTATTTTGAATTTCTTATTGTAGCCTTTAGGTGCTTTCCTGCAGTATTTCACAACCCCCTATTGTTTCATCTCCCTATAAACAATCTGTCTTAAGGTGTTTCCCTCTTAGATGAAAGTTTTAATATCTGTGAAAAGTACTACACAACATCGATGTGAAATGGTCAGCTCTTAAATCATGTACACACCAATCATCAGTTGGAGAGTAAAACTTGAGTATGGAAAATGTTTGTATCCAGGCATCTGAAATGGCCTGTCCTTGGGGATTCTGTCATTGTATGTCCTCAGATGCAGGCACGAAGAGTATCACCTGTGCACATTCACTATGTTCCCTTTTATAAGGACCCTGCTCACCTCCCATCTCTCTCTTTCTCTCTCTTTTTTCCTCTCTCTCTCTTTCTCTTTCCCCCATCTTGCTCTCTCTTTATTTGCCTCTCATCTTCTGCTGCTCCTGGTCTCCCTTTTCCCCTTCCTGCTTTTCCTATTCACTTCCCTCCAATAAAAACCTCTCCACCCAAGCTCTGTGTCATGATGTCTTTCTTTCCAGTGCCTCTTTGTAAACTTACAACAAAAAGAATTCGTGGGAGAGGACACAGAAGGAGTTGAAGGAGGAAAGGGTCAGGATTAAATACTATAATTATATGACTTTTTAAAGATGACCCTCTATTTTTGAAAATAAACAAATAAATAGTAAAACCACAAACAAATATGTAAATAAATAAATACTAGACTAGCTCACCACCCAAAAAACATATCTGATAAAGATATTCTATCCAAAAGACATAAAACATTTTTATAACTAAAAAGGAGGACAGGAAGAAAAATGACAAGATGTGAATAGATATTGCATCAAAGATAACATACAAGTTGCTGATAAGTACATTGAAATATTCTCAATATGCCCATGTTATCAGGGAAATCCAAAATCTATCCATAATGAGATGAGATTTTATGAATATTTATTACAGTAGCTTAATCTTAAATATTGATAGCACAAAGTTGCATAAGGATGAGGGGACATTCAACTGATATATTCATAACAAGACCATAAGACATAAATACTTTAAAAATAATAATTCCTTAGGAACTTAAGTATCTATTGCCAAGCACCATATAATACCACACCCATGTGTCTATTGTACAAGAAATACAAGAGTTGTCTGAATGTCCATTTTTGAAGTTGTCAAAAAATTATGACAGAATTAAAATGTTTTACACAGAGAAATGGATGTTTTCCGCTAGTAAGTAAAATGTCCCTCAGAAAGAGGACAAGGACTCCTGATACTTAAACTTGAATAGCATGATCAAGGAAGAAGCAAGACACAAATGATGGATATTTTGATTTTTCTTAGAATTTTAGGAGTTACAATGTACATAAATAATACAGGTCAATGTCCTGAGATCTGGTTGAGTTTTCCCATGGTATGTCAGGGTAGAAATATTATAAAACAGCTTTTTTGATATTATATAATTACAAATTTATCAAAAATAACACAGGTAGGGCATTGGTGGCACACACCTTTAATCCCAGCACTTGGGAGGCAGAGGCAGCCAGATCTCTGTGAGTTCGAGGCCAGCCTGGTCTCCAGAGTGAGTGCCAGGTTAGGCTCCAAAGCTACACAGAGAAACTCTGCCTCAAAAAACCAAATAACAAACAAAATAACCCAAAATGGTCCTCAATATAAATTTTACAGAACATTTTAAGAGTAGTTTTAGAGAGTACTAAATCGTTAATTATATGCAATTTATTATTATTTTAAGGCAGAATATCAATATGTATACCATAATGGAATCAAATGTGTTTCTTCTGCCTCATCATCTCTAGAGTAGGAGTTAGTTACTGATCACATCACAACTTCCAGCTAAAAATTTAAATGCTCATATCCAGAATCAATGGAGCTATATTTATTCCTAGGTATATTTACCTCCAATGACACACTTAAATTCCATGCATTCTTTTGTGTTATCATAAGCCAAACATTAGAATATAAAATGTAGTCTTTCTTTTTTATTTCTCTTTGTACTTATTTATTTTATTTAACATTTTTATTTTTTACATACCAATCACATTTTCCTCTCCCTTCTCTCCTCCTATTCTCTCCCCCCACCTTCCATCTACTCCCTTCCCTATCTACTTCACTGTCTTCATTTAGAAAGGGCAGCCCTCTCATGGGCATGAACAAAGCATGGCGCATCAAGCTGAAGAAGGACTGATCTCCTGTTTTATCAAGGCTGTGTGAGGTACTCCACTGTGGGAAACAGGTTCCCAAAAGCCAGCTAAGCTCCAGGGACAGGTCCTGATCTCACTGTTAGGAGACTCACAAACAGACCAAGCTACACTACTGTCACACATATGCGGAAGGTTTAGGAGGATCATATGCAGGATCCAAGAGTGTTTGTCTAGAATTAATGAGCTCCCAGGAGCTGAGGTTAGCTGTCTTTCTTCATTCCCTAATCAGGACTTTGACCTGCCCTGGCTCTTATACTCCCTTCTCTCTTTCTTCACTTGGACTCTGGAGCTCAGCCCAGTGCTTGGTTGTGAATCTCTGCATCTGCTTTCGTAAGTTACTGAATAAAGGCTCTCTGATGACAATTATGTTAGTCACCATTTTGATTAGAGTAGATGGCCAGTTTAGGCACCCTTTCCAATAAATGTAGTCTTCCTTATCTTCAATTCACTCTCAACCTCCTGTTTTGTTGTAGTCTACTCTCTTGACTTTTTTTTAAATTTAAATTCAAAACAATCTTACTTTACATATGAATGCCAGTTCCCTCTTCCTCCTATCTTCCCATGCAGCCACCAAACTCCCATACCCCCATCCACTCCCCAGGGAGGCTGAGGCTCCCATGGGACAGCATCAAAGTCTGTAACATCATTTGGGACAGGGCCTAGGCACTCCCCCTATATCTAGACTAAGAGAGTATCCCTCCACAAAGAATGGGCTCCCAAAGTCCTTGCACTATGGATAAATACTGGTTGCACCTGTCTTATATTTTTTTCCTAGGAAAGCTGATGAGAACACCTTTACTACTATTATATATATAATATATATATATTAATATATATACACTTTTTTTTGGTTTTTTGAGACAGGGTTTCTCTGTGTAGCTTTGGAGCCTATCCTGGCACTCGCTCTGGAGACCAGGCTGGCCTCAAACTCACAGAGATCCACCTGCCTCTGCCTCCTGAGTGCTGGGATTAAAGGCGTGCACCACCAACCCCCAGCCCCTTATAGTGGGAAATTACCAATACGGAGTCAGGTAGAAATATAAGGGTATTTAATAGGGAAAATCCTTATTTACACAGTGACCTAGCCAGCCGGCGTGGCAGCAGTCTGTCCACAAGCCCAAAAGTGAAACCGAAAGAGAAAACACAGTCACTCTATGTCACCCTGACCACGCCCTCGCAAGCGTGGTCAGGCACACCAGTAGCCAGCCCCTAAGTAGGCATGGCAACAGCTTCTCCTACAATTCCTTTTTCAGTCTAAAAGAGGATTAAAACTTAACAGTGTAAAGTATCCAAAATTAACAATCATAAAGGAAAATATAAGACGCTACAACAATCTGCTTATGTCATATCGTAACTATCTATGTTAATTAAACCCTAAAGTCATCTGAGAGATGTATCCAAGCCTGAATACCTCCTTCCAATCACAATCATAAACAATAGGAAGCTATCCCTAACTAGGTATATACACTATCCTAAGTGACAAAAATGGGGGTAGGGGGCAGAGCATCCTCCAAGTTACTTCCTGCTGAAATGGGAAGACGACAGCCTTGTGGGGTCCTGTAGGAAGAAAATGTTAATATAGTGAAAGTCTTGAATGGATTGTATCCAGTCCATGCTAGATGGGATTCTCTTGATAGAAGATCTTGCTTGAAATCCTCAACTTGATTGAAGTCAGTATCTGAAGCTTTGGCCAGAGTGTCAGTTGAAATGGAGCAAGTTGGATCCAGTACAGTTGAGGAGGTGTGGCCCATTTTCTTTCCAGGGTGTCCAGGAATTGCTGTCAGGCAGGTCTTCATTGGCTGTGTGGGACTCAAATAAAAACAGTTAGCAGAGAAATGTTTGCTTGTATAGGTACACATGCTGGGGAATACAACCATGAGAGCATAACAATTATGAGAGGGTGCACACCTTGAGAGAAAGATCCAAGAAAAGACAAAGACAGTCCCCAAATTCTTTTCTTATTCTGTATTACATCAATTGGCTTCTTGATAAAATACAGAAACACTAAAGTTTAGTTAAATAACGTGCTTGGATTTTAGAGGAGGAAAGCCAAATCCACCTCTAAATCCAGCATTGGTTTAATTGAGTAAGGACTAGGAAATAAAGAGAAATAGAGTTCTCTGTCAGACAACTGTAAAGTTTACCTTATGGCACATTCCTTTTATTTGATGGCTACAGCTACCTTCTCTTCTTAAGTATCTATCCATGCAGTGTCCTTTGCCTTCTGGAGATGAGTTTTCCTGTGAAGATAAAAGCAAAACACTTCCCTTTCCTTTGGGGGGTTTCTATTTAATTTATAAGATACACCTTTGTAGAATACCTGTCATTTGTCCTCGTCGAGAGGTTTTTCCTTTTCCACTCGAATCTTGATCACCGTTGATGGTATCCAAAGTTTTTCTTCTCCTGTAGAAACCAATGCAAAACTCCTACCCCAACGAAACACATGTCCTGGTTTCCATACAGAAGTTAGTACATCTTTGAACTATACCGGCTGATTGAGTTCAGCAGTTTTGTCTGTAGTTGAGTGTCTTTCTGCAGCTGTTTGTCCTTTTTCATTGGCATTAAGAAAGTTTAGTGTTAATAAAGCATTATGCAACCTATGTTTGGGGGGTTTAGTCTTCCAAGTTTGTTTGTTGAGCATCTCCTTAAGTGTTCTATTAGAACTCTCAACCACTGCTTGTCCTGTAGGATTGTGTGGTATACCTGTAACATGCTTTATGTTATAATATTTGAAAAATTGTTCCAATTTTGTAGAGACATATGCTGGAGCATTGTCAGTTTTTATTTGTGCAGGTATACCCATAACTGCCATCACCTCTAGCAGGTGTGTAATAACAGAATCAGCTTTTTGTAATAACAAAAACAGCTTTTTCAGAGTTAAGAGCAGTAGCCCATTGGAAACCTGAGAATGTGTCTATAGTATGATGCACATATTTCAAATTTCCAAACTCTGCAAAGTGAAAGACATCCATCTGCCAAACCTCATTTCTCCAAATGCCCTTGGGATTACAACCTGCTGGCAATGGAGTGTGATTATAAAAGGAACAAATAGGACAGTTTTTCACTATCTCCTTGGCTTGTTGCCAAGTGATGGAGAAGTCCTTTTTCAAACCTTTGCTATTTACATGATGTTTCTTATGAAATTCTGAGGCTTCTAGCACACTTCCAATTAATAAACGATCAATCTCATCATTGCCTTGTGCTAGTAGGCCTGGCAGACCCGTATGGGATCTGATATGTGTAATGTATATAGGATTACTTCTGTTTCTAATAGTTTCCTGTAATTGTAAAAACAAAGAAGTTAATTCTGTATTATCAGGAACAAATTCTGCAGTCCCAATGTATAACACAACTCTCTCTGTATATTGGGAATCAGTAACTATATTAAGAGGTTCTGTGAAATCCATAAGTACCGTGAGAATTGCATGTAATTCTGTCTTCTGTACAGATGTATATGGACTTTGAACTACTTACCTCACCTGTTTTATAACCTGCCTTACCTGATTTGTAGGCATCAGTGTAGAAGGTAAGAACTCCAGAAATGGGAGTTTGCCTTACAATATGTGGAAGAATCCAGACTGTCTCTTTTATGAATTTAATTCTGTCAGTTTTGGGATAATTGTTGCTAATTGTTCCCAATAAGTCACTAAGAGCTATTTGCCAATATTCATTATCTTTCCACAAGGAGGAAATTTCTTCATTAGTTAAAGGTACTATAAATTTCTGCTGGATCTTTTCCAGTCAGCTGACGAAGTCTTAATTTAAAATCAAATCAGAAATCTTTTCTATATATGTCTTTAACTTTTTATTCTGTTTATGTGGCAGAAATATCCATTCCAATATAGTGTCTTCCCTTTGCATCAGAATTCCATTCTCTGGATGCCAAGAGAACCAGAATATAGTCTAAATCAAGGTTCATCTGATCTATGTGTGCATCCAATATTCTGTTTTCTACCCATTGTAACACTTTTTATGCCTTAGCAGATAATATTCTTGGACTGTTTAGGTCCTTATCACCTTTATGGGCCACTTTTAAATGCTTTAAGTCATGTCCTTCTACACCAATAATTGTCTGTAATTGAGAAATTTCCCCTAATAATTTCTGAAATGAATTAGGAGTTTGATAAGGATCTCTCCTAATTTTTACCTTTTGAGGTCTGATTCTTTGTAAGTCTATCTTGTAACCGAAATAGTTAATAAAATCTCCTCTTTGTATCTTTTCTGGGTCAATCTGTAAACCCCAATGAGGCAGAACTTCCTTCACCATTTCAAACATGTGTTCCAATGTTTCCTTATTAGAATCTGATAAAAGAATTTCATCCATGTAATGATAAACAAGAGATTGTGAAAATTTCTTACGAATTATTTCCAAAGGTTGCTGTACAAAGCACTGACACAAAGAAGGACTATTTTTCATTCCTTGTGGCAAAACTCTCCAATGATATCTACTAACTGGCTGTGAATTATTAAGAGTTGGTACAGTAAATGCAATTTTTTTCTATTATTTTCCTGTAATGGTATTGTGAAAAACAGTCTTTATATCAATGGCTATGATAGGCCATCCTTTAGGTTTTAAGGAAGATAATGGCATTCCAGGCTGCAGAGAGTCCATTGGTTGAATTACCTTATTTATGGCTCTCAGGTCTGTCAGCATTCTCCACTTTCCTGACTTCTTTTTGATAACAAATACAGGAGAATTCCAAGGACTGGTAGATTCCTCTATATGTCCAGCATCTAGCTGTTCCTGTACTAACTTTTCTAAAGCCTCTAGATTCTCAGAGGTCATAGGCCATTGTCCTACCCAAACTGGTTCATCTGTAAGCCACTTCAATGGCAGGGCCTTTGGCTCCTCTGAAGGTCCATCATTTGTACCTATTTTCTGTACAGCATGGATGGTTGGTAACCGTTTTGCATAGCGTCTTACCAGATCTTTTCTACTATCTAAAGATTGTACATAATTTGTATCTGACACTGGAGGAATATTAATCTGAGTATTCCATTGTTGTAAGAGATCATGACCCCAGAGATTTAAAGCTATATCTGCTACGTATGGTTTCAGTATCCCTTTCTGTCCTTCCAGTCCAGTGCAGACCACCGACTGAGTTAACACTCTGTCGAACTCTAGATAGAGTTCCAATTCCTAAAAATTGTACATTTGCCTCTCTAAGAGGCCATTTCTGAGGCCAAGACTTTTGAGTAATAATAGTTACATCCGCCCCAGTGTCCACTAAGCCAGAAATAACTTTATTATTAATTTTCACTTTCAACTGAGGCCTTTTATCATTAATAGAAGCTTGCCAAAATATGTGTTTCTCATTTTGTCCATTCACACTTGATTCTTCATCACTATTCAAGCTACCATCTAGAGCAGTATCATTTTTCACAATAGGCAAAGAACTATGTATTGTTCCTGTGAGAGATTGTCTCCCACTGCTACTGGGAATGACCTGACCTTTCTCGATGTGGGGTACTTCTTGAGCCCCCCCTATGGGTTTCCCAACCTTAAAAGGGGTTTCCTTGTATGTCCCTGGTTGATCTACATTCATTGGTCCAGTGTCTGCCCTCACCACATCTTCTACACAATCCAGAAGGCAGTGGCCTTCCGTATGAGGCATTGTTAGAATTCATTTGTCTACAATTTCTCTTAGTATGTCCCATTTTACCACAGTTGAAAAATCAAGGTTCCTGGAGCCTTCGTGGTCTCCAGGGGAAGGCTCTACCTACCCAAGGTTCTGGTTCATAGTAGTAGTAACCTCTAGCCTCCTCGTACCTATGTTGACCTCTGTAAGGTGCTTCTCCTTGCCAAGCCCTTACATCCTCATCTCTAGAACTTTTAATCTCCTGTTGCCTTTTTAAACCTTTTAAAATGGCTTCTCCTATGCAAGCTGCAGTTTCTTGTACATTTTAATCAATGTTGGGTGCATACAAAACCCATTCTTCTAGCGGAGCTGATCTGATCTTTAAAGGCAAAAGTATTCTTTTGCATATTGGGTTTGCATTTTCATAAGCTATTGTATATATAATTGATTGTCTTGTTTCTGGATCTGTTACCTGTAATTCAACTGCCCTAGTTAACCTTTGTAAGAAGTCCTGGAATTGTTCTGTAGGTCCCTGTTCTATTCTGGTATAAGCTTCTAGGCATTCTCCTGGCTCACGAACCTTATCCCAGGCATTTAATGCTGATTTCCTGCATAGAGACAGAATATTATCATCATATTCAGCTGAAGCCGTGGGGTAGCATAAATACCCTGACCAAGAAGCTTATCTAGAAGGGCTTCAAAACCTTCCTTTATACCCTGACGCTCAAGGAGCTTGGCCTCTTCCCTTATTAGTGCCTTCCACTGGATTTGGCATGAATTCTCATATACAGCTGTTACCAATTGTTCCCAATCTGTGAGTGCCACCCTGTTAAAGGTTGCCCATGAATATAATAGCTGTTTTACATATGGGCTATGGAGACCATATGAAACAACTGATTCTTTAATATTCTTAAGATCCTTCAGCTGTATAGGTTGACATTCATAAGCCATCCGTCCATGAGGGTGTTTCTTAGAAGCTGGCTTTTCTACCATGGTAGCTGGGTACACTAATGGTGTATGAGTAACAACCTTAGAAGAATAGTCACAATACCTGGGTGGAGTAGGTGCCTGGGATTGGAGTGATTCTGCTTCTGAGGCATCCCAATGATCTTTAAGCCTAGTAATGATATCCTTTTGAAAAGTTTCAATCTCCTTGATCATAAAAGATTCCAAGCATGTTATTGAATCTGTATATTGCTCTAACTGCTCATTTACATGCTTTTCTAGGTCTTTAATAGATCATCCTTAGGCAGCATCTGGATGGCATGGAAACTGCCTTCTAGGTATTGGAGTCTAGATTCCAGGATATGATTTGCTGATTTTTGAGTCCTCAGCAATCGACCATATGGAACTATGTAATCTGTCAGCCTTGTACTGTAAATTATCTTCCAAACATTCAAATCTAGACTCAAATTTCTGATCTGCTACCTTGGATGCTTCAATAATTGATTGAATGGCATTGTCCAATTCTTCAACCCTATCCTGGTTATTTTGCACTTTTACATCTAGTTGCTGTGTAACATTGCCTATCTGAGTTTCTAGCTGGCTACAGATATCCTTTAGCTCATCATGGTCTTCTGACAGCCTAGTCTCTAAGGCCTCAGACATGGAGGATCTCTCTGTGTTTATCTTATCATAAATACACTGCATCTCATCAGACAGCTCTGTCTTTAGTGTATTGGACAGAGAGTCAAGCTTATCATCCAATTTCTGTTCCACTTGCTGCACAATTGTGGTCTGACCTAATCTGTTCTCCAAAACCTGACTGCTGTTATTTCCTGTAAGTAGGTGGTGAGGATATCCTTATCCCTATTCCTGAGTCCTCTGGCTAGTTATATTATATGTACCAGCAAGCTAAATGCCATTACAGTATATAGGCCGGTAATTGGCAGATTTACATCCTCCTTAAACAGTGAATTCACATAATAAGCAAAAATATTACCAATTTTAGCAAATGATAAATATTCCGCCATAATTTTACCCAATTTCTACTCCATATGCAGTAACTATCTTTGACCAGTGGGTGGCACAGGTGGTCAGTTAGTCCGCAGCGTTTGGCAGTGGTGGGTGGCAGCTGTGGAGAGAGGTCACAAAAGCGTCTGCGCTTATTTTAGAGATTATACGGCCTTGTGGCCGCAACCACTGTATAAGGCGCGGCTTTAAGGCCAATGCCTGGACCCTGCTGAAAGCCAAGACCTACTCCAACTCGGTTCTAGAGCTGGAGGCCTCAGGGTGCGGGTAGACAGCAGTCCAAGCTGGTTACGAGCACACGGTGGTAAAACCGTAGCAGGTCTGTGTAGGTCTCCAAGCTGGGAGCAGCTCAGCTGCAGGGGGTAGGCTATTAGCCAGGAGCACTTGTGGAGAGAGGGCACTTTCTGGGCCTAGGCCACAGGCTGGGTGAACCCACAGCCTGTCCCAGACATAGTGGGAAATTACCAATACGAAGTCAGGTAGAAATATAAGGGTATTTAATAGGGAAAATCCTTACTTACAGAGCGACCTACCCAGCTGGTGTGGCAGTAGTCTGTCCGCAAGCCCAAAAGTGAAACCAAAAGAGAAAAAGCAGTCACTCTATGTCATCCTGACCAAGTGTGGTCAGGCACACCTGTAGCCAGCCCCTAAGTAGGCATGGCTACAGCTTCCCCTACAGCCCCTTTACTACTTAATTGAAGTGATTAATGTTATCCACACACAGTCTACAGATAGAGATATTTTCCATAGTAGAGAGGGCTTACTGGCCCAAGAAAGCCCAGGCTCATTTATTCTGCATCACATTGTGACAGCAAAGGTAAGTCTTTGTCCCAGGACTACAACTTCTAACCCTACTTGAAGTTTTAATAATGTTGTGTGAAATGTATATGATTTATATGACTTTTGGGCCATAATGGTGTATCTTCCCTCACCTTCCTTCTTTATCTGCTGTTTGGCATCATTCCTGATAAACTGAAAATGTAAATACTGACAGAGGCTCCCACAGTCTGGGATTAGCTATAATTTTTATGCAACAAAACATACCCCACTTTCTCTTGCAAAAGGGAACTGTTCTGATGGATACTTACTTGTATAAATTAAACACATGCTAATGCATTAAGTTACAAACTTAGGACTAATTTAGTCATGTCAGTTATTGGTGATTAGTGATAAGCTAGCACCACAGAACATTGGCTTATATCTAAGTTTCCTTCTGCCTTGTGATTTTGTTTGTTTTTGAACATGTTTCTTTTATTTCTTCCTTACATCATAGATTGGTGTTCTTTCACAAAGACAGTTCAGGAGAACACAGGTTTTAGCTTACAAGAATCACATATCTTAGGTATAATCCAACTTTGCTCTTTGTCTTGCACTTAACCATCCTTCCACTTAACCATCTTTTGAAAATTTCTTTCAACAGATATTTGCATGTCTGACTTCCTTGTTCTCTGAACCTAAGGAGCAAATTCTCTTTCCTTACATATGCATGCATTCATATTTCACTGGGAATAGGAGTAAATATGAATAAAATTTTACTAAAGATGACGATTTGAAATATGACATACTTCACAGGTGTGTTTGATCGTCACTTTATGTTTCATCAGAACTATACTATCTACTTCTTTCAAGAGATAAATTTACTTAGGTAGGTAAATATAATGTAATAAGATTTCTTGTTTCTTGAAATAATTTGTTATTTGAAATATCCTTGGTATTATTTGTCAGTCTTCCTGCCTTCTCCTTCTGTATTCATCTTCTTGCTCTGTCCCTATTCGAGTCTTCTCCCTACTTTACCCATTCCCCATTTTCCATTATTTCTCATGTGTGTGTGTGTGTGTGTGTGTGTGTGTGTGTGTGTGTGTGTGTATGTGTGTGTACCTTTGCATGTATGAATATATTGTGTGGTATGCCATGTTCACTCTTGTATGTGCATGTACATGTAGTACTCTTGTGCACATGCATGTGGAAGCTAAAAGAGTACATGAGGTGTCTTCTGTTGCTCATCACCTTCTCTTTTTAGATAAGTACTGTCAAAAAGCTGAAGATGTCCATTTTGGTTAGAGTACCTGGCCAGCAAGCTACCTGTATTCACCTGTCTCTATTCATCAGTGCAGTGTGTATGGGATTATGCAGTCCTCTGCCATGTCCTTCATTACCTGAGGGCTAGAGAATTCAAACTCAGATCCCCTTTTTTGCATAGAAAGCACTTGTACCTAATGAGCCATCTCCCAACATCGTCATTATTTCAGTGGTGATGATAGAACAGCAAAAATTCTCATATATTGAAGAACATGGATTTTGGTGTTTGCCTCAGATGATCAGATTTAAAGGGTTATATCTGTGAAAAATTTGCCTCACTTGCAGCATAGACAAAGTATTCACATTTCCATCAGAAGTTTTCATTCATCTCTTATATTTATCTACATGGTTTGCTGACAAAACTTTAAAAATTTTGATGATCATGAGTTATTTAAAAGAGTAAATTATATTTATCCTTGACATTAACAAAATTCATAAATCACTATCATTTTATTCATAGATAAGAGTTAAAGTCATATAGAATTGCATCAGTGTTTTGAAAAGAAAACCAACATTATATATATTAAAAATTACTTATAAAGATTTAGGGGAATTTGCCTTTTGAAATATAAAATTTCATCTTGATACTGTGACATTTGGGATGTATTATTGGTCAAAATAAAACACCGCCTAGTGAGATGATATCGAAAATTCATAAGTGGACTCTCTTTTTCTTTCAGCAATTTAATATCCAATGAAAAGCACATTCCAGGTGGATACAGGAATGAGACATTTTCTAATAAATAGAACAAAGTCATTACTTATCCATATAGAAAGAGGAACTCAAGTTTCTAATACTATATGAAGCGATCTAAAGAAATCAGAATTTAAAGAGGCAGTACCTTCTAAAGGTGAGAATAATCCTCAAGATGAACCACATTTAAAAAATAAATATTTGAAAGCTCTAAAACCAAATCAACATGTTAAAAAAATTCGTTGTTCAGAAAAAAAAAACAGTATGACAATATCAATTATGACTAGGTTTGAGAGAGAGAAAACTGCTAAACCCAGGATAATTTATTTCTGCCACATGCAGTTTGTGAGTTCTGTTTTATACTCTTTGTCATTGTTTGTTGTTATCTCTCTAACCTGTACTGGCACTCACTCCGCAGACCAGGCTAGCCTGAAACTCACATAGATTCACCTGTCTCTGCCTCCCAAGTGCTGAAACTAAATGCACCCACTACCACCAACTGGCTCATGTTTTCTACTGTTGATGACACACAGTTTCATTTGAATTTTGTACACAGACTTGTGCCTAAATTTGTTACTTTACTTGGAATTTTTAGCCTTCAATTATCATTTTCAGAAGATGACAATTTTTTCTAGTTCACAGTTGTTCAATTTTTTAATTTCCTTATTATACTATTTAGAATCCCTACTATCATTTTGAGAAGAGATAATGAAGTGACATTCCCAAATCTAAATGAAAATTCTCAATATTTCACCATTAACCATAATATATGATGCCTGATTTTTATTACTATTCTTTTATTATGCTAAAGAAATTACTTCTAATTTTCTCTAAAATCTTTGTATTTTTAGTTGTGAGCCTACGCATCAAACTTTACCTGAATTGATGTAGATTCTTAGCAATCATTTTCCTGAGCATTATAAATATTGGGTTCTTTTACATTTTAGAAATGTTTTTGCAAAATATTCAATCATATTGTAGGCTCAATATTACATAAATTTTAATGATTATGAATTATAAATATAACAATTATAGATTATTCACTTATTTTTGTATTACTGGGTTATAAAAATCATTTTTTTCTGAATGGGGTGATATCTTACAGCTTTCTTTATTTTAATGTCTTTTTATGTTTGATGTCAAGATCATGAAGTTGTAATTAACAAGGTCAGAAAATCCCCACTTTCTAATCTTTGAAAATCACATACCACTATCACACTACAATTATGACAACCATAATCAACAGTATTATTATGATTTCCCTGGGAGCATTGGGAGTTTGGATAGGCAACATATTTTTGCCTGTATTTTATTTGATTAAAAATTAACATTTTTAAACTATTTGACTTAACTGATTAATGTTTTTATGAATGTTTGAAAATTTGCAGTAAATATATTGATAGTTAATAAATCTTTCCTTGTTCTACATTTGTTTTCTGTTCCTCTTTGTTTTGAATCTCTTTTCTGTTTCATTAATTTTTGCTCATCTTTACTTCCCTTTTCCATGTTATTTTTGTTCAGTACACTCATCTTTTACTAGTTGCTTGTAGAAGATGCCTAGATCTTTAATATTTAGTTTTCATTTTCTTTATATATATGCACTTAATATTCCAGTATTCATATGCACTTAGTATTCCAGCATTCTTCCTAAAAGTTTGGATGAATTTCACAAAGTTTACAATAAATTTTCATTGCTCTTATTATGTAATGTATTTCAGTACATTCTATAATGACTTTTTATTTACTTAGTCACTTTTTAGAAGCATAATGCTAATATTTCAAATAACTACAGTTTCCATAGTTTTAATTATTTTTCTTTAAAACTTAAATAAAAACTGTTACTGATAAAAATTTTAGATGCAGGGCATAGTGTGCACACCTTTAAATCAGCACTGATGAGATAGAGGCAGGTAAATACTTGAGTTTAGGTCAACCAGGGCAATACAGTGAGATCTTGTATCAATTTAAAAAAACTTATAGAAATATTAATGAATTATTGTGATATTTGGTATGTGTATACATTGGGTCATGTAGAGAGAAGTTTCTGTCATGCTCAGTCCTGCAACCATTTAGTCACAAATATAATGTAATCACAGTAGCATATACTAGTGTTTTTAAGATGCTGAAACAGACTACTCTGTAACTGGCTTAATTAAAGTATATTTATCTGTTTTAACATTCTTAAACATATATCCTTCAGATAATTTTATTTATTTGGATTGAATTCTCAATTTTTAGAATGTACTTGTCCATTTTTTAAAAAATTATTTTATATGTATAGGTGTTTTGATTGCATGTATGTCAGTGTACAATGTACATGCAGTGTTCTCAGAGGCCAGAGGAGGGTGTAAGAATCCCTGGAGCTATAGATATAGATGGATATGAACTTCTTTGTGAGTACTGGGAATTGAACCTGAGTCTTCTCATTCAACAGGTAAGGCTCTTAATCACTGATTCATCTTTTCATTCCCAGACTAGAACATTTTTCAGATAGGGTATATTATCCCTGGTCACCAAACATTGGGGGAATACTGGAGAACTCACCAACACGTTATTAAAAAAAGATTTATATCTTAGCTAAAATCTGATCTTCGTGTTGCGTGTTTTGGAAAGTAGGTTTTCAAGATCAAGCTATCAGTGTGTTGTTGACAAAAAACAGAATTCAAACAAATGGCTGAGGAAAAACAATCTTGTTTCTAATTCAAATAAACAAAATGGAAAAAAAGGGAGCATCCTTTACAGAAATAAACATCCATTGTATCTTGTGTGTCTCATTGTCACTTAGCATCATGTTATACATATGTATAATATGAATGATCTTATAAGCTGCTATTGTTATTATCATACAAAATGTATCTTGTATGCACTAAAATAGTAAATAGATAAATAAATGAGGATTAAAAATGTGACTTGAAGATGATTTTTAGTTCTGAATCAAATAACATATTTCAAAAGAAGAGACTGTTCATGTCATATAAATATGCTCATCACTGGTTTAAATGACATAGAACCCACTTTATTATTGCATCTTTGTTCCTCAGTTGCTAAATGAAAGCTGGACAAAATAACCAGTCCCATCTGACAGGGTATTGTTGCTTTAGTCCCCCAGTAGGAACAACTGCACAAACCATGATCTTTCTAAAGTCCTTACATTTTCTGTTTATTCAAATGTCTTTTGCCCAAATAAGAGTTTGAGCATTAATGTTTTGTGAAATAAATACTAAACTTAGATGTTTAATATTGGTATTAAATCCTGAGTCTTCAATATATTGACTCAGAGGAAAAATATCTTTATTGAATCTGTTTTTCATAAGCATAAAAAGAGATGGCAACATAGATTCTTGTGCTTAATCTAAAGTGCCATCTGTCTGTAGCATAGTTAGGAAAGTACATGCTCTTGCAGGTTCCTTAAATGTCATTGCAGATAGAAATGGCTAGCAAATTCTATTCATCTGTCTATCTCTGTCTCTCTCTGTCTCTGTCATCTATCTATCTATCTATCTATCTATCTATCAATCATCTGTTTGTCTGTCTGTCTTTCTAATCATGTACCTACCTACCTGTCTTATATTACACTTTACTGAGAGATGGAAATTTTAAACAGTGAAATGTATATAAAATTTTAATATGAAACAGTGGAAATCTTCTTTATTCAAGAAACAGATCCTGTCATATAAACGGAAAATACAAATAAATTTTACTAAGAGAAACAGAACTAGACAGCCCCAGGGACATAGAAACAGCTTTCGGGTTGCTCATTTTTAAAGTTGAAAAATACATATTAGTGATGATAGGGAATGCAATTCTAATGCCCAGTATGCAAGTCCTGAAGGGAGGAAATCATATAAAATTATATCAAATTTAAATGTGCATATATGTAGATACACTGGTAGGCATACACAGAAGCATGCAAACAATTTCTCTATTATTACTCAAGCAAAGCAATTTGAAGCTGTAAAGTGGGAAAAGACATATAAGAATTGGAGCAATTTGTTTTTATTCAGTTAGAAACACACACATATTCATAAACATTTTTTAAAAATGTGGCCATGGATTTTAAGGAGAGAAAGGGGAGTACATAGGAGAGCTAGAAGGGAGGAAAAGCATGGAAGGAATGAAGCAATTGTATTATAATCTCAAAAATAATAGTATATTAAAAAAAGACGATGCAAATTAAAAAATTTGCAACAGAGGCCTGTTATCTAACCAAGTAGATATACACAAATACACTATAATCCCACGTTCACAAATGGTGGAGACAAAATATGTTTTCATAAATGGGCACATATCCAAAATGGACTACTTCATTCATGTTTAAAAAGCAATTTAAAGTCATTCTTGTATCAGACGTCTAGATGATTAAGGTGGCTATGATGTCATTTTGTTGCCTACATAACAAAACACTGACTTGGCCATGTGGAATGGTCATCAACTGCTTTGGGGAAAAACCCCTGGGGCAACCATGTGGTTTCCACGGCTTAGAAGAGTGTGTCTTGGTCACTTAGGGTCAGCTGGTGGATTTGGCATGTTTTGGAAGATGCAGGAAATGGGCAAATGGCTTTCCATATTTTTTAAGTCTTTTTTTAAGAATAACTAAACCCTTTAAGCATTTGATAGAGAAAACAGTAACATACTAGGAGGGAAATGCTGGCTGCAGACACTCCAGCTTGAAATGTACTTATGAGAATTCGGTTTTTGAATATGAAATTATAGTTTATATTAATGTGTATTTGCTTAAATTTCCATTTAATGATGTGCAGAGATTGGCTACTTTATAGAACAGACAATCAATTTAAACTAAAAGGACACATCTGTTATGTTTAAAATAAACTCTAAATGATAAAGAGTATTGTATTATAGTTTAACTGGTAGTGTTTTATTCTTGGCAGATTGTAAAATAAAAGTATATCTTTCAACAGATGGTGTTTCAGCTTGGATAAAGTATGGCATTGTTACATGAAACAAAAGGAAGATATAATAAAGGCAAATCATATTCTTATTTGTGTGGGAAAAATTAGAGGAGGTGATTTATGTCTCTATGAATGAAAACTATTTGGAATTCTATAGAAAACAAAAACTGCCAAACAGTTACAAACATGGAATGGGAGAAAAAACAAAATAAAAAGTAAGAATGTTCTCAATGAATTTTTTAACACATAGAGTTTTCCCAGAAATAAAATTAGATTATCTTCAGTCTTCTGCAGCAATTGCTAAATGTTTAATAAAATATTGGTGTGACTATCTAAATGATCCTGGCTATAAAATTACATAGCATTTCTTAAAGTCTCAACACATTTATGCCTTTACCTTATATGTTGCAGAAGCCAGAAAATGACCATTAATATTTACATGATTTTATATAATTTAAGATTTCTCTATTTTGCTTTGTATCTGGTATTTTATAATCTTTGACATAGGTGATTTATTTTTATACAGTGAAAATTAACTTAAATGTTTTGTATAGTCTTTTACTCTTTTAAGACTAATAATTTGTATGAAGGAAATTAATCTCCTCCACCACTATCTAACTCATGCTCTGTGACATTAGAATGAAAATGCTCCCTCCCCCCATATATTCTTGCTTGAATGTTTGGTCCTCAGTTTTTGTAACTGTTTGGAATGGACATTTCAAATAACTCACCTAGTTTCCAGGGTACATACTCTGTCTCCAGCTTGCTGTCTGAGATGTGAGCTCTTAGCTGTTCATGCAGCCCTATTCTTACATGTCCACTATCACAGACTCTAACTATCTGCAACTATAAGCCCAATTAAACACATAAGCCCAATTAAACACATTTTCAAGATGCCTTGGTCATAGTGTTTTACTATAGCAATCACTTTTGTGTTGTTATTATTAACCTTCTGAGTATAATTAGTGATGCTCAAATATACATGAGTATGTGGCAATCTACAAAGATATCAGCAATCTACTCATAATCACATCCCCAGAGGAGAAAGATTCTCCTTCCCTGGGCAACAATGAATTATCAATAACTCTTCTATTAGAGACAAAACCTGTGGCCCCTCTTAAGTCTGTGCCAAGATATGGGCTGTCTTGACTGTCCATATCCTTGCAGCTTCTGTAAATTGATGCATGCAACAGCCACGACATGTCCAGAAGTTAGCATTTCTCAGTTCTCCCCATATTCAGGCTCTTATATTCTTTCTGCTTTCTCTTCTGGGTTAGTTCCTTAGCCTTGGATGGTAGGGAGCTGACATAAATTTCTTCCATAGAGCTATTAAATGGCAGGTAAGACTCATTATTCTTTAAGTGCTAAGTCATGGACAAGAAAAAATAGTTAAATCTTTATCTTTTTATCAGCATTCTTTCTCCCCCAACTCATAGTATATATGTTTAAATATCAAAAGGGGCCTATCAATACTAGCCTATGTATTTGAACATACAATTGATAAAAATGAAGAAGTAAAATGAATATTAGTGAACATCTCAAAAATCAAGTCTGATGGGCCATGTTTGTGAGCTGCATCACTTATACCAGAAAAATCCAACTCAGCTTTGCTCTCCTTAATACTTGAAAAGAAGCTTATGTACTATGAAATATATGTTATTCTCTCCTGCTATTTACATATGAATGTGTACTGTGTGATTTTGATCTCCTAACAGTACCAAGCTGTTGTTAGAGAGTTTCCCTCATATTTGTGTGGGAAATCATTCCTGAAATAAATTGAGTAATATACCATTTTAAAATTAAAACAAATCAAGAAGTATATTCTGGAGTCAATCATGTCTTTATATATCAATGTATCATAAATCATTTCGGCAACTGTGTGTTTCTTATTCCTTTATTAATGTTCTTTCGATATATGAGAGAAGTTAACAGATAATGGTTTAAGTGAAACTACAATTTCTAGGCTGTGTGCAGTAGTTTGTTCCACATCACTATGGATATGACAGAATTTTTAATATCATATTCAAATATCAATAAAAGTGTATTAATTAAAGCTATCAAGGAAGGTATTTTATGATGAAAAAGTTTATTGATTTAAAGGTAACTCAGAAGAAAAACAAATTAAAATGGGAAGTGATAAACTGAAGCTTCTAAATCACATAATTGGAGTCCTATCAATTCATTATCAAATTAAAATAATCAGCAAAGATAATGCCCTCTTTCTTACCACAAATAGGGCAATTCCTGTGAATCCTAGCAGCTGTTATTAGTATTTTAAAGAAAATGTCCATCTGCCGGAGGTCTATAATATAATTAGACACATTAGCACTGTCTTATTTGCGGGTAGTTTTCATGGGGAAATTTGTCTCCCGGATGTTATATAATGCCAAGAAAATTAAATATATTGATTAGAATAAGCACGTTTTCAACATTAATTACCATAGAACACTTAGACAAAAGCACTTTGTTTGACAGCTTTTTTATGATGAACACATTTTCATATCTGTCTTGAAGAACAAAAGGATGGCTCCCTCTCTGAAATAATCTACCTTCCCAACAGTTAAGCATCATTTTGCCAAACAGAAACTTTCCAGATACTAGTTAATGTCACAGAAGATATTTAACAACATGTTTCTGTTGCTGATTTATTTAAAATTAAGTGAAAACATGGTTGGGAAAAAATGTTAAAACACGGAATATATTTAAAATTCTTCCATAGTTGATATCAAATAAAGCATAATTTCAATTGCCTATTTCACCACCAATAGATTAATGCTAAGTAGAAAATATGACATTTCTAAGGATATTTCCTCATTAATGACTGCTGTATTAAACTAAATATTAAATGATAGTTGCTAATAATGAAACACATCACTAAAATTGCAAAAATTTTTAATAGTGTTAGTGTTTTACGAGCAATGTTTTCATACTTGTGATGGCTGAGCATTGGGAAGTATATTGGGCTTTAAGTTCGGTATGTTTCTGACAGAGAAAATTAATTTTGAGAAATCCTGCTCTTCCTCAATGAGGTGGCTCATGCAATGGCTATTAAATTTGCTTCTGGGAAGATAAAGTCATTTCAATACAGGTTTAGTAAATCTTGTTCCCTTGAATACAGGTGTTAATCATTATAACATAGTAAACCTATCCTGAGCTAAAGGTTTATTTACTGTATTTTGAGTTCTACTTTGCTGGTTTACTCTTCAGAGCCTCTAAAGATGAGCTTAATTGTTTGAAACAACTCAGTGGAAAATTCAATTTCAAACATTTTCATCAGTACAGTTTTCTAAGACAGCAGTGTTATGTCTAATTGGAGCACTAAACTTCTGCACAGTGTTTCTTTTCCTTTTTGGCCATTATGCTAAGGATATATAATTTCTGCTGATTTAGGTATCTTATATCTTATGTCAGGGCAGTAAGTACGCAATTAGCTTTAGTTTAACTGATAGCAGCATGCTATAAATAAGATTCTTAATTGTGTTTGCAAGATTAAAATTCAGCCTCATTGTTTGTTCCCTTTATTTCTTTGGTGGCATTGTGGTATATTCACATTGCTACCTCTAAATGAATGTCAACTTGTTTTACCTCGACTGCAGCCGATCGATACTTCATTAGACTGAATTGTCTTGTGCTCATGCACCCTTGAAGCTGTGGCTTAATTACCACCCATATTATGCAGTGGCTCAGAGAGCTGTGCTCAGCTGTGTCAGTTCTAAAAAAAAATTTAAGCCATGGTGCTACCTATGTCTAGAAAAAATGGCTACTTGTTTTTTTTTTAATAGTAATATCTGGCAAATTAAGGACTAATGATTCTTTTTTTTAGCACACTGAAATGTCCAAAGATAATATGGTCACATTTTGAAACTTATTATTTTACAAAACTCTTGGAATGGAAATATAATTTTCATGATCAAACCATTGTGCAGTAAAGATAATTTAAAACTAATGACAAAATTGCATTCATATGAAAGAGAAGAGAGGGGAAAGTGCAGTCAAATGGCAATCATGACAAATGACATCTCTTGTCCGAGAGTCATTTTTCCTCACTAGACTGATTTGTCATCCTCACTTTTGACATTTTTCATCCTGCTATGAAATCACACTGACAGAATAAGATATTTCAAGACTTCACAGCAGGCCGCAGAAGATGGTTTGGTGCCTCTATTTATTTTTTGGTTGGTTGTTTCAATTTTTATTTTTATGCTGCAGAACTCTGGGAATACACAACCAGAGTTCTAACAAAATATTATCAGTTAAACAATGAAAGGAAGAAGATTTTTTGAAATAATAGAAAATATTGCACATGAGAGAATAAATCTCTCTATTGCTCATACATAAAATGCCCCTAAGTACCAAAAGTTTTGTTGGACAAAGCATTTAATGAATTATTTAAGAAATTCAGCTGCTTATGACTAAGTCCTGGGAGTGGAAGGAGTTCTTAGGAAAATAAAAGAAATGAGAGGATTGTTTATTACCTCTCATAGCCACGAAAATGAAAGGGGCAGTTGGTCATAGAAGTTGTTTCAGGTTCATAAGAAAGTACCACAAATTGATAATTTAAATGAATAGAAGTATATTTTCTCATAGGTCTGAAAACTCCATGTTTGAAGCTGACATTGTCTGAAACTAAGATGTCAGTAGGGCTATGCTGCTTCAGTAACCATTGGAAGAATGTTCTTGCTATAATGTAGTGAGTAGCCAGCCATCTTTGACATCCCTTAGTTTGTAGCTGTCTCACTAATTTCTACACAAACTACACCCAAACTGAATACTTGAGATGGCTCCAGAATTTGAGTGCAAGAACAGGGGTTCTTTCTAACATCCATCACTATTATTTTTTTCTTCTTTCTATCTGGCTTCAAGGAATGTTTATCACCATATGGTGTGAAGGAATGCTATTACTTAAGGATATTTGAATCAGCAAAATCATTCAAGGTACTCAATGGTTCATTTTCAGGTGTTTGTTGTGGAAGCGAATAGCTACACACTGAGTATGGTGCTGTGAAACATGCTTCTCAGTGTCTAGTCTACAAACCACATGAGGATTTTGAAAATGGATGCATGGTGAAAAATCTGTACCAGTGCCCAGAATTTTTCACTTGACCCAAAAATCCAGGTGATGCTCAATATTACTATTTCGTGGAACTTAATCAGCAAAACTCAAAAAGGCAAAAGTAGAGAAGAAAGGATCATCCCCATCTAAAGAGACAGAAGACTCTTGAAGAACATGGTTATATGTGATCCTTATATTAAGGAACTCAAGGAGGTAACCTACACAGATAGAGGACAAGGGCAACAGAGAAAGAAATATGTACAATCAATGCCCTGA
The DNA here is from genome assembly GCF_003668045.3 of Cricetulus griseus. Taxonomy (NCBI): domain Eukaryota; kingdom Metazoa; phylum Chordata; class Mammalia; order Rodentia; family Cricetidae; genus Cricetulus; species Cricetulus griseus. The sequence continues at coordinate 142,577,532 of NC_048595.1, read as the reverse complement.
ATTGCAGCACAACAGAAGCAAGGAGTTCACACTTTCCACCATGTGGAGTGGAGAATTGACTTGTGTTGAAAGAAGAATGCAGTTTTACAGAACAAGTTAAGGAGTGACTGCTTAACCCTAGACAATGAAGAACAACAGCTGTGATAATTGGACTAAACTTGTATCAAAGCCAGCATTATGACTCTGAGTCCACTATGCAAATAGTCTGAGTCACTGATGGGTACCTGGCATTCCCACTCCATTGATAAAGTACTAGTGAAAAAGATAAAGTGTCTATTTCCCAGTGAAATTCAGATCATCTATACCATCTCTTGGAAGCAAATAATATCTGGAGGAGGAAAATCATAAGGATAGAGTGTAAATTCAAAATAGTGGTAGAATTTGATTAATTTATGAGAAAATATTCATTGCATAATACTCAGCACATAAGTAAAGGCTATGGTTAGGTTAAACATAAGGAAGCAGACATTTGCCTCTGCTTCTTTATACTAAAGTTAGAGTAGCATGATGAGAGTAAGAGATAGATGATACATATATACATACATACATACATACATACATATTAGATAGGTAGATAGATACATACATAGATACATAGATACATAGATCGATCGATCCAAAGAAAACAGAAGAGCAAAACCATAACAGAGCAGCTGAAAGACAGGCACACTAGGGCTGGAGAGATGGCTCAGCAGTTAAGAGCGCTGGCTGCTCTTCCAGAGATCCTAAGTTCAATTCCCATCACTACATGCTGGCTTACAACCATCTATAATTTGATCTTGTGCTCTCTTCTGGCAAGCAGGCATACATGCAGGCAGGACACTGTATACATAATAAATGGACATTTTTTTTAAAGGCACATAAGTGGAAACTTGTGCTACAATTAGGTCAGCTGAATGTGAACATCTCTGACTACAATGCTTTGAGGCTGTAGTAAAGTGCCAGAACCAGATAGATATATCCTGCAGAACCTCAAAAAAACCTCAAGAAGTCAGAGACATTGGGAATTTTTGCAGGCTAGGTCTTGAGATACAGTGTTTTGTAGAATATATACACAAGGAAAAAAAAAGGCAAAGTGATCTCTCTGCCTTACCTCAACAGGTGATTATTAACTGCTATCATAGTAGAAAGTGGAGGCTGAAGGAGAAATAGGACTCTAGAATTGTAGAAAGAATATGATGAGGTAAATGACAGTATTGAGGCCTGAGTGATGAGAGTCCTGCCCTTCCCTAGCCTGCTCTGCTGGCACATCCAGCTCTGGGAAGACTGGGTGTTAATAAAGTGCATCAGATCATTTTTCCTTATGAAGTTGATGAGATGAAAGAAGAGAGACAACCCATAATCTACATAGATGACCTCATAAGGGCCTCCCAAAAAGAATCACACAGAAATGCAGAACCATTTCCCTGTTTGTTTCTTCTTTGAAATACAGCTAATTAAGAACAGAACTCTATGCCAATATTGGAGAGGCTACTTTAAATGCCCATTCCCTACAATGAGATTGATGACTACCTTAAATGCCATCATGGAACCTTCATCAATAGCTGATGGAAGCAGAAGCAGAAATTCACAGCTAAGCTCTGAGCCAAACTCCTGGAATCCAGTTGTAGAGAGAAAGAGGAGTGATGAGCAATGGGGGTCAAGGCCAGGCTGGGGAAACCCACAGAAGCAGTTGATCCCAGCAAGTGGAGGTTCACAGACCCCAGTCTGACAGCTGGGGAACCAGAATACGACAGAACTAGGCCATCAGAACATGGGTGTCAGTTGGGATACCTGAGAAGTCTATGGGACCTCTGGAAGTGGAACCAGTATTTATCCCAGTGGAGGAATGAGATTTGGGAGCCCATTTCCTATGGAGAGATACTCTCTCAGCCTAGATACACAGGGGAGGGCCTAGGTCCTGTCCCAAATGATGTGACAGACTTTGATGAATCCCTCATGGGAGGCCTCACCCTTCCTGAGGAGTCTATGGGGATGGGAGGTGGTTGTTTGAGGTAAAGCAAGGACAGGAGGGATAGGGAACTGGGATTGGAATGTAAAATATGACTGTTTTTAATTTACATAAAAAATAATTTTAAAAGAATAGAAGAGCTCATAATAATGAAAGGTAGAAAATGCAATGGATATACACAGTCGGACTTAATGGAACAAACCAAGCTAAGGGGTGAAACAAGCAACACTCCTCCTGGGACACTTGAGAGAAAGTGTCTCCATAATGTCCCAGTGAGAAGCTGTGGATTAAGCTAGCATACAAGAAAGAGGTAATCAAAATGAAAGTTTTGTGGAATAAATTTAAGAGAAAGTTTGGAAATTAACATTTAGTCATTTCCTAGCAAGTAGGGAAAAGACAGAGAAGATGGAAAATATAAAAGACAGGAAAATTACGTAACAAGAAATTAAAGAAAAGAAGTTAGATATATTTTCACAAACACACATACATGGAGAAAGAAATAATAAACATGAAGGTACATGTCTATGAACTTCAGAACAATATGAGGAAGTTAAAAACCTAAACACTTTCAGACAGAAAACCTGTATAATAAGAAATGTGTAAAAATTGAACCAAGAATAGCATTACTAAAAGCCTGAAGACTATGAAGATATTTTAAAACCATGAAGCAGTATTTTTTTAATTTGGGAGAACAGTTTCTACTCTAGATCAATTGATAATGAATGAAGTCACAAGTTACTTTTGGAAAGGCAGTATACTAATGTCCTGTTCCCTTACATCCTTGTGTTGCAACTCTTGATACATGATGGATGCATTAAATCAGGAAATAAGTAAAAGCTGAGAAAAAGCATGGACCTGAGGGACCAGAGAATTCAATGCTGAAAAATCAACTACAGGATTATCTTCTTAAAATACTCTTTTATTTAATGCACATGATGAACTGTGAAGTCTATATTTAATGTTAAGTTTTATGATACATTCTGTCTAATCTCTTAGTGAATTTTTTTATCTTATCATTTGCTATACATGTTGAGAGCCTGTGGCAGGCTATCCACAAACATCAAAAGTGTGTTGTTGTTGTTGTTGTTGTTTTTAACACAGTGTCCCAGTTTGAAAGAAAATAGTCCCAAAGGGAATGGCACTATTAGGAGGTGTGGTCTTCTTGGAGTAAGTGTAGATTTCATTGAGGTAATGTGTCACTGTGGAGGCAGGCTTTGAAGTCTCATGTATGCTCAAGCCATACCCAGTGAGTAAGTTTACCTCCTATTGCCTGAAAGTCAAGATGTAAGACTGGACTGCTTCTCGAGCACCATCTCTCCCTGCATCCCACCACACTGAATCAGAATAATAATAAATGTCTAAGCCTCTTAAAATGTAAGCCACTCCAATTAAATTTTTTCCTTTATAAGAGTTGCCATGGTCATGGTATCTCTTCACAGCAATAGAAACCCTAAGACACCTCGATTGCCTGTTTTCTTCTTTTCAACTAACAAGGGTTAGAAAGTTTTGGGAAGTGTAAGAGCTAATTTCAGGCCAGTGAGATGGCTCAACGGAACTGCTCCTGCCACAAAGCAAAGCCACCAAAATGGACTCCCAAAACCCACAGGTAGAAACTGTCCTCTGACCTCCACAGAAAAATAAAAAATTTTCTTCCCCCATGCATACCACACAGATGCACACAAAATTAAAATGAATAAGACTGAGTTTCAAAAGTTTATGAAAGAATTATTTTTAAAAGAGTTTAATACTTAATTTTCAAAAGTCAGACATAACTTCTAGAGAAAAATAATAAGTACGTATTGTGGTGTGTGAACTAATGTTCCTGGTGACATAGCTGCAGTAAAGATCCAGTTATCGAAAACTGTAGGGAGGGGAAAAGTCAAATACTAGAGAGAAGATGGAGCATGGGAAAGAAATAGGGAATGGGATGAATTACAGAGGTTGGTGAGAGTTGACTTGGGACATTGGTACTCATCTTAAGAAGTTTTATTTGAGACTCAACAGGAGGTGATTAAATATCATTAAACACAGAGGCAGGTGGGAAATACAAGGGCTTCTTGCTTAATAGGAAGATTTTGGAAGCAAGAGAATAAGACCAGAGAATGGAGCTGGTCTTCTGATTTGGGATGGAAATAATTGTCTTCAATTAGGAGGGTGTCAATGGGGATGTCTGAGGAATCCTTAGGTACAGCTTCCCTTTGAAGGGTCTACTTTATACTTGTCTCTTGTTGAAGTAGTTAATAGGCTCCACCCTGTTGAGCTCCTGATATCGGACTACATTGGGAATATTCTGGATGGTATGCCAAAGGCAAAGGACATGCAGATGAAAATACTAATAAAGAAACTGAAGGATAGAACATCACAGATGCCTAGATTTGAAAGACAATTTGGGAAGCGAATTGACAAAACTGAGTGACTAATCTGCCTGCTGAGTGGGTGATTCAACTGCTTCTAGTTTCACATTCTGTCAGGGTCAAAGCTATTGGTACATCTTGAAATATTAGGAACTTGGAAAGCTTTTTCTTAATGAAAAATCAGTTATTTCTTTAGACACATTTTGAAAATCCCTAAGTGCTGAAGCCACTCAGTAATTCTTGGAATCATTCTATAGCTTTCAAATGAAATCTGTCAGGAGCCATTACCCTAACATTTGGTATCCTTAACTCAGAATAAAGTTTCCAGGTTTTTATAATATTATTTTGCTTTATAATTGTTCTCTTAGTCCCAAGGCTGATAAAATTGAAATCAGCTATGTCAACTCCCCCCCCCTCAACTCATATAATCCTATTGTGTACATTTTTCTAGTAATTATTCTCAAACCCACTGATATTTTTAATCACGATTCACTTCTATTTCATCCTTTTAACCCACTTGTGCCAAAATATTAAAGATCTTTTGTATCTCTGGTTCATTATTCATTTCTTTTTTCCTACTTAAGCTTTTACTCTTAATAAACAATTTTCTTCTCTAGTCACCCTGGCATGGTAGAGCCATAGCATGCTCAGAGGCAAACTGGAACCTCTCACAGAACTCTTGATAATGGTCTACTTACAGTATTTTACTGAAAACTATTCTTGGAAGGTTGCCTCTGTGTATAATATTGATATGAGCTGCTATCACGGTCCCTCCAGAAGGACCCTCTGGAGAGCTTCCAGGTCCTTATGTCACCATACAAAGAATTGAACAGAGTTATAGCAGAAGCAAAGAGAGTTCTTAAAATGAGGACAAGAGATGTGGTTTAGAACATCCATGTTGGGGACCATAAATACCAAAAGAAGAGTTCTGTTTCTAGTCCTTGATTTTTCTTTTCCTAAATGATCATCTATGCTTTAAGGTAATATCTGAAGTGAAACCTAAATTCAGCCTGAATACTAGTACCTGATAGTGAAAAGAATTGCAATTGCATGGCTGGATTTTTATGGTAGAAATGGGTTATATGCTACCAAATTTCAGCCCATATTTAAGTGATTTTTAAGGTCTGGCTTAGTCAGGACTACTATTGCTTGACAAAACAATAAGACCAAAAGCAAGATGGGAAGGAAAGGGTATATTTTTCATTTGGCTTATTCTTCCATATCACAGTTCATCATCAAAGGAAGTCAGAAGAGTAACTCAAGCAGAGCAGGAAACTGGCAGCAGGAGCTGGTGCCGAGGCCATGGAGAAGTGCTGTTTACTGGCTTGCTCTTTAGGGCTTGCTTAGCCTGCTTTCTTATAGAACCCAGGACAACCTGCCTGCAGATGACATCACCTACTATAGAATGAGCCCTCCAAAATCAATCACTAATTAAGAAAATGCTCTACAGACATGCCTACAGTCTGATAGAACAGAGACATCATCTCTATTGTGATTCCCTCCCTTCAGATGACTATAGTTTTTATTAATTTGACATAAAAATAGCCAGAACACTTCTGAATGGGTGATGTTGCAGAAACCTTAAAGGAATTTGAGGATGGGCACCCTCCCCCATGACATCTACCTTTGGCCATGAATGGAGGCATGGCATTCTGGTCTGCTCCCAAGATTAGATCATTGTATTTTGTTGTGTATCTTTAATCAACTGGGCCTGCAATCACCTGGCTAAGAGACCACCCCATAAGAAAGGTGATTTGCCTGATGGCATTCTATGGAGAAGAAATAATTTTTCCATTTCTGAGATACATACTTCTCCTCCCCTGAACCCCTACCATCTGAAGTCATTTCCAGAGCTCCCATGATTAGCCCTGAAGAGCTACCCAATTTATTAATCCCTAACTAAGAAAACTGTAACTTCTTCTTTCCCCTTTCTTTGATTCATTCTCCTAAGCATGCCCACTTTGACAGACGTTGAGCCTTCTTACTCTTTTTCTGAAGCCCCTCCCCTCACTCTCCAAATGACCAGTTGTCTGTCACCTGTCTGCTTCATAGAGGACATTACTTCCACTCTTTCAAGATTTACAACTGCTTCCCGTTTTGTTTTATTCTCAAACTCTAACAAAAAAGGTCTCAAAACTTTGCTTGATTCTGTACATAAACTATTCTGTTAATGAGACTAAGCACCATCATTGTTTATTGTCAACATAGGGCAGAGTGTAATCTGAAAAGGGGGAGCATCAACTTACAAAAATGCCCATCAGATTGGCCTATCAGCATGTCTGTGGGATATTTTCTGGACCAATAATTGATGTAGGAGGGTTCATCTCACTGTGTGTGTGATCCAACACTGGATTGGGGTTCTGGGTTGTATAAAAAAAGGAAACTGAGCATCCCATGGAAAGCAAGTCAACGACCAACTTTTCTTTATGGTTCCTGACTATGCCCCTACTTGAGTTTATGCCATGAATTAACTCAATAATAGACAGTGATATGGATGTCTAAGACAAAGAAACCCTTTCCTCCAAGATGCTTTTGGTCATGGTGTTCATCACAGCAAGAGAAAGTAAACTAGAATGGAAATTAAGTTTAACTTCAATTTTTCAGGTAACAAAGGGATAGTACATTCTAAATATGGGGAAGACTGGAGGAAAGAATTCAGTAGCTGAATGGTTTTTCAGAGTTAATGGTTTCCTGATCATTTGAATAGTCTAGGCTTTGTTGCACATACTCCAGCAGTTACATGTAGGCCTACATAACCTCCTATGTCTTATTAGCATCTTAAACTTCCACTTAGAGGTGCAGACATTAATACTATACTGAGCCAGCTATGAGTTACCTTGTGACCCTGGGGGAAACAAAAGCATCTGCCAATAGCAGCAGCCTGTTTTACTTAGTTTCTAGTGTTTTTTTTCCAACCCTCCATTTTTCCAGTGTCTTTTATTCATATGCTAATTTTGTAAGTTTTTAAGTACCCATTTTTTTAGAACCCCACTCTCCAGGCTGATCTCCTGCCTGAGTCCATGTGTTTTATTTTAGCTAAGTTTTGTTTTCTGTTATGGAGAATAGAACCAATTCAGAGCTGAAAAAGCCCTATGTTTGTTAGCCTTCATCAGTGTATAAAGTGATTCCTGAAGTAAAAGCCTGGATATTCTGTGTTTCAGTCAAGGAACAATGTTCCTTCAGGAAATTGCTTCTATTTCTTTTTTCTTAAATTGCGTGCAACATTTTCAGAGATAAGTGGGTGTTAAAGTTGAAATTTGCTAAAAATCAAACATTTAACTGATGAGGTCCTCAGCAGTTTGGCAATTTTCTGCTAATTTTGTCATTTCATCAAAACTAGATGGGCTATGTTTTGTTTGGTATCATCTGTGGATTCTATAGTACATTCTGTGACTTTAGCCTTGAGATTTTGTCATTATCTTTTTCCATACTGTACTTTTTACTTTTGTGTGTCTAGGTCTTAGGGTGTGCATTTACATTGTCTTTAAATGATGTTTTTAAATTCTTTTTTAGTTTCTTTGATATTATGTCATCTAATATTTATGTGATTTCATTGTCAAATTGTCTCATCTCATCTATGATTATGTTTGACCTGAAATAATGTTAGATTACAAATTATCAAAGAAGAACTCCTGTTTTATTAAGACTTACTTAGTTCCAAGAATGGTACACAATTATCAGACCATTATTATAATAATAGTTTTATATTTATTTGTTCTCAACAGTGAGATTATTAGTGTTTCTGCTCAGCTATATGCTATAGTAAGTATAATATATGATTGAGTATATAAGTAGCCTATTTCACAAATATATATGTAAAAATGTCTGAGAAATATGTATTTAAAGAAATTTTATATATACATATAAAGCATACATTTACACATATATTAATATATTATATATAAATAGATGTATGTATTTGATAGTGTATTAATATGTGTGTACATATGCATGAGATTTGTATATGTATTTAAAAATATTTATGCATGTATTCACAAACATAAATATATACATATTTTATGTACACAAGCACATGCAAGTATATACAATATATACAAATATATAAATATATTTACATATATATTTGACATTTCTGGTGTCAATTTCTGAAATTAATTGAAGCATGTATTGGCTTTGGAAAAATAATCTAAAATTAGAAAGAAACAAGTGATTTATATAAATTTCAGGAGGCCTCATTAAAGTAAAAAAAAATTGGATCTACTTTTAATGAGTATGGTTTATAGCATTTAGGAATAATTTGCCTTTAGACATTAATGTATTTGTTTAAATAATTTCTGTATTTGTTCTTGCTAAGCTATAGAAAATTTGTTGAGACATTGTTATAATTAATTATTTTAATAGTACATTTCAAATTGGTTATTAAATAAAAGTGATCCCAGATTATATATAAATAAATTTGTAAATGAATTGGTTGAATATATTTATTCTTATAAAATTTACATATCTTGATTTTGGTCAAAGAATAAACAAATAATTTAAAGCTCATTTTGGAGCTGTGCGTTGGTGGCACATGCCTTTAATCCCAGCACTCAGGAGGCAGAGGCAGGCGGAGAGTTCGAAGCCAGCCTGGTCTCCAGAGCGAGTGCCAGGATAGGCTCCAAAGCTACACAGAGAAACCCTGTCTGGAAAAACCAAAAAAAAAAAAAAAAAACTCATTTTGGAATTTGGAATTGAATAACAAAATGTTTCTTTTTAAATTACCTATTTATTTTTACATTAGAGATTTAATCCAAAGCATCACACTTGCTGAACAATTTTTCCATTACTCCTTTAGCAAATAATTTTATGGCTCACTCAAACCACAGCCTTGCCACCTAAGGACCTCACTCAGAGTACTGTGTATCTTCTCCAGTGAACCTCCAACCCCTGTCATAGAACATTGTGGGATTTCCAGATTTCTGAGGATGTGTAGAGACATCCTGCTAACTTTACAGAAAGCCTGTTCTTGTGCTCAGAACTGCACCTAGCCCTAACTGAACTGGGCAGGACTGCCTCCCTTATGGAATTCACCTTACCATCAAACTAACTTGCCCCAGAACTGGATATCAAACTCTGCTGACCTCCAAAGCCTGACTTATTTGTTTAAGAGAAAACAGAGTTCCAACTTCCCACTTCGACAAGCTAGGATAGCTATCTATGCCAGAAACACCTACTAACTGCCCATCACCACACACATAGGTCATATAAAAAATACAGACATGAATTGTGAAGACAATGGGTTTGTCCACAGTGAGTGCTCTTATAGTAATGCTTGAGAGAAAAGCAACCTAGGTGATGTACAAAACAGTGAACCTAACGTAGCAATTATAAATATGTTCAATGAACTAAAAGAGGATATAAAAAATGCCATAGTAAGGAACACAAGATGCAAACACCTGGAAGAAATAAAGAAAGCACTGCAAAATATAAAATGTAACTTAATTAGATAGACTTTCTGAAGAAAACTCTAACTAGCTGTGTGTAGAAGAATAAAAATGCATCTTTATCTTTTACCCTGCACAAAACTCAGCTCAAAATGGATCAAGGACCTGGACATAGGAAGACATGATATCTTCTACCAGTTGTAGGAGAAGGTAGAGAATATCTTTCATCTTATAGGCACAGAAACAACATTCTCACTAGATCTCCTCAGCATAGGAATCAAAAACAACAACTGACAGGTAGGACCTTGTAAAGTGAAAATATTCTATACAGCAAAGGGAATCATTAATCAAGTGAAGAGGCAGATTGCAGAGTGGGATTTGTTTTAAACCAGCTTTAGAGCTGACAGGTTTCTGTCTAGAATATACAAAGAACCCAAAAAAACTGAACCAAGGAATCAAATACTCCAAATAAAAATGGGTGTTGGGCCAGGCAGTAGTGGTCCACTCCTTTAATCTCAGCACTCAAAGGTAGAGGCAGGTGGATCTCTATGAGTTTGAACCTCTGCCACCCCCCATCTACAAAGAAATTCCAGAATTGTCAGAGCTGTTATACAGAGAAAAAAATGGAAGTTGGAATCAAATAGAAAGTTCTACAAGATTGAAATACAAACGACAGAAATATTTTTAAATGTTGAGTATCCTTAGATACCAGGGAAATGCAAATTATAAATACTTTGAGGTTTCCTATTATCCCAGTAAAAAGGGTAGGATTAAAAAAATAATGACAAATGCTGGCATGAATGTGGAAAAGAAAGTACATACTCACTGTTAGTGTAATTGTAAACTAGTAAAGTCATGATCTAAATCTCTTTTAGGTTTTGAGACAGAGTCTCACCAAGTGTCTCCAACTGGCCTAGAACTGGTGATCCTTCTGTCTCAGCCTCCTAAGTACTGGGATTGTAGGTATGAATCATCAATCTATGGGGCCTCTGGTGATGGATCAATTATTATCCCTAGCATATGAATGGACTTTGGGAGCCCATTCCACATGGAGGGATACTCTCTCAGCCTAGGCCCTGCTCCAAATGATATGACAGAATTTGAAGAGCGCCCATGGAAGGCCTTGCAGTCCCTGGGGAGCAGAAAGGGGATGGGATTTGGAGTTAGTGGTGGGCAGGGGAGGTGGGGAGGGAGAGGGAAATGGGATTGAATGTACAACAAGTTTTTTTCTAATTTAAATAAACACAAAAAGAGACTTCTTGTTACAAACAATAGCATACATTTTATAAAATGAATGTACATATGTATGCTAGCACAAAGAAATCAATCATTTGGAATAATATAAACCAAACAGAGAGTATGAATACTGTTGAAAACTAGGTCAGCAAAAGAGCAAGATTTAGATAATGCATGATTTTTAATTCTACTTAGTTAAAAGTTTAATTTTGAACACAGTTTCATATATCATCCTGGTCAACAATGGTTGAAATTCATGTGATTAGAACAAAAAAATGCTATTGTAAGAACGGCATCAAATCATTCAGCTCTCTCTCTCTCTCTCTCTCTCTCTCTCTCTCTCTCTCTCTCTCTCTCTCTCTTTGTGCAGCAATATGTGTGTTCAGTGAATCTCAGATGCATTGTTGCTGGAAAAGGTGAAGAAAAGATAGAGAAAGGAAGACAGATATTTAAGGTTCTTGAACATTTTGAGCACATTCAAGTTCCAAGGCTATGTCACCAATTCTTCATGTGTAGTAGATGTTCAATGAACACTGTGTAAATTCAAATGATAGGAGCTTTCAGAAGATAGACTTACCACAATCCTTTATCCTACTATGAATACTTTTAGATGACTAAATTAGAACAGTTTTGTTATAAATCAGCCTCAGCCTATATACTGGTTAATTTTGTAACACGTGTCAGAAACTCAGGTCATCTGGAAATAGGGACTACAGTTGAGAAAATGTCCCCATCAGATTGTCCCTTAGACAAGTTTGTGTAGGCATTTTTTTTCTTACTCATTGATGTGGGAAGGCTGGACCTTACTAGGGCTGGTGCCACCACTGGATAGGTGGCCCTGGGTTGTCTAAGAAAGAAAGCTGACAAAACCGGTAATCAGTGTTCCTCTATGGTCTTTACTTAGTTCCTGCCCTGACTTCCCTCAATGATGGACTGTAAGCTGTAATACACAAATGGATGCTTTCCTTCCCAAGTCACTTTTAGTCATAATGTTTATCACAGTGGTTGAAAGCGTATTAGAACAGTCAGCTACTGTTATTAATTAACCATTTTGTTAATTTGTGTCATTTAACTGTTGACCCCATATTTTGTTGGCCACTGTAACAAATACCAGGGACCAATAAATATATGTAGGGTAAAGGTTTTAATGTAGGCCCCAGTTAGGGAGGTTATAGTTCAGGACTAACTGGCCTCTTTTCTTTGAGTCTGGAAAAAGCCACCCCAAAACTACTACTAAGTGTGGTGGAATAAAACTTTTGTCGTCATTGCTGGTGCAAAAGCAAGACTATGAGTGTGATATCATCATCCCCATCAAGAGCATGGTCACAATGACCTGAACATCACCAGGTGTTTTGTGCATTAAATGGTCACCCTCTCCCTATAGAGACCACTGACATAGGTCCAAGGTATTAACACACAAGTCTTTGGAATGATTCCAGACACTAGTAAGAGCAATATTGTTTATTATTTTTACACTTGAGTATGTAGAAATTGGGACAAATAATTATCAAATTATGAGATAGTCTCCAGTGGGTCAGGATTGCTCTCAGGGATACAATATAAGGTTATTGATAGCACGGCATGAATTTGTCCATCTTTGTCTCCATGGTTGTCCTGTAGTAGAGCTGAGAGAAATACCAGATACTCCAGAATAGGTTGTAAAATTGTCCACTGGGACCAAATATGATGAACACAAAAATGTTAAATAATATAATTTTCATATAAAGGAATTAATATTCAAGTATCTAATATAATACTCTCAACATGTTAACAATGAGAATATCTAGTATTGAGGAAAATATATAATTAGATTAAAAACCATAGCACCTAAATTCAAAGTGGGAAATCACTGCTACTCTGGTAGATTGAAATAGCTGATGACATTGGGAATTAAATTATTTTATTTCCAGGGTGTGTGACTGAGGAAAGGTGCTCATCAATGGATGAAAGAGAAAACATTGATGGTAGTGTAAGTATTTAGGACACTGGAGTAAAAGTAATTTATGAAACTTTTCTGTCATGTGAGCTGTGGGAAACTGCACTTGTCTTTTAAAAATGCTTGACAATTCAGTTTTAGTTTTTAAATTGCATGGTTAGTATGTGGACTTACATCCACAGCAATACATCTTTTGTACTTTAACATTTATATTCATAGAAAATTTAATTTTCATATATACATGTATGGTATTTTCCCATCTTAAACAGATTTTGGAATTTGGTCTAAATTCATCTGAAATATGACTTAGTTCTTATCTTATAAGCTATGTTGAAAAATTCATAGATACAAATGTGCAAATTCTTTAGAGTATTTTAGCCTGTATACATTAATGTATTTGTGATTTGTGTGAGGGCATGCATGGGTGCTGTGTATGTATGTTTGTGCATGCATACATGTGTGTGTATATGTAAGTCCAAGGACAGTTTGTAGAAGTCATTCTCTCCTTCTGACAGGTGGGTATTGGGAACTGAATGGAAATTGTCTGGCTTAGCAGTGGCATTTTTATCTTTTGAGCCATTTTTCTAGACCATTTCCCTATATACATTTCACTTTTAGAACATACATTAGTCTTTTAGAAAGAAGAAACCATGCCAATAACATCCATGAATTCTCCAATTATTTTACTGTGACAACATTTATATTTATGATTTAGTACTAAAAAGATGCTGAAACATAGGCACTGACATTTTCTCAAGGTGTCCAACTGCTTGTGAATAATTTCATAAATTTTTATAAGAACATCATATAGCAAAGGCCATGTGTGACCAACCTGCCCGAGCCCATGCCTGTCAATGGAGGTGTGGTTGAGAAAACATGAAAGAAATTCCTCTTTCTAGTCCGAATTTACCTTCTTACTAAGCTCGTTAGTGTAAAGAATTTTTTCCACATCTTGTTTGTTTCAAATAATTTCATATTCTATAATTTATATGAGCAGAATATTTCATTGAGAAAACAATTATTAAATTTCTCTTAAACAAATAGTACTAATGATTTGTCCTAAAAATTGCTGTGGATTAGTCACAAAGCCTAGTTGTTCTTTAAGAAATATAAGAAAGGCAAAATGCAAGAGGCATTCCTAACTTATTAATATAATCAAATTAAACTGTTTATAGACAGAAACAAGAAACAGTTTACATGTAAAGGGTTATGCAAGTTTGGTAGGGATTTGTCTGAGTTTTCTACTCCGAGTTAAAATTGTATTTTATTAATAAGGCTTTCCACCAATATCAAAATAAAGAGGCTTCCACTTTACTACGGCCCAGCATCTTATGGCCTAAGGAAGAAGTAAGCTGGCAGATCTGAGTTTCTTTTCTTTTCACGGTTGTAGTAATGTAGATGTTAGTAATCTCACATTTTCTCTTCTCGATTTATTTTACCTTCACAAACCAAGGCAACTAACCCCACATTCTAGAATTAGAAGCTTTCTTTCTATCAGCACAAAGGAAAGCACACAGCAGGACCAAGTCTCAATTCCTGCTCTTTTTTCTATGTTTACCCCATCCTGGTACCCCAGCTTTTGATAACCATGAATGTAGTTTTATCCTGGATTTGACTATTTGGGTTATTTCACAAGAAAGACATTTGTGTTTTTAAATATGAATGTCTTCAGTCATTTAGCAGAAATTTTGCAAGATTTATCTTTATTATAGTTCTGCCTGTGCATTGTTACTTAATATTTGGTTGTATAAATATTCCACATGTTGTTTATGATCTCACCAGTTGAGAGACACATGTTCTGACTTTTGTAAACAGTGGTACCATGAACTTTCATGTGTAGGCTTTCACAGAGACATTTATTTTCATTTCTCTCAGGTACAGACCTAGGCATGAAATTGGTAGTCATGTGGTGAATGTAATGTTAGCATTGGAATCATAGCAGAATGGCTTTCTGAACAGCATCACTTTCTGTCATCAACAATAACATCTGAAACTTCTGATGGCTCCCCCTCTTCTTCATCACTGGCTATTATCTGAATTTTAAAATTAACTTTATCTATTACTGATGTATGTATGAGAAAACATGTGTCCCATGTGCTGTGCCTCAGATACGGAGGTTACAGGATATTTTCACAGACGTGGTTCTGTCTTTCAAAATTTACATGGGTTGCAAGGGTCAAAGTCAGGCCATCAGGCACTTGCAACAATCACCTTGCTTGCACACACTTCTCACCCTCCACTTGTTTGCATAAGGTAAAAAGTCATCCATCTTAGTATGTATAAAACACTCTTATAATTTTAATTTCCATTTCATAATTACCCGTGATGTTACATGTCTTTTACATGTGTCCTTTGGTTATTTGTTGATTTTATTTATAAAATCATTTTGTGCCCATATTCTCTACTCAGCTTTAATGAGACAATATTGATTTGTAAGCTGGGAGATCTCTTGATATATTTTGGATATAAATTCTTATGTGATCCATGATTGACAAATATTTTCTCCCATGTGGTTGGCTGAGTTTCACTTTCTCAGTTTTACTTGCTGCACAAATACTTACTCATTTGGATGAAGTCTAGCCTGATTGGAACTTAAAAATATGCTTTTAAAAATTCCAACTTAGGAAGATTATTTTTTCTAACAATTAAATTTATATTTTTAAGGATTTTTAAAAGTATATCTTTATAGTGTGTCAACTTTAAATGATATATCCATGAAGACAGTTCTCAAATTTCACCATCTTAAATAATATGTTGTTGTGAATTTAAATGTTTATTTTGAACACAATAAAACCCATATCAAATTCCTAGGAGGAATATACACATAATTGTGTCTACAAGATTCTGCATATGCTATAAAACACCTTACTAATTATTTATAGTAGAAGACTTAGAATTACATTTGTGTGGAAGATATTTCTACAAAATCTCATTTTTGCATCTCTACAAACAATGAGTTATGAAAAACAGAAGATTATGCTGCTTGGATTGTAGAAGTATTTGTTGTGGTAAAAACTTCAATTTTCTTGTAACACGTTAATTTACCATTACATGATGGATTTTTCTTTCCTATTAAATTTTACTTTTGAAGAGACAAGGCATCACTGTTTGCTCAGAGATGATTTTAACTTACATGCAGTCCAGACTGTTTGGTCCTATTGCTTCTTCCTTAATAAGCCAAGTGAATCAGAGAATTGATATTCTTGCTTCCCTGAAAACCGAAACTCCTCTCATACCAATGGTGAAAATAGAGACTTCATCTACAGAATGCTTGAAGCAGTCAGCTCAGTTCCAGCAATATTTTCACACTGTTGTGCTACGCCTCTTAGATAAATTTTATATACTATTTATTAAGAAGAACATACACATGACAAGTACATAAATGTCCACATGAAAAAGGAATGTGAAGATCAATGAAGAAGGCAACTGACAAGAGCAGGGGCTTGCGAATCACAGCTTACTCAGCCATAATTACTGTGTTGATGGACTTGTCATGATGAACTAAAACAGCCACTGACATAAAAGTGAAAACTTTCAATCAAATTTTAGTGAGTTAGCAAGTTATTTATCAAGTTTCTCCCATGTTGTCAGTAATTTCATAAGTAATTTTCCTTGATGAAAGACAGAGTCTAACAGCTCTTTGAGACATGCACACAAATACAAATTGCCAAGCCTAAAATTATACTTGTCATTCAGGCATTAATTCTGAATATTAATATTTGTTAAACTGAATTTTATCATCTAATTTACTTTATTGTACTCTGGATAATACTTAAATTGTTACTAAGAAAATGATGATAGACTGAATAGGAACATAAACCCCAATAAGCATATGTAAGGCTATTTATTCATTGTTAAAGACAGGTAACAGCTCTAAGAAGAGCACTGTGATGTAAGTGTCAGTGTGTGAGCATCCCCAGTGTACTTACACAGACAGAAGGAATAATCCTGCAATGTACTGAAGCTGTACTGTAAGCCTGATTATTTTCCCTGAGAAAGCTGCACACTTTACGTACTGAAAACTTTATGTGACCAGAATAATACAGTTATTAGTATTTGTATATATATATAGTAAATGTGTATTTCAAAGATGGAAGGAGCACTATTGTACAGGTTATTATGATGAATAGGTTTTACAGTTCCAGAATTTTCTCCATTAAGTGAGTTTGAATGAATACAAAATCTGAAACCTTTTCATATCAGAAACCCTGGACACTAACGTTACTTAAGCATGATTTTAGTTTTTATATTTGCAGAGCTACAGACTGAATGTAGGGTCTTTGCTCAGGCTAGACAAACTCTGTGCCTTTAAGCTCTATACCCAAGCATCTGTACAATAAGGATACATTTTCCTTTAAATTCAACTGATCCTTATCCTATTTAAATGTATATTAATCTTTTTACATGTTAACTTTTAGATTTTTTTGAATTTTTGATCCTTAAAATATTAATTTGCTTAGCACACAAGCAAATTATGCAGATATTCACAACAGACTTCTTCCTTTGTATGTTTAGTCTACTAACATCTTTCTAATTTTAATTTTTAAATGTTTTATTAAAAGCCAGGACACAAACATAGCCATTAGCCACTGCTTACACTACATGGCATATGTCAATCAGTACCTACCACATTTTTCTACATAAAACTCATCCACCTGGAAGGTATTAGGGAGCAGCCACACCAAGAGTTCTCATCCCCAGTAGCATCAGTGAATGAGTTTATTTTAAACTCCTCCTGGGGACCTTTCTGAGGTTTG
Source organism: Cricetulus griseus (assembly GCF_003668045.3). Taxonomy (NCBI): domain Eukaryota; kingdom Metazoa; phylum Chordata; class Mammalia; order Rodentia; family Cricetidae; genus Cricetulus; species Cricetulus griseus. Next base: position 142,559,914 of record NC_048595.1, on the reverse strand, counting down.
TGTTGAGGCTTTACTTTTAAAAGCAAGAACATAGTTTATTTATTTTTAAATTTTATTTTACATTCCAACCACAGTTCTCCCTCACATCTCCCACCCGCCCTTGCCTCCTTCCCTAGCCCACCCCCTGTCCACTCTTTCTCATGTGTAAGGGCTCCTATGTGGAGTCAACACAGTCTGGCACAATACGTTCAGGAAGGGCCGGTCCCTTATCCCCTGCATTAAGACTAAGCATGGCATCCCACCACAGTGAGTGGACTCCCACAAGCTAGCTCATGTACCAGGTTTGTGTCATGGTCCTACTGCTAATGGCCCCTCAACTAGCCCAAGCTTGACAAGGGTCTCCCACATATGGAGGGTCTAATTTTGTCCCCTGGAGTCTTCATAATATCAGGTCTAGAGTTCATGAGTTTGTACAAGCTTGATTAAGCTGTCTCTGTAGATTTATCCATCATGCTCTTAACTTTGCTCATATGTTCCCTCTTCCTGCTCTTCAACTGGATACCTGGAGCTCACCCTGGTTCTTCGTTGTGGATTTCTGTGTCTGGTTCCATCAATTACTGGATGAAGGCTTAATGATGATAGTTGGGCTATTCTTCAATCTGATTATAGGTGTAGGTCAGTTCTGGTATCCTCTCCCCTATTGCTTGGAGTCTTACCTGGGGTCCTCCTTGTAGATTCTTGGGAGTTACCCCAGCATCGGGTTTCTCCCTAAGCTCATAGTGGCTCTCTCAATTAAGATATCTCTTTCATTGCTCTTCCATTGCATCACCCCACACCATCCTCCCTCATGTTAGATGAGATGTATTAGGTAAACCTGGAGGGGCAGGGGAGGGGAAGAAAAGGAAGCATCACTCTTTAGAAGAAAGCAAATGGGGGATTCATGGTAAACTCACTTATAAGACATCAATACATTTTGAGCACTGAATTCTATTAATATATTTTCTGAACAGAGATCTATGTTCACATATGTTTTTAGGAGCCCACTGAGATAGAGCCAAGCTTCTAGTGAAACTTTTCTGGTAGTGTTTTTTTTACTCTAAGAATTTCCTTTTATCTTCTGTTTCTTCTTCAGCTATATCACCTGGTGAGTAGAAATTTTACTTTTAGACAACTATCACATTACATTCTATCAACAATTTAGACAAACCGTATTACATAACTATTAACTATTCATGCAAGTAACAAACTTTTATTTGAGAATATACTTAATCTTTTATTTGAACTACACTGTTACACTTGATGAAACTCAAATTCATGCTCAAACTCCAGCAAAAAGAAGAAGTCGTGCTGTCAAGTTAGAATGTGTATTCTTTATGTGAGGCTAGAATGTGAAGGATAAAAACCCCATGAAGAGCAAAAAACATGAAGAAAGAACCTAAGGTATTTACATACAGATTGTCATTTTTTTTTTATTAGTTCAAATTATAAACAAGTTTGCTTCACATGTCAATCCCATCTCCCTCTCCCTCCCGTCCCCCCACCCTCATCAGCCCCCAACCGAATTCCCCCTCTGCTCGCCAGAGAGGATAAGGACCTACATGGGGTTCCCCAAAGTCTTTCACATCATCCCAGGCATGGCCTAGCGCCACCACCACCACCACCCCCGCCCCCAGTGTGTCCAGGCTGAGAGATCATCCCTTCATGTAGCATGGACTCTCAAAGTCCCTTCTTACACAAGGGATAAATACTGATCCACTACCAGCGCCCCATAGAGTTCTGCAGCCTCGTCAATGACATCCACATTCAGGGGTCTGGGGTCCATATGCTCCCCCTTGTTCAGGTCGGCTGTTTCTGTGGGTTGCACCAGCCTGGTCCCAACCCCTTTGTTCTTCATTTCCTCCCTCTCTGGACCTAGGTTCCAGAGTTCAGTTCAGTGTACAGCTATGGGTATTTGCCTCTGCTTCCATCAGCCACTGGATGAGGGCTCTACGATGGCATATAAGGCAGACATCAGTCACATTATAGGGAAAGGGAAAGGGAAAGGAGAACGGGAAGGGGAAGGGAAGTCAGTTGGTGCCATCCTCGTAGATCTTTGGAAATCTCCCTAGAGCCAGATCTCTCGTTGGACCTACAATGGCTCCCTCTGTTATGGTATCTCTCATCCTGCTCTCCCTCTATTCTTCCCCCTACTCAACCATTCTGTTACTCCATTACCTCCTCTCCCCTCCTCTTTTCCCCTTCTCATTCTACCAGCTCCCTCTCCCCTACCCTCATACTCCAATTAGCTCAGGAGATCCTGCCTCTTCCTATTCTTCATGGTCCATGCATTTTTCTCTTAGAGTCCTTCTTATTTCCTAGTTCCTTTGGTGATGTGGATTGTAGGCGGGTAATTCTTTGCTCTATGTCTAAAATTCATATATGAGTGAGTACATACCATGTTTGTCTTTTTGTGACTGGGTTACCTCACTCAGGATGGTTTCTTCTAGCTCCATCCATTTGCCTGCGAATTTCAAGATTCCATTTTTTTCCCACTGAGTAGTACCCCATTGTTTAAATATACCATAATTTCTCTATCCATTCTTCAGTTGAGGGGCATCTAGGTTTCTTCCAGGTTCTGGCTATTACAAACAGCGCTGCTATGAACATAGTTGAACATATGCCCTTGTTGTATGAATGTGCATTCTTTGAGTATATGCCCAAGAGGGGAATTGCTGGATCTTGAGGTAGACTGATTGCAATTTTCCTGAGCAAATGCCATACTGATTTACAAAGTGGTCTTACAAGTTTGCACTCCCACCAGCAATGGAGGAGTGTTCCTTTTTCTCCACATCCTCTCTCCACCATAGACTGTCATTGGTGTTTTTGATTTTAGCCATTCTGACAGGAGTAAGATGGTATCTCAGAGTTGTTTTGAGTTGCATTTTCCTGATGGCTAAGGATGTTGAGCTCTTTCTTAAGTGACTTACAGCCATTTTAGATTCCTCTGTTGAGAATTCTCTATTCAGTTCTAAATCCCACTTTTTAGTTTCATTGATTGGTGTTTTGGTGGCTAGCTTCTTGAGTTCATTATATATTTTGGATATCAGCCTTCTGTCAGATGTGGGGTTGTTGAAGACCTTTTCCCATTCTGTGGGCTGTTGTTTTGTCTTACTGACTTTGTCCTTTGCTTTACAGAAGCTTCTCAGTTTCAGGAGGTCCCATTTATTTGTAATAGATCTCAATGTCTGTGCTACTTCAGCAAAGTAGCAGGATACAAAATTAACTAAAAAAAATCAGTAGCCTTCCTATATACAGATGATAAATCCAATGAGACAGAAATCAGAGAAACATTACCCTTCACAATACCCATGAACAACATAAAATGTCTTGGGGTAACACTAACCAAAAAAGTGAAAGACCTGTACAGTAAGAACTTTGAGTCTTTAAAGAAAGAAATTAAAGAAGATACCAGAAAATGGAAAGATCTCCCATGCTTTTGGATAGGTAGGGTCAACATAGAAAAAATGCCAACTTGCCTAAAGTAATCTACAGATTCAAGGCCTAAAGTAATCTACAGATTCAAAATCCCAACACAGTTCTTTACAGACCTTGAAAGAATAATGCTCAACTTTATATGGAAAAACAAAAAACCCAGGATAGCAAAAACAACCCTGTACAATAAAGGATCTTCTGGAGGCATCACCATCCCTGACTTCAAGCTCTATTATAGATAGAGCCATAGTCCTGAAAACAGCTTGGTATTGGCACAAAAGTAGACAGACAGACCAATGGAATCAAATTGAAAACCCTGATATTAACCCTCACACCTACGAACACTTAATTTTTTACAAAGATGCTAAATGTATACAATGGAAAAAAGAAAGCATCTTCAACAAATGGTGCTGGCACAACTGGATTTGGACATGCAGATGACTACAGATAGATCCATATCTCTCACCACGCACAAAACTTAAGTCGAAATGGATCAAAGACCTCAACATAAATTCAGCCACACTGAACCTTCTAGAAGAGAAAGTGGGAAATACCCTTCAATGAATTGGTACAGGAGACTGCTTCCTGTCATTTGATTTTATCTTTGAGGGCACAACACAACAGCAGCAACGTAATGGCTAAAAGAAAAAGCAGGCTGAGATTTTCAGTAAATTCTATATTCTAAGCACAGATTTTGTGCTGCAGTTTTAAAAAGCTGGTGATCCAGATAGACTAAAGTCCTCTACAACAAAGTGCTTGGCTTTAAGAATAAGTACCATGACTATGGACTAATCTAAAACACTAAGGCTTAGACAAAGTAGACCTAATGCCAAGGAAATGGAAATTCATTCAATCTATTGATAATTGGAAAATCTCAACACACACACACAAAGATTAGAATCTCTGCCTTCTGTAATGCAAGATTTATAACTAGGCCTATCTCCTAATGAGAATGATCCATAAGTTCATTCCTGCTCAGCTTGGCACCTTACTGTGACTATGGAAGACAATGGAATGACAAAAGGAGAATAATACTGCAGACACATATACAGAAAGACTGGGGCCAGCTTGGCTGTGCTTGCTCTGATGGAGAGTATGAATTATAGCACAACATCCCCAAAACCTCAGCACTCTAATGCACAGCACAAGGAAAAGGCGTCAGCTAGATGTTAAGGCAATCTATCTCAGGCTAAAAATTCAGCCTGAAGAATGTCTGTATGGTTGCTTTTTTTAGCACATGCAGCTCAGTCATTTGTAAACACTTGTGCTTGGGTCAGAGAAAAGCTTTGCCAATTTCCAGTGGTTATGAGACGTTGGTCCTTGGCATGATGGTTCCCATGGCAACAATATACATTGACCAACATTCTTATCTGCTGGATTTCTTTGCTCTCCACATGCATGTGCTTAACATTATTATTTGAAACTTTACCAAATAATTATTAAAGATTTAATGGCAGAGATAATTTGAGAAGCAATAAAAATTAGGAAATTTAATCCTTCAAAGGCCTGATATAAATTAAAAGAACCAAAGCTCTTAAATTATAGGTTTTAGTTATGCTAAGATTTTATACACTCTATGTAAAAATTAAGTTTAAACACAGGAAATTTCAGAAAAAATATGAGAGCCATTCAAAACAATTCAAACACATGTCTTAAATAGAAACCCATAATATACCCCAAATAGAAAGATCAATAAATGAGCTTAATATCTTAATAGGCAGTTTTGAATTTGAGAAGAAAATTTAAACTGACTAAAGATATGCTCTTTCGAATCTTATATTATGCCATTAAAGAGATGGCTCAGTGGTTTAGAGCCTTTGCTGTTCTTGTAGATGACACAGATTTAATTTCAAACACCTGGATCAGGATGCTAATAAACACTTGCAACTCCAGCTCCAGGGGTCTGACACTCTCTTCTAGCCTCTATAAGTGCCACATTCATGTGCCAGTATACTTACACAGATATAAAAATAAAAATGAAAACTACATTAGAAAATTCTAGACTATGTGGAACACAGAGTAATAACTAATCACACCAAAATATGATTGACCAATTGTGCACTATTGCTTATGCTACTATAATTAAAGTTCCAGAAATGACTGAAAAAACGAATCCATAAAAATATTGGACAAGTTTTCTTTTTGTCAATTTCCAAGCTGCTCAAAAATACTAACAAAACAAACACAAAGAAAAATACAATGAAACACATCGTACTTGAATTGTTGACTGCCAAAAGTAAAGGTAATATATTATAAAGCAGATTTAAAGGAAGTCACATTACGGCCTGGGAAAATAAACTAGAGAAACATGCATTTCTTTCCTGTCTACTTTCTGAGGGTCTTGGTTTCTTCTCTTCCTTTGCTTGTTCATCAGTTTCTCAACAGAAGAGACTCTGAACATGCAAATATGTCTCACCATTACATTTGCTTTATATTGTGGTAAGAATATTATCAAAAGCTCTGTTTGCACAAAAATATCTTTGAGAAGTCAGAAAGTATATTCATATATAGATAGTGGACAATTGGCACAAACACAGCAAATATATTTAAGTTGTGTGTAACAGTCCACCACAGCATTGTTCCTGTGTGAGCATGCTTGTACATGCATTTGTAAGAAAAATAATCTTGTGGAATTTTTAAAAATATATTAATTGCTAGCCATGCATTGGTGGTGCATGCCTTTAAGCCTAGCATTTGGGAAGCAGAGGCAGGAGGATCCCTGTGAGTTCAAGGCCAGCAGAGCAAGTGCCAGAATAGGGTCCAAGGCTCCTGTCTCAAAAAAACCAATATATATATATATATATATATATATATATATATATATATATATATATTCTGTCAGTATTAAAATAAACATCACTTTAAGCTTAGAAATGTGGATACAAACCTGATTATGTATTCGGTAGCAGCATCTTTTAGCCTCAGACTTCCAGCCATATGTACCCCGACTTATAGTTTCCCTAGGGTTTAATTCTGAATTATTGTCTAAGAACACTTCCTCCCCTGGCATAGGTTCATTAACTTTTGGTTACTATAATTTTGATGTAACACTTAAATTATGTTTATTATGAGGAATGTTTTATGTCATTTATTGTACTTAATTGCAGTTGTTCTTGAAATTGGTCATAATTTCTTAGTTCTTTCACTTGCCAGTGGCACAAAAGTACATTTCAAAGATTACCTGGGTACCATACTATTTTTAGAGACTTACTTGTGATCCTATTACCAAATTATGTATAACTGAATTTTTCTCATGGTGGAAAGGAGAATTACCTTTTTGATTCCATGAAGATTGAGATCTTATACCACAAAGTGGAAAATTAGGACTGAGATAAGATTAACAAGTAGAGACCATTACAGAAAATCACAATCAATGAAATGCAGAGTTGTAGAGTACAGTCCCAACTGATAAATCTACAAAACAGCTCCCCACATGAGAATCAGGGGTCATTGTGGAAGAGAGGGGAGAAAGGTTGTGTAAAAGTCAGAGTTTGCTATGAGATTGTGTGTCCTTGGGAAACTCAGAAGCTACACCTATAAATATTCACCAATATGACTCCCTTAATCTGAGCTGAAGGAAAATGACACCAATAGACATAATAATATGGACTGGGAAAAACTCAAATATCAGGAGACCTCAACCTTACACAAAGAACTTAGAAAAACAAGGAATTCTGAAATTTGGAGAAAAAGACTTCCTTAGGAAAGAGCACACCAATTAGTTAGTCCTGAAAACCTACATACAAGTAACATACAGATCGAGCAGGTTGTATCTATGTATTTCATATTACATATCCCACTATATACACATGCATGCAGCAATATCTAATGAAATACAAGGGCATGAATTTGAAAAAAATCAATGAGGCATATGTGGGAGAATTTAGAGGAAGAAAGGGAAGGAAAAATGATGTGATTATATTAATCTCAAAGCATTAAGAAAAGAAATAACAAAACAAGTGTTTGAATGTTTGCATGTGTGGTGAATTTTTTGTTACTTTTTTGTTTACTTTGATTATTGAATATCATTCTCCCTTTCTTCATGCTGAAATATTTCTTCCAGTATCCTCTACAGGATTGACTTAGTGGTCATGAATTCCTTTAATTTTGTTTATTATGAAATTTTTTCTTTCTCATTTTACTTTTGATAATTTTTATTTAAATTAGAAACAATCTTATTTTATATACCAATCCAAGTTCCCTCTCCCTCCCTTCATCTCATGCCCCCCATCCCACCCCTCATTCACTTCTCAGGGAGAGTGAGGCTTCCCATGGGTGATCATCAAAGCCTGTCACATCATTAGGCCCTACCCTGTGTATCCAGGTTGAGATTATATCCCTCCATAGGGAATGGGCTCCCAAAGTCCAGTTGTACACTAGGATAAGTATCGATTCCACTGCCAGACACCCCATCTCCTGGCAAAACCCCCCAACTGACACCCAAGTTCTGGGGACCCGGTTTGGGCCTATGCTGGTTCCCCAGCTGTGAGACTGGGGTCTGCTTAGTCAGATCAGCTATTTCTTTGTGTTTCATCAGCACGGTCTTAACCCCTTTGCTCATCTCTCCTCCCTCTCTACAACTGGATTCCAGGAGTCCAGCTCAGTGCTTATCCATTGATCTTTTCTTCTGCTTCCAAAACCTACTGGGTAAAGGCTCTATGATCGCATTTAAAGTAGTCATCAATCTCATTATAGGGGAAGGGCATTTAAGGTAGATCCTCCACTAATGCTTAGATTCTCAGTTGTGGTCATCCTTGTGGATCTCTGGACATTTCCCTAGTGCCAGATTTCTCTTGAAACCTATAATGGCTCCTTCTATTAAGATAGTTCTTTCTCTATTCTTCCCTGGACTGGATCTTCCCGATCCCTCATGTTCTCCTTCCCTCTCCCCTTCTCCCCTCTTCTTTCTCTTACCTCCCTCCCCTCTCCTCCCTTGCTCCCAATTTGCTCAGGAGATCTTGTCCGTTTCCCCTTTTCCAGGGGACCATGTATGTCTCTCTTAGTGTCCTCCTATTTTACTAGTTCTAGTTGTATTGGCTGGCATATTAATCTTTCAGAACCTGTACAATACAAGTTGAAACTCTTCTGGCTTTCGTGAACTCCTTTGAAAAATCAGATGTCCTTCTGATTAGCCTGATTTTGTATGTGAGTTGTTCTTTTTCTCTTGCATCTTTCAGCATTCTTTCTTTGTTCTGTGAATGTAATGTTTTGACTGCCATATGATACAAGGGCCTTTTCTGTCCCTATCTACTTGGTGTTTTTGTATAATTGTTTCATTTTGATAGCAATAACACTCCTTAAATTTGGGGAATTTTCTTTTATAATGTTTGTTGAAAATATTTTCTCTGTTTTTGACTTGGTATTCTCCTCTTGTTCTACATCTATATTTCTTAGTCTTGGCCCTTTTGTATTGTCTCAGATATACATTATCCATTTGTGATTTTTGTTCTGTTTTGCTTTAAGACTGACCATTTTCTTTGAGTATGTGGTTTGATTTCTCTACCTTATCTTCATGATCAGATACTCATTCTTCCACTTAATATATTGTTTGGATGAAGTTTACCAATTGAGCATCTCATTTGATTATTGACTGCTTCATTTCAAGTTCATGTTGTTTTCAGAAATTCTATATCTTTAGTAAATTCTATTTTCACACAAAGAATTGCTTTTTAAATATCATTTCTGTTTTGTGGTCTCCACTCAGGAATTTAGGCATATTTCTTTGAGTTTCTGGATTACATTTATAATTGCTATTTTGAGATCACTGTATTAAACATCATCCAGGATTATTTTCTCAAGAATCACCAATAAGGGGGTGATAATTTTTGGAAGAGACATGTTGCCTTTTATATTCACATTGTTTGTGTTTTTGTAGCAGACCTGTCTGTCCTTTTGTAGTTAGGTCATTGGTACACTGGCAATGTTTTCTGTCTTGGGTATCTACCACAACTCTGTTAAATGAAAATTTGGCTCTCTGTTTGGCTTCAGTCTAATTTGTCAGATTTTACCAAATGAATGGTTCTTGGGCTTCAGTCCTGGAACCATTCAGTGCTTATGTGTAAATGGTGTATCAAACCTTGCGTTAGCTAAGGTAGGGCTAGGCCTTACTTCTGAACACAGGAACACACTGCATAGAGTTAGGAGGTTCTGATTGTAGACTCTCCGAGGCTGGTGGGACTCAAAGGGGTATATGGCAGAAGTGAGTGTTACTACCTGGGGAAGGCACATAGGATTCAGCATGTTCCTCAGGCAGGTGGAAGCTGGGATGACAGCAAGAGCATTGTTACCTGGGGGAGGAGAGCATGACTACAGTTAACTTAATTTTTGACAAAGCTGTCAAAAACACACGTTAGAAAAAAGCCACAAATAGCATTCAAGGTGTCTTTGTATCTCTTACACTGATCAGTCCTAAACTAAGCATTTAAGTCATCTTCTAAAAGAGGAGTAGGATAAGTTGTAAGAGCAGGAGGATGAGCTGAAATGCTGTCTTCTGGACATGACGTGGTTGCTATACTCATGAACTCACAGCACTAATGACTACTTGGAGAAGCTTTGTACAAAACTTAGCCTGTTCAGTCCATCACAGATGGGGAAAGGGTATGTGCTGCATCTCTCCATAGTGATTGGTTGCTGGAGGAAGGGGAGTCAGTCCTCATTCTTGTGGTCATTGGTTAAGCTGCTCTTGCTCAAATAAACAAACACCACCCCATTTGTTCAAACAAATCTATCTTAAGTACACAGATACAGAAATTAGCATGGCACCAACAGAGGGAGACTATGGGGAAGAAAAAGAGTTTTCATTAATGTGAAAGAGAGATAAGAAAATTAATAGGGGATGAATATTATATTTGTATTATTTTTCTCACTTGCAAGTAATTATTTCTTTCTGAACCAAAAATAATGAATTAAAGCCAATGGCATCTTCTTTCTCATCATGACTGGGCAAGATAATGCACAGATTTTGACATCTAGTATTCTTGCTGATGCCAATTTAAGTTGAACTAACATATTTTCTCCTTGATGGGAATCTCATGGAAAATTACCCAACTCCATTGCTAGAACTGGAGAACAAGCTGTACCTGCTAATTTACCTTAGCTTCTGCTAAACTGCCTTCTTGCCCGAAATGTTCCCAGTACAGCTGTTGAGTAAGATAACATGATATGGTTTTTCATTTTAAGAGCACCCGTGCCCTAGTGCCCTAATTGCTCTGTGCTTTACTTGGGTCACCAAAACCTTAGTGTAGTCCCAACTGGCTAGAATAAAGACTTTGAATTGGCTATAGACAGTGTCTAATGTTCTTCTCTGGTCAATGCCCCATAACAACATGAAAAAGCAAACAAATAAAAAATTCAAACTCTATCAGCAACTTTAATATAAATCCCAAAACTTTGAAAAAGGAGAAGAAAGGGTAAACACTTGATATAGGTGTAGGCAAGGGTTTGCTCAACTGGATTCCACTAGCAAAGGAAATAATCCCTGAACTAACACCCCCCCCCAACCCTACTGAGCAATGACATGTTCCAATGTTTACTTCCGTCCTCTCTCATGCTTGTCACCACCTGTGCATCTCCAGGTCCACCTCTCCCTGCAGCTCACACATCACTGTTTTTTCTCTTTCTCACCTCTCCATCACATGTTTGTCCATCATAGCAGTGCTCACAGCTGGAGCTGCTGCCTTCCACTGCCTGTGGAAGTTTGTAAATCTATTTTTCCCATTGTGTAGGTTGTCTCTTCACTTCAGTATTTTGTTGTTGTTTATTTATTTTACCTTTGTTGTAAAGAAGCATTTTAATTTTATGTGACACCATTTGTTAGTTCGGGGATTACACAAACACAGATTCAGCACCTGGACATGTTGCTGTGTGGCCATAGGACACTCTGGCTCTGGGCATTGACAGAGTTCCAAGATGAAGAATATTTCACCTTCTGGATTGGTCTTCCTTGAAGCACCACCATGGTCCTTGATGCCACCAGAGACCATGTTGATATCTGTGGTACATGCTGCTGCCCTAGCCTGTGATGAAGCCCAAGATCCATGTGGACCTGCAGTCTTTGCCACTGACCGGGGTCTTGGTGATATCCTCAGGCTTTGGTGCCTCAAGGGGACATGTAGATTTGAATGTCCTGTGGCCTGAGGCCATGTTGAAGCCCATGGTCTGTGCTGCCACTGGATGCCACTAGTGGGTTGGTGGTCCAGATATAGTTGAGGCAATCTTGATGTCTGTGGCTCATTTTACCACCCAAGGCCATGTAGATATCCACAGTCAATGCCACTGCATGAAGCCTTGCTTATACTGGAGGATAGTGCTTCTGGCCTGGGGCCATGTTGAATGAGGGGCCCATGGAGCGGCCTGGGGCTGTGCTTATATCCTCAGGGCTGTGCTGATATCTTTGGTCTGTGCTGCCACCGAGAGCCATGTTTGAGTCACTGGACCTAATTAATGATGGGGCTGGTGGACTGGGTTGATGTCAGTGGCCCATGATACCACCTAAAACCATGTAAATGCACTGGTTTTGCTGCAGCCTGAATACATGTTGATGTCTTCATTTCAAAAATCTATTCTCCTTGAGGGCCCGCAGTTGTTTCTCTCTTTGTCTAATTCAACCCCCCCCCCCGCCCCCGCCGACCTGCTTCTTCCTCTATTTATTCCTAAAACACATTCTGGAACCTTTTTGCACTCATGTTTCTCTTTCTCTCTGACCTTAGTGGTTCACAGGCTATTTTTGTTCAAGTTCATTAGAGAATCTGATTCATTATGGGATTTTAACACAAAGCAAAGCATTCTTAACACAGAAAGGAGATGGGGTGGGGATTGTTGGGGGAGGGCAGGAGGGGAGGTAGAGACAGCAGGGATTGACATGTGAAGCAGGCTTGTTTCTAATTTGAACTAATAAAGAAAAAACAATAAATAGATAAATAAAATAGATATTTAAACTAGCAAGAGAAATGCAGATGGATTCTTCAGAAACAAGGTATAAGTTAGTTCTTGTAAAAATACTTTATAAATTTACATGTATATGTCAAGTTATTGACTAATGGTTCACTTTGATCCTTCAAATTGTACCCATAATAGTCAACTTTCACTGACCCTTTATCTGAAGTTCAGAATATATCTAAAAGTAAATTAAAAAGTCTCCTATGTATTTTGTTCAATAGTCCCACTTTTAAATTATATATCCTTATTATATCCTTTTTGAAAAACATAGTTTTTGCAATTATAATTACATCATTTGTCCCTTCCTTTTCTTATTTCTAATCTTTACTAAATATCCCCCACCTTACTCTCTTTCAAATTCATAGCCTCCTTTTCCTTAATTGTGTTATTTTTGTTGTTTCTATGTGTTTGTGTATGTGTATTCATAAGTACATAAATACAGCATGCTCAGTTCATATTATGTTACTTGTATGCATGTATTTCCAGGGCTGACTTTGTGTTATTACATGACCAATTGGTGTGCTCTACCCTGGAGAGTACTATTTCTTGTGCTCTTAGCATTCCTTAGCTGGTTATAGTTCTTTGTCTAAGGTTCAGTCCTTTTGAACATTTCTCCTTCCCCATTAGCGAGTCTACTGGTGTCTTCCTTGTTCAGGTCATATTTAGGAAGCCATGTTGGATGCTGGTAAGCATGAAACTTCTCTTGAACTGCATGCCAGAAAAGAAAAAATATTATTAACATAATTTTTATTGATTCTTTCAGAATCTTTAAATCATTGCTCTAATCCTTGCATATCTAACCCTCAACTTCTCATTCCCTCCTAATTACATTTTTTTTTCCTTGTCGGAAACCATGTGAGTTGCAGCAGCAATTCCCACAGCCTCCAACATTTTTCCATTTTTCTTTGATTTTATTGCCACATGTATACATGTTGTTCTAGTTGGGGTTACTAATGTTATCATGAAACACCATGATAAAAGCAAGATGGAGAGGGTAGGGTTTATTTGGTTTATTCTTCCAATCATAGTCCATCATTGAAGGAAGTCAGGATAAGAACTCAAACAGGGGGCAGACTGACCTGGAACTAGGTGAGTGAGCCCCTGCCCGCTCCCGACCCCAGACCAGAACACACCACCACCCCCATCCCACCACCCCCTGCCTGAGCCTGCCGGCTTGGGCCAGACACGCCCAGAGAGGGAGGAGCCCCTGCCCCACCAATCTGCTAGCACCCCATTCTTACATTCCGCCGCCGCAGACTGACCTGGAACTAGGTGAGTGAGCTCCTGCCCGCTCCCGACCCCAGACCAGAACACCCCACCACCCCCATCCCACCACCCCCGCCTGAGCCTGCCGGCTTGGGCCAGACACGCCCAGAGAGGGAGGAGCCACCTGCCCCACCAATCCGCTAGCACCCCATTCTTACATTCCGCCGCCGCAGACTGACCTGGAACTAGGTGAGTGAGCCCCTGCCCGCTCCCGACCCCAGACCAGAACACCCCACCACCCCCATCCCACCACCCCCTCCTGAGCCTGCCGGCTTGGGCCAGACACGCCCAGAGAGGGAGGAGCCCTCTGCCCCACCAATCTGCTAGCACCCCATTCTTACATTCCGCCGCCGCAGACTGACCTGGAACTAGGTGAGTGAGCCCTGCCCGCTCCCGCCAGACCAGAACACCCCACCACCCCCATCCCACCACCCCCTCCTGAGCCTGCCGGCTTGGGCCAGACACGCCCAGAGAGGGAGAGCCCCCTGATCTGAGCACTCCATTCTTACATTCCGCCGCCTCTGGAACCTGCCCGCTCCCGACCCCAGACCAGAACACCCCACCACCCCCATCCCACCACCCCCGCCTGAGCCTGCCGGCTTGGGCCAGACACGCCCAGAGAGGGAGGAGCCACCTGCCCCACCAATCCGCTAGCACCCCATTCTTACATTCCGCCGCCGCAGACTGACCTGGAACTAGGTGAGTGAGCCCCTGCCCGCTCCCGACCCCAGACCAGAACACCCCACCACCCCCATCCCACCACCCCCTCCTGAGCCTGCCGGCTTGGGCCAGACACGCCCAGAGAGGGAGGAGCCCCCTGCCCCACCAATCTGCTAGCACCCCATTCTTACATTCCGCCGCCGCAGACTGACCTGGAACTAGGTGAGTGAGCTCCTGCCCGCTCCCGACCCCAGACCAGAACACCCCACCACCCCCATCCCACCACCCCCGCCTGAGCCTGCCGGCTTGGGCCAGACAAGCCCAGGCAGGGAGGAGCTCCCTGTGCCCCAAATCTGGTAGCACCCCACTCTTCCATTCCGCCGAACGACCAAGAAACTAGGAACTAGCGAGGAGACCACCAGGAGCGTCGAGATCATCTAGAGTTGTGGACATCGAATTCCTAGCCCCCACACACCACTGGGCCACAAGAGGAGATAGAGAGAACCCACCCGCACCCACTAAAAGGATATGGGGAGAAGACAGAATAAGATTTCACTCAACAACACAAAGACCAACATGACACCACCAGAACCTAGGGACTCCACTCCGGCAAGAGCTGAAAAGCCCAACACAGAGCATGAAGATGAGATGGACCTCAAAAATTATCTCAGCAAGTTGATAGAGACCTTTAAAGAGGAAACAAGAAAATCCCTTAAAGAAATAGAAGAGAAAACAAACAAAAAATTAAATGAATTGGAGGAAAAGACAAACCAAAAAATTCAAGAAATAAATAAATCTCTTAAAGAATCCAAAGAAAGCCAAGAAAAAACATCCAAGCAAGTGAAGGAAGCTCTTGAAATAGTTCAAAACATGAAAGCTGAAATACACACAATAAAGAAAACACAGAATGAGACCATGTTGGAAATGGAAAGGTTGGATAAACGATCAGGAACTAAAGATGTAAGTGTATCCAACAGGATTCAAGAGATGGAAGAGAGAATCTCAGCCACTGAAGACTCGCTAGAGGATATACATTCATCCACCAAAGAGAACCTCAAGTCCAACAAAACCCTAACACAAAATATCCAGGAAATATGGGACACCGTAAAAAGGCCAAACCTAAGAATAATAGGTGTAGAAGAAGGTGAAGAAATACTGCTCAAAGGTACAGAAAACATATTCAACAAAATCATAGAAGAAAACTTCCCCAACCTACAGAAGGATATGCCTATGAAAGTACAAGAAGCTTACAGGACACCAAACAGACTGGACCACAAAAAGAAGTCCCCCGACACATAATAATCAAAACACCAAATCTACAGAATAAAGAGAAAATATTAAGAGCAGCAAAGGAAAAAGGCCAAGTAACATATAAAGGCAAACCAATCAGAATCACACCCGACTTCTCAATGGAAACTCTGAAAGCCAGAAGGTCTTGGATAGATACCCTACAAGCACTAAGGGAGCATGGATGTCAACCCAGACTACTGTACCCAGCAAAACTTTCAATCACTATAGATGGAGAAAACAAGATATTCCACGACAAAAACAGATTTAAACAATACATATCAACAAATCCAGCACTACAGAAGGCTCTGGAAGGAAAACTCCAACCCAACGAACATAACTACACTCACAAAAACACTGTCAGTAGTTAATCGAATTTCACCAAACACAAAAAGAAACAGAAGGGCAAAATCCACACGCAATGATACCACCAACAATAAATCCAAAACTAAGAAGAACCAATGAACAATGGACGTTAATATCCCTGAATGTCAATGGTCTTAACTTACCCATAAAAAGATACAGGCTAACAGAATGGATACGAAGACAGAATCCATCCTTCTGCTGTTTACAAGAAACACACCTCAAATTCAAAGACAGGCGATACCTCAGAGTAAAAGGATGGGAAAAGATTTTCCAATCAAATGGGCTCAAGAAACAAGCTGGGGTAGCAATCCTAATATCTAACAAATTAGACTTTAAACTGAAAGCAATCAAAAGAGATAAAGAAGGGCATTTCATACTCATCACAGGAAAAGTCCATCAAGATGAAGTCTCAATCCTGAACATCTATGCCCCTAATACAAAAGCATCCACTTTTGTAAAAGAAACATTACTAAAGCTCAAACCACACATAAAACCACACACACTTATAGTAGGAGACTTCAACACCCCCCTTATACCACTGGACAGAACTACTAGACAGAAACTTAACAAAGAAACAAAGGATCTGAAAGAAGTTATGACACAACTGGGTTTAACAGATATCTATAGAACATTCCATCCAAACACAAAAGAATATACCTTCTTCTCAGCGCCACATGGAACCTTCTCAAAAATTGACCACATAGTTGGCAGCAAAGCAAACCTCCACAGTTACAAAAGTATTGAAATAACCCCCTGTATCTTATCAGACCACCATGCATTAAAGCTAGAATTCAACAGCAATACGAATTGCAGAAAACCTACATTTACGTGGAAAATGAATAACTCCCAATTGCACCATTCCTGGGTTGAGGAAGAAATAAAAAAAGAAATTAAAGACTTCCTAGAATTTAATGAGAATGTAGACACAACATACCCGAACTTATGGGACACCCTGAAAGCAGTGCTAAGAGGGAAGTTCATAGCACTAAGTGCTCACATGAAGAAACTGGAGGAAAGTCACATTAGAGAATTGACAGAACAACTGAAAGCTTTAGAGCAAAAAGAAGCAAACTCACCAAGGAGGAGTAGACGCCAGGAAATAATCAACCTGAGAGCCGAAATCAACAAAGTAGAAACTAGGAAAACAGTACAAAGAATCAATGAAACAAAGAGTTGGTTCTTTGAGAAGATCAACAAGATAGACAAGCCTCTAGCCAAACTAACCAAAAGGCAGAGAGAGAGCATGCTAATTAACAAAATCAGAAATGAAAAGGGAGACATAACAACGGACACTGAGGAAATCCAGAGAATCTTTAGGTCATACTTTGAAAACCTGTATTCCACAAAATTGGAAAACCTAAAGGAAATGGACAACTTTCTGGATAAATATCACTTACCAAAATTAAATCAAGATCAGATAGACAGTTTAAATCGAACTATAACCCCTAATGAGATAGAAGCAGTAATCAAAAGCCTCCCAACCAAAAAAAGCCCAGGGCCAGATGGCTTCACTGCAGAATTCTACCAGAAATTCAAACAAGAGCTAATTCCAGTACTCCTCAAACTGTTCCACACAATAGAAGCAGATGGGATATTGCCAAACTCTTTCTATGAGGCTACAATCACTTTGATACCCAAGCCTCACAAAGATATGACTAAGAAAGAGAACTACAGACCGATATCCCTCATGAACATCGATGCTAAAATACTCAATAAAATATTGGCCAACCGAATACAAGAACATATCAGAAAAATCATCCACCATGATCAAGTAGGCTTTATCCCAGGGATGCAAGGATGGTTCAACATACGAAAATCCATCAATGTAATCCACTATATAAACAAACTTAAAAAGAAAAACCACATGATCATCTCACTAGATGCTGAAAAAGCCTTTGACAAAATCCAACATCCCTTCATGATAAAGATCTTGGAGAGAACAGGAATAACAGGAACATATCTAAACATGATCAAGGCAATATATACCAAACCAATAGCCAACATCAAAGTAAATGGAGAGAAACTCAAAGCGTTTCCTCTAAAATCAGGAACAAGACAAGGCTGTCCACTCTCTCCATATCTCTTCAATATTGTACTTGAAGTTCTGGCTATAGCAATAAGACAAGAAAAGGGGATCAAAGGGATACAAATTGGAAAGGATGAAGTAAAACTTTCACTATTTGCAGACGACATGATAGTCTACATTAGTGACCCGAAAAACTCTACCAGGGAACTCCTACAGCTGATAAACACCTTCAGCAAGGTAGCAGGATACAAAATTAACTCAAAAAAATCAGTAGCCCTACTATACACAGATGATAAATCCAATGAGAAAGAAATCAGGGAAACATCACCTTTCACAATATCCACAAGCAACATAAAATATCTGGGGGTAACACTAACCAAAAAAGTGAAAGACCTGTACAATAAGAACTTTGAGACTTTAAAGAAAGAAATTAAAGAAGATACCAGAAAATGGAAAGATCTCCCATGCTCATGGATAGGTAGAATTAACATAGTAAAAATGGCAATCCTGCCAAAAGCAATCTACAGATTCAATGCAATCCCCATCAAAATCCCAACACAGTTTTTCACAGACATTGAAAGAACAATACTCAACTTTATATGGAAAAATAAAAAGCCCAGGATAGCCAAAACAACTCTTTACAATAAAGGATCTTCTGGAGGCATCACCATCCCCGACTTCAAGCTCTACTATAGAGCCATAGTTCTGAAAACAGCTTGGTATTGGCACAAAAATAGACTGATAGACCAATGGAATCGAATTGAAAACCCTGATATCGACCCACGCACCTATGGATACCTTATTTTTGACAAAGGTGCTAAATCTATACAATGGAAAAAAGACAGCATCTTCAACAAATGGTGCTGGTACAATTGGATTCGGACATGCAGAAAATTACAGATAGATCCATACCTGTCACCATGCACAAAACTTAAGTGCAAATGGATCAAAGATCTCAGCATAAATCCAACCACACTGAATCTTCTAGAAGAGAAAGTGGGAACTACCCTTGAACAAATTGGCACAGGAGACCACTTCCTGAACATTACGCCAGAAGCACAGACATTGAGGTCTGCAATTAATAAATGGGACCTCCTGAAACTGAGAAGCTTCTGCAAGGCAAAGGAAACAGTCAGTAGGATAAAACGACCACCCACAGAATGGGAAAAGATCTTCACCGATCCCACATCTGACAGAGGACTGATTTCCAAAATATATAAGGAGCTCAAGAAGCTAGCCACCAAAACACCAAACAACGAAATTAAAAAGTGGGGTGCAGAACTAAATAGGGAATTCTCAACAGAGGAATCTGAAATGGCTGAAAGACACTTAAAAAAGTGCTCAAAATCATTGGCCATCAGAGAAATGCAACTCAAAACAACTCTGAGATACCATCTCACGCCTGTCAGAATGGCTAAAATAAAAAACACCAATGACAATCTATGCTGGAGAGGATGTGGAGAAAAAGGAACACTCCTCCATTGCTGGTGGGAGTGCGATCTTGTAAGACCACTCTGGAAATCAGTATGGCGGTTGCTCAGAAAAATGGGAATCAGTGTACCTCAAGATCCAGCCATTCCTCTCTTGGGTATATACCCAAATAGGGCATGTACTTACAACAAGGACATATGTTCAACCATGTTCATAGCAGCATTGTTTGTAATAGCCAGAACCTGGAAACAACCTAGATGCCCCTCTATTGAAGAATGGATTGAGAAAATGTGGTACATTTATACAATGGAGTACTACTCAGCAGAAAAAAGCAATGGAATCTTGAAATTCGCAGGCAAATGGATGGAACTAGAGGAAACCATCCTGAGTGAGGTAACCCAGTCACAAAAAGACAAGCAAGGTATGTACTCACTGATATATGAATTTTAGACATAGAACAAAAGACTACCAGTATATAATGCTCTTCACCAAAGAAACTAGGAAACATGAAGGACTCTAAGGGTTAAATGGTCCCCAGGAATGGAAATGGCATGAACTCCCGAACTAATTGGGGGCATGAGGGTGGGGGGGGAAGGAGCTGCTACAATAAGAGCAAGAGAAGAGGAGAAGAGGAGAGGAAATGGAGGGGCAGAAACATTGAGTTGGGGGAAGAATAGAGGAAAGAGAGCAAGATGAGAGAAACGATATCAGAGGGAGCCACTGTAGGCCCGAGAAGGGATCAGGAACCAGGGAGATCTCCAGAGACCTACAAGGATGACACGATCTGACAATCCAGGCAATGGTGGAGAGGATAACCTAAAAACCCTCCCCCTAAAATGAGATTGATGACTTCTCTTTATGCCATCCTAGAGCCCTCACCCAGTGGCTGATGGAAACAGAGACAGACATCCACAGATATACAATGAGCCGAAATCGGGAATTTAGTTGAAGAGAGGGAGGAATGAAGAACGAAGGGGTCTGTATTAGGATGGAGAAACCCACAGGAACTGTTGGCCTGAACAAGGGAGAGCACATCGACCTCAGATGCTGTCCAGGAGGCCTGTACAAGACTGATCCAGACCCCAGAACATAGATGTCAATAAGGAGGCCTCTGCACTCCAGGGAGCCTCTGGTAGTGGATTAGTATTTTTCCCTGGTGCAAGAAGGGACTTTGAGAGCCCATCCCATATGAAGGGTTACACTCTGGCCCTGGACACATGGGGAAGGGCCCAGGATCAGCATAGGAAGACTTGGTGGACTTTGCTGAGCTCCCGTTGAGGGCCCTACCCTGCCTGGGGAGTAGTGGGTGGATGGGGTTGGGGGGATGGGCTGGGGGTGGGGGAGAAAGTTTGGGGGTGAGGGGAGGGAGAGGGAGAAGGGACTTGAAATAAGCTTGTTCCCTAACTAGAACTAATAAAATAAAATAAAATAAAATAAAAAAAAAAAAAAAAAAAGAACTCAAACAGGGCAGGTACTTGGAGGCAGGAGCTGATTCAGAGGCCATGGTGGGTGCTTCTTATTTTGTTGCTTTCTACAGGATCTTTCAGCCCATTTTCCTATAGAAGGCAGGATCACCAGCCTAGGGGTAGTACCACCCTCTGTTTACTGGGCACTCCCACATCAACCAATAGTTAAGAAAATGCCCTAAAGTTTTGCCTGAAACCCAATCTTACCAAGGCATTTTCTCATCTGAAGTTACCATTTTTCAAATGACCCTAGCATGTGTCAAGTTGACATAAAACTAGCCAGCAAATATACATACCAAATGTAAGAATTTAGTTTAGGTACTTTTTTCTTTCTGTTTTTCCTTTGTTTTTAGTTTAAATGAGAAAAAAGCTTGTTTTCCATGTCAATTCCAGTTGCCTCCCCCTCCCAGGGAGCAGAGGGTGAGGCCTTCCATGGGGCATCTTTAAGGTCTGTCATATTTGGAGCAGGACCTAGGCTGAGAGATGATCCCTCTATGTGGAATGTGCTCCCAAAGTCCATTCATATACTAGGGATAAATACTGATCCACTGCCAGAAGCCCCATAGATTTTTCCAGGTCTCCTAACTGACACCCATGATCAGGAGGTCTGGATCAGTCCTATGCTGGTTTCCCAGCTATCAGTCT
Source organism: Cricetulus griseus (assembly GCF_003668045.3). Taxonomy (NCBI): domain Eukaryota; kingdom Metazoa; phylum Chordata; class Mammalia; order Rodentia; family Cricetidae; genus Cricetulus; species Cricetulus griseus. The sequence goes on along the minus strand of NC_048595.1, from coordinate 142,538,419 downwards.
GAGTTATTTTTTAGACTTATTTATATATTTATTTATTTACTATGTATAAGGTGTTCTGACTGCATGTATCCCTTCAGGCCAGAAGAGGGCACCGTATATCATCACAGATAGTTGTGATCCATCATGTGCTTGCTGGGAATTGAACTTGGGACTTTTGGGGGAGCTGGCAGTACTTTTAATCACTCTACAGCCATCTCTATAGCCCCTATAGGTACATGTTTTTAAGAGTGACCACTTGATACTGAATAATAAGTTAGGGGACTTATCCCCAGGGAAGACTGATTTTCCCTCTTTCAGCAGCCATGAACTACTTCTAGCTATTCATCTGGGGCAGGAGCTTGGTGAGGCTTCCATCTACATTGGCATGTCAACTGGTGTCATCATTCTTCATGCCTCATTTAGGCATCGGTATTTACATTTTCTGAGTGCAACTTCCCTACCCTGTAAAGAAAACACAACCTTGCAGTAGACGTCCTGATCCTCTGACTTGTACAATCTTTCTGCTGCATCATTCAGCCTTAAGTGTAGTGGTTGCGTTGTAGATGTATCAACTGGGACTAAGTACACACAGTCGGTTATTTACACCATTTTGACTATTAATGACTTTCTATAATGGTGTTTGTCGGATTCAAAACTGAAGCTCTTTAAAAGAATGGTTATAGCTATAAATTACTAATGCAGTTAGAGATAATACCGGTTTGTGAAACTGGCAGTAGAAGGTTCTCCTCTAGGATCCATGGCCTCATCATCTATGACTAGCTGGCGAAGTTCACAGCATCAGACATGAATTCCTTCCCATTAAATGGGACTTAAGTCCAATAAGACATCCATTAGTTACATTAAGACTTAAATGTCACTATTGTGTCTTTAGTATTATCTTACAATGCCATATATTGTTATGCTTCACAGGCATGAAACCTGGGTAGGACTATTGAATGTTTTTCTCCTATAGCAGCTTGCACAGTGCTGTCAGACACTGAGAGCTTGTCCTCAGGAAAGAAGCTTCCAAATTAGATCCAACCACATAATTCTAGACCCTGTGTTCCAGGTTCTACACCAGGTTCCATGGTGTCTTCAGCAATAGGATTTACCCTCAAATACTTGGGTGCAAGTACAGACAAGAGCAGTTGCCTACAGTGCTTTGTGGGTTTCTTGAACTTTCTTGTTGAATAACTCAAAAGTAGGTTTTTCTTGCTGGCACTGGAGATTTGTTAGTTACTATGTAGATGTGCATAGGGATTATATTTTAATGTTTTACCATTGTTGATTTTCTTGACATATGGCATAAATCCATTATGATTGATGTGCTGCCACAGCTGTCTCTCTCAGTGTTAATTTGTGCTAGTGTGTCATACATACATGCACAATCAGTCGTAATTTTTCTAAAAAAAATAGAAAGCTTCATATCTATGTTTCTATTCTCAGTACATATAATATTTTAAAGTTTATAAATTAGTACATGTAAATATGTATAGAGAGACACTATCTAAATATATATGTTGCATGACTTGGCAATAACAACTCATAATTCCTTCTCAGTTTCTTTTCCTATAATTATTTCATTGAATGAAAATCTTCCATCTCCTACCTTATGCCTAGCCAAATCACACATCTTTAACATCTATCTTGTGTTATTAGAATACTGTACGTAACTTTAATCCATTGTAAAACAAAAACATGGAGAGAAGCCATGTAATAATGTATCGATTTATGTAATTGCCAACTCTGTTATATTCTATTTCCCCAAAGCTGAGGATTTAATTTATTTTTCCCATTTAATAAGTTTCTATTCAGAACACAAGGAGGGCAAAGGGACATATTATTTCAGAAGCCCAAGGCTTTTTTCCAGTTTTATTTTATGTTTGTTGCATGACACTTGTTATTTTCTTTCTTAAAATATGAAAATTATTTCAAAGAAATTTCTAGGATATTTTCAAAATATTTTATTTCTAATACTAAAATGAAAATTATTAAACATGGATCATTTTTTTCATTGATAATTTTGTTTTATCTGAATGCGGTGAAGGATGGATCTCTGTGGATTGCAGCAGGAACATTAGCCACTGCCCCTTAAGATTTGCACTTCTGAATGCCTACTCCACAGAAAGCAGGTTCCTCTCCACCAAGGCTCACATCCTAGTATCCACTTAGACTGTGTGCTTCACTAGAATTTAAGCTCTTGTGGACAAGGACTTGGTTTTGTTTGCTCTTGTGTCCCCTGCACATAGTGCAAGGCTTAGCTCCCATTTTAAAATGAAGTGTTAAATTCTTTCAGATCTGCTCATAACATTAAAATGTTTGAACTATAAAGTATGAATTACTTCTTTTGAAAAATTTAAAAATCAGATGGTTTTATTCATGAATATCTTTTAAAAAGTCTAATTACATTTCTGTTTCACTATTTTGCAACTGATTCCATGCATACCTAGGGAGGCCTAAGCATATTCTGGCTTGGTAAAGTGTCATTCACCCAGGGAAATATAACTTAGACAAGATAGGGATTCACGTACCCCCCCCCTGGAGACTACACCCTACCAGAGCAAGATGTTAGCCCCTTGCCATCTCCCATTTTCTCCTCTCAAAAATTACAAACCTCACTTTCCCAGGGCATAGAATCCTGGCAGCCTGTGAACCTGGGGCGAAAATTCTGCTCCTAATTTGTAATTACTGGGTACATATCCCAACAACATAGATCAGGTGGTATTGAAATTGCCTTTATTTAGAGAGTGGGCATGTTCCTCTATGAGTATAAAAGAATACAATAGCACAATGTTTAATGTTGTTAATGCATTTAAGTAGCTTCTCACCACATTTAAAATATCGTTCTAACAGCTGTTCTGAGCCACTTGCTGGGTCTACATTTTAGCATTAATTATTACCACTAGCTGTAATAACAGTTGATTTTATGCATATTTTTCAAAATATTCATTTCTTTTAGGAAAGAAAAACAAGGGTAGCAGGTTGTTGAACGAAGGGTGACTGTTGACTCTCTCTCTCTCCCTCTCTCTCTCTCTCTCTCTCTCTCTCTCTCTCTCTCTCTTTTATCTCCTATCTGAGAGCAGTCCCTATTATTAATGTATATTATTACTTCAAGTATGTCAGAAAAAGAGACAAACAGTCAGAGGCAGGAATTTCTCCCTAATTCACTCTGCCTAGCCAGCAAAATGTAACACAAAATTATTCAGGGGAAAAATACAATTTTCTGTCATCTCTGTCATACACTGATAACAAAGCTATGGGTTAATATGTTTTGATATTTTTGTCACTCATTCATCATGTGACCTTTCATGCTATCATTAATACAGCTGAGGTACAGAAAAACGGGGCACTGAAAGAAGGGTGTGGAGAAGTCAGCCTGCTTCTTTAACAACCAATGGTCAGTCACAGCAATTTATGCTTTTCTCCAGGAGAGGCCTGACTGAGGAAGAGGAACTCTTATTAAAATTTGATATTACTGTCTAGGTTCTGCCACATAGAATTTGCAACTTTTAGCAATGATGGGAGTACTGGAGGGTTAATAAATTTCCCTTTGAATTATGATATTAATACAATACAGTGTGCCTGTTCAGATACTCTGAGCACACATATGAAAAAATGCATCCTAACATTGGCTATTAGTCATTCTCTGATTTGGTAAGCCTAAGGAGCACATTAAAATATTATGGCTAATATTGCTCTGCATGTGTTCAGCGGAACTGTTTATATTTTTTAAAGTATATATAAACCAAAATAATTTGTGGTACCAGGGACACAAAAGTTTAATTTATCTTGTGTTTTCTTTGATGATAAATCATACCTGGTTTAAATTTGTATGCAGCCTAACACCATTCTTGACAATGGTCTGCTTTTTATGTTGCCCTTAGAAGCTGGACTGTTAAAATTCCAATATAAAACTAATTTATACTTGACATTAATGAGTTAAGGAATGTTTTATATAGTACATCTGGGCATGGGGAGAACTTTACAGGGTTATACTAAAATGAAATTATGTTTGAATACTACTATCAAATACAAGAATGAAAAATCCTTCCACAGTCTTAGTTAAGTGCTAGTACAGGGCTCCAGATCTTAATATTCATGTTAAGAAAACCACTTTGCTTTCCTTTATAGCACATGAAAATAGGATAACATAAAGTCAAAGTATTAGCATTTAAAGTATACACATCTATTAAAGGTTATGGAAACTAGTTTGTTACAAAATTATTTGCATTAACCTAAAACACATCTTATTAAATAACAACAAAAATAATGATTCTGTCATTATTGCTTTGAAGACTGTATTTAAAATACAAATAAATCAGAAAATGACCTTTCCATAAGGGACAAAACAAGTAAGGGTGACAGTTTTATATAGAAGAATTGTTAAGTAGGTCCCAAAGAGACTCTGAACATGTATAGTGGTTTCTTAAATCTTATTACAATATGCATTATGAACATTACAAAATACTTTTAGCATCAAAATCAGTATTTATTTAGTAATTGGGTAACAACTAGCCCAATGATGTTTTAAAATTCATTTTATTTTTAATTTTGTTTATGTTTGTGTTTATCAATACAGCAAAAATAATGTGAACCTCAAATGTGTAATCAACGTGTGAGTGAAAGTCAAGGGTGTGTATTTTATTAGAAATGTAATTTATGAATATTGTGAACATTATCAGAAATAATGTATTGCATTTAAAAATTACTATCTTGTAATCTTACTACTTTTGAAATATACTTGCATATATAGGAACATTTCACTTAAACCTGTCACTCTTTAATTTTCTCTAGACTGACTTTGTTGATGGCCTTATTGTATTATAAGATTTAAAACTGTATTTATCTGAATGAAATACTTATGAAACATATAAAACAGCTTAGTAAAATGCACAAATGCATCTTATTAATCGATAAGGAATTTAAACACCATATTAAGTTTATGGATTGTATGATTTATTTCATTGCCTGCCTTCTAACAAACTTCATTAACAAAAACAAACTGCAACCTTTGATTTTAGAAAATCACACATGAAATAAATACCTTTTGATATAATTCTCAAGTCCCCTTTGTCCTTTCTGTGTACTATACTCAGGCAGGGATTTGATACGATGAACTTTCTTATGAAAAAATGTAGCTTTAGCTTGAGAAAGCAGCTCCAGTTGCAGGGTCAGAGAGGATTCCGTGTATGCCAAGCTCATCCCTGGAATCCAGCTAGCAGATTGTTCAGCAAAGCAAATTTTACAAAACTCCATTTTCATTTATGTCACAGGAGGAGGATAAGATGGTTATAAGAAAAAGTGGAATGGTTTGGGGAAAACAAAAATGAATAGAAGGTCTTCCCTCTGAGAAGTATATATATATAATATATATATATATATATATATATATATATTATATATATTTTCAAGAAATTCATGGTAGTTCATTCCAGAAGGGAATTCTAAATGGCTTTGCATCCCAGGGATGTAAACTTAATACATAAATGCTTCCCTAATTACCTTTTAAGACAGTTTATGGAAATAGATTGGCATCATCATGACTTGATTGAATTTGATTTTCCTTGATATATAAATCTAATAAAATAAAATATTTAAAAAATATTACAAATTGCTACAAATGCACGTTTGCTGTTGTTGTTCTTGTTTTCTACCATTGGCAAGAGCACTCGTGTGGAGGGTCAATCTAAACAGGAGAACAAGGATCTAAGTTAAGCATCACATGCAGAATCAGCAGAAAAATGCTTAGTGCTTTTATTATAACGGTAACATTCTATAAAGCTATAATATTAATATTATTTTAAAGGATTTTCGGTGATCATATGATAGTATGGTTAGAAGAAAACTGTGATTCTAAGTTTTGTATTTCAGT